>NC_090988.1:39722500-40972500 GCF_041146395.1 Eulemur rufifrons
CAAATCAAAGCAGTGGCACCCAACCATACTGGTAGTTACAGTTTTCATCACTGTATTTTTGATGAGGCAAGAAAAATTAATCAAGTTCTAGATCTCTACTCTTAAGCACATCATCTTTTTTTTTCTGTATTCTGTGTGATGAAGTGGTAAGTACACATAAAATACTTTTGTTGCACACCAAAGTTTGAGGACTGTCCTAAGGAAAAGCAGTGGGACAATTCTGTGATGTGTATGCTGAACTAGAGGCTTCATTTAGGGAACATTTTTACCTGAAGAACAACTGACTATACAAACTATGGTTATTTAAACTTAGGCTTTTGACAGACATTGCCTTGCAAATGAACAAAGTGAGGCTGTTACTTCAAGGAAAACTATGGATAGTACTTTTTTACCAATAGCAAATTTAGAATTTTCAAGCAAAAATTAGAGTGTTAGAAGAGCGTGATCCACTACTGTAAGTCTGACACATTTTTGTTGTGACTTTTCTGATCAGATAAATGATGATGTTAATTATAAAGTATTATACAATGAACTGTGTCAATATTTGGAAGCTCTGCAACACTACACCAAACAACATCCTTTAAAAGGCCAATGTGTGATGTTATAAAATCATGTACATGCAAGAAAAATTAATGATTTTAATGGAAAAAGAAGCAATATGTATATGGATATGGTATAAGCTTCTACATTGCAATTAGTCTTTTAAAATATCTACTAATTGAATTTTGGTGTAGTATCAAAGAATAATATCCACAAATATCTCAAAAGGTTATTAAAATAAACTCACATATCCACCTATATATTTGGATAAGGCCAAATATTCTTCATAAATGTCAATCAAATCAACATTGTAATAAATTTAATGCAGAAGTACATAGAAGAATTCAGCTTTCTTATTAAACAAGATGCTAGAGATTAACAAAAATAAGAAACAATGCCTCTTTATGACACCATATTGGAAAATATTTATCATATAAAATATGTTATTTATATTAATAGGTTAGCAAGTTTATGTTAATGACTTTATTAAGGCTTAGAATACTACAACTCATAGACCAAATCCAGTCTGAAGGTCACATCTAGTTTGTTGTCTATTTTTGTAAATAAAGTTTTCTTTGGAACACATTCACATTCATTGTTATGTGTATTT
The DNA here is from genome assembly GCF_041146395.1 of Eulemur rufifrons. NCBI lineage: Eukaryota > Metazoa > Chordata > Mammalia > Primates > Lemuridae > Eulemur > Eulemur rufifrons. The sequence goes on from NC_090988.1 coordinate 39,723,651, forward strand.
TCGATGGCTGCTTTTGTTCTACAGCAACAGAGTTGAGTAGTTGCAAGAGAGACTATGGCCCACAAAATCTAAAGTACTTGCTATCTGGACATTCACAGAAAAAGTGTGTGGACCCTTGAGTTAATTATTATTATTTTTAAATCAATTAATAAACAGTTTTAAATTTTTCTTTTTTTATTTCCAAGATGGTAAATATCAAGAGATATAACCTGGCATAGTCTTTGGATTTCTTGTAAAGTTTCAAGACCATAAAAGGGTCCTGGAATTGCAAAGATTGAGAATCACTGCCCTAAGCAACCGGAATAAAACTTGTCTTTCAGGAACATAATAGGTACTCAATAACCATCAGTTTCCTTTACAAAACTACTGCAAAGTCCTTAGGCTAACTATCCTTTGACAGAAGGCCACTATTCCTCTTTTGGTGGCCCAACATAACTCTCCTTTCAAGTTCCTGAGACCCCTTCCTCTTCTTCTTGTCCCTTTGGGTTTCAGGGTAGTGACAGCTCTGCTGTTATTTGTTCTCAGTTCCTGCACTGCCCCTTGCAGTTCCACTGAACCCCACCACATCTGTGCTATTAATCTTTGATAATAATTCCATCTTCAATTATCCTAATTTGAATGGGCTACAGATATTTCCCTGGGACTCCAACTAAGAGGATATATACAGCTGTGTGTTGCTTAACAATGTAATACATCAAAAGAAATGCATCGTTAGGTGATTGTGTTATTGTATGAACATCATAGAGTATACTTACACAAACCTAGATGACATAGCCTACTACACACCTAGGCTATATGGTAAAATCTTTTACTTCTAGGCTACAAGCCTGTACAGCATGTAACTGTAGTGAATGCTTTAGGCAATTGTAACATAATAGTAATTGTGTATGTAAACATAGAAAAGGTACAGTAAAAATGTGGTATTATAATCTTGTGGGACCACATGTGCATATGTATACAAAGATATGTATATGCAACTATGCAATACACAGCTTTTTATTCTCATTTTCCAGAAATGGAAAGTGAGACACATAAAGGTTAAATAATTATTTCCAAGACATTGAGTTAGCATATGTGAAATGTGAAGCTGGTATTATATCACAGGAAATCTCATTGTAGAGCCTAGGCAATCAATCTCTAAATAACTGTTATATTAAATTGAAATCTTATTTATATGTCAGCCATATTATTATCCTCAGAAATAAATACATAATTGGATTTGTTTGTCACCACAGTATTAGCATTAGAAACATTCAGCAGCAGCAACTCATAACTGTCTTTTTCAGTATACTTCATCTTTGGTGTTATGGCACTTTATTTTCCATGTATTTAATATCATCTACCTATAATATAATATACTATAACAAAAAAATCTATTAACATAAATTACTTCAACATTAACTATGGCATGTACAATAAAATATCTGTCTTTATACTTTGATATGTCATTTATCGTTTATTATTAGACCTGGATGTGAACTTTCCTACTTCCCGTATTAGTTCAGCTTACATAGGTATACCTCATTTTATTGCACTTTACTTTATTGTGCTTCAAACATATTAAATTTCTTTACAAATTGAAGGTTTGTGGCAAATTTTCTTTGAACAAGTATATCAGTGCCATTTTTCTGATAGTGTGTGCTCATTTTATGTTTTTGTGTTACATTTTGATAATTCTAGCAATATTTCATTTCAAATTTTTCATTATTATTAATATATATTTTATGGTGATTTGTGATCAATGATCTTTGATGTTACTATTGCAATTATTCCGGAGCTCCATGAACTGTACTCATATAAAATGACAAACTTAACCAATCAATGTTGTGTGTTGTGACTGTTCCACTGACTGGCCTTTCTATAGATGAGTACAACAGAGCCTAGATGATAGTACATCTGTTCACAGTATGGTTTACTGAATATTTTAAACTCCCTGTTTTGCAAAAAATAAATAAATAATAAAAAAAATCCTTTAAAAATATTACTGCTCTGACTTGGGTGGTACAAAGGCAACATATGTAACCTAAATGTTTGGACCACTGTAATATTCTGAAATAAAAAAAAATATTACTGCTCATTGACAAGGCATTTGGTCACCCAAGAGCTCTTATGGAGATGCACAGGAGATGAATGTTGTTTTCATGCCTGCTAACACAATATCCATTCTACAGCCATACATAGCTGCCATAGATAGTGATTCCTCTAATGGAAATGGGCAAAGGAAATTGAAAACCTTCTCGAAAAGATTCACCATGCTACATGTCATTAAGAACATTTATGATTCCTGGGAAAAGATCAAAATACCAACATTAACAGAAATTTAGAAGAGTTTGATTATAACCCTCATGGATGACTTTGAGGGGTTCAAGACTTCAGTGGAGTAAATAACTGCAGATGTGGTGGAAATAGCAAGAGAAATAGAATTGCAAGTGGAGCCTGAAGATGTGACTAAATTGCTGCAATCTCATGATAAAATTTGAAGGGATGAGGCTTTGCTTCTTATGAGTGAGCAAAGAAAGTGGTATCTTCAGATGCAATCTCCTCCTGGTGAAAATGCTGTGAACACTGTTGAAATGATAACAAAGGATTTAGAACATTATAAACACTTAGTTGATAAAGAAGCAGCAGGGTTTGAGAGGATTGACTTCAATTATGAAAGAAGTTATGCTGTGGGTAAAATATTACCAAGTAGCTTTGCATGTCATAGAGAAATCTTTTGTGAAAGGAATAATCAATCAGTGTACCAAACTTTATTGTTTGTTTGTTGTCTATTTTCAGAATTATTACAGCCACCCCAACCTTCAGCAACCACCACTCTAATCAGCCATCAGCCATCAACATACAAGCAAGACTCTCTATCAGTAAAAAGATTACAATTCACTGAAGGCCCAGATGATCATTAGCATTTTTTAGCACTAAAGTATTTTTTAATTAAGATATGCACATAATGCTATTGTATACCTAATAGACTACAGTAGAGTGTAAACATAACTTCTATATGCACTGAGAAATCCAAAAATTCATATGATTCCCTTTATTGTGATACTCACTTTATTGCAGTTGTCTGGAACCAAACCTACAATATCTCTGAGGTATGCTATATCTACATAAAAATACATTTCATCTCATCAGTGTTTTGTTTTTTATAAGTGTATCTAGTATTACTCTACAGGGTTAAGAGAAAGATGAGCAATTTATTGATTTGCAAAATTCAGAGTATAGTGTCCCTTAGTATACAAGCAAACAAAAACTCTTGATCTGATTAAATGCTTCAACTATACACTAAAAGAGTCATTTATCATTTCAACTGGTGAATTGTGCACCATACCAGGAATATATGTGCCTCTGGCAGCGAAGGTGTAAGCAATGGGGAAATCACTGCATTTTCTCCTGGCAGCACCATAACTTTCCTCTTTTTCCATTACATTTTTTAGTCACAGTTTTAAAAGATTTTAAAATATAAATTACAAATGAACACATGAACTCATACAAAAAAGTTATATTCACATAATCATTCTTTATATCTTCAGTTTAACTCAGAACAGTTTTAAATATTGGGCTAGAAAGTTGCCTTTCCTTCCCTGTGATTTCTAGGGCCCTAAAATAGCTTCTTACTCATTCTTCCCACACTTCTTACCTGCCAGTTTTCTGAATATTTTAGTTGCTGACCATAAAGTAAGACTTTCCTCCCACCTTCTTAACTAAAGCTAAAGATGCAAACTCCCAGGAGAGGAAACATTATAAATTAAATTCGTACTCAGATGTCAATGACTGATATAAAAATATTTTCCAGGGAGTAGATTTCAACATAAGAAGAGCCCTATAGAAATACTCCAAAAAGGGTGGACAATAGAGGGTCTCACAGTAAATAAAAGGGCCACAAAAATAATGTCTGGAGCCACCTCCACATCATGACATGGTATGATGTTTCCAAAATTTGCCTGTTGATAAAAAAATCAGGACAATTTTTTTAATCTCTGATTCATGGCCTTATTCCAGAAATACTAAATTAGAATTTCAAAAGAGGATCCTGATAATTTTATTTTTAAGTTATACAAAAGAGGACTTTTTGTAATGAGACAATTTTTGAAAGCATTGTTGGAGTGAGGCTGGGAAATGTGGCTCTGTTAGCACTTAGCAATGTGGTCCTAATCATGTCGCTTAACTTCTCTTTGCCTAAATTTTATTAAAAATATTCATAATAATACTATATCCACATAGTTGCTATGATAATTAAAAAAGTAACACATATAAAAGTGCCTGGAAAGTAGTAAACACCTAATAACAATTTATGCCCTACCTTCACCTCTGTTATAGTTTTATTACAAATTAACATGATGACCAGTGCTGGGCCTGCTTCTGTAGGAAGTTAGGCACTCACGAGAGGCTATCTAAGACCTTACTACCAAAAATGTTCATCATTAACTTGCTATTTGAGATGAATAAGGCATCTGAGTATCATCATTTGTGTGATTAGAACATGGTTCCACTGGCTTCAGTCGATCATTTTAATATTTTTTCTATCATATTTTAGAATATGAAGTAGTATAAATTAATGGCATATATAATTAAAGTTACTCACAATTAATTGGGTCTTTCAAGGCCAATGATTTAAACTTTCATTCCCTTTTGTACTTTCTTTTGAAGAATTAAGTGAAAGCTTCAGAGAACAACACAGAAGAATAATCTAAATAGTGTAAGTACTGCCTTGTGCCACTTAAGAAAAGTCCAGTGTACCCATGAAGTAGTTAAGCTCTAGGTTGAGAAGCAGGTCTAGTCCTGGCCCTGATAATAAAAAAAGCAATGTCCTTGAACCATGGCTTTGCACAAAGAAGGCAATTGGCAAATTTTATTGATAAACTGAACAGACATGGATACTAATCAGTTTGTCTCAGTGGCCCATTTTCCTAAGCAATACAAAAAATATAGCTTCATCTTTTACCTTTAAGATATGTTACATTTAATTTGACCATATATTTAGCTATGTGAGATTCTTTTCTTCTTTAGCAGATATTAAGTTCCCTGAAGGTAAAAACTGTTGAATTCATCTCTGTATCTTTTGTGTAGCATCTTATTCATAGTATATGCTTCATAAATTTTGTTGAATTGACTCAGAATAGCCTATATAAATTATTTATTGCTTCCCTTATGATTTCTATGAACCATGTATTTTTTCTTCATAGATTCAGTTAATTTCAACAAATACTATTATTTTACCATAATTTTCTTTGTTTCCCAACTAGAAATAGTAGCTTTCCATGTTCTGTTTATGATACAGCTAGACAAGTGAAAAGCACATTATACCAGCTATGACATTTGTTGGATACTGGTGAAGCTAATGCGTGATGTCTAGTCTTCTGATATTTACTCCAGTGTGATATTTATTTCATGATCATATAATGCATTGAGATAGAAAACTTTCTGGAGAGATGCTCCCTCCTTGGATAGGAAATGGAGAAAATAAACAAGTATGTATATGTATCACATTCCATACTCTGTAAGAAATATTTACAAATATATTATGTGGCTATATCATTACCTCAATTCTAAGAAGTAAAAAGTATTATCCTCATTTTGCATAAGAGAAAATGGAAACCAGAGAGGTAATGTGAACCAAACTACACACTTATCACTACACTTGAGATTTGAAACTAGATGTGCCCTATTCCAAAATCAAATCTCTGTCTTCTTCTTGACACAACCTTTAAGTACAGATTATAATCACCATGTGGGAAATACATGGTCTTCAGTTTCTCCTCCAAGGCTTTCTATCTCCACCTCTCATTATTTTCTTAAGAAATTCATATCCACTCATCTGATAGGTTAGTTTTTCTCCTTTTATAACCTTCCTTTTATCTGGTCTTTGCCTTTTGATAAGCAACATTGCCAGGCCTTTAAAAATGTATCTTTTCCTTTGTTGTCTCTTAGCCCTATTCCTCTGGCCTTTTGCTGTCCAATTAGACTTAGAGTGTGTATTCACTGAATGGGCACCTGAGTGTTACCTATTTTCAAATATTTTAAATCCAATGTGCTTAATTTGCTTTAGGCAACATAACATTATTGAGAGACATGTCCACATCAACTGTAAATGAAAAGATATTATGTAGAATTGCTTTGGGTTCATTTTTTTCCCATTTCAATTTAGCATATTTACCTTTGAGGACAGAATTGCTGCTTTGTGATTTCATCAGTTCTTTGAAATTGATTCTACTTGTGATCTAAATGTGAATTGCTTGACTAATAGCCCATTTAGCCAATGACATAGTCAATTTTGGCATTGAAATAGATTTCAAATATCAGAAATATATATTTCCACAGTTGGAGGAATAAATAGCATTGGGCATTTTCCTGCTAGTAATGAAGTTCAAGATATATTCATCTGGTACCACCTGGATATAAAGCAAAAGAAAGTACTTACATTTGAAGTGAACACAGGGTAAATTAGAAGTATTTTCACGTAAAAAAAAAAAGTAGCATTGAAATGTACAACACAATCATATAGAGTTATATTAGCCATATTTATGTGGTGATCGTGGGTAGAGATGTTGAGATGAAGGTTGGTGGCTTTCCAGACTTTGTTTACTGTATAACAAGAATCTTGATTCCAATAATTGGGTGGATTTGCCTCTTTACAAACATTTTCTATAACAATACTTGGATGTTTTTTTTTTAATCCAACACTTTATAAAGATAACAAAGACAAACTGCTGGGAATGATAAGAACAACTTCTGATATCTACAAGTATTATGTACCCATAATAATTAAAAATAAAAAAAAATTGTAAAAAGAAAAAAATTCTGTATACCATAATATTTTTATATACCATCTACCATAGTCACTTTAGGAAATAAAGAAAGCATTTTCACTCAGCTTAAAAGTTTTCAGTTTTTCTTTGGCAATGACACTTGAACCAGGGTATTTAAGAGAACAAGCTCTATGAAGGCTAAAATGGGATCCTCTCTTAGGGGATCAATGTTGTCATTATCCCATATAACCTTCACTGCATCAGAATTATTTTCTTGCGCAGCAATAGGTTTTTGCCTTGGTTTATAAGCTGTAGTTTTCTGCCTCATTAATCAGAGGATTCCATGACTATAATTTACCAACCAGCTGCATTTGCTGTTTGGAATCTTTATTTTTATGTGCCCAATACATGTTAGACTCAATTTTTTGTTGGAATCATAATCTTTATGGATTAAAAAAAAGAGTTTTATAACTCGTTTGGAGAGAGAAGGAGGCAGGATCCTGATGTGAACTCAGATTTGAAAATATCTTTCATATTCTTAACACCTTAATACTTCTCCTATCCCATCTGTAAGTATCACTGGAAAAACATGTTGCAACATTCCTTACTTATCACTTAAAATGAAATTGACTTAGTTGTTCTTCTGTAAATATGACAATCTGAGGAAAGAGTGCATCACCCAACTGATTCTTCTGGTTTGAGGAACATGGGTTTTTTTTTTTTTAATGGCATTTTACTTCACATGCAGCAAAAGCATTTTTGTGGATGTGTTTTTTAATTTCGTACTCAGTAAAAATGACCATGAAAAATAAGTGTCAAGCATCTTTTTGTCTAAATTTATTTGGAAACATGGTTCCTACCAAAATATGTCCCAATATTTCATGCTATTAAATTTAGATTTAAACAGTTGATAAAAAAAATGAAACATGAGAAAATTAACTAAGAGAAATGTCTTTACTTTTGATTTAATCACTAGACAGATGTGGCAGGGAAGAGTCTAGACTGGAATAAGTTCCAGATGGGGTACCTATGTCAATAAAACCCTTTGAAGACTTAGTGGTATGTGAAATTCCAGCACTTGGAGACTGAATATTTTCAATTACTCTAATAATAAAACATAACTGACAAGCTCTAAGGTCTTGACCAGCTTGGGATATTGTTACTACTTATAATACAATTTGAGCAATAAGAATAATGAGGAAATTCAAAGTTGATCAGAAAGCAAAAGAATACAAAATTGTTGCAGTTAAAAGCAGTGTTTAAAATTGTCTAGTTATGTAAAATTATTTTTTTAAATAACTAAAGAAATATAGACATTATGTGACTTTGCCATATCAAACTATAAATTAGTGACAGAGTCAGGTCTAGAAATTACTGCCAGTCCATTGGTGAAGATGGGGTGTTTTAGATTTATTTTAGATTGCTAATTCACATGTATAATTAATTTTAATCCTTAAATAATCTTTGAGATTTTGGCTTACTTATTATAGTCATATTGTAAGTATTACAGGATAAAGTAATATAACAGTTATACTAATCATTCATCATAAGACTTATTTACTTTCTCTTTGTACATCATTGAGCCTTATTTAAGCATCTTGATTATTTCATACATCATGGACCTCAGCATGATTAATTCACTAAAAACATGAAATTTCAATATTTTTAATTATTTTGCCCTGAATAGAAAATTACATGGATAAAATAGGCATTTGACCTTTTATGACATTGATAATTTTAGTTTTTACCTTAAAATACCATCCCTTCTGTCAGAGCAAAAAGTTCAGTAGTTTAAGAATGATTTAGGGGATCCTTTTTAATTTTTACTTCAAATACATCACAAACCCTTTCTGTATTTTTCCTCATGTACAAAATTGTCTGCTACCTCTGCAGCCACACATACACACACACACACACACACACACGCAAACAGACACACACACACATACATACACACACAAAATACCTCCTAATGCTCCCTAAACTTTCTTCTCATAGCCTGACTTTCTGACCTAGAAATAATTTATTCTGAATCAAGATATTGTCTTCATGTGGTATCTGCTACAATGAACATGTGTTACCTGAGAAGGATGAACATTCGAAGTCATTAGTGTCAAGAAAAAAATGAATATTGTGCAAGAAATTAAAGACCAAGGCCTATAGCATGGGAAGTAAGAACTGTCATGGTTTTCTGTGTTAAGGACTGGGGCTTCTCATATTTTGTTTGCTCAAGGGAATGTCTTAGTTGTCCTGAGAAGTCCAAGTGGGCCTCACTGGATGAAGCACTAGGTTACTTGAGTACAAAAAGTCTGCAAAGGAAGGGCCGCAGAAATCACTCCGAAAGAAGAGTACAGAACATTGGGCAGGTGGATGGAGTTCTAATGCAGGCAAGCCTCTATTTCACAGTTTTGCCACAGGCTGGGCAAAGCAGATTCTGTTCATTGTCCTGACTGTTGCACCTCATCTGACTCTCAAACTTCTGCCCAAAGTCCTCACACACCTACACACATAAACCCTAATACATTCTATAGTACTTCTTTAAAATCTACCATATCTGTATATATATTTTTCCCTCCCTGTGGCCAAACCACAGTCTCAAATATCGTCTCTTACCAGGATTATGCCAACACAGTCCTCAATGGTTTTCCTGCTTCTGGCTTACCAAATCTGGTTTATTTTCTACATCATTGGCCCTCTAAATTAATATGTACCCTTGAGACTAACTTCTAAGATGATCCACAAGTGTATGGGAAGAAAATATTATACTAGTCATCTGAGTTATTTTTTTATAAACATATAAAAAATTACATTAGCTATCCCTGTTTTGCATCCAGACTGATGCTAGTCCTCTCACTTGATTTTCCTGGCTGTCACATACAGTAAGCAGACATCCTGCATAGAGAATAGATGCACAACATGGAGGGCTCACTGGGAAACACAGTACCTTCTATCTTATTTCCCTTTCATTGCATTGACAACACAGTATATATGTGTTCTAGTAAATGGTTATAAGAATTGTATTGCCTAGTTTTATCCAAAACAATTACACTGAATGGACAAATGGCTTAACAAATCTTTCCCAAGAGTCCATGCTGGATTAATGAAGTAAGTGGAAGCAATCCAAGGAAAAAGCAGTGTGGGCACCTTTCTTCCTCCCTGTGAGCTCTTCATCAGCCATATTACAAAATAGCGTAAAACAATGATAATTTAATCATATCTTAAAGAAGTACGTTCTACAAAACCATGATTAAAAAAACTACTTTAAATATTTATTAACATTCATGTTCATTACCAAGAAACCTCACCAAAAGTCAATAATATGCTTTGGTATACTGATTAGTAAGTGGAATAAACCAAAAAGATTAACAAGGCACTAAAGACTATTTAGTTGAACTTTATTTCATTCTTTGTTAACGCACACTTTAAATGTTCTATTTTATATATGTATTTTTATATATCTATATAAAGATATATCTGTAGAATGGTAGGTGTATGTATAAACATAAACATACATATATATACACATACTATTTATTAAAGGGGATGAGTAAATTGATTAGTAGAGGTACATGATCGAAAATATTGAAATACTATAGCCAGAGCCAGAATGATGCTTCTAAAACACCATTATAATTATATCATTTCTTTGCTTACATGTTTATACAATAATTTTTAGGATAAAACCCAAACTCCTTGCAGGAACAGTCAAATCATTTTATGACATGTTCCCTGCTTACTCCTCCACATGTATATTTTACTCACACTAAACACTGCATATTTTTTTATGCCCACAGATCATCCCTCAATGCCCAACACACACAGTTTCTATTTTTTGGAGGTACCAAAAAACTCTAGAAGCTGTTATACCTGATGCTTGAGAAACATGTATTTTATTTCAGTTAGTCAGTCAGTGGAAGCAAATGGGCTTGGTAAAGAATAGTTTGCTTACTATGAATTTCAGCATGAAATTGGCAAAATATTAGCAGAATATTAAGTAATAGGAAGCTAAATAAGTTTCTACTGAACTTTCATCACTCTTCACGTGCCATATTCTCTTGATTCAATGGTACTCTCCCCTTCCTTTCAATGAGTTAATTCCTGTCCTATCTTCAGGCCGAGGCCTCAACCTGTGTGTCACTTTTTTTTTTTTTTTATTTCATCTTATTGTTATGGGGGATACAGAATTGCAGGTTACATACGTTGCCCATGTACCGCCTTTCGCCCCAAGTCAGAGCTCCAGGCGTGTCTGTTCCCCAGATAGTGCGCGTTGCACCCATCATGTAGGTATATAGGACGCAGTCCCTGACTTCAGCATGATATCCCTCTGTGTGTTCCTCTGGTACCTGCTGCTTATCCCATCATGGCACTTATCTTTCAACAGGGCTGTGAACTCCTCCTGGAGAGTTTACTTGTCTCACTCACAATTGTAGCTCTAGAACCTAGTATAGTGCCTTGGACATAGTAGAGGATTAATTTTTATAGTATTAATGAATGAATACAAATTCAGCATATTCTTTCTCTTAAGAAATAATGGTCTTATGGCCTGGAGTGGTGGCTCACGCCTGTAATCCTAGCACTCTGGGAGGCCGAGGTGGGAGGATCGCTCGAGTTCAGGAGCCTGAGCAAGAGCAAGACCCCATCTCTACTAAAAAAAATAGAAAGAAATTAGCTGGACAACTAAAAATATACAGAAAAAATTAGCCAGGCATGGTGATGCATGCCTGTAGTTCCAGCTACTCTGGAGGCTGAGGCAGTAGGATTGCTTGAGCCCAGGAGTTTGAGGTTGCTGTGAGCTAGGCTGACGCCACGGCACTCTAGCCTGGGCAACAGAGTGAGACTCTGTCTCAAAAAAAAAAAAAGAAAAAAAGAAAGAAAGAAATAATGGTCTTATATCCAAGATTAAACAGGGGGGAAAAGAGAATCCAAGAATATTAATCTTTACTGCCATCCCCTTCTTCAAAAGTCTTTTCCATTTCTGAGCATCCCTTTTTTCTACTTTGCAGCATTTCTTCTCCCCCAACACAAATATATTCAAATCTAACTTCAATTCAGGGGCCAACTTCTGAATTGTAACAAAAGGAGTACTTCTTCCATTTGTTATTTGATACAAAGAATTTATACAGCATTTTGCTGTTTACATAGTACTTCATATGCATTAAATGTCAAGAGGAATATATATCCATGACAATGGAATGACAGTCTAGAGAACTGAGGTTTCTGGACATGTGACCCTTTCCTAAGATCTAGTAGGAAAACAATCACAGTGATTACTCAGTAATCACAGTGTGCATTCTGAGAATGGGTTTCATCTGAAGTAGGACAATGATACTTAAATAACCTTTCATATTTGTAAGGCACTAGTTTTTCTTAACAAATGTTTCATTGAATACTAACTGAACTCTTTCAGATAGGCTGGGAAGATTTGTTTTTTCTCTTCCTCTTTAAGCATACAAACACACACACACACAATTTGTAGTTGAAAGAAATAAGGGTTTGAATTTAAACTACTTGATTGTGTCCACAAAACAGTAAGAGTAAACACCATGGGCTTTCTGATTTCTAGTCCAGGGTTATTTCAATGCATCAGACTAGAAAGTCATGGCCTTTTGCTCTTCTGACCAAAGCAAGGTACGTGACTAGTACATCTCACCCTATACACCACATCAATGTGAGATAACTAGGGCCATGCACAGAACAGCCAATATGAATTACTGCTTTATAACTGCAGAGAAAACGCTGTGCTGATTAGTGGGAGGTAACAATTTTTTTCCACAATCTCTGACCAGGCTTAGATGTTATGCCACATTGAAAGTGAAAGCCTTGATCTATAGAAGAATAACTGCCCAATTTCTAATTTGTGATGGCCAAACAAGAACAAGCAGTGACATGCTCATTCATTATAAACTCTTCTCACATCTTAATCAGGCCAGGAAATAGCACAGAAGTTGTGAACACATTAGCATAGTTATCCATTTGTACTTTCAAAGAGAATTAAAAGCAAACAGAGCGGCAAAATCTACAGTTTAGCCTTTTCCACAGAAGGAAAATATCTGCAGTGCTTTTTCATCAACTGAATCGTGTTAGCTTTCTTGACTAAAACTCACTGCTTTATTAATTATGTAAAAAAAACCCTGTTATATACACATATATCAGCCCAGACACTGCCCTATTGTTTTTGCATTTGATTAATTTTCCAAATAGCTTTGTGCATCTCCATTTCACAAGTAAAAATTTTGAGGCATAGGCAGGTTGATGTGCATTGATGTGCAGCTAGGAAGTAGTGAAGATTCAAACTTAAATGTTTCTGACACCAAAATCGTTCATTTTAAGTGCATTCATATTATGTTTTACATGAAATAAGATCATGGACATGATTGTAATAGAGAAAATTGTGTGACCCAAGTAGAGAATTATAGTGAATGGTCTTGTTCACCCACACATAAAGATAATTGTAAGGAGCAGCTGTCTTCAAAATTAACTATTCTTATCTGGGAGTGGACCCTATGATATTCAGTGCGAACCATAAAAGGTTAACTGTTTTGTTTTGGTCCTAATAGTAGGACTTTCTCCTACAGTGACACTGTCCCTGCCCAGTTGAGGCCATTCTCTGTGCCAATTGCCCACAGGTATTTCAGCCCTTTGTTTTGCTTGAAAAATTCATCATTCAGGTTTTATGTAATCTTAGGCTACAGAGTAGAATTGGCACACCTTTTCAAAGGATCTTCTCCAGCTTTCTAGACTATAACACAGATTTTCTTTTTCTAATTTTTTTCCTTCCATCATCCTGAACACCCTAGCATCTTAGGATCTCTGGTCCATTATCTTCTGGTACGGTCCTACTCTAGTTCAAGATTTTTGTGCTAAGACTTTTATCTAACCCCTCGCCTTTTTGCCATGAAGTTTGATCATAAGTAATATATCTCATGCAATCCCTAAATTTTCTTTTTCCTTTACCTCTGTTTTCCTTATATTTTCTTCCTAAAGAAACAAACTCAATGGAAAAAGCAGCGAAAAGAGAAAGATATTTTGAAGGCATAATAGTACAAAGAACATAGTTAAGGTTGTTTAATATTATTAATAACAAGGGAATGATTTTTTCTGTGTTATGTTTGCTTGGTTTTGCCTTTCAGATATTTTACCCTGAAGGTGCTAATGGAACAAACAGGCCTTCCAAGAAAGACCTGAATCTGTTTCCCAAATTATTATAAGAGTGAGACACAGAACCATGAAGTCTTATGCTGTTCTTCCAGACTTGATGCAGATTCGGGGGAAAGTGAAGGTAATGAAAGACAGAAAGGATTATAAAAAATGGATGAAAGAAAAAGAGACCAAAAAAGGGAACTAATGGATTTCCTTCTAAGAGGATTCAATACGAACAGCAAAAAAATGTTTTGTGCCATCTCCTAGACCCTGTGTCTATAATTACAAAATACGCAATATTTTTTTCAGACAGAAGTGTTTATATATGTGTATACACACATATATATATAGAGAGAGAGACAGAAAAGATATATATATGTATACCTGTGTGTGTATATCTTTTATATATATATATATATATATAATCACTCCTTACCATATTTTGGAAATGAGAAAACTAAATCTTAGAGAATTAAAAACAAAGCAAAACAAAACAAAACAAAGCAATCTCATAGCTGGTAAATGACAGACCAAGATTTGATCAGTCAATGCTTATCTCTAAATCATTATGCTATACAGCCACTCCAGTCAGTCCATACCATCTGTTTTTTACACAGCATGGGCCTCTTTTTCGTAAATATTATCCTCATCTGTTATTTTCCTCTGTTCTCTTCATCTCAGAAATGATAGGTAAATATCATCATGCTGGCTGGAGTGTGAGTGAATGTGTGTGTGTAAGAGAGAGAGGGGTGGGGGGGAGTATGGAAGACAGACAGCACATATGCCTGTGTCAATGGAAAATCTTTGCATTTTTTGAGAAAATGAAAGTCATATCCAGTATCCTGGGCCACTCCTGACAGACAGCGGAGCCATGGCAAATTAATCAGTTGCCTTGCCAGTCTGACTCTACTGTAGGAACTGATAGGTATTAGGAAGTTGCGAGAGCATTTGCAAAGGCTTTTAGCGTCGCAATTTTTTTTTTCCATAGGAAAGAAAATCCCAGAGTTGAAGTGCTGTCTCTGTATCAGACAAATGACACACTTATGTTTTCTTTGGTACATAGTGAACTTCACTGCACACCTCCCAGAGGAAAGAATAAAGCACTAGTAGAAAATCTTCACCTACTCTCCTATTTGGCATTGTTCTCCTACTATAAACTGAAGAGGACACTCTCTGTTCAAAGCTATGTATTATTGCTAAATTTTGTCTCTTCTCTAAAAGGCTTGAAGTCAATAACCAATCCAGTAAATTAAAGGCATATTTTATTCTATATTTTCTCTCAAGTTTTTTTTTTTTTTTTTTACTTTGATAATCTTTTCTTTTTTTTTCCCCTAAAGCAGTATCCCTGGGAAAGAGTGAAACAATCATCTCTTTCTCTTAACCTCCACCTTTTCAATTTCACCTTTTATATTAATAATTCAAAAGTGTTTCTGTGGTGACCACAATTTTACTAAGGACACAATAAGACAGGAAATATCATAAATGTAAGAGTGACTTGGGTCATTCAGTCTATTTGCCAGAATAGTAAGGCATGTCTTTCTTACTCATTGGGATCAATCTTAGGGATCAGGTTGGTGTGTCCCTGACTCCTTTTGGCAACATATTCTACTTTTTTACTAAAAAATTAACTTCATGTGAGAAGGTATGTTTTGTTTCTAACTTTTAAAATGCCTTCTAATTATTCCTCTCTAATTATTTCAATTCTCTTTGTTTTATTTCTTTATTTTTGAAATTAGATACTTGGTACTAAATATAAAAATAAGAGATAAATGTTCACAGTTTAACAAAACTAATTTTTATAAGAAATGTACCTCCTTCATCTTATTCACCAATTAATGCAACATTATCTTATGTACTATACATTTTATTTATTTTGTCTATTATCTGGCAATAAGCTCACTGAGAATAAGAAATTTTTTATGAATAGTCTACAACTACATCCCCAGAGCACAATACAGTGCCAGATACAAAATAAAGAAGCTACTCAATCAATATTGCTTTGATAACACAATTAATAGTTGTTATTGAGACCTAACATGTTATGATAATTAATAAGGCACAAGCAATGCCATAGATAATTTACATTTATAGAGGGAAATGATGTAAGTACATAGTAATGATTGATTATAATTAATATTTATTGAACTTGGCATCTTGCATGTATTTGAAGTAAAAAATAATTATAAAAACAATAAAATGTTATTTTAATTTAATAATGTCAAATAACCTTTTGATGGGAAATTAATAAAATCATTATTAATATTACTGAGTCTGGCCTATTGAGCCATATGGTCATATTCACATGCTAAAGAAACTGGGAAATGTAATTTTCTATTATTGTTGTGGCTGTGGTTGAAAAAGAGCTCATTGCTGCCTTCCATAAAAGCAAAATTCTGTTAGTGAGGAAGAAAGGGAGGATGGATATCCAATTGCTCAAGCCCTACCTCCTCTAGAAGTGTTCCCTCATTACTTCTGCCCATTCCATCACTTCAGTTCTGACTGTGCGTGGATCATACTGGATTACTACTTGATTACACTGTCTTGTAAACACTACTAGTCTTGTGACAGTTTTTTTTGTTTGTTTGTTTGTTTTTTCCTGAACTAGACACTATGAAAAGCTTTTGAAGAGGGGATAATACTTGAGTTCAGCTTTAATTGCAACAAAAGGATTTTCATGAAGCAAATACTGGAATAGCATACTCACTTTGTTATGTTAAAATTTCCACTAAAGGGCCAAAGATAACATTTGTCTATAAGTATTCCCACAATGGCAATGAAGCACGTGTCCCCACAGGACTCACAGAGATGCAAATGATGGTCCTTTGATGCTCAATCCCTTCCCCAACCTGCTTACAAAACCAAAAGACTAGAAATTCACAGGTATTGATTGAGATAATGAGTTGTTAGCTTAGGGGAAAGTACATTGTGTAGTTAGTTTCCTATCTCATAAGTAGGGAAAGGCTCCTTAAAGCAAGTGAGACAGTCCAAGAGAACCCATCAGGGACGTCATGTGGACTTGAGAAAAGGAGAGGTAGGCAATGGTCTCCCCTCCTGGGTGCCTGTTTACTCCAATTTGTACAGCACTCCTTATGTCTCTAGAGCAGCACTTAATGCTTTCCTAAATGAGCTGAACATGTGTCTTCTGGGGTTTGAGGGGCATACATAAATATATTAGCTGGTATATGCTTCCTTCCTACAGGATCTGGAAGCAAGAAGCTAGTACGAAATTTTAGCATTTATCCTGACAATGACACATGAATTTTTATTGGCTAAGTGAATACTATGAAACCATGTTTAGGCTTATATCATCCTGATACCACCTGCACAAGATGGTAGCTTATAGGGACACCAGGAATAAAACAGTTAGGTGTGAGTCATCAAGGGCAGGTAGTAAGTGGAAGTTATAACAGGTCATCAGAAACTGCATCACTCATGTCAAGAAAATAGTGGTAAAATGTAGAGGTCCATGTGGGGCCTGATCATGTCTCATTAAAGAGCCAACACTCACAGTCTGATCAAAATCAGTCATTATTAGCTAAGAAGGAACTTTAGCTGTACTACACAATGCTGTAAGACTTCTTGCCTCTTTCTATCTAATGTACCTCCCCCATATTGCAACCCTAGAATAGTCAGAAAATGAAAAAAATGAGAAAAGGTAAAAAAGAGTGACAGAATAGAACACTTCCACTTTCCCCAATGTAGGTTTGCAAACAATGAGTCAGGTCTGGTCTCAAGGGGAAGTATAAACTTTGAACTGGATGTAAAATTGAAGTTTTGATTTGGGTTGAGGTGAAATTTTTTATCTATAAGTAAGCCTTACCAAGGGAAATGAGACTGTTGTTATAACTAAAAGAGATCAGAAAGCAATGAGAAGTGGCCGAGATATAGTCAATGAGTAGGGAAATGTTATTCAACAGAATGTATATGTAATTAACGGTGGGGAAACATGAAAGTATTTTCTCTTCCTACCTTATTGAGTTGCCTTTTCAAAAAATGGCCACATGTATAAATGAATAAATCTGTACTATTTGCTCACCATAAAAAATGGGTATTCCATATATGTCCAAGAATATGCTTTCCTTTTTGTGTTTTCTGCTCATTAGTGGAACTTTCTCCGATTTCATCACCTCCTACTTGTTTATCTTCTAAGGTTCATTTCAAACACTACTTTATCCCTGAATGAGTGCTTGATTTCTACTGTTCTCCACCTCCAAGCCTTTAGTTATGGTGCCCATTGATTTCTTCACAAACACTCATCAACCACTTACATTTATAATCTCCAAGATATTTAACATAGAAATTAAAAAGAAGTAAATCTCTGCCATTAAAAAAGCTTACTGTTTAATGGAGAGACAATAACATAAACAAATCATTTTGATGCAGTGCAAAAGTGAATATATACAAAGTAGTAACCTAAAGCAGTTATTCTCCTTTACTGTGGGCTGGAGAAGTCTGTTCTCCTGTAGCAAAGAATCAGCATAGAAGAAAGCTTCACAGAGAAGGAGGTGCAGGAAGCAGGTACTAAAGCATGTCTTGGGCTAATTATTAGTAGATACTCTCTCTTACTCTAATTTAGATAATCTCTTAAACAAAAAAAGAATTTGCTGTCCATCTCAAACTGCTGAAACAGAATATGGTCATATGAAAAGTCCATAATATTTCAGTGGCATGTAATACAAATTTTCAGAGGTATAGGATCTGCATGGAAAGAAGGGGAAGTTAGTTGGTAGCATGACAAAAGAAAATGAGACCTGAAAATCGAAGCTAAACTACATTAATGCCAGAACACTGGAGTTAATTCTGAAATCTACTTTTGCTAAAGACCTTAGAGTGTTCTTGCTGCAGAACTTCACTATACCTTCTATCTTTACACAGCTTAACATTTTCCCCTTCCTCTTCTTGAGTACATTTGAGATGTCTCTTAAGGTCTTCAAAATCAATCCCCTTTTCTTTAGCTATAGTAAGTGACTTTCTTTTGCTGTGAATAGAATGCAGTAACAGGTAAACATGTAAATTAAATAAAAAGTTGCATATAACAAATGTTATTAATTAAGAGCCAAACTATATCTTAGTGGAGGAAGAGAAAGCTAATATATTTTAAGTATTTTCAGAATCAGTGGTGTCTTTTTTTTATCTTTATTGTTATGCCCTAAAAGCATAAAAAAGTATCTTGCAAATTATCACTTCTCTAGTAATGTTTATAAGAGTTTAAGTAAAATAAATTATTTGTGAGTACATTTCTGACCAGGTATTGTAAAGGAGGTGAGGCTATAATACCTAATAAGACAGAATCGCTGTTTTCAAGGAACTTCTTATCTTTCAGGAAAGGAAAACGCCAAATAGATAATTTCAATGTAGGGCAAAGGCAGAGATAGTAACAAAATCCAAATAATTTATCTTCTGAGAAAAAAAATGTTTGCTATAGAAAGATACAGGAAGTTTTAAAATGGTATTTTTTTGTTCGTTTAATGCTGATTTCTGACCCTGTGAATCTTTCTCCATGGTCTTCCTCACTTACACTTTTTTAAGAAGAGTTTACTTCCTCAAAGAGTAAATCGTGAAGCACCAACTAGCAGCTGAAAAGTCTTGTGAACAATATATTGGATAAGGGACATAGAATTTGAATTTATGTAATATACATATGTATTGATAACAAGTTGAGTAAGTCACTCTGAAATCAACCTAGCCTTATCCATGTGGAAGAAATGCATCAGACTTCCATTCCTCGTTTGGACTTGCTCTCATGGTCCAGTAATATGGGAATCAAACCACAGATGTTCACCAATTTCATAATGATCATGAAATCATCTACACAGTTGTACCACTGCTCAGAGTAGACATAGAAAGAACAAAAATTCTTATCGGAGTTGGGGTCTTCTTATGAGGATACAATACACATACTTACATAGCCTTGATTTTACTCTCAATAATTCAGAATAGACTAACTGTCTGCTTTATATGCATTGTTTTAGAATATCTTGGAAGTAGGGGGCTTAACTAAGTGATTTTAAGTCCCATTTTAGCATTTCATAAACCTACAAATCACAGTTATTATTTCTCAAAATAAATTTTTGGAAGCTCCAGAGGCTATTGGCTATTTTTATAGAAAACACTCAGAAGGCATTTTGTTTCTTAAAAACCCAAAACCAGTTGGCAATAATTTTACTTGGTTTTCTGCTTTTAATAAAGGTGGATATTTCTGTACAAATTTATGAATTTAAAGTCACCAGATTAATCCAAAAATGTATTCATAAGTCAGAACACAAAGGATTATTTAAGGATAAAATACTCTCTAAAGTAAGCTGAAAAAAAAGGTCACCTTTGTTTTTAACTTTATTGAAAAACTTTTAATTTAATTAATCAAAGAAAGTTTAACACAGAGAAAAATAGCTGTCAGCAGGTTAAGAGGCTTCTATTCCTTTAACATAATTTCTCTGTGTACAGTACTAAGAAAAAACAATGAGATTTGAGATTTTTAGGGGACTTTTTTTTTCCTTTTCCTATAAAATATAATTTTTAAATTGTATTCACCATTAGCCTACATAGCTAGGTGGATAGATCTGTAGATGTCCAAACACATAACAGCTCAGGAAGATAAAAGGAAAATGAAGCATATAGAACATTAATATGTGGGATGCTATTCTGTTCATTATGTTGGGCAGTACCTTTATTATTTTGTTTTCCCTCTTGTGCTATTGTTTTATAAGAGTTGGGAGGTTTAGCTTTTTTGGGTGATTTTATACTGTTGGGTTTCTATTGTGCATCAGACTTCTGATTCGTGTATAATGCAGTTCTGAGTATTTCCTGCAGGGCAGGTCTGGTCATGACAAATTCTGGAATATTAATAAAGTCTGACTAACTTGAAAACTCTTTGTAAGCCTAAAATTTTATTAGTTTTCCTCCATACTTTTATATATTTGGGAGGAAACAGTTATTTTTTATGCAAATCAATGGAGCTCAGTATAATGTTCGTTACAGTCAAAATCCAATGATAGAAGACCATTGAGGTGTTTATAATTATGATATTATATTAAGCCATTACCAGCAATAGATGCATTCAGATCTAAAACAACGATTTTTGTCTTTTTAACCTTCCTATAACCATGTCTATACATTTGATTGAAGTAAAGTATTCAAAATCAGGTATGTAATTGCTTTGATGTGTTCTTTGAATTTCTCAATAGAATACAAAAGTCAAACTCTTTACAACTTGTAAGATGACCTATATAAATGAAAACATTTTGAAATTCAGAGAAATCAGAAAAAAATTCTTTGAGACAGAAAATTGTTCTATCTTCTTAAATGAGCCAAAGAAACTCTGTTTCCTCATCAGAGAAAAGTTGTACATTTGTCAGATAGAAGATATTTATAGAGTTCTTTTTTCTGAATATTTTTTAATAAATGATAGATGTCCTTCTTGCCAGGGTCAAAGACTTCACTTTTCTTACCAAACTTAGCTTTTCTAAGTTCCATAACATAATTATGTATGCTGAATTTCAATTGAATCAGAAATATTAAATTTTTTTTTCTGAAAGCTAAAATGCCATTCTCTGTCTCATTTAAGTATAACTTGGTATATAACTTCAAATACATACATATGTGTATATATATACCTCCAATCGATATTCAGTAAGACATTATATGTGGCATAAAAAATGCGTCTCTAGTCAAGTAATAAGGCAAAAACTATGGTTCCTTAATATAGCACTTCTCAGAGCCTTTGCTGTCAAAACGTAATATAGCATGGGTCCTAGAGTAGCAGTAAGGCAGAGAGCAATACACTACTTTGTCATCTTATTAGCATACTGAAGTCCATTAACCGGGAATAAATATTGGCATTTGCCTAAAAATACTACTCTGGATTTAAGAGCTAAAAAGAAACTCTAATTACCATATGCCCACCACAATACTGTCAGTTAAACCCCCAAACTAGATATATTTTTTTAAGTACATACACAAAGTTTTCAATAGCTTGCTCCATTGGCAAATAAGCAGGGCATTCACAGAGACCCAAAATGAAGGGAAAACACATATCCTGAGTTGTAGCCAGACATAGAACATTGATAAAAGGAGAATAAGCTACAAGTGGGGAGTTTAATAGGAGATTTCCACATAAAAAGCTATTGAAGCTGCCTCAACGTTGATGCTGGATATGATAGGAAGGAGTGGGCTCTTCTTGCAGGTCTTTATTTCCATTTTTACCTGAAATTTGCAGTACTTGTAAGGGTGGGGGAAAAAACCAAAAAGATACATTATTTTGAAGTGGCTGCTACAGAAACCAAGAAAAAATACACAAAAATGAGTATAAAAAACACACTATAGAGTAATAACACAAATAATTACATCAAAGCATTATAAGCTCACAATAAAAACATGAAGAAAACACCACAAGTGAAAAAAAACAGAAACAGATATAATATGTGCTATGAATATTTCATATATTGCAATTATTGGATACAAGATTTTTAAAAAGCATGTTTAATAGGTGTAGATAAATACAAAGGTGATTGAACCATAAATATGATGTGAGAAACTACAAAATGACTAAGCAGATTTGAAAATAATTTCCAAGGGAACAGTAGAAATAAAAGAAAATATAGAAATCAAATTTTAAAATGACATAAACAGGTTAAAAATCAATTAGATTTCACTGAACATGAAATATTTATCCAGGAAATATAGCTTAATAAATTATATGGAATACATCACAGAAAGATGAAATGCTTTAAAAACTCTGTTTCAATATGAAAGAGGGAGTGAGAGACACAAAGGAGAGAGTGCAAACGCCCCATTTTTATATAATGGGAGATTTCAGAAATAAAGAAGAGATAATGATAGAGAGATAATGTAAATAAATACTGCCTCTATTTAAGATAATAATGATTATTTTTTGAGATTAAAATTAATGAGACAGTTAAAATACTAGATAATTTTTTGTAATATAGAGATCATAGTGAAAATGCTTTTATTTCATTGTAATAAATTATAGAAGAGTCAAGAAATTTGAATAACTTTAGAATTTTTTATTTATATGAAATGAAACATCTAGAATAACTAACAAATAAATAGAAAAAATGTAAACATTACATTTTCAAAGGGAAAACAATAAACTAAGACTGCCTAACTTACAAAGAAAAAGAAAAAGGAGGGAAAAAATCATCCAAAAGAAGGCAAAATGAGACAACACAAAAGTGATAAAATGATTACATTGAAAGCACAAACTTAACATGATAAAAATAAATCAGAGTCTATCAGTATTAAAAAGTGAAAACCTGACTAACCACTAGTTAAGATATAACAATTATCAAACTCTGTGGCAGGTTGAGTTCACCAAGAAATGACTCTGATATGGAGTTTATCATAAAGGATGTTTCTTATGGACAGCGTTTAAGGGCAAGAACACTAGAAGGGAAAGGAAAAGCAGGACTGGGTACAGCAAACAGTCAATTTTAATGTAGGTCCAATGAAAGCCTTGGCTAACCCCACAGTTATCTCTAGAGCTAGAAAGATCTTTTTGAGTTTTCGTAAGTTGAGTCATGATGTCTAGATCCATTTCATCAGTCACTGGATAGAGGCCATCCTAGGAAGAGACATAACTGTAGGTTCTCTGCACCCTAAATAAGCTGACAATATGGGTGTTTGATTTTAGGATATTACTAATTGTATAGTTATTTTTTTTTACCCAGAACCTAGAAAAAGAGAAGCAAACACAAACAAAAACACAAAGCAGCAGAAAGAAGAAAATAAGGGTAAAGACAGAAACCAGTGAAATTTAAAACAGAAAAACAATAGAAGAAATTATAATAGAACATCAATGAAACAAAGGGATGCTTCTTTCAAAATATCAATAAAATTGACAAACTTCCACTGAGACTGACACAGAAGAAAAGAGAGAATACACAAATTACTGGTATCAGGAATGAGTCAGAAGATATCACTACACATGCTGCAGAGTTCCAAAGAATTATAAATAAATGCAATGAGTTCTAAATTTGACCAATTAAGACTATGTCTGGTAGAGGAATAGACACATAAATCAATGGAACAAAATAAAGGACCCAGAAAAAGAGCCACACAAATTTGCCCGACTGATTTTTGATAAAGTTGCAAAAGCACATCAATGGAGAAAGAGTAGCCTTTCAACCAAAGGTGCTGAAGCAATTAGATATGCTTGGGAGGGATGAAGGAAGACGAACTTCAACCTAAATTTTACACCTTATACAAAAATTAACTCTAAATGAATCACAGACGTACATGCAAAATGTAAAGCTGTAAAAAAAAATGTTTTTTAAAAATAGAAGAATAACTGCAGAATCGAGAACTAAGCGAAGAGTTCTACACTTAAAACCAAAAGCACAATTAACAAGAGAAAAAAATTGATCTACTGGACTTCATCAAAATCAAAAAAGAATCAGGGAAGCTGGGGATGAAGGCAGAATCACACAGACACGACATCTCAACAGGAAGGAATTTATTGGTGAGATGAAGCAGGTTGGAGGAAGACTTTGAACTATAAGCTGACACCTTTGGTTCTCAGTGAAAACTAAAGGCAAAGCAATTCCCTTGTACACACACATACTCTCACACCACCCTGTACTATTTTTATCAGTTAAGATTAAGTTCAGCTATATAACATAAAAGCACCCAAGCTTTAATACAGTAGATAATTATTTTTCTCTCATTTAGAACAATTTTGAATGTTCTAAAACTGATTGTGGTGACGGTTGCACAACCCTGTGAACAAACTGAAACCCATGAGATTGTACACTTTCAGTAGCTGAATTGTATGATATGTGACTATCTCAATAAAGCTGTTTTGTTTTTTTTTTAAAAAAAAAAAAGAAGAAGAAGAAGAAGAAGAAAAGAAAATCTTGGCCCCTGAAAAAGATCCTGTAGAAAGAGTTAAAAGGACAAGCTACAGAGTGGGAGAAAATATTTGCAAACCACACCTGACAACGAACTACATTCTGGAATATGTGAATGTCAGGTTTTGGGGTCTGAAATGTCAGATCTTGGTGTGCCCATGGCTGAAGAATGATCAGACGCACTAAAGTAAAGCAAGCACGCAAATGAGGTTTATTGAGAGAAAGATAGGATTATAGAGCAATAACAAGAAATAGGGTTACAGAGCTTGGTACATACACCACAGATAACAACCAGACCCATTGTCACAGCAAAGGGAGAGCAAAATGAAGGGCTTGGTTATGGTCTTGGTCTTGTTTTGTAGCATCCAGATAGGGACCTCCCTCGTGGCTCAGACATCACCATGGAACCACTTTGATTGGACAATTGGGAGTTATATGACCTGAGTCTTACTATACATGCAGATGTTCCAAGAGCATCTCTGAAAGCTGGCTGTTTTAGGTCACTTTCCAACTCAATCATCCTCTGCATTCTTTTGCAGTTTGTACACTAAGTTCTGATTGGCAGATTCGTAGGGTATTCCCTCCTACCCCAGGTATGGCAGTTGCTTGGGACAGGATTAAGGTGGGGCAGAACCAAGATGGGGGCCTGGGGCCCAGCCTTGTCCTTCTTGCCAGGTAGGGCAATTGCACCAAGGCAAGACACCTGCTTCTGTCCCTAGGAGACCTAGAATCCTTCATTATCTACCTAACATAAAGAATTCTCAAATCTCAGCAGAAAAGGAAGGAAGGAAGGAAGGAAGGAAGGAAATGGAAGGGAAGGGAAAGGAAAAAAAGGGAAAGGGAAAGGGAAAGGGAGGGAAGGAAGGAAGAAAAGATAAGAAAAGAAGAGAAAGAAAGAAAGATCCAGTTAAAAAATGGTCAAATACAGGAACAGACTTTTCATCAGGAATGACATATACATAACAAATAAGCACATAAGCAGATGTTCAGCACCTTGAGCCATTAGAAGAGTGAAAATTAAAATGACAATGAAATATCGTTATATACATATTAAAATGGTTGAAATAAAAATAGTGACAATACCAAATGTTGTCAAGATGCAGGTCACTTATACGTTGCTGTTGAGATTTTAACTCTGGAAAACAATTTGGCAGTTTCTTAAAAAATGAAACATGCATCTACCAGATAGCCCAGTAGTTTTCACTTCTAGGTATTTATCTCAGAAAAATTAAAACTTACGTTTATGTAAAAAACTATAAATTAATCTTCATAGCAGCTTCATTTGAAATAGTCAAAAATGGGAAAGAACTAGATGTCCTTCAACAAATGAATGGTTAAAAACTATGGTACATTTGTGGAATACTCTTCAGCAATACAAAGCAATGAACTATTGACATACAAAACAACTTGAATAAATATCTAGAGAATTAGGCTGAGTGAAAAAGCCAATTCCAAAGGTTACCTGCTATGTATTTCCATTTGTATAACATTGTTGAAATGACCAAGTTACAAAAATGCATACAAGATTACTGTTTTCCAAGGGTTAAGAATGGGAAGAAGAGAGTACAGAGGGTATAGGTTAGTGGTTATGGCTATAAATGGGCAATAAGGCAGAATAATGCCCCATTCCCCTACACCCCTGCCAAAAGATATCCACATCCTAATCTTCTGAACTTGTGAATATATTATGTAACTTGGTAAGGAATATTTAAGGTAGCAGATGAAAATACGGTTGCTAATCAACTGACTTTAAAATAAAGAGATTATCTTGTATTATTCGAGTGGGCCTGATGTAATCATAAGAGTCTTTTAAATGTGGAAGAGGGATGCAGAACAATCAACGTCACAGTGATAGAAAGTGAGAAAGGTTTAATAGGACATTTCTGCTTTGAAGATGGAAGGGGGCCAAGAGCTAAGGAATGAAGGCAGCCTTCAGAAGCTGGAAAAGTCGAGAGGATTGTTCTCTAGAGACTCCAGATAAAACTTAGCCCCACTGACACCTTGATTTAGCCAAGAGATGCACCGCAAACTTCTGACCACTAGAACTGTAAAATACAAGATTTGTGTTGTTTTAAGCCACTAAATTGTGTAATTTTTTTTTTAATAGCAGCAATAGAACACTATTATAAACAAATCCTTGTGGTGATGGGAATGCTCCATATCTTGACTGTTTTGGAGGTTCTGGAAGATGTACTATTGGGGAAAACTGAGTACAAAGTACATGAAATCTCTCTGTATTATTTCTTACAACTACATGTGAATCTATTATTGCTTTAAGATAGAAGTTTAATTAAAATATATGTGTATGTAAACACACACAGTATTTACATAAGTGTATCTTTTATTTTTCCAAATTATTTGTAATAAATTTAACTTTAGAATTTTATTTATATTTTGTCTAAAAGTTTAAACACTTTATTTTTATTTAAAATCAGCTTTTATGAAGCATACGTTTTCAAATGTTAATTACAACATATTGATGATCATAGTCTTGATATTAAAACATTTTTCCAATAACAATGATTCCAATTTTATAATGAGATATTGGATTGTTTCAATTGAAAAAATAATGATCACTACACGTGTATTTCCAGGACTGTATTTTATAAAGAGAGGTGCTATAATTTAGTGTATGAACTGGACTCTGGAATCGGGTAGTCTGTATTCAAAGCCAGTTTCAGATTTTACTATCTAACCTTACAAAAATGACTTAAACATCTTGAAACTCAGTTTTCTCACCTACAAAGTGACGACAATGATAGGATGCCTTGCACTGCCTATTCATTGTAAAATGTCAGTAAATGACAGTGCTATTTTTGTGGAAAATATGCTACATCTATGTTTATATCAGAGGAAATTTAAGAATGTGGTGCTCAAAATTTTAACTATTATATGAAAATCTCTATATACCAATCCATGCCTACTGAGTCAACAATTTCAATTTGTGTGATCCTCATCACAAAGAGTTTTCGAAATGGCCCCAGATGATCCTCTCCAAATTTGTCTTTTTCTTAGCAAGAGAGCCAAGTGGCTTAAGGCATTTAGAAAGTGACTTTTGACTTAGTGACAAGTGGACACTGTTAGGATAGATCTCTACAAATACTCAGAAGATCATAGGATTTTCTATGTTTATTTTTCTGGCATTTTAGAACATTTCTGATGATTCATAAAGAAGTTTCATTTTTCTGGTAGTGTGAGGCTTCTTCAGAGAGCAAGTAAAATCTATTTCCAACTAGAAAGAAGGTAAATTGCAGGTTATCTTCAGGGAGACCAAGGACACTTGAGACTCACATTCTTTTCTAAATATTCAATATCATTTCAGGAAATAAAAGATATCCATATAACTTTAATTCTAATTTGCAGAGCTATAAATTAGAATTTAAGCTTTTTCAAACATGCAGGTGGAAATCATTAAAATTTCCTTTGAGAGAGAAAAAACACAATGAGCAGTAATTTGATTTCTAGCTTCTCTTCATGATTTCGCTGAGTGTTAAATGCCATTGTATTTTACTGGAGGGTATAGTTCCATAGAGTGTCATTATCGCGTGTTCAAAATGGGACAGAGTCCCTGAAAACCAGTTTCTTGCCTTTTGAGATAAAGGTGCAGAGGGTTGCAGGAGGGAGAATCCAACAGAAATTTAATTTCACCCTTCTTTTCCCAATGATTATGCTAATAGTAAACAAAGTTCAGTGAGATGGAGAAAATCAAGTAAAATGAGGAAGTTTCTCAACATTATCTACTTAAATCTATGACATCATCAATGTGGCTTGTTACAAAAGGGGGCATGGATGGTTTTGAGTCTCTGGTCCTCCTGGAAACTAGACATCTTAATATTTACAGTGGATTCCACCTTCATCAGTACTAATATTGTACCCAATTGGCAGGAGGTTTGGATTATTATTTAAAACCATCAGCCTCTGTGAACAAGAAAATAGATTTAGAGACAGGGCTAAGAAGATGAAGTTATAATCATAGATGTCTTTGTGGTACAGGGAAATATGACAATAATAATACCAGAAAACTGAACATATTCAGAAAACTTACATAACTTTATAGTCTTCTGATAATATAGACAAACTACGATACCCCTTTGCCAGTGTTGAGATAGACAAACAGAGACCACAATGAGTGGACATCAGAAATAATGGATTCAGGTAGGTCACATGGCTACATCAGGGAAGAGTAACTTGGACAAAGGATGTATACAGCTATATAATCAATTATTTGCTGCTATATCTTGAACCTTGCTAGCTTAGACATACCTTCTCTTCCTTCAGTCTGCATAGAACACAGAAAAGACTATAATAAATGCATTGGACACTAGCAAGCTTATTCTTAAGAGGGAGATCCTTCTGTATTTTCAGGTTGGCCTATAACTGTGGCAAAGTCATCTCTGCCCTACACCTTTCAGGGTAACATTGACTCCTGGAGAAGATTATCTACAATAAAATATTCAAAATGCTGCATTTCACATGAGGATCTTCCACATGGTGATTATGAAAGTCTGAGAAGTCAGGAAGACTTGCTACATTCATGATTTTTGTGATTTGCTTCCAATGTACTTCATATAAATTGTTCTGGTGAATTTTAAGAGGCATACAAATGTAAGATTTTTTTTGGTCCTTGTGATAATCAATGATAATAATAAAAAGAATAGTAATATTAATAAATACTCATGTAACACTGTATGCCAGATACGGCTAATGCACCTAAAAATTATTATTTTTAATTCATGTATGAGAAGACTACTGCTTGTATTTTCATTTTATAGATGAGAGAAATGAGGCACAGAGAGATTAAGTAACTTGATCAAATAGAGAGTTATTAAATGGCAAAACTAGAAACCCAAGGAGATTGGTCCCAGATTTTAATACAAATAAAGCAGATTAAAGAGATTAAGAGAGACGGAGTATGTGCTCTTTTATATAATGTGGTCTGGGAAGTTTTCCCTTGTGACAAGATATTTTATGAGAATTATGAAAGGAATACAAGGACAAGCCATGCAGATATGGCTGGTGCACAGGTGTTTTAAGGAAGAAAGTTGCAAGCATCGAAATCAAAGAAAGAGACCTTAAGAGTCAGATCATGTGGGCCTCAGAGGCCACAGCAAAGTGCCTTGAATAACAGGGTACTCAATAGAGTTTTGAAGAGAAATTAACTGAGCAAGGGTATTTCTAAATATTCAAGTTTTAACTATTTTAAAGGAGGTGTGCAACATGCTGGTTAAAAACATTTAGCTAGTATTGTTAAGAAAGTAATTTACCTATGTTACTTTGCTACGTCTTTGGTAAATCTATTCAGCATTTTCATAATGTGCTTAAATAATTTTATATGTTATCTCATAACACTTCATTATGCAGGTCATTAGGTTAAATTGTTGGAGATCTTTGACTTGCCCATGGTCACACAATTAGCAGCAGAATAGGTACTAGAAAATCAGTTTTCTTGAATTCTAGTATTCTCCATCTCTGTATCAGTTTTCTTTCCTTTTATTTTGAATTATTCCTTTTTGTTATCCTGAGTTTTCTTTTCATTACCCTAATTTATGACTACTAGATAACAACTACTAGATAACAATTTATGACTACTAGATAACACTGCCTGGGCTATGAAAAAAAAAAGAGAAAGAATGCTGCAGAAAGACATTCAACAGCTTAAAGATCTGTTACAATGAAGAGATTTTATGTAACACAGGGTTTGCTTTTGGTGGCTATAAGCAAATGGATCACTTAATAGAGAGCCACCACCCTTAACTCACATGGTCAGGAACTTGCAGCTTTTTTTCTTTCTTTGCAAGTGTTAAAAATAAAAACATGAAGTAAAAGCTTTTTTGTAAATGCACATTGCAACAACACAGGCAGGAGAAGTGGAGGGCTACAACTGGTCCTTACCCTGCTTGCATTATTCACGCAAACACTGTCAGCAACAAATGCTTTATTGTTTTATGCTATTATCCAGACACAGAAAATATGGAAAGTCATTTCACTTCTAGGTCTCTATTTTATTTGAAAAATTAACAAAATAAATGGAAGATCAAACAGAATATTTAATGAATAAAACTATCAATGCATTGTATATTCCAGTTTAAAAAATATTTAGAAAACTTAGATGATGTCCTTGTCTCTTTTATATGTCATGTCTACAATGAGTTAGAACAGCTATATACAAAATAAGTCATCAAGGAATGTGAAGTACTATAAATGAGACTTCTGAATTGCAGAAATCAAAGTCTCTACCAAATTAAAGCTAACTGCAAACATTGTTACAGATTTCATAGCCTGTAGTTATTACTGACTAACCACTTAGCTGAAGAAAATAATTTTCATCCTAATGTGACGTATGTTAACTTGTATCTTGTTAAATGAAGGGCTCCCACATCACTCTTGATAATTTTTACCATAGATAAATATCTCCCAGATGCATAGCACCATCTCTAGACTGAGAGGTCCACTAGAACAGTGCTATTTACTTTGCAGGCGGCCAATTACGATTTTTTAAATTAATGAAAGCGCCAATAATCTATAAAGTTTTAACAACAGAAAAGTGTTTACATCCTAAAAATATTACAGGACCACTCTGAATCTCCACTTACAATTTTATATTTCTTCTATAAATTTCTTCATTTTAACTGCTAAATAAGCCAATCAAAAGCAAATAAGCAGTAAAAGACAAATTCCAAATATTACTGATCAAAAATTATATTTTATCACACTTACAAAGACAAAATATAAATGTTTAAAAGAAACTAAAAATTCTCCCCTAAGGAAGCATGTATTTATTTAAAAGTCTATAACTGTCTAAAGTATAATTTATTATTTAATAAGAAATGAAGATTTTATATTTCATTTAGAAAATGTATCAAATTTAGAACTTAATTTCAAATGACATTAGACTATTTGTGTTCAGAGCAAGCCAAATAAAGCTAATTGTGGAAACGAAAGAAGGAAAGGAGGAAGGAAGGAAGGAAGGAAGAAAAGAAGGGAGGGAGAAAGGAATTTTAGTCTGCCCTAAATAATTTGTAAAAGCAGAACTGTGTATAGAAACTATTATCCTATTTTATACAAAAGTGACACCTAGGCAACTTTTTGAAGTTTGGAATAGAAAATATTCTAAAATAAGGATCAATTATATTTCCACAAGTCTCCTGGTGCACAGGTGCATAGAATGATCATCATAAAATTCTTAATCATTGCATAAACAGAAACCTCATTCTTGTTTTCGATATTCATTAGAACTCATGTTTCACTTTTATCTCAACTACAACACAGTTTCTCCACCTTCTGCTCTAACCACTTGTATAATATCTCCTTTGAAAGAGATGATAATCCCGTACTGTTCCTCCTACTATTATATCCACAGAGGTGGAGAGGTCGTGGAAGTTCTGCTTGTGTTGGGGAGTTGTCTTTTGGAGACTAGCCAGCACATGAGCTGAGAAATGACGCACTTGCTCACGTCGGTAGTCATGCATTCTCATTTGAAAGTGAGGATATGTTCTCTTAGCAACAAAGGAACACAGTGTAATGATAGACAAAGGTAATATGGATTAATTCAGTTTGTACATACCAGTTGATCAACTAACCAGAATTTATAATTTTTTTTTTTTTTTTTGAGACAGAGTCTCGCTCTGTTGCCTAGACTAGAGTGCTGTGGCATCAGCCTAGCTCACAGCAACCTCAAACTCCTGGGCTCAAGCGATCCTCTTGCCTCAGCCTCTCGAGTAGCTGGGACTATAGACACACACCACCGCACCCAGCTAATTTTTTCTATTTTTAGTAGAGACAGGGTCTCACACTTGCTCAGGCTATATAAAATTGCTTTCATGAGTAAAATATTCTGAGTATTAAACCTTTTATTTTCAAATGAATTCTTGTAATATTATACACTTGCCTGTTGGAATCTGCTATGCTGACATTATACTGTCCCTCTTTTTTATGATAAAGAGAATATTTGATTGTGGGTATTTTATGAAGAGCAGAAAATATATATGTGGAAGCTAATTATTTTTTAAACAATAATTTGCTTACTAGATTATTCATTACTCACCTGACAGGGAGCAAATAGCTGAGGAAATGAGAAAAAAAGATAGCTAAGATTTGAAGAATCAGGGATAAAGGGTTATAGAAAAGAAAGCAATGAATTTCTAGAATCCAAGGGATTCTGGCATGGGGTAGATTTTAAGAGTGTGGTGTTATATGTGGCAAAGGTGTAGCAGAAGTCATTAAGCCAGTGGAGAGGAGAAAAGAAAAAAGAAAAAAATTTAAAAAGCTGTGTGGAGAATACTTTTACAGTTTAAAATTTTTCTCTAGAGTTGGCCTTGCTAATTTGTGTCTAGGATATGAAGACTGGTATTAAATAAATATGAAGGTTGGTATTAAATAGCCAGTAATTCTTCCCATGATTCTACTAGACCAAAGAAATATCTCTTATCATTGTTACAACATTATCTATATTAAGTTATATTTTTAAAAAATCCTAATGCTAAATATCCCAAATTAATTCAATTTCACCAGATGATGCATTTTTAAAAATAAATTTATAAATTAAATGTTCAACTTTTCCTTTTATTTCTTTGCACCAGATGATGAATCTGGTAATATTATTGGAACAATTAAGTTCTATTAGACTATTTAAGAGTGTCTCAGTAAAAGTTCTCTGGGTTTATCATTTTAGTCATTTTAAACTGGATTAGACAAGTCACCAGGGAATATACTGTGAAAAAGATGCCTCCTGGCTGTGGACTAAATAGCCAACTATAGCAGGGCTTTACTCTCTATAATTTTGTTACAAGTGACAGCTGTATTCAGAGTGCAAAAATAAGAACTTAAAGCCACCCACAGAGCTCTCCCCCAAAATAACTTGCTTCCAGAAGACCTGAATTTGAGCTAGAAGATTTTTATTAGTTTTTTAATTTTTGTTTTTAAAATAAGCACTGTAATCAGTGTACTTTGACACACCAGTACTTGAAGGTATTATAAAATATACATTTCTATAGAATACAGCATAGAAGGAATCAAATATTTCCAATTTTCAAAGCACAAAACACCCTTTAAATCCTCTGGTAATTCTTAACTCAGGTGGTCAAAGGAAAGTATGTTAGAATCTGTGCATGTGCCAGGGCTCAGGTGGGGCTGGGGAATGTCTCCTCTGACCTCTTCTGCCAGCCTCAAGCCAGCTTAATACTCACTGCTGCAGATTACATAACTGTTAATCAGGACTTGCTTTGGTGATGTTCCTCTTAAAATATTTGTTTCCAATTCTTTAATTTATAGTGAATAGAATATATGATTGTTTTCAATGGACACTGTTGTTAGAATAAAGAAGCAGAACTCATCTAACTGCCATTAAATCTTTAAACACACAATGGTTTTAAAACTAACCTATTGGAGTATCTCAATGCAACTTACAAACTAATGAGACAAATGACGGCTCTTCTACAATTTTTCTGAACACAGCCAGCAGCTGGTATAAGCAGTTAATAATACTTCATATATAGCCTTGGCAAGTCAAACCTGTCTTCTTCTGAAAGAGGGAAGTTTTGGAATTGCATAAATCTGCAGTTAAAGTACACCTTATGGATTAGCTGATACCAGAGGAGCTATCTCTTTCACTGGATGTCTTGTTAAGGTGGAGTTGCTGGTACAGTCTGTTAATTATCACTTGCTCCAATAGTTTATTGCTTTTCTACTCCTGCTGATCTGGTTTTGATTGCAAATCTCTCTGTCTTTATTGGCTAGTAGATCTTTACATACCTTTCCTTCACTACTTCAACTCCCTTAATCCCACCTCAACCTATCCAGTTTGTTTCTTAACTATTCATAGGATGGTGTGGGATACTTACTCTCCATAGGATGGGGATGTTATTAGCGCTTCCTTCATGGGTTTGTTGTTAGGTACTTAGCACAGTGCCATGCCACTATAATTTCTGCCACTTATCTGAGTCGTTAAACCCATTCTTGGAACAAATTAGAGACCTTGAAAAGGTATTTACTATATAGCTGTCCCTCAGTATTCATGGGTGATTTGTTCCTAGACCTCCCATTGATACCAAACTCCATGCATGCCCACATCCCTGATATAAAATGGTGTAGTATTTACATATGTCCTACGCATATCCTCCCACATACCTTAAATCATCCCCAGATTGCTTATAATACTTAATACAAATTAAATGCTATAAAAATAATTGTTATACTGTATTGTTTAGGAGAATCAATGATCAAAAAAAAAAGGCTATACATATTTAGCTCAGGTGTAATTTTTTTAAATTTTCTGATCCAGTGCAATTTTTTAAAAATATTTTTGATCTATGATTGAATGCACAGATGCAAAACCCACAGATGTAGAGGGCCCCTATATCTGGAAACTTGTGCTATGCATCAAAAGGGTTTCTCCTTGGTGGCATTTCATTATTCCAAATACTGGCAGAGTAGTCAGCTGTAAAAACAGGTGACACCTTAATCCAACAAATCCATCAGTAAACTGGAAAAATATGGTCTTCTTGGCTCAGTTATTTAATATAAATTTGGATGGAGTAAATTATCTAGTGATAATCTCAGTTAACCTAAGGAATTTTGGAGATGCACCACAGGATCAGGGAGATTATTTGTCACCTCTTAATGGCATACATCTGCTCTGATTGGTTGGTGCTCTTCCCATATCATCATTTGAATAACAGCCTTGCTCAAGAGTTAATTTTTAGAATCTTAACTCCTACTTTTACCAGATACCTGTTAGAATGCTGATTGACCCCTTTTGTTTCAGAAGAATCTTCACAGGTGGAAATCAAAATTGATACTTAGAAAAAATTAAGAAATTAAATGTGACTTAAAAACTTCAGTTTTCTCCAAAATGAGATAAGAAATGATCATCATTTTTAGTAATATATTGGAAAATAATGTTATTAAAACTTAATGGAATTGGGAAACAGCATCATTCAGGGTATAAAAAGTCTAAAGATCGTGTAGTTCATTAATCCTCCCCATGAAAACTTCTTTTTTATTACATCCTTTGCTTAAATACATCCTTTGTTTAAACACATCTACTTACAATAACTCAAAAGAAAGGGTACCGAATAAAAAATATTTTTCTAATTAAAATCATGCATGCTCATTATACAAATTTCAAAAAACACAGAAACATACATAGCAGGATATTATTAATATATATTATGATGTGAATTTCTATTTTGTTCTTAAAATATTTATCCAACCCTTATTCCAAGAGAGAAACTAGAACTCTTTGCTCTTCCTTACTCTGTTACCAAGCTGAAAGCAGAAGTTATTCGCAGACAACTTCATTTCCTGAATTTAGTTTTCTGAAAGTCTGAGCTCCTGGGCAAGAAGTTTCTCCTGGGAAACAAGATGTATGAGTGCTTTTAAGAAGAAAGAAATGGCTGCAATGGGCCTAAGACTGTGAAAGATGGTAAAACGAATATGAGATCTTGGGTTAAAAGACATTAAGACATATGACTCGATTATTTGCAGTACCTTAAAAAGAATAGCAGGTCTAGGGGACTGCAGGATGTCACTGGAAGGCATATGGTTTAAAAATATTCTGAAACCACAGAAAATAAAATAGAGCTCTTGGATTTCAATAGAACACGGAGGCATATGCAATGGACATTTTACTAGAATAGTGTGGAGCTGAGACCAGAAGGGCTTCCCTAATGTTTTGCAGTAAATGTTTTACTCCAACCTTTGTATACTAAACTCCACAGTATCCTTCACATGGCTTATGGCAGGAGAATGGTAGTAGTAATAACTGAGATAGAATTTTTCATCAGCCAGGGATAGGGCTTGGAGTTAGATTCCATGTAATTAAAATAAATAAAATATGACATTTCTTGCATGTTTGCATTTGTGGAGTAAACCTTATATGCTCTATATGCATACAGAACAAAAATTGAAAGTAATAAAGAACTGTGTTGTGAAGATGAGTATAAACTGAAAAAAAATCAGTATAGAGTTCCATTCATAAAGCTGTTTCTCTTGTAATCATTTATTTAGGGCTAAAAATATATGGCAGGACTAATACGTTGTTTTACTGAGAATTTCTGTCCTTTTTACACATCTATTACTGGTCATTAGTAAATGAAAGCAAGTCTGGATTTCAGAGTATTCTCTTAGAACTCAGCTTACATTTCTATATGTTTATATGCATAACAAGGAGATACTTAAATAAAATCTTAAACAACTAAGTTCATTTTTATGGAGTTATTTTGTGGATAATTCATAACATGGTTCAGCTCAATATGTTTAGAGAGAAAGTTATATAATTCATGCTTGCTTCTTCTTTTCTGTAAGAAATAACAGTTCTAAACTTCTGGCAAACCCTCAACCCTTCCACTTGGTGTTCCAATTCTGGAAATTAAAGTACTTGCTTCAGACATATCATTCATGTATATACACACACACACGTACACACATACACACACATATATATAAAATTCATCTCACTTGGGGTAATTATATATATTAGGAGGCTGAGGATAGTTCAAGCTGAGTAGACAAGAGAGAACTCTCAATATACATCTATCTATATCATTGTTTTAAAGATAAAAGTCTGTACTTTGACTCATTCCACAAAAATGAAAGTTAAACCTTTCCTCATTTTCTCAATGGGGAAAATACATTTCCCTCTGCATTAGTAGCCTGCATTACATTTTTTTATGCCTTTTAGTTTTGATTTTTTCTTTTTTTAATATGCAAACACTTAATTTAAAAATGAAAACAGGACTGTGAATAAAATTAGAACTCCCTCTAGTGTTCAGAGTTGCTCTCCTTCACTATTAAAGAAAAAAAAAAAGAAAGGAAAGAAGAAATAAACAGCTTAGGAATATTCCTTTTTCTTCTAACTAGACAGGTAGCTTAGTTTCCCTATTTGGCTCTATATCACAAAAGCACGTGGAGAGGCCTTAGCAATTACTGACCAACGAGGAGGCTACTAGGTTGGCTCTCCTTTGACCTTGGCCAAAATCACCAAAATGCCAGTGTTGCCTCTTGGAAACAACTGCCCTTCTCTTTGTGCATCTTGATGCAAATGGAAAAGGGCATATTGGTGCTATTCCAAAGAGCAAGCATTAGTGCTATGCAGCTGGCAGGAATTGCCTTCCTTCTTGAGACTCTGAGTTCCCTGGTAGCATATGGTATTCATCAAAACACAGCTGATTTCACACCTTACAATTGTATAATGAGCATATATAAGCTTATAATAACTTGCAGCCCCCCACCAATGACTCTAGAGTGAGATGAATAAAATCCTCGTCCTCTTATCTCTTTTCTGCTTTGTTGAGCCTATTCTCAAGGTAGTGCCACTTTTTTTTTTTTTTTTTTTTTTTTTTTTTTTTTTTTTTTTTAGAAAACTCCAATTTAGACTTGTCTGCTTGTCAAAGCTGCAGTGGTGGTGTGATTTGTCAGGGCTCACTATAAGAGAAGACAAGGCAGAGAAATTAATAAAAATCACCCACAAGGAAATCTATGCAGATGTATTCAATTCACCTTGAGCCAAATGCTGCTGCAGGGTTCCCT
The DNA here is from genome assembly GCF_041146395.1 of Eulemur rufifrons. Taxonomy (NCBI): domain Eukaryota; kingdom Metazoa; phylum Chordata; class Mammalia; order Primates; family Lemuridae; genus Eulemur; species Eulemur rufifrons. Next base: position 39,761,929 of record NC_090988.1, read on the forward strand.
GGGAGTTAAGTGTGAATTGTTTGAGAGGTAGACAAAGTGGGAGTTTTTTGAAGGTAAAATGATGTTGATTGACTAGCACCCCTCAGGTTTTTGGCTGTGGTTTTCCTTGGTTTATTATCAGGGGCATCTCTGTGATTTTTTCTCCTACAGCTGTTCCTTTGTTTCCCTGTAAGGAGATGTTAATTTTCATACGTCTGTGTTACTAACACCAGCATGACATAAGAGCACTAGATATGGATACTTTAGCCACATTCACAATGGTGCTTTCTTTCTGAACCACATGTTTTAAGAGCTTCTATATTTTCCTGCTGGTGGAAATGTTGTTGTGCCTGATCTTTATCTAAAAGCATTTAAAAAATCTTTAGTCAGACAATTCTGAAGTTTCTCCAGTGTATAAGAGTATAGATGTGTGTTATTATGTATTTAAGAACAATGTTGTAGCTGGCACTTGGCAGAATATCAAAGCAAATAAAAAGTATTTAGCTCACAGAAAGCAGGTCAAGAGATGTTTTTGGAATACATGCAGCTTGAAAAAGAAACATGTGAGTAATTAAAAATAGCAAATGATTTCTATTTAGTGAGAGTGAATCTGTTTCCAGGAAAGTTAGCAGGATAATAAGCATGAATTAGCATTCTTGGTGAACATATAAGTATTTTTAGTAAGTCTGAACTTAGCTCTGAGGTGTCCCAACTAATGTCTCCCTAAACCTTTTCTTGTATGGGAAACATACTTCAAGTTGGTGTGATACTGAGGCTACTTTTATTCTGCCGCCCCCCTAATTGTTTCCAGGTGAAGTAGTGTCATATTAATAAGTATCCTTGATAGAGAAAAGGAGCAAAAAACAAACAAACAAACAAACAAACAAACATCATAAGCTGAAGGCTGAAGGGAATTGTTAAAGAAGAAAGAGGAAATTCTCCTCATTTTGTCTGCAGTGTAAGCATAGGACTGTTGTGAGGATTAAAGGAGATGGTTCAAATAAAGAGATTAGCACAATGACTGGCACATAACAAATATGAAATAAACATTAACTGCAGTATTAAAAATGTCAATACTTATCCCTTTTCCCCTTTACACCTCCCTAATTTGGGACCAGTGTAAGCAAAATAAGTGTGGTGGGGGGAAGGGTTTATATTTATTTCTGATAGGCTAAAAAGAAAAATATAGCCTTGACCTGTAGACAGAAAGCCTTGCCAGTGTTACTTCCATCCCCTGCAAATGTGTAAATTGGAAGCACATACAAGGGAAGTCGAGTCTGCAGAACCTGTTCCCTTACCTGGTGCTGTCTCAGATTGGTCTGAAACAGATAGGAAAGGAAAAAAGAGAATGCATTCCCAATAATTGCCACAGTTTAATAAAATAATTCAGGAACTTGAACCGATGAATTTCACTCACCAAATTGCTGGGAGCATAACTCAAGTCAAAATACCTCCATAAAGAAATTAGCAGACTGAAGGGAAATAAAGTCCATTCCCCAACAGTAACTATTACTACTACTGCTACTGCTACTACCACAAATTTAATATGTGGTCATTTCTTGCTTGTCCAGTTAAAGAATTAGAAATAAAGAAAGCAAAATATATGAATTCAAGGAATTTGGTAGAAACTGTCCTTGGAAGCAAGGAGGCCCTAACACTCTTGTGGTATATACATGATTGCACTAAGGCCATTTTCACACTACAGTTGTTTGCAAACAAACTCTTACCTGTCTATTGCCTTCCTAATTCACTCTCTAGCTGCCTGCTGCCAAGATTCACGTCTAGCAGGATTGGTCACCACCAGCTTGAGTAAGTTCCCAGAGCAAAACAAAGTAAAACAGAGCAGGCCTTGCCCAACACTGGGGAGACCTTAAAGTCAGTGTGTAGAAAAATGGCCATGTGCTTTCATTTCAGGGACAAGAAATTACTTACCACTGACGACTTTTTATGCGAGGGTGTTACATTCTTGACGACAACAGGAGAAGGATAGGAAAGAGTTGCTGGTGCAGTAGGAAAAACAGCACTGCTCTTTTCAGCCATGAGTGTATAAGGAGAGTTAGTCTCTAACGAAAGCTGAGAATGGGAATTTTAAAAGAACAAACTTTTTAGAGTCATTTGGGTTAAATGAGGAAAAGAAACACGCAGAGTACAGGAGACTCCCAGGACAGAAAATAAGGGCACTACAGCAAGGAGGCCATGCACTGACTCCAGGGTTTGGGGTAGGAAGGAAGTAGTAGGAAAGGGATATTAAAATGAGTAGAGCCTAAAAATGGAAGGTAAATGGGTTTAAAGTGTGATCAAGGGGAACAATAATGACTTGGCCTGGGTTTTAATTTATTTTTCATTGTTATAATACACAACATAAAATTTATCATTTTAACCATTTTACTGTGTACAGTTCAGTGGCATTTAGTGCATTAACAGTGTGCAATCGTTGCAACTATGTAGCTCCGAAACAGTTTCATCACCCTAGAAGAAAACCTCATATTGATGAAACAGTCACTGTAACTCTGAGCCCCTGGCCACCACTAATTTATTTTTCACTTCTATGTAGTGTTTACCTACCCTAGATATTTCATATAAATGGTGTTATGGGTTGAGTTGTTTCCCCAAAAAAATATATGTTGAAGTCCTAACCCCCAGTAGCTCAGAATGTAAACTTCTTTGGAATTAAGGTTGTTTGCAGATATAACTAATTAGGATGAGGCCATAGTGGAATAGGAAGAACCCATTAATGGAACCCTTAATCCATTATGACTTTTGTCCTTACCAGAAGAGAAGAAGAGACACATATATATGAGGAGAAAATGCCATGGGACCACAGGGTCAGACTGAAGGGCTACAGCTGTAAGCCAAGGACTGCCAAGAATTGCTGGCAGCTCATCAGAAGCTAGGAAGATGCAAGGAAGGATTCAACCCCACAAGTTTCAGGGGAAGCATGGCCCTATTAACACTAATCTCAGACTTCTAGACTCCAGAACTCTGAGACAATAAGCTTTTGTTGTTTTAAGCCACTCAGTTTATAAACTTAGTTATGGTAGCCCTAGGAAACCAATACAAAGTGATCACACAATAGGTGGTCTTTTGTGTCTAGCTTCTTTCACTTAGCAAAATATTTTTAAGCTCCATCCATGTTGTTGCATGTATCAGCACTTCATTCTTTTGTGTGGCTGAACAGTATTCCATTTCGTAGATATAACACATTTCGTTTATCCATTCGCCAGTTGATGGACTAACCTGACTTTTTAAAAGTACTCTTTAAATTGCAAACATGTATTAACTTAAATTAATATAAAATAGGATAAAGTATAAAAAGTCTGACATTTAAAATCAGTATTATAAAACTAAATTCTAATCTCACTAACTAGTGAATTGATTTGGGATAGATCATTTAATCATTTTAATATTCTATATTGTTATCACAATAGGAAAAGATACCTGCTTTGCTTCTAGAATTGTTTTTAAATGAATCATCTTCATAATTCTCCTGAAGTCTAGCCCTTCTTAAACATGGATCCTTCCATGTCTCTGAGTTAGGAACCATCCCTAGTTGTTCACTCTGTATGGAGCTCTATCATAGCACACATCATGCTGTATAGTAATTAATTGCTTGTTTATTCCTATCTTTCCCCTTTAGACTTAGAGGGTAATGACTCTGCCTTATTCATTTGTGTATACCTTTGTATGCTTGGCACACATAGTGAATTCTCAATAACTATTTAATGGTTGAGTGAATAAATAAATGAATAAATCTAGTCTGCTTTTCCCAGTGGGGAAGAATATTATTCTACCATTTTTCTATATTTACCATCACTTGGCAGCAGTACCAAATCTTAGACCAATGCTAGCCTAGGAAGGATTAATGGTTCAACTTTAAGATTCAAGGGGCTGAGCCATGCTCCCTTATTAGTATTTATGGTTGCAAGACAGATTGTTTAATTAGCTTTAACTCAGAGTTTTTCTTTGCACATTTTCACCTCTGCTTCAGTTTATTTTATATTAAAGAAAATTGTGGTTAGCCAAAAAATATACATTTTCTTTTAGAAATGTTTAACTTTTCCCCAAATCACTATATTTTAAAGAAATAGTGAGTAAATCATCAAAAGAACACATAGCTTCTTTTGGAAATCCAATGACCACATAGAAATTCAGTGGTGAATTCGGAAAAAAATATAATGTTAAAAGGCTGTTAAATCCATGGAGTTATGGTAAGTTTAATGCAAGCATTTAGCATTCACTGAATACCTACTCTGTGCAAGGCACAGGGATGCACCCTGTGTCACATAAAAGACAGATATGACATGACTTTACTGTCCAGAGTTCTTGACAAAATAGACATCTACAGAATCAATCACAGCCTAAGATAGAGTTGCCAGAACAGAATATATTTTTGGTTAGCACAGAGTTATACAGGCCCAGAGGAAGGAAGTAGAATATTAATTCTCAATAAAGGAAAACTTCAGGAAGTAAATCTTCAAGGAATAATAGCTATTTTAACTAGCTTGCTTTCAAACACAAATGACAAAAGTGCTTGCTGTGTTCTTAGTTCTCTGCTCAGAATCTTACATACTTCATCTCATTTATTTAATTGTTATGGCCATGCGTGGAGATAAGACTATAATCACCATTTTACAAATGAAAAAGTAGGCATTTAGATAAGCTAAGTAAATTTGCCTAAAGTCACATAATTTTATGGGATAAGACCAGAATTTAAATGTCACTGAAATGTATGATAAACCTCAAATTCTAGATTTGTTTCTGTGTTATCTCACAGTTCCCTGGGTTGACCCCAATTATAGAGTAACCACACCTCCTATTTCTCTAGAACACATACAAACTGTCTCAATGAGGGGTAAAGTATATTATCACCCTACCCAATAAATCCTAATGAGTGAGAACAAAGTCTTCTCTGAAAGCCCCCAAACATGGTTCCTTGCTTAGTACCATTTGGCAAGTGGCTCATTGGTTTAGGCATATGATCTTCTTAATGAATTGTAAAGGAAAATAAAAATCTCAGGGCCACCCTACCCCCCAACTCTTTATCCAAAAGAGAAGGCTGAGTCTTTCAACACCCCCTTCCAAGTGAATAGCAGTTACTAACACTATACATCAGCCAGATCTCCAAGGAAAGATAAAGTCCTTATGCATCTGTGAAGGTTTGCACCCATGGATCATTCATAAAGAAATTCTTTGCTGGCTCCCCATAAATAAGTATGTGCGAACTGTAACTTTGGGTCTGCAGGCCAAGCTCCTGCAACTAAAATCTGTTTGAGTCCATACAAATAAAGTTGATTACAAGTTTATCTTCCTAGATGCAGAACAGAGATAAGACAAAATCAAAAATTCTTCCACCTACCCAGAGACCTCTGCATAATTGATGCTTCCTTCATGCCCTTTTTTTCTTCTAACATTTGACTTATATTATATAAAATATGTATTTCCTGGGTCTCACAAGGATGTAACAATTTGTCTCACTACCCAGCTCCCCTCTTCTTTGTTTCTTTCTGTGGGCCCTATCACCTTTAAAACCTGAATTCTCAAATCCTGCTTTGGAAAAACAGCCACAGATTTGTCTGTGGTTTGTGTTTTCCCCAGACATGTCATCAAACGTTGGCTTAATAAACATCCATTGATTGAGACCTTTGCCTCGGTTACTTATTTTGTGTTGTCACAACCTATCTCAACTTGTGAATCGGTTCTGGGAAAGCTCAAAGAAACACATAAACCATGTATCTGTGAGTGTGTATGTGTTTGCATATGTTTTTCTTTGACTAAGACGCAATAATTTGAAAAATTACTTTTGAAAAATAACTGTGATCTTAACAGGCTCCAAGGCCAATGTATTCAGAATCTGACCAGTTGTCAGAAGAGGAAAATATAGGCTTCAAACCTGATTTTATTTCCAGCTGAAATTCTGTGGAAAACATTTGTATGGGGAAAGGAAGAAATAACTAAGAATAAGCTTTGTAAATACTGACTTCCAAACTAAAATTGTTTCACCATTATGGCCAGTTCTGTTGAAAGGAATGACAGAACAGGATTCTCCTTTTTTTGGTGATAAGTACCCTAAAACACTAAAATTATATGTTTAAGTAGAGGAGATGATTAGAAGTCACAAAAATTCTATAGCAACTACAATTTTTAGTAACTCACAGTTCAATGTTATGAATTGTTGAAACCCCTTCTCTGGGGAAATAAAGAAAAAAATTCTATACCCTATGACGAAATCTTTTAACATTTACCAGTAAGTAACTTCAGTATAATCTCTCACAAAATGTTGTGATCTGTGGAAAGACTGCCAAATCTCTGTTCTATGACCAATTCAGGTATCACTAATCAACCTTTGCACACTTTCGGGCGATGCCCATCACTAAGAATCATCTTCATTAAACCAGGCCTGTGCCTATGTATATGTGTATATGTTTACATGTATGAAACACCAAAGCATTTTATCATAACTTTTTTATATCCTTTTCTCATAAAGGGCAAAGACATTGAACTTTACTATTTTTAATGTACATTTTTTCTTAAGTATTCTTTGGTTTCCAAAGTGATTTACCAAGTTACCTTTATAGTATGAATTCTACTGCATTCATATGTATTCTGCTCATACGTAATATTTTAAGAACATACATCATAATAAAACAAATACCTAATATGAGTGACTAAAAAGATTTCAGAAAACTGGTAAGTGTAAATACATCTTTGAACCATAAAGCATATATTCAAAGGGACAAAATCTGCCCCATATAATTTCAGAAAGCACACATGAAGTCTAATTATAGATTTAACATCTTGAGGTCATGTTGTATTTTAAGAGACTATTCACAAGCCAGCTAAACTTCTAAACTTCCCACTTTTCAGAAATGGCATAGAAGAAAATGATATTCAGTGTTTCCTTGCATGCTACATTCCATTGATAAAATTAGTTTCAGTAAAATACATTTTTTAGAGCAGAACCTCTGGGTTATAAGACAGTTTCCCAGTTAATGGTGATCATAGTGTATTACAGCAGTAGGAAAATATAGATGAAGGAGAATTAATTAACAGACTAAAGAAACATAGGTGAAGAAACTTTAACCTGTACTAGTATTTCCTCCAAATAGCTATACTGGATATTAAGTTCACAGTGCTTAATATATCACTCTATTCCAAAAATACATATCCTTTACAATGGCTTTGGGAGTAGACGTTTATTTAATCATTGCATATTTTAATATTTTGTAGTGGTAGTCATTTTTAAAATGTATGCTAACAGTGAAAACTCCAACTAAGGATGGAATCTGTTATATTCTAGTGTTTAAATAAATCATTCTAACTTCTCCCATATCACTGGAATATGTTAGAAAAATGATTTGATTGCCAAATAAACTGGTAGCTGTAAAATATTAAGTATGAAATGAAAATGCACAATTGAGCTATTCTCCATATAGAAACAAAAAGTTAGAGAAATAGCCCAATAGTGCTATGAATAGCATTTAAGATTAGATTGCTCTACCTGTGGCTTAAAGTACCCTTTGTTTATTTTTGCCATGGCACATACTACAATGAACTATTCACAGGCTTTTTGCTAAGTCAAGCACTGAATTATTCATTTTTTACCACTTTATTAAAATATACTTTTCATACATTAAACTGCACATACATGAAGCATATAATTTGATAAACATACAGCTGCAAAACCAACACTATAATCAAATAATAAACCCACCCATTGCCCCAAAAGTTTCCTTATGCTTCTTTTTAGCTCCTCTCCTCCAGGTCCTTTGCTATCCAGAAGCAACTATTGAACTAATTTCTATCTTTAGTTTAATTTTCATGTTCTAGAATTCTGTATGAATGGAATCAAATGTTATAGGTTCTTGTCTGGCTTATGTAATTCAACATGATTATTTTGCAATCCATTCATGTGATTTCTTGTGTTAATAGGCCAGTTCTTTTTTTATGACAGAGTAATATTCATTGTAGTGCTTTAAAACAAACAATTTATTAATCTGTTTACCTATTGGTAGATATTTGTGTTATTTTCAAATAAAGCTGCTATGTACATTCATATACAAGATTGATGTTTGATGTGGAATATGCTATTATTTCTTTTGAGTAAATACCTAGATGTGGAATGTCCATGTTTTATGTTGGGTGTATATTTAAGTTATTTAGTATTTCCAAACATTTTTATGAAGTTACTGCATCATTTTACATGTCCACCAGTAGCATAAGAATATCCCAGTTCTTCCACATATTTACCAACACTGGATGTAGTCAGTTTTTTTGTTCATTTGCCTATTTTGTCATTCTAGTGGGAGTGTGGTAGTATCTCCTTGAAATTTTATTTACATTTCTCTAATGACTAATGAGCTTGAGCAAATTTTCATATACTTATTTCTCGTTTTTATATCTTCTTAGGTATAGTGCCTATTTTTAAAATTGATACCTTTGTCCTCTTATTAATGAACTCTTTATATATTTCAGATATGAGTCCTTGGTCAGATAAATGTTTTTCAAATATTGTTTTGCAGTTTTTTTTATTTTTTTGAGGGGAAAAATTAATTTTGATGAAGCCCAATTTATATATTTTTATATATTAATAGTTTGTGTTTTTTGTTATTTATATGTAGTAGATTCTTGCCAAATAAAAATAATCACTGTTTTATCCTATGATTTCTCCTAAATTTTTTATCATTTTAGTTTGTACATTTAAGTCTATGATCCATCTCCAGTTTATCTGTGTAAGTGTTTTGAGGTATGGAATGAGGTTCATGGGTGGCGGGATGGGTAGATTATCCTTTTCCCATTGGATTGCTTTGGGACCTTTGTTGAACATCAATTTAACTTGTCTGTGTGAGCCTCTTGCTGAACTCTCTATTATGTTTTATTGACCAAATTATCTATCTTTATGCCAACACCACACTCTTGATTCTTATAGCTCCATAATTAGTTTTTAAATCAAAGAACGTGAGTCTTCCCACTTTGTTCCTCTTTATCCAATTGTTTTCACCACTCTAAGCCTCTGCATTTCAATATAAAGGCTAGAATCAGCTTGCCAATTTCTATAAAAACACCACCTGAAATTTTTATTGGGATTGCATTGAATCGATAGATCAATCTGGGAGAATTCACATGTTAAAAGTAGTGAGTCTTCTAATCCATGAGTATGATGTATCTGTCCATTTATTTATCTTTTACTTAATTTCTCTCATCAATGTTTTGTAGTTGTCACTGCACAAATATCCCATATCTTTTGTCAATTTATGCCTATGCTTTTCATGTTATTTTGAAAATAAATTTTAAAAGTCAACTTTGATTTCTCATTTCTAGGATCTGGAAGTACTATTAACTTATAATATTGACTTTGTATATTATAAGCATGCTATATTCTATGCTATGAAAATTCTAAAGTACTAAAAAAGAAAAAAAAACTGTCAATCTAAAATTCTATATTCAGCACAATGTCTTTCAAAAATGAAGACTAATCACACAAAAGACTTTATCACCTGCAGACATGTGCTACAAGAAGAAAAAAAGAAAAATTTTCACTCAGAATGAAAATTACACCAGATATCTGGATCTATACAGAATCTGGATCTATACAGAATAGATAGAGTTTTCTATACAGACAATTATGTTGTCTGAAAATAAAGACAGAATTACTTCTTTCTTTCCACTTTTTTTTCTCTTTCAGAAAATTTTGGGAATTTTTTTATGATTACATTTTATCTGTGTTGTTGGCTTATTAGAAATAACTTTTTTTGTTGTTTCAGTTATTGATTTGAGGTTTATAGTGAAAAACATTACTTTATCATAGCCTAACTTCAAATAATATTACACCACTTCACATATAGTATAAAAACTAGAAAACAGTATACTTCCATCCATTCTGTTCAAACTTTGTCTTAGAGACTTCATAAATTTTATTTTTATATATGCTTAAATCCCAACATATATTAATTTTACATTAAATTATATATTTTAAAGATATTAAAATTAAGAAGAATGTCATTTCATATTTTCTGATATTTACCATTTCTGGTGCAATTCCTCTATATAGATCCAGATATCTGGTGCAATTTTCATTCTGAGTGAAAATTTTTATTTGTTGCTTTTTGTAGTGCATGTATGCAGGTGATAAAGTATTTTGTGTGATTGGTCTTCATTTTTGAAAGACATATTGCTGAATATAGAATTTTAGATTGACAAGGTTTTTTTTTTTTTTCTTTTTTATTACTTTAGATATATTGTTCCACTTTCCTTTGGATTGCATTGTTTCCAAGAAGACATCAGCTGTCATTCTCATCTTTGTAATATGTATGTAATATGCTTATTTTTCTACTGGCTGTTTTTAAGTTATTTTATAAATAGCTTAGCTTTAAGCTATTTGACTAAGATATGCCTTCCTGTAGTTTTTTATAAATTTTTTTGGTTGAGTTTTGTTGAGAGTCTCAGATATTTGGTTTTATTGTTTTTATTAAATTTAATACTTTTTAGCCATTATTTTTTTCAAATATGTTTCCTGCTCTATTCTCTCCTTTTTGTTGGAGACTTTGATCATATTAGGTCACTTGATATTGATCTAAAGCATACTGATGCTCTCTGTTTGTCAATATCTCTTTTTTCCTTTTTGTATCTTATTTAAATAGTCTGTGTTGTTTTGTACTTAAATTCACCTAAATTTCCTCAGTCAGCATCTAATTTCTATTAATCCAGTCTGGTGTGCTTTTCATCTCAGACATTGTTTATTTTATTTCTAATAATTCAATTGGGGCCTTTGTTATATCATCTCTATCTCTCCCTAACATTGTCATTCTTTCCTTTGCTTTTTTGTACATACGGAATATGGTTATAATAATTGTTTTAATATATGTCCACTAATTATATCAGGTCTTTCAAGGTTTGACTTTTTTATTTTCCTCATTTCATGGCATATTTTTATGCCTTTTTAATGTAAAGAGTCCTGGTTTCTGCTCTAACATGTAATGGGCTTTGAAATCATCACCACCATCTTTACAAGAAGAAAAGGCATCATAAATGGAAAATCACTGACTTTTCTTGGAACCATTAGAGAACTGAGTTGGCAAGGCAAACCATCACCTGGAAAAACAGGTAAATCCAGAGAGTCATAGTGGAGACCTGATCAACTGAAAGAGAAGTCACAAGAGCCAGAAACTAGCAGGAATTCTTAAATGGTGATTTTGATTTATTGCTGGAGGCTGAGTGTGGACAACCTTGAGATTAAAAATCCCTTGGTCTGCCATCTTAAGGGTCTCTCACAAGCTCTATAGATTTTACTTACATGAACTCAACTAAGTTCCTATGGTGAAGAGTCAAGAAAGATGTCTTCATGGTTGTGGAAGAGAAAGGAAAAGAGAAAACATTGTGAAATACACCCATAGGTTTCTCTGTAACAAAGACCTATTACTACCTGGAGAAAAAACATTTCTCTCCCATCTAGCCACCTTGATCTTCCTGTCTAACAAAAAGGTAAAAGAAGAAAAAGTTAAGAAATTCCTGTGCAGATTATAATTCAGGGACATGGACCCACTAAAGGACTGAGATTTAATCATAATATTATAGAGTGTTTTTCTCTCCCACACCTAACCACCACACCAACAGGGCTTTCTGAATCAAAAGACACTATGAACTGGCCAGTCCAGGAGTGGTGCTAATCCTAGCACTTTGGAAGACCTAGGTAGAAGGATCCCTTGAGGCCAGGAGTTGGAGACCAAACTGAGCAATGTAGCGAGACCCTATCTCTACAAAAAATAGAAAAATTAGCCAGGTATGGTGCTTTGTGCCTATAGTTTCAGCTATTCAGGAGGCAGGAAGATTGCTTGAGCCCAGAAGTTTGAGGTTGCAGCGAGATATAATGATGCCACTGCACTCTAGCCTGGGCAACAGAGTGAGACCCTGTCTCAACAACAACAACAACAACAAAAGACACTGTAACAGAGTAAAAAGACAATCCACAATCCACAGCATGGCAGAAATATTTGCAAATTGTATATCTGATAAGAGATTGAGATCCAGATATAGAAATCTGCTAAAACTTAACTATAAAAAACAAACAACCTGATTCAAAAATGATCATAAGACTTTTCTTCAAAGAAGATATACAAATGACCAGCAAGTGCATGAAAAGATGCTCTATATCACTAATAATTAGATAAATTCAAATCAAAACTACAATGAGATACCACATCACATAAATGAGGATGGCTACTACTAAAAAAAAAAAAAAGACAGAAAGCATGTGGAGAAATTGGAACACTTGTGCATTATTGGTAGGAATGTAGAATGGTATACCTGCTATAGAAAAGAGTATGATAATTCCCTAAAAACTTAAAAATAGAATTATCATATGATGCAGCAATTCCAGTTCCAGGTATATGTCCTAAAATATTGAAAGCAGAGTCCTAAAGAGAAAATTGTACACTCATGTCATTGCAGCATTATTCACAATATTTAAAATATGGAAGGAAACCAAGTGTCTATCAACAGGTGAATAGGCGAGCAAAATATGGTATATACCTACAATGGAATATTACTCAGCTTTAAAAAGAAAAGAAATTCTGAAATATGCTACAACATGGATGTACCTTGAGAACATTATGTTAAGTGAAACAGTTAAAAAAAATACTGTTATTCCCCTTTTGTGATGTAGTTAAAGTAGTCAAAATCACAGACACAGAAAATAGAATGGTGATTAATAGGGGACAGGAGGATGGGGCATGGAGAGTTATTGTTTAATGGGTACAGAGTTTTAGTTTTACAAGATAAAAGAGTTATGGAGATGGATGGTGGTGATAGTTGCACATTAGGAATATTTCATTATAATAGCATTAACTACACACTTAAAATAGCTCAGGTAGCAAAGTCTATGCTATGTATATTTTACCACAACAAAAATAATAAATGTTTAAAAATTATAAAAAAGAAACACTTGTGAAAATTATAACCCAGAGACACAGACTCAAAAAAGATTGAGATTTAATTATGGGCTGGTAGACTACTTCCTGTCTTCCATGCCTAACCAACACATAAACAGGACTCTAGTTGTAAAACAGGGATTACAACTAAGAACTCTGAGATACAGATTCTACTTAGAAATTCTTAAGATTACAAGACAGACAAATACAAGAATATTTTGAAGAATTTTGAAGAATTTGAGGCTCTGTTAAAGTTATAGCAAATATTAAAATGCAGAGCAGCTTCTAACCAGATTAACTAAAACACTCATAATTAAAGACTATTTATCTCAATTCATTTAACCTAATACACACAGCATGTCCAGCTCTCAAACGAAAATCACAAGGCATGCCAAAAGGCAGCAAAAAGACAGCTTGATGAGACAAAGAAAGCATAAAAATCTGATTCAGATGTGACACAAATTTGGAGTTATCAGACAGGGCATTTACAATAATGATGAGAATTCAATAATAATGATGAGAATCAAGACATATTTAAGAATATTTCAACAAAATAAAAATAAAAATATAACTTATCAAAATGTGTAGGATGCAGCAAAAGCAGTACTTACAGAGAAATATGTAGTATTAAATGTGTACATTAGAAGAGAAGAAATATTTAAAACCAATAATCTAAGCTTAAATCTAAGGACTCTAGAGAAAAGAGAACATTTAAATTAAAGCAAGTAGAAGTAAACAGATAATAAAAATTAGAGTAGAAATCAATAAAATTGAAAACCAGAAAACAGTAAAAAATAATGAAACAAAATCTGGTTCTTTGAAAAGATCAATAAAATTGATAAAACTCTAGCCAGGATAACTAAGAAAAAAGACAGAAGACACAAATTACCAATAACACAAATAAAAGAAGTTTATCACTACCAATCCCATAGACACTAAAATAATAATAAAAGAATACTATTAGGTCATTAACATGAAATGCTCGATTTCTAATCAAAAGAGTAGCTTATTCTATCTCAAACAAGAATCAGTACAATTAATCAAAATATGCCCCTAAACTATTGACACAGTTTTGCCCTCTTAATGATAGCTTGCATAAGCCAGCAGCAAAGAAGCCTGGAGAGCAAGTGGTGATGAAATCGTGAAAAGCAATTTCCACAGCTTGTTGAGAATTGAATATTTTTCCTTGCAAGAAGTGGTCCAAAGCCTGAAAGAAGTGGTAGTCAGTTGGTGCAAAGTCTAGTGAATACAGTGGATAACAGAGAATTTCAAGTCCAGCTTCTCCAGTTTGAGCAGTGTTGTTTGTGTAACATGTGATCGAGTATTGTCTTGCAAGAGCATTGGCCTGTCTCTGTTGACCAATTTTGGCTGCTTAACTATAAACATCCTTATCATTTCATCCAATGGGCTGCAGTAGATAGCCACTGTAATCAATTGACCAGGTTTCATGAAGCTGTAGTGAATAATACCAGCCCTGGACCACCAAACACCATTAGCTTTTTCTTTAATTAAATATCTTATTTGGGAATCCCAGAATTACAATTCAGGGCAGACACACAGATCAAAGTGGACTTTAGTATGTCCAAAGAACAAAGAGAAGGTTAGTGGTTTTATTAAAAAGAAAAAAGTTATGTGTTGTTTTGAAATAAAGCTCACTGGCACTAGAGAAACTTTTGGGAGCTGGCAAGCTCTGATTGGTGAGTGATGGTTGTTAAGTAAAACTAGTCATAGAGTCACAGCAAGTCTTTTTAGCAGCCACTAGCTAAAACTGGTCTTAGGGTTATAGCAGGCATTTTCAGCACTTGAAAATGGACTTGCTGAAAATTCAATTCTTGGAGCAGGTGCTATGTGCCCCAAGTTCTTTTTTCCCCTGGTCCCTTAACTCTAATTTAGTTGGGTACAACAAGAATGACCCAATTTGTATAATCAACTATCATACCCCAATGTGATAACATTAGGAGGCGAGGCGTGGCCTTTAGGAGGTAATTAGATCATGAGGGTGGAGCCCTCATAAATGGGATTTTTTAAATTTTATTTTTTTTTAATCTTTTAAATTTCTTTTTATTTCAGAATACTAGGGGGTAAAAATATTTTGGTTACATGGATTACTTTTGTATTGCTTGAGCCAGTTATAAGTGTGTCCATCACCCATATAGTGTACATTGTACCTGTTAGGTATGATTTCACCCATCCCCTCCCCCTCCACCTGCTTGATTTCATTGAGTTTTACTTCCATCTGTGCACATGAGTGCTGATCAGTTAGTTCCAATTTAATAGCGAGTATAAACTTTTTTGATGAATATTCGGTTTTGGACTGTGTTTTAACACTTCATCTTTATCCAACCATTGTGCCAAACACTTGCGACTGTCAAAAAAAAAAAAAAAAAAAAAAAAAAAAACATTTTCCATCACATGTAACAATATGGTGTAGAATTATGTCCTGACAGCAAAGTAAGGCAAGCTTCCAGACTATTTCTCTCCTGACACTTGTTTAATTCATGCAGAACTCATCTATCCAGCTTCTTTACCTTGCCAATTTGTTTCAAACAGTCCAATATTATTGGAATAGTAAAGTACAACCTTGCTGCTAATTCACACGTAGGTTGACATGGATTTGCTGCCACCGCAGCTTTCAACTCATCATTATCCACCTTGGTCTCAGGTCGCCTACATGGTTCATTTTCTAGATTAAAATCATCAGAAAGGAACTTCTTAAATCATCGACATACTGAATGTTCATTAGCCACATCCTTCCCAAACACTTCGTTGATATTTCAAGCTGTCTGCACTGTACTGGTTCCACAACAGAACTCATATTCAAAAATAACACGAATTTTTGACTTATCCATGGTTTCACAAAAATTACTCTAAAAAAATTTTAAAGATAATCACAAGCCAAAACATATGTTTCAAAGACTGAAGATGTACTTTCACAATGAAAACAAAACAAGAAATGTCAAAGTGAAATGTCAGAGATCCCAACCATCAAACTTAGTACTTAAGGAAATCAGGCATTTCATACTTAACAACCTAATATCAAAATCTGTGTACCCACAGAGTAAAAAAACTTAAATGAAATGGACCAATTTCTTGAAAAACTAAAACTACCAACGAAGCAGCTCCAAACTGCAATCCCTATTTCCTCTGTTCTTCAAGGCTGTTGTACTTCACTGGGGCACTACTTTCCTGCCCCAGCAACAAGAAATTGCCACTGGGCAGAAAGCTAGGGAGCTGGTGGGGCACATGCCATTTTTTATTTCCCTTCTTTCAGGAATTATTAATACAGGTTCATGTGTTCTGTTGTCCAATTTATGAAACAATTTGTTTTCTGCATTATGCTTATTTTTATAGTTGTTTATGGCAAGGGACTCCAACACAATGCTGAATTTATATTACCTATTTAATAAACTCAAGGTTTTTTCTTTTACACATAAATCACCCTTCTAATGAAACTCAGAATACATAGATCTCCTTTTTTTTTCCCACAAATATATCATAGTCTTAGTACTATATGATACTTTGTTACTCTTCATCCAAATCCTTCTTTCTTTTGATGGGAAAATAGATTCAGAGAAGTGAATTGAGTTTTCCACATTCATGTAAACAGCTATTATATGGGAGTTAGGATGAAAACCAAAGTCTCTTATCTTTTCTTTCTTTTTCCATTGCATGGTCCATTTAAAAACAAAACAAAACAAAAAAAAATGAGTAAGAAGTAGAAATGAACAAGAAGAAATGCTTCTTTGAAAAGGAACATAAACACACTTCTAAATCAGGATCAATAGAGAATCATGGTTAAAAATCATTTTTGTGATAGTTCATTCCTTTTCCATCTCCTGGATCTTTTATTTCAGAATGCACAGCAAGTATGAAACATCTCAAATAAATGATGTTACTTATTCAGTTGGTTTGAGAACAAGTTCACAAGCTAAGCCAAGGTTAACAGAGAAAAGGGGAGGAGGAGATGCAGCATGTGGGAAGGCTGGGAAGATACTTTGTAATTTCTCTAATCCTGAGAACCAACATCCAATTTTACAAAAAATGTATTATAGTAGCTAAATTACAATCCTCTATTACTTAGTGTGTCTTTTTCATAAGCATTCTGATAAACATAAATTACAAAGACCAGTGTCTGCTTCCACCCAGGGACCATTTCCCACTGTCGGTGTGTCTATCAACCTTATAACTCTTCCAAATCCCATCCTATCTTTCTTGTTTTTATTGATATGTAACTATCTTTCTTAACTACCATTTAATGATGTCCCTAAGACATTTACAATTTAGTAGGTGAAACTACAACATACTTGTGCAAGTAAAATTATTTACTTTACCCAACGATCAGAAAGTTTTCTAAAGGATAGTCCCCTCCAGCCCTCTGAAAAGCATTCTCAGCTTTTAAGAATTTCAGGAACATAACGTAGTCACCTGTTCAATAATAGCCTACTTCTCAGTTTGCCTGTCCTTAAGAAATAGGAAGCTTTGGCAGCTGCCTCCGTGTTCTGTGATAGCAAAGAACTGCGTTACACTCCATGCAGCTGTCTGTAGTGCTCTTCCTTAATGAGGAGTATTGATTGTACTCACCCAGCTCCATCGAGAATTCCATTTCCATATATAGTGCTACACTCCCTTCTTTCTGTGCTGATTGAAACAACAGACACATGTCTGCTCTTGGGCTTAATACACCCCCCAATGAATATTTCCCCGGGCTTTTGCTTTCACCCTCCCAGATATTAATATGTATAGCACATGACAAGGTTTACGTGCATTCTACAGGCAGCACCACATCTGCACAATGTTTGGTCACCAGTTTGTTCTCCCATTCACACATTCAAGCATAAATCTGAGATTGAGTCAGGAGTTATTTTTCAAGAGTTGTTTTTATTTCTAACTTCTTTCATTTCACTAATATCACAAGACCTAGCAACATAAGTGAACAATGCTTTAATTTTTTTCTTCTCAATAATTATGTTTTATTAAACAAATAACAGTTAATAAGCTGTGGGATTTGTTATCAAATTTTTTTCTTGCGTGACTAATTTTATCAATAGGTGTTTATAAAACACTATGTCTGTGCCAGATAGTATTAGACACTGAATTCTATGTTGAGAAGATACCCTACAGCCCAGGCAGTACAATCTTGCAGGTAGATACTGCTCCTTACACAGGTGTGACTTAAAAAAATTGAGAAGTGGCCGGGCGCGGTGGCTCACACCTGTAATCCTAGCACTCTGGGAGGCCGAGGCGGGTGGATTGCTCAAGGTCAAGAGTTCGAGACCAGCCTGAGCGAGACCCCGTCTCTACTAAAAATAGAAAGACATTATATGGACACCTAAAAATCTATATAGAAAAAATTAGCCGGGCATAGTGGCGCATGCCTGTAGTCCCAGCTACTCGGGAGGCTGAGGCAGTAGGATCGCTTAAGCCCAGGAGTTTGAGGTTGCTGTGAGCTAAGCTGACGCCACGGCACTCACTCTAGCCTGGGCAACAAAGTGAGACTCTGTCTCAACAAAAAAAAAAAAATTGAGAAGTGTAATCCCTTAAATAATCTAATATTGCCATAGCCAATTAGAAATATATTTTGTTAGAGTAAAATTTTGTGAGAAGGATGTTTACCTGGTTTTTCCCACTTGGGGTAAGTGAAACTTTACTCTTATTGTCAAGTAGTGTCCATTGAGGCATAAATATAGTGAAAAAAATCCAGTGAGGAATTTTTTTTAAGTACCAGGAAAATAAATTATAGGTCGAGACATATTAATATTAAAGTTTCATTGTGGAATGAGAGATATATTCAGTTTAATATGCTGTAATATAAAAGCATAAATGTTTAAGAATGTTAGTGGATACTGATATTGGTCTTTATCTGTAGGAAACTGATGCCTGACTCTCTCAATGCACTTGCTCAGTGGGGGGACTAGTATGTTCTTATTGTATCTCAGTCATTAACCACAGTCAATTCAAGGACGAGCAACTGACCCTAGTTGGACCAACCAGAATCCTTCCCAGGATTTTTGAAACTGAAATTGAGAACAAAAGTTTTATCCCTATATGATGGCACAAATTTTATTAGGTAAGGCTTGGTAGTTCTTGAAAGCTATAATTTCTACCACTTGGAACAGCTAGCCTAAACTGAAAGACTATATAGCTACCATGCAAAGAGAAACAGAAATGAGAGCAAAACAGAAATATTGAGTAAGGGGAGTGGGGGGGAGAGAGATGCAAAGACAGAAGAGGCACAGAGAGAGAGTGAGCTTTTTGTAGGCATTTCAGTTGCTGGTTAGACTCATCATCAAGCACATTCACACTCCTGTGTTCTCATTAGTTGGGTGGTTTAATCTTTCTTAAATCATGTACTTTCTATAAATTTCCATTGTTTTATTTGTGTTTATTCTCTTCTTAGCAGCTTCTACTAACAATCTATTAAACATTTTATACATTAGTGTATATTCAGTGCCTAGAACAGTGCCTGACATAATGTACCCTACATAAATATTTGTTGAATAAATGAAGAAAGGAATGACTGATGCGAGATATTCCAGTATTTTCCTAAACGCTCCTCTGTAAGCTAGCTCAAATTGGTTTTATTTCATTTGCACAGATGAATTTTGATTAATACATTAAAAAAAACTTTAAAGACTTATAACCATTTCTTTATCTCTAAAAAACTAGAAGGAAACTCTATTTACTGGGGTAAAATCAGGAATTCTCAACCTGTGGATAATGGAACTGGAGATATAACTCAGAAGAGGCTATGCTGCAAAAAGAAGCAACCCTATGACCCTAGTGATTTAACAAAATAAAATCATATTAATATTTCCCATATTTAATATGTGTTCATAGCAGGGCATCAGGAAGACTCTTCCTACCATAACACTTAGACACATCTCAACACATGTTTCTAAAATCACCGAAGCAGTGTGAGTCAGGCATGGCAAGTCACGCATTGACTTCTAAAGTTTCTACCCAGAAGGGACACATGACACTTTCACTCACATTTTATTAACAAAAGCAAGCACATTGGCCATGCCTAATTTGAAATGAAATAAGGAAACACAACCTACAATGATGTCCAGAAGAAATGGAATACCTTATAAACAGCATAATGAACACCACACTAAGATTCTATGGAAATATTTCCAGTAATAACTCTACATGCAAGTGAAACATAACTATTTATAGCAGGGGTCTTCAGACTATGGCCTAAAGACAAAATCCATCCACTGCTTGATTTTTAAAATGTTTTATTGTAATACAACCATACTCATTTGTTTACGTATTGTCTATGCTTGCTTTCACACTACAATGACAGTTGAATCATTGCAACAAAGACCATATGGCCTGCAAACCCTAAAATATTTACTATAAGTAAATTTAGTCTGCCTCATATTGCACATTTACTACTGTTTTAAGATTGTATTTTGGTTAATAAATTGTATATACTCTAAATTCTTAGCAGTTTTTGTTTTAGTGTATTTCCAGTTATTCAACATGGTAAAATTTTTTTATCATAAAGGAAGCCTTTGTTTATTAAAAATAAGTAAAAATCAGTAATCACTAAATATTCAGGAATATATTTTACTCTATTCTGATGTGGATTCTACTTCTAGAGTTTTATGATCATCTCTAAGTGACCCATAGAAGTTCTCATCCAAAATATAATTGTTAATACTGAGAATTAACATTTCCTGAACATATCACTCATGAGACAGTGTTTTGATCATGTTTTGATGTCTCTTTTAATCCTCTTCAAGATGCTCTGCCTCTACCACAACAGACATCATGGGCAGGCAGATGACGCAAGGAAGGCCAATGAGGGTTCTTTTGTAGGGATTTACACGAGCAATGGGGGAGACAATGTCCCTACTTTTAAGATAATAAAATTTAGGAACTTGACAAGACTGGACCTGTGGTGGGAGATCTTTCCCAGCAGAACCACAGAAAAAAAAAAAAGATAATAAATGGAAAAAGAGAGAGATAGTCCTGAATATCTTGCTTCTGCACTTGTTTCAGTGCATCTGAACTGAGATACTTTATATTGCAGGATGAAAAATTGATACCTTTTGCTGCAAGCTTTTTCATATCTTTTGAAAATAAAATATTTTTTAGAAAAGTATTAATAAAATGATAACCTGAGGAGAAAGGAATTTATTCTAACTTTTTCCTGATTGAAAGTTTGAACATTGAGAAAGAAAAGAATATTAAAAAGCACCAGACAAGAATTATGTAGAGGAGAAGGTAGAACTGGAAAGATTAATTTCATAGGTTTTGCTCAGTCCTAGGAAATAACACTGGACCAATAACTTGTGCTTATAAATGAGTAAGCTGTACACATAGGGGACAGACAGTCAACTCCATGATGACCTCAAAAAATGATAGAAAGGACTCTTTCCTCAATTGCCTCTCTTAATACCAGCAGCTCTGAATTGCACTATAGTCTGAAACCAAACTTTTCAAATTTTCACCCAAACTTTGACATAGGCTCAAACTCTATTTTATCTTTTTAACTTCTAATACTTTCTTACAGTCAATACCTAGACCTTGAGCTCATTGAGGGAAAAGACTCCCTGTTTTGTATTCTTTTACCTCTAGCACCTAGCACATTGCAAGCCACCTATGAAATTCTTCAATATAATTTTGTTTTATTATTAAATGCATTAATAATTGAACATATCCTACAAGAGTAAATTTTGACAGAAATGTTTAAGTGCTTAGCTCAAGAGATAATTTGTTTCAATCATTCAAACTTGGTATGACGCCAATAGGAGAGATGTTTGGAGACTGGGACAACTCTTGCGAAGTTTATTGAGAAGATTATAACACGTAGAATCAGATAGATCTGTACTCATTCTACCCTCACCATCCACTAGCTGGGAAAACTGGGATAAGTTTAATTTCTCTGAACCTCACTTTCTGATATAACTCATGATAATATTATATATAAGAGTATCCATTTTATTTACTAGCACACTAAGTCAGTCTTTTTTTAAAAAAAAATCTGTTTAATGGAGGTGTTATTTGATGTAAGTACCAAGTTATTTTGCAATTTAAATAAAATTTATGTGAGGTACCACACAATGTCTTGTATATGGTATGTATCAATGAATTTTTATTTTCTTTATCTCCTTTCCTCTCATACGGCATCACAAAATACCTGCCTACCCCATTTTGTTCAGCCATCTCCAAACATGAAAAGCTCTTAGTCTTCATCAGAATTTGTCTGCTGTAGCTCTACCAACTCTTTCAGAGTTTCCTCATAGTAATTCATATTTCATAGTGTTTAGCAGTTTATAAAGTGGGTTTGCATATATTACTTTAAGTAATAGATTCTATCATTGTCCACATTTTGTAGATGAAGAAAATGAGCTCAGAGAACTGCTGTTTAATGTGATCTGATGTTTACATTGACTTTTGGGAAACTTACAGAAATTTTATTTCTGGTCAGTTGCATACCTTTTATTGTTCTTGGTAAATACTTTTTTCAGAGCTCATATTGCTGATGGCTTTAAGGAATATTAATTTGCTCAATTGATTTATAATTAAAATTCCCCTTTTTTCACTTTTAGCATTTTTTTAGACCATAATCCCTCTTCCCTAGGCCTGGAAATTTCTTCTGCTTTACTTGGTGTGCATTTCTGAAATAATATGTGTATCTGCACTACACTAAGACCTCTGGCTCAGATGATAATACTTTTACCTTATGAATATGGAAGCAATTAAATAAAAAATACATCAAAAAACTCCCTTTAGGTGAGAAACTCAAGATTTACATATTTTTTCATAAATTCTAAACCATACTTTTGGTCATCTGTTTTTCGCTATTTCTCCATAAGCTATTTCATCCAGTTCATAATCATGATTTTAAAAAAATCTTCTCTGAATTTCCAATGAGTTTGACTTTAACTTGATAATATGGTGTCCAGAACAGAGCTTATATGTCAAACAGAGTGTCAGTTATCCAGTTAAAAAATGAAAAACTTATGACTTAAACCATTGTTTTAACACATGCCATGCTACAAACAAAATAATTTTAACTAAACACTTTAAAATAGGTATTTTTAAATTATACTTCTGGAAAAACTGAATCATAGAAGTCTAGGATAGAGATTTACATAGCTCCTTATTTTCTAGAACAAAACTTGAATAATATATGACTTCATCTTATGGACATCACCCCAATATTATTGATATTAAGTCTCCTTTCAGCGAATGCCTTATTTCTGAACTATCTAAGGTTTCTTCCCTTATTGATTTATTCATATTTTTTAAAGCCTGGGGAAACCCAAGGTTTTCCAGGAGTATTACATCTTTCCGTTTCTAAGCCACCATCTTCATTTCTTAACTCTACTCTGCAGCTCTATGTTCCCATTTCCATACCTTCAGGACCTCAGGTCTTTTGCCCCCTACCCAACATTTTTTTAACAATGACATTTACTGTATGTGCAATGTATGTCAGAGATTGTGTTAAAATCTTTGCTTGTATGGTTTACATATGTATTTTTTATTTAACAATAATACTGTGAGTTCAGTGCTATTATTGTCCCTTTACAGCTGAGGAAACAGGCTCAGAAAGATTGAGTTATAAAGTCAAGTTATTAAAAAAAAACCCACAACAGTTATTTTTAAAATGATAATCCAATATAAGGAATTGTTATCTAGGCATAAATAGTTGTGAGATAGGTAACTAAGCATTATGAAGGTACACTCAGGTGTCACAGAAATGGCAAGTACAGGATGCAAAAAGAGGAGCTGAAACTCATATTTCTGGAAGGGACTGCTACTAGATAGGTTGCTGGTGTCTCTGAGCTCAAAGAAAGTGTACTTGGAGCTGAAACTCAGGCCTCTGAGAAGTTCCAGTTGGCTGGATACTGAAGGCTCTGAGTGTTTTAAAACAGAAAACTAAATTAAATTGCTTTTAAACAAACTATTGCTGCCACATAAAGAAGAATCATTAAAGTACCAGTGAGGGAGACAAGAACAGGAAACTCAACAGCCAGAAAACAGGAAGCAAACTGGGTGGAGAATTTCCACGATGTCTCCTGCAGCCTTTAATTCTCCAACCAGCATCATAGTGGCAGAGCCTTCTAAGAAACTATATGACAAAAGATAAGTGTGGTTTACAGAATCCCAGCCCAGCATCACAGAACAGAATACAGAAGGGTGAGTTTTACAGCTGAGAAACAATAGCTTAATAACTGTAGTCAAACTGTTTGCCTCTTTGGAAACTGTACATATTCTTCAACACATATTTAAATTTCTATAAATCAAAAATAGCCATTCTAGATTCCAAACAACATGATGGAACTATCTTTTTTCTCATCCTCTGCTCAAAATGAGGAGACATAAAGTCCAAACAGTCATTGTATCCATCTCTGGAAAATTACAGTACCCATCTTGGAGCTCCGTTTCTGTTTTTTTTGTTTTGTTTTTTTTTAACTTCTCCTATTTAGTCATAGTGCCATTGCTACATTTCTTGTGCTACAAAATGGATTCCTTGATCTGAAACAATTTTGTAAGAAATAACTTGACAGTGAAGAAGACATTCCATAAGCCCATGAGTGATAGTGCTGGAAGAAATTTCATAGGCCAATCCATATACAAAATGCATATCTACTCCAGTGAGGAGACCAGAAAATATGTGGCACACATCCCAGTCTCCGTGGTTATTACTTTTCCCCACCCCAATTCTCTTTCCTTTCCTTTCCTGCAAGCCAAGTCTGTGTATGTACCAGAGTCAACCCCAGGGCAATTCTTCCTGATCCCCCTCCTTGTCAAAAATTACTGAATTCTTTCTTTGTGAATGTCTAGTATACCTTTTAGAGATCATTTGTCTTAAATTCAATTCATGTAAATATTTCATCCTCCACAAAGGGTTGAAAACATTTTTTCTATCACCTAGATTTCCCAAGCCATTCACTTGAACCCATTGTAGATCCTGTCCTCAATGGGTTCTGTTGGATTTTGTCACAGAATCATGTTGAATTTCTATCTATATCATTTCATAACTGAAAAACAACTTACCTCCCACAATCTTAGTCTCACATAAGTTCTAACTCCTAGCCCCATCTTTAGCTGGCCAATGGTCTACTGTTGTCAGTGTCTCCAGAGTTTAAACACTAACAATTGCTAGATACCAAGTTAGAGATAACTTAAAAAGTTCTTTATGTTTGTAAGACTGTTTGATCCTCTTTTTCTGTACACTTTCTATGGGGGTCTAGTATTTATTTTGTTTTTAACCATTCTTACTAAAAACTTTTCATAAAGGCAAACCTACTTAGGTACCTCAATTATAATCTTTTCCTACCCCACTGGCTCACCTTCCTCTCACCAACATTCACTGCCCCCATCCTACTATCTGATTTCACACTTAAGGCCATGGTCATTCACTTATTTGCATCATTTTAAGAACACCCCACCACAAACATAAGAGAGGTGCACAAAGGACAGAAAGAGAATTATATCTTGATGATCATTATATATCAACATGGCCATTTACTGACACGTAAAGTGCAACTTTTAAGAAAAGATGCTAAATAGTCAGTTGTTAGCTGAGTCTCTGGCCAGCCCCTGTGTTGTGCTCTTCAACCAAGCCTTCCACTGACTGTAGCTTCAAGGATAAAGCAAGGGCAGCAACTGAGGGGAGCTGGCAGGGCCCTGACTGCCATTATGTGGAATATCTGCAATGTTTGGTTGGGGGATATAGTAAGACATGGTGAGAAAACACAGAGGATGAGATAATGGCAGGAGTTTCCAGTGTACTCATGACCGCCACCTAGTCCTCTGACTCTTATTTCACATTTCTCCTTGAATACCAGATCAGTGGGAGAAAGGGTGGTCTATTCAACAAATGTGGAAACAATGTGTAGGCATCTAGGAAAAAAAAAATAATAAAGTTGAAGCCATATCGTGTCACATATCATGACCAGCTCCAGAAAGATGAAAAATGTCATACGAATCAGGAAGAAACAAGAAATATTTTCTTGTGATCTTTCAGAATTTTATTCAAACACCAGAAACCATGAAATGAAAACTATTAAGTTTAAAATTTTAAAACAACCTACATGGGTAAAAACAAGAAAAGTCAAAGTACAAATGACTAACAGTGTAAAACTCATATCATTGGCAAAGGACTATTCTTCCTAATATATAGTAACTGCTAAAAAAAGTCTATCAGGAAAAAGTTAATATTCTAATATAAAAATGGGCAAAATATGTGAAAAATGATCATACTCATTTATTCTTTTAGTTATTCACTCAGTAAATTTTTATGAGCATCTACTGAGCAACAGACAATACTTTAGGCACTGAGAATACAGCAGTAAACAAAACAGAGAAAAATCTTTACCCTCCTGGAACTATTACTAGAGTCAGAGGGAAAAGATAATATATAAAATATGTAAATAAAAAATAAAGCAGGTTAGATGGCAATCAGCATTAAGGAGAAAAGTAAAATTGGGAACGGAGATACTGAGTTTTGGGGGTAAAGTTGCAATTCTAAATGGGAGATATAGAATTTTCCCCCATTATTTCTTTTTAAATAGAACTAACAAGAAAAATCATCACTGATTTTGGAGTTGGGTAATAAAAATGTGAAGGAGGTAAGTGAACTAGCCACATGGTTACCAGAATCAGGCAGAGCAAAGAATCTGAGGCAGGAGAATGACTGGATGTTTCTTGAAAAGTAATAGGTGAGTAAACCAGAGACAGCTGAGGGTGAGAAGAAAAGTCAGAATGACAATGAGGGGCAGGGATAAGATCAGGCAGGGCCTAGAAGACCAGAACGTTGGGGAGGTAAAAGCTAGTGACACACAAGAGAGAGCAAAGAATTCCTGGAGCATTATCCATGAGTAGAAAAGAGCCAACTAAATACGGTCAACAAATGGTGGGATTGGCCACAAATTGGAGCTTAGTGAGCCTGTCTGTAGTAGTACCAGAGAAGGCAGAGCACATGTACCCGCAGATAAGTGGGAAGTAAGATACACTGGCAAAACTGAGAATGAACCTAAGGAGCGTAGTTTCAATTTTTGGAAGGGAATAAAATATAAAGTAGAATTCAAAGAAAGAGGGAGAGTAAATGGATCTTCATTCATAATAAAAGAAAATCAAATTAAAATGACAATAATATCATGTTTCAACAATTATATGGGGAAAATCTAAAAGTCTGACAATGTCTGATGACAGTGGCAAAGCAGATAACTTCAGATGCTGATGGTAAAAATGTGAGTAGGTTCAAATATTAGGGAAGAAAATTCAGTAATGTATATCAAATTTAAAATAACATTTGAATCAGCAATTCCACTTCTGAAAATTTATCTTCTAGGTATCCTTACATGTATGAGAGATAATATATGTATACAGGTATTTTTTTGTATAATTGATTATGATGGTAAAATATGGAACCAATACCACTCAAATGACAATGATAGAAGACTGGTTAAGTAAAATGTGATGGATCATACAACATCAAAAGCACAATACATGAAAGAAAAAAATTGGTAAGTTGGAAAGTTGGACTTCATTAAAATTAAAAACTTCTGCCCAGTGAAATTGTTAAGATGATGAAAAGAAAATCCATAGACTGAAAGAGGATATTTGTAAAACACATCTTTTGGCTAAAGGACTAGTATCCAAAATATACAAAGAACTCTTAAAACTCATCAATGAGTAACATTTTGGGTTGCATGATAAAAAAGTAAAACTCATCAATAAGCAAAAACAATTGTACACACAGATTTTTTTGAAGGATCTTCATCAGAATGTTATTTATGGGTTGAAAAAGGAAAATTATAAACAACCTATAAAATCAAGTTAAATATTTTAATCTTATTTAACATTAACAGAATCAAATATTATGCAGACATTAATGTTAACTTACATAAAATAAAACAATAATGACATATCACTACACACCTATTAGAGTGACTAAAATCTAGACCACAGACAATATCAACTACTGATAGGGTGAAAAGTGACCGCAATTCTCCTTCACTGCTAGTGGCAATGCAAAATGGCACATCCACTTTGGAAGACATTTTCACAATTTCTTTTAAAGCCAAACATAATTTTACTATACAATCCAGCAATGACTCCCCTAGGTATTTATCCAACGTATTTGAAAATGTAAGCTCACAAAATACTTTCATATGAATATTTATAACAGCTTTATTCATAATCACCCAAAACTGAAAACAAGACAATCCTTCACTAGGTGACTGAGTAAACAAATTGTGACACATCCTTATGGTGGGAAATTATTCAGCAATGAAAAGGGTTGAACTATTAAGCCACTGTAGAGATATAGATAAACCATGAATCCATACTTCTAAGTCAAATAAAGCACTTTGAAAAAGCAAGATACTGTTATTTCATTTATATGACATTCTAGAAAAGGAAAAACTATAGAGATAGTAAAATGATTCATGGTTGCCAGAAGTTGAGGTGGGGGCAGTTGTATAGGAGAAGCACACGTGATCTTTATGGAAGTGAAATTATTCTGTATAGTAATTTAAGCGTATGTGGAAGGCACTCTGCATTTCTTAGAACCTGTAGAATTTTACATCACAAAATGTGAACCTTAATATATGCAAATTAAAACAATATAATTTAGGAATTGGGGAAATTTCAGGATGAAATGCAGACTGTGATAAATGTACCTAATAATATTACAGATGTATGAAACATCCTCACTGAAGGGTGTGAGGGAAAAGATGCTGACCTAAATAACTTTGTAAATGAGTGAAGCCTTTAAGACAAAATATAGAAGAGACTAAACAAAAGTAATGAAATAGTTATTAAAGTCGTTTTCCATGAGGGAACTGGTAAATAGTTCTAAAACTGCTGCACATTTACTCTGAAATGGAACAATTAACTAAGTGGATGACAGATGGTAGAAACAAGGTTTCTTACCATTGGGATGTAAGATTACAGACAAGCAAGTGAAAAAGGCTGGAATTGTCCATGTGATATTGGGCTAGGGTTAGAGACATCATTGTGAACTCCTGTTTAGTTTAATTTAGATTCAGATGAATGAATACACAAATATTTATATAGAGGTGTGCATATATGTGTGTGTATGTTAGTCTGTGTGTGTGTGTGTATTAGAGTCTAGAAGTAATAGAATCTCAATAACAATGAACACACCTTGTGCCTAAATCTTGATTTCTAATGCCATTCTCCAATGAAAGGAACCAGGACTCCTGGGAGAAATGACTGACCATAGTACTGGGGCATAGAATGCGCAAGATAAGTCTGGAACATCTTGTAGTCCCACAAAATAAGCACATGCTCAAAAAAAAAAAAAAAGAAAACAGTAACAAAACAAACAAAAAAAAATCATAGTGATAGAGATATAAGAAAGGACAAATGATTAGCTAACTGAAAGATTCCCATTGGCCAAACCTGGAACAATTTGAGGAACAAAATAAATAAAATTGAATTGGATTATAACCAAAACTAGAAAATAAATATCCATAAGTCTGTTTATAAATAATTGCCTGTAAACATAAATAAATAGGGGAGAATAAACTAATCTCTAATGCAAAAGAATTTCAAAGAAATTAATGTAGATTTTCTGTCCTCAAGGAGAGGAACAAAAATTTCTACTTCTTAACATTGAGCTGTACATAAAGAGTGCCCTCCAAAGAGTTCAGTGTGCAAAGACAGGAAAAGAGCAACAATACAGTGGAGAAACCTGACAGATACTATTCAGACATATGAACAAGCTTTATATCAATAGTAATAAGTAATGTTTATAGTATATGCCCGATACGTTGTGATAAGAATGACACTTTACTTCCCTAGTCTTCCTATGTAAAAGTCATAACCCCAATCTAATCATGATTTTAAAAATTATATAAGTACCAAATTGGGAACATTCTACAAATATTTTAACAGTATTCCACAAATCTTTCAAGGACATGAAAGATAAGAAAAATATCCAAAAATATCACACAAAAGAGGAGACTAAGGAGACAGGATAAAAAGAACATTAGGTAAAAAATGGAGGGAATTTTAATAACATGGACCTTAGTTAATAATAATATGTCAATACTGGTTCAGTAATTGTTTTATTTATATATATATATCATACTAATGTGGAATATGAATCAAAGGGGAAAATGGGTGTGAGACATAACTCTACATCATCTTTGTGATTGTTCTTTTTAATCTAAAACTCAACTCATAAAAAGTTTATTAAAAAGTTATGTAGGTGAATATCTAATATAATATATACACACACATAGTATATATATATGTAAAATATATTTCAAAATATATATCCCAAAATATTTAGAGTAGTTATCAATATTTAAATTATTTTATGCTTTTATTGTATCTTCCAATTTTAATAAAATAGTTATCTTCATAATAATTAAAAGGATTAATTCTGTTTTTAAAATATTGTAAATGAATATTATCAGTCTTGATATTTTGAATAACATGAAATGACCATCATCAGCAAGAACAGCAATACTTAGTTTGTATGTTGAACAAAAAATGGCCCAAAGAGTATCAAAGTTACTTTATTGTGTATTGTGCAATCAGCAATTGAAAACCAAATTTATTATCACCTATTGTATGACAGTCATAAAGATACTCCTGTTTTCCAGGGGTTCAGTCTATGGGTGAAGTCAGACAAGTAATCAGATTCTAGTACATTATGAGTGCTCTAAAAGCGACATGAACAAAGAGATTTGTAAGCCAAAGCATGGATCCTGCCTGACCTTTTATCTCTCATGAGTGTATAGCAGCTTCCTGACTACTTTGCCAAACAAAACAAACTGAAGTGTTGAAAAGCCTGTATAACATTATTCAGTGTACTTACTGAACATTTATTCCCACCTTTCTCATGTAATATATTTGTTGCTTTCCTGTATCAATAAGCTACCACCAAAACCAGTCTATTTCATATTTCATCTAGGGTATGTCCTAGGAAATTTCTATTTTGAGCCTATTATCAACTGTGGAGAACACTTAAATGTATAAGAAAAAAGCCTTGCTCTCAGAACTTGAGGTTGAGAATAAAGGGAAAATATATCTGCCTGGCTGGGAAGAAAAAAAAGAAAAAGGAAAAAAAAAAAACGCTCAAGAACCAAAGCTAATGTGAAATTACATCGAATAAACTGCAATTTTGCCACAGCTGAGCTTAAATTTATGCTTTCATTTCCCTGTACAAATCTAGTAATTTTAATATTTGATGTCCATTTTGAGTACTGAGTGGAAAATACACATATGTCAATTTTCAAAAAGAATTTGATTGATATTTCCAATTGTCAGCTATTTTATCATATTTAAAAACTTTTTTGAGGTATTCTTGCACTGTTTAAGGACTTCCAAAAATAATTTATTGGTTTAATAATTAATAGTTTTTATGCTGGTCTCTATAGCATTCTAAAGCTTTGATCCAAATCCCTTAATATTTTGAGATACTGTTGCCTGGTTTAAAAACAAAAAACATCATAGGGAGTTTATCAGTGATTGATCACAGTTTTTTAAAAAACAGTGTGCCATAATTTTTCTTGATTGAGATTCAAATACTTGGATAAATAGATAAATATGTCCTGTATTTTTCATTATGTTCACCAGTCTTCTGTTCATTCTTTTGGAGAAAAATAAATTATAACATCCCCGTACCCTTTATTTTTAAAACAATGATAGAAAGCCAGTATCTAACCTACAATATACTAGTGTGTGGTTTTTGGCAGGGTACATAATTTATATAAGCCTCAATTTCTTCACCCATAAAATTACAAGAGTAATGGGTATTTTATAGGTTACTATATTATATAAGTAATACATGAAAAGTGCTTTGTACAGTGTCTGGCACACAGTAATAACCACCCAGTCAATGTTGGCTTTTAAATTTATTATTACTATTATCATTATTATTTTTGGTTAGTGTCTCTATTATGAATATTTTGTTGGTAGTTTAGAGTAAAACATGTCATGCCATACTCAAATACCTAGGGTTTAAAATAAAGCAAAAAGAATAAATTACTTATAAAGTGTAGTAATGAAGAAGTAGCATGAACACAAATTACACATCACAATTCCTTTGTTTCTGCTGGATAAGTAGCAATCATGTGCCCTGTGCTAGGGTAGAATTACTGCCAACTAAATTATAGTTGGCAGAGAGCTGCAGCTGCATTCATCTACATCAGAGGGAAGATGCCAAGTGTCAATGAAAGAAATAGACCTACGGTGGCTAACGATCCCAAGACTTTCTACTTTTCTTTAAATCTCATTCCTGCCTATCTCTCACTTCTAATTTATTAATATTCTTTATCTCATATACAATATGTACATGCGATAAATCTGTTTATATCAGTCTTTCAGCTTAAAGTTTTCCTACTTTGCAAATGGTGCCACTGTGAGGAGGTAAAGGTATATATTTTAACTGTTACCGAAATAGAGTAGTATTTGGCTAATACAATAGCAGCCCTCAAGTAATTTTAATTCCTAAATCATTGTCACCAGCATTTATTTTATAAATCTAATTTAAAGGAGACATTGGATAGTGGAGACCCGTGGCCTCAAGGCCACATGTGGTCCTCCAGATCCCTGAGTGTGTCCCTCGACCAAATTCAAACTTCGCAGAACAAATCCCTTTATTAAAAAGATTTGTTCTGTAAAATTTGGATTCAGTCAAAAGGCCGTACTCAAGGATCCAGAAGGCCACATATGGCCCCAAGGCCGCAGGTTCCTGACCCCTGACACTGGAAAAATATGCATTGCATATTTATCTTAAAGAGGCTTTCAGAGTTTTTAATTGTGGGAATTTTTGTTCTTCATTGTGTATTTTAAGAGCACCTTAGGGCCGGGCGCGATGGCTCACGCCTGTAATCCTAGCACTTTGGGATGCCGAGGCGGGTGAATCGC
Source organism: Eulemur rufifrons (assembly GCF_041146395.1). Classification (NCBI taxonomy): domain Eukaryota; kingdom Metazoa; phylum Chordata; class Mammalia; order Primates; family Lemuridae; genus Eulemur; species Eulemur rufifrons. Next base: position 39,794,703 of record NC_090988.1, read on the forward strand.
TTGGGGTCAGGAGTTCAAGATCAGCCTGAGCAAGAGCGAGACCTCCGTCTTTACTAAAAATAGAAAGAAATTATCTGGCCAACTAAAATATATATAGAGAGGAAAAAATTAGCCGGGCATGGTGGCACATGCCTTTAGTCCCAGCTACTCGGGAGGCTGAGGCAGTAGGATCACTTAAGCCCAGGAGTTTGAGGTTGCTGTGAGCTAGGCTGATGTCACGGCACTCACTCAAGCCCGGGCAACAGAGTGAGACTCTGTCTCAAAAAAAAAAAAAAAGAGAACCTTATATAACGCCTGGCACATAAAAGGGCCCCAGTGAAAGTATGTTAATTAAGAGACTTCACTGATTTCTAAGTAGGCAATTTCTTCCATTTGTCTATGAAATTTATTCAAAATAAATAATTCATCATTATAGATCTTAGACTTGTCAGTGTAAGAAAAAGTTGTGTTTCTTAATAAAGGTAAAACCCAGAATATCTAAATTAGTACTGGAATTCAGTTGAGAAAATGGCTAAAACTCTATCCTGGTGTTTTTTTTCAATTCTTTTTCAGGTTTTCTTGGCTTTAGTATCATCAGCAGCATCAGACTTCAAAGGCACTGCTGCTTCCCTTTTCTACTCTGAACCAACATGAGATTTAATAAATGCCTTTAGATAATCTCTTTTCTAAATAAGAACCACCCAACCAGTTCCAGAATCCAATCCCTGAAGTACTCCTTTCTCCATATGACTGCCTCCTGGAAACACATTTTGCTTTTGGTATTTCTATGTGCACTTACTGTAAGTGTATACATGTTCATGTAGAGAATAGTCATACATTAATGCAAAAAGTATAAAATTTTAGACAAGAAATACATGTACAATAATAAAGGCATCTTTTTTTTTTCTTCCATAATCTGATAAAATACCATGTTGAAAGAAGTAGACACCTCTTAGTGAAGCACTTCCTCTCCTTGCTTCCGTTATCTGTCAGGCTCTTGCCGTTAATTCTTTGGAGATTCTAGAACCTATCTCTCTCCCTCCATTTTTAATTCTGCCATTGTCTTTACAGAATCTGTGGCCCTTCTACCTTATATGCACCTTATCTTGGTTACCAGCTCCATAGGCACACCCTAGACCACTGTTTTTCAAACTACATGTTTTGGGCTTTAATGAGTCACAAAAATGAGCATATCATAGTCAGCATTTAAAAAAAAGAATAAAGTAGAGAATATCTAATATTTTTCTAATGTAGTATGAATTAGTATTGTTTTGTACAACTTTTTTTTTATCTCTATATATGTATGTACGTTTATGTAGGGTGTCTCAGTGTAAAAAAAAAAAAAAAAAAAAAAAGGCAAAATATGAATGTTCCAAAAGCCTAAATGCAGTTTCAAGCTAAAACTTTTAGGATATCCTCTATTCTTAATTTTGGATCATAGTCAAAAAAGTTTGATAACTACTATCATAGACTTTGTTGTTATCAATAACTATGCCACCTTTAAAAATCTTAATGTAAGGAATCCTGCTTTCTGACTGCAAAACCCTCTTGGTCAAAATGATCTAATTTTTACTGACATAATCTTCAGTCCTACAAATTTTAACCATCCATTACTCCATATGTCCTCTCATTCTTTCATACTTAGCTTAATTTCAATTATCCATTGTTACAATCATTTACCAGCACATATCTTCACATATTGACACACACTCTCTAGATTCTACTTACCTCACAAAACTCCAATTTTGTATAATTCTAACTATCCGCTTAATCTTTGCCAGTCCTCAAACAGCTTAAAGTACTTAAAGAAAACATATAACCATAATGAATGACCAGTCTCACTTCAAATGTGTGGCTACAAACACCATGTGTATATTCCTCTGTATATTTCTCTGGTCAATCCACTCTTCCACTCATTTGAGTGTGTAGTTATACTTCCTACTCTCTTCTACAGCCTCTCATAATACTCCCTCACACTCAAACTTCTTATTTCCCTAGGGTGATAGAATCTTCATATTTCATTAGAAAATAGGTGTAACAAGAATATAGTTTCAAACTGCTTATACCACAACATATGTAAATCTTTTTGTATTTGTACCCATATAATCTTTCTTCTTTCCATGGATAAAAGTTTGTGCTTCTTTCTGAGGTCAATCCTCCACTAAAAAACTGGATACCAGCACCTCCAGTTTACTTAAGAAATTTTGCTTTTGTGATTTATCCCCTCTTTTTGTAAAGACATTTATTTAATCAATGCTAGATCATTTCCTCCATTTTATAAAAATGCTTCAATTTAAAAATAATTATTTCTGTGGTCTCATACTACATTTTTTCTTGCCAAAGTCACTGATAATTTCTGTGTTAACAAATGTAATAGTCTCTAACAAGCCTCATTTAGTTCAAGTTTTCTGCAACTTTTCACACTGGTTTTTTTTTTTTTTTTTTTTTTTGGCATTTTCTTCATTTTGCATCTGAGGCATCACACTCTTGATTTTTCTCTTACCTAACACGTTGTTCCTTTCTCAACGTTTGTCTCTCAATTCTCCCCTTCTCAGCCCTCATATGTTCAAGTGTCCCAGAAATCAGTCCTTAGATTTCTTCTTAATCTCCTGGTGATTTAATCTAGTATTATACCTTTAAATAACTGGTGATGCCTACAATTTTACCTCCAGCACTAACTTTCCCATTGACTCAAGACCCTACCTACCTACCTTACAATTCCACTTGGAAATGTAGTAAGGATCGAAGCCTAACATGTATGAAACTGAAGTTTTGATATCTCATTCAAAAACTGTTTCTCTCCCCGGTGTTCCTTATTTCAATAAAAGTCAGTGTGCCTCGGGTAAAACTTCATAATAGGGCGCAAAAGGTTATATAGTCATGCGCTGTTTAATGACAAGGATACATTCTGAGAAATGCAGCCTTAGAAGATTTTGTCATTGTGTGAACATCATAGAGTGTACTTACTCAAACCTAGATAGTATAGCCTACTAAACAGCTCACTATGTGGTACAGCCTATTGCTCCTAGACAATATGGTATGTTATGGTACTGAATACTGTAAGCAGTTGTAACACAATGGTAAGTATTTGTGTATCTAAACATAGAAAAGGTACAGTAATAATATGGTATTATAATCTTATAGGACCATTGTTGTATACACAGTCCACCATTGACCAAAACATATGTGGCACATGACTATACACACACACGCACACATATATATTTGATCCTCATTATTTATGGATTCTGTATTTATAGACATGCCTACTTAGTAAAATTAATTTGTAACCCTCAAATTAATACTTGCAGAGCTCTTGTGGTCATTGGCAGACATACACAGAGTGGAGAAAAGTTTGAGTTGCCTCCTGAAGTTGAACAAGACAACACTGCCTATTGTTTTAGCTCTCATACTGTAAACAAGTGTCCTTTTCATGATCTATTTAGCTTCATGTATTCATCATGTGTTTGTGTGTGTGTGGGGGGGGGGGTGGTTGGAGACATGGCGATCAAGCTGTTTAAAATAGCCCCCAACCATAGTGCTGAAATGCTATCTGATGTTCCTAAGTGCAAGAAGGCTATGATGTGCTTTATGGAGATAATAGGTATGTTAGATAAGCTTCATTCAGGCATGAGTTATATTTCCATTTTTTGTGAGTTCAGTGTTAATGAACCAAAGACATATATTAAATAATGTGTCTTTAAAACAAACATAAAACAAGGTTATATACTGATCAGTTGACCAAAATGTTGTGAGCAGAGGCTTGCAGGAACTTCATCAGGTATTTACATTGTGAGAAATGATTCAGTATTTACTAATTCAGAGTGCCTGGCAACTTTACAGAATGTAACTGTCACAATTATTGAGAATTATATATTTACATATATGCATCCACACGATAGGTAAATATACCATGAAAATTTTAAAAACAGGTTTCTGCTAGGCATGATGGCTCAGGCCTGCAGACATAGCTACTACTCAGGAGACAGGGGCAGGAGGAGCACTTGAGCCTAGGACTTCCAGCTTGCAGTGAGCTATGATTGGATAAAAGAGTGTATTCTAGTTTAGGTAAAAGAGTGAGATCCTGTCTCTAAAATATATATATGTATGTGTGTGTGTGTGTGTGTGTGTGTGTATATATATATGTATATATATTTCTACTTTATATGGGGGAAAAGGAGTAGGGTGTAAGAATAAATAAACTAGTGGTCTTTTAGCATGCTTTATCTTGTAAATTTAAATTTGGACCATGCTACGGTGTGAATGTATGTGTCCTTTCGAAATGTATATGTTCAAACTTAATCCCCAATGCAATAGTGTTATGGGTTGAGGCTTTTGTGACGTGATTAGGTTATCAGGGCTTTACCTTCATGAATGGGATTAGTGCCTTTATAACAAGGCTTGAGGGAGCCTGTTTGTCCTTATTGCCCTACTGCCATGTCAGGAGGCAGCAACAGGGCAGCACCTATGAAGCAGAGAGCAAGCCCTCACCAGCCACCAAATCTGCTGGCACCTTGCTCTTGGACTTCTCAGTCTCCAGAACCAAAAGACATAAAGTTCTATTATTTATAAATCTAAGGTATTTAGTTATAGCCATCTGGAACAGACTAAGACAGACCATGTACACTTTATGGAGGACTCAAGATGAATGAGATCAAAACATAATCTTTAGAATGAAAACCAAAGCAATAGTATTTTTAAAAAATTCTTACAATTGTGTAAAGACTCATCCAAAATTCCAGCTTATCTGTAATGTAGAAAAGATATCAGAATTTTTAGAGTCTGAATGAGAATCCTAGTTGTGTGCTAAAATTATTCACTTTTCATTGTTTCTTGTATATCCAGTGGGATTAAGAATGACTATTTGGAATGGTTACTATGAGAATTAAATGATATAAAACATGTCAAAGAGGCCGGGCACGGTGGCTCACGCCTGTAATCCTAGCACTCTGGGAGGCCGAGGTGGGCGGATCGTTTGAGCTCAGGAGTTCGAGACCAGCCTGAGCAAGAGCGAGACCCCATCTCTACTAAAAATAGAAAGACATTATATGGACAGCTAAAAAATATATATAGAAAAAATTAGCCGGGCGTGGTGGTGCGTGCCTGTAGTCCCAGCTACTCGGGAGGCTGAGACAGGAGGATCGCTTGAGCTCAGGAGTTTGAGGTTGCTGTGAGCTAGGCTGACGCCACGGCACTCAGTCTAGCCTGGGCAACAGAGTGAGACTCTGTCTCAAAAAAAAAAAAAAAAAAAAAAAAAAACCATGTCAAAGAAGGCCGGGTGCGGTGGCTCACACCTGTAATCCTAGCACTCTGGGAGGCCGAGGTGGGTGGATCACTCGAGGTCAGGAGTTCGAGACCAGCCTGAGCAAGAGTGAGACTCCATCTCTACTAAAAATAGAAAGAAACTATCTGGCCAACCAAAAATATATATAGAAAAAATTAGCCAGGCATGGTGGCACATGCCTGTAGTCCCAGCTACTCGGGAGGCTGAGGCAGAAGGATTGCTTGAGCCCAGGAGTTTGAGGTTGCTGTGAGTTAGGCTGATGCCACAGCACTCTAGCCCAGGCAACAGAGCGAGACTCTGTCTCAAAAAAAAAAAAAAAAAAAGTCAAAGCATATAATAATTACTAATTAAATATTAGGTTTTTGTTCTTAGGACTTCAGCTGGGCCATTTATTTAATTTGATTCTTATAATACACTATAGCTAAGTAGGCTTTGTAATGCCCTTCCTTTGAAAGACCAAAAAGGTAGATATAGGACTGGAATCCAGGACTCCAAATTTCTGTCTTGCTTCAGTAGAGCTTACAAGATCTACGGCAGACATACGTGAACTTTGGCTTCATCTCCACTGCAAGTTAATGCTGGAATAGACAAGGCAATTTTCCATAGAGAACACATTCTATAATAATAATAATACCAAGTTACTACAAAATAGTGGCATCTTAGTGTGCCATGTCTTTTTCCTCTTTGTTGTTGTGGTTGCTGGAAAACGTAATCAGAGAGTAGCTATTCTTTTTCCCTTATTGATTTTTCTGCACTTTTATTATTGTGGATCAGGTAAATGCTGGTTTCTTTTACAGATAGGATATATCAAACAGAAACCTATAGCTTCCAAAGAGACCAACTTTAGAGAACACTTCAGTGGTAGTGAATAAATAGATAAATATCTAATGGGGCAAAGTCAGACCAACTTGTTCCATTTGATCATAAAGCTTGGTACTAGTATTTGTTATAACAGAGGCCTTATATATTTATTTCAGAAAGCCTGCATCTGGCTGATGTGTTTTTTATGTGGTAAAATTATACAGTGAAAAGACCAAATGCTTTGGATTACACAGGGTTTGCATGCATGGTACACCATTTTTTTTTTTTTTTTACTATGGGATTGTGGGTGTTTTTAAAGTCCATGGGCCTCAGTTCGTTTATTTTTTTAATTTATAAAAAGTAGATAATTGTAGTACATACTTCATAGAGTTGATATATAAATTAAATAAGGTGATATATGTAAAATTCAAATACTATTCCAGATACATTATAAGAAATAAAGCAAATTCTTACTAATGGTCTATCATTCAACTAAAATCATCTATTCATTCACTTATTCATTAAATATTTATTGATCATTCTTTATGTGTCAGATGATAATCCAGATGCCAGGAGTCCAGTGATGAAGAAAACAAAGTTCTTGCTCACAGATAAATGCATGACAACAACATGTTATACAAAACAGTTCATTACCAGAACATTTATTCTTATAAGAATGGTTTATTGCTGTTATACAAAAATGCATTAATTCAGAGAATCTAAGCAAATTTGTACCTTTTAAATTTTGTTTGGAAATAATGATGAGTTATGATATTAATAATATCCAAGTGCACTTTGCAGCTCTATTTAGGAAAAAATACACATAAAAATTATACAATGTTTGTTGTTATATTCCTTAACAATAAGTTCTAACTTCAAATTATGCATCTAAAATGCAAAAATGTTTAATTCTAAAATATTTTTTCATTCTGCCTATTAAGATATTCATATTTAATATATATTGTATCAAATGAGATTAGATGAAGAAAAGCTTCAATAAAATAATTCAGAAGAGGGTTCTTGTAGAAAGTTAGAGTAGCAGCATCTTGTGTAGCAGCACTGAGACCTAGATTTGCTACATTATGTGCTGAGAGTAGCTGCACAATCATAGCCAGAATGTTCAGAATATCATAAACAAGAACATTTTCTCCTTCCAAATCTGCCAGCCATTATTGAGATATAAAATAAAAGATGCTTTTTGTAAATATAAATGATAAAGAAGAGGCATAAATGAAACATTTTATAAAAGGAGTAATAAAAGATAAATGAGAACATTTGCCTAGTAAGAGATTGTTCAAGGCCAAGAGACCTTGGGAGAAAATCTCTAGAACTTGAGGAAAGAAAGGAAGTATGCTCCATTAGAGTTGAAGAAACAAAATTATGTGTTAACAATGACTTGATGATTAACTAAGTCTCTCCCCCAGAGTCATAATGCTATGAGTTTTAAAAACAAGATGAACATTTTTTAAAATGTTCTAAACAAAGAACTGTTTGTTTTTTATTTGATGTGCTTAAACCATTTACCTCAATGTTATTATTGATAGATTATGTTTACATCTACCATTTTATCATTCATTTTATTTTCCTTTCTTCTCTCTTATTTTTGTTCCTCTGTCTTCTCTTCCTTGCTTTTTTTTTTGTGAGATATTTGGTTTTTAGAATTCTATTTTAATTTGTCTGTTGTATTTAAAAAATAGCTGCTGCTCTAGAGATTACATAATACACATAAAACTTTACCCAAACTACCTTGAATTACTGTTTACCACTTCAAATGAAATAAATAAATCTTATGACTAAATACAGTCTTTTACCCTCTTGCATTTTTGATGTGACATCTACTTACATTGAAACTCTTATCGCAAAATTTACAATTTTAGTTTTCAACAGCCATATATAATTTAATAAATTTAAGAAGCAAAAAGTTAGTCTATTTTATTTGACCAGATATTAAATTTTTTCTTTCTTTATTGTCCAGGTTTCCTTCTGTTATTATCTGTTATTATCATGTGACAATAGCTTTTTTTTTGTTTCATTTCTGAAAGATTTTTGCTAGTTGTAGGATTGAGATAACACTTCTTTTCCATCAGTGTTTTAAATATGTTGTTCAACTGTCTTCAATCTTCAATGGTTTCTGGTAGGAAATCTGAAGTAATTGGAATTTTTGTTTCCTTATATGATATGTGCCATGTTTATCCTAAATATTTCCTATACATATACTTTTCCTCTTTGGTTTCTAGCCATATGATTTTGGTGTGTCTGAGTGTGCAATTTTTGAATTCACAAAAAATATTTTTGATATTTTATTGGGTTCACTGAGTTTGTTGGATTTTCCAACTTACGTGTTTCACCAAATTTGGAGAGTTTTGGGTCAATTACTTCCACAAACATTTTTATGTACCAATTTCCTCTTCTCTTTTCCTAAGACTACAATAAGGCTAAGATAGGACTTGTTAATGTTGTTTGATAGTTGCCTGAGGCTATATTCATTTCTTTCACAGTTTTTAGCTTCTCTGTTATTTAGATTGAATAATTTCTGTTAATCTACCTTTAAGTTCACTGATGCTTTCGTCCGTCATCTCTATTCTGCTACTGAATCTAGCCAGTGATTTTTTTTTTAATTACCATTATTTTATTTTCCAGTGATAGATTTTCCATTTCATTCCTTTATAGCTTCTATTACTTTTTAGAGAAATTCTATATTTTCATTCATTTCAAGAATGTTTTCCTTCACTTCTTGGAGCACTATTTTAACAGGTTTTTTAAAATCTTTGTTTTGAAATTTTAACATTTGAGTCATGTCCTTATTGAGACCTGTTCATTTTTGCCCCCTTCAAAGTTGTTATGGTTTTTCTGGATTTTTGTATTTTGGGCAATTTTATACTCCACCCTGGACATTTTAGATACTATATTTTGAGACTTTTTCCATGAAAAAAATATTAAAATTTGGTGAACTATACTAATTGCTTTGCAGGTAGTTAGCCCTATTGGGTTCAGATCACAATTCCTGAATAGGCTTCTGGGGCCAATTGATGTTATATCATTTTAGTTCACAAAATTTTTTTAGTGCTATTCTGATTTTCATTGCTTATGCACCTCCCACGTGCCTTTCTGGGATGTGCACAGTGCTCTTCACTATAGTTCAAATCTCAAAACTTTTGCTGGGCTGCTTCTGATTCATACCAAATGTATGCAATTTTGTAGTGAGCTCAGGATTTTGTACAGTGATTTATAGAATCCTCTTCTCAAGCTTCTTTCCCTTCATGGCCCACCCTCCACTCTCTAGTTCCCAGGGTTCTCTTTTCTTGGTACTATATCTAGAAAACTAGGGATTTATCCTCCTCATATTACCTCACACTACCCATGACTGATTCTATCTTGTAGCAAAATGCCAAGAGGAAAGAGCTTGGGGGACCACCTCTGAAGTCCAACTCTGTCACCCCCTCTGCCTGGTATAGGGTGGGAAAAATCTAAAAGACTCTGCCCTGTTGGAGCAGACTCCACTGTGCCAGAAAGAAAGAGGTGTTGCCTCATTTAAAAAAATTAAATAGTTGTTTTCACAAGGTGGATGGAAAGGAGAACATGTAGTTCTTACATACACAGCAACAATGCACTTGGGAGCTAACCTACAGATTTGTGGGAGTCCTAAAGGAAACTCCCCAGGCAGGAGCATTGAAGGGAGGACTTCTTACTGGAATAAATGATCCCCTTGCCTGGAGTGTAAGAATAGGAGTCTTGGACCAGGAAGAAGGGGATCAGGTGAAGAATAAATTTTCGATAGACATTTAGTGTGCAATTCATTAACATATGAAGGAAAACTACTCAGATGGAATGGAAGCCTTTTTCAAGTATGTAAAAGTAATAAACATCCCATTTGTAGGGTCAATAACTTATCGGAAAGCCCTTATTTCTTAGTGAAATACACCAATAAGTGTGAAGCAGAGAAAAACAGATTTTCATTGTCTCTTAAGAAAGGATTTTATAAAAATTAGAATGTTTGTGGGAAATTGGGCTGCAGTGTGAGGTGATTAGTTTCCCAACCTGAATGTTTCAAGAAGATAATTCAGCAGAAACTGGGTGACAAAAATTGCATAAAAGGAATTCTACCCTGAGATGAGACATAGCAGATGGCCACATATCCCTTTCAACTCTAAAAGGCTAGAGTGATTTTGATTATCTGAGCAAAATCATTTACAAAAGGAAAAATCCAGAACAAAAGTCATAACCCAGAAAAATATAAAATGTTCCATGAGGAAATCTTTCAGAAAAATACTTTTTTTGGTTTATTTTCAAACTTTAGATCTATAGCATCAATTGAAAATTTTCCCTACTTCATTTCTAAGATAGATATACATATATATATATATACAGTATTATCTCCTACAAGCCAAGCTAAGTTTCATTTGGTTTATGATTAATAAATAACAAGACAGCTAGCAAGTTAAATTTATTTTAAGAACTAATAGCCTCCATAATAGATAATGATAAGTGTACTGATGATTAAGTTTAAAGCTTCTTTGATATTGTTGATTAAGTTATGTGTGTGTTAACAGAAGACTCTGCAGTACTTTTTCATATATACCTAATATTTTTTTAAATTTCATAATAGTACAGGGGTACAAATGTTTTGGTTACATGAATTATTTTTGTACAGTTTGAGTCAATTAGTGTGTTCATCACCCATACAGTATGCATTATACCCGTTAGGTGTGAATTTACCGATCCCCTCCTCCCTGGTCCCACCTGCTTAATTTTTAATATATATCTAATATTTTTTTAAAAAGTATCCTCATTAACCACTTCATATTTCACTTGACTTACAAATAAACAATAATGAGTAATTGATTTCATTAACTGTGCAAACTGTCCCAATTTTTAAAAAATCAAGGATTTTCAACAAATATCAGTGTATACACTTAGTAGTCTCACTTTAAGAAAATCCCAACAGATTATTTTCACTCTTATAATCTTTTTTCTACTCAGATTTATGAGCCACCTAATATGTGCCATATGTTCTGATAGGCACTGGGCTATAAAATAAGGATATAGTCACTATCCTCAAGGAATCTGCAGTCTACAATAGGTAGATGTGAAAGAAAGAAGGTAGAGTCGTAATAACAGTTATATTGGAGTTACTAATGTGTGGGTTACACTGTGCTGCAGTATTTTTACGTATTCATTTGAGATCATAACAATACTATGACATAGGCCCTGCTGATATAAACTGATTAAAAATTACAGACGCTCTGCAGTAGTGTTGTAATTTTTATCTTCTACAGGGAGTGAGTGCTACACGTAAATTAATAGTGAGCCCAGTGAAGGGGCCTATGGCAGGTTCTGTGTTCACCACTTTTTTGGCATGCAGTTCTCTTTGGAAAAGAAAAGGAGGTTGAGATACTTTGAAAACTTAATCACACAACTAGAATTCCATATGTGATTTAGGGTCCACCAATAATATTGCTTATACAAGCCTGAAAAAGAAGTGAATTATCTGGGGAGAGATGCAGAGTGCAGAAAATTTCTATATTGATGATACAGATCAACAAGCTGTGTAGTTCTTGGGTTGACTGCTTCCTCAATAAAGCATTTGACTTTCTGATTTGGCAGCCACCCAGACGTGATACGGCTTGTTCTGGAGTTAGTAGCCACAGAATGAGTTTCTTGGGTCTGCAAATCATGGTAGAGGCAGCAGCTCCCTTGGCCTTATTCTATGCTGTGGTTTTGGAAGGTTTCCTGGAAGCTTAGCTAAGAGTCCTTTTCTTCAACCTTCCTGGAAATTATTGTGTGTCTCCCTAAAAATACTGTGAGCTATTGATAACACATAATAAATTATGTTCTGCATAAACTGTTGTCATAAATTTGTTTAATACAGTTACTGCCTCACATCCATTTTTAGGCCTGACATAAATTATTTAAAACACAGTCATATCCCATCACCTTTGGCCTAGTTAAAACTTCCCCTTCTCCTATCGTTGTTTGTGATATAGCCTGCTGTTCCTTATTCCAATAACCCAAAATCCAACACACCCCACAGCTGCTGCCCACAATAAAACCTACTGGTCAACACCAGAGCCATGTAAATAACTTTTCCCCTTTGTGTGTTCTTTAAACTACCCAATCCTCAACCCCTGCAGGAAAGCCTAAGAGATGACGCCCATGGACTTTAGTGAAGGTATGGTCCCACAGGTCCTCTCTCTCGCACTCTCCACCCACTGGTTTTGTTCCCTGTTGCCTTCCAGACTTTTCAGGCCCCTTGCCCCATGCCAGCACCCCTAAAATTGTTTTCTGTTTCATGCATTTTCGTTTCACCTTTTCATTGTATGTCTTGACCTACACACACAAACCTAATGTTTCCTCTTTCAGGGCTTTCCTAGAGAGGTGTCTATCTTGGCTTATGGCCCTCTCAACAGAAAGACCTCAAGACAAAATTGGAAAGAAACCATTACAAAAAAAATCACAACTATAAACAGTGTTTCTAATATCTGTACCTAAAATTTCTGACTAATGCAAGTACTGAGGGCAAGGGAATGGGTTAAAGAAAGGACGCTGGAAGAGGTGACTTCTGTGGTGATCTTGAAGGGTGAATCTAAGAAGAGAAGACTAGTAGTCACCTGTGAGGTCTCAGTATGTAAAATGTTCAGATGCATCAGAAGGCATCTCATCCAGGAAACTACCAGGACTGAAACATTGATTATCGACACGGGATTACCTTAAGGTTGTATTTGTATTTGTGACACAGAATCTCTCCTGAAAAGATTATGCAAACTATCTACATCATTTAGTTAAAGCTTTCTGAGTTGTGCTGGTATCAAAAGACTCAACAATAGAATCTTATCAATGTAAATTATAGCTTGTTACCTTGTGATTAAGGACATGTTTACTTGACAAAAGTATCTCTAAAAGGAATACAATTTCAGGTCAAAATGTTTTTTGTTTTCCTAAATGTTTCTGCCATGAATTCCCCTTATGCATTATGTGGATTATCAATAAAATCAATGGTTTTGCCAAATAGATTCCATTTGCTTTCTGTCAACATGGTTAGGCCCACATTCAAGTTTACTCAATTCTGTTCCCTCTTTTCAAACCATGATTCACTGCTGTCAGAGTTAACTAGCTTACTCTCCTACTCACTTTACTTCTCTAACCTCCATATTTTGTAGATTTAACTAATTAAATACCCTAATATTCTATACTATTCCACATTGCAAAAAATGTAGCTCAAAGAATTAAATAATTTCTCCAATTCATGTAGAATCAAACCCAGGGTGGTCTGCCATACTCCAGAGCCGTTACCTTGACTACTAAGGTAAATTTCCATGTTAATACCCTGAAAGAAAACATCTAAAGATGGTTAAAGATCCCTAAAAAGAAGCAGCAGCAGCAGTGTGTGTGTGTGTGTGTGTGTGTGTGTGTGTGTGTATACTGGTAGCTAATCTGAATAAAACTAATTCTTCCTTTATGAAAATGTGTTTCAGCCAGGGAAATGTGTGACCATTAGACCCAACAATATAAACAAATATAACTACATAAATATTTACATGAATTTTCTTATTAAAAATAGCTTTATAATTTAAATCTGAAACAGGATGGGAGGAAATGGTAAAGTGAAGAAAAGTAATTATTAGAAAGAAGAAATCTAGTTAAGAGAAACCAAATTTTATAACTAATAATTCTTAAACATTTTTGAAAATATGGAATGATTGCTTTTTATTCACCACTTTTATTCAATTCCAAAAGCATCTTTTTATTTTAAATAACTTGTTAGTATCTTAAATTCAATGAATATGGATTTATTTTATGATAGTTTAAAAGGAGAGGCAATAATATATTTTAGTGCTGCTTCTAGAATAATTTTTAATATCTATTTTTAGATTATTTTTTGCCATAAATGTAACCAAGGAAAAACTCTTCTATTTTTAGAAGGAAATAATGTATCAATATGGTAAGTCTCTTTTAGAATTTGGCTAGGAAAATTTAAGAAGCATTTTAGAATATATCAAGAAAAAGTCTTGCTTTTTCATAATACATCTTTAACCTCCATGGAAAGTAGTATGGAGATATCTCAAAGAACTAAAAATGAACTACCATTTGATTCAGCAATCCCACTACTGGGCATCTACACAAAGGAAAAAAAGACATTCTATAAAAAAGACATCTGCACTAGAACGTTTATAGCAGCACAACTCACAATTTCAAAGATGTGGAAACAATCCAAGTGCCCATGGATACATGAGTGGATTAATAAAATGTGGTATATGTATACCATGGAGTTCTACTCAGCCATTAAAAAAATGTTGAACTACCACTTGTATTATCCTGGATCGAGCTGGAGCCCATTCTTCTAAGTGAAGTATCACAAGAATGGACAAACACCACATGTACTCACCATTAAATTGGTACTAATCAATCAAAACTTCTGTGCATATATGGAAGTAACATTCATCAGGTGTCGGGCAGGTGGGGGGGGGAGGAGGGGCTGGGTAAACTCACACCTAATGGGTGTGGTGCACAGTCTGGGGGATGAGCATGCTTGTAGCTCTGACTTGGGCAGTGCAAAGACAATTTATGTAACCAAAGCATTTGTACCCCCGTAATATTCTGAAATAAAAAAAAAAAGAAAGAAAGAAAAGAAATCTTTGAGAATCACTGTCAAAGTAGAAGTTGTGAATGAGATAGACCAATAGTGTGACTCCATCCATCACAACTATCATATCTCAAGAGTTTTTGCTTTTATGTTAACATAAATGCAAGGCTTTGCCAGCTTCCCCCCACAACCAAGAGGTAGATATATTAATATTCACATGTCGGGTTTCAGCTCATTGATTGGACTGTATTAACAAGTGGGTGGGGTCCTCCAAAGACCTGCATTGACACTCCACACACTGCCTCTGTAACAAGCTGAACCAGATTCAAAGTTTAGCCCTTTTCTCTAACCAGTTCCTTTATTCCAAAAAGAGCGATCAAAAAGCTTACACAAAGTTACTCATTTCTCTATCTTTTAGACAAGTGTCATAAACACATCTTAACAGGCCTTCACAAAGAAGGAAATCCTTTGTTGTTCAATATTTTTGATGTATAACTATTAAAACACAATTAGGTATGTTTGCCTGCTTATGATCTGCATAGTTGTGGTTGTTAAAAACAAGAATGGCTTAGAAAATATGTTTTGAAAGTTCACATCTTAAAATAAAAATTAAAATATCAAAGGAATTCTACTTGTATCATTCAATTGCTGTCAGTGAACAAACTCATAAAAAATAAAATCATACCTTCAAGTTCACAATTGCTTAATTTAGAAAAAAGATATGACCCTACCTACTCACGGGTTGTGTTTTCTGTGAATCTGTTCACACTTTGAAACTCTAGCCACACAAAAAATCACATTATGCTGAATAGTCATTTTAGATTATTTCTGCCCCATATTACCTCAACCAATTGTGAAGATGCCATTTCTGCATTATTTTACATAAATAAAATATTTAGTAATGCATTTTATGTGGTAGGTCAAAGAAAATACTGACAGTTTCCACACTATAAGGTAAATGAATGCTCTTGATCTCATCAAGAAAATTATGAGTTATCAATACTGTATCATCTTAAATTATAATATTTTCTTGAACTATATGCAGTTATCTCCTTTTGTTCATACAGGAGTCTATCAATGGATGTTCATAATGTTTTTCTTAAAAAAAATCCCTCTATTTTGGTTTAATGGTGTGCTACATTTTTATAAGACAATGCTATGAACTTGAAATGACTCTTCTCATTAACCTATAAGTAACTAGTATACTCTTTAACGGAACAATGAAATCAAGTGACAAAAGTCATTCAACAGTGTTCAAACATGTGTAACTTTTGTAGGACTGGTATCTCTTCATAAATATTGGAAACTGTACAAATATTTCTGTTTCTAGACCCTAAAGTGCTAATCACATTATATTCTGTTGAGGAGTAGAAGTATAGCTGGTTTCCAACTGGAAGGCATTGGAGGAGCTTCTAGTAACTACTAGAACAACACATTTAATAAACTATAGGAGTTCCACAGAGAATGGAATAGTGTGGAAGGAAAAGATGTTTCATTGTATTATACATGAATGTAAATCAAAATCAAATACATAAAAGAAACCCAACAAGTATGTCTAGAAGTGAAAGACAACATGTGTTCCTAATATTTAGAGATTCTTACCTACCCTTGAATATAGCCAAAACTGTAGATTCCCTGCAACCACTATCAACACCACCTTCTGTCATATTGATAATCAACACCAGGAAATGTGTCATTAGGAAATCTTTAATGAAATTAAATCTCTAATGTGCACTCTGAGTATATATTAAATTATTTCTTACCTAATAGAGATGGCATTCAAAGTTTTTCCTTTGGTGAATCACATGCTGACCAACAAGCATCAACAACCAAATAACTCCCTTTTTATAGTCCAAGAAAGTATCCCATGGTTGAAGAACACTGAAACAATAGTGACATCTAGCAGTGAACATAGTCAACATGATGTATCTTATATGACTTTAATAAATACATCAAAACATAACTAATTCAAGGATTTCAGCCTTTTCTCAAGGTAACAAGTACAATAATTATTTATCAAATACTTCCTTAAATAAATGTTTTTTATGAAGTAAACAAAACAATCATGTTTGACTTTTGGCTTCCAAACTACAACTTGTTTTACACATTCAAATAAGAGTGACACGAATGACTTTGATTTTAATATGTATTTTTACAACAGCTGCTGTTGTATTATTGAATCTATGTGCATTGCAGATTAGCTTTAACATGGCACATCTTAAAAAATAAAAGCTGCCTCTCTGCTAGCACAGTTAACTAGCTGCTTCTAAGATGTAATTTATTTCACCCACATGGTCTGGAAATAAACAAGTTTGATATTCTGCTTTAGAGAAATATGAAGAAATTGGAATTATAAACTTAAATTTTCGATAATTTTAAGTGAAAAGATTATTTCCTGACTATTAATGAACAGAAACAGATATTTAAAACTAATTTAAGAATTTTATTCTATAACATAAATATAGCATGACTGTTTAATTTTGTTCTTCAAACAAAATTAGAATTTGATCCATATAAGTTGCCTGCAGAGTTGGCAGTTTACTTGGTTTTGATTTTGCTTAACTATAGATGCTCCTTCTAATTAGTGTAAGAACCTAATTCCACAAGGCTTTAGTGGAGCAGCAAGAAGTTTGGAGATTATCCCTACACGTGTGCCATTGGCCTCTGTTAGGATCTCAACACTGAGAGCTAGTATTTTGTTATAAAAAATCAGACTTTACTGACAGCGGAGTTTATGTATTACATTAAAATGTTTTCTAATTATTCCTGCTATTCCCTCATACCAAGGGAAAAAAAGAAAGAAAGAAAACATTTTTTTTCCTTTCAGGCAGCAAACATTAAACTCTCTGTCAATCCCCTAGGAAGATGATAAAATATATTTTATTTTGCAAAATTTCACGAAAGTATAATATAATGGATGAAACTGTCAATACAAAGAAATGAAAAAAAGTATAAGCATGCTAAACAATGAAGACATGTTAATATTTTTTAAAAATATATCCTGTTGCTTGGACAAAGTGTGTTGAAACTACAATTTGAAAAAAAGAAAAAATATATACTACTGAGAAGTCTGAGAGGAAATGAAAAGAAAGTCTCTCTCTGTCCCATTTTTTTTTAACTGAACAGTAGCAAGTGTATATGAAGGTTTAGTTTACATAGTGGTGGGGTTTTCTTTTTTGTGTGTGAAGTTATCAAATGCAGAGAATCTATTTTTTGGAGAGGAAAAGCTGATTTTAAATCAGCTAAGAAGAGAAAGAGGAAATGAAAGTCATTCCAGACTCCATAGGCAGTTCTAAAGGTTTTATGCTGTCTATGGAGGGAGGCTGTCTGCATAGCGAGGCTGATGCTTTATCCTTGATGTTAGTCCAGATCTTCAGAACCAGTCTGCACAGATGAGAGTGCAACAGAATAATGTGGGAACAAACAAACTAGTTATTGAAAGGAAATAGAGAAAGAAAAGGCAAGTGAAAGAAAACAAATACCTAAGTTGTCTTCTAAAAAAAAAAAAATTGCTTAGCACTGAGAAAGAGTGGGTTTAAAACATCTAGATTTAATAACAGTGATCATTTACTAATAGTTAACATTTTTAGCCTTTAAAATGGGGTACGAACTCTGTTACAAACTTTACACTTACAAACTCATTTTTCCTCACCAGAGGCCCATCAGATAGGTGCTACTATTCAATGTATTTTACAGAAAAGAAAGCTGAGATATAGAGAGGTCAAGTAAGTTGCATAAAGATATTCAACTAATAGGTAGCAAGTAGGGCTAGGTTTCACATACAAGCAATGCTACATGACTAATCACTAGACTAGACCACATCTCTAATTTCCGAGTTATTTTTTGTGTGTTCCAGGCACTGGGCTAAGCAGGTACACGTATCTATCTTATAACAACTCTGGGAGGTAGGCATTTTTCTCTATCTTACAGATGAGAAACTGAAGTTGGGAAAAGGAAGCCCAAACTTCCAATAGCTTAACAGTTTCAGTGGCTTATTTCCTTCTATTGTATTCTTTAAAAAAATATTATTCAAGATGGGTTTGTTTACAATAAAGAACCATAATTAAAGAACTATTTTTCACCTATGCTTTTCCTGCTGCCCCCAAATAAAAATTTATTGTTAAAATGACATCCTGTGACTAATGGAGGAATACAGACTTTGAAACCATATCTCAGCTTTGCTATGCTCTGGCTATGTTATTTGCGGGCATGTTTGCTAACTGTGCTTGAGAATCAGTTTTCCTAATAAGAGTACTTAAATGATTAATATCTTTCCCTTATCATTGCCACAGAAATTTGAGCTCAATTATAACGTGTGCTTATCCCATAGGAAATGCTCAGTAAATGGAAGCTACTTTGAATCTTTAATCATTTTATCTATCCTTTTGTTCTAAGAACGATTCTAATTTATGGGAGATCCTCAAAGAAATACCGAAGCTTCCAGGAAGAGTGTGAAAGCCTGAGACAGACTGGCTGGCTAGTTTTATAGACATAAGTTAGTCCAGTAGAAATGGAACCCATTAATAGCTATTTAAAAAAGAAAGGACTAAATATAGAAAAAAAAAATAGAGACCGTCAATCAGCAGCATTATATAAATAACAAAGTAGCTGGACCTACTGTTATAGCTGAAGAAAAAGTTCTCAATATTTCTATGGTACATGTTTCAAAACATTGCTCCACGCATTAGGGTCTCATTTCCATTGACCTGACGGAGTCTGGTGGCTGCAATTGCCTGCTCTAAAAATTTCATGAGAATTACTCTTGAATGCGCTATTTAGTAGTTTTTCTTTTGTCCTCTAACCACAACTGAACTATCTCTTCTTAAAATCACACTTATAAGTATTAGGCATCCGTGACTGAGACCCAGATTCAGAATATAGCGAGAGCTCACTTGCCAGCAGGAGACACATTAAAGAAAACCTTCCAATAGCAAGAATCTATTTAAGTTGTGTCTCCCAAGGCAAGTGGTGCAAGGCCCATTGCCTAACAAAATTAAAATAAGATTGAACAAAGGGCTGCAACTTATTCTTCAGGGATCATACTATAAAAACAATGGCAACCATAGGTATTGTCTTTTATGAAAGTCTTTAATTCATGGGATTTTATTCTTTTCAATTTAACCACTCTGTTAAATTCATAACTAAAGTGATTCAAATTCTATAAATTAGTAAGACCATTTAAATAAATTAGTTTATAAATTAGAAAAAAATTATCTGATCATATATCCTGGTTTTAAGAGTATAATATTGGCAAGGTATATAGAAAACTAGCACTAGGATAGGACCTATCTATATCCAATTATTTGATTTTTGTCCTGGTCACCAAACAGAAAGAAAATAATGCAAAGTCCTTTCAGATAAGTCCAGTGATAACAAGAGTTCAAAATTTTGACTGTTTATGCTGCTTAGAAAGTTACATGTTCTTGTCTTTCTTAATTTTATATTTTTGCTTGAGAAAGTTATTTATAATTTCTTATTGTTTGATTGTCATAGATTATTAAACTGATTCAGAGAATTAACTTATGTCTCAAAAGTAGAAACTGAAATCAGGTTACTCTACAGGAAGATCTCTCCATTTCTACTTCAGTATGGAAATTTCCTTAAAAGTAGTAAATCGCAAATCTTGAATGTTATGTGCTGCCTGAAACAGCTTAAACCCAGAGCTTTCTTTATAAATACAAGTTGAGAAAAAAATGAAGGGACAAGAATTCTCCATTTTATCTCCTTACTTTCTTAATATAACATCTTTTGATATCTTTTTTTCAGTTCTGAGTAAAGAAAATTCAATAACAAACAGCATATAGGAACATTAAATTGCCTTGAAAGTATAAACAATTTCTATATTCCCACAAACAAATTAGATAATGTCACATAGAATACAAATAAACTTTATAATTAGTTTTCTTAATTGTATGTTGGTCAGTTTGGAGTTTGTAAAATATCCATTGCTTCTGAGTCATGTACTGAAAAGTGTAAGACTTTGTGTTTTTTTGATAAAATTTTATCATAGAATAGTATAATTATCCAGTCATTCTCAGCAGAGTTGAAAAATGTGGCAATGAAACTCACTTTAATAGGCAGGTGGAAGTGACATCAATAATTGATTATTTTGGTGGAGTACTCTCACGGACTTAGAGGAGAATTTCTCTCTTTTCTCCACCAAAGAACTTATCCACCATCACTCTAGTAAGCTAAAAAAAAAAAAAAAAATACAAACAGTTGTGTTTCACTTCATCTCTGATATTTGTTCACTTATTTTTTTTTTCTCTTAAGGAAAACTAACATAAATATGGAGCAAATAGAAATATTGAGATGAATCTCTGACCCTTAAGATCATCTAGTTCAGATCTACGCCTCCAGGTTGGAATAAATAAAATGATCTCAGCAAGATGGGAATGTGGGAAAAGTTCTCTGTCTTCACTTACTAGGCTATTTTGATGCTTGTTTTGCTGGTCCATAATCATATGGTATTAATCAATTATAAACCATTTCAGTTAAACACCTAGGAGATTATTATATCACCCTTTCCCTATTATGGGAGAGGTGAGTTGCAAGCAGGAAGGAAGGGGATATTGACTCAACAATCCAGAGGGTCAGGAGTGTTGAATTCATGAGGCAAAAAGTCATAAAATAATTGAACCGAATTAAGAACTGAAAATGGGGAAAAGAGTGATTGAGTAGGAAGAAAATAGATAATGCAGTCAGATCTGGGTATGAATATCCATTCTGCAAACTATGAGCTGAGTGATCCTGGCAACTTAGACTCTTTCAGTTTCAGATTTCCATTCTGAAAAACAGATCTAATATCAACATATTAAGAATGTTTTTGAGAACTAAATTTTTAACATCACATCACATAAAAAGCACCTTACAGAGCACAAACTACACACTTGAAAAAGCTGGTTATCTTTATCTTCTTAAATCTTGTTTGTTTTCAAGATTATAATGGTTTTAGAAGAAATCATAACTTTTCCGGACCATCCCTTTGTTTATATTCCTATTTCTAAAACCGTTTTGTTTTGTTTTGGACCATAAATATATCTTCCTACTTTGGGGAATTATTTCTTCTACCTGGATCTAAACCACCACCTCATTCCAGTCAACCCCTTTCCTAGCTAATTGTTTTTTATCTTTACTTTCTCAATGTAAATGTTATTTGTTCAAGGATCATTTCCCTGGTCACCCACCTGGCCATCTAGATAAGTTTCATTCCTATGACACAGGTCTCACAGTACCCTGTGTTTTGTCTTATATTTATACTTTTTTAATTTATTTACTCATATATGCTAGACACTTAAAACTATAATTGAATTATGTCTGTAACTTTTGGTTTAATGTCACCTATAGCATCTGTGCACATACCTGGAAAGGTTGTTTAGAGATGCAGTCCCCAACCCCCGCTGGCCCTAGGTCCCCTACCTCCTTGCCCTGGTCAGATCAGCGGTGGCATCAGACCCTCATCAGAGTATGAACCCCACTGCAAACTGGCATGCTAGGGATCCAGGCTGCATGCTCCCCCTGATGATCTGAGGTGGAGCCAAAGAGGTGATGCCTCCCACTCTTTCCATGAAAAAAATTGTGTTCCATGAAACCAGTTCCTGATGTCAAAAAGGTTGGGGACTGCTGGTTTAGAGTAATCCCTTTGTACCTCACATCTAGTGTGATGCCTGTTAAATAGGAGGGTTCAGTAAATATTTGTTGAGTGTTTATGGATGTTAACTATTTCATACATATAAAACGGAATTCTTGGATCATCAATGCTACTTTAAATTATTTAACATCAGTATTCTCTTTTTTCTTTTTTCCCCCCAGGATCTCTCAAGCAGGCTGATAACATCAATATTCTATCAAGCATTTGATAGTAGCTAAAGGATGCAAAATAATCTAGGGCACAATTCCAATCATAATTTATTTCTAGTCAAGTACTCAGAGATTAAACACACATTCTCAGGATATTTTTAGCCACAAGAATCAAACTCTCTCTCTCTCTCTGTCCATCTCCTTCCCTCTCCCTGCCTCCTCTCTCTCTCCCCCCTCACATTGTACCCCTCTCTTTCTTGCGCACATGTGTGCTTACATTACACGCAGGGACACAGGCAGAAAGGTATTAAGAATATGGTTTGAGGGTAGATAATCATTTCAGCCTTCACTAATGTGCAAATGTTCAATTACAGACATCAAAGCATCACCTAGAGGGCAACTAAGAAGGTATGTGCAATATATTGTAATTTCTATCAGTTACTTATTAGAGAAATCTATTTAGTGAACATCCACGTTTTGTTCCATTGTAATCTGGCTCATATTTTACTTTCATGATTTACACCACATTTTCCTTTTTCTCTCTTTTCTATTCTATTTTCTCTTTCCCTAAAACAAAAAGAAATTCTAGTATTAATGTCATGTAAGAAAGAAACGAGAGAAAGTACATTTCACATTGTAAAATTTGGCTTAATCTATTCCAGTACACCCTCCCCTTTCCTAATTAGAGATGACTATAAAACATCTTGGCCTTGGGCAAACAATACTATATCTGATCGTGTTATAAAGGCTTGTTCTTCTATTCTTGAAGATAACCCCCAAACCTAAAGTAGCTAACCCTGGTGAGAAAATTGGTAGACAAACTCAATAAGCACTTGCTTTGCAGGCAATTCTTAGAATGTCTTTTCTCAATGTCAAATTCCCTTTATAAAGAATCTAAATAATCTAATTTTAAATTCATAAGACAGTCATTTGATACAAGTGATATTCATAAAAAAATCACCATAATAAATTTTTAGATAATAAACTATTCCTGAATGTAGTTTAGTCCATTCAAAAATTGATCTTTTGCTATAATTTTATGGATTTCTATCTTTGGATATGTGCTCAGGCTTTAAAAACCTATCCATTGATGATGATTAATTCTTGCTATTTCACCTTCATTACCAGCTCGTGTTTTGCTCCTGAAGCCTATTGACATTTTCAACAAATTATACATTTTCTGCCTGTTTTCCAGAAGAGATGGAATAAGAAAAATATCACACATTTTTAAAAGGGAAATAAACTATTAACAAATGTTATTGATAACTCAAGAAGAGTGAGGGAACATTTTTGGTAGACTGAAGTGTCCTTTAAGGTTGCTCATCAATAATGAAAGCTAATGTGCTCTAAAGCTCAGCATTCAGGTTAGTTTTTAAATTATTCAGAAGTAAGAATTAAGAACACATGAACAGCAGGCCAGAGGCATGAGGTGCTAAAAGCAATGCTAATTATTAAACATGCTCAAAGGCAGCAATTAATGTCTAAAGATCAATCTTACTTTTAAATACTTTACTTTCAAAAACTCTTGACAAAGTACTTTGTAAAACTACTGTGTAAGTAAAACCACTATTAAAGTCCTCAATTTGTATATTGTCCGTTAGGTCACAGGACATGGTCTAGAGTACAGTTGTACAGACTATGATGCGGAGCTTCTCTCACATGACAGGGACTCCTCACCTCTCACCCTTAACACACCAGGGTTTTAAAAGAATCATTTGAACCATGATGGATTTAGCTCAATGAATCATTCAATACTTACGCCAGAATCAATCACTCTGACATACAGTAGGGGTTTGTAAAAGAAGTCTCCAGGTGTCAGACACCCTAGTCTGTAATTTCAACAGAAAGCCTATGTACAAACTACTGCCCAAGACGATGATTGTTCACTATGGAAGGAGGGGGAGAATTAACTTTAGAATGGAGAAACCTGACAAACACTACCTCAGACAGTTGAAGAAGGTCAACATTAACAGTGATAATGCATGTTTAAAGTTTGTATCCTTGATGTGATGTGACCAAAATGGCACTTTGCCTCTGTGGGTTTCCTCCCCAGAATGCTCCCTAGAACCTCAATATAATTACGATAAAAAACATCAGATACATCCCAATTTAAGGACGCTTTATAAAAGATCTGACCAATAATCCTCAAAACTATCGAGAGTAATAAAAACAAAGAAAATTTAAGAAATCATCATACCCAAGAGTAGCCCAGAGACAGGATGTCTAAATGTAGTATGATATCCCAGTGGGATCCTGAAACAGAAAAAAGACATTGGGTAGACATTAAAAAAAATCTGAATATTGCATGGACTTTAGCTAATATACAAATACTGGTTTGTTAGTTATGACAAATGTACCATACCAGTATATGATGTTAAATAAAAAAACTAGGTGCTGAATATATGGGGACTTTCTGTAGCATATTTGCAATTTTATGTAAATCTAAATTGTTCTAAAAAATAAAGTTTATTTTTTAAAATATCATACAAAGACCAAGGATATGAATAGCAGGAAGATGCTAAAGGTTAGTTTGATGGTTCACAGGGCACAGGCAGGGCTAGAAAGTTTTATCTTCTTAATAATGCTTAAAGGGGTTAATTCAGCTTACGATTTCTTAACAACAACATGAAATAATTATTTAAGAATATCCTGATACAGTTTAGAATAAACCTCATCATCTACTATATAGAGGTTGAGTAAGCCTGTCTCTCTCTCTCTCTCTCTCTCTATACATATATGTGTGTGTGTATATATATATGAGTTAAAGTATGAACATGAGAACAAAGCTAAAACATAGAACCATTCCATTGAACAATAAGAATGCTTGAGATTTAACACTAAAGTCCACTTTATTTTTATCTTCCACTCTCACTATATTTACTACTTTTTATTTATTTTTTATTTTTTAGAGGCAGAGTCTTGCTCTGTTGCCCAGGCTGGAGTGCAGTAGCATGATCACAGCTCACTGTAACCTCAAACTACTGGGCTCAAGTGATCCTCCCACCTCAGTCTTCTGATCACTTTAAATGTATTTATTTAGGATAACTATTTCTTTCATTGGCTGTAGATAAAAATGTTAGTAGTCCCATGATTTGTGCAGTTCACCTTATGAAATACAATATGCTACAATTACTTCAAGTAACAGTTTCAGTTACTCATATTATGCAAGTAATAAGCCAAACTTAAATCTTGCCTAGAAGTGGTAGCTTTTCTGCTCTTGCAGCTTAGGTAGGCCTGCTGCGAGTAGGCAAGTGAAGTGTGATCTGTTTCTCTCTTTCCCCTACTGGCACCTATGACTTCAGCCCCTCTGTTCAACTTGCTAACAGTTATTTCCAACTCCTCCAGAGTTGGAGCAAAAGTAAAAAGGGAGTGATAAAGTTTTTACTTAATGGATCCTAGCATGGTGATCTTACATTTATGCTCCCTGAGTGTGAAAGATGTTGAAAACTCATGAGTTCTTAAGAGACCTTTCATTTCTGGGTTTAGGGTAAATGCAGTGCTCTTTTACCCAGTTAGTTATTCCATTCTACATCACAGTCCCTCTGGTATTATTGAACTTACTACTGATAAGGTTTATTCAATTCTCCAGGTGGTCCTCTTGGATAAAACCAAATTTACCCCATGCCAGCTGTATTGCATCAATGACCTATATCTAGACTACGGAATACTATGGCATATTCTTTGCTCTTAAAAACTCTGGGAGTTCAGGCTAAGAAATGCCTATTCTCATTTGCTAACCTGTCAATCCGTTCACCATTCACCTCTGGTCTTTAGTAAATTCCAGACAAGAAACAGTAAGTCATCCACTGTGTTTCTTTATTTGAAAGATATACTTCTCTCTACTTAATCTCTTTAAAACTCCTTTCTCTTGAATCCAGAAGAGATGTACCCCCCGCCATATCTCTCTTAGGATGAAATTTGAACTCAAAGCATATCCAAAACTCTACCCTCATCATGCTCCTTGAGTTTTCCTTTCTTGAAACTCTTTTTATTCCATCTTAGGTTAGAGGTAGAATGTTTCCACTTTCCCTCTAGGAGTGGACAGATTCATGAAAAGCTCCCTCCAAAGAAAACTTTTGTAAAAATCATCACCCAGCTTTTAACACTCAGTCCTTTTTTATGTTTTATGTGACTGAGTAGAGAATATTAAATAATAATGGACTATGTTTCCAGAATTCACTTTGTAATTGCTTCAAAATGATACAGGGCCTCTTTTAAAATGTAATTATTGTCCATGATGCCTTAACCAAAACTTCCATCTCAAGATTCTACTGTGCATGTATTACTTTATAAATAACTTGCAAAAATATAGTGGGTTAGAGATGGAAGTACAAACATTTATTCACTAGAACAATTGTTCCCAAAGTTTCATTCCAAGACTAGTGGCAAAAATATACCATGGGAAAAGAGTTGCCAGATAAAATATAGGATACTCAATTAAATTTGAATTCACATAAATAGTGATTATATTTTTAGTATGTGTATGTCCTAAATATTACATGAAACATACTTATACAAAAATTATATTTGTTATTTGCCTTGAATTCAAATTTTTGTTTGCTAAATCTGGTAATACTACTGAGAACTTGTTAAACATACAGATGCCCAGGTCCTTCCACAAACCTATTGAGTCAGATATTCTAGGATGAGAGTTCAGCAGTTTCTGTTTTAACAAGCCCTGGAGGTGATTCCGATGTGTTTTCAAGTTTAGGAAGCACTGCCTCAGGGTATTATAAATCTCTTAGCCAACACTCTTGCTGCTCCCAATCTGGTCCTTCTTTCACAAGCTACAGTAGACTCATTCTTGTCAAGTATTTGAATTAATGAGAAATATACCTAGTGATAAAATTTGTATATTTCTTATACTAGTAAAAGATGTCTGGATTGAAAAGGAGTCTGAAATGACTGGTGACTGTTTTACATTACTTAGTTGTGATTCATTGTGAGACAAGTTTGCTTTAATGACGTTTTGTCTATGTCCCTGATTCTTTGCTTCCAGATTATTTTCCAGCTGAAACAAGAGTGGTTCTTGAAAGATCCTTCCCTTGAAACCTTCTCTGATTATTGTTTCTGGAATTGACTGGAATGCTTCTTAATCTATAAAACCATGCCACTGATCTTCAGAAAGACTGCCACCTAGAAATTCTGCTATTGCGTACTGTTTGTCCTTAATTTTGTTCCCTCAAATGTGATGTTTCCTCTGAGATTGGTAATATGGATCATTGGTTGCTTTTAGGGAGAGTCTTCTATCTTATCAAGTCCTCTTTCCTACTCTGGCATCCTTTGTTCTATACCAAATGCATCCTGCCCTTATCCCTTTTGTGGCAAAGTCTGAGTTTTACTGTCCGCAGCTATTCAAAGTTCAGTGTGTAAGGTATAAAATTTTCTGAGCAAACCACAGCAGCTCATCAACTGTATTTCCATTGCCTTACCTATTCCTGAGGCTAATTGCTATTGAACAAATCTCCACTAATGCAGGAAATTAAGGAGGTATGACTCTCCTTGAATACAAAAGCATTCTACCACAGAACGCTTTACAAAATGCTTTCTGTTTAAGGTCAGGGAAGGAAAGGAAACTGACATTTATTGACTGTTGACTAAGCGCCAAAAACTAGACCAGATGCTTAAGGTATCTATGTTAATACAAGACTAAAAAAAAAATTATTCTGACCACTCTCTTCCATTGTTTGAAATCTCTTAATTTTCAGAATGGTGTTTTTAGGCTTGAAAAGATTAGAAAGGAGAGAGAAAATGAACAGTGTAGATCTCAGTAAAATAAAGAGGGAAAATGAAGAATGGATTCCTAGGAACTGGAGAAAGTAATAGGTCTTTTACTGTGCATTTGAGCTTCACAGGCCCCAGTGAAAGAAAAGCAGAAATAAGACGGCTCATGTAACATCCTCTTTTTTGAAAATTACATGGCCTAGAGAGACAAAGAATGAAAGAGGAAAGATTAAGAATGAGAGAGAATAAAATAGAAGAATAAAAGTGTGATTGTGTGGAAAGTTTCAAGGAAAATTTATTTTGGTCTCAAAATAAACCACTAGGTAGGCACTCTGACAATTTGAATGTGTAATCTATATTCTTGATTGAAACAGTTTTTAGAAGCATGGGAGTTGTACTGCCAATCCAAATTGAGATGCAAAGTATCACGTTATGACTATGTAAAGACGAGAGAACTTGGACAAATTATTTGTTTCCACTCTTTAAGACAGATAATAGAAGATTAATTAAACAATAAGTTATTCCTAAAACCATGCTACCGGATTAAGAGCAGTTGCTCTGAAGTTGCAAAACAGGTTTCCATTAGCCACTCAGAGATGGGTAGTAACTGTTGATCCTTGGGCCTCCTAGGACATAACCAGTCTTCAGTGAATACTTGCTAAGTTAATGAAAAATTGGTAAATATTTTTTTATAAAGCATAAAGCATTTTATGAAACATAAGATTCAATTTTTCATATTTTTTCTAGACTAGGACAATACTTAGATCAATGGTATGTATTGGAGAATTGCTTGGAGGACCCGTTAGAACAAAGATTGCCAGGCCACACCCTGGCCATCTATGATTCAGTCATCCTGAGGTCTGGCTGGAGAATTTGCATCCCAGGTCAAGCTGGTACTTTGGTCTTGGGACTGTACTTTGAGAAGTATTGATTTAGATCTCCTGTATTCTTTCCTTAAATTGCAACAGGTGAAAGAAGAAATTGGGAGAAAAAGAGGGAGAAAAGAAAAAGAGGAGAATCCAATGGTCTTTAAGACTGACAAGCAATGTGGAATAAAGTATACTCCTTTGTGATTAAATACAACTCTTTGATTAAGTTTTTTATGAGTTTTTAAGTAAAATTCCAATTGCCCATTACATATAGATTCATTCATTCAAAAACTATTTTTGAAGTTCTAATGAGATGTCAGGCATTATAAGCAGCATGTACAGATAAAAAGATACAAAAAAGAATAAGACAATGTTTCCACTCCTAAGAAAGGTACAATCTAGTTTAAGCAGTCTATGGACTGAATTGTATCCCCTAAAGTTCATATGTCAAAGCCTTAACTTCCAATGTGACTGTATTTGGAGTAACAAAGTAATTAATGTTAGTTGAGATTATAAGGGTAGAGCCCTGATAGGATTAGTGACTTTATGAGAATAGATACCAGTGCTTTCTGTTATGCTCTCTCACTCTCTCTCTCTCTTTCTCTCTCTTTCTCCCCATCTCTCTCCCCTACCACCCCCTCTGCTTTGTGAGAACACAGTGAGAAGGCTGCTGTCTACAAGTTAAGAAAAGAGTGCTTACTAGAAATCTAACTGGCAAGCAACTTGTTCTTAGATTTTCCAGCCTCTAGAACTGTAAGAAATAAATTTCTGTTGCTTCTAGTCTATGGTATTTTGTTATGTCATCCTGAGCAGACTGATAGCATGGCAGCTAGATTTCATCTCATGTGCAAACTCCACTTGATTTACAGTAACTTTCTGGAGTGCTATGTTGGGAAGAAATCTGATCTTAAGTTTGTGTTGCCCAATATTGCAGTCATTAACTGCATGTGGCTTTTAAAATATTTATTAATTTAAATCAATTAAAATTAAAAATTCAGCTCTTAAAGCACACTAGGCACATTTTAAGTGCATGTATGTATTGTGTACTATACAGAAAGTGCAGAACAGAGAGCATTTTCATCACCAAAGAAGCTTCACTTGGATAGAACTGTTCTTGGTAAAGAAGAAAGAGGGAGTCAGGATTACAAAAATTCCCTTTCCAAAGACACAATGAAAAGAGAAAAACAAAACAAAACAAAACAATAGTTGAACCTAGGGGGAAAAAAGAAACACTAGCAACCTTTTCCCTAAAGAAATGAACACAAATGGTAGCTTTGTAAAAGAGAAGGTTTAAAAGGCTCAGAAGTTCTCCCTCCTCATGTTCACAGAAACATTACAAAAGAAAGAAGGTATGTATACACAACCTTAAAAATGTTAAATAATAATCATCAAATTGAAAATCAATTTACCAAGAACATAAGTAGGGAACCCGCAGAAAGCTTTAGAAAGACCTTTCAGGGTCAAAGAGATCCCAACTTCCTCAAAGTCTCAACAGAGCAGCACTTCTTCAGCATGAGGAAAGCTAAGATCAAAGGTTGAAGTAACACCAGCATAGAGCTAATTAGCTTCAGAATAAATAGGGGCTAAGTATAAAAGGAAATAAGAAAGAAAGAATCGCTGCCGCATTTCTCAACAAGAGTGCTATTAGCGTTTTGAGTGGAACAATTCTTTGGTGTACAAAACTGTCTAGAACATTGTAAGATATTTTGCATCCCTGTGCTTTGATCACTAAATGCCAGTAATGTCCCAGTCATTGAGAAAATCAGAAATGCCCCCTAAATTTCCAAAAATCCTTCTAGAGAGACAGTACCATTCCCCCAGTTGAGAAAATCAAGAAATCTGTGTTTAAAGCATCTGAGCAGGGGTCAATGTATCTGCATGGGCTAGTCACAGAAGACCAAGGTTGTGAAAAGAACAAAACATCACTCTGAGAAGCTGTCAGCTGACCAGAGGTATAGGTAATTTATAGAATATATTTATCTTCTTAATGTTTTGAAAAAATTTTAAGGCTATTAACAGCATTTAAATTTTATTGCCAAAGTAACTGCTAAGTTAAAAATAAATTATTAGTCACTATACCATTTTTTTAAACCTAAAACTTTAGGGCAACAATCAGGATCTTCTTGTAATCCAGGTTGTCCTAGTCAGAGAGCAAGTATAGTTTAAATTCATAATCATTTCCTATGACTGCTGTAACAAATCACCGCAAATTTAGTGGCTTAAAAAATTACAAATTTATTGTCTTACAGTTGTAGAAATCAGAAATGGGTCTCACTGGGCTAAAATCAAGGTGTCAATGTGTTGGCAGTCATGGCTGCAAACTCCTGGCTGATTTAGGGAGGAATCCATTATTTTGCCTTTTTCTAGCTTATAGAGGCCGCCCCTTCTATTGTTAAGTTAGCAATGTCAGGCCAAGTCCTTCTCCTGTGACTGTCTTTCTGGTCCCCACTCTTCGGTCTCCCTCTTCCACTTATAAAAGCCCTTGTGCTTCTACTGGGCCCACCCAGATAACTGAGGATAATCTATATTTCAAGGCTGACTGGTTAGGACCTTAATTCATCTTTGTCATGTAACCTAACATACTCATGGATCCCAAGGATTAGAATGTGTTGAAGGGGGGACATTTCTGCCCATTGCAATGGGATTTTTTTTTTTTCCTTTTTACCCAAAAAATTTAGGGTAGGAGGATCTTCTTGCAATTCAATTCAGATAGTGCTAGTCAGAAACAAGATATAGTTTAAACTTGATAAATGAGGTTCTTAAAATTTTATTAAAATTCTTAGTTTGATTCTAATTATTAGTTTGAATATAGGTTATTCTACTTAGGAAAAGCATCATAAAGGAAATCACTCTTAAGAAAATTTGAATAATTTTTTTAAATTGCATAACAGAAAAGAAATAAAAATACTTATGTCTTAAGACAATGATATTTTTAAAGTATTATACTATTCCATGTGGGTCCAAACTAAAATTTAGATTTTGCTTGTTTTCTGAAAAATTGAATCTCAAGTTAAGTTTTCAGTTCCAAAAATACATAAAATGAAATAAGGAAAGGGTCTAAATCTCAATGACAGAGTTAATATTATAAATTATTATAACATTGAATATATAACTGAACAACTATTATAATATTCAAGATACTGGACTCCTTACTTCTAGCAGCCTCAACTGCCATGTTTCAGAAGGGGAAACATTGTTTTTATGTGGATAAAGTCTGTTTGATTTAAGAGCACAAACATTTGCACGGGTGTATTTAATGCCATCTAAAACTACATTTGAGGATCTCTTCTAGATGCAAATGAGTGTCTTTTATCATACATATTTTATTATACATATTTTAAAATATGTTATCAATTTTAATTTTATTTTAGTTTTCCTCTTTCTTGTTTCAGATAATTTCATTGTCTTTATACATGCTATTTTGTTATGTTTCATACTACCATTTCATTATATCATACATATCTCTAATACTGTATGACAATTTTTTATTGAATAACTATTTGGAACTTGAACAATCTCATTTCTTGCAGTGAAAAAAATGTTCCTCTTGATATGTTGTTCTCTATAAGCATCAAGAGGAAGATGACTAGCCATGTTACAAATATTATGTCTTGATTGTTTTTGTCTTTTAGTAAGATCAGCAATTCATTTAACCTCTTTAGTCTACTCACTCAAAGTTAGGACTGTTGCTGTTTAGATTGTTTTTTAAAGTAATTTAAAATGTCTTATCACACACAGAATAGAAAAAGCTCAATGGCCAACAAATAGAAGAAATTGATATGTAAATTGTAAGTTGTTTTCAATGTTATATGCAATTGTAAAATATGTGTTCCTATCTGAATTCCATAGTTGGAAACTGAGAATGACTGAAAATAAGAACTGGTGAACTTTATGCCTCATTTACAAAATATTTTGTCAGAAAACCCTATTTTATCTGTGTTACTGACAATATTTCTCTTGGGGAAAATGTACATGGTTTATTATCTTTCTAGAGTTAGAAAATGTTGAGATTTCCTTGAAATAAATGTTTTTCGATAAGACTAAAGTAGTTTATAGTATCTGAGGACCAAGCGTCAAGCAGAAAAGTTAGCGCTACGTCTGTATAAAACTTAACATATAATGTATGAAAAATAAGCCTATCTCACAGACATAGTCTTCTAAGCCATCAAAAATTTTTCATAGTTTCAATTACCTTCATAGGACTACATTTCGTTACTGTATTTTGTTTATTTTATTTGTTTATTTATTTTATTTTTAACTCAAAGGAAACACTGTCTTCACAAGTACACAGTTGTTGAGAGAATTAAGGGAGGGATAAGATCTATGTTCTTGAGACACAGTGCCAAAAATTATACAGGGTTTTTTTTGGGAGGAACTACTACTCAGAATAAAATACTATATTTAAAATCAAAAGAACAGGGCAGAAATAGAGTTTCTGGAACATGAGGACAAAGTTGAGAATTGGTCTCATGAACTGGGAGACTTACAGTGAATAAAACTGAGGCTAAAGATCAGATTGAAAGTATTAATAGTTGGTAAATTTCTTCCACTCACAGACAAGATTAGTCACACTACAGTTGGAAAACAAGGAAAACAATTTGACAATAAATGACTGCCATTAATAAGTGCATTTGGATTAAGGACTCGTGTAATAAGTTAACATTTTGCTGACCATCCTGAACAGCAAGTACAGACCCTCCAGGAAAAACCTGGGAAAAGTCACTCAAAATGGCCTAGACTTTCATCACCACATTGACATATGGTAGATGCTAGAAGGAAAGAGGGGAAGCACTTGATATTTCACAAAAAAGAAAACAAACTCAAAAGAGTGCATGGAAGAAGAAAGGAAGGGAAAAAAGTACTTTAAACTTCTGTAACATATTCTCTCATCAAAGTCCTTTAATTTTATAGTGTCTGAGATGCATTAAGAAAAAAACATTAGCAAAATTATGTTTTATTATCTTCGGTTTACAAATGAAGACTTGGGGGTTAGTTGGTTGGCCTGAGGCTACACAGAAAGTGACTAAAAGATCTTGTATCAAGTGTTTCAAAATCTCATAATTATCCTTTAAAAAAAGTAATATTCAAAAATCTTGAGCACATTAAGAAGTCTGTTACCTAATAGCCTAACATTAACAAACATTAGCTAATTATTTGTTTCTCTTATGAACACAGCAAAATCATTAGGTGTTTCAGTTTCTTTCAAGTTCAATTTCAGCAGTGCAGTTTTCTAGGACACTGGCAGTTATAGTCATAACACTGTTTTCTCAACTTTAGTTTGGCAAAATAACAAAAACATAACAGATGCTGTGTACACTGTGTTAGACACTGTGTTTTAAAGATGAATAAATACAAAGTCTAACCTGGATGAGTATACAGATAAGTGAAGGAGACAAATTTAAATAAATCATTAAATCATATGTTTCCAAGTGTTACCATAAAGGTATAGTAATGAGCAATTGACTGTGCCTGAGGGCAAAGGCAGATGGCTTTTTAGAAGACAAGAATTAGAGTGAAATCACACAAGATATTCCAGGAGAGAACTTTCACTTCTGATTAAAATTTTTAAAAGTTGCAGGGGAATGTCACTCCCTCACTAATCAAGAGAACAAGTAGAGTAAGAAATGAAATCATAGTAACCCACTGAGCCCAAAACATAAAGCAAATCTGCACTTGCCCAGTTCTTTTCCACAGGCCTTCACTGAGAGCATATAAGTCGTACCCTGAAGATGACTGAAGCAAGCTAGGCAAAATCCTTAGGCAGGCAGGGCCATCTTCTAGGCTGAAACCAGGTGAAGACTTAGAGCAAGACAAAGAATCTCAAAGAATAACTCTGAAGCGTTCCAGATCTTGATCGGTATAACACAGTGACTCTGGAAGCCTAGGAATTCAGAGAAACCCAGATGATGCACATTCTTTTCAATTACACTTTGGAGCAACCACAAGATAGACCATGTACTGGATGATAAAATATGTCTCAAATTTCTTATGATAAAGATAATACAGAGTATGTTTTCTGATCACAATGGCATTAGGTTGATAATTAGTAACTCTAGGATACCTAAAAATTCCCAAAACATCTGGAAATTAAGCCTTGCCATTGTATACAACTTATAGATTAAACACACACACACGGCAAATAGATATAAATTAAAGGGTAAAGAAAACACAGTGTATTAAACTCCAGAGTTAGCAGCTATAACACTGTTAGAAATTTATATGTTTGAGTGCCTATGTTAGTACGGAAGATATATGTAAAACCAATGACCTAAGCTTCAAAATGAATAAGATAGTGAAAGAATAGCAAGATTAGCCGATAACGTGGCACATATTTTTCAAGTGTTGTTAACTTACATTTATATGCAAATACATATATATTTTTAGTGGAAATCACATTCTCAGATGAAGAAAGCTAAAAGATTTTGTCATCTATGTATCTACCTTAAAAGAATGGCTAAAGGAATTTTGGAACATTAGAAAGGATGAAAAAACAGTGAAAAGAGTTTTAAAAATGGGTATATACAATAAAATTTTCTTTTCTTTAGTTTCCCAAGTTATGTTTCACGGTTGAACCAAAAATTATAGCACTGGCTGTTGTATGTCTCAATATATAGAGAGTAAATATACAAGGCAGTTATTTTCTTCATTTTTAAAAGATACTTACACTGGGTAAAGATCTTTAAGTTGACAATTTGATTTTTCCTTCACTGTCTTAAAGAACTACTCTCTTGTCTCACTCATTGTACTGTTTCTGCCAAGAAAACCACCGTCATCTTATTTTTGTCTCTCTGTACATAGCATGTCTTTTTTCCTCTGGCTGCTTTTAAGACTTTTTCCTAAACTGTTGTTTTGAGCATTTTGATTGTGATTATAATAAGCCTGTATGACAATTTTTGTCTTGTTTCTTTTGATTGGACTTCGTGGAGATTCTTAGATTGGCTGGTTTATAGTTTTCACTGAATTTGGAAAGATTTTCTCCATTATTTCTAGAAACATTTTACTGTCCTCTCCCTCCCCTCTATCCTTTCCTTTGTGGACTCCATTTTCACATATATCTGGTTACTTGAAGTAGTCCTGCCTCTCACTGATGCTCTTTCCTTTAAGTCTTTTTTTAACTCCATTATCTTTCTGTGTTTCCTTTTGGGTAATTTCTTTTGCAATGTCTTTGAGGTTACTAATATTTTATTTTTGTAATGTATATTCTTATCATTATTCTCATCTGTATTTTCCATTACACAAACTTCAGTCTTTATTTCTGAAATTTGATTTATATCTTTTTACATCTTCTATGTCATAATAACTATTCCATGTTATAATAACTATTGTAATATCCTCATCTTCTAACATCTGAGTCAAACTTGCATTGGTTTTGGCTGAGTTTTCTCCTATATGTGAATTTTATTTCCTTGATCCTTTGCTTGCAGAGTAATGACTGATTTTTTTTATTAGATGCTAAACATTAAGATTTTTTTCTTGTTAGGGGGCAGATATTTTGTATTCCTATAAAAATCAGGAGCTTTGTCTTGGGACACACTAAATCAGTGGGAAAGAGTTTAATCCTTATAGGTCTTGGTTTTAATTTTCATCAGGCAGGGGCAGTGCAGCATTTAATTTAGGGTTAAATGCTCCTTCTTTCTGAGCAAGAATCTTCTGTGTTCTTTACCCAACGCCCCATGAATAATGAGTTTTTCGATTCTGTTTGGAACAGGCATTTGTCCCAGCCCTGTTTAAGCACTAGGCACTGCTGCCTCTAACAATAGTCTGATGTGGTTCCTTCTCGGCCCTTGCATAGTTTCTTTACAGGCTTTAGCTTGTCAATACTCAGCGAAAAATTGAGGAGAACCCTCTGTAGATCCCTAGAGTTCTCTCTCTGTGCAGCTCTCTTTTCTCTGTCCCGAGATCTTCAGCCACCTTGATCTTTCTGGCCCCTTAGCTATGTCTCCTCAACTCAGGAAGTCAATGGGCTCCAACTGGATGCTGCCTCCCTGTGCCACTACCTGGAAACTAATGGCATTTAGCTGGGACACTTTTAGGACTTGTTTTTCATCTTTAAGGGATTACTTTCCTTTGTTTCCAAAGAATCACTGTTTTGCAAGCCATTGTATCATTTTGTGGTTGTTTCAAGTTGTATCATAAATTTATCCCCTATCTTGGCCAGGAGTAAAAATTCCAATGTATTTTTTTAAATGAATGAAAGAATTTGGAATAATACTGGTACAAGAATGAAGGAAACTCAGTCTTGACTGCATTGCCTAGAACAACAGATTATACCATTTTTGCTACAATAGCTTAAGAGTATGAACATCCAGGCTGTCATGTGCAACATCAAGTCCCTATTTTAGGGGTACAGCAACCTATCCTGGAGTAGCCACTTTGGAGAGATGTGACATCTCCCAGCCTGAAGTGGCAAAATTTCCATTTCAAAAACAAGACAAGAATGACCAGAAATTATACATTCAATATGATGAAGTATTTTGAGTGTTTCAAAGAACCTGGTGAATAAAACTGAACAGTTTTAAAATAAGGAAATGGAAGTTCTAGCATTTTAAGTGAAATGGTAAAAGATGTAAAGTAAAAGCAGTAAAAGGATATGTCCTTGTTTTATACCCCAAGCTGATGAAGTGAAATGATTACTGAACAAATAGTCATTTATTTCTTTTATTTACATAGTTTGTACTTGAAAATTCTAATTCAAATATGTAATATAGTTTCTGAAATTCTCATACCCCAAAATGTCAGAAAAAGATACCATTAAATTGTAACTGACTTATAAGAGTTCTGGCCTCAGACTTTTTTTTTTTCTATTGGATATACTGAATAGTATGCTATATATCAGGTGAACCATACTCAATGGGGCATAAGGTGTGAGTTTATGAGCATCTGCAGTAGGAAGAATGAAATAAATCTCTCACTAATGTTATTATTCTCTGCCTATTTAATACTTATCACAATACTTGGAATATACTAGACACTAAATAAAAGTTTGCTGATTGAATTAGAAGACATGTCAGAACATAGAGCTATCTCTGGGGTTTTGAACAATAAATGATATGAAAAGATTTTCTGATGAAAAGCAGGCAATCATAAAAGATTCCAAAAGTCACGGATATGATTAAAAGACTAAATAATGGGAGTGATTTATTAGGGATTGGGGGAGTATTTGCCTGTTAGCACCCACACACTTTTCTTAACTGTCTCATTTCATAGAACAATGCACAAAATTATTAAATACTTACATATAAGGAGCTAAATTTCTTTTTGCAAAGTTTTTTAGTGACATATCTCTTACATAGAAATTCTTTAGAAATAAGAATCTGCATGCAGAGGGAACATTATGAGTAAAAGCAGAGGTGGATTCCTTCATGGATCTGTCCATCCTCTAATGCCTCCTTCCTTGATTAATGCCCTCTAATCCTACATTGAAGACTTTGGCTCTGTAACTGACTCTGAGAGCAGTAATTCAAATTTTATATGTTATAAAGAACTGATCTCTCAGGCCCTATCTTTATTATAGTTATCAAAATTATTTACTAATTAATGTATGATTTAGCAATGTGGTATTAACCAGGGGCAAAAAAAGGGGAGATGAAGGGTAGGAAAAAGGGGGAGAGAGAGAGAGAGAGGGAAAGACAGAGAGAGACAGATAAAGAGAGAGAGAAATATCAAGAGACCAAGACATGCTAAAAGCCTGGGGGTGGAATGAAAACCATAAAATCACATCATGGTGGAAAGAACACAAAACAAAGGTTTTGGAGCTGCTATGGAGCTGCTCTGTCCATTATTGCAGCCAATAGGCTGGTATGGTTAGTAAGTATCTGCCATTTACCCAGTCCAATTGAGACATGCTGTAAGTATAAAATATATACCAGATTTTGAAGACAGTATGAGGAAAAAAAAACTTGTTAATAATATTATGTTGACTATACAGTCATGAGCTGCATAATGACATTTTGGTCAAAACTGATATATGTAAGAGTGGTTGCATAAAATTATAATATGGTATTTTTACTATACCTTTTCTATGATTAGATACATTTAGATATGCAAATATTATTGTGTTATAATTCCCCACAATATTCAGTACAGTAGCATGCTGTACAGGTTTGTAGCCTTGGAGCAATAGGCTGTACCATGTAGCCTAGGTGTGTAGTAGGCTATGCCATCTAGGTTTGTGTAAGTACAGTCTGATATTCGAATAATAACAAAATTGCCTAATGTATTTTTTGGACATATCCCCATCAAGAGATGCATAACTGTACATTAAAATTATGTTTGGGACACATTAGGGTAAATAAAATAATTATTGAAATTAAGTTTGCCAGCCTTTTTCACTTTTATAGTATGACAACTAGAAAATGTAAAATTACATATGTGGTTTGCATTTATGACTCACATTATATTTATACTGGATAGCACTTTTATGGTGTTCTTCTTTATCTGCTTAATTCAGAGACTCCAGCATAATCTATGGACGCTCTCTCTCAATAAAAATGCATAATTTCCCCCACAGACAAAATTATGTATATAACTCTAAGGATTCTTCTGATATATTGGACCTGTTTATGGGCCCAAGTTGAGAAATCCCTATCAGAGAAGGAATCCCTATCACACCAGAAATCCATATCACACCAGCCGTGTTATCTCAGAGACCAGAGAAAACCTCTGCCCTGGGGGTTTCATCAGGCTTTCAGGCTGAGGCACACACAAAAGCAGCGAAGTAAAGGATTTATGTATTCTAACATTTCCCACAACAATCTTGACTTCTTTACCATTTGTTTTTCTCCTATCAAGTCTTGTTCAGTTTAGAAGATATCTTTATATTTATAGTGTCTGCCTAACCACAAGTCAGAGTCCTGAGGGTAAAGACTTCCTTTGTCTACTTCATGCTTCAAAAGCTGCCTACATGCATGATTTTTCCAAGCAAAACAAAGTAGCCCTAGCCACAGATTTGAGTGATTTTTCACATCTCATTTAGTTTCAGGGAACACATAGTCTAGATATTTGGGAATTACATTTTATAGACATAAAATCACAACTGTGAAATATGGATTGTTGAAGCATAAGCAAGCCTCAGAGAAACTTGATTGATAGTGGTAGACAGAGTAAGATTATCAGCAGTAAATGATCCAATGTTAATTTGATTGTGATTAGATGCAAAGCCTTCCATGTCACGGTGTCACCTCTGGACAACAAGCCTTTCCATAATGAACTGGAAATCAAGCTAAGAACTAACCTTGTGAAGGAGTTTCCTAGTAGAAAAATTTGATTGTTTTAGGCATCACTGTTTTAAGCTGAAACCCAAGGAGAAGTTAGGACAATTGTATAACCACTATGTCCTAGAACGAGGACTTGTAGAAGTTTTTGTTAGTTTGTTTTTTACACAGTCCTTTATTTTCTTACATAATTACATAATTCTTCACAGATTACAGCTAGTTAAATGATTAAGGCAAGTATATATTCTTTATATATATACTTTATATATATGTAATAAAATTGTTTTTATTTTCTGCAAAATTAATAGTACCTCATCCCATTTTTAATATTAGTTCTCTTCAATTCTATTATTTTAATTCTATTTTAAAAATTAGTAAACATTTACCCTGTGTCCAGCAGTACAATAAATGCCATGACAGAGACAAAAAGAAATGGAAGAAATGTTCTTGTTTTCTATATGCTTGCATTTTCCTTGGGAAAAGAAGACGTTTTGGTTGAAATATAGCAGTGAAATATATAATTAAGTGAGACAATTGAGGAACACACTAAATTTTAAAAAAAGGTTTAAATGGAATGGTAAATATTAGAAATGCTACAAAAAGTCAAGAGGGAAAAATGCTGTGAAAACTATATATTGAAGAATCTAGTCTTGAAAGCTATGCAGCTTTGGACACCCCAACTGAGCAGGGAAAAACAACAAAGTCAGGAAAGTTAGTGTTTTCCATTCTTTTTCATGATAGGGCTCAGGTAGGACATGGCAATATTTGTAAACTCATTAGGGCAAACTGAGAAGCTGTTAATGTGCCAAGGATAACCAACCAAGGGCTCTAGTTTTCCCAGGCCCTGCTTAGGCACACTGTAGCCTAAGAGTTTCAATATCTTGGCACACTTAAAATTTATTTGTGGGAGACTGCTGATTTACGGAACATCTTTCTGAGGTATTCCTTCCTAAGAGATCACTGGGTTTTTTTCCAAGGTAGGTGGGGTGTTTTGTTCTAACTATATGATTCCATTATCTGACCCAAAGGCAGCAATCTAGAGGCAGATTAGCAGCTATAGAATACCCTAATATGAGAACTCTGACAAAAAAGAGATGTCTTAAACGACACGTTGTCTGGCTGACTAAATCACAAACCCTCTTAAAGAGGCTGAAGTAAGACTTCCATAGAATATATAAAGTAGTGTAAAAAAGAAAAAGTAATTTGTACTGCTTTGATCTTAAAGCAGTACAAATTATTAGGAAACAGAAAACATGGGTAAATATAAGCCGTGAGAGAAAATAAAAAAGATAATGTCAAAATCTGAGCAGGAAAAGCAAATTATTAGGAAAAAAAAGCAGAAAAAGACAGACTAAGTCAAGGAGGTAATATATTTTCTGGAGAAGGAAATAAGCTGTGATTTATTCCAAGGCACCAATTATTAGACTCATTGCTGCTGAGTCATCAGAACTGCTCTCAGACCACAAGAGTTACTGTTGACCCTGGAGAGGCCGTGGTGTTCCCTTTTTCCATGGCATCTGAGCTCTCCTTGGCAGAGCACTCACTCTACCTTGGAAGCCCTTGTTTTGGTCAATAGATGATAGCAAAAAAGATGTGAGCTGAAATGTGCTTGTACATCGGGACTTAATCTCTCTTGCTGTTCTTTAGAGCCCTGAGATTGTTGTATGGAAAAAATCCAGGCACACCTACTAGAGATGAGACCACATAAACGTGGAGCAGAGACCAGCTCACCCAGCTGAAGTCTTTCAGGCTAAGCACTTTACGGGACATTATCTTGGTCCATGCAGCCCTAGATGAGCTGACCCAGACCAGAAGAACCATCCAACAACCCAAAGAACTGTGAGAAATAGTAAGATGTGTTGTTTTAAACCAGGCTTCTGTAAAGTGCCATATTACAACATTATTGACTTTGTGAATCATATGATATCTGTCTCAAGTATTCAGCTCTATAGTTGTAGAAGAAAGTAGCCATTAACAAATAACTGTATGGATATGACTATGCATGCCAATAAAATTTCATTCAAAGTTAATTTATAGTTTCAGTAAAAGTACTATTGCCATAGTTTGCTGACTCCTGTTTAAAACTAGTAAGTTTAGAGGTGGTTTGTTACATTGCAAAAGCTAAAAAATACACTAATTTTATTGTAGTTTCCTTTCTCATCTTCCCTATCTAGTTAACTACTTCTTCTTGCCCTTTAGAATTCAGTATAAGTTTTATTTTAGAAAGCCTAAAAGCTAGGTTTTGGAATCAGACCAATCTGAATTTGAATCCTGGTTCTGCCTCTTACTATATGTTAAACTTGGGAAAGTTATTCTGTCTGAGTTTTAGTTTCTTCATCTATAATTAAATGCTTTTTCTAATTTAATTTCTTTAATTTTTTCATCTATAATTAGATGCTTAATCTATAATTAGATACTTTACCTAATTTTTAGATAATTATAATGTTTTAATTTTTAGATAATTATAATATAGTTACCGATTATGTAATTATAGTCTTATTACCTTTACTCCCAGTTTAGAATAGATGTTTTATACTAACATGGTATCTCATGCATACTCCTGTCTTATTTTGACACAAAGGAATTAACTCATCAATAAGAAAGATGTTTTTGTTTTCTGATGATGATTCCTTCTGAGAGGACGCTCAGTTGCTGCCTCATTCCTGACTTCTCTCTGCCCTTTTACTAGGCTCAAGATACTGAGCTCAGTTCCTACCTTATCCTTTGTGGAGAGGTGAGTACCCTCTGAGAGCACACATCCTCTTCTCCTCCCCCAGGTAATAGCATCACCTGTGGTGAGGACCAGTCCAGAGCTCCAAGATCAGATTAGTACATCTGTCTGGTTCTAGAGTTCAGCGTTAGGTATTAGAAGGACCCATTTGTTTCTCACATTAAGCTATATCCTCCCACCTTGGTTCTATCATCTATAAAAGTTTAATTTTGACTCTCATATTTCTGGTTCTCTGTCATATTTCTCAATTGATTCATATCTCACTCACAGAACAGGAGCAATTGCTTTTGAGTTTCTTCAAGATCCCAACATACATATAAAATGCTTAGACCAATAACTAAAAAGTAGTGATAAATCTCCTGTAGGGAAAAAGGGTAGGATTTCTAACTCCACTAACTAGAGTAGCCATACAAAAATATATCATAAGTGTTGAGATTGTTCGCAAGAAGAAAGATAGGCATTTCACTCCCTGCTGGCTACTTGCTGAACCACAGAAATTTGTTTGCCAACCCTATGCATCTAATCTAAATAAGCATGAATGAGTTCTTGAGAGAATCTGACATGTGTCCCCAAGAACTTTTCAGTGTAAGTTAAGTTAGAGAAAAAGGCTGAGGGCTCACTGGAGGAGACCTCAATGGCACTAGCTGGACAAGCTGTACTTCAGGTGAGCTGGTTTCCCTGTGGGCTGAGACTGTAGGTCTGTCCTCTGGGCATGGGTTTCCCAATAGGAAGAGGACATAGGGCACTGCTTAGGGGAAAGAAATGAACAAGAAGCATAAGGGCATCAGCAGAGTGGCTCTTGAAGCTTGTTAGAGAACAAGGTCATGAAGCTTGCCGAGGAGCAAGACTCCTACAGGAGGATTTCCAAATAAATCACCAAAGACGTATTTCAATGCTTCTAATAGCAGATGCAGTCAACTGCCAAAGTCAGGAACAGCTGAGGAAGCAGGCCTTCTTTTTTTGTTTTTCTCTCATCTCTTTTCCTCCCCCTCATAGCTCCATACCCTACTTGAGACAAAAAACAAAGACCTATGTGATGAGTGCGATGTACACTGTCTAGGGAATGGACACACTTGAAGATCAGACTCGGGGATGGGGGGGCATGGGCAATATATATAACCTGAACTTTTGTACCCCCATAATAAGCTGGAAGAAAAAAAAGACCTAAGAGGAAGTAGAACACACATAATAAAAGAACAAATCAAATTACCCTTCTTCTCCCTGAACATCAGACCAGGAATTAGCTAGAAAGAAAGGAAAAACACGTTTAAAATTTTGGTTTAAACTAGAGTAGACTTTATTATACCTAATGAAGATATTATTCTTTCAGCTGAAAGAGACCAGAGTGGGACATGAAAAGAAAGAATTAAGTTGTTTCCTGATTTTATCCTCCTGAGTACAGCCCTTGCAATAATCAATATATAAGTGTGTACAAACATTAATTATTGGATTTTATCTTTAAATAAGATTTGGTTGTTGACATTATAATAGGAGAATAAACACACTTCTAGCCTTTTTACGAGCAGAAAGAAAATTAGAGCTGATTATGACAGGTCAGTAAAATGAGTTTATTCAGTCTTATGTAAATCATAAAAATAATTTTTAATTACTCTTCTACAAACACCAAGATTATTTGAGCTTGCAAAAAAGCTAGAGGTGTATCATCAAACTAGCCACAAATTCAACAGTTTATATGTTTAAAAAAATACAAAGAATGTACGCCTGCAGAATATGGATGAGATGAAAAACTTAGTATAGCCTCTTTTAGTCTACAAAAATAATCACTAGATCCCTTCCTCTAGCATACTATATTATTTAAAAGGTCTGATAAGCATTCTCTAGCTAAATAGCTGTTTCTAATCTGCACCTTTATCCT
This sequence comes from Eulemur rufifrons, assembly GCF_041146395.1. Taxonomy (NCBI): domain Eukaryota; kingdom Metazoa; phylum Chordata; class Mammalia; order Primates; family Lemuridae; genus Eulemur; species Eulemur rufifrons. The sequence continues at coordinate 39,839,561 of NC_090988.1, forward strand.
TAAAAGATTTTTCAACCAATTTTGTTTTCTTCTTCATTTGTTGTACACTACCTCTAGCAATGCTGGGTTAAACTTTTCATCACAATATTTTGTCACTGCATTCTCATTTAATACAAAACTATATGACTTCTGAAAAAGTCTACAATAATTTAAGTGTCCCTAAGCACACCATTTCTCTGACTACATGCATTTTTTATATCCTAACTCTTATTGTAATGCTTATGATCAATAAAGATGCTTGCTCAGAAGTAGAATAAATTTGTGAACTATTAATATTTAATGTCCTAGGCCTTAAATCATTGACCACTTTTAACCTAAATAAAATTCTTTTGTGCTCTGTGTTAGTTTATGAAAACCAAGAGCAAAAAATCAACAAAATCATTCTTATTTGTAGCAGTTTCAGAAAAATTACTTCTACATATTTATGGACAAAATCAAGTTCTATCCAATTTATTTCTGCTGAAAGGTCATTTGGAGGAAATGTATGTATGGCTTAGATAACTTTTAAGGAATTTGGATGGGAATTTTGTGCCTGGAGGATGGATTCTCATTCCCAAATGTGCAACATTCTTGCTAATTTAAGCAAAATAATCATAATAATTTGATAAGTGGATATAAGGAAATGCACAGAATCAGTAGATGGGAATGCCACAAAACAAAGCCCAGAAGTTGCTAATATCAAAAAACAAAGAAAGAAGAAAAAGGTGAAAAAAAGGAGTTAGGTGAGCTCGTTGTCAGAACCACAACCAAGTCAAGCATAGAAATAGACCGGAGAGTGTGTTATTGCTGTACGTTGGCTATTACAGGGCACCATCAATACCAGCACTGCACACTGCCTGCTGTGCCACCTCCAGTACCGCTCTGGAATCCTGATGTCACTGCTGCCACTGCCAGCAGCACTCAGTCCTAGTGCCTACTGCAGCTTTCCATGCAAGCTGACCTGGGGTTCGGTCTTTAAATCACTCATTGAAGTGAATAAAATATGGGTGAAAGCTTTGATTGGTTGAATGTAAGATCTTTTCATAACTTAATTTCCAAAGGTCTAAGAAAGCAAGTATCTCACTTATGAAAGGCAGAATGTCAAACACAAAAGGAGATTCCAATGTCAAGGAAGTAAAAAAGAAAATACAAAGTATTAATATGTCTCTCAAGTAATACCAAGCCATCTGTGAGGCCTGTATGATTGGAAATAGATAGACAGATGGATAGATATTGAGTAGTGATTAAGAGTTTGAGCTTTAGAGAGATATTAATGATAATAGATTTAAATACTAGTTCCTCATCTCAATGGTTTTGTAGCCTTCGCAAGTTCCATAACCTTGGACAAGATTTGTAATCTTTCTGTGCTTTAGTTCCTCATCTTTAAAATGGGCTTCATAATGATTCCTGCTTTCTATGATTGCTATGGGGATTAAATGACATGATCCATGTATTTACTACACTGTAAGCCCTCAATGCTGTTATTAATATTGAAATTTCCTATTTTCCTTATTTTATAGAACTTTTTTCATTATTGAATATACAAATAATAGATGTTAACATAACATCATATTATATGTATAAAACAGAGCTTTTCACCTTGAGAAATACATCTTAAACTCTTTCATATATTTGGCATTCTCTTCTGTCTGGATTCATTCCCACTCTCTTCTTGCTCTTGTAAATTTCTGTCTTTTCTTTAGGAGTCTACTCAAGTCCGGGTTCCTACTTCATAAACTCTTGTAAAATCACCCTAAAACATAGCTCTAATTTCTATTTTTGTTTTCTAGTACATGAGTGTAAATACTATAATATTTTTAATATTTAATTTCAACAATTGGTTTAGTTATTTCTTTCCTCCTATTTATAAACTCTTTAAAACAACCTCAGTGATAGTATTGGTTTTGAACAAATAATGGTTCAAGACTTCTAGGAATTACTCGTATGAACTTGGAAAAGTTAATTAACCTCAATTAAAAACCTTAAACCTCAATTTTCTATTCTGTAAATTAGGAATAATAATAACTACTTTAAAGTTGCTGTAAGGATTAAATACATGTGTGTCTATACACAAATGTATAGATACATATGTATATGCATGTATATCTGTGTGGGTAATTAGCAAAGTATAGTAGTAATTACTCAATTGATGATGCTATGATTATTTTTATTATACTATATTATTTATTTTGCAGAATGCCTGAAATATAATAGAAACCTAATAACTACTTATAAAAATAAATGAAAATACAGCTGTATAATAGAAAATGCATAACATATGTCTATAAATTGGTCAATTTCTTTATATAATGGACATGCATATCAATCAGCTCTCTGTAGCTAATTTAAGAAGTAGTATATTTAATGGATAACCCTCACTATTTCTCTTACCTTGTTTTCTTCAGTTTCAGCTCAAAATTTTCCACAGGTACATCTGACTGGTAGAATTTAAATTTATTCAATCATTTGTTCATTAATTCATCTGTCAAATATTTATTGTGTGTCAGTCATATGTTTAGGCCTGTGGATAAAGACTTTACAAAGTTTATATTCTGAGTCAAGGAAGACACAAATTAAAAGTGCATAAATGAGTTGTGTATCATATTAGATGAAATGTTTTGAAAAAAAATTAAGCGAGAAAAGATGATAGTGAGTGCCAGGAGAGGCACTCTGTAATTTTAAAATACAGAGTAAAATTCATTGAAAAGGGGACATTTGAGCAAAGAACTAAAGAAGGTGAGAAACATGCCATGAAATATTTGTGGGAAAGGCATTTTAGGCCCCAAAATAGACAATGCAAAATCGTGTAAGGAAGAATGTGTTTAGTATTGTAGGAACAATGTGGATCCCAGCATGGCTGGAGTGAGTGGGGCAGGAGTCAGGGGTGTTGGGCAGTAGGAGCAAAGAAGAGAGGTAGTGGAGGTCAGACCACACAGGGCCTGTAGGCTTTAACGGGGTCTTTGATTTTTACTCTGAACAAGATGGAGAGCCATGGGAGAGTTATGACCTCAGGGTGATACAATTGAACACATGTCTGAACAGGATCCCTTTGTCTGAGGCATTCAGAGTGGACTGAAAGGGGAGGAGCAAGAGTCGATGCAGGAAGGCAGTTTGGAGGCTGTAGCAATAACCCTACAGAATGATGATGGTGCTGTGCCGCTATCAGGGGAAGTGATGAGCAGTAATGCAATCCTGGGCATATTGTGAACATAAAGCTTATAGGATTTTCTGATGGAAAACAAATAAGGCATACAGGAAGACTCTGAAGTTTATGAATGAGCAACTGGAAGAATGAAGTTGCTACTAATTAAGGTGATAAAAAGTGAGGATAAATAGCAGGTGTGAAGGGAAGGAAAGGATATGTTGGTTCTTGTTGTTTGTTTTTTGGCGAGTAATACTAAATGTGAGATGTCTACTAGAAATACAAGTCAAGATGTCAAATAGGCAGCTGCTGATCACATGTGAGACTTGAGGTCAGAGTGCTCCATGATGGAAATGTACATTTAGGAGATTTCAGTGAACATATCATTTTTAAAGTCAAGAGACAGGGTGGAGTCACTAAGGTAGTGAGTGTAGACAGATAAAAGAAGAGATTGTGAAGCTGTCCTGGATCACAATGTTAAAATATCAGGGGTAAGAGGAAAGATCAGCTAAAGAGACTTAGGAAAGGTGAGTGGGGTGTGAACACACACCCAGGGGTGTATGAGATCTTAGATTCCAAGCATCGTGGTTTTCTAGGACTTCTCTAATAAAGTACCACAAACTGAGTGTCCTGTAGCAACAGAAATTTATTCTCTCACAGTTCTGGAGGCTAGAAGTGCAAAATCAAGGTGTCAGCAGAACTGTGCTTGCTCTAAAGGCTAAGAGATCCTTTCATGCTTCTCCCAAGCTCAGCTTCCGTAGCTTGCATCACTTCAATTTCTGCCTAAGTATTCACATGATTATCTTCCTGTTGTGTCAGCTTTCTCTCTTATGAAGACACAAGTTATTGTATTAGCACCCACTGTAATTCAGGATGACTTTGCCTCTCTACAGTGCTTGGATGTCACATACTTCCTTTAGGATAAATAGGATACTGAGAAAATAACGTGTTCATAAACTCCATTCACATTTGAAGGGAATAAAAGAATCATCCACTTTATATAATATATTGGCTTGCCATGACCTATGACTAGATGTGTAGTAGATTATATCATCTAGGTATCAGAACCTCTCTATTCTGATAAGTACACTCTGTGATATTTGCACAACAAAATTGCTCAAGGGCATATTTCTCAAAATGTATCCCCGTTGTTAAGTGATGCATGACTGTATATATATTTAATTTTGGAATGTATAGACTATAGTCTATTGGGTTTGACTTTTTGTCCTGTGTCTCATTTCTTTATTTCCTAAATCTCTGATCCAGATAGTCTTTAAAACTCAAATTTTATTTTTCTCCATAGTAGCTTTCTCAGACTTGGAAGCAAATGGACAGGATATGGCAAGTGAAGGCAAAAGGAATAACATTTGGTAATATGTAAAGATCATTTGTAAGTCAAGTGCTTTTTTTTTTTTTTTTTTTTTTAGACAGAGTCTCACTGTGTTGCCCAGGCTAGAGTGAGTGCCGTGGCGTCAGCCTAGCTCACAGCAACCTCAAACTCCTGAGCTCAAGGGATCCTCCTGTCTCAGCCTCCCGAGTAGTTGGGACTACAGGCATGCACCACCATGCCCGGCTAATTTTTTCGATATATATTTTTAGCTGTCCATATAATTTCTTTCTATTTTTAGTAGAGATGGGGTCTCGCTCTTGCTCAGGCTGGTCTCGAACTCCTGAGCTCAAACGATCCGCCCACCTCGGCCTCCCAGAGTGCTAGGATTACAGGCGTGAGCCACCGCGCCCGGCCTGTCAAGTGCTTTTTAATTATGGATCATCTAAGTTGAGTGTTTATCATGCCCTCAACCCTTCATAAGGCAATGGAAGGATCAAGAATTAGAAGGCAGAGAACTTGCAACACACTTATAATATGAGTTGGAAGAGAATATTGGTGTATATAGAATAAGAGTAAACACTAGATGACAGAATATAAAAATACACACAGCACTAACTAATATATATAGCTTATACACACACATTAGCTATATATAGATATATACCTATATATTTTTTAGATATATATTTAATGCAACAAGTTTTAGATTCTATGGCTGTTTGAAAGAAATCATTGAAATCATTGAGCCTAAAGTAGTGAGGAAACTCTTAAAGGAGGAAGTGAGACTTAGGATTTGCTTTGAATATTTAAGATTTAGCTAGGAGGAAGGAAGAGAGGAAATAATTCTAGCTGAAATTAATAGCATGATTAAAAGAACAGAAATATTTGAACATGGAAAGTTTGGGGACAGTAAAGAGGCAATTTAAACAACTTCAAAGAATCAGATGAAAAGTTATAGGGTAGAGAGCAAAAATCCTATTCTGAATTGAAGAAAGGTCAAGATTTTGGAAATGAAGAGCCATAGGGCTTTTCAACAAGGGAGCGTGGAATGATGAAAGTCACATTCTAGGGAGACTAACTATGAGAAAATGGATTGAGCAGTGAGATGAGAAACAAAGAGACCAACAAGGTGATTTTGGAATAACCAGGCTATGGGAATGTAGGAACAAGCCAGGATTCAGAAGACGATTCCACTTGAGCATACCCACAGACTCACTGAAAACAGAACAATTATTATTATATATCAATGAAACAGTCTTTCATTTTCAAATATCATTCAGTCAGAGCTGATGCTTAAATCCATAGATAAACTCTAAGAAAGGGAATTTACTACCTCTACCGCCTAAAATATTCTACCATCAATTTTCTGAATATTAACCCAGAGTTTGAAGGTATTTCCAAAGGTTAGTCTCCTTATCTTTGATAGAATTGCTTTCAAGCCATGCCAGACAGATGGCTGTGTATATAACAACTGAAAGATGCTCTGGAAATTTATACAAGGATGCCAATAGAATGAGAAGGAAATTGCAATCACAGGAAATCTCATCTCTACTCAGATTGACTGAAACAAAAGAGCTTTGACAATCTTCTAGGAAAAAAAAATAAAACTAAATTATCTGTTTATCATACAGATAGAAAGGTGTAAATAGCATATGTCAGTCTTTAAAACACATGGTATCAAAAACTTCCCAGTGCATAGAAAATTAAGCAATTATGATCTCATGAATATTATTACTAACTGGCAACTAACTAAAAGAGAAGAAATAATTCTAACCAGAAAGCATTCTTTTCCAGCTAGTTCAAAACACTGAACAGAAAGCAACATAGTAAAATCCATACTAAATCCATTCTGTTCTGTTTGTTCTTTAATGCACATCAACTTAGAACATGCTGCATAACTCAGCACGAGGCATGAATTTTTTGCATGTTTTGTTCAAATGTACCTGAAGTTTTTGGAAGAGTGTCTGGAAGAATGTAGCAGCCTTCAAAATATCTGTTTTTTAAATAACTCAGTATCCCCAAGATATATATTTATATGGTCTTTTATAAATCTCTTAAAAGATTAAAATATTTTTGAATTTAAATATTCACAGGTGAGAGCAAAGGCACACCCCAACCCACCCATATTATACCCACAAATCCTGTAGAATGTGAAGTAGGATAAAGAGCTCCAGAGCACTGGATTTAAATTCAAAAGTTATCTGCATTTTGGGTTGGGTGCTGGTATCTACTGGTTGTAGACCTTAGGTAAGTCATAATGTTTCTCTGAATTTCAGTGCCCATATCTGTAATATGGGACTAAAAGTACACATCAGGATGGGAACAAGGGGTCTCACTGTTGAAGTGGAAGGTTACAGGTAAGCAAGTACAAATGTACAGAATGATCCATGTGGCAATGAATTAGAGTTGAAGACATCAATATGAACTCATGTTTAGCTCGATATAGATACAGATGGCTCTAAAACTATTTGTAGTTATATGGATATACAGGAGGTAGTATACAAACATATATGGCTTTGTTCTGTCCACTGAGATCACCTAGACACTGCAATAGCTATAAGCACACCTAGCACTCAGATCTTGATTTCTAATATTATTCACCAATAAAAGCAACAAAGGATCCTTATAGAAATAACTGATTCAGGACTGAGGCAAGACATACCTAAGATAAGCCTAAATCATGTTGCAAATGTCAGAAATGCTCAAAACACATACACACACACACACACACACACATACACACATACGATGGTATATGTAAATGTGAACAGGAGCCATCTGAAGGACTGCCCTGTTGCCAAAGCTGGAATAATTTCACCAACAAAACAAATAGAATAATATTGGATGCTACTCTGGTATTATCATTTATATTTTACTGGCATAAATAAATGATTAAATAAATGAAGATAAACAAGTCTCACATGCAGAAAAATTCCAAATAATTTATGTAAATGCTCTGTCCACAAGGAGACAGTGACCACAAATAGTTCCCAAGAGAACAGTATAGAAAGGGGAGAAAAACAGTAACTTAGTAACGGAGAAACATGACAAAAACCACCACAGCTAGGTGATGAAGGAAAACAACAGTGATAAGTCATATTATAGTATGTACCTTTAACATGATGTGATAAAAAAAATTTCACTTTACTTCTGTGATCTTCTTCCAAAAAGCATACAACCCCTGTTTAACCATGGAAAATTCCAACTGAGGGATGTTCTACAAAACATCTAACCAGTACTCTCAAAAATTGTCAAGATCATCAAAAACAAGAAAAGTCTAAGAAACTGTGATCCAAGAGGAACCTAAGAAGATATCACAATTAAATATAATGGAATATCCTGGATGAGATCCTAGCAAAGAAAAGACGTTAGATAAAAAACAAGGAATTCTGAAAAAAATATAGACCTTAGTTAATAATATGTCAGTATTGATTCATTAATGATATAATAATATACTATACTTATGTAAGACAATAATAATAAGGGAAACTGGGTAAGGGGGGTATATGGGAACTCTCTGTACTATCTTCATTGGCTTTTTTTTTTTTTTTTTTTTTGAGACAGAGTCTCACTTTGTTGCCCAGGCTAGAGTGAGTGCCGTGGCGTCAGCTTAGCTCACAGCAACCTCAAACTCCTGGGCTCAAGCGATCCTACTGCCTCAGCCTCCCGAGTAGCTGGGACTACAGGCATGCGCCACTATGCCCGGCTAATTTTTTCTATATAGATTTTTAGGTGTCCATATAATGTCTTTCTATTTTTAGTAGAGACAGGGTCTCGCTCAGGCTGGTCTCGAACTCCTGACCTTGAGCAATCCACCCGCCTCGGCCTCCCAGAGTGCTAGGATTACAGGCGTGAGCCACCGCGCCCGGCCTTCATTGGCTTTTGATAAATCTAAAAGTGTTCTAAAGTATTTATTTATTTATTTATTTATTTTTAGAGATGGGGTCTTGTTATGTTACCCAGGCTGAACTCAAAGACTCACTCCTGAGTTCAAGGTATCCTCCTGCCTCAGCCTCCTGAGTAGCTGGGCCTACAGTTGTATGCTGCCATGGGTAGCTTTAAAATAAAGTATTCATTTAAAAAATACTCACTATATATAATCTAGAGGTCACTGTGAAAATTAAATAAGGTAAATATGTTAGGTGCAATGCAGATGGAAGTTCCTCTTCCTTCCTTCCTTCCTTGCTTCCTTCCTTCCCTCCCTCCCCCCTCCCTCCTTCATTCCTCTCTTCTTTTCCATCTTTCGTTTAACTGCCATATAGGGAGATAGTGTAGGTGGAACTTAAAGAAAATTGGAATTAATTGCTAAGGCATCTCATCACATCAAGAATGTCTCTTCCTCTTGGCCTCAGCTGGAGATACGTTGGTGGTCCCATTAAAGGCAGCATCAACTCTGGCTAGGCTAGTTTATGTTATATTCACAAATATCTTCCAGATCTAAGTGGCTTAAACTGCCAAAGGCTTCTTTCTTGTTCACAATACATTTTTATTACAGTTTGACATTTAGACATAATCCTCACTCAGGAACACAAGCTCATAGATTCTCCACCAACCAGCATCTCACCATTTTCTGTTACATTGTAGTAATAGGTGAAAATATGGTGGATCTTAAAGGTGCCTATGTCACAGTGATGCATATCACTTCAACTCACATTTCAGTGACCAAAGTCACATGACTCATAAAGTGAAACCTAAGTAACTCTTTCTTCAAGTAGGTAGAAAAAAGACAATCCTACCACAAGTCTGTAGGTAGTAGAAGCATAATATCAATGGACAGAATGAATGACTACCACAGTTTTTGAAAACATTCTCTGTTATATATTTATTCATTTATCCATTCAGCCAATATTTAAGAACCAGCTATATTTTTTCTGAATGAAATTTTAACATTTGTGCATCAGAAACTCATTCTTTAGAAGTTTTACACTTCCTTCACTGGACAAGTGATTCAAAAGCTCAAGATCTCAAGATTTAAGCTAATATTCAAAATAGAAGCTTCTTAGGATATCTGCCTATAAAGATATGGATGAATAGAACATATTGTTTTTTAGCAGATGTTTTTTAGTCACTCCTTTCAGTGACTATGTGTGATCCTAGTTTTTTTCTTAAGTACATAATCACATGGCAAAGAAGAGGGGTACAGCAGAAGTAATCAACCCACTACCGTCAATGTATAGGGAGATTTCGTGGTGAAATGCACAACAAGCTTTGGTTCAAACTACAGTTCTACCATTTCCCTCCCTCCATCCTTCCCTCCTTCCCTTCCTTCCTTCATTCCACCAAAATAATAAAACAACAAACAAATAAAACCTAAATCAATTAGATGTACTAATTGGGCCAAATGCAAAGACAGACAGAAAGCAAATAAAAAAACATAGCTTCTGCCATTCAATGACTCACAGTTTAGTGGCTTATCTTTAGTTTGTGTCTCTTATATTTGCTTTTGATGAATTTTGATGAATATTCAGGGACTATGCTGAATATTGTCCCTCAGTAGAAAGCCAGCTCAATCTCCCTCTACAATTTTTCCTTTGATCTACAAGTTATCAGTGCTCACAAGTTACACAAATCTGCTCAATGAGCAATCATCATTTCCATGGTATGATATGAAAGCTTCTAGCAGAGTTTTCCAGAGATTATTGGCATTGCCTGTTATAGTGTCTGAAATTTCACTATTTCAGATTCATTTCACTGGTGCTTAAAAACTTTGTAGGGGAGAGACATCTTTAAAAGTCTATGGTAAAAAATATGTAGACCTTAGGAAGATGAGTATGTTAGGCTTCTATTGGCTAGAACTAACGAAATTATCACTAGACAGTATAGGGAGACCAAGTCCTTGGAGTAGCAGGTAATGATAAAGAGCCCTGGAAGACACAAAATGGAAAAGACAGGCATTGAAAGAGGTTAGATGGCAATAAAAGAGAAGTCTTGCTTATTCCACTATTTTGCCTAGGGCTAAGCTTGCATAAAAGAAACAGTAATATAAACATGGGAATAAAAGTTGCCTGCTGTTGAAGTTTTTGGCTAATTGACAGACCAATCTTTTCAGCTTAATATTTTAAAACAGTTTAATAAATCCTAAATGTGCAGTATTAATAAATACATTAGCAAAGAAAAGAAGGTCCTAGGGAGAGTAAAATTCCTTTAAGTCATTTCCATGCCATTATTTTCAAGCAACACTTTAGGGTTTAATATGAGATTAGCATCAGAATCAAGACAGGCCATTATAATTTTTTTAAACACCCTTCAAATTTGCTTTTCTTGGTAGAGTCCTTTGGCCTCCCACTGCCACTCTGTTTGGAGATAGCGTTTGAAATCAGGGCTTTGCTCTGCAGGCCACCTGACAAGGAGAAATTCGCAAGCACATAGCTGGAGACAGGCTAGAAGAATCTATTCACAGCTCAACAAGGCAAGCATTATGATTCCACTGACCAGATAAATGGGGCAGTGAGGAGATTGAAGCTACATGAAAATATTTATTATTAAAACACACTTCAGGAGATTTCTGTTCTTCAGGGGATTAATGATGAGCAGAAGTATTTATGATTAAAATATGAAGCCTGCTCTTTTGTAAACAAAGCTCATTTGATGGAACTTGTCAAGAGGTGTCTGCCTCCATAATGTGAGAGCTCTTTTCTATATTTATTTATTTATTTTTGTCCCTGAATGACCATATATCTTCCTTACAGGAAGCAATGTCAGTAACATAAGCCAATGGCCATATTTATAGGCTATTTGAAGGTTAACCATGCATTTGTGTTTGCTCAGAACAGTCCCAGTTAATCCTGTTGTCCCAGTATCATTATTAATAGCACCACTTTTACTCTCAAAAGCATCCTGATTTAGATGATAAATCATATGGTCATCCTACTAATAAGCAGCCCCTGTGACTGATTTTGGCTCAATATAAATTGATATCAGCTTCACACGAGTCATGATCAATGCACAAGTGCATTGATCATGTCATTTGATTCTAGTGCTGCTCTTATGAGGTCAAAACCATAGGTCTTACCCATGTACTGGAAAAGAGAAGTAAATCTATTCTAAGACCAAATAATTTTCTTCTAACTGCTTTAACTTTCAAATGTATTCAGGAATGTTAAAAGAGAATATATGTTTGTGAATATACACATCTCATTTGAAGGATTGCCAACAATGTGAATATAGGCAAGTTACTTTACCTCAAAGAGCCTTTTTTTTCATCCGTAGAGCTGAGAAATTAAGAGTCAGATTACAATTTAAAGAAGAATTTAAGATTTACTAAGGAAAGTCAGGTAGACAAAGATCACTGAATTTGGAATCAGAAGACATCAGATCATGATGTTATCACTTACTAGTTGCGAAACCTTGAATGACTCATTTTAATCACCCCCATACGTTAGTTTCCTTAGTGTAGACAGAAGAGTTGAATGTCTTTCCTGTTTCAAGGAAGGAGCATACATAGATAGCAAAGGGATGGGGAAATTGTATAACTGTTGAGTGCCTAGAGGGGACTACACATTAAAGTTATCTCAAAGCTGGAGATAATAATGCTTGGCAATAAGGATAACTCTATCAAAGTGGCGGTTACAAAGAAGTTTCTGCCTTCTAGAGGAAAGAATGGAATTTATTTTGAGACAGATTTTCCTATTCTTAAAAGAACTGAATTGTCAGGTTCTTAATTATGAATATGTAAAACAAATACCTTCTTATATTTGGCCAAGAAAACGTGTAAACTGGTGTAGCTACCCGATTCTGGTGCTACATCCTCAGCTGTAAACGTACAGTTTGAAAGGGTAAATTAGGTATATTAGTAGTATTATTTACATAATTAGAAAAATATTTTTTTATTTCCAAAATATGGACTTAAATTTTCTCATGCCTGAAAACTATTATTTGTTCCTGGGATGTGCATGTGAATTTATGTTCAAACTTTTGCACATGAGTGACCAAGAGCCAAAATTAGACTATGGCAGGAGATGCATAAATCCCACATTCCTCATTATTTCATGTAGGAGAAAACACCATTGAAAAAGTACTACCACTAGTAATAATAATAATAATAGCAGCTAATACTTACATAGTGCTTATTATAAAACAGCCTTTATTAGAAGATAGTTCCAAATGTAGTTTTAAGTCATTTTCATACATTAATCTGCTTAATTCTCCAAACATCTCTATAAAACAGGTACTGTCTTTGTTCCCAACTTACAGATGAGAAAACTAAGAAGTCTCCATGGTCACACATCTAGTAAGTCATAGACCTAGGATTCCAACCTAAGCAGTTTGGCTACAGAATCCTTTAAGTTTACCCAGTGTTGCCCCTCGAGACTGGCTTTGGCATTATAAAATGTATACTGTGAGGTCAAATACCTGGTGTCATTTATGTTCAAATAAGTTTGAGGTTGATAAATGTGCTATTAGGCTATTGGTCCACTCTTTTGGAGCCTGTGAAGCTGGATTCCATACGTGTAAGGGATGGTGCTGTCCTTCCTATGGCTCCACCATTATCATTCTGGAAAGTAGTGAATTGGGTCAGTAAAAAGTTGGGTCCTAGGCTGAGAAGAGAGATGTCCCCTCTCATTGTATCTAGATGGGCCAGAAGTCTGAGGAGTGGAGGTTCCAGAGCATTCATGGTGGTGACTAGATAGATCCCTGCCATCTGAAGATATTTCAGAAGCCAGAGAAGAAGCCAGTCTGGAGCAGGACTCCAAGATTGAGTCTGAGCTTGTGGGCCCCAAGAATACTGACTTTGAATAGCAGTTATAAATAAGTCCTTTGGCTATATTTCTATTATTTCTAAACCATAAGCAAATCTTTTCACAGGCAAAATGTAGTCTCATTTTTTTCTGTGAGAAAACAGAGAATCAGTGTTCCCGGAGGCCACAGTGGGGCAGGAGCAAAGGTGACCAGTGGAGGACAGTACTGTCCAATAAGCAGCTGCCTGTCAGGGTCACTGGTGGTTATGGCAGCGGCAGCCAGGCAGGAGCAAGAGGAGTTCTGGGCAGAGAAGCCTTTGGGATTTGACTAGGATTGCCTTTAGGCAGTATCTGAGAAACTCAGAAATTGTCTGAGAGACATTTGGCAGGGTGCAGAATGTGGAATCTGTTGACACTTGAGTTACATAATGTTAGAAAAGAAGTGAAATAGCCTAAAAACTAGTTTTAGAGACTTATAGTCATTGAATTCAATTCTCCCATGACACTAGACTCTTGGAGAAATAAAATGAATTTATCTGTCAGGATGCAAGCTGTTTGTGCTTATGACCCATTTCTGTGTATTCTTTACTCTCATAATCCCACGCCCAGCCCTGAAAAAGGATCTGTTTATCAATCTCCAATATGAATATAAGTGCGAGGGAATACTCCTCACACCACCCCCTATTTATTGATTTGGTTATATATACTAACCAATGAGGTAACTGTTGGACTATCATACACTTGAATAATGTCCTCTCTTCCTTCCTCCTGTCTTCTCTGTCACTTCAGTGCCAAGGAAAAGGGTCAGAAGACATCAGGCTTGACCATCTCTGGTCGTCTCCCTCCTGTTTTCTCTACCATTTGTCTATAGAAAAGGATAAGAGCAAAAGGCTATGTGAGCTTTGAGGATAGCTCAAGAATCCTCCCTTTGATCACTGTAATGTGAGCTCCCTGGCATTAAGTACCTTGCTCATCCTGTTCACAGATCTAACCCAGTGCCAAAGACTAATGACTCAATAAATGCATTGAAAGGGTAAACAGATATATGATTTAGTGCTTACTGTTTTGGCTTCATCCCTCCATGCAGGCAGATTGGCAACCCAATCCTGGGGCTCTTCTCCAGTCAGATCCAATGAGCTCAGTATCTGCCTGCCCACCCTTTCAGTGCATGTACTGGGTTCCATTAGACATTTGTGTTTTGGCAGCAAAAGTAGATCGAGGCAGAAAATCCACACTCTATAGTGTATGTCTCCAGGCTACGCTATTTTGTAGCGAACATCAGTTGTTTATTTCTGCTCAGCTTTCCTTCCTCTTCCCCTTACTTCTACAAACCCCTCTGTCTGGGGAATGCTCTCTAGCAACTCCACGTGGTTCTGATGCAATTGCCAGTCTCAGGAACCTGTCCTTCTGAACACAGGGATAGGCACATTGCATACACATTCTAATTTACTCTGTTCAAAATTCCCTATTATATTCGACTCAGTGTCCTCACTTAGAGTCATAATTGGCAACTGCTGAGAACAAAGCCCTTTCTAGAGGAAAAGGACTAAGATAATCATTTGAGAGGGTTTAGATCACCAGGATAGGTGGGAATCTTGAATTAGAGATACTTCATACTTTTCTCAGGGCTACCTAAAAGGTCAGGCAATAACAGACACTGACCTCTTAAAAGCAAAACAAAGTAGCTCTTTCTGAGCAAAGGTATCAACAGATCTCAAATGTACGGTATGGACAGTGTTGATATTGCAATTGCCTGTGACTCTATTCCCTTTGGATGTTCTGCCTACTAACACTGTCCATAAAGTTTATACTCCGATCAAGGCTTCCTTTGATATCTTTTTATAACCAATTTTTTCTCTGTAATTATGTATTAGGTGGATGGACCCCATACGCTGAGACCCTCCCTACTCTGCTCCCTGCTGAAGCTGGAATGGGCAGCACCTGGCTACCAAGTAGTTGCAGGATGATAATATGGGAGGGTCAGGGACTTCCATGCTGGAAATAATTTTCATATACTACCTACCATTCGTATTATTTTATTTCTCTTTTTCTCTACTTTTCTTTGGTTCTTAGTACATATAGCAAGGTTTTTTAAGAAAATTTATTTATTTTTATCTACGTATATGTATAGACATTTTTATTTATTGTACACACATACAGCCATATATAAAATAGATGTGCTTTTTAGTAAGTAAAAATCATGGTATAATGTTGTCATACAATTTAAAATATGAATATATATGTTGTAAATCCTCATGTCCATAAACTTAGATGTCCATAAACTTAGATCTACATAATGGTTTTTGTTTTATTGTTGGGTGTGTGTGTGTGTGTGTGTGCACGGAGGGGAGATACTGGTAATGTTTTATTTCTTTCTATAATTGTGACAAAATACACATAACATAAAATTTGCCATTTTAGCCATTTTTATGTGTATAGTTCTATGGCATTAATAACATTCACAATGTTGTATAACCCATCAAGAGAACTTTTCATCTTCCCAAACTGAAACTCTATACCCATTAGACGTGAAGTTTTCATACTCCCCTCTTCCCATTCCCTAACAACCATCATTTTACTTTATGTCCTTATGATTTTGACCACTCTAGGCACCTCATATAAGTGGAACCATATACTATTTATCCCATAGTGATATCACGATGTTTATCCTATCCTATTGTGACTGTCTTATTTTGCTTAGCATAATGTCTTTAAGGTTCATCCATATTATAGCATATGTCAGGATTTCTTTTTAGGGCTGAATATTATTCCATTGTGTATATATAACACATTTTGTTTATCCATTTATCTATGGATGTGTACTTGAGTTGCTTACGCCTTTCAGCTGTTGTGGACAATGCTGCGGTGAATCTGGTTGTACAGATAACCCCTGCTTCCTTTCTGCTAGGTGTGTACACAGAAGTGGAGTTACTGAATCATATGGTAATTTTATGTTTATTTTTTTGAGAAATTGTTATACCATTTTCCACAGTAACTGTACAATTTTACATTTCCACCAGTAATGCGCAAGGATTCAAATTTCCCCACATCCTTGCCAACACTTCTTTTTTTTTTTTTTTTTTTTTTTTTTATAATAGCTATCTTGGCCAGGCGCAGTGGCTCACGCCTGTAATCCTAGCACTCTGGGAGGCTGAGGTGGGCAGATCGTTTGAACTCAGGAGTTTGAGACCAGCCTGTGCAAGAGTGAGACCCCGTCTCTACTAAAAAAAATAGAAAGAAATTGGCTGGACAACTAAAAATATATATATAAAAAAATTAGCTGGGCATGGTGGTGCATGTGTGTAGTCCCAGCTACTTGGGAGGCTGAGGCAGTATGATTGCTTGAGCACAGGAGTTTGAGGTTGCTGTGAGCTAGGCTGACGTCACAGCACTCTAGCCCGGGCAACAGAGTGAGGCTCTGTCTCAAAAATAAATAAAATAAATAATATAATAGCTATCTTAATGGGTGTTATGTAGTATCTCATATAGCCAGTTTGATACATCCTATAAGCAGTATTTGCCAGCCTATTTAAGAAAAATAGCCAGCCAAGATTTGACACATTTACTCAGGCATAACCTCTTTTTTGTTTCTGCCCTAATTTATATAACTCTCTTTACCTATCTACAATTTCTTGACTCTGTGACTTCCAGACATAACATCTACCTCCTCCAGATATAATTTTTATTCAACTTTCCTGGACTTGGCCATAGTACTTGCCCTTATATTCTGACTTTGTCCTTCTGTCTGACTCCAGAAATTTCTAGCGGCTCAGCTATCAATTCACTACTTACTTCTAGCTCAGCAACTCTGACTTATCTGGTGATCTATAGTTTTTCCACAAAATATATATAGAGGCAATAAACACCATCTGTAGAAGTTCCCCAAACCTAAAATTTTTGGCCATCACCCTAGCTTTCTGACTTCTAGGTTAACTCTGGCTCTAAAAACAAATACAAATTATATAAGTACAATATAGAATATGTCCAGTCAGAAGTAAGTTTCATCACAGCAGTACTCTCTACAGGAGACTCATCTAGTTTGGCCCACTTAGGGTGCTAGAATCTATACATGCAAATAAACACATGCCATCCATCTAGTATAGATATCTGACTCTAACGGTATCTCATAAATAGATGAAAATGAATATAAGGACTAGTTGGGAATATCTGATCTTCAGGAATAGGATCAGATAATTATATCTAGTTTTCTATATAACCAACTTATACAAAATTATACAGAGCAAGTATAAAGACTATATAAGAAAAATTTTATACTGATTCCTAATTCTTCCAGAGGAACCCATGAAACTCTTAGAAAAAGATATTTTTGCAGTTTTTATTTGGTTCAGGTTTACCTTCTCTGTATATTGCCCACATTTTGTTGATCCTGTTCTCTGTGCTTCATGTGTTTTGTTTGATATGTGCGTTCTATAAAATTCTGTGCTACATATGCTTCCTGCATCATGGTGCTCACTACTATTTGCATAAAATGCACTGACTCTTTGCAAATTTTTATTAATTTTTAATTTACCGCCTTTATCAGATATATTTGATCCATCCAATATGCTCCAGAGAGTGTTGTCATTACTGGCTTGCTACATATTCTTAGAAGTGGCCTCTCTGACCATTGAGCTTTGACCCACTACTTGTCTCTCCGTGCTGAGTACTCTGGCCAACTGCTTCTTTGTTCTGCATCTCTGCGTTAAATTTTACAGAATGATGTTATATCAACTTTCTTTTTTTTCAATGGTCTGAGCTGAAAATTATTTTTTCTCCTAACATAAAAAAGACATAAGTGTAATGACACTTCCTTTGTGCTCTCATTGAATATTCTATGAGAAAGCATCAACTCATAGATTTTATTTAGCTATTTAGGAAAAGGATTGGTTATTACACATCCATATATTTCAGACAATGTCACATATCCTAAAACTACCTTTGTTCAACAAATGAATTAACTGTATTTGCAAATAGGATGGCAATGCATTTGTAACTCCCCACAATTATAGCAGTATTCAATAGCCTACTGTCATGATGCAGTGAAGAAGACACTGATCCCTTCAAGACTTCCTTAAGTCAGGGAGCCAGTGCCCTATTTCCTTTTAGATTATCAAGCACCTACCACCACAACTTACCTCTTCCCTATGCAGCAACTCAATTTTATCTGCCTTCCAAAACTTACCCTTTATTCTTATCCTTTTGCCAAAAGAAAAATAAATTGTTTTTATATGTTATTTTTCATTTGCTGAATACAAAAATTCTAGCTAATGACATAATTTTTGTGCAGATGTTAAACATCAATGAACTTCCATTTTTAAATAATGCTTTATAATTCAAAATAATTTCACCTACAAAATTTCATCTTTCTTCAAAATAACAGGAACTTTTAGTTCTATTTTGCATATAATAAATTGAGGATATGTTTTTGTAGCTGGCAAGTATCTAATTACATTTAATCACAGGTGTTTCTTTATGATAATAATGATAGTTCACCTTTTTTAGATGGTTTATGTTAAAGATAATTTCCCTTAACATAAAGCACTAACAGTGTAATATGGAGCATGAGTGAAAAAGGATTCAGGATAGCATTCAGGCTGGATTGGGGGATGAATGGGCATTTCTGTTTCTTTTGGCTCAATAACTTAATTGATTGCTATTTTTCACATATCAACAACAAAATCATCTGTCTATTTGTTCTTCTTAGTATGGCATTTTACTTATTATAATAACAATGATAAAGTTTAATACAAAGTACATACTCATGAAGTTTGTCTAAACATGGCATAGTGACCACACGTCCTTATCTCTTTATGTACATTTAACTGAAATAACAAGAAAGAAAGAAAGGAATTGTTAAATTTAAGGACAAAGAGAATAGAAGAATGACAACAGAGGATGAAAGAGAAAGACAAGATCTTGATATGGGAGCTAGCAAAAGAGAATGGAAAGGGACTTCCCAGGATAGCAAGTACACTCTGGACATCAAGAGCAATCGTTCCAGATTTGCTGCTGGAAGACAAGAAGCTAGAGGAGGAGAGGAAGGGTGAAAGTTGGTGGGAGAGTGGACTTTAAAACATTGACTATGTGCTTGGGCGTTGGAAAAGACATACTGCTAGCTGACGAAAGAAATTTTGAAGTGTATTGGGTGGAATGTCAGCCAGAGTATGAAACACTAAGCAAATAAAAACAATTACAACTACAGAATAAACCAAAATAATTTTTAAAAGAAACTATTCAGTGATGATAAATATATGGATAATCATAAAATCTTAAGTCCCAACTATTGTTTCATAAAGCAAAAATTTATAAAGAAGAATAAGTAGGGATTGTGTATGTATCCAAGAAAGAAAGCCTCTCAACTACCATCAAAGAAAGATAATAGACAATAAAATATATCTAGAGTAGATAATTCAAGAAGTAGTACCACACATATATTTTGGGGAACAGAAACAATGGCCAAAAGAGTTCTGTTTTTCCCAGAAACCTTTCAGAATTATTTGACTTCTTTAAATATTGTATGCGTTATTTTGATAAAAATAAGTTGAAAGACAACAACAAAGCAGATATTCAAGATCTGTGGTCAATAACATCTCAAGTCGATTGGAAGAAAAAGATGTTTCTTGTGGTGACACATGCCATTATTACAGACTTTTTAATCAATCTTCTAATGATTTTTTTACACCTCCAGTAACTTATGTTCTCTAATTAGGAAGCACAAAATTACGTGAAAATCAGATTTATTGATGTAGATAAATTGGAGCTAGGGAGCATGTGTATGATATGTGGGCTCTTCACTCATGATTAAGGTTTTTTCAATTTAAGTTAGATATTTTTAACATAATAAAAATATCTAATATTTGCAAAATTTTATTTAGTTTCCTTAAGTATAATTTATACTTAGCCAAATGGATTGGCCACTGACCAGTTTGATAAGTTTGAAAATGTATACAATCATATCAAGATACAGAATATTTAAATCACAAGAGAAACTCCCCTTATGTTCCTGCCCAGTCAGTGATAAACCCTTTCAATGACAGTTATCTGTCACATAGATTAGCTTTACCTGTTTTAGAACTTTAATAAGGTAAAATCACAACACAAATACTCTTTTGTGTATGAATTATTTTGCTCATCACTGTTTCAGTTAGTCATTCATGTTGTTGTGTGTATCAGTAGTTCCTCTTGTTTGTTATTGAATTCTATTCTTTCGTATATACGCTCAATGTTATCCATTTCCTTGTGGATTGACATTTGGGCTATTTTCAATTTCTTACTATTTTGAATGATATTACAATGAACCTTTGTGTCCAAGTCTTTTCGTGGACATATATTTTCATTTATCAAGAGAAAATACACATGAGGGGCATTGCTGGATTGTGATATATGCATGACTTTATTAAAAAACTACCAGTACTTTTCTAAACTGGTTTACCCTTTAGCACTCCCACCCATCAATGTTTAAGAATCCTAGTTGCATCACTTGTATTTGTATCACAAAATAATGAGCTAATATTTGGTGATACCAGGGTTTGGATTTCTTTTATTTCATTTCGTTTCATTTTAATTTTTTTTTTTTTGCCTTACTAGTAGAGGTATGGTATCTCATATTTTCTTTTATTTTTTTTTATTTCAGCATATTATGAGGGTACGGATGTTTAGGTTACATATATATTGCTTTTGCCTCACCTGAGTCAGAGCTTCAAGTGTGTCCATCCCCCCGATGGTGCACATCGCACCCATTAGGTGTGTATATAGCCAGCCCCTCCTCCCCCCCACATCTGCCTGACACCCAATGAATGTTATACTATATGTGCACTTAAGTGTTGCTCAGTTAATACCAATTTGATGGTGAGTACATGAAAACACATATGCACTATAATGTTTATAGCAGCACAATTCACAATTGCAAAGATACAGAAACAACCCAAGTGCCCTTCAATACATGAGTGGATTAATAAAATATGGCGTATGTATACCATGGAGTTCTACTCAGCCACAAAAAGCAATGGTGATCTAGTACCTCTTGTATTATTCTGGATAGAGCTGGAGCCCATTCTACTAAGTGAAGTGTCTCATATGTCTTAATTTGCATTTCCCTGATGACCAATAACCACTTTTTCACCTTTGCCATTCACATTCCAGATTTCTTGGAATGAGAGTTTTCATGGTGCATCATTTTCATCTGTTTACTTTTGTTCTATCTATATGTTTATAATTAGAAATAGTCTGTTTTAAGAAGTAATTTTGTTGCTTTTTTATTACCCAATCTGAAAATCTCTGCTTTTTAATTTGTGTGTTTATTTCATTGACTGTGTTTAATGGGATTACTTTAATGTTGTTGAATGTAAATCTACTTATTTTATTGTTTTTATTTATTCTTTGTCCCAACTCCTCTTCTCAGTTCTTTTTCATTTCTGCCTTCTTTTGGATTTTTTTTAACATTCTATTTTCTCTTATCAATTTACCTTTTAGTTTTTTCCTTGTCCTTTAATGTTGTTCTAAGGATTACTATATGCATTCTTAACATATCAAACTATATCTTAAATGCATATTGTATTATTTCATGTATGATTTTAAAATTTAAAAGAGTTCTATTTTATACCCTTCATTCTTTATGCTAGTATTGTTAGACATTTTCTTTCTCCATGCATTATAAATCCCACAGCACATTTTGTCTTTCTTCAGTTAATTGTCTTCCAGAAAATGAGCCAAAAAAATCTTATATTTGCCTACATATTTTATATTCCTATCATAATTTGTTCATTCATGTAGATATGCAATTGTATCTGATATCATTTCATGTCAGCCTAAAGAACTTCTAGCAATACTTCCCATGGGGCAGACTTACTGGTAACAAAATTTCCAACTTTTATTTATTTGAAGATGTCTATATTTTGCCATAATTTTTGCAAGGATATTTTCTGGGTATATATTATATTCAAGATAATCTTTTTTCCCTTTTTAATGATATAGTTTTATTATCTTCTGGTTTTATTGATATTAATGTAAAGCCCACAGTATGTTTTTATTACTGTCTTTCTACATATAATGTCTTTTGTCTCTGGCTGATTTAAAATATTTTCTGTTTATCTTTGGTTTTCAGCAACTTAAGATGTGTTTTTGTTTGTTTACATCCTACTTGTGAGTCATTAAGCATCTCGGATTCTATTTTGATATTTTTCTTCTAACTGGGAAAAATCTGGCTATTAATATTTGAAATATTTTTCTACTCCAATCTATCTCTCCTCTGTTTTGGAACTTCTATTACATGTTTTAGACTGCATAATGTTGTCTCACATGTCAGTAAACCTCAATTTTTTTCCTTTAACTCAGATTAGTTCTGTTATCTTGTCTCCATGTTCACTAGCTCTTTCTTCTACAGAATCAAATGTTCTAGTAAATCAATTCAGTAATATTTTTACTTCAGATGGTTGTTTAATTTTTCAGTTTCAGTATGTCCAGGTAATTCATTTTTAAAATAATTTTCATATCCTTGCTAAAATTCTGTATCTGTATATTCATCATGTCATATTTTACTCTAAATCTTTAAACATATTTATAATAGTTATTTTAAATCCTTTGCCTGCTAATCCTAACATCCCTGTCACTTCTGCAACTAATTTTGGTCACTGTGTTTTTTTCCTCCTATAGATGGCTCACTTTTTCCTGTTTGTTTGCATCTCTATTTACATGCTGACCACTGTAAATGCTACATTGCTGAGTGCTTGCATTTTGTTTTTTTGTCTTCCTGTAAGGAATTTTTGTATATGTTCTGGCAGACAATCTGGTGATAGATGACTTGATACTGTAAGGACTGTTTTTAGTTTTTGTTAAATCAGGTATGGAGTAGTCTTAATACTAAAGAATGGCCTTTTTGAGGGATCAGCCTCATTCAGTGAGATCTTCCCACTCTGCTCCTGAGAAGCCCAATGTCTCCAAGGATTGAGTGACCTCCAGAGTATCTATTTATTTCGGATCCCACCAGTAGTTATTCTTTGCTAGAATTCAAAGGCTTTCACCATAAGTATATTCAGTTTAGCATTCTGAAAAAATGTCAAGGGAACTTGATGCAGATTTTGGAGCTACTTCTCTGAGCAGCTTCCTGTTCTCTAAGACCCTGCCCGACAAATTCCACCTACTTCAGGACCCCTGACCTCCTTGGATTTCTCTTCATACAGACAGACTAATTGTTTGGGTTCACTGTTTTATACCATGGTTTTGAAAGTCAGGTTGAATTTGAAGTTCACCTCAGGTGTTTCCTTTCTATCAAAAATCAAGCTTTCTGCTGTCTGTTTTCTAGTGAATAGAAACCATTGTTTCATAAATTTTATTTAATTTTGTAATTATTTACACCTGGAAAGTAAATCTAATACCTGTTTTTTGTTTTTGTTTTTGTTTTGCCATGGCTAAAACTACTCTTCTTTTTGAATAGCCTACTCTTAAAGAAATAACTGAAGAAATTCTCCTAATAGTAACACAATAAATATATTTTATTTTAAAGGTATTCCTTCTGAAAAAGCTACTGTCAAAGCCAGAAGAGGAAATGAGAACTCGTGGTAGGTTAGAAACATTCTCTATTTCATTTTGCTGCCTTGAGCAAGAAGTGGTTCTAATCTGGCATTGATTATATATGACTTGTGGTGATCCTAAGCCACATTTCTCATGTTTTTTCTACCTTTACTTTGCACTGGAATCTACTAATCTTTCTTTTAACAATTTACTTCATTCTATTCCTACTTCCTATATGTTTTTGTCTTAGCTTCCTGTGTAATTAGGACAAATACCCACGTTGAGTAAGTTAAACATAAAATATTTCTGCAAGAAGCAGACTTCATTTCTAAGACTGATGTAACTAATAATTAATACACATATGTGAATAATCTAGGCCAAATGGTCTTGCTAAACTAAAAAATCTTGTAAGACCTGAGTAATGACATGATGTTTGAATTCTACTGGAATTGTAAATAGAGGTGTATGACAAGTAAGTAGCACAATGAGTGGTCCAAGCCTTGAAGATCTAGAACCTAAAACTTATTAGTGTATGTACAAATTATCAATTGCTGACAGTGTACTTTTTTAATAATTGAATTCACATAAGAATGGTATACCAAGCAAGATGCAATTCATTAACTTATTATGGAAGATGATAGGTACATGATTGCCTATATTCCTCGGGCCCAATATTTCTCTATCACAGACTATGATCCACATACACCAAAAAAAAAAAAAAAAAAAATGCCTTCTCCACAACATGTTTTTCTACTAGCTACACTCTTTCATTGATAAATTCATCCATTAACTTGGTTAATATCATTAATGAAACTATAATTCAAGAAGATATTCCAGGTAGTCTAATGTAAATTTTGTGTCCATATTACAGATGTATTTCAGTCATTTACCATGAGAAATTTTTAAAATCTTCTCTCCCAGTTATTGGAGGTAATAACATTTCCTGACACTCTCAATATGCCATCAACTTCCCAGCTTAAAAACGTCAATATAAAAGCTTTGCTATAATGAATAAAATTTGGGTCTTTTCCATAACAAAATATGCTAGTGTTCAATAAGGTGACATTTACAAGAAGGAAACTTGAATGAACACTAAAACTAAGACATAGATCAATTACTCTCAAGTTTTTTGCAACATCACAAGGCTCAGAAAATCATAGCTACAAATGCCAATCAAAGAACATTCTTCTTACTTGCACATTGCAGAGATGGTTGTCATTTGTGTACCAGATTTCCTTAGTCAAATTCTGGGAAAATACCAAGAAGTATCACGAAAAAATAATTATATTTGAACATTAAGAACATTGCTCAGTCACATTCACATAAATATGCATATGCCCTTCAAAACGAGATACTTAAAAGAAAAAAAAAAGCACTTAAAAGGTGAAAATAAAACACCTAAACCCTAGAGCTGAAGTAATTAAGATAATTTCAATGCATTTAGAGTGGAATACAGCCTTTGAAAGACATGAAATAATATGTCTATGCATTTTTCTACTTAAGGGAACTTCACAGAAATCCTGACAGAACTGCAGCAAAATAATAGTGTGCTATAGCAAAAAGAGCACTCTTGTCCTTTTACTGTTCCACATAGATCCCTATGTGATGAAATAGCCTGAAATACGGCAAATCTGCCAGTCTAATTTATAGAGTCAGAGTAAATCTTGCCATTTTCTTAGATGGTTTCATGTAACTCCAAGACAAAAAGTATTTATGTACCACCCTGAGAGAAGTATGCTGTGTCATTTGATATAATTTACTGAGTTTTTCTAAAGCCTAAGAAAATAATGGCTATGGTGCTCTTTAGCTTTTAGCTTCAAAGAATGAAGAAAGGAAAAGCTTATGCAATCCCCTTGAAACACCATTCACACGAAAGCTTTTGGATATTTGAAATTTTCTGCTAATGAATCCTCAACATTTATTAAGATATATTAATGTATTCATAAATGAATCAATTTCAAGAGTGAGATGCTTTTCACTTCACAATAGTTATCAGAAAGTTTTCTAAACTACTTGTGCAACATTTAACCTGCTAATTGCCAAATATACTAAATACCCCCTCCTAAGTTCAATTTGCAGTTTTACTATCACGAGCTGCTGAAAACTGTTCAGTGTGTTCATTCATTTATTCATTCATCCACCAGGTGGTTTTTGAGCTCCTATTGTGTGCTAGGCAAAGTCCTTGTCCTCAGGGAGTTTTCAGTACAGCCCGGGATATTGTTAGATTACAACAAGAACAGTACACAATATGGACAGCTTTCTTGCCCTCATAAAGTTCTCACTCTACTGGGAGTGACTGATATTAAACAAAGGATTTTGCAAAATATTTTAAATTTCAATTTGATAACTTCTGATAAGGGAAAGTACATGATTCTGCGTGGGTATCTAACAGGAATCTTGGAATTGTTCTTTTCCATTTCAGTAAATATAAAACTCTTTCAAATTCAGAGAACTCATCTGAAAATTTTGCATATTTTATGGGAAATTTCAGTTAATTGCATAACTGCCTTTGTTTATTTGCAAGTTCATGCTAATGAGCAGAAACAGCACAAAGAGATAGGTCAATGTAAAGCTCAGTAAGAGAGGACTTACTGTTTTATGTTTGCTCATTATGCTCTAGGTATTACTGCCTACTTTAAGGATATAAAAATATATAAAGTAGTAACAGAGTGTGTGATAGTAAGAGTAATGCAAATTCAAAGGGAAAAGAAGTACTGGTTAGATGTGAGATGGAATGGGTGTTTGGTTTTGTTTGATTGTTCTAGAATTTAAAAAATCTTGATCATGTTTACTGGTTAAGTGGAAAGAGCCAATTAAGAGAAAGATGTTGAAAATGTAAGAGAAAAGGTATAAAGTTAATGGAGTATTTGTGATTTTGCACAGAAAATTGTAGTGTAAATTCAGAAGAATCCTTCCTGAATTCTCATTTCCTCCATGAGCTCCTATGAGAAGCAAACCATCTAATGCACTACAAAAACCAGCCCAGGGAACTACCAGGAATGTTAGGGGTCCCAAGCAAGAATAAAGTTTTTCTATCATTGTTTTAAATCTTCTTCTAAATCTTTTTACTGCAAAGGTAATACAGTAGTTTCTTGCTTCAAAACATAATGATATGCATAATATAAAAAGTGAAAGTTCTTCCTAACCATACTCTTAGAGTTAATCAAAGCTCATAGTTTGTTTATGTTTCCAGACAAATCCCCCTGCCAAGCATAAACCTTGAAGTGAAAACAACAACATAAATGAGAAGATGTGATCCTGGTGCAATGAATTTCAAAACAAATGCTGAGGTCACAGAATAGCAAGACATTAGACCATGAATGAGGCTTGAGTAACAGCCGAGATAATAACATGCACCGTGGAAATGGAAATAACAACAAAAGACAGCACAGACTAATGGGAAGAGCGCTACTGGAGTTATTGGGAACCCAGATTCTAGTCCCAGCTCTGCTGCCACTGATTACCTGTATAACCTTTATGGAGCCATGGGTCTCAAGTTTCTCTTTCATATAATGAGTGGGTTTGGCTAGGTGATCACTATGGACAGTATTAATGATTCTCAACATTAATCATTGAGAGATTTTTAAGAATTTCATTATTCTAAATTGATATATTAGATTTTACCTTTAACAGACTGTTGGGATTTTTAGAAATAGTACTTTCAATGGTAATGATCTTAAATAATGATGAAAAAATTCAAATGACATTTTGCCCCTAATGAGTCAAAGGAACTAAACATAATAATAGAAGATAATTTAAATCCTGTTCTACTAGCATTATAAATGATATCTCTATACAGAACAAAGCCCTTCTCATTGGCTATAAAACACTTAAAGGTATATTACCTCAAGAGATTTCTAATCCTGTAAAATAATTTGTATAATCCATTTCTATTACTTTAAGTAAATTATTCTGTAATGATTTCCCTTCCCTTTCAAATATGTCCAAAAATAGGATGGATTGTTATTATAAAGCATCTTAGATCACATTTTTGCAAAACACTAAACTAGCAAAAATTTATATGAAATTTTTAAAGGCTTAAAATATTTCACTGTTTTCTCTTTTTAACCACCTGATTTACCACAGTTTAGATATAACATAGCTCCAGAATGATAACTTATTCAGTCATTCATTTAATAAACATTTACAAAGTGCCAATTAAAACATCTAAACAGATTTATTTTTCTAATTTGATTGATTTTTATGAAACACATGATCATAGAAGCCTTAAGATTTAAATGGATGATTTTGATCTATTGGCTAACTGGTAAGAATTGAAGAAATCAATCATAGAAATAAATCTATTTCATAGAAAAATAGACACAAAATATTGCCAAACTATTATTTTTTGCCCCTCCCCACCTCCCCAAACTATTATTTTTAAAAAATGCGTACTATTGAAATTACATTTCCTTTGTTTGGTACTCACAAACTTACTGCTAATTATTATTATAGTCTCATAATTAGCACTTATAATGTCAATTATTTTGTTGAGTATGTGCATGCTCTAGATTGCAAAACAGCTTTAATAAAATTCAACAAATATTTATTAAGCATCATGTGCCCACTAATATTCAAGAAGATGGTGTTATAAAAATGAAATGTATGTGTGTACATATGTGTGTATATGTGCTTCAACAAGTTCACGATCTTTAAATGAAAGTGGCCAACCAAAAATTATGATACCATGAAATGGATGCTGTAAGAAGTATAAATCCTCTTACGAAAGCATAAATGAAGGAAGCAATTTGTTCTAGAGGAAACAAATGGCTTTACGGCATGGGTAACTTGAGTGCTAGATCTTGAGCCACAATTAGAACTTCACTGGGTACAGATCATGAGACAGAGAGTATTCTGGGAATGAGAAAGTATGTGCAATTCCTGAAAAGAGTGAAAGTTATTACTTTTGGGGAGGATTGCAAGTAGTCTAATCAGACTCATGCTTAGAGTATAATGTCTCATGAGAAATGACCTGGAGCAATAATTGGGGTCCAATTTTGAAGTGCCCTGAGTGCCATATCAAGGTGTTTGACTCTCTTTTTTTACCTAGAATGTTTTTAGAGTGACTGAGATTCAGAATTACTTGCAGAGCTGCCCTGTCCTTCACAAAGATCATATGGGAAAGAATCTCTGTGAGAAAACCTAGAAATGTATTTTTTAAATCCCATAACTCATTTTCATATATATTAAAGTTTAAAAGCCACTCTGTAAGAGAAAGGAAACCTTAGGTTTACAAGCAGGAAATTATATGATCAGGTTCTAATTGGGAAAAACAATTCTTGCTGCTAATAGGAATTGGGAGAGACAAATTAGGAGGTGATTACATTATTCCTGCACTGAGCATTGATTGTTAGAGGTGAATGAGACAAAGAAGTTTCCTGTTCTTATATAGCACACATTCTCAGGGAAGAGGCCAACAGTAAACACTATTTAGTTCACAATGTATAACTGGAAATCAGTATACCTTACTTGAATAAATAAATGAATTTGCCATCTGTATTTTTCTTTATCACTTTCTTTTGCTTTGCTTGTAACCAGTGGTTACCAAATTTAGCAGTTCATCGGTAGCACCAGGGAATATTATTGAAAATACAGGCATCAGAAGCTGCTTCAGAATTTGAGGTCCATGAATCTGTTTTGCTAAAACGCTTTTCCAGCAGCTTTTGAAGTGATCTCAGCACTAATTTGCATAGTGGCTTTGGATATATTAAAACATAGAACTTTAACAACCAGATTTGCTAAATAATCTCAGTCATATACTTTGCACTATGCTTTGACCTGAGAATTAGCTAGGAAGTATCATTCAATTCAGTTTAAAGATAACAAAGACTGCACCCAGTATATGCCAGGCACTCAATGTTTGCAGGCAGGTGGGTGGAGTTAGATAAAAAAGATGCTTTCAGGGACCTTACATTTTAGCACAGAAAACAGACTCACAACTGTCTATAATACACAGAAGAGTTAAATAGTACTAAACTGAAGGACTAGTTACATACTGAGAGAAGAAAAAACAAGTTGTAATTAATTCTGTCTGGTGGAAGCAGACTGGGGGTGGGGATGGTATGCAAATCAGGGAAGCTTCACACTGGCAGCCTAGCAGAGTCTTGAAAAATAAAATGGATTTAGAAGTAGGTTGGGAATGGCATTTCAGTATTAAAAACAGCATAGACTTAGATTCATAAAAAGTTTTGTTTTACTATTAATAATTTTGCTTAGAGTTCTCAAGGGGTAATGTTTTCCAAAACTCTTGTCACATTGAAAGTTTCTAGTTCTTTTGTACTGATGCTATTTGCAAGATTAGAAATGCACATTTCAAAAAACTGAGGAACTAATCTAACAAGAACAACCCTGAGGTGTTGACTGTGATTCTTTTTCAGTTATAATTTACCTAGTTCATGGAACTCTCACAGTCCCTTAATGCCTTCCCTACATTCTCCTTGGTTTTCATTTTCTTCTTCTGAAGATCATAGAAATCTGCATAATAGGCTACCTGTCTTAAGAATTGGGATAGTGATAGCAAAGCAGACTTTCAACTCCCATTGAAACCAAGAGTCTTAATAAACAAAAAAGAAGAGGAATAAAAAATCAAATTTGAAGAATATATTATAGAACAGTATCAGATAAATCTCACTTGAGGCAAATTTAACCATCAGGATAACATTCAAAATGATTTTCTGTGTGAATTTATGTTCACTGTTTTTGTTTTTGCTTTTGTTTGGTCACATAGTATCAGGGTTGGATTATTTGGGATGTTTTTCTTCTTTTCTTTTCTTCTAACAGTGTGTCCCCTCTCCCATAGGGTTGGCAAGCAGACCAACACATTATACAAGGGATGTTAAAATCTATCAAGGTCCATATAATGCAAAATAAATTGTGCCTATATAATACAAATTAGTTCAAAATTTTGAGTTGACATATAAAAGTCACTGATTTTCCCCCAAAGTTTTAGTTTCTGAAATAATAAAAATGGAGTTAGTTGTAGCCTCAGATGGCTCAAATCAGGAGAGCTTGGCTTCCTAGCGTTAATTATATATATTGTTTAATTAGAACAGATTATTTAATTATAAAGTGTGGCAAATGTTTACTCAAAAATGCAAAGTATAAGCATGCAGGTGAAAGAAATGCACAAGGGAGGTCTTAATAGGAAAATCAAGCAACAAGCCCAGTTAATAAATAGCTTCTTTCTCTTTCTTGCAATGAAATATTTAACAATAAGGTATAATAAAAAGAGTGTGGGTTTTGGCATTTGACACATTTGAGTAAGGATCCCAACTCCCCTACTTTAATAACTCTATGACGTTGTACAAATTACTTAATCATTCTGAGTCTCAGTTAATTTATCCATAAAATGGGGAAAATATGTCTAAACCTCAGGATTATTATAAGGAATCAGAATAATATTAAATAAAATATAATAACAATAAAGTAGGCTAGGCATTCAAGTATTTAGAATTCATAGTAAAAGAAACACAAAGTTTTATTATTTTTAACCTTTGTAGTTACAAATACCCAAAAAGTAATTCTGTCACTTGAGAGAGTTGAGTTTTCTCTTTTGATTCACACTCTAGAATGCTAGACTTTACTATTTCAAGTTATTCCCATTATACCACAGGTTCCTCAGATGACACAGGCAATACTTGGGATTCTGTCGGTACCTCTTCTGCCTACTTGATAGAATGCAGCCATATGCCCATCATTCCTTCCTGCAGGAACACATACAGATTAGCTGTGACCCCATACTCTTAAACAAAACAGAAAAGGGATTCTCTTTACAAGAAGGGTGGTGGTGCCCAAACACACAGTGTGCCACAGTTTAATGACTAGTTTCTCACATCGTGAATCCTGTAATGGAGAAAGGGCTCTTCCCTCTGGGCTTTCTCTACAACAGCACTTATCCCTGATCACTTCTCTTCATCCCTGCCAAATATTCTGTCTGTGAGCCAGTCACGGGGAGTAGCAAATTACTGCTATTCTGAGCTAAGTTCTTCGTCTGCAAAAGCAGACACTGTCAGAGACACTGAGATCTGGTTAGCATTATAATTTAGTAGCTTTGTTGGAGGTTGAAAGATGCTGCATGCAAACACATGCACCGTGAAAGGACCAGAGCCAAAAAGTAGATTAAATTGTTAACATAGCCTTGAAGCAAGAGATAGACACATCATAAATATATCAATACTATATATGTATATTAATAGATATAACAATACCTATTTATTATATTTACAAAAAGATAGGGTTCTGAGAAATATATATATATACACACAAGCATGTGTGTACATACACATATATGTGCATATATACGTATATATATATATATATCCTATATATATCTGAAAAGAAATTCTACCTACTAACCTTAAGATGCACCAATATTGACCCTACATAGCAACACAAATGGTACCATTTTCAGACATAATATACAAAACATATTAACTATATATGAACATGTAGACTCTTTATATAAACCTACAGAAAACTCTTACCAGAACACACATAGTAATCTCTATATACACATATATGTAACTGAGATGCCATAAAAGAATATATGACAAAATACTTTGATACAATGCACATTGGTTTTATCATTTTGAAAGACTGCATTTTGTCAAATGGTTGTCTGACACTTCTCTTTAAATATTTCTCACTCTCTCTCCACATGAGATCTTTGATTTTATTATTTCTATAATCTTCATTCAAAAAGAACAGCTTTTCCTCCTGTTACTGATGCATAGTAACTCTGCCTGTTCTCAGATAGTTCTTCAAAATCCATTACTTTGTTGGAACTTCTTAGGTCTTCCCTCTGTAGTGATGACTCAGTATGGCTTTGGGTTTTACTGAGACAGAAAAAATTCCTATAACAAATTCTAAAAATATGATGTCTTTTAAAGAGACATGTAAAATAATCTGCTTAAAATGTACTGAAAAGCGATATTGTACAATGATTCAGACACAGGAAATAGAAGGTCATAGGTTCAAACTCTGACTCTGCTGGTTACTGGCTGCTTAAAATTAGGCAAGTTACTAACCACTCTAGATCTGTTTCAGGAAAGGGAAATAGAGTTCCTGCCCCAAAGGGTGGATTTCAGGACTAAATGAGAGAATGCATTTAACACATCTTAAACAATGCTTCACATCAAGTAAGACTTCAGGAAACACCACCTATTATTATTGCTGTTTTTTAAAATCATTATCTACACAACTAGGTACTCTGGTACAATTCTGCCTAAGAATGTACCTCTTGCATATGTAGGTTTAGTGATCTCCAAGAAAATATTATGTCAGAATGTGGGATGTGGATTTTTATCACAGTCTATCCACAGATAAACTTTTACTAGGTATAATTCTTGCAAATGATTGATAGTAGTATGTATGATAAAATATGATAGACAACCACAGATGTTCTATTTCCAGCAATTAAAGGCATGAATCCCATACTAAGTGGATTCCTCCAAGGTATACTGACACAAAAATAAGAAAAATAATCCACATCCTCCTTTTTTTTTCCAGAGTAAAATGTCAATCTTTTAGATTTCTTAGACATCATCAGCAGAACACTTGCTTTGTTAAGAGTTACCACTACTTGTCAGTGGAAGCAAGCGGTGCTTGCTTTGCTTTATACAATTCTTAAACTCGTACGTAAAGGGCACCTTAAAAACATACATACGCACACAAAATAACATTCCTCATAGAGTTACTCATTTAGAAAATTATTTTTTCCTATCTTCCCAGTGGGGTTCCTTAAGAATGGTATACAAAGGACTAGTTGAACTGAATAAACATTTTTCTTTCAACGATGATAATCTTATTTTGATGAAAGAAGGATGAAGAGAAAGAGAAAAAAAGAAAGAATCGTACATTCTTTGCTGTTCTTTGGTTTGATGTGCGTGTGTGTGTGTGTGTGTGTGTGTGTAAAGTGAGGCACCTTAACCTATACTTTGATAAATTGTCAGCTGCTTCTTTGAACTCTCCTCTTTTCCTTCGTCTTATTCCCCTTTCTCCAGTTCACATTGCTCATTGAAGCTTATTTCTGCCAAATGAACCAGTAGATGAGAACTTTAACTTTAAGCAGAATAAACACCACTAGAATTAAAAGACATCTAATTTGCTATGGGTGGTAGAAAAGCACTGTCTCAAAAATAGTATTGTTTCATTTTGGATTCTAGACATTACAGGCTATAAGGTTTTTAAAATCCAATTTTGTGCATGCACCATATGCAAATCTTTTGTCCATTTAATGTGCTTACTCACTTGATAATCTGGCTTCTTAAACTCTTGTATATGCATTGATACTTTGAAATATCTGCCATAATCAGCAGCATGTGGAGTTCTTCTCCCCATTTAGATAATGTGGGGATATTGGTATTTTATTTATTTTTATAAATCTCACTGAAACCACGTGACCAAAATCATGGAATAGAGTACATGAAAATTTCACTTCCTAGCACAATTGGGCCTGTTTTTGCTTTGTTTTGTTTTGTTTACTTCATCCTGAGCTCTCTTTGTGCACCAACTCCCCTATTTAGTTTTTGTTCTTAAAGGTCAATGCCTGTGGTTGGGCTGGGGAAGGAGAGACGCTTCAGTGACAGAGACTGTGTTGGCAGAGCTGTTTGACAAAGCTTCCACAGCTGACTGAGCCTACATTATTCTTAACCACCAGCAGCAATTCTTTGCAACCAGGAATAGTCAATTAAATTATCTTTAAAAACATTAATTAATCTCATTTGAATTGTTCAGAGGACCAATGATTTTGTTTTTAAGTGGTAATATGTATGTGCTAGGGGAAGAGGTATATAAAAGAACACATCTGGATATTGCATAGCTCTTTCTTTTTAATATTTCAGGCTTTTCAATATGTCAGCTTCTATATAATTATTCACTAAAGCAAAGTTAACATGATGATGTGATAAGATATGTGTACACATATGTGTGTGTGTATACATATACACACACATTGTATATATAACTGCT
Source organism: Eulemur rufifrons (assembly GCF_041146395.1). Taxonomy (NCBI): domain Eukaryota; kingdom Metazoa; phylum Chordata; class Mammalia; order Primates; family Lemuridae; genus Eulemur; species Eulemur rufifrons. Next base: position 39,874,167 of record NC_090988.1, read on the forward strand.
TACATCACACTGGATAATTTCTAGTGAATCTGTAATGCATGTCATCTTTGCCTTTGATTCTTAAAATGAGAACAAATTTCAGGAGAAATATAAAGAATAACTTAAACTCAGACTAGCAAAAAGACAGAACCCGATACTACTGCTTCACTATTAAGATTCAGCTATTATAATATTTGCTAATCACATGTAAAGAACAGAAATACAAATTTCTCTTTGCTAGCACTCAGCTCTCACTCTACCCTCTGTATCTTCATGATCATTAATGGTTACCTCAATTATTTATTTGTATAAGTGCCAAAGGTTTGGTTATTTTACTTTACTTAGAAATCATGGCTCCTCTCCTGTGGGGTTGAAATTTGGTATTTTAAAAATTTTGTCCTACTTTCCTGTATTAACTCTTTTCTTGTATGAACTTTTCTTGGTAAAGAAAATTTTTCTAGAGGATGAAATGGATTACGTATAACAACTGACTTTGTCAATGACCCATCTTTCTTGTTATATTCAAAAGAATTTTTCTTTAAGTCAGATATTATTTTTATGATTATAAATTGTTTTATCACATTATAATTTCTCACACTTTATTCCAATGACTACAGAAAGATGTCTTAAAATCAAGCACTTTTACTGTGAAAACGAAATTACAAGAAGTAAATAAATACATTTCCTTCTAGGGCGATGCTAATATAAACTGCAAAAAAATCTGATAAAAATAAAAATGTTATTTTTGTTCTTGGGAAGCAATTTGCTGTTGTCTTAGGTTACACCTTTGCAGGAGTTCTGGTTAAAGATGGCACACCAATGAGATGTTTTTATTTTCTCCTCCTCCCCTCAACTATGAAATGATAGTAGGAATGTATAAATGTAAATAATCGTAACCAACCATGAAAATCTCATTTGCCCATCAAAGAAGTTCTTTAGAGCAATCTGTAATTGGATAGGATCATATTGACTGAGAAAACCCAAGCAGGGGGGTCGAAGTCTAGAATATGACCAGCCAAAAGTGGGAGCTCTTTTTTTCTAGTGGGCTAGAGGAGGTCCAGTTGAGAATCAGCAGCTATACAAAGAAGTCAAACATCAGCAATAATCAGAGTAATCAGTGGCTATCTGTAGAACAACTTGATCAGGTGACACCTCTCCTTCTACTGGCATTCCCAAACAGAGGAAGCAGTATACAATGTTTGTCTTGGATAAATTCATAAAACTGCTTTCCATAGAAAGTGCATTTTTTTTTTTTTTTTTTTTGCTGAGGTAAAGCTGCTGTGAGTCTTTTATGCCTAAGAGAGAAGCAAAAGAGATCAAAGTAACTCCAAAGTGCCATAAAAATATAAGGTAGAGGCAATGGGAGAGAAAAGGTAAGAAATTTCTGCTTAAGATAAAAATATGTTGAACTGCTTTCACATTTGAAAGTCTCCCAGCTTATCTGACTACCTTGGTATTCCGTGCCTCCTAATAATATGCGTCACTATGTTGTGAATTATTTACATAAATTAATTCATTTTATTCTCACAATGGCCTTATGTGGTAAATACCATTATTACCACCATTTAAGAGATACGGCAACTGGGGCACATAAATATCAAGTAGCTTGCTTAGGTTCACACAAAGAGTAAATATTATTGCTGAGACTTGAACACAGAGTCTGGATCAAGAGTCCTATGTCCTTAGCCACTACGCTAGGTCACCCTAAGGCAATGCCTACTATTTGATGAGTCACACAAAACCTATAGTCAGTTTCCCCACATGGGGGAAAGGACTTCAGAGAAATAGACTTGACAAACCTACAGAGGAAACTCATGTGAGCTCTTTCTGTTTATCAGCCAAATCCCTTGTCCATAAATATGAACAGGCAATCAAGAGTCATCAGACATTTGGGGAAACTCAACAGCTTACAAGAGAAAAATCAAGATGAACCAAAAAGGCCAGGGAAAATTTAAGTAATAAAAGAGAACTTTAAAAATTGTGATTATCCTTAGAAAAATAACAGAGAATATTTCATCAACAAAAAATAAAACCTGCAATGGGATATAATAGTAATTATACAAAAGTTGGACATTTCAAATTAGATTCCTAAAGTTAAAAAAAGTCTACAGAATGGCTAAGTAATTGGATGGACATGGTTTAAACCAAATAGTTCACTGTGGATGAAATAACTATGAACTCTCTCAGAATGTGGACAAAAGGCAGAAAATGAGAGAAATTAAGGAACAGAAAGGATTGAGGCAGGCACTGCAATATCCACTCAATACAAGTTCCAAAATAAGAGAATACAGAAAAGTTAGGAGAGAATGTCATAAAATTACAGTGGAATATAATTTCAATGATTTTAAAAAGTCATTTTTATATTTAAATAATTCATTGAGCATCAAATAAGATGGGAGACAAAAATTTAAACCTATAAATATCTTGGCAAAATTTCTGAATTTCAAAGGAAATTATATAAACTTTCAGAAAGGAAAAAAATAACCAGATTACTTCCAAAGAAATAAGAACTCAGAGACTGGCATCACACAGGCCACAAAAGGAAAGATAAATAAGTGAGACTACATGAAACTAAAAATTCTCTGCATGGCAGAGGAAACAATCACCAAAATGAGAAGACAAATGAGAGAAAATATTTGCAAACCGATATCCAATAAGGGTGTAAAAATTACAAGTTTTTCACCAACGTAGAAAATATAAACAAAGAAAAGTTAGGATAATAGTCTCATTTGGGACTATTACTATCTCATGAAAGCATTGGGTAGCCAATTCCCATTACCATAACTTCCAGATGTTTTAGGAAAGATGCAGTTATTAATTGTGAAACATATAAAATGATTTCAGTTACTAAACTCTCTTTGGCTGGTTTAATGACTTGGGCAGAAGGATAATTTCTGAGAAAATTATTTCTATAGGGGTGTAATTAAAGATCTTAGATTCTTTGCAAACACAACATAAATAATTTAAACATCATTAGAAGTTCATTCCAGTGATGAGGCAGGGTTTGATGAGGGAATGTTGTGTTTATTGGAAACAAATTTTCACATGCACAAAAAAAATGTCTCTAATTAACACTGTAATTTTAAACTCAGATGTGGGGTATAGATTCCACTTTTTCCCTTTTTTTTTAAATTATATTTCTTTAATTGAAATAGATTTAATTTTCCACATTTGTATTGATCAAAAAGCATGGTAGAAAAAGTATAATCTTAGGGATCAGATAGGAGTAGGCTCAAAACTAAGTCCTACTTTTTCAAGTAACTCAATCTCGCTAAGGCTCAATTTCTTTACATATAAAATGTAGTCAAAATCCTTTCTTATTTGGATATTGTACCCTTCTTACAATCTAGCACATCTTATATTATCCTGGATAGAGTTTTAGCCCATCCTTCCAAGTGAGGTATCACAAGGATGGAAAAACATGCACCACATGTACTTATCAAATTGGTACCAACTAACTGACACTAAGGTGTTCACATGGTAGTAATACTCACTGGTTGCCAGTCGGTGGTGGGCAGAGCGGGGTAAGCCCACAACTAATGGAAACAGAATGCACAGTATGGGTGAGGGACATGCTTGTAGCCCTGGCTTGGGTGGGGCAAATGGGAATACATGTATCCAAAACATTTGTAACCCCATAATATCCTGATTAAAAAAAAAAAGAAAGAAAGTTTGCAAAATTCAGGCCCATGAAATTGTGAAACATATTCCACCATCTGGTTCAAGAGCATTTCATTGCCTTTAAGCCCAAAAGGATGGGTTCAGTTGAAGAGAATGTGTATCAGGCCAATGATTTCTTTTACATAAGTTATTGATATGTAATATTTGCATATTTTATGGGGTACATGTGATATTTTATCACATGCATAGAATGTGTAATGATCAATTCAGGATATCTAGGGTACCCATTGCTTCAAGCATTTATCATTTCTATGTGTCAGGAATATGTTGAGTCTTCTCTTCTAGATATCTTAAAATATACAATACATTTGTGTTAACTATAGTCACCCTCCTCTGCTATCGAACATTAGAACTTATTCCTTCTATCTAACTACATGTTTGTACCTATTAACTGACCTCTCTTCAAACTTCCCACACCCACACCATTTCCAACCTCTGGTATTTATAATTCTACTCTCTACTTCCATGATATCAACTTTTTTTAGCCCCCAAATGTGAGTAAGAACATTTTTTTTTGAGCCTGGCTTATTTCACTTAACATAATGACCTACAATTCCATCCATGTTGCAGCAAATGATAAGATTTCATTCATTTTTATGACTGAATAGTATTCCATGGTATATATTATTTATACTGTGTTTTCTTTATCTATTCATCTGTTGATGGACACTTAGGTTGATTCCATATTTTTGCCATTATAAATAATGCTGCAATAAACATGAGAGTGCAGGTATCCTTTTTATGTACTGATTTCCTTTTATATGGATAAATACCCAGTAGTGGGATTGCTAGATCTTAGCTCTATGCATTGATTGAGAAATCTCCATGCTGTTTTCCATAATGGCTGTACTAATTTACATTCCCATCAGCAGTGTGTAAAAGTTGCCTTTTCTCTGCAACCTTGCCAGCATGTGTTATATTTTGTCTTTTTTAAATAGCCATTCTAACTAGGATAAGATTATATTTCATTGTGGTTTTGATTTGCATTTCCTTTATGATTAATGATGTTGAGCATTTTTTCATATACTTGTTGGCTGTTTATATGTCTTCTTTTGAGAAATGTCTATTCATATCCTTTACCCACTTTTTGATGGGACTTTATGTTGTGGTGGTGGTGGTGGTGTTTGAGTTCCTTGTATATTCTGGTTATTAGTCCCTTGTCAGATGAATAGTTTGCAAATATTTTCTCCCATTTAACAGTTTGTCTATTCAGTCTGTTGATTGTTTCCTTTGCTGTGAGAAGCTTTTTAGCTTGATATAATTTCATTTGTCTATTTGTACTTTTGTTTTCTGTGATTTTGAGGTCTTCACTATAAAATCTTTGCCTAGACCAATGCTTTGGAGTGTTTCTCTTATCTTTTCTTCTAGTAGTTTTATAGTTTCAGGTCTTATGCTTTAAGTTTTTAATCTATTTTGAGTTGATTTTTATGTGTGGTGAGAGATACGGGTCTAGTTTTATTTTATTGCATATGAATATATAGTTTTCTCAATACCATTTATTGAAGAGACTGCCCTTTCCCCAATGTATGTTCTTAATGCCTTATCAAAAATCAGTTGGCTATAATTACATGGATTTATTTCTGGGTTTCCTATCATGGTTCATTGGTCTGTATGTCTGTTTTTATACCAATATCACATTATTTTGATTACTATAGCCTTCTAATACATTTTGAAGTCAGGTTCAGGTAGTATGATCCCTCCAGCTTTTGTTTTTTTTGGTTTTTTATTTTTTTTCCACTCAGGATTGCTTGGTTATTCAGGGTCTTTTTAGGTTCCATACATATTTTAGAAATTTTTTCTATTTCTGTGAAAAATGACATTGGTGTTTTGATAGAGATTGAATTGAATCTGTGGATTGCTTTAGTTAGTATAGAAATTTTAACAATATTAATTCTTCTGATCCATGAGCATGGATATATTTCCATTTGTTTGTGTCCTCTTCAATTTCTTTCATCACTGTTTAGTAATTTTCGTTGTAGAGGTCTTTCAACTCCTTGGTTACATTAAATCATAAGTATTTTATTATTTTTTATTATTATAAATGGTATTTCCTTTTGATTTGTTTTTTATCTAGTTCATTATTATTGCATAAAAATGTTACTGATTTCGTATCCTACACCTTAACTGAATTTGTTTATCTGATGTGTTTTGTAGTGAAGTCTTTAGATCTTTCTAAACATAAGATCAAGTCATCTGCAAAGAGGAAAAATTTGACTTCCTCTTTTCTAACTTGTATGCCTTTTATTTCCTTCTCTTGCCTCATTGTTTTGGCTAGGACTTCCAGTACTATATTGAATAGGAGTGATGAAAACTGGGCATCTTTCTCTAGTTCCATTTCTTAGAGGAAATATTCAGCATTTCCCCATTCAGAAAGATGTTAACTGTGGGTTTGTCATATATGGCTTTTATTATGTTGCGGTATGTTCCTTCTGTGCTTAGATTGTAGAGAGTTTTAATCATGAAGAGCATTAAATTTTATCAAATGCTTTTTCTGCATCTTTTGAGATGATCATATGATTTTTGTCCTTCATTTTGTTGATGTGATGTATCATGTTTATTTATTTGCATCTTTGGGATGCAAATCCCATTTAATCATGGTATATTACCTTTTTGATGTATTGTTGGATTTGGATTGCTAGCATTTTGTTGAGGATTTTTTGCGTCTATGTTCATCAGGGATATTGGCTTGTAGTTTGTTTTTTGTTTGCTTGTTTTGTTTTGCTTTGCTTTTGTTTTGTCCTTCCCTGGTTTTGCTATATGGATAATGCTGGTCTCATAGAATGAGTTAGAGAGAGCTTCCTCGTCCCTAATTTTTTGGAATAGTTTGAGGAGAATTGGTATTAGTTCTTATTTATAAAGTTAGTAGAATTGGGCAGTGATGCCATCTGGTCCTGGACTTTTCTTTGTTGGGAGACTTTTAATACTGACTGAATCTTGTTAGTCATTATATGTCTGTCCAGGTTTTCTATTTCTTCCTGAGTCAGTCTTCATAGATTTTATGTTTCCAAGACTTTATCCACTTCTTCTAGGTTTTCCAGTTTGTTAGCATATAGTTCTTTATAATTGTCTCTGATGAACTTTTGTATTTCTGTGGTGTTAGTTGTTGAGTCTCCTTTTTCATTTCTGGCTGTGGGGAGTAAGCTTCAGCTCTTGTGGGCAGGGAAAGCATATCCTCAAGGTGCAAGTACATTACAGCCCTTCTGCTGGTGGGGACTAGGTTGCTGTCTGTAGCAGTGGTCCAAGGCAGGCAGGTTTCAGGCTTCAGGGAACACGTGCTTTGACTCCCTTTGCTCCAGGGGCTGCCTTTCCACTGTGTTACACTGCCTGTCCTCTCAGGTACACAACACCATGTATGCTAGAATGCTGGGGACTCCTGCTGTTCCACTAGGTCCAGCTGGCATTGTGCTGCTGCCCCCTTCTGGGTGGATACAGGGCAATGTCAGTCAGGGTCCAGGGATGTGGAGATATAGGAGCTGTTAGGCCTCTGTAGGATGCAGTCTGGTAGAGGTGTATGTAGGCTTTCAAAATGATGTTGTGCTGCAGCTGCTTAGGACTTTGAGGGTGTCTGTGACCCAGCATGAGCTTCCTCTTTGAAGCAATGCCATCACACAGTCTCCAGGCAGCTCCTATGTTGGTCTCAGGGCCTGCAAGGGCCAAGGAATGCTCCTGTGGCTAGGGTTGCAGGAGTCTATGCTGGGAATATGGACCACTGGGATCTCTTACTTTCCCTTTCCTCATACTAGGGAGCCTCTCTGGGTTCCCAGCCAATCCCAGATGGGCTGGCTGCCTCCTTTCCTGGCTCTTCAGGGCCTCAGGTGTTTCCTGTCACTTTGCTGAATTGCATGTTTTCTCTTAGATAATCTATTCAAATTATCTACTTGCTATGTGGGTTCTTCCATGTGGTTGAGGTAAGTGGCAGAAGCCTCTAGTCAGCCACCTTGAAGACCCTTCCAGGCCAATGATTTCGGGTGAGTATTCAATGGACAGTAAAATGTTTGTCTATTATATGTTTTTTGACATATATATTTAATAAAAATCAAAAGCCATTCTAGTTTGCTAAAATGATACCACGATGAACAAAATATTTTTTAAAACTTACTAACTCCAATTACTATTTGTCAAATTTTTGTATTAGTAAATGTTAAAACCATTCAAAAATTCTGAATAAAACATAATAAATACCTTTGCACCCAAGACACAACTTAATATTAAAATTATAGTGAAATGAGTTTATTCTTTCAGTAAACTATGTATAAAAGACTACTTTGCATTAGTTTAAACTGCTTATTCAAAATTTTGAACACATAAACCCAGCATAATTTAAATCTTCTCTTGCACAAAGAAGACACTATTTTGAGTATGTGTATGGAGCAAGAATATGTAAAAGAAAAAAATACAGATGCTTGTCAACTTACAGTGGGGTTACAACCAAATAAATTCATCATAATTTGAAAACATCATAAATTGAAAATGCTGTTAATACATTTAATCTATCAAACATCATAGGTTGGTATAGCTTAACTTTAATGTGCCCAGAACACTTACATTGGCCTATAGTTGGGCAAAATCATCTAATACAAAGTCTATCTTATAATAAAGTGTCAGATATATCAAAATTTAAAGTATGGTTTCTACTGAGTGTGTATCACTTTTGAACCATCAAAAAGTCAAAAAATCATAAGTCAAACCATTCTAAATCAGGGACTATCTATAATAATTTCCCTGATGGAGTTTACAATCTAGTCAGAGAGCTAAAATAAAATTTCAAAAAATGAACATCTATGACAACAAAGCATAATTCTAAGTTGTAAAAGAGAAACATAAATTGAGTAAGGTGGAATTCAGAGCCAGGAACATCCACTTTCAATTTGAAAATGAAGAAAGCACTCAAGGAAGACAGGGTTTTTCATGTGGACTTTTAAGAATTAGTAAAAAATTTGAGAGATGAAAAAATATGAGTCATGATTCTTCTTTAAAAGCCACATAAAACTGACCATGTAGCTTTAAGCAAAAGGTAAATATATAGAGGAATTATTGGGATTTTACAGAATCAAGAGAAGGCTGGAAGACCATGCTTAGAAAATAGAAAAGGTAATGGGAAATTTTGAAAATTTGGCAGAAATCATGCTAGGCATGAGAAAAATCTAGCCAGAAGCCATATTAACCACATGCTATAACCATTAACCCATCACTATATTAACAACAACAACAAAAATATAAATTATACTGGCTGTGTGTATTGGCTCACTCCTGAAATCCTAGCACTTGGGGAGGCTGAGATGGAAGGATCGCTTGAGGCTAGGAGTTCAAGACCAGCCGGAGCAATATAGTGATACCTGTCTCTACATAAAAATAAAAAATTAGCCAGGTGTGGTGGCATCCACCTGTAATCCCAGCTACTCAGGAGGCTGAGGCAGGAAGATTGCTTCAACCCAGGAATTAGAAGTTGCAGTGAGCTATGAGGACACACTGCATTCTAGCCCAAACAATAAGGCAAGATCATGTCCCCCAAACCCCCAAAATTGTGAGCTATAAATGCCTTTCGATCCTTGCATAACTCACAAGGGTCAACATACCATGCAGGGTAGATGGGTCTGGAGTGAGGAAAAGAACTCTGCTCTGAGATGTTATAAGTGAGAGAATGAACACTATTTTTAGTTATTTGGACACCAAATTTCAGTTAATTTTGTAATTGTCATATTATGCTATGAAATTCTAATTTTTTAGCATAAACTGACATCAATATTTTTTAAAACATGAACTTTGAATCATTTACATCTTGAATAATACCCAGAGAGATATACTTGGCATTGATAGTTTGAATCAAAGGAATACTCATTTGAAAAGGATTGTTCTTTGCCTACATAATCCTCAGAGAAAGGAGAAAATGGATATCGGCAATGTATACTTTCTCTAAAAAACTAATGCCTAATCCAAGTTCAAAGGCTTTCTGAATAATTAAAATATAAAAATAAGAAAACTGAAAATAACACATGCACCTCTGCACTGAAATCTCCACATTTCCATGATTAAACTAAAGAAGACAAAGGTGAACTAAAAATGTCCTCTTTGAAGCAAAGATAGCTCATTATCAATAAAAAATAATGGTTAAAAATGCCCTTAAAGTTATCAAACAAATAAAGAGATTATTTTTCTTAAAGTTATCAAACAAGTAAAAAGGTTATTTTCTTGCTAAATATAGTAAAAATATGGACTTAGCTAACAACCATGTTTTCACTATTCCCCTGACTAGAGTAGAATCAGAAGCTTGTTGAACAACTGAAAATTATTACATAGACACGCCACAGGTTTAATGATGCTCTATCACTGGCACATTTACCTGTTTAAGATTGTACCCTTTTAAAATGCTCAAGTCATGTAATTTCATGTTTTATTAATAGTTTGAATTCTGTTCAATTGATTTGTGTACAGGTTCCTATTTATACAATTTTATTACAAAGATATTGTATAATTTTATTAATTTACATTTTGATTGTTTTATAAAATGTTACTATATTTTTGTTTTTAATATGTATTAAATTGTGAGTTTATTGATTCAAAACATCTGAGCTTTATGTAAATAGTGACACTTTGCAAACAAACATCCAAATAGCAGTAGTGTTATTTTGCTGTTGTATTATGATCAGTAAGGAGTTTACAATAATATCTCCCACAATGGGAACATTTTCCCAAGTAAAAATGGGTGCTTGGTATAGAACAGGAAAAAAAAATACCTGAGCAATATCACCAGCATGATCAGAGGCAGGAAAACAGTGCATATTAGGGAATGTGAGTTATTTGGTATGAAGTTCTGTTGTAGAAGATAGAAACTAATTTTATTTGTTATTTCTTTATTTTTCTCATGGAAAGGCACATTCCCCTGAAGTGAGAAATTCTTGAGTGTAATTCTAGTGACTTGTTGATAAAGGGCATGGCAATGTGGCAGATGCCACTTTTGAATAGCATGGCTTACCAAACAACACGGATCATCAACCAAGCATACATGCAGGGTAATTACATTAGGGTCCAAAGCTAAGCTACAGTAAGTAATAATAATCACAAAATGTTGTATTATGCTGAAACTTTTCCAGGAAAATGAGAGTGATCAGAAGTTTGACAAAGTAGAAAAGAGGATGTTTCAAATATAAAACAAAGAAAGTAATTAAATGCATTCATTCTGTAGCAAGTAGAAGAAAAGGATTTTAATGACCAACTCAGAAAGGATTAGGAAATATTTTTTAATGTGATTTCATTCCAAGAAGATGTTTTTGAATATTTTATGCTATTGGCTTATCATACAAACGCTAACCAGTAATCCAAACTAATAAAATCTTAACAAAAATAATATTTAAAATATTGCTATTCACTGAACCGGTAGCTTTATTATTGTCTGAGGTTAGCATTACAATATTCAGTCTACCAACAGAACCTAAAGGCCCTTATCAGTAGGTCAAATATTATACAATCGCAATTAATATTACCACCTGTGGAAGAAAACTTTCATGAAAATATCCTAACCAACTTTATAAATCTCAAAGTAAACATAGCAATTCTTTCACTTATTCTTTCACTAAAGTCAAGTGATGGGAGTTGTTTACCAGTAACATCATTTTCTTCAAGTAATCATGGAAGTTCAGCTAAATGAGACAGAGAGCATTGTCCAAACTAGAATTTCAACTGGAAAAGAATTATTAAATAGTAATATTACCTCATATAAAATTGCTAACTTTTAAGACCATTTAATACCTAAAATTTTGGTTTTAAAATCAAATGAATGAGAGCCATGATCCTTAATACTGTGTTAACAATTCTTTAAGTTCCCTGAATGAGAGGAGAATTGGTCCTGTGATATTTGAAACCACTTAGAGGGTTCCTATTAAGTAACAGAAGCAGCAGCAGAAGCTGAAATCTACAAGGATGAACAATATCTCCAAATGGCACTTCTCTTTATTTGGAGAACAAAACTTCTGGGAAGAAGTGATATTTGCCTGGTACATTAGAAAATTTGTATCTATTTTAAATACATTTCAGTAGCTTTGCAACATTTAAACATTACATTCCGCCAATATTTCTCATCAGTAACACAACACTTCATTTACATAATTAAAATGACATCAAGAAATATTACATTAAAAGACAGATGTATTGGGATCAAGTCTCCTTTTTGGTATCTACAGTTATGTGACCAAGTTTCACTATCTTTGGGCCTCAGTTGCTTCAAACACCAACTGTAAATAATATAATGATAATAATACCTTCTGTTCCCGAATGTAAATTGGATTAGGCGCTCTCTTGGGGTTCTTTCACTGATGAGCTCCATGATTCTGTGAATCAATATGTTCATGCTCTCATAGAAATGAATGAAAACTAAATTATTTTTCATCCCCCTTACTTGCAACACCAATGAATAAAATGCCATCATTTCAATTCTAATTCTACTACGATTTTGAGTATTCACAATATGCCAAGCATTGTGTTAAGCATCAATTAATTTAATCTTCAATATGATACTTACAGATGGTTATTAATGTCCTCATTTCATAGATGAGGAACTGAACATTAAAGAGATTAAGAAATTTGTTACATATGTTCTGAATAATAAGCTCATTTAAATCCAGGTCTCTCAGGTGCCAAAGTGCACAACCCTTTCTCATGCTTATGTTTATTTTGCAACTGAAGGAGTTGCGTTGCTACAACAAGGCAATACCATATTTGCTTCAACTGATTACAAGGATTCCATTTCAGCTATCATCCTATGACAAATATGTTTGTTAGCAGAATTACAACAGGTTATAGGGTACTTTTAACCTTTCCAAAACAATGCTACATATATCTTATTTGTCCCAGAAAGTTTGTTTACCAGATATAACACCTATGTCTGTCTGTGCCTATTTGGCATACAAAAAAACAACTGCAACAGAGAAAAGATAACTTTTCCAGAGCCAGAGAATGATTATGGTATGGTAGAAAGAGATCTGCAAAAAATAAAAATTAACAAGAGCTGAATCTAAAACCAGGGTGTGCCCAGTTCCCCTCCTGGTCTCTTCCCACCATTTCACAAGTTTTCTGTTCATGGCCTTTTCTGAGTACTTTCCCAGAAATAACAATAGTAGCAATCCTTGAGGTTGTCGTATGCGGGACGTTGACTCACCAAAAAACACTTTTAAGAAATACATATTAGCCAGGGATTATCCCTCCAAACTCATGATAGACAATGCTTAATGTTTCATGTGATTACCTCATGAATACAGTATACTGTAATTATTTTCTAGAAAAGTGAGTTACATAGACATTAAATTTTTGCCTAAAGTCATACAGATAGTAATTAGAATCGCAAAGAAAACTAGAATTGAATATCAAATAGAAGCTAGAAATGGAAAAGTATCTGGGAACATTTTTATATACTGCTCCTACCATTAGATCCTTATTTCTAAGCAAGTATTCAAGGCATTTTATCAAGTAGGAGATTAACAGTATCTAAAATTTAATTTAAATTAAAAATTATGAGCAAGCAACCTATCCAAAGCAATGTTGTGATCAGAAAGACAGCGCCTGGGCAATAATGACCAGCTGGGTCTCTGTGAAGATAATGCTACAATACTGAGCACACACGTGCCTTGGAGTGCCACCTGGCCACTGGCAGCATAGCCTTCAGAGAAGAAATCCATTGCACTCAATCCCTAAGTAACTGGCTTAGCACTTGGTCTTCTTTCTGCCACTTGCTTTAAATGATTTGTCTAACCTGTAATTATTTTTAGATTTTTTAGTATTGGTGAAATTATGGCAGGATGTCCAAAAAGATCACTGACTCTCATGTATATGAAAGTTATGACCTTATATAGTCTAATGGATTATGATCACTAACAAATCTGAGTTAATGATAATGGTGACTAACGTCAATTGAGAGCTACTATTTTCCAGGGACTATGCTTAATGTTTCACGTGACTACCTCATGAATACAGTATATTGTAATTATTTTCTAGAAAAGAAAAATGAGTTACATAGATATTAAATTTTTGCCTAAAGTCATACAGATGGTAATTAGAAGAGCCAGAATACGAACCTGGCTGTTGGGTTTAGAGTCTCCACTCATAACTACAGCATCAAATAGCAGTTTCTTCTTAAAGAGAATTTTCTATGTGTCAGGAACTATGCTAAGCACATTATTGTGTTGTATTCTTATATTATTATTCCTATTATCCAGATGATGATACTAAGGATTAGTGAAATGAAATAAGTTAAAGATCACACACTTGGTTAGTGGTGGAGCCCATATCAAATCTGTTTTGTTTTTGTCTGTTTACTGATTCCAATATCTCAGCAAGTGTGCACTTTGCCATATCACTTCTAGTTAGGTTATGTCTACTGTGCAGCATATTCAATTTAGAATTATTTGCTATTATTTAAAGTTATTTTTATCATTTTGCATTTAAAGAGAAAATTTCTCTCCAAGGAACAATTCTTACCTGTATAATTTTTTTCATCATCTGGAAAAAATTAAGAACACATGATAGAAGTATCCCAAGAATGGAAAAATAAGCACCACATGTACTCACCATCAAATTGGTTTCACTGATCATCACCTAAGAGCACATTTAGGAATAACATTAATCAGGTGTCGGGCAGATGTGGGGGGGGAGGGGATGGGTGTATACATACATGAGTGTGATGTACACCATTTAGGGGATGGACACACTTGAAGCTCTGATTAGGCGGAGGGGTGGGGGGCAAGGGCAATATACGTTCCCTAAACTTTTGTACCCCCATAATATGCTGAAATTAAAAAAAAAATTAAAAAAGAACATGATAGAGAAGGTAGAGAAGGTACATAGTTCATTTTCATTTTAGATCTGAGTTCAGCTTCTACATCTAATTTTAAAGGATGGACTCTGTCAACTTACTTAATTCACCATCTAATAGAGCCAATAGATTCCGAGAAAATGTTTGGAAAGATTTATGAACACTTAAATTCATACCAAAGATTTAATGCCACATCACAGTTTGTTCCATGTGAGAATTACTAGTGGGAATTTTTACTGGGCTTATTTGTGAGCATCTTTGATTGAAAGCACTGGAAGGTAAACCTTTATCCCTCAAATACGCTCTTGCTTTCGTAGAGCAGTTTAGCTTGCAAAGCCACAGGGCAAGTTTTTGGCAAAGTAAAATTATGTGTGTTTTTAACTTTTCTTTCTTTTAACCACCAGGGAGATAAACCTTTACAAGACTGAATGGCAAGCAAGGGTCTCTGAGCCACAGAAAGCTGTGGAGATGATCAATAGAATAGTGTTCTTAAGCCAAGATAGAAGGGTAGCCAAAAAATATATTGCTTAATTTATACAATAAAAAGAAATCAAGGATGTGTAACGTGGAAGCTAGGGGCAGTCACCCCAATAATAATGTTTTGCTCAGTTTCTTGATGTGAGATAGTCTTAGACTCTAAACCCCTGACTGAAAGAGAGGCTATCTCGGAGGAAACAACTGGCAGTTACAGCCAGGATTGATTCCCTGATGCCTTCCAAAAAGGGATGTATGGCCATTTAGTCAGATAATCATACCATGGGAAAAGGTAAATACACAAACAATTCCAGGACTGTTAGGCACAGGGAACCAGAAGCCAAAAGCACCATCAATGCCCATATTGGAGCAAGGACAGGTAATAAATGGAGTCTTGGCTCAGATACAGCCAATAGTAGGTCAACAGGGTTCATAATCCACCTGTGGGTTCTTTTTCTAGTCACTGAATAAATAATTTCTATTGATATACTTGTAGTTGACAAAATCCTTACACTGATTCCTTCACCTACAGTATAAGAGCTATAATAGTGGGGAAGGTGAAGTGAGAGCCCTGAAAATGTCCCTTGTCCCTCAAGGCAGTAAACCACAAACAATACTGCATCCTCATGGGGGTAAGAGTGCTTGATGTTACCCTTGATCCTTGATTGAAGGATGCAGGAGTGGCGTCCTCATCATGTTACCATTTAATCCACCAGTATGTTTTTTACCAAAACTGAATGAATAATGGCAGATGACACTGGGGATTACTACAAAAGTTTTCAAGTAGTAGTTTTATTTAAGCTGCTATGCTGGATGTTATATGTTTGTTACAATAAATTGATACAGACTCCAGTGATTGGTATTTTTTTTTTTCTATCAAGCTGTGTTCTAGGAGGTAAAGCATATGAACTATATCCATGGATTCCAATAGCCAATGGCTTCTTTTTGAATTTGGCCATTGAGAATCAAAAGAGATTGGCTACCTACCTGTAAAGCCACCTTAAGTTGGTTGTGCTCCTTGATTGAAGGTTACAGATCTTGTAGGCAACTCTATGTCTTGGGTTTCCAGTATCCCCTCCCTCACTTTATTGTTTTGGGCCTTAGGGTGTTAATAGCTTGGCTACCACTGAGCTTTGGGTTATAATACTAACCCCACACCTTTGCAAATAGTTTTTTAATAAACAAACTCTCCTTAAATGATCTAATATTGAATGTGCCCTTTGTTTTCTTTAGAACTCTGACTGCTTCTTATAAGAGACCATCAAATTCCCTTGAGATATTGAGAACAAAAATACAGAGATACTGAGAATTAGGAATATAGAAATCATACTGAATGTCTCTT
The DNA here is from genome assembly GCF_041146395.1 of Eulemur rufifrons. Classification (NCBI taxonomy): domain Eukaryota; kingdom Metazoa; phylum Chordata; class Mammalia; order Primates; family Lemuridae; genus Eulemur; species Eulemur rufifrons. The sequence goes on from NC_090988.1 coordinate 39,890,444, forward strand.
GATTTATTAAATAATTTTCTGCTTATTGGCTCTTGGGAACACTTTAAGAATTTCATCAACATTTAACAAATGATTTTGTCTGTTATGTATTAAGATAGTGGTTCTCAATATGTGGCCTTTGCATCAGCAGCATCAATAACCACTTAGGAACTTGTTAGAAATATTAATTTGGGGGCTTCATCCCAGACTTACTAAATCAGAGACTCTGGGAATGGGGCTCCGCATTCTGTATTTTAACAAGTTCCCCAGGAAATTTTGATGCATGCTATGGGTTTAAGAATCAGTATATTAAGGTGGACCACAACCCTGTCTTCCTGATACATTATAGAGAAACACAAACTTAGTTATAACCAAATATTAATACATTGGAGACTCTTATTACATAAAAACCAAATATACTGAATCAAGACACAAATAGAAAACAAATATTTACATGATTGGTCCTATCACCAAACTTCAGCAGCTTTTCTTAAATTAGAAAGTTCATAGAATGTTTAGCTCTCTTTTCTCAATTTTATCATAATTTTCAGCTTTAAAAACCATATAAGCTGCAAAGAGGTGCCTAGGGAACAAATATAATTGCTTACAGATCAGTGTTTTTTCTAAATTTTAAGGTAGTTACAAATTTTATTTTCTATGCACAAAAGCTACCACTAAGGACACCAAAAAAGGCAATAAATGTGAGATATGGCAGCCTTTGTAATATGTTCCACGTATAGCCCTAAAGTGCTTATGAACTTTTCTTATCCTGACTATCAGAATCTCCACCCATCCAATCACCTATGTCTTTCAACTTGTGACTTGAATAACAACAATTTAATCTATAATCTATAATGTGCAATAAGAACTATACAAACTTTTCTGCACATAATTTTTATATCCAAAATGAAAATAATTATTAAAAATATAATTATTATTGAGCTGTATTCTAGGGAAGAATAATATTACCAGGGGTAAATCATCATTCATTTAAGAAAACACCTAACTGGATTGCTGTTTAGTTGGGAAAGGTGATTGTTAATTATCCTGTCCCAACACCTGCAAGATGTGAAGGGGACTAATTTCATGACAAATTAATAAAATGCTGTAAATGACAAATATCAGATATTTGGAGAATAAGAGTAATAAAAGGATACAGAGATGGCGGAGGATCAAATTAACATGGCATCAGGCAGGGCCATCAGAAAGGTAACTGTGAAAAAAATTACCTGTGAAAGGGATGGACGAAGGTCTGTGGCAGGTATGGCCAAGGGGCTAAGAGGCTGAGTTGTTTGATAATTCAATTTTGTTATGACCTGCTCTGTGCTGTGCTAAAATCTACCTTATTTTTTCTTTAGCTTTATTAAAGCAACATTGAAAAAAAATTGTACAAATTTAAAGTATACAACTTGATGTTTTGATACACATATACTTTGTGAAATGACCACCACAATCAAGCTAATTAATATATCCAACATCTCACATAGTTACCCTTTTTGTGTGCCTGGTGAGGACATTTAAGATCTAACCTCTTAGAGTCATGTGAGAAGACAGTGGCTCTTGTCGATGTAGAGTTGCAGTAGGAAAAAGGGAAGAAACAATTCCCAGAAAGAAAAAAAAATTGGTCTATTACCAGAAAAATGAGAGGAGTGTTGTTAAATAAAATTATAGATGTTTACTAAAAAAAAAAAAAAAAGATCTAACCTCTTAGAAAATTTCAAGTATATGATACAGTATTGTTAACTATAGACATCATGCTATATATTAGATCTCCAGAACTTATTCATCTTGCATGAGCAAAACTTTGTTCCTGTTGACCAACATCTCTCCATTTCCCCCTTCTACACAGTCTCTGGTGACCACCATTCTACTATCTGCTCCAATGAGTTGGACTATATAGATTCTATATATAAGTGAGATCACACAGTATTCTTTAATATTTAACCATTTCATGAGCCTAATAAGTCTGGGGTCTGAAGGAAAGGAAAAATTTTCTATGTTTAGGATATAAAGAGCAGAGAGAAGGGAATAACCATAGAAAGTAAAATTGAGAATTTAGTGGAAACAGAAAACTGCATCATGATATGTTTCCTAGTCCCATGCAAGGTTTTGGAGAGGTGGCTGGATTTTCCACAAGAGGTGGCATGGGAGCTTAAGGTAATTTGTTTGTATGAAATATCAAATGGACACCAGATAATTGGAAGACTCAGTGACATTCAGGTGGCAAACGAATGGATTATTTTTTGTTGTGTAATGTTTAATTTTTATTGTTTCTTTCAAAATTAATGTACAATAAAATTGGCTTTACTGTGTACAGTTCTATAAATTTTAAAAAATGTATAGATTTCTATAACCACCAAGACATAGAACAGCTCTATCTCCTCAAAAATCTCCCGTGTTTTCCTTTGTAGTCACACACTCCCCCAGTATCAAACCCTCATGTTCACTGATCTGTTCTCAGTCACTATAGTCTTATCGTTTTAAGAGTTTCATATAAATGGAGTTAAACAGTATATACCATTTTGAAACTCATTTCTTTCATTCAGCATTGTACTTTTGAGATGTTTGTGTGTATCAATAGTTCATTCATTCTTAAAATTAATTTATGTTTTCATTAACAAATATAAAGTGTATATATTTATGGTGTGCACCATGATTATGATATATGTATAAGTATGGAACATCTAAATAAAGTTAATTAACATATCAATTACCTCACATACTTATTTTTATGGTGAGAACATTTAAAATCTACTGTTTTAGCAATTCTCAAGTGTACAAAATATTATTATTCATTCCAGTCCCTCCCTTTATTGCTGTATAGTATTCCATTATACAGATTACCGCACTTTGTTTATTCATTTACTTGTAGGAATCTGGTTGTTTTGGTTTTTAATGATTATGAATAGAGGTGCTATAAATTTACACATGCAAGTTTTTGAGTGAAAATAAGTTTTTGTTTCTCTATGGTAAATACCTAGAGTTGAGATTATTACGTGGTGTGGTAAGTGTAGCATCATGGGAAACTAAAAAACTGTTTTCCAGAGAGGCTGTCTCAGTTTGCAACCCCATCAGCAACCTATGAGAGTTCCCATTGTGGTATTGTAATTAGCTTATATGTCAAAAGTAAAAGGTGTGTTTCTAGCTCAAATGTGCCAAGCTCATTTTTCTGGTTTGAGAGAATCTCTTCTTTGTGTTACTTCTGGCCCTTTCCCTTTGTATTCCATTTAGATATCTACCCATTAAAATATGTAATAGTACTTATAAATTTTTGCTTACAACATATTTATAATTATAAACTCAAGATAGAACTAGTCAAGTCCAGGAATTGAATCCTCAAAAACACATGAAAGTATTGGTCTTGGGTCGTCAAGGTTTATAAAAAGCATTTTGAAATGCTCTCCATTCAGAGGCTTCTAACTAGAAAGTAGCAGGTTGTGGGAGTCAGTCCTTCTCAGGACATACCCACGTTTTTCAGCCTTACAGTTCCCCTCCAGTTCTCCCCCAGATAACTGTAATTAGCATTCATCTTCTAGTTGAAATGCTTTGGGGAAAAATGAGAGGCAAATCAGCAGGGTTTCTTATTAAAAACTAAAGGAAAAATAGAGAATATCATTAAATAAAAACTCCTACAGAATTGTATGAGCTAGCAACTAACACTTTAATAAAAAAAAAAAAAAAAAAAAAAACACTTGAACCATGAGAGAAAGTAATCATTAGTTGGTATCATTCTCCTTAAATGCATAAGTTCAACTAGCAGGAGAAAGAGGTGGAGATGACCTTGTATGTTGAGCTATTATTGAGAAATGATCACAGATGGAGGGAGAGCCCCTCCTTCTACTTCCTTCATTCTCACAGAACAGAAAACCAACAGTATTCATCTGGTGGAATGAATCCTCTTGTTTAATTACGGTGACAGCCCTCTTACAAGTATAAATTCTACTCCCCTTTGCGGAAGTGCTTGCTTGAACTATTTCAAATAATTTAACAAATCATTTGCTGGTCCAAATCAATTTAGGAGGGCATATTTTTCTGAAGAATGAGCTGATACCAGCTGCATGAGAAATCCTGTCATGCAAAAGGAACCTAAAGAATGGGGATATATTTCTCCCTCAGTTCCTGACTCAAATCAAAGCAAATTTCTATATCCAAGCCTCATGGTCATACAATTAATTAAAACATTTGTGAATGTTACCTTGATTATTTATCATTAGTGTTGAGCCGTTTCAAGTCCCTGAGAGAGAAAGATTTTCCAAGTCCTTTCTCCACCTAAAAGGATTTATGAGGTTGAATGCAATACTTGTTTCTTTGCCTCATAATCTACCTTGCCCTATTTCTAGTTCCCACAGGTAAGAGATTTGAGAGTTATTAAATAATTTTCACCCTGTCCTAGGTGAAGCAAATTAATACACATGTGTATCTACCATGTCAGACAAAATCCTAAGCATTTTACATACATTGTTTTTAAAATTATTTTAACTTCTCTGTAAGGTGTAATTATCTCCATTTTCAGGTTATGAAAGTGAAGATTAATAATATTAAATAATTACTTATGATAGGTCACATGACTAATGAGTCAGAATTAGGAATTTATAACCTGAACTTTCCTTGGATAGTTTGGCAGGTTATTGGATTGAAATTTCCTTGAGGAGAAAAAGAAGATAATGTTTTTATTGTACACAGAAATACATAGAAGGCAATCAGTAAATGACTGTGAAATAAATCACAAGTCATTACTTTTTTTATTCAATTTAGCCACCCTCTCTTGTTGCTAACCTGCCTTCTGTCACCCAGTGGCAATTCTCCATAAGGTGAAAGTTATAACACCCAGCAAAAAGTCTTATAAAAATACTAACTGGTATATTTCAGAAAATGCTAATTTAAATTTGGAGCAGTTAAGTCCCTGAGGATTCAGTGCATCCCTTTAACTAATCATGGGAATTAGCAAACGATAATAGAGAGTGAAATAGGGGCAGATCAGATACAATGGTAATATATTTTTATAACAATTGTCTAGCCTGATATGATTTTTATCCATTCTCGTTGTTTACATTGACTATAAATTTCTGAAAAATACTAATGGAGCTAAATACTTGATGATGGCTCTCACTGGTCTTTGATACTATTAAAAACAAGGATATTTATCAACACTTGAAAAATACATTACTATAGCTGAGCTAACATAACCATTGCTGCATATTATTGTCTCCTTTCTTTTCCTCTCTTTACCAGAAGGGATAACAACATTATCCCATAGAATAAAACAGAGACAAATCAAATTGCAGCTAAGCAGGCAATGCACAAAAATGTAGATATCCTTGCATCCTTATATTCTTTATACAGATATGTGTGGTTTCTCTTAGTTAATTGAAAGCACAGGGGAAGCTCACTTGACAGCAAATTGTAGAGCCATATAATCCTCTTTGCGTAACAGCTATTGGCAGCAATTTTCAAGAATCCACATTGGAAAATTAATAATTTACTCTAGCTGTGTACAATTGTTATATAATTTTTCATTCACTCATTTTGAGTTTGAGGATAGAGTTGGAGAGGGTCCAGAATATATACTTTAGTAGGGATATTTTTCATTTTTCTTAGTTGCATTTTAAGTGAATGAAGAGTAAGAACTTAGTAGTCTAGTTATGCATATTTGGTAGATATTACTGGCACAGAAAAGGAATAGTTTTTCATTGAAAAGAGACAAGTGAGCTTTTTGAAATACTTTCATTCTCTTAAGAAAAGAATGTGCATTTCACAAAGCCCTCCAGGCCATACTGATTACACCCAGACAATAAAGCTTCTCCACCCCTGAGGTGACACCACTAATGTTTCTGCTAAGTACAAAAGAGAAGATTGAGTGTCTCTTTTCCAAGATGGTTGGCAATAGGGCTATAGTTATCCTTTAATTTCTTTCCATTTCTAAAATAGCCAAATCCAAAGGAACAGCCTGACCAGTTAACCTGCCTGAACAATTACTGGGCAATAATGATCGCATGTCTTTGGGGCTGGCTTTGCCTTCCCCACCTCTATTCAGCAAAGGTATCATTTTTTAAGTGAAATGACACTAAGACAATTATGGTCATTATAAGACAAATGTAGTTCTCATGAATTGGAAGCACTTTGCTCTCAGCTTCCTAGCTCAACATGTTCCAGACTTATGATTATCTCACAGCTGCAAACCTTGGAGTACATTGCAGTTTAGTTACTGCACAACTAGGGTCTTCTCTTTGGTACTAAAGACTGGATGCCAGGTGAATTTTCCATAACATCAGTCTGTCCAAATAAAAGAAGGAGGAAAAATGGAAGCAGTCTATTTCCTACTCTCATGTTTTGAAAGGTCCTCTTTAGCCACTTGGTAGCCGTTGTATGCTGAATGCTTCAATCTTATATCTGAAACCTTGTTTTACATTTGGGGACAAGGTTCAGCATTTTAGGCTGTGACAAATGAGTGTTTCTATCTTCTTATTTTTATTGTGATTTCAAAGAACACTACACTAGGTGAAGTGTAGGTGGACACTTGGATTGTATGTCCAACTTCATCAAAAATCACTTCTCCAGGCTTTACTTTATCTCTAAAGTATTTAGGATAGATGATCTCTAACGTTGCCTTAAGCTTCAAGTTTCTGTGATTTTTAAAGACTTGTTTATTCACTTCAAACTAATGGTATCTTGAGGTACTTAGTATGGTTACACTAATTGACACTATTTTGCAAATGATGCTCAACATACACACAAACACATAATCCAAGGACAATGAAAACTAGCATTATTGAACATCTACTATAATGTCAGGCACTATTATATGTTATCTCATGTAATCATCATGTACATTTTAGAAATTATATTAGTATATCACTCTTTCAATTTGAGAAACTGCTAATTATTAAAAACAAGTAATTTGCTGGCAAGTGGCATTTTGGGGACTATAAAGCCATGTGTATTCCACATTTTTGTAGTGGCTTCTACTGTACATCTATTCAGTTCACTCACTGGTAAAAAATCTTTAAAAGAACATTACTCAGCAATTATTTAGCAATAATTTATTGAATGACCTCTATGTGGTAGGCTTTGTTCTAGGAACTGAAGATACAGAACCTGCTATCATGGAGTTTATATTCTAGCAGAAAGGAAAGAGATATACAATAGAAATGATGAGTAAATATTTATTCATCATGTTTTAGTTGGTGGTTTATGTCAAGGTGCAGAATAAATAAATAGTACAGGGATTGAGAATATTGAAGTGTTGATGGAGTTGATGGAGATAGCAGTTGTTTGGTTGGAGTGGCAAGGAAAATCTTCACTGAGAAGATGACACCTGAGTAAAAGCCTAATAGAAGTGAAGGAATAAGCCATGCAGATACTTGAAGAATAGCATTACAACCAGAAGAAATGGTAAATGCAGAGATCCTGAGGAAAAAGTGTCCCTGAAGTGTTTAAGGAAAGCCAATGAAGGCTCTGTGACTAGAATATGAAAAGGGATACAAAATGTAGATGGTAACATCAAAGAGGATTATGGTGGGGACAGATTATATGGAACCTTATAAACCATTGGAAATTCTTTGTCTTTAATGCCAGTAAGGCATGAAACCATTGAAGCTTTCTGAAGAGAGGATTGTCCCATTTAACTTACATTGCAACAATATCATACTGGTTCCTCTTCTAACAATTGAATGTAGGAAGAACAGTAGAATGGAGGAAGCAGGAAGAACAATAAGGGACCAATAATTATAGTGACAAGGTAAGAGATGATATTGATTGAGGCTAGGCCTACAAAAGTGGCACTAGGGATAGGGAGAAATGGTAAGATTCTAAGTGTTTGAAGTTGGAGCCCAAGGATTTTCTGGTGGATTGATGAGGGGTGAGAGTGACAAGAAGAATTAAGAAAGACTCCATGGTTTTTGACCTGAGAAACTGCAAGTTTGTAGTTTTCATTTATTGAGATGGAGAAGACTTTTGGAGAAGTAAATGTGGTAAAAAATACCAAGAGCTCACTTTTAGACATAGAATATTTGGATGCTTAAAATTAGATTTTAAGTTTGGCTTGTCTAGTAGACTTTCAAGTGGAGATGTTAGGTAAAGTTAAATATATATGAGCCCAAAGTTTAGGGTAGAGGTCTGAGATGGAGATAAACAATTTTAATTAATCAACATAGATATATTACTTGAGGTTTTTGAGAATATGAGAGACCATTGTGGATATAAGTATACATTTTTTAAAAACATGAATTCCAAGAACTAATTGGATGCATTTTTAATATTTAGAAAACAGAGGATAGGGAGAGAACCAGCAAAAGATCATGAGAAGTATCAGTTAAAAGTAGGTGGAGGCCGGGCGCGGTGGCTCACGCCTGTAATCCTAGCACTCTGGGAGGCCGAGGTGGGCGGATCGTTCGAGCTCAGGGGTTCGAGACCAGCCTGAGCAAGAGCGAGACCCCACCTCTACTAAAAATAGAAAGAAATTATATAGACAGCTAAAAATATATACAGAAAAAATTAGCCGGGCATAGTGGTGCATGCCTGTAGTCCCAGCTACTCGGGAGGCTGAGACAGGAGGATCACTTGAGCTCAGGAGTTTGAGGTTGCTGTGAGCTAGGCTGACGCCACGGCACTCACTCTAGCCTGGGCAACAGAGTGAGACTCTGTCTCAAAAAAAAAAAAAAAGTAGGTGGAAAACCAGGCTCTGCAGTTTCCTATAAGTCAAGTAGGAAGAAAGCTTTTCAAGAATGAGGGAATGATTAACTTTGCCAAACACCACTAATAGGTCAAGTTATAGGCCATCGGGAATTTACTGATAGATTTAGCAATGTGAAGATCACTGGCAACCAGGATATTGGTAGAGACAAATTGATCAGATTGGGTTTAGGAGAACATACAAAGAGAGAATTTGAGACCGCAAATACAGATAATTCTAAGGAATTGTGATCTAAAAGGAAGGAGAAAAATGGGGTGGGAGCTGACATGGGGCCATTATAAGGATGATAGAGAATTATACATATCATCTGAAAAGTCTTTACTTTCCTAACACAGAAAAAAATATGGGATAAAGATAAATAGGCTTGTTATCCATTCACTCAATGAATAAATATTTGTTGAATGCCATTTTTCTGTCAGGTAACATGCTAAGGTGCTGGGGAAACAACAGTAAACCCTCAGAGAAGGTTTTTATTTAGAAAAAAATAACAAGTCCCGTGCAGAAAATTAAAGCAGTGTTTTTGTAAAAGGAAGAGTGACTGACTGCTGGCTATTGGAGATTTCGTGTTCACAACTATAGTTCAATACGTGCCCAAGATCACCTTAAGTTTTCATAATTTTCCACAAGGAATCACAGAATTCAGAGAGGCCATTATACTCATAGTTACAGTTTGATACAGCACAAGGACATAGACTAAGATCACCAAAATGAAGATTCACATAGGGCAGAGCCCAGGAGATACCAGGTGTAAGTTTTCAGTTGTTCTCTCTTAGTGGAGGCATGCGGACAGTACTTCCTTCCACCAGGAACAATGTGTGGCAATATGTGTGAGGTATTCTCTATCAGAGAAGCTCCCACAAGCCCTGGTGTCCGGGTTTTATTGAGGGTCGGGCACCTAAGCATTGCTGACAGCCTCTATGGCTGACCTTAGTTACTCAGTCTCCAGCCACTCCAGAAGTCAAACTGATATTGCCTGGCCCAAGGCCCCCACCACAATTCACATTGTTAGAATAAACTATCCCATGTGGCCCAGGTCCCCCAGGTAAACACTCATTTATCAGGCAGATTATTTTAAGGTCTAGCAATTGCCTTTCAGGCACAGATCAAGGGCCAAATCTTTGTTTGGAAGATGTTCTTTCATATTGTAATGAAAAATTCTAATATTTTCATATAAATATTTATACCTCAAGTTCCTATTTGAATCTCTAAAAGAATCTGGCACTGTCTTATTAAGCAACTCTCTTACTTCCAGAAGCTCAAGTAGAATTCCTGAATATTTTAGCAGTTTAATATGATTTTCCTTTCTATTCCTTTGGCTAAAAATCTGTTTGGTGGTTTACATTATTTGATTTCAAGAAGGCTCTGGGCTGAATCAACTGTGTCCAAATTAGTAAACAAATTATTTTTAATTACTGAGCAGCTTGAACAAATTTAACAATTTTCATTCAGAAGATGAAAAAGATGGAATATATTTTGTGACAGCTGAAAACTTGTATCATATCACAAAATCTAGAACAAAAATAACCTTTAACAGAAATGAGAATATTGAATTTCAAATTCAGTGTTTCTCATTATAGACATAAATATTTCAAGTTACAAAAAACAAGAGGTTTTAAAAAATAAATATCTATTTATGGCCCACAAGTAGGTAACAAAAATGTGCAAAATAGACAACCTGCAAAATTTAACCAATAACTATTGTCACAATGTTTTAGTAACTCTAAAAATAGCACCCTATAACAACCCTCATATATTAATATTTTCCTGCAAGCATTCTGAAATTTTTAGATTTACCATATTACTTTTATCAATAACCAAGAAACAAAATGTGGTGGCTCCATAATTCACACATGTGCCACTCCAGCCCTGAAACAGAACACCGATTTTAAATTTTGCTTACAAGAACATGATCAGAAGTCAAAACATGAAGGCAGAGGTAAAAATTCTGATTACCTAATCCAAAAAAATATACATATGATGTTCAAGGAGGCAATATCAGTTTACCACTGTTTTTGAGTCTTTTGATTAATTTGGGGGGAGGAAAGAGTTGGAGGAAAGGGATTGGCTTTGGGGTGCTTGATATGGCACCTGGAATTGTGCTATATTTTCAAGAGTCCTTCATTAATGCAGTTTTCTCTTTATTTCTAAGAACCATCTTGACCATGCCTACAACTGGGTAAAAGAAAGATAAGCATTAATTTAGTATTTACTATTTGGTATATAATGCTAAATATGTATTTTAGCATTATCTAATTGTTTTTGTTAAGAAAGTTACAATGCCTGTACTATTATGATGCCTATTTTACAGAATAAATTAGGATTAGAGAGACTGGGCAACTTGCCTAAATATATAGGCTTAGTAAACAGTGAGAATAAAACCTAAAACTAAATCCATCCCAGAATACAACTTGACATTATGAAGATGTTTCTGTCAAGGGTAGAGATCCAAAGGTCATTAGAAAAGGTCATCCATGTGTCCATGAATAGACAATTAAAATAATTGTGCATTAATAAACAATTGTTGAGCCAAAATAAAGGCTTACTGAGCCTTTGGAACACTGTGATGCTAGAGTACAAACAAAAAATATCCTCAAAGGATACACAGTCTAATAAGGAAGAAAAGATTCTTTTTTTTTTTTTTTGAATAATTGTTGAGCATTTTATTTATATCACATATGCCAATATTTCTTAAGAACTTATTCATTCATTTACTCATTCAACAAAAATTTAAATACTTAAGTACCTACCATGTACTTATTGTTCATAGCTTAGAATTTATTAGTGAACAAATAGAAGAAAATCTTTGCCCTTGGGAAGCTTTTTTTTATGTTTAACATTACACTGTACATCTGAAATTTTTGCTTGATTGATTTATTTTGAAATGGCTTATTTTTATTGCCTCTGAAACATTTACGCTTCAACTCACACACTATCACTAATTCTTTTTTTTATATATATATAATATTCTTTTTTGTTTGTTTGTTTTTCAGCTCATTATGGGGGGTACAAAAGTTCAGGCTATATATATTGCCCATGCCTCCCCATCCCCCCGAGTCTGAGCTTCAATTGTGTCCATTTCCTAGACAGTGCACATCGCACTCATCATGTAGGTGTGCACCCATCCCCTCCTCCCATCCCATCCCCCCCAGAAAGTCAGTGATTAAAATCTACTTAGTCTGGTGGTGTAAACAAGGAAATGTGGAACATAGAAGACAATGCTTTTTTCTACTTGGTGGCTAAAGAGGGTAACATGAATGTTATGTCTTAAAACATGAATTCTTTAGACAGGTGAATTGCAGAAGAATATTTCAATCAAAATTGCTATGAAGAAATGCATAGAAGCATGAAAGCTTGTGTTCTGGTTAAGAAAGGAGATGTTTGCTGATTTGGCTATACAATGAAATGTACAAGAGAAATTAAAAGAAGCTAATTTAGAATAGAATATTAGGATCCAATTGTCTATTTTATGAAATCTGAAGTTTATTCCATAATCAAAAGGTAACCATTGAGAGGTAATTCTATAAATAGATATCCATATGTCAGTGTTTAAAAATTGCTTGCTTTGCTGTCTAAGGGGGAACAATTTCTCTCTGAAGTAGATGGCTTTTATTTAGCAAAATACCTTGACAGGCCATTTTGAATGTGAAAGATGTAAGGGGTCATCTTTCTCCTGCCTTCCTCCACTGGGACAGAGTTTGGAAAGAGGAGTAAAACAAAATTTGTGCAAGCTGGACTACATTATGAATATACAGAAAAATAAGTGGGAGAAGAAAAGGTGTTGTGCAACGTGGCAGTGAGTGGGCACAGAGAAAAATGTCTCCATTAAGAAGATTTTGAGTATTGAGAATGTATAAAATATTCCTAATAACAGCATTGTCTAATATTCAGTCTTGTGGTACTCCATTATAATTTTCTAACTATTACCTTAAATTTGGTGAAAATTGACATATATGCTTCATGTAAGTGCAATTGGGAGAAAGAATTGAAGAGGGACTGTGTCTCATATCACAGTGGCATACATCAAAGAAGAAAACTGTGGGAGCAAAACATCTTGAATTCTAAATGAGTTTTAGAGTTTAATAGGTATACAAAATGAGGTTAGAAGAAAATATAAGTGTTACTGAGTTCAATCTTGTACCTCTCACTGCAAGACAGCCAATAAGTTGAGAGGCAAGGTGTTGGAGCAAGGAAAAAGACTTTGATTCAGAGAGCCAGCAAATTGAGAAGATGGCAGGATAATGTCCCAAAGAACTACCTTAAGTTAGTATGAACTTTAGGCTCATTTTTATCTTAACGGGGCGGGGGTTGGGTTGCAAGAGGTGACCAAGAACTGCAGACATCTGGATGTCGGTCAGGGTCTGAGGAGGTTGTAAAACTTCTTTACTCTTCAGTTAACTTTGGAGGACGAAGGTCAGGATATTCCTAGAAATCTTTAATATAGCATTGTTTCCTGTGTGTATACTTTTCCTATCTCCCTGAGAGTAGGCTTTGGAAAAGGGATGGTTGTCACCTTTTATCTAGACTATGTATAGAGCTCAGCAGAAGCTTTTAACCTAAAGGATGTTACCACAGGGGGTCAGAAGCAAATGAAGGTAGCTATGCTAAGCTTCCCTTCCACTGTTACATGAAGCAAGAAATTTTCATATAGATTTGCAGAAACCACATGGAAATATGGTGATTTTCCAAATACACAAAGCGTAGGACTATTTGAGAAAATATTTAAATGCCATAAGATCTTGATAAACAAGGGAGAAGTATTATATCTTACAATATCCTATGTAAATGATGATCATGACTTACAATAAGGTGTTATTGGTGGAGCTGGAGAGAATTAAATCGTAAAAGGTAATTTGTTTTTTCCATATGGAGATGTCAAACTCCTCGGCTCAAGCAATCTTCCCACTTCAGCCTACCAGGTAGCTGGGATTATAGACATGTGCCACTGCACCCATTCACAAGGTTAATTTGTGAAGCAAAATAAGAATAACTTGGCAAGTATTTAGAAAATTTTTAGGGTTTTCTTTTCTTCTCTCTCTTTATTTTTCTCTTTATTTCCTTCTTTATTTTTTTCTTTCTTTTGAACAATGGGACAGATGGTAATACCACTTAATGATATGGGAATGAACAGAGAGAAATAAGTAGCATTAAAAAAAGAGGTCTGCTTGCCTAAGTTGAATTTGAAATATGTATCACATATCTAAATGGAGATGTTGAACAGGTATAGGATATGTGAGATTGTAGCTCAGTAAAAGGACAGAAATAGAAATACATAATTAGAAGTCACTGTTATAAAGATGGGATTTACAGTCACTGTATGGTTTATCATCACCTAAGAAGACAGCACATACGAAGAGCAGTGGAGGACATTGGATGGATCCTTCATGTCCTACCATATTTAGAGCTCTAGCAGAAAAAAAGATGGTCAGATATACATATACATACATTCTACACCATTTTGAAGAATTTCATGGCTCTTAAATTAAAAATTTCTCTTATAAGGAGAAAGACCACAATCTTTTTTTTATTTTTTATTTTAGACAGAGTATCACTCTGTCGCCATGGCTAGAGTTCAGTGGTGTGATCATAGCTCACTGCAGCCTTAGACTCCTGGGCTCAAGTGATCCTCTTGCCTCAGCCTCCCTTGTAGCTGGGTCTACAGGCACACACACTACCACGCATGGCTAATTTTCCTATTGTTTTAGTAGAGACAAGATCTCACTCTTGCTCAGGTAGACTCAAACTCCTGACCTCAAGCAGTCCTCCTGCCTTGGCCTCCCAGAGTGCTAGGATTACAGGCATGAGCCACCATGCCCAGCCAAAACCATGATCTAAATCAAAATAATTTTATCATCCATTTTTGTATTTTAAATTTTTAATTTATTTTGAGAAAATACTGTATAAGAACTACTTCCTAGTTGTTTTAATATAATTGTATTATTTATGAAATAGTTTTATATTATTTTTAAACTTTATTACTCATATAGCAATTACATAAATTTTTAAAATGTTAAAAGTGCAAGTCCACAACATTTTACTTATTCATCTCTAGATCCTACCAGGTATATAAAAAAACTCTCTTTTAGAACTCAATGGCTCTACCAGAGGTCACTATACTACATAGTGAACCTTTGAATTACTGGTATATATCTTTTAAGTAACCCTTGTGTTTGTAAAATACTGAATCACAAACTACAGTAGCCCTGTGAACTACTATGCTTATTGTTATAAAATGAAACCAAACACCTCTCATTGGTACTTTGTAAAAGGAAAGCCAGAGAGAATCAGCTGAACATTGTAAAACAACTGCAAACGCAAATAATGATCACCACTATGTATATCATATTCCAACACAAGGGAAAACAACAGTTACAACAATAGGAGTGTTTTCCCATTTCTATACATTTTTATGAATATTTGCTCATTTGACTTTTCTGACAGTCCTATGAAGAATAGAGAGTTAATATTATTATTCTTGCTTGATTAAAAAAGTAACAATGTTCCAAGAGATCCAATTAGTTTCCACCCTAGGTCTATGGCTATGGTTCACTTTTATAAGCCCTAGTCATAAATGGTACAATATGAAATAAAAAGCATTTATAAATCTGAATTTTATTTGTTGCTACATAGATGACATAAAGAATGGTTTAAAAAAAACCAAACAGAATTTAGAACATAGAAATCTGTAGGTTATTCTTAAAACAATAAATATAGCAGAATGCTCTTGGTAGGAGAGCATATAGACACAATCTTTTATCAAATAAATGGTCCCCTCAAAGTTATCCATCTTGTTACTATCACTTGCACCAAGGGAGTCTTGGCACATCTGAGAAATAATAAAATAAATACACAAATATAAAATTTAATGAGAAATCAAATAACATAAACCAATCCCATAAAAAAGAAATGAGGAAGTGAAATAAAAAACAGCCAAGAAAAAAATCCAGCATTAGCACTCTTGATGGTTTGCCAGTTCATAGACTGCTATTAAAAAAAATCACTATTTTTAATGGATCCAGGATTGAAATATTTGGAGAATAGGAGGAGAGATTTCCAGGATTAGTATTTTTTGTTGGGTTGATTATACAATTTATAAGAGGTATGTGGCAATACCAGCATCATAATCTAAGGATTGACTAGATTTCAATTATTTTTGTATAATATAGTTTATTATGAAAAGTAAAATTCAACAAATTCTGTATACAGATGTTTCACATGATATACCAGAAAGATCTCCAGTATGGCTGTCAAATAGTTTGTGTTTATACCTCAACTTTTCAGCTCATTAACTCTAGTGTGTTCTCATTAATGTTGCTTTGCCTTTCTGGCCCTATCTTTCCTCATATAAAATGAGATGCTCATAGTAACAATAAACAAGCTAGTAGTAAAGGTTAGTGGCAAATACAAATACCTTAAAGAAATGCTTCAAAGAAATAGAATGCAGTGCAAGATTTAATTGTACATAAAAGAGTGCTTCAAATGATAATAATAGTTATAAATATTTATTCAATGAATATTTATTAAGAAATCATTACGCCACCTGTGCTTAGGTACTGGGCAATATCACCAAATATTCTGGAAAAGGAAAGATATCAAAATAATATGTATATGCAATTTCTAGCACATTCATACATAAATAAGTACTGTTACATCATTTTTTATGCACAAAGATGTTTATTACAGAGTTATTTGGAAGTAACTCAAATGTCCCACGATAGCAGAATTTTTAATTGTAATAAAAACTATGCAGGGAAATACCATGTATTAAAACAATGCATTTGAATAACTTTAAATGACATGGGAAAATACTCATAAGATTATGATAAGTGAAAAAAATCTGGATAGAAAATTGTATTTACATTGTAAATTGAATTATGTGAATAATGCCCTCCTTTAAATTCTATTTTCAGAAAAAATATTGAAAGAAAAATAAAAAAATAAAGTGGTTATCTCTGGATCATGAGATTATGGGCAATTTAAGATTTGTTTTTCTTAATTTCAAAATATTAGGAGGTAAAAATGTTTTTGTTATATGGATACCTTACAGAATCCGTAAGTCAGGGCTTATAGTGTGCCCATCACCAGAAGTGTTCATTGTACCTGCTATATAGTTTTTACCTCTTACTCCCTTCCACCCTCCAACCTTCTTGATTTCCAATGGCCTTTACATCTATTTCTGCCTGTGTGCGCCCATCATTTAGTTCCCAATTATAAGAGAGTATATGTGGTGTTTGTTTTTCCATTCCTGAGATACTTCACTTAGGATAATGGTCTCCAGTTCCACACAAGTTGCTACAAATTATAATAAATTTTACTTACAAAACACAAATTATTATCTCCCAATTCTGGTAGGACAACTAGTATCTGCTCTGGATCCCACAAGTCCAACATAAAGATTTTGGCCAGCCTGAGCTCTTATTTGGAGGTTCTTGGGGAGAATCTGCTTCTAGCCTCTCTCAGGTGGTTTACAAAATTCAGTTGCATGTGATTGTAATCTAAGATTCTCATTTTTTTGTGTTGGATGTCAGCTAGTGTCTGTTCTTTACTTTCATGTTCCTTTCATATGGCTTCCCATACCTCAGAATGAGAACCACAAAGGTATGAACACCAAGAGAGAAGTAGGAGCCATTGCAGGTTACCTTGGAGGCTGTCTGCCATCTAGCCTCCAGAGATACATGGTCCTCGCACATGCAAAATACATTCACCACCTCCCAAGGTTTCTAACAGTCTCATCCCCTTACCAAATTTACTCACTTAATCAAAATCCATTATATTATCATCTAGATCAAGTTCAGGTATAGACGAGGGTCCTGAGTATATCTAACCCATTAAATATAGCTCTTTAGCTACAATTTTTTACCATCTGTGGGCCCGTGAAACTAAAGAGAAAAATTATCTTTTCTAAACACAGCAAACTAATAGTGGGACATGTATAAGATAATAGCTATGGTTATTCTGGTTCAAATATGGAAAGAAAGGAAGGTAAAAAGAAGTCACTGGTCCATAGCAGTCCTGAGATATAGCTGGACAAATTCCAGCCATAGTTCCTATGGGTTTTAAAGCCCAGAAATAATCCTCCCTGGCTTTCATTTCTATTGTTTGGGATCTCA
Organism: Eulemur rufifrons; assembly: GCF_041146395.1. Classification (NCBI taxonomy): domain Eukaryota; kingdom Metazoa; phylum Chordata; class Mammalia; order Primates; family Lemuridae; genus Eulemur; species Eulemur rufifrons. Next base: position 39,908,222 of record NC_090988.1, read on the forward strand.
ATTGTGTCTTCTGAGTCAAACTTTCTTTTTTTTATGAAAGGGAGCATGTATTTACAGAGAAATTATATCAGCATGACTATTGAAAATGGAATTTTGGGGCTCCAGAAGTCCGTTTTTATTTTTTATTAATTTTTATTTTTTATTTCAGCATATTACAGGGATACAAATGTTTAGGTTACATATATTGCCTTTGCCCCGCCCAAGTCAGAGCTTCAAAAGTGTCCATCCCCCAGACGGTGCGCACCGCACCCATTAGATGTGAATATGCCCATCCCCTCATCCCCTCTCCCATCTTCCCAACACCAGATGAATGTTACTACTATATGTGCACATAGGTGTTGATCAATTAATACCAATTTGATGATGAGTACATGTGTTGCTTATTTTTCCATTCTTGTGATACTTCACTTAGTAGAATGGGTTCCAGCTCTATCCAGGATAAAACAAGAGGTACTAGATCATCATTGTTTTTTGTGGCTGAGTAGAACTCCATAGTGTACATACACCCCATTTTATTAATCCACTCATGTATTGATGGGCACTTACTTGGGTTGTTTCTAGATCTTTGCAATTGTGAATTATGCTACTGTAAACATTCTAGTGCAGATGTCTTTTTTTATAGAATATCTTTTGTTCCTTTGGGTAGATCCCCAGTAATGGGATTGCTGGATCAAATAGTAGTTCTACTTGTAGCTCTTTGAGGTATCTCCATATTACGTCCCAGAGAGCTTGTATTAGTTTGCAGTCCCACTAGCAGTGTATGAGTGTTCCTATCTCCACATCCATGCCAACACTTATTGTTTTTGGACTTTTGATAAAGGCCGTTCTCACTGGAGGTAAGTGATATTTCATTGTGGTTTTAATTTTCATTTCCCTGATGATTAGAGATGTTGAGCATTTTTTTTTTCATATGATTATTGGCCATTTCTCTATCTTATTTTGAAAAACTTTAGTTAATATCCTTTGCTCACTTTTTCATGGGGTTGTTTGATTTTTTCTTGCTGCTTTTCTTGAGTTCTATATAGATTCTACTTATCGGCCCTGTATTGGATGTGTAGCATGCATGTATTTTCTCTTTCTGTTTCTTTCAGTCCCAGCTGGCAGTTTTTTACTGAAATAAATTTCTTAAAAATTTTGTAAGTCTACTATGGATTTCACTGAATTTCATTCCATTAGACAAAAGTTACACCTACAGACATTTTGAGGTAACATCTTCTCTACTTTTGGGTCCTACTGAAATAGCTGAGGGACAATGCCCTTAAACTTCCTAGAGGATCTATAGTTTTATTGAGAGGATCTGTGAGGCATACCCTTAATCTCATAAAAGAGCCCTCTGTGTGACTGAATACTCTGACCTTTTTATCTTTCTGAGATTTTAGCAAAATGTACAGTTAACATCTTGACCTTTACTCTGGAGCATGCTTTCCTGACAGTGAATCTCTTAATTTTAGCATCTTTTTCCATAAGGAGAGACTGAGAATTTTCAAAAATCAAGTCCTGGTTCCTTTTTATTTAGTAGTCCTCCCTCAATTTATCTCTCTCCTTTTCCATCTTATTATAAGCATCAGGAAGAAACCAGATATCACCTTAAACAACTTTCTTGGAAATCTTACCTATATAATTAAATTCATCACATAATATTTCTACTTTCTATCTGGAGTAAGAAAAAGTTCTGCTTTCCACATTACGGCAGGCAGCAATTTTTCTTAGCTTTCTGCTAGTACATAATGTGAAGTCCCCATTCCTCTGTTTCCAATAACCTGTTCCTCACTTCTGAGTCCTCACCTACAACTGCCTCCAAGCCATATTTTTACTGACAATCTGTTTAACACATTGACTGCCACACTAGAAAAAACTTTTTTTTTTCTTGGGACCCAGTGTTTTATTATGAAAATAGAATAAAAACTTTGAAAACAAAATGGTCCTTCCTAATTTAATGAAAAATTTGATATTTTTTATTTATTTGTGATTTATGTGTTATATGAAACTTGAAAAATAGTTCAAATGGCTCCAAACATGAACAGGCGTGTGAGTTACACATGCTTCATGAGGCCCTGGACTCAAAACTAGCATAAGTTAAATACAACTCACAATGCAGTTAATGTGTTAAAGCAATTTAGGCTTTCTATTATGCTCCTCAAAATTCTTCCACATCAGTACTTTGCCCAGTTCTAAAGTTTCTCACATTTTTAGGCAATTGTCACCACAGCATCCCACTTCTGGTACCAAAATCTGTATTAGTTTTATATTGCATCAAAAATACCACAAACTTAGCAACTTAACATACATTTATTATCTCACAATTTCCATGGCTCACGGGTTTGGGTATGTCTTAGCAAGGTTGAGCTCTCACAGGGCTGCAATAAACCTATGAGTCAAAAGTGTCTTTGGGTTTTGAAAACTGGTCAGAATTTGTAAACCATGCAAACTTCTGGAGCACTGGGTAGTCTATATTTGAAATACATGAATCCATGTGGAGTCACTATTATTATGATGGTATGTTGTTATGAAACTTATGAATCTGAATGACTTGTTGTTAAAATAAATTGTTTTTAAAAATTGAGCTTAGATAGCTTTTATTGCACATCACAGTTTGGTACAGTTTATCTTTTTAGGACTCATATTTTATTTTTAAAATTGTAGTTTCTGTCTCATTTCTTAAATGGATCAGTGTGATATTCTCTGAGATAACAAGGCAGGATGGAGCAGGATGGAAACCAGAATAACAGTCCTGGTTTAGGAGACTAAAGCTATATTTTTGGTTTTTCTATACAAAGTCAACTTATTTCTGATTTCTCTGTAATGACAATAAAAATTAAATAAAAGTGTATTCTAAGTCGATATCTATATATTTTGTGTCAGAAACTGTATTGATTTTCTCCAGTAAAGTTACCATATCCAGAACCAAAGAAATTATTGATATCAACATCTGAAAAATTTTTTATTTTATTTTATTTTTTTGTTTTCTACTACTATTTTTTATCACCTTTTTTGGTCAAACAAGCAAGTTAAATGCAGATGTGGCAAGAATCACCATATTTCTCAATTTCTCTAAGGGATGTAGTATTAATTTTAGTTTATCATTTTGGCAGGGCATTCTCATAGACACTTTCATACCTTTTTCACAATAATAATACGTTCAGACCCTTCCCACCCTCACTGTGTTCATATTATTAATAACAAGTACAGAGATTCTGCCAGCAACTAAGAATGTTTATTTCCCAATATACTTTCTAGGACTGGGTAAATAATCCCAGGATGTCTCCATGGTTTCATTGAACACTTGTTAAACTGACTTAAATCAACCCTGCAATTGTCACTTGACTGTATCAGTTCATAGCTTGTAACATTTGGTGTTTTTAAGGATAAGCACAAAACCAGAGTCTATATCAATTAACTCTAGGACTATCTTGGGGCGTTTCTTTTGCCAGTGTACAATCGACTTGGAAATTCTGCATGTCCCTTTAGGAAAGTCTTGAATGAACATTAATGGCCTAACCATGTGGCTTTATTATAGAATCTTTCCCCAGAGGATCTCAGACTGTCCCCAAACCCACATAATATGGTTAAGGAGAGAATGTCACAATACATCACAATATATTGGATACTTGTTAAACACATGTATTGAATCTTATGAGACAACATCACAAACTTATAGGGTGTGTCATTCAGCTGGCATCATAACTGAGTATTTGACAGCCTATTCCCATCTTCTACTTAATATCACTGCTTCTGGGTCAACTGGTAAAAATATTTCATGGTAAATTTTGTAGATGTGAGTCCTTTGCTTCTCTTTTGATAATGTGAGTCCCTTGGTCAAAGGGAATGTTGTATGGGATATTATGACAATGGATAAGGCATTTTGTAAGCCCACAAATGGTGTTACTGGCAGAACCTCAGAGGATGGAAAAGAAATTCCAAAGATATAAAATATGACTATCCCTATAAAGATTAATTTCTGTCTCTCCCCTTATTCTCCACCCATGAAACATGGGGTCAAACATAAACAATCTGCCCTGTTTGCCACTAGTTCCTCCAGGATGATCTTGTTAAGGGCTTCAGCATAAGCCTCTGTTGTTAGCAGGTTGGGGACTCAGCAGTGTTAGTAATCAGATTAGTTTTAGTAAGGGGAAATCCTTGTTTTTGAACCTATGCATAGCCTCTATCCCTGTTGTCATACATTTTGTACATGGATTTATTGGATAAGCACTGGAGTGGGTAGAAAAAGAGGCTTTCTGATAGCCACAAAACAGGCTATCTTTTCTGTATGATTACTGAGACTCATCTCTGTAGTAAATGGAAATTTACACTGGATGTGAATATTTTAACATTCTGTGCCTATTCCAAGATGGTCATCAACATATCTGTCATGAAATCATTGTCATCAATATTCCAATCCTGTTCTTATAGCCCTGGTCAACTTATCATAAACTTTTGATAAATTACTATAGATCTGTACTTTGTGTCATCTCTCGTTCACCCAAGGTAAATACAGACATAAGACTTAAAAAATTGCCTTTCTCCATTGCCTTTCAGGGCCACCCCTGAGTAGGTAGTAGTACATACAGTAGCCACCACATTCAACTGGTGCTGGCATACCAGAAGTTGTAGGGAAGTATTCATGAAGTGATAGATATAGATTTAGATAGAAGCTGCAAAGCTATAGTGTGAGAGCCTGAGGTTTACTTGTACTTTCTGAATTTTCTAGGACCCAAACTTGTATATACCATTTTCTAATTTACAACAGAATCCTGCTTCATACATCCAATTTTATAATACAGTAGATCAGACAATTTCTAGTATATGATGAATGGTTGAGGTCAGATAGTCTTTGTGTTCTTTGATCAGACGCTCAGTATCCATGAGAGTTAGGTATCATGCCACAAATTGATTTTCAAATGAAATATAGTAATTGGCAAAAGAAGGGGTAGACTTAGATGAAAAGCCTAGAGATCTGTATAGTAATTCTTTTATTCTGGTTTGCTGGAAGTTCCATGTATCATTTCTCTCTACCATAGCCCCGTCCAGTTTTATTAGGTGAGCCAAGTCATAAGACCCAAGTAGTCTGCAGCTTGCACCAGAGTGTGATCTGATTCAAAACTCTTTCTTGTTCTAGCCCCACTCAAAATTGGCACTTATTGGTTACTAAGAAAATGGGACACAGGAAAAAAAATGATATTCATTGTTTCTAAAACCCAAAAAGGCATAGGGGAAAAAAAGGTTCTCATGTGTCATATTTTGAAATAGCAGGTGTACTTAGGATGGATATAAAAATGTACACCAGGCTGCCAGACCCCTATGAGTTATACCAATATAGCAGGACCCTAAACAGTGTATAAGCATTCCTTTCTCTCTGTATCCATGCCAACATCTGTTATTTGGGGACTTTTTAATAAGAGCTCTTCTAACTGGGATGAGGTGATATCTCATTATGGTTTTAATTTGAATTTCCCTGATGATTATGTGATGTTAAGCATTTTTTCGTATGTTTCTTGGCCATTTTTCTATCTTCTTTTGAAAAGCTTCTTTTGAAAAGACATGCTCATGTCTTTTGCCCACTTTTCAACAGAGTTGTTCAGGGTTTCTTTGTGTGTTTTTTTGTTTGTTTATTTTTTGCTGATTTGCTTGAGTTCTTTGTAAATTCTGGTTATTAGCTCTTTATCAGATGTGTCGCTTGCGAATATTTTCTCCCATTCTGTAGGTTGTCTATTCTGTTGATTGTTTCCTTAGCTGTGCAGGAGCTTTTTAGTTTAATAAAATCCTCTTTATTAATTTTTGTTGTTGCCATGATTGCCATTGGGGTCTTTTTCATAAATTCTTTCCCTAGGCCAATATCTAGAAGAGTTTTTTCAATATTTTCCTCTAGAATTCTTATGGTTTCATCCCTTAGGTCTAAATTTTTTATCTGTCTTGAATTAATTTTTGTGAGTGGTGAGAGGTAAGGTTCCTGTTTCATTCTTCTACATGTGGCTATCCAATTTTCCCAGCACCATTTATTGAATAGGGCTTCTTTTCCCCAGTGTACATTGTTGTCTGCTTTGTCAGAGATCAGTTGGTTGTAGGTAGATGGCTTTATATCTGGTTTCTCAGTTCTGTTCCATCAGTCTATGTTTCTATTTTTGTGCCAATACCATGCTGTTTTGGTTACTATAGCCTTGTAGTATAGTTTGAAGTCTGATAATGTGATACCTCCAATTTTGTTCTCATTGCTTAAGATTGCTTTGGCTATTTGGGCTCTTTTCTGATTCCAAATGAAGTGTAGAATTATTTTTTCTGGATATGTGAAGTATGACTTTGGTAACTAATGGGGATTGTGTTGAATTTTAAATCACTTAGAGCATTTGTATGGACATTTTGGCGACACCTTGAGAACATTAACTCAGAAAAATAAAACTCTGAGGTAGAAAATGCTATTTTAGAGGAAGATTTTGAGTGAATATTTTAAATATATACTTTTTAAAACAACAATAAGAAATGAGAAAACACATTTCTATTCTCATTTCCTCTTCTACCTTTTGGTAGGCTAACTATGGAACAGACTTCATTGAGAGTTGTTAGTGTTCTTGGAACATTTTAAATGTCTATTTCTCTGTTCATCAATTATTTCCTACATTAGCCATTTGCTAATTAGAAAATTCAAGAAACACACTTAAAATTATGAAATGAATGAATACCCAAAGCTAGGTTTATCTAGCATTATTCTTAGATTTATTTTTTAATTTGAAGACATTTTTCGTGATTTTATCTTGATGTTTTCCTTTCTTTTATTTTTTCCTTTTTTCTTTGGCCTCAGGCAATCTCCATGTTAAGCAGCTCTAAGCATATAAATTTAACTGAAAAAAAGTTTCTTACATTTCCAAAAATTGCTGAAAATTGAAACTGCAAATTTTGACATCCATTTGCAAAGAAACTCATTTTTTTTATGAGCTGAAAAAGCTTGTCTCCTGAATGCTTGAGGCCACTCAGTCAACCAGTTTGCATAATTTAAGTACTTGGAAACTCACAAAAAAAATCTAAGTCTAAGCTCCAACTGCAGAAAATAGCACTGGAAAATCCTTTCTTGCATATTTCCAATAGCATATATCAAAATACATTTTCTGCTGGTAGAGAGAACATTTTAACTCTAATGAATTTATAATTATATCCACTTAATCATCACCATTTTTTTTTACAAAAAGGCTATTGTCTCATTTAAGAGGAGAGAAAATTTATGTCTTCCTATATGATTATTACTTTTACTACATGTGTAATTGTTGTCAGAGACAAAGGAATGTAAGGCGGTACCTAATCAATATTCATGAAATGAGGAATAAAAAGGGAGGTGCCGAATCTGCTTTAGCATGTCCTAGACTCAGAATCCATAAATTGGTAAAATATTTTCTGATTGACGTTTTGGTCTTGTGTAGACTCATCTGTTTCAAAGCTAGTCCAACTCTGAGAGTTGAAATTTGTGGACAAATCTGGGTAGGAGATTTTGTTTTTTCTTCTGCTCTATGTTATAAATCAGGCTACAAGTTTTAAGACATCCTTTGAATACTCTTTGCCAATATTTTTGCCTGATGCCTTTTTGTTCTCTCAGCAAAGCTATGGCAGGTGCCTACATTGTGGAGAGGACCCAGTAGATAGGGCACACCTGGTTAATTCCTAGTGTAGTGTACTGAAATAGCAGCTAAATTAATTCCAGTCACTTAGACATGATTGTCTGAACGTCACTCAAATCTCAGTCATATATCATTTTGTTGCTGCCTTTGCTATTGTAAAATAATTTCATTTCCCTTACAAGAGAGAAGAAAATATAAAACTTGGAATACCCACTACATTAATTTCATGGATTACAGAGGCCATTCTTTACTCTTGTGTATTGAATAAATCAAGTCATTTCCCAGCTCCAAAATCTTTTATATTCCCCTATTGCCCTGCAGTAGCTTTCATGTTTGGATGAGGAAAGCAGAGTCAAAGAATTTAAATGACTTGCCCAAAGTCATACAGCTGATGAATGTAGCAGTAGGAACTTGCCTGCCCAACTGGCACCGTAACCACTAACACCAAGTAACCTCATGTACCTTCAGGAAAGCCTTAATGTCTTCCCAGGTTGAAAGATTAGAAGTTGCCTGACTCTACTAGTTTCTTAAGGTTTTGTTCTATTTTGTTTTATTTATTTGTTTTCTCCCACATGAATTAATCGCTCTTTTTTTTTTTTAATCCAGGCTGAGACTCAGGGAGCAAACCTAAACTCCAATGACAAAATCTGCACAATTGTTCTTGCATCTGTCACTTGCCATCTGTAAAGAGTAGATTACTGGTGTTTCTATAGCTTTTAACAATACTTAACAAAAATTTAACGACTATATCCTTGCCAAGGAATCCATCCAAAGTTTTGTTTTTTTAAAAAAATAAAATTGGATGTTTGTTGATATCTGAAAGCAAGATGGGTAAAAAGAGACATTGGTACCAGTAGTCATAAAAAAAAGTAAATGAAATGTAATCAAATGTAGGTTGATAATACTTGTCCCAGAATGTAAATTCCCTTTATGGATAAGGTAAACATAATGATTTAAAGAGGCTTCACACTAATAAATTTATTTTCTCCTAGAGTATTTCCAGTGCATCCACAGCCTGTTGCTCATGGCAAACATCTCCACATTCCTCAAGCTCCCCATTCTATTCCCATGACCCTGGCCTGGGTCTCAAGGCATTCATGGATCCATTTACTGGAACAGAAGTGGTCAGGGAAGAAGCTTAGAGCTGAGTCAGCTTTCTGCATCTGAAATATTGACTGTGAAATGTTCTGTAATTGACAAAGCACTATATTATCATGGCTTCAGGAGCAACATCATTTCCTCTTCACTTCTCTTCCTGCATCTCGCCTTTTCTTTTTTATTCTTTTTAGTTTTATTATGAAAAATTTTAAACATATACAAAAGGAGATGATAGGCTAATATAAAGGAGCTCTTGCAACCATCATTACCCAGCTTAAACATTTATCAGCTCATAACCAATCTTATTTATTCTGTATGCTAGACCCATTTTCCCCAGTGCCAAATTGTTCTGAAGCAAATCTAGACCATCATATGATTTCTTTTGCAAATAATCCAGTGTGTATGTCCAAATAATAAAAACTTAAAAAAAAACTGATATCACTATCACTTTTTCAAAAATAACCATGTCTTGTTATCAGTCAGTCAATGATCAAATTTCAGATTGTTCCTTAAATGTCATTTTTATAACAATTTGTCTGAATTAGGATCCAATAAGGGTTACACTTTAAAATTGGTTAATGTGTTCTTTAATCTACACTTCCCTTCCATACTTTTTTCTTCCCTTACCATATATTTTTGAAAAACCATAGAGTGTCCCATGGATTTTGTTGATTGCATATGTATGGTGCAGTTTAACATGTTGTGTTCTCCTCTATATTCCCCATAAAGTAGTAGTTGAATACAAAGACTTGATTACATTTTAGGGTAATTTTTTTTTTTTTTGGAAGTTGATTTCACAAGAGATAGGCATCCTTACTTCAGGAGGCAATTATGTTTGGTAGTCTTTCCTAGTATGATTTAAAAGTCATTAATGACCAATGACTACATCTACCAAATGTTGCAAAACAGCATTATTCTCATTGTAGTATCCTTTTTTTATTTAATAGCTGGAGTAAGACTATGAAAAGAAACATTCCTGTTAACAACTATCTGGTTTCCACGTGATGGTTTACCAGTTGTCAAAATAATTAGTAATTTCCCTGGCATCCACCAATGGTAGAAAACAGGTTTTCCTTTGGAAGAGAGAGAATCCAGTTTACTAAAGTATAATTTACATACAATAAAATTCATGCTTTTAAACATAAAGTTCTGAGTTGTGACAATTGTATATACAGCTAACTCATGAACAACATGGGTTTGAACTGTGCAAGTCCGCTTATATGCAGATGCAGATTTTTTTCAATATATATGTTGGAAAATTTTTTGGAGATTTGTGACAATTTGAATAAACTTGCAGACAAATCTCCTAGACTAGAAATTTCAAAATAAATAAATAAATAAATAAACACACACATGCATAAAATATATGTAGATACTAGTCTATTTATCATTTACTACTATAAAATATAAAAAAATCTATTATAAAAAGTTCAAATTCATCAAAACTTATAAATACACTTAGAGGCCATACATGGCACCATTTGAAATTGAAAAAGATGTAAATAAATATAAAGATTCAATATTGAATCATAATACATAAAATTAACTGTAGTGCATACCATACTACTATAATAATTTTGTAGCCATCTCTTGTTACTATTGCAGTGAGTTCAAATGTTGTATCTGCTTAAAATGCAATGTGGGAGGGGCAGCAAGATGGCAGAATAGACACATTAGTTGCCAGATCGTCCCAAATACAGGAAGAAGTTTCAAGTGAAAAAGCATAGCTCATGTGAAATACTGAGGGAAAGGAGCCAGAACCTACCCTTATCAGAGATCCTGTGGGAAGAAGTGGTGGAGCAGAACAAGAAGGAGCAAAACTTTGGTGGAGACCAAGCCCTAAGGGATTTGGAACCCGGTGGAAAGGGTAGGTGGGAGTGTTTACTTTTCCTCCGCTCATACCTGTGGCAGTCTCCCAGCTCCTGATCTATTGGAAAGCCCTTCTGCCCTGATGAATCCAGGTGCTGCTGCCATTGGTGAGCTGAAAGTTCCCTGGAAACAGAGCACTGGACTGCAGGCCCATGTAGGGTTGCTTCCCCTTACCACAGACCCAAGCTGAGATGGTAAGTGCCATATTGATTACGCACATGCCCGGTGCCTCTGCCAGCTGTGGAAGTCACAGCCATTCAGTCTCCCTGTCACTGGATCCCACAAGAACATTCCTCAGCACCTTTTTGGACTGTGACAACCATGAAGAAATAGGGAGACAGAGTGCTCCCAGAGTTCTGACCAATGGGGCAGGATACCCCAAGGAGATTGGGAAGTCCCACAAATGCTTTTTAGGACAGAGGCAGGTGGGAAACACATTATCCTGCACCAGAGAGCCCCTGGCTCATGATCTGAAATTATCTGCACTGCCCCCCCACCATGGAGACAATTCCCACCATTTGGGGCCATCTTCTCCTCCTTCCCTCCCTGCCCAGTGCCACAGAGGCAGCTGCAGCAGAAAGGCTGTTTCCACTCATGACTGGCAAGTGTTCCATAGGGAACCATTAAGCCAGGGACCTGGGAGCAGCTGCCCCAACCTCTGACAGAGCACCTATCACACACCCAGGCTTCCACAGAGCTTGAGCCTCCCTCTCTCCCCACTAAAAAGAAGCAGCAAGCGCCTTAGTGTGTCCCAAAGACAAAAGTTACTACCTGCTCTGAGTGAGGGCAGGGCTAGCAGCACTTTCCCTGAGCTGCAAGCTGATTGTCTCTTCTGTGAGGAGACTATGCTCCATGGAGGCAAGTCCCAGACATAAACACACCTCTCCCACTGGATCATTTCTGCCAGAGCCAACGCCCAGTCTGGTAGCCCTACACACCATGGGCTGAGCTGCCTCCACCATTTCTGCTGTAGCTGCGCCAGGGTGGGAGCTGGGAATCTGGGTGATTTTGCATCCCTGAAAGACAGAGAATACTGTCACTGCTGAGAGAGGGAGGTGTGAGTAGCCTGTGTCCCACACCTGCCTGCCTCTGATAATCTCATAAATAAGGACTTGTCCCTCCTATTACAAATTCATGGTGCATCTGCCCTTCTCCTGCCCTGGAATTCTTCTGGAGCAGGAGACCACCCCAAACCTTACCATCATAGCCAGCATCTGAATTCAGGGAAGCTTGAGGGCAAGTTTGCCAGGTCAGTTTCTGTCTGATTCTCCAGGATTCAAGTACACCATCAAGGGGCATGGGAACTGAGGAATACATAACCTAGGTCACAACTGCTGGCACATGAACACTCTCCAAGGGGTCCAAAGTCCAACGAACCCATATTACCAGCAACACCACAGTGGGTACATGTCTGCCCTAACTGAAAGACGGCAGACCTCACCCTTTCCACACTGAGCAGCAGAGTTCCTAGAAGAGGAGGATAAGTGAACTGCAAAGCTATCTGTTTGGAGCTGAGGGAAGCCGTTCCAGATGAGAAGGAATCAGCATAAGAACTCTGGAAATATGAAAAAAAACAGGCTGTTTGAACACCACAAAAGGATCACACTACCTCTCCAGCAATGGACTCCAAGTAGAAATTTTTTAAATGTAGATATGGAATTCAAAACATGGATCACAGTTAAGCTCAATGGGATATTTGAAAAACTTGAAAGTCAACACAAAGAAACAAAAAATAAAATATTCAGGACATGAATGAAAAACTCACTAAAGATAGTTTTAAAAAAAGCCACATAACTTCTGGAAATGAAACAATCATTTAAGGAAGTACAAAATACAGTGGAAATTTTAAAAACAGAGCAGATCAAGCAGAAGACAGAATTTCAGAGCTTGAAGACAAGGTTTTTGAATTAACCTAGAGAATCGAAAATGAAGAAAAAGAACCAAAAAGAATAAACAAAGTCTTTGAGAATTATGGGATTATATTAGATGACTGAACATAAAAATTATAGGTATCCCTAAAGGAGAATAAGAAAAAGCAAAAAGCAAGAAAAACCCAGGAGAGAGAGTAAACAAGAAAAAAATCCCTGGTCTTGCTAAAGATTATGACATCCAGATACAGGGAGGTCATCAAACTTCTGGAAGATTTATTGTAAACAGAGTATCTCCAAGGCACATAGTCATTAGGCTGGCCAAAGTCAAAGTGAAAGGGAAAAATCCTACAAGCTGTGAGATAAAAGCAACTAACAATGGACTTCTCAAAGGAAATTTTAAAGGCCAGAAGGGAATGGGGTATTGTTGTTACTGTTCTTAAACAAAATAACTGTCAGCCAAGAATTTTGTATCTTGCAAAACTAAGTTTCATAAAGGAAGGAGAAATAAAGTTTTTCCCAGGGAAGTAAACACTAAGGGAATTTATCACCATTCAACCACCCTACAAGAAATCTTTAAAAATGCTCTATATATTGAACAGAACAATCAATACCCCCCAGTATAAAAACAACCAAAATTAAAAACTCACATTTCTTTAAAACAGTAACACCAGGGAGAAAACAAAGCAACTAAGTAGCAATCAACATGATGATTGGAACATTATGTCACTTATCAATATTAACACTGAATGTAAATGGTCAAAATGCCCCACTTAAACTGTAGATTGGTGAAATGGATAAAAACAAACAATGCAGATATCTTCTGTCCCCAGGAAACCCATTTAACTCATAAACAATCTCATAGACTCAAGATCAAGCAGTGGAAAAATAATAATCCACACAAATAGAAAGGAAAAGCAAGAAAGAGTAGCAATTCTTACATCAGATAATACAGACTTTAAATCAACAGTACTAAAAAAAAAAAGACAAAGATAGTCATATAATGATGAAGAGATCAATTCAACAAGAAGATATAGCAATCCTAAACATATATGCATCTAACTCTGGAGCTCCCAGATTCATAAAACAAATACTACTAGACTTAAAGGAAGAAATAAACAGCAACACCAGTAATAGCCAGATACTTCAACACTCTACTGACCTACCTAGACAGATCATTGAGGCAGGAAATCAACAAACAAATACTGAATTTAAATAGGACTCTAGAACAAATGGATTTAACAGATATTTACAGAAAATTCTACCCCCAAACTGCAAAATATACATTCTTCTCCTCAGCACTTGGAACATTTTCCAAGATAAATCATATTCTAGGCCTCAGAACAAGTCTCAGCTAATTTAAAAATACTGAATTCATACCATGTATTTTCTCAGAACATAGTGGAATAAAACTAGAAATCAATTCCAAGAAAATCTCTCAAAACTACAAAAATACATGGAAATTAAACAACCTGCTGCTGAATGATCCTTGAGTTAATAATGAAATCAATATGAAAATCAAAAAATTTTTTTGAACAACAAAAGTGACACAAGCTACCAAAATCTCTGAGATACAGAAAAAGTATTGCTAAGCATTTATATAACTAAATGCCTATATTAAAAAGACAGAAAGATTACAAATTAACAACATAATGCCACACCCGAAGGACCTAGAAAAAGAAGAACAAACCAAATCCAAAGCTAGCAGAAGAAAAGAAATAAAAAATATCAGAGCAGAACTAAACAAAACTCAAACCAAAATAATAATACAAAGGATCTATGAAATGAAAAGTTGGTTCTTTATAAAGATAAACGAAATCAATAGAGCACTAGCTTGTTTAACCAGGAATAGAAGAGAAAGTGTTCAAATGGGCTCAAGTAGAAATGCGAAAGGAGGCATTACAACTGATACCAGAGAAACACAAAATATCACCCAATACTATTATGAAAACCTCTACACAAACTAGAAAATATAGAGAAAATGGATAAATTTTTGGAAACACCCAAACTTCCTACTTGATTCAGAAAGAAATAGAAATCCTGAACAGACTAATAATGAGTAGCAAGATTGAAACAGGAATAAAAAATATACCAACAATAAAAATCCCAGGACCATAAGAATTCACAGCCAAATTCTACTAGGCCTACAAAGAAGAACTGGCACCTATCCTACTGAAAATATTCCATAATATGGTAAGGCATCACAATTCCAAACCAAGTTCAAGATATTATACTTCTAATATGTTATCAGAAGCTAGTGAATAAAGATCTAAAAAGAAGAAAAAAATAATACTTAAATATTCCTGATATTTATTGAAGAAGAAGAAAAAAAATAAATAGAAAGAAAAAAAGTCACAGACCAAAGAACCTTCACTGGGAAGAGTAAGGCTGTGTTTTAGCATCAGGAGCCAACCCCCATCCCCCACCTCCATGTGTATTAGCTGGCTCTGACACCTGGTTAGGAAGAACAGGTACCTGTCATGTTTTCTTTTCTTTTCTTCTTTTTTAAAAGCTTCATTGAGATAAAGTGCACATACCATAAACATCACCCATTTAAAGTATGCAATTCAGTGGTTTTTGGTGTAATCACAGATACGTGCAATCATCATCACAATTTTATAACATTTTTATCACCTCAAAAAGAGAAACTTGTACCCTTCAGACATTACCACTCCCCCCATCTTCCTATTCTTCTTCCAAACCTAAGGGAACACTAATCTACTTTCTGTTTCTATAGATTTGCCTATTCTAAATATTTCATGTAAATGGAAACATGCAATATGTCATCATTTCTGACAGGCTTATTTCACTTGGCATAATGTTTTCAAGGTTCATCCGTAATGTATCATATATCAGTACTTTACTTTTTATGGTTAAGTGGTATTCCATCATGTGGATAGACCACATTTTGCTTCTCCATTTATCAGCTGATGGACATTTGGGTTGTTTTCACATTTTGGTTATTGTGAATACTAAGAATTAACATTCATATACAAGTTTTTGTGTGTAGAAAAAAAAAACAGTGTAATGCTAATCATCTCTACATAAAAAGTTCATCTTTCCAGTAAATTTCATATCTCAGTAAAAAGTAATATCTCAAGTTTATCACGTTTTTCATCATGTTTAGTGTAATATCATAAACCTTGAATAACACCATGGAACGCATAGGAAGTACCACTGGTAATGCTGGAAGTGCTCCCAAGAAGCAGAGAAAAGTCATGACATTCCAAGAAAAAGCTGAAATGCTTGATACATACCATAGATTGAGATCTGCAGCTGTGGTTGCCTACCATTTCAGACAGATGATTTATTTTATAAACAAATGATGTAAACTTAAGGTATCAATAAATACAAAAGTACTGTAAATGTATTTTCTCTTCTTTATGATTTTCTTAGTAACATTTTCTTTTCTCTAGCTTACTGTATTTAAAAATATGATATATATATATATTACATATACAAAAATATGTGTTAATTGACTGTTCACATTATCAGTAAAGCCTCTGCTTAACCATAGGCAAATAGTAGTCAAGTTTTTGGAGATTCAAAAGTTATATGCAAATTTTTGACAGCACGGGGGTTGGCACTCTTAACCCCTGCATTGTTCAAGGATCAGCTGTAGTTATATAAATACCTCCAAAATGAAGATATAGAACTGTTTATTCTCCAAAAAAATGTTTTTGGCTTTTTCCTGAGTTTCCTATAAATGCAATCATGTACTATTCAGCCTTATGAATCTGGCTTCTTTCACTTACCGTAATTTATTTGAGATTCAACCATGTTTGTTGAATATCAGTAATTTATTCATATTTATTACAGAGTATTATTTCATCGTATGGGATATACCATAGTTTATTCATTCACCAGTGGAAGCAAGTAGGGTTGTTTCTAATTTGGGTTGATTATGAGTAGAACTACCATATACATTCTTGTACAGGTTTTTGGAGAATCATAACTTTTCATTTCTTTAGGGTAAATACCTAGGAAAGGGATGGCTGGGGTTTATCATAAATATAGGCTTAACTTTATAAGAAACTGACCAAGAGTTTTCTAAAGCAACTAGACCATTTTATATTCACACCAACAGTGTGTAAGAATTCCACTTGCTTTGCAGCATCAACAGCACTTCGTATTGTCAAATATTTTTATTTTATTTTTCCTAAATGTTATATCTCATTGGGTTTTTAAATTGGTTTTCCTTAATGACTAATGGTGTTGCACATTTTTTCATATGCTTATCTGCTATTGTGTATCTATTTTAGTGAAATGTCTGTTCCAAGCCTATCCCCACTATTTTATTGTTTTGTTTTGTTTACTTATTATTGTGTTTGAGAGTTGTATATCTATTCTGCATAACAACCCATTATCAGATATGAGATTTTTCTTCTGATCTGGGTATCATCTTTTCAATTTCTTAACAGTATCTTTTGATGAGTAGATTTTTTAACTTTGATGAAGTCTAACTATATTTATTTTTTTCTGTTATATTAATAGATCATGCTTTTGGTATAGTATCTAATAAATTGTTACCTTTACCAAGTACACAAAGATGTTCTCCTATTTTTCTTCTATAAAGTTTATAATTTTAAAGTTTTACATATAGGTCTATGGTCTATTTAGTGCTTTTTTTTAATATGATATGTAGTATGAGTAAAAGTTCTTTTTTTGCATATAAGTGTCCAATTTTTCCACACCACTTGTGGAAAGTCTAACTTTACATTAGATTTCATTCTCTTCCATCTCTATTATGATCTTATTCTATAATTAACACATTTATTTTTATATTTATCACTTTATTATTATTATTTTATGGCTTATAGTCATTATAACAAACCTCCTGGAAAGAGTTGTTTCTATTCCTTGTCTCTATTTCCTCTTTTGCCATTATTCACAGCAGTAGTTAGCTAATACAGATGGTTATTAAAAATTGCTGCTTCTTCAATGATACTGAGTTCCTTAAAGACATATCAAAATTGTATGCATTCTATATATGTATGACCCCATATAATGTTTTATATGAAATTCAGAAAAATGTTGGTAAATAAATGGAGAAAAAAATCATGAAAAATTGCAACTTAACATAATTATTATCACAAAAATATAACAAAATATGTTTTGAGATTTTTATCTATGAAGCCCAAACTGCTTTTTTTCCACTTTAAGATGTGAATTTCTTTTTAGATCAAAACTTTATGAGGGAAAGATAACTTATGTGTGAATATGCTTAAAGGAAAAATGTTACGAGCAATTGTAAGTCATGATGCAGTTAGGAACACTTCTGTCATTAACAAGCTTACTGCTTGATAACATAATAGATGTTCGCATTTCTCAAAGAAAAGCTGTTGAAATACTTTCTTAGAACTTTCTCAAAGGCATTTGTTATCAGCTTTATTTCAGAACTAAGTTCCTACAATAAATTCTCTAGCCTAGCATGACCAACTTAATGACTAATCAATCCTTGCTTCTTTCCAGTATAAATGTAAAAATATGAGAGCAGCAATTCTGAAAACCTCCAATATAATTAGGTAAAATTGGATATTTTACACTGATTTTTACTTGTTATAAAGAAATTTTGTGTATTAATATCAATTTCAAAGACTTGTTGCTGTTGAATATAATCATTATCTACTGTCTGCCATGAAACTTAGAAAACTTTTATCATGGTTTTGTGGCAAAACAATGCAAGAGCAGAAGCAATTCTCATGGTATGATGATAAATTTTATATAATAGTCACAAAATATGATTGGACATAGTTTGTTAATAAAACAGGTACTATAAATGCATCTGTCATTTGTTTAAATTAAGCAATTACTACATTCCCCTATTTTAAATACCCACATACACTTCATGCCATAGGTCCTTACACATATTTTTAATAATTTTAGGGAAATCGCATCATTTAAATGCAATAAAGGCTATTTAAGAGAACATATGAAATGAAACAACAAAAGAAGAAAAATGCTATTCTAAGAAAATATATTTTAGTCTTAAGCATTTTTTATTTTTTAATATATTTGAAGACACTGTCCAAAAGTGCCTTTCCATAAGAAATGGTTACTTTTAAAATAGGTCTTACTATATATAATTTATTTCACAATAATGCAAATATGATTTTCATCAATTAAACTCTCAACTATATGACTTGACAACATTTAAAATAAGACCCTTATGATTATTACTATCACTTCATTGTCACCAATCAAAATTAAAATATTGTAAAGATTAATATGACAGAAACAAAAATGACATTAAGGTTGCTTGCAGTCTAATTAGGCAGAGAAAATAAATTTTAAACATGGAAAAATATATGGGAAGAAAAGGCAACAATACTTGATAGATCTCAAGACAGAAATCACTTCTGAAGAAGAAACTTTTCCACTTTTACATTGAATTTTCCCTAAGTGCTAAATCCATACTACAGAAAATCCCTGGAGAATTCAGTTGCATCTTAGCTACCCAGCTAAGAACACTATTTGTCTATAGAGAATTCAGCTAGCCAGAGGGGGAAAAAGGAAAAAAAAAAAAAAAAGAAAAAAGAAAATTCAAAAGCAGCACTCTCACAGAGAAAATTCTCTAGAAGCTATAAATCTCTCAATAAATACATGATAAATATATTTATTTGCAGTTACAAGACAGCTGCCAAATAAACCTTCTCCCTTGTGTGCCTTATAATATTTAAACACTCATACAATGGAAATAACAGAAATACATTTTTATATCAATGTACAGTTCACAGAACACTTTCATTTACTTGGCTCAATTTAATTTTCTTTGAAGCATAGGTATTATTATTATTTGTGTTCTTACTTTGGAGATGAGGAAACCAACTAATGGAGTTTAAATGTAAAGGGATAGGCTGAGAGAAAGGATGGGGAAGAGAGAGAAAAGAAAATAGACTCTAGTAAAATTAATTTAAAGCCATGGTTTGGAAAGTGATAACATGAAAGGAATACCAAAATTTTCTTTTCTCCTATGGCCACACTGTGATATTGTAAATGTAGCTTCAAAAATGGAAATATAAGTTTAATTTATAAATGAGTAATAAGTAATAGCCTCAACTGTGCTCCCATTAATTTTATGTTGTTCATTATTCTGCTCCTACTCCCAATTCTATTTTAATTTTATAATTAGTAGTATTGTTCCTAGTGAGGGTGAGGTTGGTAGAAGGGAAGAAAAGGAACATTGCAGTGGTTTGACATCATAAAAAATATAAGCTTCTGTGTTAAATGCCCTATAATGGGGACAATAATATGCCCTCAGGCTAAAGGAAAAGTATTTCATTTTGTTTTATTTTTAGATGTCAGTGAATAAATAATAATTTCAGTGAAAGGAAGACAGTTGTGCAGGTATGTTTAGCAATTTATGACTTTGATAAGACGGTGTGAACAGACCAAAGAAAATAGTTACTGAATGAAAACAAAGGAACTAAGAAGACGAAAAAAATGGAGTGGGAAACGTTCATATTCAGTACAGGGACTATGTAAGTTCTGAGTACAAAGTGATTGTTTACATTTATTCAGTAGACCATAATAGTCAGTAGACCCCATATATGATAATAGACTGTGTACTTAGTTCTTTGAAAACTATTAGGGAATAAGTAATTGAGACATGGTTGAAATCTCTCCATAGTTTAGTGGGCTACCATGTACATGAATAATTACAACACAACATGACATTATATGAGTGAACTAAACTAAGTTTTACAAAATAGTTATTCTGCTATTCTGCATTCAATAGTGAAAAGGCTAAGGAAGTTGGGTTATCATAGGTATTATGACTGGATGTCTTTCATCAAGTTTGAAAAGACATGTTGGAAATGCATGTAAATCCATGTCTTGAAAGATGTTCAGGTCAACTTCCTCCCTTGCAGACCTCTCAGGAAAACATTGCTTTGTAAAATACACTGAGTTATTTATTTATTTATTTATTTATTTGGTCTCATGACTATTATAGGCTATGAATAGGCATTTGACTGAGGAAAATTGGAAGTGTATTTGTATTTGGTTTAAATCATAAATCAATGTTTTGTGTAGATTTTACCTATAATTTTTTAAAGGGCTAGTTGATTAATCTTGATTTTGCAGTTCAGCCTCTAAATTCTTAATCCTCAGGCTTCTTGAATAGGACAGATACCAAATGCCTGGCTAATCTCAAAAATGGTCAGCCCTACAACAGGATGCATAAAAGGAAGGATTTGATAACAGACAGCCTAAGGCAACAGCACTATATTCAGGCAATGCCACTGCTGTTGGAGACTTTGAGATCAGATGACAGAAGTTATAATCCTCCTTTAGTACAAGCAGGGCTTTGGAACTACTCTATCTGCTCTTCTTTAACATTAACATATGTCAAATCTTGACTGAGGTATAAGACATTTTAACTCTTAATTGTCCTTTTGGTTAAGATTCCTCCTCTTTCCTCTCTACTGTCCTAAGACTAAAAGTTGAAATAAAACATGTTTCCTTGATTTCTACTGTGTGAATCTGTGTCTTTGTAAAGGGACATTATTATGTCCCTTTGAAAAATCTTTGAAGCTTTACTTCCGGACTAGAAAATAAGTTTCTCACCAGGTTAATACAGCTGGTGTCAGAAAAACAGGAGTACTAATGAAAGGATATTTGTAGGGAAGCAAGCAATCAAGAAATTATTGCATGCTTGTAAATAGTGGCGGGAGGAAGGGAATATTAATATGTTGACTGGATTGTGGAGCTATTACGTGACTGTTGTGATATAATATAATATGGCAATAATATTTATGGGAACTTCAGTATAAAGTCTCTACGCTGTGAAAGACAGTAGGATCACACCTAAATAGTAAGGCCATACTCTGTGTCAGCATTCCTGGCAGGAACCCAGACTGAAAGGGAAGGCTCAAGGCAGGTAGCAAAGAGTAGCCATTTATTCTGTCTTAGCTTTGATGACGAAGCTGCCAAGCTCTTTTGAAAGCAGTTCCTTAGTACTTGGTATGATGTTGCCCTTCAAATGCTGGAATTAATAAGTCCAATCTCTTTGAGCAAAATAGAGACCCGTAGTCATAACTAAAGAAATACTTTTCCTACAGTCACCAATTTCTTAGAGCAACTACCGATAGAATCAGCACAGCTAACAGTGATGAGAAAACTTAAGGGCATGGGTGACAAAAAATTATAGGTGTAACAAAGGAAAAGACAAAAACTAGTTGCACTCTTCTTCCATGATTTGAAATATTTTTAACTTACCTCTATTCTAGTGTTTTACATAACATAATATTATTTTGTGTACATGTCTCTTTTCCTCACCAGAACTTGAGTATCTTAAGGGCAGGAGCCTCATCTTTGCATGCACAGTTCCTGGCACCTGGCCTAGAACTTGGAGGACTCTTGATAATGAATAATGTTAATGAAGGGATAAACAGTACCTGAAACTAAAGCAACTTCCCCTCTAAGGATGACATTGTATACTTACAAACTAATGGTTATTTGCATAATTGCCACTGTGCAGAGGTAGAACATAAATGTTATTCAAGTACAAGATTAATAGGTATACAGAGATATGATACTATAAAAAGAACAAGAACTACCCTAGTTGATAAAACTCCCTTAAGTTAGAAATTGAATGATTTGGTATCTCATATGACCTTAAAAATATTTCTTCAGATATCTACATATGACTTGCCTATAGCTGTTATGAACCTCTTTGGAACTACATATACACCCCTGACCACCACTCCTCAAACACTAAGCATCTTCAAAAACAAGATGCTGATCTTGTCTATAGAGAGGCAGACATGACCACAAATGCTTGAATCCCCCCCCACCTCTATATGTGGACGATTAAGTAGTATTATTGGCAGCAAGAGCAATTGAGAACAAACTTGGAAAGTCATTAAATTTTGGAACTCATAAAATCCTTGTGAAACTTCTCTCTAAATCTCTCCCTGAATGAGGGAAGAAAGGAACCTGAAGTTATCAGTTAAGCTCCCAGTCATGTTTTTAAACAAGGCTAAGAAGGGAAGGCTTTTACCCTCTGCTGTGAGGCAAACATTGTGTTACAGGTGCATGTCCAATCTAGTAGAAAATGAATAAATACTTTACATTTGAACAGCACATTATAATTTACAAAGCTCTGTCACATTGAACTTCATGTGTAGTCAGAGAAGGCATTAAAAACAGCATTTTATAGATTGGAAAGATAAGGTTTAAAGAATCTAAGTAAAGCTGAGTAAATCTAAGTGACTTGCGCAAGGTGCAGAACTGGGACCAGAACACCGTTTTCCTGATTCTGAAGTCTATGCACATATAACAAATCAGGCTTTGCCTTCATGGAAAATTTTATTATTAATAGAGGCTAGCTAGAGTTTCAGGTTAAGGAGAATCCAAAGCCAAGTCCTAACTCATTGAAAAAGATTGTTGTGATTATTTGTACTATTTTTTTAAATTTTTAATTGTTATGGGTACATAATAGTTGTATATATTTATGGGATATGGGATGTTTTGATACAGGCATACAATATGTATTAATCAAATCAGGGTAATGGAGTATCCATTACTCATTTGGAGTAACTGAATGCTGAGATCTCAGTCTTTGGTCACTACAGCTATATGAGCACTGGGAGTGTCCCAAGACCAGTAATGCTGTGACTCTTGCAGACTCCTGGTGGTACTGCCTTTGTGGACTTAGGTAAAATATGGGAGAATTGCCTGGATTACCAGGCAGAATCTCTCACTCTCTTCCCTCACTCTCTGTGCTGGGCTGCTGGAGTTGGGGGAGGAATGACATGGGCACTCCCTCATGGCCACCAGTGCCATCTCACACCGGAAGCCAGTCCAGTCTCACCCAAAGCCTGTGGTGACTGTTGCTTGGCTACCTCTGATGTTTATTCAAAGCCCAAGGGCTCTTTAGTCAGCAGGTGGTGAATCCTGCCAGGACTGAATCCTTTCTTTCAGGGCAGCATGTTTCCTTCTGGCCCAGGGTAAGTCTAGAAATGCCATCCAGGAGCTAAGCATCAGTCCTCTGAAGTCTTCCCTTTCCTGTCCCCAAGTGGAAGAAGATTCTCCTCAAGCTATATAGCCTAGAATTGAAGGAGCAGTGACACAGGTACTGGCTTGGCCACCACCAGTGCCTCCCTGGGTCACATGCGCCCCAAGTCCTCTGGCTCCAAGGAACTCAGCCACAAGAATTGCCCAAGGACTGAAGCCTTTATGGCCTGACTACCTTACAAATTTATTCCAGGCCCCAGGCTGCTTTTTGTCAGCCAGTGGTGGGGCTAGTCAGAACTTGGGTTCCAGCGTGGAGGATTTCCCTCTGGCTGAGCTGGTCTAAATGCTCCCTCTGTGGGCACCAGCAGAATTCTAACCTGTGCTGTGTTGCCCCATGACAGGTGGCCTTGAGTTTCAGTGCAAAGCCCCACAATCACTTCACTCTCCCTCCACCACCGGGCGCACAGATTCTCTCTCCACCCTGCGTGCTGGTGCGGTACTGCTGGAGGATGGGAGAAGGGTGCTTGCTTGCATGGATAGCTGTTGAATTTGGTATTCGCGCAGAGGAGTGATCACTGAAGGTTTCTACTCAGCCATCTTGCTCCACCCCCTAGTCCACTTATTGTTGACTATCGTCACTTTGTTGTCCTATCAAATATTGTTCATTCTATCTATTTTTTTTGACACTCAATAAGTCAGCTTTCTTTTTTCTTTTCTTTTTCTTTTTTAAGAGATGAGGTCTCACTATGTTGCCCAGGCTGGTCCTGAACTCCTGGCCCTAAGGGATCCTCCCACCTCAGTCTCTGAAGTAGCGGGGATTACAGGTATGAGCCACCAGATCCAGCTTGTGATTCCTTATTAATGTCTGCTATGAAGAAAAATAAAGAGTAGTAGAACATCAGCTGCTCCTGCACTATTTTCCCATGTCGAGGTCTCCAGATATGCGTACCTACCCCAATAGTAACACTGATTATGAGATCCCTGAGCAATGGAAGGTAAGAGTTGCTTCCAGCTACAGAGAATCAGAGGTGATTGCAGGTGTCCCCTCTTATCCCAGTATACCAGATAGAACTTCATTGACTTGGTTGTCCTCACAGGGGGATTCACAAATAGCCAGAGAAAGAGTAGGAAAAGCGGTTACTTCCAGAAGGTGTATTATGCCCTGAGACACTCTACCTCTTTATCGTCTAGCTACAAAGAAATTTTTCTTCCAATTTACAGAATTTAAAATATTTGTGCAATTCCAACAATTTGAATAGTGAAAATTAAAGAGTATTAACAGCTTTTCATACCAATCCTTTCCACCTAAATAAAGTACCTTTATTTTTGTATCTTAACAATGAAGAAACTTGCTGTTTGAATGATAGAGGTTCTTCACAAATATAAGACAAGTAATCATTGTCATGCTAATAAGAGATTTGTCTCTTTTAGGTGACCAATTAAATGGACTTGATCAACATAGTACAAAGATTGTAATTTCTACATTACTATTCCTTATACTTTCTGACATATTCTCCTAAGGGGGAAAAAAGGCATTGCAGCATGCAATAAGGTAATTGTTATCTGAATATGTATTAATAATACGGTAATCGTTATCTAAATACATAGAGGGGAAAAAACATGCTTTAAAATGTAATATCAACTATTAATGGCCTTTTGGCTAGTTGTCCCATATTACAATCTTTTTCGTGTGTTTCTATCTCTTTCTCTGAATGGTCTCACTGCCCATTATCTTTCTTCTGGCTGAAAAGGCCCAGTGACATAAAGCTTTCAGTGCCCAGTGCATTTCAGATCTATTCTAATTTTCAAAGCCTAATTTTGTGTGGAGCGATGTAATTTAAATTCAATTTTAGGGTAATTTTAATAGAACATTTGCATAATACAATTCTTGCTTCTTGTAATTCAAATCTGCTTACTCCAAATAGGCTTCTCCATGGACACCCCTGTGCCATGCATCCGATTTTAATACATTTGGTTTACCAGAGATGAGAATAGGGAAGCAAAAAGGAGCAAAGCCTATGGGAAGAAGACTGAGGTGGGATTTCATAAAGCTATTAATTAACAATACTAGAAGGGCCTTGCATTTTCACAGAATTACACATTGTTGAAACAAGCATACCTATTATATAATCCTTCCCTTTTAGTCTCTATTGAACAATTCAGGCTCAGACAAGCTCCCTCAGGCAATGCATTCACATTTGAAAGGGTGATATCTTTGACAATTTTCACCCTGAAATTTGGTAAAAGGTAAACGGAATTTAAAAGGGCTTTTTCTCAAAAAGCCTGACTGTCAGATGACCATCACTTCTATGACCTGTTCTTTCTGCTTCTCTTCCTCATTTGTATGGTTGGGTGGTTGGGTTTTTTGTTTTTTTTTTTTCTCATGAATTAATTTTGCCTATTTTTGTTGTATCTCTCCTCCTCCATAAGCTTTTTCTGTAAATTATTCTGAGAGGGTAGAAAAAATTCTAGCATACTGAAATATATTTACTTCCACTCACTGAAAAGAAACAAAATTTAAGAAATATAACCACATATAGTGGCTGTTACCATATCAAGAAACATAACTGAATATATTGATTTTAATATCATTACTATTTATATTTAATATAAAGCTTTCTCTTTTTCTTACTCCATGGGTATGTAAAGTATGTACCATGTTTACATCTCTAGGTCTTCTATTAAGATCTGTTTAGTTAACCAATGTTCATCTTAAGTTCTTTCTCATTTTTAGATATTTTTCATCTTTGGATAATTCTTTTCCATTTTTAGATATTCTGACCACATCAATTTAAGTGGATGGTTTTAGAGAGACTTATACATTTAAATTGGCAGCTAGTGCACAAGAGGTATTCTGTCACAATAACCCTTTTTTCCTAAAATAGCCTCCTAACCTGATTCCTTAACTCAGGTTTCTCACCTGTCCAAAGCAATTTTCATGCTGCTACCAAAGTTAACTTCCTAAAATAACTGTTCTGATCTCCTTTTACCCACATCAAGCCTGTGATACATCACCACTGCCTTCAAGATTTTCCACTGTGAGAACTCTCCAAGATAGACTCATTATGACCCACATCAAAAGACAAACTTCATTCTTCATTCCTTTACTCATGGTGGTCTTTTAAATGCATACCTCTGTGTCTCCATTTCTTCTTTGCTTATTGGAACACATTGTTTCTTAAACACCCAACTCATCTGTGACCTCTTCATTGATAGCCTTCCATAGTGAAACAAACATAAAGATTTCTTCTTTATGTTTTCAGAACATGTTTTTTTTTCCATTTTTTTAGCCTATATATTCTGCCTTGTATCAAAAGTAATTGCTTCTTTTTTAAAACTTACCTTATTAGTTTATATGTTTCTTAAGAGCTAGTATTAGGGTTTATCCTAATTTCCTACTCCCCAACAGGCCTCCATGACTGACATCCAGTATAAATTAATGCTTTATAAATCTACATTGATTTAAATTAAATTTCTAAAACTCATTAACATAACTGAGTAATTTCAGTACCATTCAGCCTTCACTACCTGCAGCAGCTTTTATGATTATCTTTTCCCAGGTCGGTGACACCTTATTCAATTTCTCTCTGATCTTTTGACCTATTGTCTAGGAATCTAGTCTCTGGTGTGTTACATTTTCACCTGATCAATTTTGGGCCTATAATAATTTAATTAAATTATTGATTTTTCACTGGCCTCTATGTCTTTATTAATTTAATAGCTTGTTCCATTTATATGTGTTTGAGTACTGCTTCTGCATCAAGCATTCCAAGATCATAGAGAAAGAAAAAGAAGAAAAGATGCATTCTAAAGCAAAATGGCTTTATTATCTTCTAAAAATGTATTTGATTTGCATGATAATTTTCTTTCAATGAATCTAATCAATGTACACTGCTCTTACTGTCCTTTAAACTTGGCCACTCAATATGGCCCCCAATTTTGTATTTATAGCCTATGCTTAAGCAGTCAGTCCCTGCTAAAAGTTAAAAAAAAAAAAAAAGGAAAGTAAAAGAAAAACACAGGAAGTAGATTCATTTAAGGAGGCTTATATACACAATGTGGCAATCCAGAAATAAAAGAAAGATTCATTATATGGTAGCTGTAACATTAGGCAGCTTGCCCACTGAGAACCATTCTTAATTAGCATTATTACCCCCAATGAAACTGGCTTTCTACCTTGTGTGTAGGCACTCTGCCATCTAACAGATGGGTCTGCACACAGATGCCAAGAAACCACATATGAACATCAAACATGGCTCTTAACCATGTTTAAGCTTTCAGATTGTAGTATTTAAATGACTGTTGTCCTGCGTGCAATGCCATGGTTGTAGCTATAGAGAAGAGCAAATATATCAGTTACAACCACAGCAACTGTCAGGAACCAAACAAGATAGGTTTCCATTTCAACATATCTCTATGGGTGTTAGTTTGAATTTTATTTAATGGGAAGGTCTAAGGACAAGCAAGTACAGAGACTTTAGATAACATATATATTTTATAATGTGTCATATATATATATAAAACATTAGCAAATGAACTAATGTCATCACTCTAAAGGCTGATCAGAATTTTCTAGAGGCTGATGGGAATTTTGTTTCTAAAAATAGAGTTTCTACCAAAATCATAGCTATATAAAAAGACTTATTCTCTGACAGTATATATCATTAGAATTTGAAAAGGTTGATTGACAGTATCACTTAAAAGTTTAAATTAAATTTTGACCATCAGAATAAATTTCAACTTTTCAAAAAAAAAAACATCATATGTTAACCAAATAGCCAACTATGTTTCTCACAGCTTTAGATTTAAAACCTTATATATCAAACAAATATTAAAATCAATTGATAATAATGAAGCAGCCATTATGTTCACAGACCTATACCGAGTTCTGAGTGTGATACAGAAACAAGTAAGACAATAGACCTACTCTCTTTGAACTTTCCATGCAACTGTGAAGGGCATACCTGATAACAGTTATATTTGAAATCTTAAAATTGTTTGCTGAAAGAAGTTATATCCAGTTCAAGGAATCAGAAAAGACCCTTGAAAGAGGTAAAATTTGAAATAGGCTGAGAAAAATGGGCAGAATTTGTAATAAGTTGAATATGGTGTTACTGTGTCATTAAACTCTAATAAGAGCTCAATAAAAGGAGTGTGTCAATGGCTCTGATAATAAACATGCGATTTAAATGACTTCTCCACTCCTTTCTGTTATCTTTCTATAGTTTTCCTGACAATGTTTCAATAATTACTTAAGTTACTAATAATCTTCTCTGGTGGATTTCCTGGCAAAGTTCTGACAGGTCATGCCTAGTAAGGCAGGTGCTGCTTCTAGCTATAGGAATAATTTGGAAAGCCTATCTGCTCAGGTGGCCCTAACAAAGAGAAGGCCAACCCATGAGGGCTCACGATACTAGCTGCTCAGTGGGAGATGTCTCAGAGATTCCCAGGGACATTTCTAACAGAACTAGCTTGTTCATTTTGCCTTCCCAATTTTCCAAAATTATTTCTTTCTCTCATTCCCATGGAAAACTGGTATCTGTTTTCTTGCTCAGCTCAAGAGAATACAGTCTTAGAAGTTAAAATTTTTTAATATGTTAACTGGTCAAAATTATCTATTTTCTTCCTGCTGGTTCTTTCACTACTTCAGTTCCATGCAGGACCAGAAGTTTCCTTTCCCACAAGCTCCATAATCAACAATCTGTCCTCAGGTTCTTTCCAGGCTTGACTTTTCCTGACTTTTTGATTTCATAAACTTCTGCTCAGGAGAGGAAACTGGCTGGCCCTTATCAGTGGGCGTATAAACTTTAATGACTCTCTCAGCTAACATTAAAGCTATCAAATTTGCTTTAATAATCAGAGTGTCTTTTAGTGTAAATATCTCCCAGTAGGCATCCATCCTCGGTGTAGGAGGGAAAGAACGGAATGGCTTAAAATGCAATCTGGCCCTAAACGCCAGGGTAGAAGTAACCTGCCAGGCCCTGGTGAAAGTTAAAAACTAACTGCTCTGCAGAGACTTACATATTATTTGTTTTAATAATGTAAAATGTTAAATAAAATACCTGGCTCACAGTAGGCATTCAGTAAATATTTAAAGAATTAGTTAATGAATGCCTCTTTTTTACATGCTTCCTGTGAACCAATAAAAACTCTGTTGCCTAGTAACTGCTCAATGAAACTGTCCCTTATCCCAAGATAGACTTATTATTTACAATTCACAAATTATGTTTTAGTAGTAAATATACTAATTATAGATTATAGATTCTTTGCAAAAATTCAGTATTCAACTTTGAACTTCCTATAGCAAATAACAAGACATTTCCAAATACTAGATGCTAAAAATAGATTCATTATTTATTAATTTATTGAATAAATATTAATTAAATACTCAGAAGTATTGATGGGGGTATGCTACAATAATAAATAGCCTAAAAACTCAATGGCTGAAAACCATAAAATATACCTTTTACTCACACCATTCTGTCCATTGCAGGTTCATAAGAAGGCTCTGCTCACTGTGCTGATCCATTGATCCAGTCTGACAGAAATTTCATCTCTACTTATTCTTCCTTGATCACAAATGCAGGGAAAAGAGAGACAAAGGTGGTGAACCAAACACTAGTTCTTAAAGCTGTTTCATGGGGTGACATATCACACCTGCCAAAATTTTGTTGACCAAAGAAAGTCACATGGCTACTTTTGGGTTAAATAGGAAAAGATATATATCCTTCCACATTTCGTGACACCTCAGGAGATAAATTAGGATATATGGTGAATAGTCTTCCACAAGCACCTACTATAATAAATATCAGGTCTAAGGCACTAAGCTACAAGGTGAACAAGATAGACATGGGCTCTCATTAACTCTATTATCACTTCCTTGAAATTGGACACTAGTTCTTTTCTCACATGAAAATATATGTATTCAATCTGCGACTGTGTGTAATAATGATGACTATGTTTACTCCACAGAATTACAAAATGAATAGTAACCTTTTACAATGAAGATGAATTAAACACTTTGGGTTTGTTGGGGCTCAGAAAATAGTATCCCAAAATGAAGACCTCAGAAGCAGCCTCAGAAGCAAATGTTTTTCTCTAACCCTCTCCTGTCCTCCTGTCTCTAGGTACTATTCTCCCTTCAGGCTAGCCCTAGAAACCAAAATCCCTCTTTCCCAAGGCAGGTCATAGAAAGCAGAACCCCCTTTCCCTAAAGCCAGACATAAAACCTAAAACTACTCTGTGTAAAAACTGGCCATAAAGAAATTATTTAGCCTATGTTGTTTGACTGTAAGTCATAAGACCCCCATTCCAGAAAGGGCCCACCCCCACACTCATAAGGAAGGAATTCATACTCAGTGAGGCCAGGAAGAATCTAGATAGACAGGCCTTGCTGGGTTTCCCCACTGGGTCTATTAGCATTAGCTCATAGATATTCAATCGTATTTCTACACGCTCGCTGTCCATACTTTGTTGAGTATAGCCATAAAAATGGACAATTTCTTCTGTACCTTTGAGTCTTCATTCTGTAGGCTCCCAAGTATACATGTTAAATAAATATGTGTGTCATTTCTTCTTTTAATCAATCTGCCTCATGTCAGTGATTTTTCAGCTAACATTTAGGGGTCCAAGAGTGTTGGTCCCAACAGGCTACTAAGACCTAAATGTAAACCCCAGATTTTCTCCTGCTCAATTTAACTCATCAAGGCCCACTGTAAGCAATATGTATAAAAGACAAACTTAGTGCCCATGCAATGATTCTAAATGTACCTGTCTGTCTTCATTCTCTCCATCAATCTTCCTAAAACTCTTACTGTATCTTCAAGCCTAGAAGACAAAAAGCATCAATTACCTTCTCATCTTGCCTCTGGGGATCACCATTGAAACCAGAAGGACTAAGAAATAAATGTAAATATGTCTCCTAAGTTACAAATTGCTACTTAAATTTAATAAATACTATTATTATAAACCTAAAATGATGTGCCTATAGTGAGGACAGTAGGAATAGAGGAGGAGATTGGGGAGAGAAAAATTAGGGGGGCTCTGGTCTAATAGTTATAAAGCTAAATATCTAGCTTGCTTCTTAATTATTAGGTCTAATTATGTTTTCTAGTTTTTTTTTAAGTTTAAGCTTTTATTTTCTTTTCATTATAGTCCTTTAATAGGAGTTATTGATTTTTTCTGGACCTATAAAAGAGTCTACAAATTTATATTGGGGACTATAGTCTAGATGAAGCAGCAAAGTTGGCCTTAGGCAAAACTGTTCATTAGGTTGTCGATCTTGTCTAAAGGCATTATGATATAATGGGAATACCATGAATTTTTAAGACAAACAGACCTGGTTTTGAACACAGGCTCTACTGCTCATTACCAAATTCCCACCAAGCCTCAGATCTTTTCTTCAAAATGGGGACAATGCCACCCATGTCATAATATTATAGGATTTAAAAAAGTAATAAAATACCATAGGATAAACGTCTAAATCAAAAGTTTCCCTTAGTCTTTTAATGATCCATATGTATACTTCTTTCTGCTGGGTATTCCCAAAACAAATCATGTGTTATATTCCATCTTTATCTATAGTTTCTAATTTCATATAAAATATAGAAATTATGACTATCTACCTCAGGAAATGTTTTAGTGAGTCTATAATCAGTAACACTAAACTATAACTGATAATTACCTTAAGATGTTATCTCTCTGTAAGGTAATTTGAATTCTGAAATGGGATAAAGTCTTAAAAGTAAAGAATCAATCAACTGTATGCAAACACTATCCTCGGAGTTTTTTGACTTGTAACTTGTGTAACCCTAAACTAATCACTTTTGTACTTGAGGAAGTTATTGTCCATGCTAAGCCCAAAGTTTTGTTTTGTTTTGTTGTGGTTGTTGTTTTTAACTTTAACATTTTATGTAATTTTTAAAAATAAGCCCTTCCCAGCCCTAACACTCTACAGTTCTTATTGTGGAATATCAAGTATAAATAAAGAATGAAAATAACATTTATTGAATGCAAAAAAAAATGAGTATGTTCTCTAAACACCTTTAATGCTCAAAGAATTTCTAAGAATTGTTATTATTCTTCCTGCTTTCCAAATGAGGACTTAGAGTTAAGAGGCTCACCTCAGGTTGCATGGCTGACAAGTGGACAAGCCAGACTTCAAACTCATACTTTTCTATCTCCAAACCTTTGGTTTATTTCGCCAAGGATAGGAACAACACTGCAATGGGAAGGCTTTTTTTGCCACCCATGGAATTACACCATAAAAAAGGCTGATATAATTAAGTTTGTTGTTTGCTTTGTTGCAATTGTTTCACAGCACCACTTCTCTAGGAAACACCTAGAGCAAGAGAGGCTGTGCATAGTTTGCTTTTTTTAGTTCCAGCACTTAAAAAATCTCAGGGATCAAATATGTTTTCAATAATGGTTCTCAACAGGGCAGAAAGTAGGAAAAAAAGGAGGAAGAAAGGGAGTAATGGAAGGAGTGAGGAAAGCAGGGAGAAAGCCAGTATTTTATTTCTTAGCATTATAAACTTTAGATCTTGCACTGGGCTGAATAATAGCTATCTCGACATGTCATTATATACAGCAATTTTCCACCATAAATTAAACTTTAAACTGTAAAATTAAACTTTATTTCAAAAGCTTTTTAATTTTTTCCAACTTTAATGTCATTCTCCATTCAAACTTTGTGGTATCGCACATATGAAGGTATTAATATTTTATGTTGAAAGGGAAGAAAAAGTTTTTTTTACCCTCTTAAGTTAGGTACCTAAAGCCTGAAAATTAAACTGGTAAAAGACAGATTAGCAGAGGAAACAATGTACAACTTTTATTTTTAGTTCTGTTTACACAGGGGCTCCAACAGAAAAGAAGTGGACACCCAAAAGCAGTTTGACTTTGGGCATATATACCGTTTTACAAATGGCAATAAATTGAAGGACAGTGACTAGGAAATATATGGTAAATAAGGCTTGTTTAGTAAGGTTTGTTTGTCATGCAAACTTCAAGCCAGGTGCTGTCTTTAGTCTTCTTGATATGGAAAAGAGGAACACCTTTACAAATGGAAACATAGATCAGTCATCTTTACAAAGGGAAACCTATGCCCTTCTTTTGGGCAGAAAGGGAGAGGGCAGAAAGCTTTTCCTATGTCTGCTGTTTCTCAATTGCCTTCAGCTCAAAATAACCCTTATACCAAACTGGCATATTTTGGGGTAGCATATTTTGATTCCCTTCAATGCCAATGAGATTTTTGGATATTTAAAAGAGCAATAAAATCTATTCAGAAATCTAGTGAAAATGGGTGTGAGGAAGCCCCTTCCTACACTGTTGGATACACACTTTCCGTATCAAAATTCATTTAAAATTGCAAATCCTTTGATCTAGCAATCCCACTTCCTGGAATATAGCCAAAGGCAATAAGAAGACACATATACAAAAATGTGTTTATATGTTTGTTAAAATCAACTTTATAATAGTAATAAAATAAGGAAAAAACCCTAAATATTTTTCCACAGGTAAATGAATATATAAACTATTGCAGCTAAACTATGAACGAGGCATCTATATTCTAAATCTGTACTTACTGACATTACCAGATGCCCTTGACATACAACTGAGTGAAAACATTGTTTACAGAATATATATAGTATGAGAATATAAGTTTTATGTAAATATCTTTCTTTATAATTATTTATTGGGATTTATCCATTATCACCAAAGTACTCATAGTAACTTTAGTTTATTTTTACTTGATGTGCTATATCATTTTTACACTATTTTAATTTTTATGATTCCTAGTTATTTTATTATTGGAAAAACAAAGCTATTTTTAATTGAGAAAGGTTTTGTTTTGAAATATTAGGAAATAAGAAAAAAGTTAGTATGAATTTTTAATGAAATAACCTTTGGAGATTTGAAAATGTTTAAATGTAAAAGATTTAGGATGTTCTCAATACCAATAGACTTTAAATATTGCCACAATTTTATAACCTCAACTTTGAAAAATAGATCTATTTTATAATATATGTCCATACAAAGTGGGAAGGGTGTCAGAACAAGGCGAAAAAAATTTTGAACCTAGCTTCATCTTTTTTTCTAGTGAGTTTGTGGAAAGTCAAATAAAATCAAATCACATGGTTCAACCAAACATTTACTATTAAATAAAAATCTAACATGTTTTCCAAGGCTATTCTTCAACTAGGAAAATGAAATTTTTATCGTGTAATGTATTCTGAAAAAATTGACTTTCACTGTAATGATAATTGTGTGAAAAATTTAACTACTTTTGATACTGCATGTAGAAAATGTGCAAACAATGGCAATAGCATCAAATAATTACACAAAAATTTAATTGTAAGAGAGAACTGAGTGTTTTAATATAACTTTGTCTTTAGACCTGCCCACCAGAGGGTTCAAGATATTTACTCTGCAATTCAGAAGTAGTACTGTTGCTTTCCTGTTGTTTTATCTAGCAGTATGAAAATTCAGGGTAAAGATCAAAGCATAAATTGCCCAGTCCCCAGAAACATACAATCAGTGCAGTCAATTTTACTTCTTTTAAACAAAACTAAATCTTTGTAAAGATATAAGCATCAATATCAATACCATACTTCTTAGGAGCACAGAAAATTTAGAGCTGAAAGGGACTATAGGGAGTGCCTAAAACTTACAGAAAATGAGATGTCAACATAAAGTATATATAGCAGAAGAAAAAAACATTCCTAGCCATTTTGAGATGTCCAAATTATCTTCCATAGTATCATCTTATGAAACCATTTTCTGAAAGAAGTAATTTCTGTCCTTATCTAGTCATCCTCCGGATTTCTCTTCTTGGAATGCTACCCACTTCTCTTGATCTCCCTGTTTTGAGACTTAAACTGTTCACAGTGCTATCTGAGCCAGTGTTTGTATGTATTGGCTGCTCATTTTAAGCAGTTGCTAATCGAGTGAGTCTTTAGTTTTCTCTGTCTTCTCCCTTAGTCTATGTGAAATGGAAACAATATGAGACTCCCATCGGTTCACTGTGTTTTGTCTGTTCAGGAAGAATACGTTACTTGTCTGACATATAGGGTTCCCTCATTTTTCCTTCATATCTTATGTCTATATCTTAAACTTCTTTGTGGTCTAACTCATTTCAACTCAGATGTATATTGACTTAAAATGTAATTAGTTGTTTATTAATCTCATATATTTTTGTAGGAGGTTTTATACAATGAAACTGATGTTTAACCCTCCCCAACAAACTTGTATTTTTAAGGGGACATAAATCTGATCAATTTTAAATTGATTCAAAGCATTAAACTCTTGATAATTAAACAGTACTTTCCTCAAAATGAATTTAAGATCCTGTTGTAGTCTCTGAAGAATATTCCTTAAGGGAACTTGATTAAAGGTGATCTATTTCCTATATATCACACATAATCCCATTGCAAAATCAATCTCTGCTTTTGGCTCAAAGGGACTAGGACAAAAAAAAAAATATCTAAAAAAAGTGCTGTAAAATCTTGGTGCTTTATGCTCACCAGGAATCCATAGTTCTGATCCGAAACTGGGTTCTGGTAAACAATCTTCAGAGGTAGAAGATACAACTGTGCATTCATGCCTGAATTCACTACATCAGCTAATTTTAGACTATAGTTTAGACTATCAGTAATGATGGTCTCTCATTATTCTTATATTTTTTATTCTATATATTATCTGTGATTCCTATTGTTACAGTTAAATTGTTCTCAAATTTACCATAGTCAAAAAGTTTAAGATTACACGTCTGTATAATTTTGATTCTAGAACTTTTGAAAATTGATGATGGTGATGATAGAAAGATTATTTCTGACCTTTGGCAAGTTTAGATTAGACCATAGCCAAAAAAGATTTTCAAAGTGCATAATGCCAGGATTTTTTATATATTCAAGGAAGCTACTTTTATCATATTTCATGTCCTCAATTTATTAGAAATAAATTCATTATTATTGTATATTATTAATATTACCATTATTTTTATTCCTATTTGATATCATGTTTTAATGAACATAGCGGAATAGTAACCTAAAAGACTCAAATTTCTCATCCTACCATATTTCATCTAAAGAGCTTAGCCAATAGTAGGACTAGTTTCACTCAACTTTGTAAGTGTTTATTTAATTGTTAGTTTTGCCTACCAGCCTGCACACTACTTGAGGGTAATATATGTGTTATTATGTCTTGTGGCATCAGCATCTCAGCACAGTGCACATTTTATACTACATTATATACATACCCCCAAAAATTTGTTGGGTGAGTGAATGCTTCTGTATCTTTGTTCTATAAATGTAAATGATTAAAGCCATCTTTAAAATTTCTAGAAAATAGCAAAGATATGTCTATATAATCATAATTTTACATGAAGAAAAATTATTTTTTTAAAAAAGTTGCTTTTATGTGGATAAACTGCAGTTAAAGTGATATCTGCTCCTACACACCAGAATTTAAGACACACGAGGGCATGGATTTTTGTCTATTTTATTCAATCATCTATTCTCAGTGCCTAATAGTGCTTAGCATATGGTAACAGCTTAATAATATTTGTTAAGTGCATTAATGGATGGATATCAACAAGATCATTACCTGGCATTTTTAGTCATGACATCATAAGCTGATATTATTTAAAAAATTCATTATTTCAATATGTATTAAGGACATGTCAGGCACTTCACTAAATGCTGGCCATACATTTCCAACCAAAATTTTATTCGTATACTTAAGGATCAAGAAACACAATTATATTATGAGAGTCCATCAAGTTCAGTCGTAGAGTGACACAATTCAAGAGAAGAGATTGGTTGGTAAAACAGAGTGTCAATCTTAATTTACAATAAGGATATAAATGTTAAGAATATTTAAAGATTCATGTCAACTTTCCAGAAAATATTCTCTTTAGGGAAGTCTCTTATTTGAACCTTCATTACCATAAGAAGATCATTTTCAAGTCAATGTGATCAGAATGATCTTATTGGCTATTATCAAACCATGATAGACTGGCACATCTATCTTCTCTATAGAGAGAAAAGAATGGGAGAAATCAGTTAGAATATAAGTAGAGTCAGGTGCCATTCTGCTTAGGTTTTAATCCTTATAATAACCCCATAAAATAAGAATCACTGTCCATAATTTCACAACAAGGATATTGAGATTTGGATTTTATAGCAAAGCCAGTTGCCCCGACAGATCATGCTTTTTCAATGATGATTTGGTGCTTCTATTCCATAGGAACTGGAATGCTTATGTTGGAACATTGAAGCAAATATTCTGAAATGATGTTTGAGGTCCACTTTACTATGATTACTCTCTAGTCACTTTTGTTAAAGCTCTCCTCAACCTGTACTTGAAATTTTTTAAACTCTGATTTAGTGGATTTAGATTTAGTTGATTTTTAAGGAAAGGTAGAACAAAATAAAAAACATTTATGAAAGATCTATCTGACATAGTCTGCTTGCTTCTGTATTTAAATTCTTTGAAGTTATGTACTAGTTTTTCATTTCTCAGCCTTTATTAGAATTTAGAATAATTCCTGGCATAGATGTTCACAAAGCATTTCAGTGTATGCTGTGTGCCAGGCATACTGTTAAGGTCTTTCTTATACATTTTCTCACTCATTAAATTCTCACAATATCTTCATTTTATAAATTAATAAATTTAATCTCAAAAAAGTTAAGTAATTTTCCCAAAGTCACACAAGTAGGAAGTAAAGACAAGATTGTAGATGAGGTCCAGCAAACCATATTTGTTCCTCTGTCCCATGGTCCCTCTCAGTAAAGAAATGTCTACTCTATTTGTGTGGTGAGAAATCAGAAGTAATTAATAATATCTTGATATTATATTTATTGTGATTAAAGATATATAAAGTATTTTTATTTAATCCTTCTAATAATTCTTACAAATAGGGAGCATTTTTTTCACATAAAGAAGAGATTCAAAGAAATTAAGCTATTTGACAAAGAGATAGAGGGCCAAGCTTCAACATTGTGTCTGTTCGACTTAAAATTTATGCTCTTTCAACAATAGTATTGTAGTTTTGACACAAGGAGGTCAACTAACATGCTAGTGCAATAACACAGACGTGACAGGAAAAGTAGATGGACTATCGCAGTGGAGTCAGAAAGAAAGAGAATAGGAGAAGAATGATGGTTTATCATGTTGGATTTCTGAGAATGTTTCAGCATCTGAGGCTCAAGACACTACAATGACTTCCCAGAAATCTATAATAAAATTTTATTTTCAAAGATCTACTTGGTAATTATTATTCTAATCCTTATTTCCTATTCTAATTACAGCCTAACATGAACTCCAAAGTTTGTTGGATAGGATGTGCTGGATTTTAAATTCCTTAATGGATATTATTGCCTTATTTCCTTTTTGAGGTACAATGTTTTAAATAAGCTTACAGAAATAGTACACATATTATATTACAAGCTTGTAAAAAGAAGAAAAATCAACTGTTTTACAATTTATTTCAGGTGTGCTTCAGGCATATTTTCTGAAGTAGAAATTCTTGCTCTTTATCTTTCTCTCTTATTCTAAACTTACTCTCAACTTCACCTGAACCATGGCTGAATGGTCTATCCAGTCAATAATAATTGATCTCGCAGTAATATAAATCATGTACCAAGTACTGTTTTAGCCTCTGGAGAAACAAAAATGAATGAGTCATGGTCAACGCCCAAGGGAAACACAGTCTCTTAGTGTCCTAGGTAAACAAATAGATTCAATACAAGGATGTGAGGTCCTTGCAGAAGTACAGTACTTAGAGGGCATAGAAGGAGAAAAAGGCAGGAGGGACCAGTTTCTTCTTCTTGCAATGTTTGTTCTTAAAGCTAGAATTGGCTTTGGACTCATATATTACATGTTCTAAGCTAAACCGATTTTCCACATAAATTTGATCATCTTTTCTCCAGTTGAAATTATATTAATGGTTTCCCATCATATAAATTTGATTTTTTTTTTTTTTTTTTTTTTTTTTTTTTTTTTTTTTGAGGCAGAGTCTTGCTCTGTTGCCCTGGCTAGAGTGAATGGCATCAAACAAAATGGAATACAACTTCAAACTCCTGGGCTCAAGCAATCCTCCTGCCTCAGCCTCCTGAGTAGCTGGGACTACAGGTGTGTGCCACCATGCCCAACTAATTTCTTTACTTTTTGTAGGGACAAATTCTCATTCTTGCTCAAGCTGGTCTTGAACTCCTGTCCCCAAGCGATCCTCCCGCCTCAGCCCCCCAAAGTGCTAGGATTATAGGTGTGAGCCACAGCACCTGGCCCAATTTGAAAATCTTAATCAGGACAAAAAATTATTTATTAATTCTGGCCCTCAACTACCTCTCATTTCTCATTACACTAAAACATAACATTTCTTTAGCTAAATTAAAAAAATATACAGTTCAACAAACAATGTCACAGTTCTGCCTCTGTGTCTTCACGTAGAGTATTGTTTCTATCTGAAATGTTATTTCTCTTTTTTCTAGCCAGCTCCAATCTAAATTTTCTTGTAACTCTTCCTTCTACCTAGTATCTTTCTAATTTCAGCTCAAGAGTCATGTTCTCTAGAACTCCCTCCTGACCCTAGAGTTTAATTTCAGGGTACCTTCTCTGACTCCCACAATAGTATGTTTATGAGGCTATCTAACACTGAATTGTTGAATTAGTTTTCTATGCTGAATAAAAAATTACCACAAACTTAGCAACTTCAAACAACATCCATTTATCTAACAGTTTCTGTGGGTCAAAATTCTAGGCACAGCTTAGCTGGGTGCCCACGCAAAAATACAATCAAGGTGTCAAGAAGGGCTGGATTCTCATCTGCAGGCTCAAAGGAGAAGGATCTGCTTCCAGATTCACTCAGCAGGGTGGCGGAATTCATTTCCTTATGGCCTTACAAATCATGGCTGCTTCCTCCTCCAATGACAGCAACAGGAGCAAAGCTTTGGAGCAAGTGTTGGAGCAAGAAGTAATCTTACATAACATAAACGATTCACAAGTGTCACATCCCATCACCTTAGCTATATTATATTGGTTAAAAATAAGCCACTGGCCCTGCCTACACTCAAGGAGAGAGGATTATACAATGGAATGAACACCAAGATATGGATATCATGGGGCCACCTTAAAGTTTGTTCATTGCAGTTGTCATTGCTGATTTATAAGCCTGATTCTCCAACTAGGCTATGAGCAACTTAATGGCAAGGAACATGTGTTACCTGACTTTGTATCCTCAGTAACTAGCAATCTATGTTTTGTATATGATATACTTAAAATTTGATTCACTGACTGAAGGGCTACTTCTGATACATATTATTTCATGACATTTTGTTAAAGGAAATATACATCCATTATATAATCACTTCTCAAAGCAATGACATTTTGTAATTCTCATAGCCATATTCAAAATGGATATGCAATAAATTTGTATATTTACTAGAAAACTAAATAAGCTAAAGTACTCTGAAACAATAAATGAACAGCATATCCGTGCTCTTAAAAGATACAGTTAATTTACTTACACACATTTTGGAAAATGCATTTTAAGAGAAGAGGTCATATTAATGTTAATATTTTTTGCTGCCAAATCCAAAAATATTGATACTATACAAAGTAAAAGATAATTAATTTTCCATAAAAATACTCAAAAACTGCAGCTTCTAAAAATCAATGAATATAAAATTATCATAATAAAGAGTAAAGTATCATACATAATACTAACTCTTACTCTCATTCCTTGGTTATCACTAAGATGATGTACTAAGTTTGGGATTTTTAGAAATAGAATAATTAGTATGATACATAAAATAAAAGAGTAACAACACTATGCATTCTTATTGACTATTTTAAAAGTAAATGAAATTACGGATTTATAAGCAGAGATTTTCTACCTATAGACTATTAGCTTCCATTGCAAATTAGTTAATTAGTAGGCTTGTTTTGTATATATATCTGGGAACACAGAAATATAAATTGTACTCTGAGGCTCTCCTGTATACTCCAGAGGAAAAAACATTATTTTGCAGAACTTCTCTCTGATAAATTGGCTAATTAAAAGTTGTGTTGGTGGATTGCAAATGCTTACATCTATACTTCAGACAAAAATGACACCTTTTAAAAGAATAGAGTCTATGTTATTAATTAGCATTTACAGTATAATGAAGAAGTCCAGGATTGAATGTAGGTATAATGAAATGTCAATAATGTAAACTCAGTCAACGTAAAGTAATTAATTTCCATTACTTGTCATTAAAATTTGCACAATGGTAGCTATGAGGTCAGCTGACTTAGCTCTACTGCCGGGCAATAGAACTGAAGGTACCTTGGCTCTAGTGATTTCATTTACAGCTGAATAGACAACCTGAAAAATTTTTCACAGAGCTTGAAGCATCAAATAATTAGCTACAGTTTACATTAGTTATGTTGTATGGAAAGATCCAGTTCTTGAAAAATTAACAAAAGCAGTGTATTGTTAATATCCCAAACATTGTATTTTCTCGTGATCTTTTCTATAGTATATTGGTTAATATCCCGTTTGTTTTATTAATGAATATTTATTGAATCATGTCCTTTGTGAAGCAGGAGATGTTATTTGCTACCTATCACATGCAAAATTAGTGTTTTAATATTAGTTTCTCAATATCCCTATACAAGCCTAGGCTGCTATTATTACACCTATTTGGCAGATAAGAAAATCAAAGCTTAGAAGGGTTAAAAATGACTTGTCCAAGGTAATATATCTTCTAAGTAGTGGAGCCAGAATTTGAACCCTAGCCCTCTGGTTACAGAACAATGTTTCTAAATAATATGCAGGAATGCCTTGCCACAAATGGCATGCCATGGAACTAATGATTTTACTTTCATTGCTTCAGGTCCTTTGGTGTTAGTTTCCCTGACTTTCAGCTTTGGCTTCTGGCTCTTTGCTTTTTCACTCTACTAATAACCCTGTAAGCCCATAATTCAAATATTGAATCTTTCATACCTGTCATACATATACTAGTGTTTATTTTCTTGACTGAACACTGATTAAAAAGTATAATAAATAAACACATCCCAGAACCTTTGGAATGAAAAGCACAAGTGGTCCTTTACATATTTCCAACTCATCATGAAGGACTTAGGACTCCTGACTGCATTAGCCTTTAATATTCAAATAGCCAACTACACGGCCAATAAACAGCTGATAGAAATACAAATGATTACTCCTTCTGGTTTACATTTACTTTATGTTAAAGTCTTTAGTGCCTTAAAGATATTCTAGACATCCTGACAAAAATGGTAAAAGAGGTATTTGTAGTTGAATATGTCTCTTGTCTCTCAAAATTCACTACCAAGGTAACCAATGCATAGATAGACAAATCTGGCCCTCCTGACAATATATAATAATGGAAAACATGAGGATGATATGAACAGAGAGGCAATAATGTGTCTTTCATGGTTAGTGATATGTGTCAGTAATTGTTAACTCTAGACTTAGTATGTTAATGGTGAAAAATAATAAAATGCTTTTCAATTTGGTCAGAAATAATTACTCTTCTTGCTTTGTCTACAACATAGTAACTAAGGAGAAGAAAAACCACACTCTTCTCATAAATAATAAAAGTAACAACAATAGTATCCACTTACTAAACACATCCATAGGGCACACTTGGAGCTGATTGTACACTATCTACTTTA
The DNA here is from genome assembly GCF_041146395.1 of Eulemur rufifrons. Taxonomy (NCBI): domain Eukaryota; kingdom Metazoa; phylum Chordata; class Mammalia; order Primates; family Lemuridae; genus Eulemur; species Eulemur rufifrons. The sequence continues at coordinate 39,951,300 of NC_090988.1, forward strand.
GTTCTCACCACCACATTATAGGGTATTTTTTATTCCAAATTTAAAGATTAAAGTTAGTGAATGTCTGGCATTTTTGCTTACCAGCCTACCATGCTCCATTCCCCAGCTTGGAAGCAGCTGTTAGACACTAACCTGCTTTCCTGATGTGACTTGCTGGGGCAAAATGGACACGGTTCTCAAAGACATGTGGTTAATTGTGGTTGCACACTTTGACCTGTCTGGTGTTTCACTGAGGGATGGGTTCAGAAGCTTGTTTAATTTTTTCCCCACTGGGAACTCTCTCAGGGCTGAAATAGCCTCTTGGGCAATGTTTTTTTAAAAGTCTATAAAAATATACACTACCCACAGCCATTTAGGACAAGGGATAGCAGATGAGGAAAGTAGCAGACAGACCTAAGAGCCTAGGAAGAAAGAGGCCAAGGAGGAAAAACATTGGGGACTGAGGGTATTGAAGGGCTTCTGCATCTACTAGGAAACCAGAGGGCCACATGCATGACTAGAGATGGATACATGCTCAGAAAAGACTCAAAAGAACCCTAGACTGGCACCTCTGGTTCATCTTTGGGCTCTGGGAAGACAGAAGGAAAAGACAAAGACAGAACTGTAGGTGTCCTGGCTAAGTCTAGTAATTACCTCCTGAGGAATGGGAATTGTAGTAGAAAATTAAGGACAAACTTTTAACATAATTTTGACTCATACTGTTACCGAAAGCTCAGCACTTCTCCTTGAGGCTGCATCAGAAGAATGAGAACAAATAGTTTGAGGAGGAAGAAAGAGAAGTTTATTACTTTGCCAGCAAAGGAGAAAAAATGGTAGACTCTCATCTCAAAAAAAAAATCCAAATTTTCCTGAACATTAGCAGAAATACATAGCTTTTAAAGGGAGTGCCCTCAGTTCTAGGCTACTGTTTTTTTTGTTTTTGGTTTTTTTTAGACAGAGTCTCACTTCGTTGCCCAGGCTAGAGTGCCGTGGCATTGGCCTAGCTCACAGCAACCTCAAACTCCTGGGCTCAAGCTATCCTCCTGCCTCAGCTTCCCAAGTGGCTGGGACTACAGGCATGCACCACCATGCCCGGCTAATTTTTTCTATATATATTTTTAGTTGTCCAGATAATTTCTTTCTATTTTTAATAGAGAGGAGGTCTCACTCTTGCTCAGGCGAGTCTCGAACTCCTGAGCTCAAATGATCCACCTGCCTCAGCCTCCCAGAGTGCTAGGATTACAGGCGTGAGCCACCTCGCCTGGCCTAGGCTACTGTTTTAATGATTCTAATCTGTCTCATCTCTGCCAAAGACAAAGCCCCACATGGGCCCACCTGAGGGGCTGGCATCAGCCTGGATAACTGAACTAACTCCTGTAACACAAAGAACAAAAGACTTAACTTGCTCTTCCCAATCACTGGCTTGAGGCAGGGATGCAAGTTTTAGTTCTCAAAAAGGAATGAAGGATGTTTTAAAGAGACAGAAAATATAATTTTTTGCCATTTTTTCAGGCCATTCACTCTGTTACAATACTAAGAACTCAATAAATGGTTACCATTATTACTTTTATGAATAGCAACTCTTTCCTATTGACAAATTTCATTCTCCCTTCTTCATAAACAGAGAGAGAGAAAAACATCAAACTCTGAATGGAAGAACAGATTATTTATTTCAATTGAATTATTACATGTATTTTCCTGTCTCTTTCCAAACAGAAAGTGTCCTCCTTATTTGGTGTCCACAACTTCGGTTTTGCTTCTCAATATCTATTTCTTCCCCTTTTATTATCTTCTTTATATTTACAATCAAGTGTCATAGTCTATTCAAACTTTTATTTCCATTGTTCTCTAGGAAAATATCCATATTTGCTTCCCTCTCAAGTTCATGTGCCAATGACTATGCCTTAGTTCCATCTTGCCTGCCACAAGTTCATAAGTTGCTGCTTGTTTAGGAGAACAGATAAGACATGTTGAACTAGTACACTTCTCAGTCCTGAAATTAATTCTACGGTTTTATTAAAATGGTGATTAAAATAACTTTTGTTAAACTCAAAATTTCCTTATTGGAAAAAAGAAATAAGACATTGGTATCTCGGGTAACCAGAATAGCCTGGCTTATATCATCTCTACCATATTTGTGTCATGTAGAAATAGTCAATGAGTGAGAACAATTTGTTCCAAAAAGGTATAAGCACAAATCTTAAGGTTGTTGAAAGGCAATTTCTTAATAAACCAACTGGAAAAATAATACAATAATGCTCAGGAACTTGTTGAAAGTTGGCCCCTCACTAGACTCCTTGCTCAGCACTATATTTAGAAAATCTTAAAAAAACAAAAGGCTTACTATACACACCCATAGGAAGACTATGATAGAAATATAAAGTTTGAACACACAAGGGAGTACCCTCAGTTCTAAGCTATCCCAGACACACAAGGTTGTATATCCAATAGCTGCCAAACATATTCTTGAATCTTACTCTAAGTAATAAACAAAACTAAACTGTTTACCATTGTTTTACAAAATAAGAACATGCAAATAAGATACAAAGTTGCATAAGGCAAACTGATATATGACATAGCTGCTACATATTTTCTCAATGCATCAATATAAATGGCTGCTAATTTAAGAAAATTATTCACCCTCAGTGATATTAAAGGAAAAATATTAAAGCAGCAGTTAGATACCATTTTGAATAATAATTAATGATTATGATTTTAATTGATTTTATGGATAATTTCAAATTATACAAAAATAAACAAAATATCATGAATCCTAACATTCCCATTCATCCCCAATGCTAAAGTCATCAACTAGCTTCAGCAATTATCAACTCATATACATTCTTGTTTCATCTCTACTCACATTTTCTTCTATCTCCCCTATTTTACTGAGTCAAATTTCTTTAAATCATTTCATTTTAAACTATTTTAGTATGTATCTCTAAAATATAAGGTCTCTTTTTTACCCATAAATGCAATGCATTATCAAACCTAAAATTAACAATTATGTAATATCATCAAATAACCAGTTAGTGTTCAAATTTCCAGTTATCTCAGTAATGATTTTTTTTAATTGTGTTTGTTTGAATCAGGATCCAAATCCACACATAGCAATTGGCTAATTTGTCTTTAAAATCTTAAAATTTATAGGTACCTTCTCTATTTCTTTTATTCTTGAATTTATTCATTGACACAAAGATGTAAAGTTCAATGTGTTATGTAAGCTGTAAGAGTGCAAGAAATTTAGAGTGTTTTGTCCATTCCTGGATCCCCATGGTTTAGAAGAGTCCTAGAACATAGTAAATACTCAATATATACTTGTTGAATAGAATTGAGATAGTCAATCCTCAATATTGTTTGTGGGGATGTAAATAGCTGACCTGTTAACATTCAGTGAAAAAAGCAAAACTAAAACCCCACATATAAATATAAATGATTTCAATTTCATAATTCTAGCTATATTAGGATGATTATACAATCCAGAGTATCCAGAAAATTCCAATATTTATCTGTTGTCCAGTAGCTCCCAACCAGTTTAGTATGTGTCCCAATTTGGATGAAAGTCATATAGTCACCTTATCAATAATAGCTATTATTTACTGAATATTGATTGCATGTAAGGCATTTGTATACATGCTTTATATGCATCATTTTATTTAATTATCAAATATCCCAAGTGTGGTATATTATTATTATCTCCACTGAAAAGATAAGGAAAATGAAGTTTTCACCATTAGTAGGTGATCTGGAGAAGAAATTATGCTAAAAGGAAAGGAAAAAATATAACTGTATTTGCTGTATATGGCTCATTTAAAAAAAAGATTATGGCCGGGCATGGTGGCTCACGCCTGCAATCCTAGCACTCTGGGAGGCCGAGGCGGGTGGATCGCTCGAGGTCAGGAGTTTGAGATCAGCCTGAACAAGAGCGAAAACCCGTCTCTACTAAAAATAGAAAGAAATTATCTGGTCAACTAAAAATATGTATAGAAAAAATTAGCTGGGCATGGTGGTGCATGCCTGTAGTCCCAGCTACTCAGGAGGCTGAGGCAGTAGGATCGCTTAAGCCGAGGAGTTTGAGGTTGCTGTGAGCTAGGCTGATGCCACGGCACTCACTCTAGCCCGGGCAACAAAGCGAAACTCTGTCTCAAAAAAAAAATAAATAAATAAAATAAAAATTAAAAAAAGATTATGACATAAATAAAATGAAAATACCATCTTATATTTGTCTCAGTATGGTGGGAGAGAAAAGACATTGAAGTAGGAGCCAGGAGAACTGGGTTTAGAAATAGGCTCTTATTCCACTTATCTCTGTGTTGGCTAGAAGAATAAAAGTCATGAGGAACATTTATCCAAAGCCTTCCTAATCCATTCACAAGAGACCAAATGAACTCAGCACCAATGTTGGGTTCTTAAAAGATGAAAATAAGGTCTATTTATTTGTGTATTGTGGATGAAATAAATAAAGGATAGTCCTATTGAATGCCTTCTTAGGAATTTGCCCCTGGGCTCAGCACATGTCCCTTTATGAAGTGGGCATTATTCTTCAGGATAAATGTGGATGGCAAGAATGCAGTATTAGTGTCTGTTCCTAAACCATGTGTGGCTTGAATGCTTCTGGGTGCACATTTAAAATGCGCTTTTTTTTTTTAAAATCTTACTTGTTTCATTTTTGGTCTTATTTGTTTCATTTATAAAACATATAGAAAAAATTATACCAACAACAAAAAAGATATAGAGCAAAATTATCACACACAATTTTTTTCTTTCTAGTAACAAACCTACCTATTATTTTAGCATTTGGTATTTTAAGCAATTGCATATGATTTTTGGATCATATAGTACCAGCAATAAGAAAATAGTGATTACATGGGGAATATTATAATGGAAGGTAATAAAAGCTGTTGTCAACATTCAGACTTGCAAGTGTTAAATTACTGTGCTTGCTATTTACAGGTAAGAATGATTAATTGTGCATTGTGATTTTAATACAACATTCACACCCACTGTGAAAGCTATATTTGGTGTTAGCATACTAACACCAAAACTAGCAAGAAGTACTTCAAGCAATACAACTCTAAGGACAATATTTTAGTAAAAGCCATTTTTTAAATTATCATTATATTCTGTGGGAAACAGGAATAAGAATCTCAAAAATTATATTTAGTTAATGATACAATGGGTAATGTTGGAGGATTAAAAACATCTAGATTGATAGGTAGGACAAAAAAAAAAAAAAAAACAAAAAACAAGCCCAAAGGGGATGGCTGCACTGGGGAGTAAACACCAATAAAGTTGGAGTTTGCTTAGAAAAAGAATGGCAAATTTAAAGCTATCTTAAAAGCATATGAAAATTTTTTTATAGAAAGTGGTGGCTGGCTAGTTGTTCTCCATCCCTAATGAAATACATCATAGGAAATTGGTCTAAATTGCCTTAAGAGGATTTTGGTTCCATATAGGAAATGCTAGATTCAATAATGGAGGAAGATAAATGTTTGCTAAGGGGAATGTGGTCACCTCCACTCTTAGAAAAAGGTTCTATATTTCAAAAACACCATGATCCCTCTGAATTTACAAAAATCCTCTCTTGGGGATTCTCAGAGCATACACATGGAGGGTGGTCTACTAAACAAACACTTCCTTGATAAAGGATACGCCAAAACCACCTCCAGGCAGAAGAAAGAATTTCCTAAAAGGATGATTAAGCACTAGATTGAGTAATTTAAAGAAGTTTTGGTATCCCTTTCATGGTACATATTTAAAAACAGAATATTTTTTCTATCTGAAATGATTTACTCAAGCCTCCTCAGAGAAGTACCAATCATTGGAACAAGGACAGTCTTATCAATAAATTTTATGTAGGAATTCTTACCATTATTCTACTAAGATTCAATAACTTGACAATATTCAAGCAACTTATATGCAGTGGTGCCAATAATCAAACTCTAGGAATTGAGAAATCCAATGTTAAAACATATTTGGCTAAGCCACACTGTGAATCAAGCTGTAAGCTTAGTTTTGTTTACAGAGGCTCAGTATCAATCAACACAGAACAAATAATCAGTCGGACTATATCAAAGAACCTGACTTCACAAACAATCCAGTCAATTCTCTCGAAATTCAGTAGTCAGTTATCCTGATCTCTGATATATTAAAAACCACTCATTCCTTTTATTAATGTGCTCAACAAGTATTTATTGGGCACCTATTACATGGCAGGCCCTTTTCTAGGTTCTGGGAATATAGCAAAGAACAAAGAAGATAAGGTTCTTCAAAGAGTTTACTCTAGAGAGTATGAATAGATAATAAAAAATAATAATAATGACTTTCAACATTTATTGAATGCATTAGATGTCCCACACATTGTCCTAAGAATGTATAATTTTCACAGCAACACAATAAGTTAGTTACTATAATTATATACATAATAGAGAAGAAAAATAAAACATGGAGTGGATAAATAACTTGGTCTATAGAAGAAAACTAAAAATTGGCAAAACCAGGATGCCTGGATGCCAAGTCAATGCTTTTAACTATTATCTCATAACCAAAATTTTAATTAATCTTGAGGGGTCAATTTTCTAAAAATTCAACTGCTACCCCTACCTCCATAAAATATTAAAGAAATAAAAAATTAAACAGGGCATAAAGGAAAGAAAGAAAACCAGTCCATTGGAAGGGTGGAAGATGAAGGTGGTGTCGATTTTAATTTGTTTTGTTAAGGAATGCCTCTGATGAGTTGACATTCAAGTTGAGGAATGAAAGACAAGGCAAAGCTAACAACGGGAAAACCTGCCTGAAGAGCAATCAATACAGAAGGAACAGCAGGTACCAAGGATATGAGGTGAGAGCAACCTTGGTGCATCCAGAGAATTAAAAAAGCCAGAGTTGCTGAAGTAGAAGGATGGGGGAAAATGGCATGAATTGACATCAGAAAAAATGGCAGTGGCCAAATCATGTTTACTCACACTTCTAAAATGCCTTTCTCGTTCCTCCTACCTATTTGAATAGTGCCTAACCATCAATGCCTAGCAAAATTCTCACCTACTCCAAAATACATTCCTAACCAACACTACTCTGGTAAGGTTCTCCAGTCTAAATTACTGCAGCATTCATTATAGTAAAATAACAACTAATATTTATGGTGTATTTACTATGTGCCACTGTTCTGAGCATTTTCTTAACTTATTTGCTCTTCACAACTCTATGAAGTAGATTCTATTATCATCCTAGCATTACAGCTGAAAACCTTGAAAACAAAGTTGGTAAATTGTCACCAAATTACCTAGTTAATAAGTGGAGGAGCTGAAATTCAAACCCAGATATTTTGGTTCAAAGCTCAGACTCTTAATCTCTACTCTGTGGGCATCTTGCATTATCTAGAATGGTTCACTTACTGGACATGCAAACTACACAACTGTATATCCTATTTAGCTATCTTATGTATAGAATTATACATTCTATACATAGATTATTAGATTCAATTATTAGATTCTTAGATTAGATTCTTAGATTCAATTATTAGATTATTAGAACCAATTATTAGATTCTTATGATATGATAGAAAATATGATCATAAGAAAATTACCACCTATTCCATACCTGACTTTACAAATATCAAATCTTCTAATATAAACACAACTCAGTGAGGCACAAATAACCATCTCCAAGTTACTAATGATGAAACTGATGCCCTGAGAATTGACTTGCCTGAAGACACACAGTGGTGGCAGAAATAGAACACAAATGTCAATTTAGAAATAAAAGCCAATGCTCTTTCCATGATAGCATAGCTAATTCTAAAATAGCAAGTACCACAGAATGGAAAGTTCATAAAAGTCGGTGACAACTAAGTAAAAAGACAATTAGTTATTGTTTATAAAATGAAAAAATAATGGAAAATTTAAAAAATAAGCCTAACTATTATAAATAGAAGACACAGAGAAAATAATTGAATAGGATGAGTATAGTTTTTCAATAACTGAGAACCTACTATGCACTATTCCCAGTACTCAGGAATTGAAAATATTTACTATTTTTTTCCTTTATGTTGTATCAAAAGGTTAATAAATTACAGATGCCAGATCACTTTGAGAGAACTAATACTGTAGGAAAGAAAATGAGCTTATTATGGCATTTATAGACTCAATGAAATGGTTCCTGTGACAAGAAAAAAAGTGAAACGTTTAATCAGAATTTTTAACAGAAAAATATGTGCACGCTTTCCTAAACATTGATATTGGGCATTTAAAACAATATCACAAACTAATAACGAAAGAGAGAATTTATTTTTAGCAGTTGAACTTATCCCTTTATATTATCTTCTATTTCCCAAATATAGTTTTATTAAAAGTAGCTTAAATCTTGGATCATGATATGAAAAAAAAAAGTCTTATGATACTGAACTTAGAATTCACTTGTTCCCTACCTGAGCTGTTAGAAGTGCTTCCAAAATTAAATAAAGGGACTAATTATAGTCATTGTTTATTTCACCTTCTTTTGGATCAGAAGATCCCCGAGAAATGTAAAACTCAAGTCAAGTGGAAGTCTGAGATGGCTCCTCCAGAGGTCTGTAAGAAGCAGTTGTGTAATGTGCAAAGCATGGATTTTAGAACAGGATTGCTCAGGTTTAATTCCAGTTTTATCACTCTATTGCTCTATGACAGATGGCAACTTATTCAATCTCTCTGTGCCTCAATTTCCTTATCTGTAAAGGTGGGGTAATAGTTCTTATTTCATTGGAGAGTGAGAAATGATTGAGTTAATATAAACAGAACACAAAACAGCATCTACACGCAAATACTTTAAAATCATTAGCTATTATTATTTAGAGAAAGAGACTTCTCAGCTTTTGTGTTCCTTTCCATATCTTTTCCCAGTTGGAATTTTATGAAAGGTCAGAGATGTTAATATCGGTATTACACTGATAATTCAAAATTTTATGAAGGACTATATTTAAAAGATAAGGTTAAGTGGAAGTCAAGATGATCTGGCAATGGGAGATTTGGGTTCTAGCCTTGACCCTCAAAAAGCTTGTTTGACATTGCAAAATCAAAGCATATCTCTTGGACCATCTTTTCTCATTAATTAATAGGTTGAACTAGGTCAGCATACCCCAAGTATATGCTATGAGAAATTTACAGTGATGATAATATTCTTTTGAAATATTTTCATATCTGCTTTCATAATGTATAAATTTGCTATTGCTGTGTATCTTCCAACCCAGTGAGTCAATATTATTGGTCTCTTCAGGGTGAGAATCGATTCTACCTAGAGCTGAAGTAAGTGGTCCTACTTTAGTCTCAAGTCAGAAAGTTGACTTCGTTATTTTTTCCAAATGAATCTCAAAACAAATGTATAGAACATAAACATTTTTATGAGAATCTCTGAGAGAAAAGGGATTCCTAAATTTTTAAGCTTATTTTATATATGAGAGCACACTCCCACGTTTATTATAGCATTATTCACAATAGCCAAGATTTGAGTCAACCTAAGCATTCACTAAGAGAAGAATGGATAAAGGAAATGTGGCATATATAAATAATAAAATATTACTCATCCATAAAATGACTGAAATTCTGTCTTTTGCAGCAACATGGATGGAACTGGAGGTAACAGTGTTAAGTGAAATAAGTCATGCCCAAAAATACAAATATTGCATGTTTTCACTTCTATATGGAAGCTTAAAAAAGTAGATCTCATGAAGGTAGAAAGTAGCATGATGATTACCAGGGACTGGGCAAGGAAGGGGGTGGGAGGGATGAAAAGAGGTTGATTAGTAGGTACAAAAATACAATTAGATAGAAGGAATAGGTTCTAGTATTTGGCAGTAGAAAATTATAGTTAATAATTTAGTGTATATTTCAAAATCACTGGAAAAGAATTATAGTGCTCCCAACACAAAGAAAAGATAAATGTTTGACCTGCAGTTCCATCCATTATGTTAAGTGAAATAAGCCAAGCACAGAAAGAAAAATATCACATGTTCTCATTCACATGTGGGAGCTAAAAAAGTGAATCTCATGAAGACAGAGAGTAGATTGGTGGTTAGCAGAGGCCAAGAAGGGTAGAGGGGAGGGAAGGAAGAAGAGAAGTTGATTAATGGGTACAAATATATAGTTTGATAGAAAAAATAAGATTTGGTGTTAGATCAGTAGGGTGACTATAGTTTACAATAATCTATTGTATATTTCAAAATAGCTAGAAGACATGAATTCAAATGATTCTAGCATACAAGACAAATATTTAGGGTGATGGATACCCCATGTATACAGATTTGGTCTTTACAAATTATATGAATTAAAATATTACACATTCCCCAAAACTATGTACTTCTATTGCATTTCAATAAAAAAAGAATGTGGATAAAAGATGTTTGAGGTGATGGATATGCTAATTATCCTGATTTGATCATTATAATTGTATACATGCATCAAAATAAGCACATTACCCCCCAAAGATACACAAGTATGATATAACAATAAAAAGTGAAGGAAGGAAGGAAGGAAGGAAGGGAGGAAGGGACGAAGGGAGGGAAAGAAAAAGAAAGAAAAGGAAGGAAGGAAGGAAGGAAGGAAGGGAGGGAGGGAGGGAGGGAGGGAGGGAAAGAAGAGAAGAAAAGAAAATAAGAAGAAAAGAAAAGAAAAATAAGAAAGTACCTCACAGCTGGTGGAGTGAGAGAAGAGGAAAGGGTTCATTAGTGGAAACAAAAAAGAGATACATGTATGTCAACGTGTCCACCTAGTTGAGGTGTGAGTATAGGTCATTTGTTTCTTTGTTTCTTTGTTAGGTCATTTGAGGGCAAAGTCAAAAGCTTTCCTGATGTACCAACATGGGGATAAAGCTTCAGGGTAGATAATAGCAGTAAGTGTAGTTAAGCAAAGAGAAATCTTGAGTTTACACTCCTCAAATATCTTCAGTAATCTAGTGACAAAAGGTTCCAGAATTATCCATATGCCCCAAGGTGATGGGGGGAGGGGAATATGTGAAGAGTAGCTGAGTAAAGAACTAACGATCCTTGGAGTGACCAGGGTAAGAGAAAAATGACCTCTTATTAGGGAATAGACAGTTTGGGTCACGGACTCAATGCAAGATATTTTAAATCTCAGTGTGTACAACTAGCAAAAGCTTAGGTAGAGGCAATTAGCAAAAGCCAGCCAAAAAGCCCTAGTTGGGCCAAATAATAAATTCTAAGGTCACCAGCAGCCACTCCTCAGCAAATCACAGTGAAAGGAACTAAGGGGCCAGAACAAACATCTCATAGCAGAGGCTGGTAATAATCGAGATAAAAAAGCACAGACCCCATTGCCAGGAGATCACATAAACAACCCCAGCCTTAACCATGCCTCCAGAGGCCAACTTGAGGAGAAGGGGGAGGGAGTTCAGTTAATGGAAGCTTCCACTCAGAAAGACAGACTTATCAAAAAAGGCTATTAAAAACTTTTAAAATAGCTTAAAAATATGAGATATTTTTTATTGCATTTGAAGTTACCCACACTCACATACTCTTTCACTCTATAAATATATACCAGAGGCAGACCCCCTACTCATCAGTGGGAGTTTATGAAGTCTGTTAGATCAATAGCACAAACTGAAGAAGCTCTGTGAGTAAATCTGTGACCATATAACACATTAATCTCACAAAATGTTCCATTAAGATAATTCTGTATTCAAATGTTTAAAAAATATTGCATAAAATGTCCTCCTCGTCTACAGATTCATGATTCATATTAGCATATGGGAGACTCTGAGATGGCCTACAGTGCAGAAATCTGTTCAAATGTTCTGACTCCTGTTTTAGTTTTGTCTGCTAACACCACTTTCCCACACATTACTTCTAGTTACAACTCTCTCCCCACTGGACACAGGGGAGGGAATATATTTCTACATTCTCTGGCACAAGGATTGGTCTAGTAATGGGCCTATAAGCCAAGCTGGATCAACCAAAGTCCTTTAACACATTTTCTACCTCGAGTTGGTGAGAAAGAGCCCTTTATCTTTGCTGGTTATAAATACCAAGAATATAAATTTGGAGATTGCTATCACCATTGTGTACAAACTGTCCTGAGAGAATGTGGATGACATAATACAAGACAAGCAAAGACCAGACAGACAGAAAAAGGAAATGAGCTGTGGCTTGTGAGTCCCTGGTTGATCTCTTCCCCTCCTGGTTACAACAGTTTGAGTTGGAGTTTTGTCACTTGCAAACAAAGGTTTCAAACAAACAATAGGCCAATTGAGATTTTTTATGGACAAAAAAACCCCCCAAAACCATAAACTGTTAACAAGTAAAGGAATACACTTTTGGAAATGCTGGTTTTAGTTTTACAATGTCTAAATTTTTAAAAAATATTTATTATAGGAGCACAAGCCTATACTTATGTGTTGCAAGCACTGAAATGTGATCTCATAGACAAAGTAAGAAATCCCCCTCACCAGACAGACCTAGTGCTATCTGTCTTTAAAATGCTGTGTTAATGAGAAATTTGAATCCAGAAATGTTTAAGTCTCCATTGGCATCTTCCATTACTTCATCATTAATGGAAATGGCAAAAAAACTCACTAAAAATTACTTCCAGAATGTGAAATGGATATTATACTGTTTAAATGGATGTCATATAAAAATAATTTGCTTTAATCAGAACACAAACCATTGCTATGATGCCATATTCACTGTGAACCTTAGGAATTTCTTCAGAGTAGAATAAATTTGACTAGGCATAAGTGCTTTTAGTGAAAAATTAATCCACAAAACCCAATACTTTGAAAATACAACCAGGTGTGAGTGACTTTAAAAAATAATAAACTATGCCAAGGCTCATTACACAGCTGGTTCCCAGAATTTCAAGAAATCTCAAGATATAGTCAGGCATTAGAAGCTCAATAATAAATAAATTATATTTTTCTTTGTCTTTTGTCCTTAATCTATTATAAAATCAATTTACAAGGAAACTAAAGACATAGCATTTCTGGTTATATATATTTAATTTGCTAAAAAAGAAATGTTGCTCAGCAAAAGTTTTAGCACAGTCATGTAGTGTTTCAAATGAACATAAATTTTTCTTCAAAAGTAACCTGTTGTGGCCATAAAAAAGGTAAAAAATGAACAGCAGAGATTTAAATTCCATTCTTATGGGCACACAGTTTAGTGGAAGGGGCCTAAGCTAGGGAGTCTGACAACACTGGATTTAAACTTTAATCTTGCCAACTGAAGGGTAATGTAATTGCTGTGGTTTGCATCTTTGTCCCCACCAAAATTTATGTTGAAACTTAATCCTGATAAATCAGCATTAAGAGATGGGGCCTTTAGCAAGTGATTAGGCCATGAGGCCTTCACCCTCATGAATGGGTTATAAGAGAGCTTGAAAGGGTGAGTTTCCATCCCCTCTGCCATGTGAAGACAAAGCTTTCTTCCCTTCCCAAAGATGCAGCAACAAGGTACCATCTTGGAAGCAGACAGACCTCATCAGAAACCAAAACTGCTGGAGTCTTGATCTTAGACTTTTGGCCTCCAGAACTATGAGAAATAAATTTCTATTCTTTATAACTTACTCAGTCTGTGGTATTTTATTATGGCAGCACAAAAGGATTTAAGACAGCAACTTTAAGGAAGTTAGTGAACTTCTTCATTAACTGATCTGTAAAATGGGCATGACAAGCCCTTCTGCATAAGACTGTCAAGCATATCAGATTATAGGTGAAACTGCCTAGTGCAAACCAGGCATTCCTTCCTCAACATTCTACTGTAAATCCAGAAATAATGCTCAAATTATAAATGTTCATTTTAGTGTAGTATTTGAATTATCCTCACCACAATTATGGATTCCAAAACATTTAAGTAATTCTATAAAAGTACAGATGTAAAGCTAACAAATCCAGCAAATATTTAATGAGGATATGTTAAGTTCTAGATCTGGAATACACATTGAAAGACTTATATAAATGAGAAAACCTATATATCGATGTTTCATGTTCCAGAGATGAAGAAAGAGATAACCAGAATATGAGAAAAATTGGCTTAAGTGACTGTGTATGGATGTGAATCCTCTTCCTATGTGGAAAAATCCTCCAAGGAGGGTTGATATTATCTCCCTTAAAAAAGAGGGTGCTAGAGCAGCACTATCTGATAGAAATATAACTCAAGCCACAACTGTGAGCTACACATGTAATTTTAAATTTTCTATACACCACATTTTTAAAAGGAAAAAATGAAAAGGCAATAATAATCTTAATATGATTTTATAGTAATATTAAATAACATATTAAAATATTAATACAATATATTCAAAATATTATCATTTCATATGCAAGCCACATAAAAATTATTGAGATATATTATGTTCTCTTTTTGTGGACTATGTCTTCAAAATCTGGTGTATATTTCATACTTACAACCTATTTCAATTTAAGAGCTCAATAGCCACACACCTTTAGCTGCTACAGCCTTGGACAGCACAGCTTAAATCATGTGTCACCTAATCACAGCCAAACAGATACTTCCACTCAGGAATTTGAGTCTTGAGAGAGTGGTACAAAGTCATATCAATCACAATTTATTCATACTAGTTGCAGTGGTGAAGTTTAGTCCAGTGGCATGGAGCAAGGTATTAATATATTGTGGTAACAAGTGGCCACTGGCAACTGAGCCAGTCATTGTATCCTAGGTAAGACATTCTAATAGCAGGATTTGCTGGCTGTATCAAGCATAATTGATGGTGGTGTTTGTGATCAGGAACTCTGCTAACAAAGAGATATTTTGGAGTAACTAAGTAAATTTAGAGAACTGGAAAGGAAGATACAAAGCTCTGTTGAGATTTATGGAGAGCACTCAGGCCAAAAGTTAGACTTGAGCATAAACTTTAAGGGTAGGGAAGAATGTGGATTACAACTGTCTCTTTCAGCCCTCTGCCTTCATTATTATCATCATTTAATAGAAGTAACAAAGTTATGGGTAATAATAGCAACCAAGATCTAGGAAAATCAAGAATCAAGAGACAAAAGTTTTAATTTCAGCCCTGATATTAGTTACCTGGGAAGAATACTTAATTTCTCCAGATGTCATCTCATTCCTATCCATAGAGTGAGAGAGTTTGATTAGATTACATTATTTCAAAGACTTTATGATAATGATAACAAGTTGGCCATAGGACAAATGATTTTCAGATGAATAAATGAAGAGGTAAATAGATACATAGATAGATGCATAGACAGGAAATTAACAAATACAAAATGAGAAAAAATACTCATTTAGAAACTTATTAAACAACTTGAGATTTCTTAAAAGGAAAATTTATGTTTCTGAGGATATGTGAATAATCTGATTAGGTGGAGAGAGATGAAATTTCTTAAATCATACTGAAGTAAAAATAAAAGTTTATTGCTAAATTGTTCTATAAAATAAAAGGATGAGAATTTTGGAATTCATAGATAAATCACAAATGATTCTTTTTTTGGAGAAGGAAAGAATCAGGGAGACAGGTATTGCACAGTGAGGTGTGTTGTGGAGGAAGAAATCCTCCAGTAGACAGAGGAAGAGGAAGATGGAAAGGTACTATGTCTAATGATGATATTTCAAAATAAACCCCACGTACTGTGAAATGTGAACCCTCTCCAGAGCTTTCACAGCTTCAGTCTAAACCTCCATAACACATGAAAAACTTAAATGGGATGGATTTCTTACAGATAATCCCAGTTAATAGGGCTGTGTTCTGCTGTCTGCCTAATGGGAATCTGGAAAAGTATCAGGCCACATAGATTAGAAAATAATTGATCCACAGTTATAAACACCTAATTAATCTGTGTCAAAGTAAATGAGAATAAATGTATAATACCCTTAAGATATCAATATAACACTCATCTACAGTGTTTTAACCCCTAAAATTGACTGATCTACAAATATCAGGTATTGGAACTGCCTGATATAATTTAAAAAAGGCTTAACTAGGCAAAATTCACATAGAGCAAATATATCTCTTGTTTCATAAATTTAGAGTACCCACAGATCAGATTCTGATGGCCCAAAAGTTTTGACATCTTCAAGGCTAAGGATTTAAAATGTGTTTGACTGTTATGCTTCAGCACAAACATATTAATAATTATCACTATTGTAAATCATACAAATCAATTAGCCCAATCTTCATTTCATAGACTTCAAGTATTTAGACATTTTTACTTTTAGCTGCTGATCAAGGATTCTATTTAATATTTTATTCTATCTGTTGTAATCTACATTCAAGCTAGCTGAAGAAATATCCTAGCAATGCCAGTAAAGAGAAAACAGAGAATAAGTGAAGTGGAAACAATTAACTAATAAGCCTAGCTGAAATGGCCCCTCAGGAAGTGTGAGACTCAATGTCAGTATTAATGATCTATATGGGGCAGGGCAGGATGGAGCCAGAGAAGGGGAGAAGAATGGAATCCACATACCTTATGATTACCCTAAGAGATAGGATGGTGTTACAATTAAAAGTTAAGCCATCAACCTATGAGCATAATTTGCATTACTTGTTAGAGCAGAAATTGGAGCTTGCTTTAATTGGCTTGTTACAATAAAGTTAATTTATAATACAGCATCAATATGTACTCTCTGTGAGAATTCTTTACTAAGAGTATGTGATCACTATGTTGTAGTCAAACAGAAATTGGAAATGAGGTATAATTATTGTTGCTATAGGAGTTTTATAATTAAAAATATGATAAAGCTAATATTGTTTCAATATATACAAATATTGTAACATATAAATAATATAAATTATTTCAAAATATACAAAAGCTGTGCAAATTAGAGAGGTTCAAAAGAGATTAGAAATAAGAAGAGGA
The DNA here is from genome assembly GCF_041146395.1 of Eulemur rufifrons. Taxonomy (NCBI): domain Eukaryota; kingdom Metazoa; phylum Chordata; class Mammalia; order Primates; family Lemuridae; genus Eulemur; species Eulemur rufifrons. The sequence goes on from NC_090988.1 coordinate 39,968,094, forward strand.
CTACTGTGACCCTACAGAGAGCCCTGGGATATTTTAAAATTGATTCAAATACTCTACACTTGAAAAGCTGTCATTTTATAAAATAAGAAGAAAAAATACATTTTAGACTATTTAATTCTCAACATAGTCACTTTAGTTTTCAAAATTCAATAGCAATACAGTATTTTCAGTATGACAAATATTTTACATAAATGAAAATGTAATGAAATGGGATTTTATACACTTTAAGCAAAGCTAATGCAATAAAGAAATAAATAAGGGAACTTGTAGGGCAAGAAAGAGAAGAGAAAAAAGAGGAAAACCCCTTTTTAAGAACATGAGGTCATAATGTCATTACATTTCTTTGATACTAACCCAAAGTGAAAATATGTAATGAAGTATCACCGTCAATATACTGTTAATCTTAACAAGATTTCTTGTTTATTTTATTTTCTTTTTTTAATGATTCTTAGCAGTTCAGGAGAGTATACAGATACTTATTTCTATCTGGGGAGATACTACAAAGCTAAATGGTGAGCAGGACCAGCTACCCAATATTCAGGGCCCAATACAAAATAAAAGTGCAGGGCCTCTAGTTCGAAATTATTAAGAGCTTCAGGATGGAGACATCTGAGCCTTAAATCAAGTACAGGGCCATTCTTAAAAAAAAAAAAAAAAAAAAAGAGCCCTATGCTAGCACACAGTTTGTACATCCAAGAAACTAGTCCTGGTGGTGAGTTGAGGAGTATGACTTATTAACGACTAGGCATTCACTAATGTAGTTTTGATCACTGTGTGCCTCTTAGAGTAGGTCCTTCTTAAATTTTTTTTTTGGAGCAGGTTATTTTAAAATACTTTTTAGCAGGTGACAGGGATAACTATTAAAATCCAAGCCACAGTTTATAAAGGAGCATACTGAAAATCCTATTACTGTACTATTTGTGAGCAAAGACATTTATAGAAATATATTCTGTGAAGGTCTTTTTGCTAGCAATAGAGTGAGTTAACTGATGAATTTATGCCCAAATTCATCCCACTTTCCTGGTTCTTGGAGTACAATACCATGATCACATAGAGTGCCTTGGTAAATGCCATTTCCGCTTTCATTACAGAATTTCCTTGCTTCAAACATTCAGTAAGTATTTTACTAAATTGCATGGAATTTAACTGCTAGTCACTTAATTAAAGACCTAATTTCATTCTCTGTGCTCCCTAACCTCCCTAACTCCTGCAAATCACCCTACTTTTTTCCTGAAAGAAGGACCTGAATAAAGATTTATTTAAGCAGCCCAATTTTAGTTTTAAAGGTTGTTATTTATTTTTTAGTTTAAATTTATTTGAAATAAGCTCTTTCTGTCTACTGAACCTATGGTCTAAAATTATGTCCTAGAATAAAACAGAAGGAGTGTTTCGTTTTTTTACACCATTCACAATTTTAAATCTCAAGTAAGGCCAAGTATAACATAATTCTGTAGTTTTTCAGGAAGACTATGTCACTCACTTCCTTGTTTTCTCTGGAGGCTGGCTTCTGGATTTGTTTCTCTCAAAAAGTTTCAGCTTCTCACATTTGATTAATTATACTTTTTAAAAAATTTTCTATATACTTCTTATATTCTTTATAAAATAATAGATCCTTTTTTCATGCAAAATCACTCAATAATCATTTGAATACCTATTACATGCTGTAGTAGAAGACAGAAAAGCTGTTCTTATTGGTATTATACCCAGTGGCTGCTATCCATGAACCTCAATCAAGAAAGAGAACTAAGAACCATACATATACCCATAGAATTGCTGGTTCTCGTCCCTGCTACTTCCTAACCAAGAAGCTCTAGCTCCCAAACAAGCTTCCCAAAACCAGGTAGAAGATATTAAGATCCATCTCCTACAATAATTCATGTGCACTCAGGAATAAGCCCTAAATTTACTTGGCATTAGCCAAGTTCTCCCTCTCTTCCTATGCCCCACCATCCAGTTAGCCAGTCCCTTCTGAGGAAGGAAAAGGCAAATGTACTAATAATGCCTCCAGTAACTGTCATTGAGCCACTTTCAATTAAAAAAAAAAAAACTTCTGGCCCTCACTGGACACCATTTCTGTTTGCTTGAGTTACTGCCCAACATATAACGCTGTGACAGACCATTCTCTGGAGTACAGAATGTTCTGAAAACACTATCTTCTGAAAAGATATGGGAGAGTGACCCTCTTTCTCACTTTATGATATGCTTTGACTTCCTGGCAACAAACCAGCCACAATAGATGCCTCAATCAATATCTCAAAAAAAAAAAATCAATAAAAAATTAGTATTTCCTGGTGGTTATACTAATCTATGCCCCAAAATGTATCAAAGGATAAATTAATGTTTGTTTGGTTGTTTGTGTGTTTAACTGAGTTTATCTACATACTTAAGCTAAATGATCTTTCTCAAGGATCTTCAAAAATATACTCAAAAGTTCCTGTACAGCTGCTCCTAAGCCCACCAAACATGTCCAAATGTGTCTAGACAAGTTTCCACCCTAGGGAGATGTATGTTAGTTTAAGACAAGATCTCTTACAAAAGACAAATAACCATAGTATTGATCAGTATAAGTGAAATATTAATGCTACCAATAAAATTCTATAAGAGTTGATAAAAGAGCTTATAACTTTCATTGATAGCAAGCAAAGTTGTAATCAATTAATTATTCAAACTGAATGTACAGGTATCATACCTCTTTTGCTCATTGTTGTAATCAGAGTGCCAGGACCTTACTAAATAGTTAAAAATATTTGTTGTATAAATGCTGCTATAAATAGATAAATATTTATATTCCCCCTGTATTAAGAATCCCCAGCTAAATTGGGGTTCTAGTGGTTAGCAACTCTGCCCTAGTGGGAAATAAAGGGGAGCTGGACGTGGGTGTTACAGTGTGTCTTTCACAAGATACTTAATGCCTAGTTATCTGACCTACAACCAGTCAACCCATCACATGGGAAACATTTATACTGGCAGATGCCCTTGTGGCTCTTGTCTGACTTGTGTCCAATTTATGCCTGCCTGACCATTGCTCTGGCAATGGAAGCCTGACCATGTGTTCTCCCAGCATCCCAGGAAAACCTAGCCTGGGCAGCACTGGGTTCTTCTGATGAGAGGAACAAATTCAATACACTACCACAATAGGAAACATGTTCAAAATTTTTTATTTACAGATCCTGGGCAACGAGGACATAATGAGTCAGAAGGGCAGTCCTCCATACCTGGGCCACACAAGGCAGAAATGAAGAGTCAGGTAGAAGGAGAGAAAAGTATGGAAACAAGCAATATATATAAGGGAATAGGGTGTGTGTCACTTTAAGTTCACAGCAAATGCCGGGAAACCCAGTCTGCTGGGCAGAAGAGATGCCTCTAAGTCTAAGTTCTTATCTGTGGCCACCAGCTTGAGCTATTTGGGTCTGATGTAGAACTGGAAACTATCTAGGGTGCCTGAGCCTTATGAGGAAGTTACACTTGTATTCAAAATGAATGCTGAGGTGACATAAAGTTATAGGAATTCATTACACTCCCCCCACACACATACTAATTAATTATGTAACCTTCAAGAAGCCATGGTTTATGCCTATCTTATTCATTGTTATATTTTCAGACCTTGTCATAGTGCTTAGTATATGATACATGCTCATTAAATATTTATTGAAATTTTTATGATCTTGGGTTAGAGTATACTACAAGCTCAAATATAAAATGTGATTTTTATGAAGCATACAAAAAGTAAAATTGTGTTTGTATCTTAAAAACTCACTAACAATATGAAGTACATGAAAAAAGAGACACAAATAAAAATGAAGTTCTGTCACATAGAACCTCCAAGGAGTTTGATAACCCATCTTTGGAGGAATGCTACAATATGAGCTGCATACAGGGGAGACATAGCGATGAGATAAAATGAGATGAGATGCGATTGATTTACAAAAAGAAATTTTATTTTGTTATACATTTAATTCTATTTCTTTTTATTTCACTCTAAGTACTATGATTTTTAGCTCTACACAAGCGACAATATGTACATTTAATCTACTGCTTCTAACCTATACATAATATTCCATGGTGTGCATATGAAGACCCACGTTACCTCCATGTTCCCACCAATACAAATAGTTCTTCTATAGGCATGCTTCCAAAAGCTCCCTTGTCAATCTATGTTAGAATTACTGCCATTCTAAGGACTACCATTGCTGGATCAAATAGCATTAGTATGATTATCTTGACTGCTTCCAGAATGACTATTCCAATCTGTACTTCCACTAACAGCGCATGACAGTTCCTGTATCCCAGCATCCCCACCAGCATTTGGCATTATTCAGCTTTTCAATTTTGCTGGTCCAATACCAGTGGTTGTAAGTAATATTGCATTAAAGTTTTAAAAATCCAATTTCTCTGGTTACTAATAATTTTAAGCATCTCTTCATCTGTTTATTAGCTTTTTAAGTTTCTTATTAAACTATCTGCTTCACATTATTTGCCCATTTTCTCAATGATATTACTGAATTTTCTTGTCATGACTTCTTAGGTATTTGATATTCTAATTTAATTTCATTTAGACATTGCAAATACCCTAACCATATTTGTCATTTATTAACTTTGTCTATGGCATGCTTTGGTGAACAAAAATTGCTTATTTTAATGTGACCAAATTCAACTTTTTTATCTAAATGTTTATTCTTTTGAAATTTTGTTTGTTTATTCTTTTGAATTTTGTTTATTTCCATAGATCACCAAAGTATTTTTCTATATTTTCTTTTATTAACATTATATTTTTACCTTTCTCATTTTGGTCTTTTATTCACCTTCTACCTTGGTCGGTGGTGTTAGTATAAATCCAGCCTTTTTTTTTTGTCCATGGATAGTCCCAGTTTTCTAAACATCATTCTAAACAAGCTCACTTTATTATTTTGGTGCTCAGTTCATTATTTCATGGTACAATGAATAAATCCAGAGAAAGAGATCCTAAATACTTCTAGCGAGTTGGAGAACAGGTTATACACAAAAGAATAAGAGTAAGAATAATTGTTGGACTTCTAGATAGCTGTATATGCCCTAAAAGACATAGGATAAATGCTCTCAAATTTTTCAGGAAAAAAAAATTCAATTTAGGAAATCAAAATATCAAATATAACAAAGACAATTTCAGATTTTAAGTACTCAGAATATATACCTGACATGCACATATTCTTGGATGGAATTAGAGAATATACCCTGGAAAACAAGGCTGTTAACCATAAAAGAAAAACTCATAGATTCCAGATAATGGCAGAATTATCTACTTGCTAGAAGAGTAGCAAGTAGAAGTTTCTAGATGAAACACATATCTAGAAAGCAGCAATTTCAGATTAGAGAGCATGAGACAAGAGAGTTCAGGAAAAAAAATTAAAAAGATGGTGGGGATGGAAAAGGAAGGAGCTAGATAGAATAGATAATATGATAAAACCATATTTGGAAAGTAAAAGGAGACAATGTATTTCACACCAAGATTAAATAGCTAAAAACATGTTATGATTCCACACGTTTAGGCTTTATGATTCAAATACCAACTGCATTCACCCAAGCGTGTTCATTCAGTTGTCAGGTCAGCTACGGTGTGAAAGGTCAAGAATGATTGCAGCTAAGACAACTCAGCTCTGATCCAAGCCTCTCATCCTTCAGCAGGCTAAATTGGACTTGTTTTCATAACATTGGCAGGGAACCAAGAGAGGAAGTAAAAGTGTCCCAGTGCTTTTTCAAGTCTCTCCTTGCATCAGTTTTGCCAAGGTCTCAGTATAAAAGCAAGCCACATGGCAAACCTCAGAATCAGTTTGGGAAGACTTCCGAAGAGTATAAATATAGCAAGGTATAACATTTGGGTCCATTAATACAATAAATCTACCACAAAATGTGCAGTTGCAAAAGAGTTTAATCTTCAACTATTGTACATAGAAATCAGAAGATAATCCTAAAATTATTAAATCAAGAAGATAAGCATTTTATTAAGAAATAGAGGAAGTTATTACAAGAAACAAAAAAGAATTAACAGAAGCAAGATTTGAGGAATGGAAACGTTGGAGCAGGGGAAAAATATTTTTTCATTATAAGACATTAAGTGCTTTGATTTTTAAAAAATAATGTGTATGAATTCCTTAAAAATATAAAATTATAAACAAATACATTTTTATAATTATACATTGTGAATAAATAAACATTCTTAAGAAAAGGCTCATTTGTATCAAAAAAGCTAGCAAGAAAATATTTCAAAAAGACTATGGCATCTTGTTCAGCACAAGTCAGATAAGCAGTATCATGAAAAGAGTATAAGTAGTATATCTGAATTATTTAAAAAGTCTATCTATAAAAATGTCTGTGGAAAAAAATAGAATTTGTGTATTAGGAAGATAAATCAAAACCAACCAGGATTTTCTATTTTTCTGGAGCCAAAGGGGGCAAGAAGTTGTAGTCCTTATAATATATAGTAGCAAACAACTTGGAGCTCCATAAAAGAAACAACAGTACAACAAATGATTTTAACCACAAGAGAGTCATCTATAATACGGAATGTTCAGCTAAGGGCATAGAGATTTCCGTGAATTTCTTTTATTTACCATTGTTGATGCTGCTAATAGAAGTCACTAACACAGTACTCTCCTTTTTCCCATAGATATATTAAGGAATCTTGGGTATTTTGTTTTATGATGTTAACAAAATGTAAGATAACTGGGATAAGCAAATTCTTCATCCCTGAAACTATCTGATAGTTTGGAAAACAGAGTGCCATTTTGAATTTTATGTTTCTAACATTACTCCCTCTGTGTATCCACAATGAGTCATATCTAATTACCTGAAGTGTATTACAATTATTTGTGTAGTTAGGTGCTTTCTCTACTAGGCTATTATTTCTGCAAAAGTGGGAACTCTGTCTTCTCATATTCATTTTAGAGTCACTAACATGTAGCACAGAATCTGTCACACAGTAGGTGCTTAGCACAACTGGACTGAATAAATAAAATAGTAAAGAAATTAAGTATCTGCCTGAACAATTATAATACATTTAATAGTGAATAAACTGTAACTGTTAGGAAATAGATATTAATCATGTACTCTATACAAGGCAGTATGTTTGAGAAGTAGAGAGCAAAAATCATAATCCTTCCCCTCAAGTAATTTATGCTCCAAAGGAAAACAGTATACATCTATTCAGTGGCTATTACATGGCAAGAACATGCTGGATGTTCATATGTATTATCTCACTAAATCCACAAAAACCTTGAAGTCATTATTATCCTTGAGATGACAGATACTATTGAAGTCAAAATTCAGTGTGACAATCTACCTATGCATCCCACTATACGCATTTCCAAATTTTCAAGCAAATTCTGCCTCTTATTTTGGCTGGTTGTCTAAGATTTTCTTCATCCAGAAGTACCAGTATATCAATCACATAGTGGGCTATCTTTCCAAACTATCTTAAATATCCAACCAATCTTGTGGCTCCTTTGTATATACTAGTTAGAAGTCCTAAAAATTTTAATAAACCAAATAATCTAAAGTACTAAAAATTAAGATTAACATATTGTAAACTTGTATAAAACATTACTGTTTATAAACTTGTCACATACATTATTAATATGCTTATTATAACTATTACTTATTTCATTGTTAGTTTATAGCCAGGCACTTTGCTAAGAACTCTACAAACATTGTAGTTAATTCTTTCAATAATGGATGTGAGAAGATTTTTATTAACTACATTTTCTTAGATAAAGTGCCTATGGCTCCAATGGATTAAAATTTGCCAAAGTCACACATCTATTAGGTTATCTGTCTAATGGAAAAGTCTGTGCTTGACCACTATATTATACTGTCTACTATACCTATGAGGTGAGCAGCATTCATATTTCTGTCCCCATTTTATAGATGACAACACTGATAGATAGAGAGAGCAAATGTCCCACAGGTTGTAAGTAGAATCTTCATCCTTCTAATTCCAATTTCAGTGTGCTAGGATTAAATAGTCCACCAGGAAGTAGAAAAGACAAATAAACAATAGCTTTCTACATTTTACTTTTCAAAGAATGAGAAAAAGTGGGAAAAGCCATTATCATTTGTTATTTGTGATCACTTTTATGAACACCTTTCTGAGGCTGTCCAAAATTTATTTTAAAGCTCTCAACATGGAAGTATACTTAACAGGAGTATTAGTAATTAAATAGAAAGTTAATATAAAGTTCAGATAAATTTCTATGGAATTATATGTTGTATTCGCATGAGTCTCCAAAAAGATCACCAAAATTATTCAAGCCATTTATAATCAATCCCTTGTGCTCCCCATCTGATGAAGGGCTTTCTAGGGCCATAAGACATAAAAGGACTTTGAGATCTAATTCTGCATTCAGAACTACTTGAAAGCTAATATTTAAGTGTCTCTGTTACAATTGTGCCACTATTTTTTATTAGTTCCACTAGTATTTGTAACATTTTTGAAAACTGAAAACCAAAATGATGTACAGAGAAGTTTTTCTCTCTTACATCTTTGGGAATAAAAAGGTTTGATAAATGCAAGATCATTAAGATTTTAAAATACCTTACTTCATTATATCAAATCAATCTCTCTCTCTCTCTCTCTTTCTCTCCCACACCCTTTTCTCTCTTTCATTACTTTTCTCTCTTTCATTACTTACATTATTAGCCATCACATAATTAAAACACAAACTATTTATGATGTTTTATATGTTAAAGTTGGCCAGGCAGGTTAAGAATTTTAAGCAAGCCAAATTTATCAGCTGCAAAATCTCTATCAGGAGTAATTACAGTGTAGAAATAACATGACCCTGCCAAGTGTTTATGTCACAGGACAGAAAAGAAAAAACAAAAACAAAGCGGGATGGCCAATCTCCCTCCTATTTCAGAGATAGCCCTAAAACGGGTTAGACTCTCAGAGAAGTTCAAATTAAGACATAAAGAACTGCTCACAAGAAAGAGCCAAAAACACTATCTGGAAGAAAAGTGGGAAGCAGTAGTTATTAAGAGGTTCTGGACTCAGGCAACAAACAACGGTTCCCGTTACCTCACTTAGTAGCTAGGAGATCATGGGCAATATATTCGTTATCTATGAGCCTTCATTTTTTAATTTAATTTAACTTAATTTTTATTTCAGAGTATTACAGGGGTATAAACGCTTTGGTTGCATAAATTGCCTTTCCACTGCCCAAGTCAGAGCTACAAGCATACCCATCCCCCATCTGTTAGGTGTGAATTTACCCCTTCCGACCTCCCCCCTCCCACCTGACCGGCACCCAATGAATATTACTACCATGTGAGCACCTTAGTGTTGATCAGTTAGTACAAATTTGATGACAAGTACATGTGGTGGTTGTTTCTCCATTCTTGTGATACTTCATTTCGAAGAATGGGCTCCAGCTCCATCCAGGATAATACAATAGGTAGTTCACCATTTTTTTAATGGCTGAGTAGTACTCCATGGTACACATATACCACAAAAGCCCCAAATCACAAATGTTGGTGTGGATGCAGAGAAATAGGAACACACATACGCTGGTGGGACTGCAAACTAATACAACCTCTATGGAAAGTAGTATAGAGATACCTTAAAGAACTAAAAATAGAACTACCATTTGATCCAGCAGTCTCACTACTGGGGGTATCTACCCAAAGGAAAAAAAGACATTCTATAAAAAAGAAATCTGCACTCAAATGTTTATAGCAGCACCATTCACAATTGCAAAGATGTGGGAGTCCTCATTTTTTTTTTTTTAATAGCAAAGTGGAGCGCTTTGCAGAGAATTAAAGATAATGTATACAAAGTGACTAGCACAATATCTGGCACAAACTAGCCTCCTGGATTACAGAGTGGAATATTTTTTATTGCACAATGGAATTCTAGTAGTTCTTGAAATGACATAGGGAAGGACATAAATCATGGTAATTAAAGCACACTGATATTTAGTGGTAAACAAGATTCTGCAATAATCATTTATTATAGCTAAAATATTTAATACATAGAACAATCCACATTCTTCTCTCTATAATGTACTCCTACAGTTCTCCAGAAAAACAGAAAGAATTCATAAAAGCTCAGTGATAAAAATAATGACTTGACAACAAGTAACCTTATAATTTTTTTAAGATTGGATAAGTTAGACAATGAGTACATAACATACATACGGAAGTTCATACTAAACTGTAGATGGAGACAATAAATGAATCCATTACTTCAAAATATAAGATATTGCATATCAAGATATATGCTTTTAACAATTATTATTTTTTTTGACCTTTGTAAGTTACTGAGCTCCTCATAATGATTTAATGTTAAACTTAGCTCTATTTTTATTCACAAATATTTTAAACACCATTTTATGTGCCTAATATATGGATAAGCATTGGGAAACCAGTGGTGAGAAAGTTCCCCACCCACATTAAGCCAAAATTCCAGCTAATACCTTAAAAAGATATTTTGGCTTCTTGTCATAAATATTTCACTAGCTAGTTAATTTTTGTGTCATCAAAACAGATGTTGTGCTCTTGATACTTGAAATACACAATACCTATAAGGAACTATAATCTTTGTTCAGCAATTAAATATAAAGTAGCAATACATCATTGCATGTGCCAAATATAGCTGACAAGGCAATTCATTTTTAAAGGGGTCAGAAGTGTTACTATCACAATAGTTGGCAGAGTTTTTATAAACATTTCATTTTAATAGTCATGGAGGATGTTTTCTTTTTGGATAGATTTGTTGAAATCTACTTTATGAATACATTCTGTAATGGAAATTTTTCATATAAACATACACAATATATTACCAACTCATAATATGATTATTGCTTTGAATTGATATTGGTATGCTCTAGGGCCATAAGAAAAGCATAAAATGTTCTGAATTCCTTCTCCTTGAATTGAATATATATTGAAATTCAGTGCAATAAGATTGGTTAGATGCCTTGCATTATGCATAATGAAAATTCCCACTCTTCAGTCTGTGGTTTGATGGACTGATGAAATACTTTGTGACAGCTTTTCTTCATAACTTTGCCTCATGACTAAAGAAAAATGACCTTACATCTGGTACACTGAAATGACCAAAATTTCAACTCCTGTGCACAATATCTGTACAAATTGATATCTGACTTAAAATTAAATATTCCCAGGGTTACTACATCTGTCAGATATTGTTCCTCTGCTTTAACTGTATTTTAATATTCTTTATTTTCATGTAAATTGTTGGCATGATATAAATTATTCCATGCAGTTTAATTAAAATCAATTCAAAGTAAGATATTTATGTAACAAAAACAAAAATATACTTAAACCAAATTAAAATTATTTTATAGCCACAGACCCTAGAAACAATATTCAAGAGCTTTAATAAACTCTTAAAGTTTATTATTGGTAAGGCAGATCAGTACTTTAGCATTTACGTTTATATTTCAAATAGGTTCATCTAAAATACATTTTTAATTTAAAAAAATAAAAACTAACTAGAAGGATGTATTGATCTCTCAGCTATCAAATGGATCAAATAAAATGTGATTTTAAGAAGTGTTAGAGTGTGAGTTTCATGCCAAAAAATCATTAATCTGCCATTCTGCTTCTGTAAACCTGCTTGTTCCTGCTTGCTCCTGCTTGCCCAAGATAGTGCCCCCAACACAGAAATTCCTAAGTGACTACAACACCCATGTTCTATGTAAAACAATTACAACACCCATGTTCTATGTAAAATAATTACAACATCCATGTTTTACGTGAACAAGATATGGTCTGGAGCCCAAATCGTCCAGATCCTGTTACACCAAAGATTAAAAAAAAAATGATGTGATGCTTACTCAAGGCTTTTTATACACATGCTTGCTCTATCTTAGTAATTTTCCACCCACAAACTTACAATATAAAAACTTTCTGGGCCGGGCGCGGTGGCTCACGCCTGTAATCCTAGCACTCTGGGAGGCCGAGGCGGGTGGATCGCTCGAGGTCAGGAGTTCGAGACCAGCCTAAGCAAGAGTGAGACCCCGTCTCTACTAAAAAATAGAAAGAAATTATATGGACAACTAAAATATATATATATATACAGAAAATTAGCCGGGCATGGTGGTGCATGCCTGTAGTCCCAGCTACTCGGGAGGCTGAGGCAGGAGGATCGCTTGAGCCCAGGAGTTTGAGGTTGCTGTGAGCTAGGCTGAAGCCACTGCACTCACTCTAGCCCGGGCAACAGAGTGAGACTCTGTCTCAAAAAAAATAAATAAATAAATAAATAAATAAAAAAAAAAACTTTGTGTTTCAAAGGCTCACTGCTGCTCTCTGTGCCGCCTTTGGCGGTGGAGAGGGTAGTCGCTGGCCAGCTAATAAAGACTCCTGATTTGGCTCAATTCAGTCTTTAGGTGGTCATTTCTCACGTCTCAGACCATAACAAAAGGTAAATTTTCACTTTTCTATGTAACTTTCCTACAAACCAAATACATGGACTAGAAGGGGACTTTAAAGAAATGTATAGAAATTGGAAAACAGATATATTTATTTTCAAGTAAAATGTAGACTATTTAAAAAATTATTTTATACCTCATTATTTTCTTCCTTTACTCAGCTGTTTTCCTGTGACATTCATCTAGCAGAAACCCAAATCTTGATGAATTCTTCTATCTGCTTTCTCAATGATTGCATCTGGACAGCTAAGTACTATTCAACCAGGGAAAGTATGACTTAGAATTAGTTAACTAGGGCCCTGGCAATCTTACTACAATTTTCAAGTTAATTGACTTTCACACTCTTTCCACATTCCTCAGTCCACTCCTCAGTGGCTTAAATTAATCAGTTTATTCTCACTTATGGCTGTTCCAGGTAGAGTAGCTACCTTATTTTATTTTATTTTATTTCAGCATATCATGGGGGTATAAAAGTTTAGGTTACGTATATTGCCTTCCCCCCCACCCCCAATCAGAGCTTCAAGCGTGTCCATCCCCTAGATGGTGCACATCACACTCATTGTGTATGTATACCTTTGTCCAATCAGTGACTCAGAGATCTGGGCCCTTTTTATAATATTTTGTAAATTCATACTTAGAGTTAACATCCAATCAGAATAAATCACATCAGAAATTCAGAAAGAATTTAGTATAAGGAATAGATTAAATGGATTTTAGAAAATTGAGAAAACAAATAATGGAATCCTGAGAAAACACAGAGATAGTATCACCAGAAAGCACATACTACCCCTAAGTTGGAGACCAAAGATAAGAGGTAGGAATTATAGAATCTAGAAGTTTAGGGGAGATGCCACAGAGCAGGGACTCAGACAGTTGAGGAGGGCCATTGTCTGGGAGTTCCCTCTGGGAGGGCACAATGAGATTTGTTCTGTAAACGCCAGCATAAAATAGGAAGATTAGTACCAACTGCTGCTGCTAAGGTGAAGGGTCTCTGTTAGTGTAATACTAACAGGAATAGAAAGGAGACATAAAAGAGCAAGTCTCTTACCCCATCTTCCTTTCTTTTGGACTCTCTTAGTGTCCCCTATCGGCAGAGACTGACAGAGTCACCTGGCAAAGAAGGCATGCGATTTGCTAAGATCCTAGTCCGGAATGACAAAGCAGTGTGTAGAAGAGTGGGTTTGGAATTGAGAGGTGATAGTTCAATCATTACAACTTTCTCTAAATGCTCAGAAACCTCTTCAGGTGTAATTTAAAGAAAGAAGGAATCCAGAGATTTCCTCATGGGGGGTTGAATGGGTCAGCATACATCACATCCACCCACATTTACTTTGGCCAGAATTCAGATACCTGGATGCATCTAAGCACAAGGGAAGCTGGGATCTATATGTCTACAAAAGATGGGAAAACCTGAGTATTATGAAGCACTAGCAGTTTCATACCACTTCTCTGCATCAGCCACCTCACCAATGTACCTTAATTTGTATTTCACAGAAAAAGGAGGAGCCATAACACTGGAACACCCTCAATTCTGCAACTGGACCCATTCTTTTCTTTTTATCAGATAGAGTGGAGGAAGAGGGTGTCCTGTTATCAGAGAGCATTCTGATAATATATGCTTGAGAGTTAACAACAACACTAAGGATGTGCAGAGTAAAGATATTAAGGAGTTGGGAATATGTGGAAAAGCAGGACTCAAACTCCTAAAAGCCTCTTAAAGAGCAGGGACATCTCATTTGTCCTTGTATCACCTATTTCTAGCACAGGACATGTAGCATACACATCCATTCCAAAACACGCATTCATTCAATTCAATATTCACTGAGCACTTATTATATGCTATACATTGAGTAGAGAGCAGTAAACAAAAGACAAAAATTCTTTCCCTCATGGAGCCTACATTCAGTGAATAATGACAGGTAACATATAACAAGCACTATGTGCTTTCTGTTTTATTAATACATATATTAATTCATTTAATCCTCATAAGAATCCTATGTAATAAGTATTATTTAATTTTTGTTTTTAGAGACAGGGTCTCAGTCTGTCACCCAGGCTGGAGTGCAGTGGCACAATCATATCTCACTGTAACCTGGGCTCAAGTGATCGTCCCGCCTAAGCCTCCCTACTAGCTGGGACTACAGGCACACACCACCAAACCTGGCTAATTTTTTAATTTTTTATTTGTGGAGACAGGGTCTCACTATGTTGCCAAGGCTGATCTCAAACTCCTGGCCTCAAGTGATCCTGGCCTGAGCCACTGCACCTGGCTGAGACAAGTACTGCTTCTGTCCCCATTATTCAGATGAGAAAACTGAAGCACATAGCATTAAGTAACTTACGTTAAGTAACAGAGCTAGGATTCAAACCCAGATAAACTGGCTCAAGAGCTCCTGGCTACATCACCACTCTGTGTTATTATGGGTTGAATGACACACAGCATACAGATTTGTTAAAAAGATTTAGCAGTTACTATGTGTTGATGAATGAAAGGAGGAGTAGTGATGAATGCAGGGATATTCAAATCTAAAGTCTGAGCTCTTTATTTCCTGCTGTCTTTCTAAAAAATAGAGCAGATTCTCACATTAGTAGTAGAACTATGTTCCTCAATGAGAAAAGAAACTGTGTACCCTGCCCCTTTCCAACTAGAACAAAGTGGACATTTCTTTTCTCACTTTCCATACTCATTAATTTACTTAACAAATATTCATTTGAGGTAATTAGATTATAGGCTACGTACTAGGCACTAGGGATACTAGAGATGAATAAAACAGACATTATCTCTCCCTCCTGGAATCTACACACTGGTAAAAGGAAATCAGAGAAATAAACAGACAATTACAAAAAAAGAAAAAAATCAGAAAAGTGTTATAATAAGAGGTTATGGGCACTCACCAGAGGAAGGCCATCTGACCCATGCTTGGTAAGAAAGAGAAGCCTTCCCTTGGGAAACAAAGACTAAACTGAGACCCAAAGGATAAGTAGATACAGTTAAAGAGGAGAAGCAAAATGAGGATGGAGAACAGTTCCAGGTAAAGGAACAAAATGTTCAAAATCCCGGTTTAGGATCTATACACTTGGTTGAAAATAGATCACCTTGGCTGGCATGAGGCTTGTTACTGGAGGAATTCAAGAAAGAAAAGAGCAAGGGGGAAACAATGAAGGCTTTGTGATCCAAATGAAGGACTTTTTTAGCAGGGAAGAAATACCATCTGCGGTATGGAAAAATGATGAAAATGAGGCAAGCTGGAGGTAGGGCCAGTTAGGGAGCTGGTGCTGTCATCTAGTGAAGAGGGGATGATAGTTTGAACTAGTGGTGATAGAAAGTAGCAGGTAGATGTGAGCGATAATAAGAGGCAAAATGCTTTCCCATTAGTACTTAGTCAAGGCCTCTCTCTGTGATGAATGAATCAGCCTTTCTAAGTTAAATAAAGAGGAAGATACTCTGAAATATTTCCTTTTACAGGTATTATTCATTGATTTCCAGCAGTGCCAAGCCATTTGGTCTGTTTATTTTTTGGAGAGGCAATGCGGGATAGTAGTTACATGTTTGGGCTCTGAAGTCAAATGAAATAGTGTTGAATCTTAATGGCTGTCACTTCCTTTCTGTGTGACCTTAGGCAAGTTATTTAACCTTTATAAGCCTTTGCTTCTTTTTTTGTAAAATGGGACTATTTCTGGAACCCATATGTGGTGCGTTAAATGGTGGCTCCTGACAAGATATGTCCTAACCTGTGGAACCTGTGAATGTGACCTCATTCGGAAAAAGGGTCTTTGCACATGTAATTAAGTTAGAGATCTCTAAATGAGATTGTCCTGCATTATGTGGGCAGACCCTGAATCTAGTAACAATGTCCCTATAAGAGATAGAAGAGGAAAAGACACAGACACAAAGCAGGAAAAGGCCATATGAAAGTGGAGGCAGAGATTGGAGTTATGAAGCCACAAGCCACTGGAAGCTGGAGAAAGCTAGAAAGAATCCTTCCCTAGAGTCTTCAGAGAGAGGATGAGAGGATGGCCCTGCTGAAACCTTGATTTCAGATTTCTGTCCTCCAGAACTGCAAGGGAAATAAATCTCTGTTGTTTTAAGCCACCAAGTTTGTAGTAATTTCTTGCAGCAGCCTCAGGAAATTATACAGCACCTAATAGGATTATAGCAAGGATAGCATGAGAAAATATATATAAACACTAAGTACAGTGCCTGTAATATAATGAGACATCAATAAATATTATTAACTAAATGCTTAAACAAAATATAAGCACTTCCTTCATGGATTTATATCTGTAATGCCCTGTCATTTTTTCCCTGCCCAGTGTCTGCTTTTTTAATCTGTCTCTATTGATGTTGCTTTTTACAACCATTAGCATACCTGAATGAATAACTACATGATGAGTGCGATGCGCACTGTCTGGGGAATGGGCATGCTTGGAGCTCTGACTCGGAAGGATAGGCGGTACATGGGCAACGTATGTAACCTGAACTTTTGTACCCCCATAATAAGCTGAAATAAAAAAAAAATCAGAGAAACAAGATAGATTCTTATTTTTTACACTTTTCCACATGATTGACCACCCTTTTATTTTTTTAATACAATTTGTTTAATTACACAATTACATTGTCATCGTACACACCTGATAACAAGTGAAACAAGGGCCTTTGTTTTGTTAACTAAGCATCCAGAGATCCAAGCACTGTGGGCTATAATCCAACACTATTTTTTCTTCTATTGCTCAAATTGTTACTGCTTTGGCCGTTGGGAGCTCGTTCAGTTTCCTGCATCCTTTGTGTGTGTGTTTTTAGCACTACGAAATACTCCAGGTCATCTTGTATATCCTGTGCCTCAAACCTAGAATCAGCCATTTCCCCAAGGAGACCTGGTTTCTGTTATTGGAGAATGATATTTGAAACCATGATCTGAGTGTTGGGTGTGCTCATTGTTACTGGTGTATCTTTGTTTCTAAGCACTCTCAACTGACAGAACCAAGAAAAATATGTGTGTATACTAACCTGTGTGCAGACACATATGTATACATGTACACATATACATGTAACCATCTGTGTCTACATTAAACTAAACATGAGTTCATATTTATGTCTCAAACTTCAGTCCAAGACTACATAGCTCATTCAAGCCTTTTTGCCTTGCTTATCTGTAACTCTCACTCCCAAAATGAGAAACCTGGCTCCTACCATCTTCTATTTATTTACATAATTTTTCAATTCCATTATGCATGTAGAATGGTTTCATAATTATTAACCTGTACCTCCATGAGAAACAATTTTATCAACCAGAGTACAGTGCTTAGGTTCATTTATTTTGTCTGTAGTCTTATAGTCTCCATTCTTTTCCAAAGTTACTAGAATCAGCATTTTTCACCATTCCCTTCAGTGAGGTTATTTCATATATTTATAATATAGTTGTATTCTTTTGTTATACTCTGTATGATGGTTAAATTCTATGTGTCAACTTGACTAAGCCATGGGGTGCCCAGACATTTAGTCAAACATTATTTTAGGTATGTTTCTGGAGGATATTAATCTCTGAACTGTTAGACTGAGTAAAGCAACCTGTTTTCCCTATGGGGTGTAGGCCTCATTGAAGACCTGATTATAACAAAAAGTCTGGGTAAGAAGGAATTCCTCCTCCCTGACTATTTGAGCTGGGACATGGGTCTTTTTTGGCCTTCTGACTCAGACTGAAATGTTAGCTTTTCTTAGGTCTTGAGCCTGTCAGCCTTTTTACCAGAACTCACGCCTTTGGTTATCCTAGTTCTCAGGCCTTCAGATTCAGACTGGAACTTACACCACTATCTTTCTTGGGTCTCCAGCTTGCTGACTGCAGACCTTGGGACTTCTCAGCCTCCATAATCGTGTGAGCAAATAAGTTCTTAAAATCGATGTCTCTCTCTTTCCCTCTCTCTCCCTTTCTCCCTCTCTCTCTCCATATATATATATATATATATATATATATATATAAATATAGCCTATTGGTTCTGTTTCTCTGAAGAAGTCTGACTAATACAGTCTGAATTTCATTCTGGAATACCCAACTTCCTAAATGATTCCTTTGTTTGCATACAATAAGATTTGCTCTTTGTGCTGTAAGCTACATAGTGTCCTGTATGTCACCATTACAGTATCATACAGATTAGTTAAAGCACCCTTTAAAAAATCTCCTGGGCTTCACCTATACAAAACTCTCCCCTTCCTAAACCCCTGGCAACCACTGATCTATTTACCACATCTATAGTTTTGCCTCTTCTAGAATGTCACATAAATGGAACTACATAGTATACAACATTTTCAGATTGCCTTCTTTCACTTAACAACGTGCTCTAAAGATTCATCCATGTTTTATTGCATGGCTTGGTAACACATTCCTTTTTATTGATAAATAGAATTACATTGTTTAGATATATCACAGTTTGTTTATCTACTCACATATTGAATGACATCTTGGTTGCTACCCGTGTTTGGTGATTATGAATAAAGGTGCTATAAACATTTGTGTACAGATTTTTGCCTGGACATAATTTTTCAAATAAGTTGAATAAACACCTAACATTGATTGGATTGTGTTGTAAGACTACATTTAGCTTTTTAAGAAATTACCAAACTATTTTTCAAAATGGTTGTGCCGTTTTGCACTACTACCAACAGTGAGTGAGAGTTTTCATTAAATTTTGCAAAAAGGATATTGCTGTAGATTACGTCATTGCAATCTTTCCCATGAAAGAAAAAGAAATATAAATGTTATAGTAGATTCTCAACCTTAAAAACAGAACAATATCATGGACAAATAAATAAATAATACATTTATTCCTGAGATTAAAGTTGAGATTTCATTCAAAGCAACATCTCATCAAATCAGCTTACTGAATTGTGTATAGGCCTTATTAATGACTTCTTTTCATATTGAGTCACTGAAGAAAACAGGATTCCATAAATATGTCTTTGATAGCTAAGGCATAATTTTCCCTTGGTGTAGATTCATTTTCCTCTAAACATCCAAATCTGCCTCTGTTTGGTCACCACCTCATTTGAGATGCTGAATTCCATTCATTCCCTCTTTCAATGGGTTTTGATTTCTGATGCAATACCTCCCCCTTTTTATCACAAATCAAGGAGGAAGAAATGCCCAGCCTGCAATGTATTTTCAAGTCAGTTTTCTACTTCTGGACAGGATAAAACAATTATTGTTTAATTTGAGTGTTAGTATCTTAATTAACTCTTTACTGTCAAGATTTACACATAATCAGTTATTGATATTAATATGCCAGAAATTACTAAGATAACATACATTAAATTTACATTTTTAATATTTAACATAGTAGCAATACATATAGCCAATATACCACCTATATTTCTTCCATATAGAAACAGGTAATTCCCATTATTATACACTATGTTTCTGACCTCAACACGGGTTTGCACTCCTGAAAGTAGAGAATAGTACCAATTCATTATTCTGCTTCTATTACCTTAGTGTATGATTTAAAATAACTCATTCTACTCTACTTACTTATTAATAAATACTGGAAAGCAATTTCAATAAATATTGGAAAGTATCCAAAATATTGAATACTACAGAAAAAGTATTTTTTAGCATATAAAAAAAGTTTGTTTATTTTATTTAATGACAATCATTCCAATGGATATGGACAGTTTTTAATAAGCAAAAAAAAGAAGGGGAAATTAAATAAAATTTAATTGAATCTATATTATTACTTTATTATATATATTTTAACATATATTAAAAATTTATGATGTCCCAAACATAGTGCCTGGAAAATATATTATTTCACATAATTAAATTTACTCCCCATAGCAATCCTTTGTAATAAATGCTGTGTTGCACTGCCCAAATCCCTTGATATGTAGCCCAGAAAGTCTGTTTTATTGAGGCTTAGTTTTTATAGGAAAAATAGAAATATTAATGAAATTATGATTTATCAAATTTTGTTTCTTTTTCAAGTTTCAGGCATGGCACTTAAAGAGCTTTACTACATTCTTTTATGTGATAAATATTTATTGAGTGCCTGCTTTGTACCAGAACTAATTATATGTGCCAACAAATTAAAACCTGTATTTTCATGCAGCTTTACATTTTAGTGAGTTTTAGGTTTGGTATTGAAAAGCTTTGGAAAGTGAAAAAGTTGATAGATGTCCTGTTCCCTTATGATTAATACACATCAGCCTTTCCTCTCTCTTCCCCCTGACAAAGCCCCAAATCATTGGTACTATCTTCCCTCCAAGCTGGAATGTGTAAGATTTAAAAAATGGACGTATATTTTAGCTTATTATTTACATAAAAAGGAGTAAATTACTTGTAAAAGTCTAAGTTATTACAAGTGATTAGAGCTGGAATAGTCTAGAAAGATCCCAATGAAGAAGCTATAAAATGAGGACATATTTCACTTGAAAAATAAGCTAATAAAATGTAAGATTCCAAAGAAGAAGAAATTAAGATAAACATGCAAGTGCAGGTGTCTTTTTTATAAAATGACTTTTCCTTTGGTTATATACCCAGAAGTGGGATTGCTGGATCAAATGGTAGGTCTGCATTTATCTCTTTGAGGAATCTCCATACTGTTTTCCATAGAGGTTAATGTGCTGTTCCACCAAGAGTATACAAGGTTTGTTTTCTCTCTGCATCCACACCAGCATTTATTGTTTTTTGACTTTTTAATAATGGTCATTCTGATAGGGGTAAGGTGGTATCTCATTGTAGTTTAGTGATGACCATTTTTTCATATGTTTGTAGGCCATCTGTCTG
Source organism: Eulemur rufifrons (assembly GCF_041146395.1). Lineage (NCBI taxonomy): Eukaryota > Metazoa > Chordata > Mammalia > Primates > Lemuridae > Eulemur > Eulemur rufifrons. Next base: position 39,989,296 of record NC_090988.1, read on the forward strand.
CTGCACTTGAATGTTTATTGCAGCACAATTCACAATTGCAAAGATGTGGAAACAACCTAAGTGCCCATCAATTCCCAAGTACATAAGAAAATGTGGTATATATACACCACAGAGTACTACTCGGCCATAAAAAGGAATGAAATAATGTCATTTGCAGCAACTTGGATGGAACTGAGACCATTATCCTAAGTGAAGTATCTCAGGAATGAAAAACCAAACACCATATATTCTCACTAATAGGTGGGAGCTAAGCAAGGGTACACGCAGGCATAAAGAGATATAAAGAACACTGGAAACCAAGAAGGGGGAGGGTAGAAGGGAAGGTGTGGGATTAAAAACTTACCTATTGGGTACATAAACACTATTCTGGTGACAGACACACCAAAGGCCCTGACTTTCACACAACAAAACCTTTTGTACCCGCTTAATATTTTGAAAAAAAAAAGAAAAAAAATTAAGAAAAAAACATTGCTTTTTAAAAATAATGTTTATAAGATTTTACTCAGGATAAAATTATCTCAAGTTGTAAATAGAAATTATAAAACCCTAATTTATTTATTTTTATTAAACAGAGAAATATCGATTAGCAATTTGATTACCTGAACCAACAGTGGGGCAGTGTCACCATTAGTATATAAAATGCCTCTGTGTAAATTAGCAGAATGTGCCATCTCTGAGTGGGTGCATCACAAAAGGGCTCCCCTTTCCTCAAATCAACACAATAACAAATTCAGCTTCATGGGGGATTTAAGGCCCCAAGTGCTCCTTCTTTAGGGACCCTTGTTCAGGGAACCATCTAAAAAAAAAAAATTAAAAAGTAGCAGCCCTGATTGCTGTTACTGCCAGAGGAGAGAGCAAACAGTTCAAAAGAGGATCATCAGAAATATGCCAAATTAAAGTTATCAATAATGCAACAGTCAACTACTAGAAAATATCCACTTACTCTACAAAGATGAAAAAAATGTTCATAGCTCTTTCAGTAAAGAAGGTGATGATAGCACGATTCTGACTGAAGAAATAAACACAAGTTATCCACAATGCTTATAGCTCAAATGTTCATTCATAGAATAAGTGACAGATGTCAGATTCCCTTATGATTAGCATATATAAGTCCTTCTGAGACCCATCAAAAACCTCTAACTGTTCAGTTATTCTTTGGCTCCCAGATCGTAGGAAGCACCCTTGTTAGCATAACTTTTCCTTAACACTATAAAGAAAATGTATTCAAATAATAATGTAATATACATGTAAGTAAGCCTAACAAAAAAGATGTTGAAAGAAAGCAAGATGCACTCAATATCCTATGTATTACTTAAAATTCATGTTTTTCTGACAGCTTAGTATTGATACATCATACATGCTGCATCTCATAAATAACAATGCCCAGAAACTCTGAATTGCATGTGAATAATCAGCTTGTAATAAAAATCCTGGATGTGTATGTGTATATGCATGAGAAAAATGTATATGGAGAGAAAGAATCTGTGTGTGTGTGTGTGTGTGTGTGTGTGTGTATTCTGGAAGCTAGAGAGGAAGATTGAGAGCCATACTCACTTTTTCAAAAAAAAAAAAAAAACTAAAAAACTCTGGACTGTACCTGCCTTGGCTTCCCCTGTGAAATGAGAATAAAAGTTCCCAAATTCTGCTATCTCTGTCTGTTAGAAGTTTGGCTTCTCTAGAAGCAGATGCGAAGATGGAATTTGAAGCCATATTCACCAGTTCTAGCAAAGATACCATATCTGCCACAACAACTGGACTTCTGACTATTACTTAGTTGAGTTTGTGGTAGTCTATGGTTACTTACTAGAATCTACCTGTTACTACAGGGGACAATCTGGTGAATTAAACATAGATATGATGAGGACAATTACCATTGCATTCTTTAGATCCTTTAAAACAGTAAAGTCCACCCCTCAACCCCATCCCCAAGATGCAATATTGTTTTTGATTTACTATCAGGGCTGGGAAGAGGAAAATGTAAAAGACTTCTGCTTGGCCTTTTCCACTACGATAGGCTAAGGACCTAATGTGGGAGCTGCACTATCTACTGCAAAGTACATCAAACCCAATCATACATTTGAGAACTGACAGGATTATACCTTGGTAGCCTAGTGGACAAATTGGATTCCCTTTAAGCCAGAACTTTTCTTAATTTCATTGATCACCCTGACCTCATATGCCCTCACTCTAACAGGAGGTGATAATATTGCTCTGGATCTCTGGATAGCAATATTAATTTAGAGCCAATTTACAACAGTCCTTAAAATGTCTAGAGTTTCCCTTTTCCCCTATGAGCAATTGCTTGAATAAAGAACTATTGGTTCCTTTGAGAAAAACTGGGAGAAACATTACTATGTACAGTTGCTGTGGTATTTCAGAGTCTTTTCCCCTGGGAGTATGGATCTTCTTTATTTGATGAGTTGGAGGCCTGAAAACTATCCCATGTTTAGAAACTGGGCAAGGAATTTTGACTTTTCATTTGGGAGACTGACCTCGATCTCCCATCAATCTATCCTTGCTTTCATCTGTTGTTACAAACTAAGTAAGACCTTGGCACCTGTCCATCTATTCTGCTCTGGGGAAGCTATATTCTGTTAACCATCTCTATAACTCCTGGAAGATCGGCTCCCTCAGCTGATACTTTGACTCTGAGGCTTATTATAATAATTATGGACTCCTGGCTTCTTGTGGTCAAGTGCCAACGCTTGGCCTCTCTTGTTTCAGACTCCTATCTTCTCCATTCTCTCAGTGATTCAAGATCTGTGATAACCTGTCCTGCCATCAGCCCTCATCTACAGAGAGTGACTACTGCATAATCGTAGTGATGCTGTATCTTTTTCATCAGAAAATTCCCTATGGTTTCTGCTAAATGCTATGTTCTCATGATCTTCCCATGAAATATAATCACCTGGAAGGTCTTACGGCCATACACAATGTGTCTCTCCCTATGTGTTCACTTCCCAAGTCCTGTAATCCCCACTTTCTTCCATACCAATTTTGACATTTCATCTTTCTGAGGGCTATTGCTTATTGCATGCCCAAGGAACCATACCAGTAGCAAGTTAACGTCATCTAGGTTCTTGCCAGAGTGTTATGTATGTCAAGAGAGTGCTTCCAAGTCATTAAACTATTCCCTATCCAAATTTATCTTGCAGCCCTCTTGATCTAGCAACCTCAAATCCAGCTTCATGTGTATTCCCCCAGCCCCCACTAGTATATTCTGGATAGTCCTCACAGGTCCTTTGGAATATATAAATCCTCTCCTGTCTCATCAGTCTTAGCACCCTCTCAGCTGGGTGATGCTATAAATTTAATTTAACTCTATAGGACACAGTCAGGAAGGGACATAGGGAGGTGTCTTGAAGAGGACATATATTGCATTTGAGCGGAGAGGCCTCTGCATTGTCTTCCTGCAAGGGGGCTAAGCTATGCAACCAGGTGTAGAGGTGGTCAGTCAGGACAATGAACCAAACTGAAATTATCAGCCTGGACTTTATTCACTTACCACAATAGTGCAAGCAAGAAGCCTGAGAGAATATAGGCTACTTCATCACGCACTCAAATGAGCTAGACACTGGGGGGCTGTGATCAAGGCCAGTTAATCCAGAGCAACAGCAGGCCAGGTCCACAGTCAAAATCACTCCAAGAAGGATGATCAGGCCTGCTTGGCCTAATTGCACCCATGATCCCCAACCATTATCAATCCAAGAAAAGATGTCCTGTCACCCATTAGGGTCTACTCTAGTGAGCCAGAAGGTCTTCTATCTGATTTGCATATGTACTTTTCTACTTTGTCAGTTTCATTGATCCAGGTGCAACACAAGGTGTCGGCAACTTTATGCCCCTTCTGGGCTGGCCAATAAAAAGTAGAGGACTATGCAGTTATCCAACACTACTGAGGCCTAGGAGTTTAGGGTATTCTCTTGTGCCTTCAATGAGTATCATTAATAACCTCAGCAAGGGTCAAGAGTAGGCTAGACACAACTTTTCTAACTGAATGACTCAGACAGTGGGAATAACTACATCTATGTAGGGCAGGAGCAAGTATAGGGGACAAGACGGCCATCACCATTGTGCCCAAAATAGTCCCAATGGCAGATCTCATGCCACCTCCTCCAGATGTTTTAGTTGCCCTAGTCTTTGAGAGAAGTGAGTTGACATTTAGTGAGGTGTTTTTTGGCAATGGGCACTATACAAATAGAAAATATCATTTTTATTATAATTCTGACAGCTTCCTAAATATGGTCTTCAATATGCTATCCCATTCAATGCACAGTAGCTAAATAGGTATTCTAAAAGCAGAAATCAGATTATATAATTTCCCTGCTCAAAATTCAACAGTGGTGCCCCTTTGCCCCTCAAATAAAGGTCATGCTTTTTAGCCTGGCATTTAGAACCCTCCCACTTTTAAAGGTTTGTCATCATTATTCATGAATGCAAATGATAAATGCTTCTCTTACCAACCTTGTGAGCTTAAAATCACGCTAGTCTTTCTTAGAGAAAGATATGCAAGCATATATACAAACTTAGAGGGTTTTAGTTTCTCTATATTTTTGTCCCTTTTATTCCAAGATAAATTCTTCATATAAAATTATTTGGAACTTCCATTTTTCACTTTTCAAAATATCAATGAGAGCTCATAAGTCATTAATTCAGTCTTTACAATAAGAAACAATGAAACAAAATAAAAATTAATGACTTTGTTGGATCCATCAGAGAACTGAGGTTTCAGGGCAAACTGCCATTCAGAAATCTGAAGAGACAGGCATTTCCAGAGGGATACAGCAACTGTGATCTACTTACCTGGAACAAAAAGCTGCTGGAGCCATTACATGGTAGAAATATTTATAGAGACTCAGAGGAATAGATAAGAGTGAGATACTAACTCCTGGGCCTCAGTCTTGGAGATGTCCATCATAATGTTATGGGCTTTGTATTTAGAAACCCAACAGGTTCTTAGGATGAGAATCTGAGAAAAAATCCCCTCAGAAACTTGGATCTACATTAAAAAGAGAGCATCGTCAAGGAAGGAATAAATGAAAGTAAAATAAAATATTTTATTTTTGTAATTCATAATTCATCTAAAAGATAACTTTTTGTTTAAAGCAGTAAATGTTAAGACACTTTGAGTGACCATAGCATATAGATATGTGAAATGACTGACAACAGTATCGCAAAGATGGATGGGAGGAATTTGAAATACTCTAAGTTACCTGTAACATGTGCAGCAGAATAATGTTATTTAAAGGGGGATTACATCAGTTAAAAATGTACAGTATAAACTCTGAGACAACTGCTAAAACTTTTTACAGAAGATGATTAATATGATAAGGAAAGAGATAAAATGGAATCATAAAATGCTCAAATAAAACCAGAGAAGGCAGAAAAGAGAGGGATGGGAAAACAAAAAGCAAATTTGATGAATAGAAAAGTTATAAAGATGGTACATATTAATCCAGCCACATAAACAATTATCTTAAATGTTTAATGGTCTAAACACATAAATTAAAAGACAAAGATTATTAGGATTAAAAAAATCAAAATAATATATGTCTACAAGAAGATCACTTTAAACATGATAATGCAGTTAAGTTCAAAATATATACCATGCTAACGTTAGTCAAAAGAAAGCTGGGTTAGCTATATTAATTTCAAACAAAGACTTCAAAATAAGGAAAACTATCATGGATAAAGTAATCCAAGAAGAAATGATTTCAAATATGCCAGCACTGACAACAGAGAGTTGAAAAACATGAGGTTAAAACAAATAGAACTGAAATAAAATGAGAAATAGACAAATCTAATATTATGGTTGGTGACCTCAACATATATCCCTCATTCAATAATTGAAATGATTGATAGATCAAGCAGGCAGAAATATCAATAAACACATAAATGACATGAACAGCACTATCACTATCAACTTGATCTCACTGGAATTTTTAGAATACTCCACCTAACATATAATTTATCATATTAAAGTCTTCTCAACACTTTTCATATCTCTCACCGTATTTTCAGAAAATTCCATCAAATAAATGTTGTAAAATTCCCTTTTGCATGATTTATTCAACCATTTATTTATTGATGGTGATCAATTTTGTTTCCAATTTTTTGTCACCAAGAGGAATGATTTAGAAAAATTCTTGAAAATGTAATCTTACATGTTATGTTTTTATTTCTATGGGATAGATTCCAAGGAATGCAGTTGCTTGGTAGAAGAATATTAATTATTAAGTAGATGATAATGGATGATTTTCCAGGTGAGTAGTAAAATAAGAAAACTCTTCCATCAACAATAAATAATAGAATTCTCCCACACATACTTGCTAGCAGTACATTTTAGTGTATCTTTTAATTCTGACAGCTTGGTAGGATGAAGTAATATTTCCTTTTTGCTTCAACATCTATTTCCCTAACTAGTGAGCTTGACCACCTCTCCAATTTTTGCTAGCCATATAGATCACTCTTCTGACAGTTGCCTACTTCTATCCTATTCCCATTTTTTTCTATTAAAAAAAATATTATTTTCTTAAAATGAAGTCTATTTCAGAATTCTCTAGATTCCCCTATTTTCTGTTTCTATGCCAATGCCCTATTCATTTATAACTGCAACTTTATAACTTGTTCTAATATCTGTTCTTCATTTTCATAATTTTCTTGCTTTCTTTTATATTTAATGTTACATATAAACTTCAAAATAAATTGTCCAATCATTTCAAAAATCATTCTAGAATTCAAATTGTAGTTGCATTAAATTTCTAACAATTCTATGAGAGTTATCATTTTCATGATGTTAAATTTTCCCATTCAGGAATAACATGATTTTCCATGAAATTTATTTGCTTCAGTTAGATTTTGTGGATTTCTTCATCATGTTCCTGATCTTCCTTGTTGAATTTATTCCTAAGCATTTTTTTAGACTTCTGTTTATATTAAGAATGGAAATTTTCCTAATTCCCATTCTAGTTACTTATTGCTAGAATAGATAAATTTATAATTTTCCCATTTATCTTATATACAATAACTTTTCCCAAATTTTTAAAATTAAGTAATATTTTTCCTAGAATATCTTGGGCTTTCTGGTTATATAATCAGATCAGAAGAAATAAATAATCTTATTATTCTTTTTTCAAAATGTATAACCATTATTTGGTTTTTATTCTCTTATTGAATATTTTACATCTTTTAATATAATATTGAATAATCATGGCACTTACAGGTATCCCTTTCTTTCTGGTTTCTAACTAAAGTTAAAATGGTATTAATTAATATTTCACAAGTTGTGATTGTATTTGCTTTTGGTTTGTATCATTAGTATTTATCATATTTACCATTTCCTTACACAGTTTACCTGGACTTCTTATTAGACATAGCTCCTGTAATTATTTTTCAAATACATTTTCAGCATTTTAGTAAATAAAAATGTATAAATTTTTTTCTAATTCTTTGAGTAAATGAATACTAATAGATCAATCAATATCAAACAATGCTAGCATTTCTAGAATAAACTGTATTGGTGCCTGATATAATCCTTTAAAACAATGATGGTTCTATTTGGCACTCTATTTTTTTCAAAAATTTACTTCTGTAGTAATAAATGAAGTGATACTATATTTATAGACTTTGATATTAAAATTATTCATATAATGGCTTTATAAAATGAATTGGAAAATTATGCATTTCCTAGGATCTGGAATAATTTAGATAGCATTGGAATCATCTTTTATTTATATGTTAGACAGCTTCCATTTTTAATGTTTCCTTAATCAACATTTCCATCTTTTTTTTTTTTTGGACAATTAGCCCATCAAGTTTTCCACTTGTCTTAGACTGATTTTTTTTAATTTATATTCTCCTAGAACATAATTCATTTCCTATACATTTTCAAATTTTTGCCATAGTTTCATATAACATTTTTATATATTTTTTAAGTTAACAATTAAGTGTATTTATCATTACATTATTTATTTATTTTTTTATTTCAGCATATTATGGGGGTACAAAAGTTTAGGTTATGTATATTGCCCATGCCCCCCCCACCCCAAGTCAGAGCTTCAAGCGGTCCATTCCCCAGACAGTGCGCATCGCACTCATTATGTAGGTATACACCCATCCCCTCCCCACCCCACATCTGCCCAAAACCCAATTGGTGTTATTTCCAAATGTGCACTTAGGTGATGATCAGGGAAACCAATTTGCTGGTGAGTACATGTGGTGCTTATTTTTCCATTCTTGGGATACTTCACTTAGTAGAATGGGTTCCAACTCTATCCAGGAGAACATAAGAGATTCTGTATCATCGTTATTTCTTATAGCTGAGTAATACTCCATGGTATACATATATCACATTTTACTAATCCACTCATGTATTGATGGGCACTTGGGTTGTTTCCACATCTTTGTGATTGTGAATTGTGCTGCTATAAACATTTGGGTGCAGATGTCTTTATTATAGAATGTCTTTTGTTCTTTTGAGTAGATGCCCAATAATGGGATTGCTGGAACAAATGGTAGGTCTACTTGTATCTGTTTAAGGTATCTCCATATTGCTTTCCACGGGGGTTCCACTAGTTTGCAGTCCCACCAGCAGTGTATGAGGGTTCCAAGCTCTCTGCATCCATGCCAACATTTATTGTTTTGGGGCTTTTTGATAAAGGCCGTTCTCACTGGAGTTAAGTGGATATCTCATTGTGGTTTGTATTTGCATATACATTTTTTTTTAATTTCAGGATATTATAGGGGTACAAATTTTTAGGTTACATATATTGCCATTGCCCCACCCAAGTCAGAGCTTCAAGCATGTCCATCACCCAGACAGTGCGCACCACACCCATTAGGTGTGAATATACCCATCCCCTCATCCCCCCTCCCACCTGCCTGACACCTGATGAATGTTACTACAATATGTGCACATAAATGTTGATCAATTAGTACCAATTTGATGGTAAGTAGCTGTGGTGCTTGTTTTTCCATTCTTGGGATACTTCACTTAGTAGAATGGGCTGCAGCTCCATCCAGGATAATACAAGAAGGGCTAGGTCATCATTGTTTTTTTGTAGCTGAGTAGTACTCCATGGTATACATATACCACATTTTATTAATCCACTCATGTATTGATGGGCACTCGGATTCTTTCCACATCTTTGCAAGTGTGAACTGTGCTGCTATAAACATTTGAGCGCAGATGTCTTTTTTATAGAATGTCTTTTTTTCCTTTGGATAGATGCCCAGTAATGGGATTGCTAGTTCAAATGATAGTTCTACTTTTAGCTCTTTGAGGTATCTCCATATTACTTTCCACAGAAGTTGTACTAGTTTGCAGTGCCACCAGCAGTGTATGAGTGTTCCTATCTCTCTGCATCCACGCCAACATTTATTGTTTGGGGACTTTTTGATAAAATCTATTCTCTCTGGAGTTAAGTGATATCTCATTGTGGTTTTGATTTGCATTTCCCTGATGATTAGAGATGATGAGCATTTTTTTCATATGTTTCTTGGCCATTAATCTGTCTTCTTTTGAAAAGCTTCTGTTCATGTCCTTGGCCCACTTTTTAATGGGATTGTTAGATTTTTTTCTTGATTTTCCTGAGTTCTATATAGATTCTAGTTATCAGCCCTTTATCAGATGTGTAGTATGTGAATATTTTCTCCCATTCTGTAGGTTGTCTCTTTGTTCTACTGATAGTTTCCCTGGCTGTACAGAAGCTTTCTAATTTAATCAGGTCCCATTTATTTATTTTTGTTGTTTCTGTGATTGCCTTTGGGGTCTTCTTCATAAATTCTTTCCTTAGGCCAATGGGTATAAGAGTTTTTCCAAAATTTTCTTCTAGAATTCTTATGATTTCATGCCTTAGGTTTAAGTCTGTTATCCATTGTGAGTTGGTTTTTATGAGAGATGAGAGGTGCGGATTCTGTTTCAGTCTTCTACATGTGGCTATCAAATTTTCCCAGCACTGTTTATTGAATAAGGATTATTTTCCCCCAAATATATTTTTGTCTGCTTTTTCAAAGATCAGATGGCTAATTACGGATGTTTTTATATCTGGGCTCTCAGTTCTGTTCTATTGGTCTATGTCTCTCTTCTTGTGCCAGCACCATGCTGTTTTGGTTACTGTATCCTTGTCATATAGCTTGAAGTCTGGTAAATTGGTGCCTCCCAATTTGTTCCTTTTGCTTAAGATTGCTTTAGCTATACAGGGTCTTCTCTGGTTCCACACAAAGAGTAGAATTTTTTATGGTTCTTTGCATAACTTTTATCTGTATTACAACTTGAAATCTGAGAATATAATGAAACATTAAAATAGATAAATATCATTATAATCTTCTCTGATTTGCTTGCAAATTAAAAAAGACATAACAATTTGTTCAAGTGTTACTATTTCATGTCTTATGAACAGAAATTTTTAAAGACATCAAAAAAGAATATTTGGCCTTTGTTGCTAATTTTTCTCAAGGAAAATGTTATATTTAATATCCTTGAAATAGAAAATTTATACAGAAAGCCATTAAACTATTGACTATTAAATAGGATTTTATAAATTTATATATTCATACATTTATAAAGCACATACTTGCAACCATATGAAGTGAACAGCTAATGTGCTGTCATGATAAGGTATAAAGAAACTTCCTATATAAATTTAGCAGAAAAATATCTTTCTATGGCTTGAGCAAAAATAATATATCATAGCATTTGAAAGGCATCTAATAAATAGCTCTCTCATTTTCCACCTGATTTCTGAATCAACTGAAATATAAGACAAGAGAGCTAGCAAATACAGTTCAAAATATCACCTTTATTACTGATAAACCTGATACTGGAAAATGTGGCTAACACATGCTGTGAAGCAGGCTTTCTAATAAGAAATTCCAAAGTTGGAAAAACTTGGCTATCCAGACATAGAAGCATTGGAACAGGGAAAGTCTCTCCTAATATTCTCCTACTCATCCCCTCCCCCTAACAAAACCCACCCAGGAAGTATGAGAGAAGAAGATATTCTCCCTGGTGGCCACTGAATCCAAGAGCTATAGAGAGGACTGATTGTGCAATGCATGTCTTGTTACTCCTCCAAAACTTACCAATAATACTAAGTTACTCACCCCTTTCTAACAAGGAGTGGGAGAAGTTGGAGAAAGATGCTAGGAGTGTTAGGCTAGTGGATTTTCCTCCATTGGTAAAGAAACCTCAAGAAAAGGAAATAAATAAATCTACCTTATACCTGAGAGTTATCACCTCTCATTCATTTATTTATCCATCCATTTATCCTTCCATTAAATATTTATTACATACTACTACTGTCTAGACTCTTAAAAAGACCAGTCTTCAAACATTACTCTAGATACCCCTTATAGTTCACTCCCAAAGACAATATTAATATCAAATTCAAAATGGCTAAAATCTGAAGATAATTTATTTTCTACTTTCTAAATGCCAGCTTTCTTTATTTCTGAAATGATTACTAGAATGGAAAGAGAGACCCAACAGTTTTATATGACAATTTGTCTGGAATTATAGTAGATATTGATGCATTTACATGTGCTAGAAAGAGTTGTATGAATATGAGCACAACAACCAGTCCTAACTTACAACTCAATTTTTGGTACAGATATCGCAAGTGATAGATGCCTATGCAACGCTGTTATTGAGACCTTTCTGTCATATTTTTCCTGACATCTCTAACACCACTAAAACACAATGCTACCATTGTCAGAAAATACCCCCAAAATACCCTTCTATCTTCAGTATAAAGTACTGAACCTGCTTGTAAAACACTTTGTAGGTCTGGCTCCTGCCTACCTCACTAGAATTTTCTCCCACTACTTCCCTCCTACTACTCACTGCTACAGCTTACCAAACTATTTTCAGTTTCTTTCTTTTTTTCTTTTTTTTATTTCAGGATACTATGGGGGTACAAACATTTTGGTTACATGTTATGACTTTGCCACACCCAAGCCATGATTTGAGGCATGCCTTTCCCCACAACAAACGCTCACTGCATCCATTAGTTGTCAGTTTACCCACAATCATCCTATTTCTCAACAATGGATTTGTGTATACATTGATTTCTTTGTCTAGAACATTATTTCACCCTCTTCCACACTTCTCTCCTTCAATCCTAAATATCTTTTATATCTCAGTTCCCCAAGAAGTAGTCCATGAATTCAAAACATTTAACGAGTATGGCTCAGGGCCCCAGGATTAATTAGAATGGGCATAAGTGCTGGAACAGAATCTTGGAAGGTTTATCATGTGCAGAGATTAACCCCTTTGTTGCAGGGTCATGGCAAGGTATGGGAAGAAGGCCTTTGGAGAAAAGCCTGGGTGGCCAAGGTGTCTGGGGAAGCACTTGGGAGCACAGGCAGAGTCTATTTATCAACCAGCACAAATGCATTTCACTGTTTTAATAAATGGTTTGGCCATTCTGTCATAACTATTTGAATGTCTCCCTTTTACAAACTCCATGAGAAGGTTAAGTTATCACTTCTATGTTCTCCCATGGTATTTATCACCATGGTACTACTTGCCACCCCATATTATAATTTCCAATTGACTTGTTTGTCTCTCTCACTAAATTAAAAGCTCTTTAAAGTCAAAGTCCTTGTCATCTTTGTCATTCAGCACCGACATAGTGACGAGAACCTAGTAGAAAAACTTTACAAATATTTGCAAAAGGGGAAGAAAGAATAGCAAGTGGACAGGAAAGAAGAATGGAAGAAAGAGAAGGAACAGAGGAGAGGGAGGAATTATAGTGGATAAGATGTTAAAGTCCTATTACTATTCTGTAGAATATTGTTTAAAAATATAAGAAAATGTGAGGAGTAGAAAGATACAAAGATTATTTCATCCAATCTCTTCCTTTTATAAAAAAGAAAAGAAGATATAGAAAATCAAAAGAGTTAGTATTTTGCCCAGTATCATGTAGCTTGGGAAAGTGCTCAAGTGCCCTTATTCAAGTTTGGTGCTCTTATCTTCTTACTTCCCTGAACCTTTTAAAAGGTTGAACCCTACTAGCAAAATATTCCTCATTAATTCATGCAGCTTCCTTACTTTGGAATTGAAATTTTTTTAAGATATGCCATAACTACTGCAAATACTTTCAGTGTATTTCAGGAAGGCTGATGTCTGTCTCTGGTGATGTTTGATACTCATATTAAATAAAATTAAAATGCCCATATGCATACATATATATTAATATTTATCAGTACTATAGTCTGAAATGCTATGACTTTAAGTTTGAGGATGAAAATTCATGCTGTTATTTCCTTGCAGCATGTTCCATGATCATATCATATGCCTTTCCATCTGGCCATCTCAGGTGAAACACTGGTGTTCTTGCAACTAAACTTCTCTATGAGATTCAATTTACAAAGAGAACATACAAATTCTATGTAGCTCTCTGCTATACACTCCCACATTCTAGAAAATGTAAATAAACCTTCATTTAAAGTACTGCCCAAATGCAAGTAAGCAATAAACTAGGTGCTGAGGCCCCAAACCACCTAGTGTATTAGTATTAGCAAAGCACTAAATGAAACACATGGTATCCTGTCAGGGAGTTGTGGTAGACGATAAAGTAGCATATATTTTGGATACTTCAATCCTCTTGCTGACTTCAATAAAGCAGAAAAAAGGCTTTTTGCCTATTCAATCATATAGGCCATAGTTATTTTAGAAAAGCATTTCCCAAAATGTGTTAGTCGCAATACCAGCAAATACCAGCAAAAAGAGAATTCTCAGGTGCAGCAAAGAGGATTTTTAAGGCAGTGAAACTATTCTATATGAGACTATAACGGTGGATACATGTCATTGTAGATTTGTTAAAAGCCATAGAAAGAAAAAAAAAAAAAAACACCCATAGAGTGTACAACACCAAGAGCATAACAAATGTACCACTCTGATGTGGGATGTTGATAGTGTAGAGGCTATGCCTGTGTGTGCTGGGGGAGGGGATGCATGAGACCTTTCTGTACTTTCTGCTCAATCTTGCAGTGAACCTAAAGCTGCTCTAAGAAACAATCTCTCTCCCCCTCTATCTCTCTCTCTCCCCCACTCACCTTCTCTCCTTCTCTCTCTCCCTTTCTACCTCCTTCTCTTTCTCCCTCCCTCGCATACAAATGCATACGCAGAGAAGGACATGGTCAAATATACTTGGGAATTGTTGTATATTCTACCAGCCTTTTAAAGACAGAATCTTGAGGACAGCACTTCCTGTTGAGCTCAATAAGAAGGAATTGGACCCTTCCATTTTAAGCCCCATTCTCATTTACTAGCCCCAGAACCAACACAGAACAAATCAATTAATTTGTAAGCATTATTGTCCTTCTACCTTTCAAATCCCCCAAGGGAAGGGGGAAAAGGAACTTAGGAACTGAGTGATTGAAGTTCTCAGGCTCTTATGGGTTCGAAATTGGTTTGCATCAGTCCAGTCACCCCAGGGAGTGAGCTATAACAAGGAAAGATTATGTGAGAGCCCTCACAACACTGTGAGACTTTTCTATATTCTTCCAGACGATCATGACTTTAAGAGCACAGCTCTGAAACTGTTTATAAAATCAAGAGAATTGACACAGTTGGAATATTTTATTGTCCCCTGGATTTCTACCTCTTTGGCCCTGGTTAAGATTAACTTTTACTTAATTTTTTAATGTACTTATAATGACCATTCCCTAAATTGTTTAAAATGCCCTTGGAAAATGATTTTGCATAAAACAGTGGGGAAAAAGGCTACAGAGAATAGCTTATTTATTCCAATAAATAATTTTGTTGTACAAATTGGGAGGTAGTGGTGGAAGATATTGATGTTCCATCAGCAGAAAAGGAGAATGCACCTGTATCAGGCTTTCATATCTTCCACAATATGCATTGCCTTAACTAAAGGATTGAAGAAGTTCTACGGTAAAATAATTTGTCAAATTTCCTGAATTTTTATGAACTCAGAGTACTTTTTGAGCAGTATCTGTTAGTGTCTCACAATACACCAGTGTTCCTACGAATAGTCCAGAAAAATACTACTCTGGAGGCTATGCTTGGTCTAATTGCCTATAAATAAGCTGGTTCAAGATATCAAATGACTTTGGCCATATGATCTATTCTCATATTTTTAGAAATTTACCCAAATAAACAATTTTAGTTAGGAAAACTTTAGAGATTTTCTTATTCAGCTCCTTAATTTTATGTGTAGGTCCAAAGTGGTTTCACAGGGCACCCAAAGACACATAGAAAAGGAATGGCCCATACAGAACTAGATCCCAGGACACTAATGCTCTCTCTTTGAAAAATTTTTCTTAGTTTGACTTACATGTTTGTTATGTACTGAATTGAATTCTTCCAAAATTTATATGTTTAAGTCCTGACTCTCAGAAACTAAGATTGTGATTATATTTGAAGAGGTGGTCTTTAAAGAAGTAATTAAGTTAAAACTCAGCCATTAGGGTGGTCCCCAATCCAATCTTATTGGTGCCCTTATAAGAAGAGGAAATTTGAACATACAGGAGACACCAGGGATGTGCATGCACAGAGGAAAGACCATATGAGGGCACAGTGAAAAGGTGGCCATCTGCAAGCCAAGGAAAGTGGCCTCAGAAGAAACCAAACCTTCTAACACCTTCATCTTGGACTTCTAGCCTTCCAAACTCAGAGGAAATAAATTTCTATTCTCTCAGTCATCCAATCTGTGGTATTTGCTATGGAAGACCTAGCAGACTAATACAAAGTCTCTCTACTATTCAATCTTCTCATTTTCTCTACTTCTATTTTTATCTCCAACCCTAGTATGAAATGTATATTTTGACTAAAATGCATTCCTTGAACATTCCTGCCTGTATCCTTCCCCACAGAGTGGTCTCTTTGCCTAGTGTTTCATTTATTTCTACCCCTGGATGTTATATAAATTCTAAACAGTGAGGCCTCACTTTCGTGTACCATTCCTCATCAGTCCAGTTCATGGTGTTCAGTCCTTTTGCTAAACTTCTCAAAAACCACAACATATGTCATATTGTCCTTTTCATATAATTATTCATTATTAGTAAGCTTTTCCTGATTGTGTGTCCTGTGTCCCAAACCAGTTCCTCAAATATCATTTCTTTGGTATATCCACTATGACTAGTCTTTGAACATCATCTGGTGATTTTTCTCAAATTCTAGTAAGTTAGCCAGAAAATATATTTCCTAAGATATGTATAGGAACATCAGTTTAATCCCAATAAAATTTAATATAACTATAGTGCTCACAGGGATTTCTAGGGTGATACTACAAAAGCAATATCATAAAAGCAAGCATACTTGGACTGTTTTTCTGATATAATGACAAATTACTGGCATTATTACTATGTGGGTATGCATGAAATCATTGAACATTATACCCAAGGCCTAATTGTTAGAACAAATTGTCAATTTAATAAATACATCTGCTGGTCACTTCTACTTGTGTTACTTCATTCTTGACTTGTAATTCCTTCAGTAAATCAATATACAATAATAGCATTTTTGCTATCTTATGCTTCTCTGTAATGATGCTCAGTGTTACAATATCCATCTAAATTGGAGAGTATGTTTGAAGGATTTAGATAGGCCCTAGCTGTTTGGCAATATTTGTGTCAAGATCACTGAACTCATTGAAGAGTTCTAAGATTTGGACTCTTGATAATGATCAGCTTTGGGGATCAAGTTGGAGAAGGCAAAAAATGATTTCACAGAAAATGAGCTTTAACTACTTTAATTGAGCTACTGCTGGTCAATTATGAATAACTCAAGACCTGTTTTGGTCAATACCTTGTCAAATCAAATACCAGCAGAGTTAAGAACAGAGTTTCTAATGAAATGTCTTTAAAAATCACATCTAAATATGTCTAGAAACTGTTAATATTTAATTATACATCTGATATTTTTCATTTCTCTTAAAAGCAAAATTTCCTATTTATTTTTAAAAGACAAATAGATCATAACTTGTTTTCTGATCTCTTCAGACAAAATAGCCCATTGGGGAAAGGAATTGTATGCTTTTTCAAGAGGTCTCCATGGAAATAATTTGAACAAAAAGGCAATCTTATTAGGATTCAAAACAAACAATCATCTTTTTCTCATCACCTTGATTCTCTGATTCCCTTGGATATTTTAACAAAATGCCAGTGATACTTAGTTATTTCAGTTCTAGAAGATGTACCTCTCAAAAGTAAATTGTACTATGACAACATCTCCATCAGAATCACCTGGGAACTTCCCATTTGAGAAGATCTGATCCTAGAAGAAAATGCTCCTTAGGTAAGTGTAGGACTCACTGTCTAATTTTCTCCTAAGGATTATTAGATAAACTTCGATGCATTCAATAACAGTTCCTTCCCTCAAACTTTAATTGACTAGATATAAACCACCAAACCATTTTGTCATGAGAACTTTCAGGCTGAAAGAGCCCTGAGTAATTGAGTTATAAATGTGCTATTGTTCTATGCTAATGTTCTAGCGAGAAAATAAAGGCTAGAAAAAGACAAGCCCTGAAGATTATGTGATGTGTAGTGATCTGATGGGAGGGTGGAAATTCTGGTACGTTTTGTCACACTGGCCTGCCTTTTATTTTAGAACATTTATTTCCTTGGAGAGTGGCCATTATAATAAAGATCATATACCTTCAAGGTTCCAAGATGGTGGGACTCCAAATAGATGCTAGGGGACAAATAAAATATAGGAATTTAAAGGTGACTTGCCATAAAGGACTCTTAATTGGATATTCTCCATGACTATGCTGAATGTCAGCAATAAAGGCGTGAACAAGGAAAGGTAGGCGGCCATAAGCAACTAAAAACTGACCTTTCAAAAATTCAGTTTTGGTTCCCAAAGTCGTTCAATTAGAAAATGATGCTCTGGCATGCAAATTCTTGGTACACTTCCTAGGACTCATGTGGAGGAGCAATCTCATATTTTGTCTTCCAAACTTCTTATTTTTCCCTCATCTTAAAATTACACACAGTTAATTATGCACCTGACATTATCTTAGGCAATTATAAACTGAAGTGTACAAATTTAACAAACAGTAATGGTCATCATCTGAGTCCCTGGAATTCCAGTACATCGGAATCTATTCTGCTTAGGAATAAATTCAGTCTATATGAAAAATGCCTTATTTTTTAGGGTTGTCGTCTCAGTGAAGTATCTCTATATTTTTAAGGTAATAGTCCCAGAGTATTTCTGGGATAGAGAACTGACACATATAAAGAAGACCATGAAAGAGCAATCAAAATCTTTTGCCCAATTAAGTACTTATTGTTCTGTTAAAATATACAACTGCAATGATTGAATATTGAGAATTTTTTTTTCTGGCTGTAAAGGATACCATTTGATTCAGTACACACTGTTAGTTTGTTCATGGAGTCCTAATTAGTCATTTTATTTACTTTTTCATTCTCTTCCCTGAGGCCAACAATCTGAGTAGAACTCACAATTTAGAGAAGTCTCCCTAAAGAGCCCTCAGGTTTTCTACATGTCTGGAAATGGTCATGCTCACAAAGCTGAAACTCTAACATCATTGATTTTTATGGTATTGTTTCTTAATGAACCCTTTTAGAATTGTAAGCAACTAAAAAGGGCATAAGGTACCTCCATTTCAGCTTTGAAACAGAAAAGATAAAAGAGAAGGTCTTCCATCTCCTTCTTGGCTCCAGTGAACTGTAGCTGAGTAAATGATAACAGTTCAGTTCCTAATACAGAAGGCCCTTATGATTAAAAAGAAAAGTACCATTAACAATCACACAGATTTATCTGGATGAAATATTCTGCAAAGCAAAAAAATGTTCTCAACTATTCTTGAAAAATATTTCTTAGTTGTACATAAACGAGACTGTTTTTCATTGTTGCAGCACATAGGTTAATGAAAAGTCTTTTTTATAGGAATGTGTTTAGAGTTAAAAAGGTACCTGAAGTTTAGAAATAAGCAATCAATATTCTAGTGAGTTGTTAAAATCAGCTAAAGCTGTTTGTGGTAAAAAGCTGTTACTACCTTATAGATGCATGGTGATATGTATGAACTTTGTTAATTATTTCAGCTCAGTAACTCTATTAGCTAATGATATGATTGTTATTATGTGTGCAATAGTAGTCTCATAGTAAGTATTAAAAGTGATTTTTAAAAAAGAAAAAAATCTTTTAAGCACATGTCAGTGCTTAACCAGTAAACATCTTTTAACAATATTTGACTATTATCTGTCATGAAACTAATACATTCCTGACACTGTGGTACAAAGTACAGGAGATTCATAGATGAAGACATTTGTTCTTAACCTCCAAGGGCTCAAGATCTAGTGGAGGAGTTAGACTAAAATTGAAACTTATAATTCTGTGTAAGACCTATAACAGAGATATGCATACTGCTGTGAATATAAGAAAGATACAGCAACTACCAGTAAAATCAGAAAAGGTGTCACAGTACTGGTGATATCTAAACTGGTTCTGGATGAATAAGCTGGAGTATGTCAGAGAGGGTAGAGAAAGTTATTCTGATAGAAGAAACTGTATGTGCAAAAATAGAGAATTATTACAACTGATAACACAGAAATACAAAATATCATCTATGAATACTATGAAAATTTGTATGAACATCAACTCAAAAATGTAGAGGAAATGGACAAATTCCTGGAAACACACAACCTCCCAAGATTCAATCAGTAAGAAATAGAACTCCTGAACAGACCAATAACAAGCAACAAGATTAAAGCAGTAATTTAAAAAAACCTTACAACAACAAAAACAACAAAAGCCCTGGACCAGATAGACTCACAGCCGAATTTTACCAGACTTACAAAGAAGAGCTGGCACCCATACTGTGGAAATTATTCCATAACATTGAGAAGGAGGGAATTCTCCCTAGTTAGTTCTACAAAGCCAGTATCACCATGATACCAAAGCCAGGAAAAGGCATCATAAAAAAAGAAAACTGTATACCAATATACCTTATGAATATAAATGCAAAAATTCTCAAAATAATAATAAATCAAATTCAGCAACACATCAAAAAAATAATCCACCATGACCAAGCGAACTTTATCCCAGGGATGCAAGGATGGCTCAACATATGTAAATCAATAAATGTGATTCACCACATAAACAAAAGCAAAATTACAGACCATGTGATCATCTCAATAGATGCCGAAAAAGCACTCAACAAAATTCAGCACCTTTTCATGATAAAAACCATCAAAAAACTCAACATAGAAAGAATATATCTAAAGATTATTAAAGCCATATATGACAAACCCACAGCCAACATCATATCGAATGGGGAAAAGTTGAAAGCATTCCCACTAAGAACTGGAACAAGACTAAGATGCCCACTGTCACCACTTCTATTTAGCACAGTGCTGGAAGTCCTAGCCAGAGCAATCAGACAAGAGAAAGAAATAAAGGATATCCAAATCAGGAAAGAGGAGCTCAAACTATTGCTTTTTGCTGACAATACGAACTAGAGGACTCCTCCAAGAGACTCCTGATGAACAAATTCAGCAAAATCTCAGGTTACAAAATCAATGTACACAAATCAGTAGCATTCCTATACTCCAGTAACAGTCAAGCTCAGAGTCAAATCAAAGACTCAATACCATTCACAATGGATACAAAGAAAATAAAATACCTAGGAATATACTTAACCAAGGAGGTGAAAGATCTCTACAAAGAGAACTATAAAACACTGAAGAAAGAAATTACAGATGACACAAACAAATGGAAAAACATATCATGCTCATGGTAGAATCAATACTGTTAAAATGTACGTACTACCCAAAGTGATTTACAGATTCAATGCAATCCCCATCAAAATACCAACATCATACTTCAAAGATCAAGAAAAAATAATTCCACACTTCATTTGGAACCAGAAAAGAGTTGAATAGTGAAAGCAATCTTAAGCTAAAAGAACAAATCTGGAGGCATCACATTACCAGATTTCAAACTATACTACAAAGCTACAGTACCCAAAATAATAACATGGCATTGGCACAAAAATAGAGACATAGGCCAATGGAACAGAACAGAGAACCCAGATATAAAACCATCCAAAAACACCCAATTGATCTGTGACAAAGCAGACAACAATATACAATGGGGTAAAGAAGCCCAATTCAATAAACGGTGCTGGGAACGTTGGATAGCCTCATGCAGAAGAATGAAATAGGATCCATATCTCTCACCATTCACAAAAATAAATTCAAGATGGATAAAAGATTTAAATTTCAGACATGCAATCATAAGACTTCCAGATGAAAATGTTGGAAAAACTATTCTAGATGTTGGTCAAGGCAAAGACATTATGAAGAAGACACCAATGGCAATCACAGCAACAACAAAAATAAATAAATGGGACTTTTATTAAATTAGAAAGCTGTTGCACAGCCAAGTAAACAATCAACAGAGCAAATAGACAATATACAGAATGGGAGAAAATATTAACAAGCTATACATCTGATAAAGTGAAAATAAACAGAATCTACAAATAACTCAAGCAAGTCAACAAGGGAAAAACAAACATCCCCATTAAAAAGTAGGCAAAAGACATAAAAAAGGCTTTTAAAAGAAGATAGACAAATGGCCAATAAACATATGAAAGAATACTCAATATGACTAATTATCAGGGAAATACAAATTAAAACCACAATGAAATATCTCCTTACCCCAGTTAGAATGGCTTTTATTAAAAAGTACAAAAACAATATATGCTGGCATGGATGTAGAGAGAAAGGAACACTTACTACACTCTTGGTGGGACTGAAAATTACTACAACTTTAATGGAAAACAGTATGAAGAGTCTTCAAAGAACTAAAAGTAGACCTACCATTTGATACAGCAATCCCACTACTGGGTATTTACCCAAAGGAAAAGAAGTCATGTTATCAAAAAGACAGTTCCGCTCTTATGTTTATTGCAGCACAATTCACAATTGCAAAGATGGGGAATCAACCCAAGTGCCCATCAATTCATGAGTGGATTAACAAAATGTGGTGTATGTATACTATGGACTATTACTCAGCCATGAAGTATTTTAGGAGGCTGAGGCAGGAAGATTGCTTGAGTCCAGGAGTTCGAGACCAGCGTGGGGTACATAGCAAGACTCTGTCTCATAAAAATAATAATATTAATAAAGCTATTATAATGGAAAAGTTGTATTTGACTAAATTAAATGTTAAAAGTTCAAATAAATTTTAGTAATTTATTAAGGGACTTAAAATGTATGTACTATGTGTTTTTTATACTGGACACCAAATAATTGATGAGTTTATCATGAAAATTTGCAATAGACTAAGTGCCATATGAATCTTGTGTTTATTTTATTCAAATATTCATCATTATGTCTAATTTTTTAGTTTATATATGTACTAGTTGTTTTCTTTTTTTATCTCCACATTCAAACCTTGAGGGAAGAAACCCTGTCTTTTGTTTACTAGTTCACCTTCAGAATATAGGTCAATGCTGCCAGATGGCAGGTATTTAGAAAAAAAATTGTTAAATAGAAGGATGAATGAAACAATAAAATTTGTCATTAAGTTGACTAAAGACTTGGAAAATATTTTCAGTTAGATATGATACAATGACATATTAGAAAATTTTTTTAAAATAGAGTATTTTCTGTTAAGTATAGTAATATCATAGTAGCTCAAAGATAAAATAAATAGTAGCCATGAATAAGAGAAAACTTTAATCAAAAAAGGGGGATCTTTTAATTTTTTTTATGTTTAGAAGAGAAAGTCTGATTGTAAAGCAGCTAATTAAAATTTGGATTTTTTCCTCAATGATATAATTTATAACTTCTCTTATCAACATTTATTTTATGTTCTCAAAAAAAAACCAGAAAGTGTACAAAGGACAAACAAAAGAAGGTCAATTTGATATATGAAGAAGCAAAATAAACAGCATAAAGAAATATCAACATTCCTTTAACAATCAATTGCTAATAATATGTCAGCAAGCATGAGGTCATCTTTAAGTGGCAGCTGAACAGAAATAGGTGATTTAAGTAAGGAAGGCAATCTTACTAAATTCAACACACCTATCAACAATTGCTTGACTGTTTCATGAAACTGAAAGATAACTGCATAAAATGAATACATAATAGAAACCTATAGCATGCAAATTAAAATACTAGTCTTTCAAAATAGCTTTAGACTGAATCTTCAGTCAGATTTAACAAACTGAACTTTTGATAAGCTATCATATTTTTCTTTTCAAAGTAAGGGATCTGTCTTTAAATGGAAGAAATGTTCTTAGCTTAGTCTCCTTAGAAGTGGGCTCTTTTTGAAGAGAGAGGAGCTATTTTCATTCTGAATGCTATAAAATTCTTAGTAACAAAAATCGTTTTAGACACAATTACATATGAATGTAATCTCTTTTTGCCATAGATGTATATAGACTCTGTTTGCCCCATATGTATATAAGAAAAAGAGATGAATTATAATTCTTCTAGCCATTTAAATAAATATGAACTTATTCTTATAATAATATTCATAGTAATACCATTTATTCTTTTATTATCATGTAATCATAAGTCTCTAGAGATAGAGAAGTTGAGAACTAATATTTAAATTAATAACTAATGTTATTAAGAATATGATAAAGGATTTGGATTATAAACTATAGATGAGTCTTCAGCAACTTTAAACAGAGAAGACATGGAGAACAGATGATTCTAAAATCTTAAATATTCTTTTAAAGAACAGTACCTTTCTCAAGTAATTTATTGTATCTGAAAATTGGAAAGGAGGTGAGATTTTAAAAAATACACTAGAATAAAGAGTGCTCCTGCAGATCTCCAGCTCAATATATATGTAATCAATTATGAATTTGACTTTTCATGTTGTTTTAGAATTACATCCAGGTACCACCACAAACATTCTAAAGAGAGCTTCCAGGAGAATATACTAAGAATAGATATCATCAATCCCACCAGTGCCCATCAAGACCATATGAAAGAAGAAAAGAAATATAGGAGTCCATGAACAGAGCTGTAAGAAATTCAGATATCCTGGTAAAATTTTACATCCTCCCTTCTCAAAAGGAGGATAAGAGTTGTTTGTCCCTTGGTTGGCAAAGTTAGTGATGTGCGTTTCTTTCTTTGTCTTATATTTAAATTAAAATGCAGTTAAATTTAAATTTCATCCATGATAAATTCTTAAAAAGAGAAGGAAAGAGAGAGTTGTTCCTCCCATGCAAATAAGGAGACTCCAAGAGAACCACTTATACAGGTTTAGCCTGAAAGAAGATGAGATGGCATCCCATTGTCTAGGTGGACATCTACTTATTGCCACCATGAACATTTGTGCAGGAGGAAGAGAGAAGTAGACAGACAATGAAAAGTGAAGAGAGGAGACAGTAGTGGAACATAGAGCATTTGAACTATTTGTCATTATAAACAATGCCAAACACATGGAGTTTCCCATGAGCCAGATAAGCCCAGATAAGAAGGTAACTGGGCTTGAGTTACCACTTCAGCAGTAGATTCCAGCAGCAAGAGAAATGATTGATATACCTATTGGAGAAAGAGCTGAAGAAAGGTGTGAAGAGAATGGCTCTTTTTATGACACTGTTTTATGAAACAGTTTAGTTTCCCATATTATGAAACTGTTTAGTGGGAAAACCTCTCTCAAAATTCCCAATGACATCACGCATGTTCCATATGAGAGTCACCATTAAGATGCCTTCCATACCAATGCCACTGATAGCCAAGAGGATTAAAATTAAATAAAAAGATATCTGATGTCTGCCCTTTTTCCCCTTCTCTGATCCTAGACATTCACTAAAGGGGAAAGAAGGAAAAAAACAAAAAAAACAAAAGAGGAGTAAAAGATCTAATTATGCCTTCTTCACACCAGAGGTTAAGCCATCATAACACAGAGGGAAGGATATGAACTTAAAATGTTCAATTTATTTATTTATTTATTTAGTAGGGGTAGGGTCTTACTATGTTGCCCGGGCTAGCCTTGAACTCCTGATCTCAACCAATCCTCCCACCTTGGTCTCCAAAAAGTGCTGGTATTATAGGCATGAGCCACTGTGCCCAGTCATTCAACTTACTTAAATTGTACTGGACTGGCTAAAGCAGTCCTGAGAGGAAACTTTATATCCATAAATGCCTACATCCAAAAGACAGAGAGATCACAAATAAACATTCTAATGAATTGTCTCAAAGAGCTGAAGGATGAGCAAACCAATCCCAAACCCAGCAGAAGAAAAGAAATAACCAAGATGAGAGCAGAACTAAATAAAATAGATAATAAAAAACTATACAGAAAAGTATGTTGTGTGCTTGTTTCAAGATGTAACATGTAATCCATGAATATGTACAATTATTATGGATCAATAAAAATAAAATAAAATAAAAACTATACAGAAAATTAATAAAACAAAAAGTTGATTCTTTGAAAAAATAAACAAAATTGACACGCCTCTCTCTAGATCAACCAGAAGCAGAAAAGACAGTACTCTACTGGTTAAATCAGGAATGAAAAAGGAGAAATTACAACTGATACATGGAAATACAAAATATCATCTATGAATACTATAAAAATCTTTATGGACATAAACTTGAAAACGTGGAGGAAATGGACAAATTCTTAGACACACACAGCCTCCAGAGGATCATTCAGCAAGAAATAGAACTCCTGAACAGACCAATATCAAGTACCAAAATTGAAGCAGCAATAAAAAGCCTTCCTAAAAAAAGTTCTGGACCAGATGGTTTCACACCCAAATTTTATCAGACCTACAAAGAACTGGTGCCTATCCTGCAAAAATTATTCCACAACATCAGGAGGTAAGGAATCCTCCCCAACACATTTTGCAAAGCCAACATAACCCAGATACTAAAACCGGGAAAGCACACAACAAAAAAAGAAAACTACAGACCAATATCCCTTATTAATATAGATGCAAAAATTCTCAATAAAACCCTATCAAACTGAATTCAGGTGCTTATCAAAAATATAGTCCATCGTGACCAAGTGGGCTTCATCCCAGAGATGCAAGGATTGTTCAACATACACAAATCTATAAATGTAATTCACCACATAAATAGCAGCAAAAACAAAGACCATATGATCTTCTCAGTAGACAAAGAAAAAGCATTTGACAAAATTCAGCATCATTTTATAAGAACACTTAAAAAACAGGCAAAGAAGGGACTTATGTCTAAATGATAAAAGCCATGTACAACAAACCCACAGCCAACATCATACTGAATGGGGAAAAATTGAAAGCATTTTCACTTAGAACTGGAACCAGACAAGGTTGTACTCTATCACCACTTCTATTCAACGTAGTGCTAGAAGTCCTAGCCAGAGCAATCAGAAAAGAGAAAGAAATCAAGGGCATCCAAATGGGGGCATACAATAAGAGGTCAAACAATTGCTCTTTGCTGATAATATCATCCTATATCTAGAAAACCCCAAAAACTCTGCCATGAGACTACCAGAATTGATGAACAAATTGAGCAAAGTCCCAGGTTACAAAATCAATGTACAGAAATCAGTAGCATTCCTATACACCAATAGTCAAATTGAGAAGCACATCAAAGACTCAATACCCTTTACAATAGCAACAAAGAAAATAAAATATCTAGGAATATATTTAACTAAGGAGGTGAAAGATCTCTACAGGGAGAACTATAAAACACTGAGGAAGGAAATAGCAGAGGATGTAAACTGATAGAAAACCATACCATGCTCATGTATCAGCAGAATCAACATTGTTAAAATACCTGCACTACCAAAAGTGATTTACAGACTCGATGCAATCGCTATTTAAAATACCAACATCACTTTTCACAAATATATAAAAAATAATTCTAAGATTCATATGGAACCAAAGAAGACCCTATTTAGCAAAAGCAACCTTAAGCAAAAAGAACAAGTTGAAAGGCATCAATTTACCATACATACTTCAACCTATACTACAAGGCTATAGTAAACAAAACAGCAAGACACAGGCACAATAACAGAGATATAGATAAATAGAACAGAACTGAGAACCCAGATATAAAACCATCCTCATATAGCCATCTGATCTTTGACAAACCAGAGAAAAACACACAGTGGGGAAAAGAATTCTTATTCAATAAATGGTGCTGTGAAAATTGGATGCTCACACGTGGAAGACTGAAACAGGATCTACACCTCTAACCTCTCACTAAAATCAACTCATCATGCACAACACACTTGAACTTAAGGCATGAAACTATAAGAATTCTAGAAGAAAATGTTGGAAAAACTCATAGACATCCACTTAGGGAAAGAATTTATGAAGAAGGCCCCAAAGGCAATCACAACAACAACAAAAATAAATGAATGGGACCTGATCAAATTAAAAAGTTAGTTAAAATGTTCTTTTTAACTATAGAACCCACAGATGATGTTGAATTGATTATATGATGGTGGAATTTATGCATAGAGCAGTGAATTAATTTTTCAAGGCTAGTAAACTTATTTATAGCTTAAGTAAGTAAATTCAATTTTCCATAAAAAAACATTTTACAGGCTGAGTGAACAAATACAATACCCTGTAACACACATTTTATAAGTTTTGTGGTCATCAAAAATCTCATATGTAAATATTATACTCCTGGGAGATTAACCAAAAAATTTGTAGGAACTAGTTGAATATCTTGGGCATCCCTCTTTCTCAGCAAATATAATGAGAGAAGGTCATGTAATTATAAGAAATAGAGAATGTATTGATTTTTATTTAAGTAACCCTATTCCTATTTGGCTGTCTTTCCAATATGATTCTTAATTGTAGAATGATTATAATCACAGCAGTGCAAATATTTTCTTGTTGGTCATTCCTTTATGTTGCTTAGAAGGGCAATTTCACATGTCACTTACGTGCTTATGCCATAAGAAGAAAATAAGGTCAATATTGTTTTCTTCTCAAACCCTCTTATCAAATATAATGTAACTTACATTTTTATAACTAAGGTCAATCAAATTAAAGCCTATAATTTCTAATCTCCACTAATAAAAGCTGCATATACTTTCTCTAAATTGTCTTTGGCCATGATATGATATTCTTGAGGCTGAGAACCAAAAATTTCAAATGTAGTTATTTCAACAGCAGCACAATATACGATAAAGGCTTTTTTAGTTTTGTTTCCAGTATCTTTCTTGGTGAGAGCATATATTTTTTGATCCTGTTTTGGTACAGTGTTAAATTGACAAAATACCATCAGTAGGTAGCCTTTAAGGATTCTAGACTCTTCCCTATGTCATAACTACAAGAACAGAGTCATAAATTCAATATTTTTGTAAATATTTTCTATTTACTATGTGCAAATGTACCATGTACTATGCTGGGGATTCAAAGACGAACAAGCTACATCCCTGCTATTGAGATACCCAGAACTAAATGTACATAGTGTTTTATAAAACTACTAGATAATTATAAATAAAGCACTTTTCTTTAAAAATATATTACTGTTTATTTTATTAAATTTGGCATACTTTTAAAGAATGATGGAACACCAAACAGAAGTCTAAAGAATTCTGATTACATACTTTCAATGTTTAAGAAGGCCTGTTAAGTGATTAGAATTATTGGAGATATTTAATAAATTTTAATTCTTTGTTTCTGAAAAATATGAGCCATTTGGCAAGTCTCAGTTAACAAGAACTTTCTGTTAACCAAAATGCTTTAGCCTAAATCATGATGTGGAAATGGAGATTTATCATACTATTAGGAAGCTTTAATTTTAAAACTAATTAGGTGTTAATTTTGAAGGAACACATCATATATACTGTAATCTTCATTATAGTAATCAGATACATTAAAATATATATTTCTCAAATTTCTATCTTGTTGAAATTAATAATTTTTCTTAAAAAATGTGGATTGAGTTCTTTGCATTTGGTGAAGCATTGCTTTCCCTTTATCACATCTTCTAAGCTAACTACCTATTTTTAATTCCTCCATTCAAATTTATTTAATATTTTTTGACCATCTATTCCCAGCATTCCATTCCAGTTTAAATAGTTAAACTACAAAGGTAATCGAGTGACCTTCTTATGGCCCAAATCAAAATCCTTAGTCTTTTCACCTTTCTAAAAAATTCTCTACCTTTTGTCACTCTTCCGTCTCTTAGCTTCTTCACACACTTGTCACATACTTTCACTGAACGACAACACAGAAAACATTTGTAAATCCAAAAAGGCTATACAGTTAATACATGAGTACAAAAATGAAAAAGATGGACAAGGAGTAGGCAATGGATAATCGGCTAATAAAGGGAAAGTGGAAAAGCAAGGGGATGGAAGAAGCAGCAAAAAATTAATTAATTAATTAATTAAGCAATAGCTAAAATGACCAAAGAAAAGTGCTGAGAGAGCTTTTCACAAAGCTATCACAGGAACTTTACTAATGGGGATGATTCATCTTTCTCTTCTTTTAACTATTTGAGGGTGAGTCTATATTTTGTTAACTTTAAGCCTCAAAGCACTTCATGCATCGTAATACATTCAACAAGTACTTCATAATAATTTTAATTACTGTTAAGAAAAAAAAACTGTATTTCTTTACAAATCCAAATATAACAGTGGATATAACTATGAAATGAGTTAAGTTTATGCTATTAATATCATATCATGACATGAACAACCGATATTCACGAAATTCAGTTATGTTTACTACTGGCATAACTGCAGATTTGATTTTACTTTCGCTATGGTATGTGAATGCAACTAAGCTAATTGCAGTGGTTATAGGTATTTACAGAGTTAATCTATATCTGATTAAATATATTGGACAATAAGCATTTTTTTGGTTAAGTTTAAACATGTTCTCAATCTGTTGTTAATTTTCTCCCATTTAGTTTACAAGATACAATATTGTTGAATGTGGTGCCACTTATTTCTAAAATGGCATAAAATCTCTTGCACAATAATTGCGGGGCCCTATATAAAACTCATTTTTTTCTGTTTATTTTGTAATAGAAATTTATGTCCACAGTTTAACCAAAAAGAAACCTAACAAATGTATTCATGCCCAAACTTTAATAAGCAAAGGTAAAAAGCAGTGACCGTCAGGTTTAAAAGAAACTTTTATTTGTTTAAATTATTGACATAGGAATACATTAACATATTTCCTAAATCTAAGTGTCTATTTGGGGTCAGCATTTTTCTAACTTTCTTTTCTAAATAGAGGGTAAAACAGGATATTTTTTCCATCTGCCAGAACGAAGGAGAGATCAACACACACATAATGAGTATTAATTTCCTCATTTGTAGGAGTGTTAGCAATAGACTTTTCCAAAGGACAAAGTGAGATAAAGAGAAAGTATTTTATTATGGAAAGAACTTTGAACTTGGAATTAGGTGAAAAGAGTCTTAGAAACTCTAGGTATACATGGACAACTTGGTCAGGTGCTGTGCATTACAGTTTCACCTCTGAACTGATAATATGAAATCAATGGCTTTTAAATTGTGGTTCAAAGAAAGTATAGGGATTCCATAAATCTTTTATTCAAATTTAATTTTAAAATATTTTTAATTATGATAAAAACATATGTAACATAAAATTTACTATCCTAACCATTTTTGAGAGTATAGTTCAGTAGTGTCAAGTATATTCACATTGTTGTGCACCAATCACCAAAACTTTTTCATCTTGCAAAATTGAAGCTATTATATAACCATTAAACATCCCACTTCCCCTTCTCCCTAGCCTCTGGCAACTATCAGTCTATTTTCTGTTTCTAGGAGTATGATGACTCTAGTATGTCAGATAAGTACTTGGCCCTTTGTGATTGGTTTATTTAACTTACCATAATGTCCTCAAGATTCACTCACATTGTAGCATTTGTCAGAATTCCCTTCCCTTTTAAAGTTTAGTAATATTCCGTTGAATGTATATACCACATTTTGTTTATCCATTCATCTGTTGTTGGACATTTCAGTTGCTTCCATCCTTTGGCTACTTTAAATAATGCTGCCATGAACATGGATGTACAAATATCTCTTTAAACTTTTAAATATATTTTAAGTACTTAAAATAAATGAGAGATGAGTAAGTGAACATTAAAAGGTATTATAAGCTAGAGTTTCACCTTCTCCTGATCTACAGTATATTAATCTGTTCGTGTATAAACCTTGAAAACAAAGTTTAACTTGCTCTCATATTTAATATATCTGAGCTTATTGTAAATATGTCACTAGCTGTATATAATGCCTGTATTATCACATTGGCCTTTTATTTAAATGTAGGCCTGGATTTGTCTGTTCATATGTAGAATATGCTACTAAAGCACTCAGGCAACACACTCAATTCCAGTCAAGGCTTGGATATTTCTGCTTGGTCATGTTTTCTTGGTCTGTCTTTCTTTACAAATTATGTAGTAATTTGTAAAAGTAACTGCATAAAACATCATACTGTGAAAATATCCATGATCTTATGGTTATTGTATAATAATTAGTTTTTTGTTGACTTACTTCTGTATTTCTGGTAAGAATACCATCAACTGTTACATAAAGATGGAAGATTTCTGCAGTCATTTACACAAAATATCTTTTATCAGCTAGTATTATTCACTCGAATTTTGTCAACCTGGTGAACACCTACATATTCTTCACAACAGCACAAGCATCACTTCCTCCATTAAGCTTCATATAACTCTCTTCCACAATCTCACAGGTAGATCTGCTCCCTCCTTTTGTTTCTCCACTATAGCCTATC
Organism: Eulemur rufifrons; assembly: GCF_041146395.1. NCBI lineage: Eukaryota > Metazoa > Chordata > Mammalia > Primates > Lemuridae > Eulemur > Eulemur rufifrons. Next base: position 40,020,987 of record NC_090988.1, read on the forward strand.
CATTATCGATAGCATGCTTCTATCATTTTATCATTGATGTTTTATTGCTTTTATTTCTATAAATTTAATTTTCCCTCTTTATTGTAAATTTCTTAAGGGCACAAACTACATTTATTTATCTTTATATCTGTATCTCATTGTAGAATAACCATTCAATAAAAGATTTACAGCCAGGCACGGTGGCTCACGTCTGTAATCCCAGTGACTTGGGAGGCTAAGGGAGGAGAATCACTTGAGCTTAGGAGTTCAAGGCTGCAGTGAGTTATGATCATGCCACTGCACTCAATGCTAGGCAACAAAGCAAGACCCCATCTCTAAACATAAAATAAATATATAAAAGATTTATGAGAGGGTGAATTTTTATTAAGTTAAATTTAAGCCTCAAATTGTAATATATTTAGCATGTGCTTCATAATAGTCTTAATTACAACCATTGTATGAATAGACAAATATTAAGAGTCCCTGCTGTTTTTAATAGTTTATTAGATGAGTGTCCTAACATTCCAAAATGATCTGTTTTTAAAAACAGTTACAAAAACTTACTTGTATGATTCAGGATTTTCTCTAAACAGTACAACCAAAGCAAAATACAGAAATAATTGGATGCTGAGACTAATCTAATTGCAACTGTCATCTCTAACAACCAAATTTAGATTTTAAGACACTTGTGTTCATCAAAACAGATTCATCTTATTAAGTTCAAAATACACAGCTGTTATAAAGCTAAATTTATAGAATAAAATTATATTAATTGTATTATATTTTTGTCAGTATTATATATTGGATTACATTTACTAATTTGTTTGGTAAAAGGAGATTCTATTAAGAAAAATAATATTTTGAAAAATTTATAGTCAGATGATCTCTGAAGACTCTTCCAGCTCTTACATCTTAGGAGTTAACAATTCCTCGTCACTTTCATCTGTCCATACACTCTCAGTTCTGCCTCAGATAGTCCATGGAATTATCCTGCAGCACCATAACTAGGGCAAGGAAAAACCTCTTCTATCTGGTGAGCTCAAAGAGAATTCTTAAGGTAGGGCTATAGATGCTATTCTGCTTTCCCTTACAAGACCACGAGCTTAATCTTTGACTACACACTGGTTATTTCACCTAATTATACAAGTATATGTCCTAAAAATCACATCCAGTATGAATATGAATATTTCTGGATATTTCAAGGATCCCACTGAGCAAATAATATTGTAGTGATGACAAAGTGTACTTGATAAATTCCATTCCACAAACATACATTAACACCCACTCAGTGCTAGGTCCTGTGCTACATACTAGTGATAGTTCTTTCTTCTTCCCTTTATAGAGAAGCTCTTTGAAAGAAAAAAATCTACATATTTATCTTCTCCTCCTCACTTTCTATTCCTCTTCAACTTTCACTCATTAGACTTCTACTCTACCACTCCACACAAACCACTCTGGAAAAGATCCTCATTACTTCCTAATAGCTAATTTTAATGGACTCTAGTCAATTTTTACTGCACTTTACCTTTTTGCTGCCTTTGGCATGTTGATTGCTTGTTCCTTCTTTCACTTCTCTAAGTCCATTCTACCCTTCTTCTGTTCCTGCCTTTTTTCATATTTTTCATCTCAGAGCTCTCTTTTATGTATTTACATCTTGAATGTTAAATTTGCCAATATTCTGTCCTTTTTCTCTTTTTTTTTCCTTCTCTTGTCTTCTTTTTTTTTTGTTTTTCATTTCAGAATTATTACAGGGGTACACACGTTTTGGTTACACAATTTGCTTTTGTACAGAACACTTACACACTGTTGGTGGAACTGCAAACTAATACAACCTCCATGGAAAGTAGTATGGAGATACCTCAAAAAACTAAAAGTAGACCTACCATTTATCCAGCGATCCCACTACTGGGTATTTACACAAAGGAAAAATAAAAGATTCTTGTACTATGATCTTTTATTCTTTCCTTCTGTCATTCTCTCTAGATAATCTTATCTATATCCATTGCTTAAGTTACCATTAATATGCCAGTAGATCCCAACCATAGTTCTAATCCAGAGCTTTTTCTTGCTTCCAAATGCTGTCATATATCTCTTCTGGGAAGTGCAACAGGCACCTCTATTTAAACCTATCCCAAACTGAGTTTGTTATCATTCCTCCTAGATTCATCTCATTCTCCTGAACTCATGTCCCTCATAATCTCTTGCCTAAATTTTTGCAAAGTTTCCAACTGATCTCCTTGTTGCTAAATTCTTACTCTTCAATCTACCCATCACACATCTAACAGAGTGAAATTTCATAAAGGCAAATCAGATCTTATCACTTCCCTGCATAAAATCAATTCCTGACTCCAAGTACCCAAATAATAAAATTCAAATTCTTTGATATGACATGCAAAACTTCCCTGACCCTAAAACCCTACTTGCATTCAGAGATCTATCTTTTGTACTACCCCATATCAATTAATTTCAGTTTTCAAATAAGCCACACTAAGTATGACCTTCTGCAATTCTCATATTCGTCCTTCTGTGTAGAATATTCTACCTCATAGTTGGCCTAGTAAACTCCTGTACACCTTTCAAAATAGTTCAAGTGTCCCTCTCTAATGAAACTTTCCATCACTCCCCCTTACATCTCAATAGATAAAAAGGCTCTCACTATCTTTTGTTACTCCACTATAGTTGATTCATACTTTTACAATGGCATCTATGATTTATTAACCTTATTTTGTATGTGCCTTCTTTGCCTTTACATACCTTAAGCTTCTTAAGGGCAGAGGCTGTGTCTTATTCATTATTTTATCCCTGGTCTTGCACTTAAATGATTGATAAAAGCATGATTACATAAATAAATTAATGTGAAAACTTCCTTGCCCTCAACTGTCTCAAAGTCTAAGGAGAAATATACACAAACATTAAAAATTATAACAAATTTTGCAGCTGCAATGGTTGACTTGTGTGCATTCTGACTATTTCCAGTTAGGTCAAGGGAAGACACATATAACATAGCAAACGTGAAGTGTCTTTTTTTGTCTTTTATAATTTGTTTAAATTAGTCCTACCATTTCTTATTTCTACCATAAGTATGTGGTTGGTTTCATACATCCCTTAAATATTAACAGTAAAATAAAAACAAAGAACTGAGTATAACATATAGTCAAACTACCCATAAAGCAGTTATTTTAAGAGAAATGAATTTCATGAGAAATATGTGAGAAGCTACCTCTATACTAGAAAACTGTAATTTTATCATGACCCATATTCTCTAGTTAACAATGGTTGAAGATTAGAATACATTTAAAGTTGTTATTCGTTTATCTGTTGACAAATTGTAAAACCGACTAAATAAGAAGAAACAACAACAACAACAAAAAAAACAATTGGAAACTGGACCAATGGTTGAAATTCAGAATTGTTCACCAGGCTTTAGTCATTTTTTACCATTGGAGCAGGGTCAATGTGAGAGGCCTGAAGTAGATGGAGAAATGATGAATATAATGAGGGTAAGAGGTTGAGGAAATTATTCTGGAACCCATGATTTAGGTTTCAAATAAAGATATTTTCTAAAGGAAATGAAATTGGTGATCTCAGTTTGCTCCCTAGCAACTACTGTAGTGGAGACGCAATTTGAATGCATTAGCATGTTTCACATATTGGGAACCTCTGTGGAAATGTATAATGAGCTCCTGGTGGGGTGGTTTTTCATACTATGCTTCAGCGCCAGGGTATGCATTTGTCCAGATATCTGCAGCATCCTGAGCTGCTCAACAAATTTTAAACGTTTTATCTCCAAAATGCTTAGTTCCCTAAGCACTCTCCAACGTACCAAGCTGAAAACAAAGTGGAACCCCCAAACTTTAAAAACTGAAGCCTGCATCACTTGAGTACCCAGCTTGGCAAAAAACTAGCTGCCATTGATATGGAAAATTGCACATGCCATGTGGCTATTGATAACTTATTTTCAGAAAGAAATACACAGTGACATTTAATCAAAATGTAATGCATTGGTACGAAATTTGATGAGTTAGCACAAAGTCAATTGTGTTTGATGGCTTATTTCCAATTAATTTAAGACATATTTTAACTTTCCCTGCTTCTTAATAGTTCCTTTTTAAAAATACATTCATAAAAATTAAATAAACACAATGTGCTGAATTTAAAAATCCATCTTTATCTGTTTCCATTTTCATCTTTTTCTTTTTCAATCCCTTTCTTCCTTTTTTCTTTTAAAGAGAATAGAAAGTGAAGAGGGACTGCCATCTAGTGGTCTACAGTAAACATTTCTCAAATAGTTGAACAGCGCCAGGTACTGTATTAATAATAGCTTTGCAGAAAATAGTCCCTGAGACAAAAGAAAAGGTTATACTTTAAGCTCTTTAAATGAAACAATGGTTAGTATATTCATTCATTCATTCACTCACTCATTTTGCCAAAATTGAATTTAGCACCTACCAATATTGCCAAGCACTGAGCTAAACCCTTAGAACACAAAAATTACTAAATCATGGTACTTAATAAAAAATAATTTAATTTCCTTTCCTTCCTCTTTTCATGTACTGTCAATAGTATACAAATGTGTTTTTGTAGCATGCACTTGAGTTAATGGATTGAGCCTCTGAGAATAATTTCTGGAAAATATTAAATATTTACAGGTTATGCTGCCAGCAAAAAAAAAAATCCCAGGAGGATGCCAGAAGCATACAAATCTCATAAATACCTCTTTCCTCGTTCATTCAAAATTCAGTATACTTATTTTAATATATGCAATAATTCCTTTAAATGTTACCATTCACAAAGGAATGGAGAAAGAATAGAAAAGTAGTTCTTTTAAATGTGTTCCTTAATAGGAGATACAGAATAGGAATATTTGAAGTGGTACAGAATACACAGAGATATTGATTTCACAACATTAACACTGATTAACACATCAAGAATATTCAGCACATATCTGAGGACATTAGCAAACCTGCCCTAATATCTATGTTACTAACCCCACCAAACCAGAGACTCCAGGCATTGAAAAGAGCCTACAATACATATGACCATCAAGGACTAGCAAAAACAAGGATTATTGCACAAGCATTAATGATTAAAAGTATTTCAGTTATGAACTTTATTTTTCTATGAAAACTTGGTTTTCCCAATACACATTCATGTTGAAGATAATCACACTCTAAAGATGACACAAATATATTTGTGGCTGAGCCTTCGACCCAATTTTACTATCACAAATTTAAACATTCTTAGTCTCCCATTATCCATGGATATAACACTTATAATCCCCCTTAGTGACTGAAAGATCTTGTGTCTTCTATTTACTTCTGTAAACCTAGTTATAGCATAATGCTTGACCCATTATAGGTCCCCAATACATTTGTATTAAGAGATCAAATGAATATCATCGTTTTTTGTTTTTTTTTTTGTCCTGTGGAAAATTAGAGAGGCTCCCAGCAGTGATCTACCAATGCTCTGCTCTATTGCCTCCAAAGTCTCAGTGTTGCTTTATAAATGAAAAAAATCACAGGGAAATAATTTCAAACTCACAAAAGAGTTACAAAAATAGTAGAAATAATTCTCAAATACCCTTCATCCAGCTTCCCCTTAATGTTAGTATCTCACATAACTAGGACATAATGATTAAAAGTAAGAATGTAATGTCACACTACTATTACCTAAACCATAATTTTGTTAATTTATCCAGTTTTTCCATTAACGTATATTTTCATCTTCTAGGATATAAGGGTATCTTGTTTTATCGTGCTTCACTTTATTGTGTTTCACAGATATTGCATTTTTACAAATTGAAAGTTTGTGGCAACCCTGCATTGAGCAAGTATAATCAGCTCCATTTTTCCAACAGCATGTGCTCACTTCATGTGTCTGTGTCACATTTTGATAATTCTCACAATATTTCAAACTTTTTATTAATATTATTATATCTGTAATGGTGATCTGTGATCAGTGATCTTTAATGTTACTATTGTAAATGTTTTGGGGTGCCATGAACCAGACCCATAAAAGACAGCAAACTTAATTGATAAATCTTGCATGTCTTCTGACTATTCCACCAACCAGCCATTTCCCCATCTCTTTCCCTTCTCCCTGGGCCTCCCTATTTCCTAAAATACGACAATATTGAAATCGAGCCAATTAGTAACCCTACAATGGCCTCTAAGTGTTCAAGTAAAAGAAGCAGTGAGCATAACTCTCAGTTTAAAAGCTACACATGATCAAGCTTATGAGAAACGCATGTTGAAAGGTGAGATAGGCCAAAAGATAAGCCTCTTGTGCCAGAGTTAGCCAAGTTGTGAATACAAAAGAAAAGTCCTTGAAGGAAATTAAAAGCGCTATTCCAGTGAACACAAGAATGATAAGCAAGTAAAAAACCCTTATTGCTGATAAAGACAAAGTTTTAGTGGTCTGTATAGAAGACCAAACAAGCCACAATATCCCCTTAAGCCAAAACCTAATCTAGAGCAAGGCCCCAATTCTCTTCAATTCTGTGAAGGCTGAGGGAGGTGAGGAAGCTGCAGAAAAAACTTTGAAGCTAGCAGCAGTTGGTTTATAAGGTTTAAGGAAAGAATCCATCTCCATAGCATAAAAGTGTAAGGTGAAGTAGCAAGAGTTGATGTAGAAGCTGTAGCAAGTTATACAGATGATTAGCTAAGATAATTGATGAAGGTGGCTACACTAAAGAATTAATTTTCAACGTAGAATAAACAACCTTATATTGGAAGAAAATGTCATCTAGGACTTTCATAGCTAGAGAGGAGAAGTCAATGCTTGGCTTCAAAGCTTCAAAGGACACGATGACTCTCTTGTTAAAAGCTAATGTAGCTGGTGACTACATGAAGCCAATGCTCATTTACCATTCAAAAAATCCTAGGGTCCTTAAGAATTATGTTAAATCTACTCTGCGCTCTATAAATGAAACAACAAAGCCTTGGTGAGAGCACATCTGTTTACAGCATGGTTTACTAAGTACTTTAAGCCCATAATTGAGAACAATCATTCAGAAAAAGACATACAAATGGCCCAGAATTATATGAAAAGATGTTTAATGTCACTAATCATCAGAGAAGTGCAAATATAAACCCAATAAGGAATTGCCTCGCATCTGTCAAAATGCTTATTATCGAAAAGAAAAAAAAAAAAAAAAGAAAAGAAAGAAAGAAAAGAAAATTGTTAGTGAGCATGTAGAGAAATTGGAACCCTTGTACACTGTTGATGGGAATGCAAACTGATGCATCTGCTATAGAAAACAGTATGGAATCTTCTTAAAAAATTAAGAATGGAACCACCATATCCAGCAATTCCACTTACGAGTATTTATCTAAAAGAACTGAAATCAGGATTTCAAAGATGTATTAGCACTCTTATGTGCATTGCAACACTATAATAGCCAAGATGTGGAAATAACCTAAATGCCCATTAACAGATGAATAGATAAAGAAAATGTTCCACATACACACACACACACACAGTGGATATTATTCAGCCTTTAAAAAGAAGGAAATTCTGCACTATGCAAGACAATGTGGATAAACCTGAAGGACATTATGTTCAGTTAAATAAGTAACAGAAAGAAAAATACTACATGATTCCACTTACATGAGTAATCTGAATCATCAAATTTACCAAATCAGAGAGTGGAACAGTGGTTTTCAGAGGCTGGGGATGTGGAGAGTTGCTAATCAATAGGCCTAGGGTTTCAGCTAAACAAACTGAATAGTCCAAGCGATCTGCTGTACAACATTGTTCCCTATAGTTTAACAACACTGTGTTGTACACTTAAAGTTTCGTTAAGAAGGTAATATATTAGTAAGGGTTCTCCAGAGAAACAGAACCTTTTCCTGGAATGCTCTTTCCCCTAGCTGATGATATGGCTTGCTTCTTTTGCATCATTCGGGTTTTAGCTTAAATGTCACTGTCTTTAGAAAGCATTCCTTGACCACCCTATTTAAAGTTGTGCTCCTACCTCCATGACTCTCTTTCATAGCATGATATTCAATTCTTTTATAATACTGATAATGATTTATCATTATGTTATTTGCTTCTTAATATTTTATCATCTCTTAGACAAACTCCTAGAGGAAAGAAAGTCATCAATCTTTTTCACCACTGTATCTTCAAGGTATGAAATGGTGTCTGGTATGTATGAGATGTTATATCTAATTTCTTGAATAAATTAATAAAGATATAAAGATGTTTCTCATGGATAGGAAGGAGGCTAATGTTATGGTCCAGGCACAATCTGACTTGGTAAGGTCCTGTTAAGCATCTAGACAATGGAGCAGCAAACAACAGCATACAGGCCAAATGCAGCATTTCACCTGCTTTCATCAATAGAGTCATGTTGAAAGACAACAATATTCATTTGATTACATATTTTCTGTGGCTACAGTTGCAGAGTAGAATAGGTGCAACAGAGATCAGTTGGTCTGGAAAGCCTAAAATGCTTACTATCTGTCTCTTTATAAAAATTGCTTGCTGACTCCTGATCTAGACATATACAGAGATAATGGGGATAAAGCAGAGAGAATAGAATATGTTAAACATTACTCCTGGAACACAAATCTGTGTTCCATGATAATACCCATGCAATTCTTCTCTCTCCTACTTCATGGTCTGTTTCCTACCTTCTTCCCTACCACTATCACCCCAGGAATACGGTAACTTTTTTCAATAATGTACATCCCATGTTTCTGAGACCTGACTATAAATCTTTAAACCTCCTTCATTATTATTATAAAGGTAAATATAGGAATTCATTTATACATTCTGTAGCTTGTCACAATATTCTAGAACTTTCAAGTTACATATGCTGATTCTACTAACCATCATCATTTTTGCTTTTTCTTTTGTATTTAGAAAAGGTTGCCATTTCATGAAACTTATTAAAATGCATATTGTTTTTGTTGAAATTCTATTAAAATGTGATTTCAATCAAAAACAGTGATTTATCTTTCTAGGATCATTAGTTTCTTTTAAATGGGTATTCAATGCATTCAACCTTTCAGACCATAGTAATATCAGACCACTAAAAATGTAATATACACATCCAGTATTTTCAAAGATCTTAAAATCAACTCAAAGGAAAAATGTTAGTCAGCAATGAGTGTTTGTGACAAAAGGTAAAATCATGCACTCTTCCCATTTTCCAACACCCTTGGAGGCAGGTGGCCATGGAAGACTTACTTAGTCTGACAGGAAAGTCTGAGATTGCCCCCAAAATTCCTTACGTTATCACCATTCCAGTTCTTTGGAAATGATGACTTGTTGATTTCATATAACTGCATATCAAATATACAATGATAGTTCCACACAGACACAAATGATGTTATAACAGCACCATTTCCTGCTCCAAGATGAGAAATGAAAAATTATTGAGAGGTCACTAGGTCATAAAGGAAAAATAGCTGGATTTGGGAAGGAAACTGTTATGGGTCTATGTACCTTACTCCCCTGCTTTGCCCTATTCAGTTATATCCTTGATTATGACCATAGCATGAAAAATGAGAGAGGCTTCTGATACCAAATCTTAATGATAAACTCATTGGTCACTGCAGGTGTAAGTGGAGACAGGTTAAGAGAATGTGAATGTTTTTATGAGTAGCTGTGTTAGCTACTTTACATCTGTGGAAAAACAGCCATCATGATTATTTGAATGCCTTAGAAGCCCTCAAGCTCACACTTAAAAACCAAAATAAAATGAAAATAACCTACTTGCCTACTTTCCATAATTCACTCTTCCATTAGTATATTCTGTAGCAAAGGCCTGTGAGTGATTTTAAGTTAGGGGAGTCAAAGTCAAAGCAAATCAAAACTAAACTAAAACAAAAAACTGAGAAAGCAATCTTAAAACAAGATCAAGTTATTCAGAGTGCATAGCTTAAGGTTCAGTTATCTCAGATTAACAAAGTAACATCTTAAAGGTATGTAACAAATTGTATTGCGGGAGCCAAGGAATGGAGACTATCAAATTCTCCTCTGAATATCAAAATAAGATATTATTAATAGTTTATCACTAAGAAACCAATTTATATTGTTTTTGTGCATTAGACTTCTTTTAACTGGAAAATAATCTACTTTCACAATTATTTACCCTACAGACTCTTTTCATTCACAAATTTAAGAAGATGAAATATAATGTGTCATTATAGGTATTGAATTCCATGTATTTTAACTTCTTTAAATCTTTTCCAGTTTGATATTGATCAAATACCAACATCCCACAGAAGAAGAAAAAATCCAAATTATAAAAGTAATAGGTTAGATGTACAAAGCAATAATATTTATAATGCAACAATATCAACAAGAAATAGTTCATCTGTTCAGGGCAAATGAGATACAATTTGATATGTGGATGTAAGATATGGAAAGTTGGCTCACATGGTTCTTGAGTTTCTATGGTTTTATTTACTCATTTTTCTAAATACCTTCAAATACTCTAATTCTATTCTTCTCCTAACCATTTTTTTTTTTATTTTCTCAAAAGGGAAGGTTGGTATAAAAAGGAAGATTCTTTTCATACAGCCTTCCAAAAGATGATTTGTTTTTTTCACATAAACACAGTTTCACTTTTTACCTACAAAAGAAATGGACAACAATCTAATGTTCCCCATATGGCATGAACAATTTCTCTTATTATTAAAATTAATACATCTTCCATACACATTTCCAGTCCTGAATCTTTGGCCATGCCATTCTATCCATTGAAACCTCTTTCCCTCATCCTTACTTGCATCAGGAAATAATTTAGCTAAAACTGATACCATGAACAGTTAGGAATCTCAAGGATAAATAATTAGATAGAATGGACAGTATTTGATAGCACCACAAAGTGACTACAATCAACAGTAAGTTACAGTATACTTTAAAATAAATAAAAGAGTTAAACTGAAATGCTCCTAATGCAAAGAAATGATAAATGCCTGTGGTGATGGCTACTCCAATTACCCTGATTTGATTAAGTCACATTTTTTGTATCAAAATATCACATGTACCCTATAAAAATACAACTATTATGTACCCATAACAATTAAAAATAAATAAGTAAATAAACAAAAAATAAGAAGAGAGTAAAAGAAAAAAGAAGAAAGGAGAGAGAGAGTAGAGAGTGTGTGTCTTAGAGGTGAAGAAAAATATCTCACATATAGGAAACAGGAAGAGTTATGAGGGCAAAATATCTTAGTGCATTTCAGAAACAGAAAAGGTTGGTGTGGATGGAGCAAGTGAACAAGAGAAGGAGATTAGTGAATGAAATGTAAGAGTGTCTTAATCCATTTGTGTTGCTATAGAGTAATACCCGAGGCTAGGTAATTTATAAAGAAAAGAGGTTTATCTGGTTCATGGTTCTGCTATACAAGAAGCATGGTGCCAGAATCTGCATCTGGTGAGGGCTGCAGGTTAATTCCACTCATGGCAGTGAAGGGGAGCCAGTATGTGCAGAAATCATATGGTTAGAGAAAAGTGAGAAGGGTGAGGATGGGGGAAGGAGGTACCAGGCTGTTTTTAACAACAACCAGCTCTCTAAGGAATTAATAGAGTGAGAACATTACCATGAAGATGGCACTAAGCCATTCATGAGGGATCTTCCCTTGTGACCCAAACACCTTCTCTTAGGCCTCACTTCCAACATGAGGTTTGCAGGGATTAAATATCCAAACTGTGGCAATGAGGATGGAGAAATAAGCAGTAACCATGCTATCTAAATCTTGTAGAACTTATACATTTATTCATGGAGCAATGGAAAGCTATTAAAAGCCTTTAGCAGAGGTTTTTAACAATCTGGTGAAAGTGTGAGAATTGGAATAGAGAAAGACAAAATTAGAAACAGGAAAACCAGTTTGGAGGCTAGTTTTCTAAATCCTGTCAATTGATCACGGTGGCTTCAAGCAGTAGCAACAAGAGTTTGAGAGAAGTGAACACATTCAAGACATATTTTGCACAGAGTAGAACTGGCAAGATTTGATAATGAATTGCATGTTAGAGAGTGAGTTAGGAGTGTCAAGGATGGCTCCCAGGCTTCTGAAAAGAGCAAGTCAGCAGATAAAAAAGTCACTTGCCAAGACAGTTAACATTACAGGAGAAGCCAGTTGACGGAAGCAGACCATGGTTCAGTCTTTTTTTTGCCTGTGGGCGCCAACGTGGATTATTTAAATAGACTATTGTGTATACGAGTGTGGAGATCAATGTATATTTAGTGCTTTAGGAAACATTTTTGAGGAAAAGATTTCTGGTAACTAGGGTAAAGTTATGTAAAAATAATTTTCATTACCTATACCTTCTATATTAGGTGAAATATCTTTAAAGTGAATCTGGAAATTTAAAAACTATATACATTTTATTCATTTAATTAAAATCCTGATATGAAGAAATGATCTTTTCAAAAGATCAACTAATTTATCTAATAATAGTGTTAAGTGACTATTACTCATTTAAATACAAGAAAGAACTGGTCAAGGTCAAATTTCTTCCTATATAGCAGGTTAATGTGCCATCCTTTCCAATCACTTTGTACTTTCCTTTTTACTTTCTAGGCAAGTAACATATTTTTCATGGACTCACTATGGATGACAAAAAATATGTAGTTAAAAAGAAGCCATTTAAAAGACACAAATCACCTCAGAGGATCAAATATTCAATAAATAAATGAGCTATTGAAATGGAAGTTGTCTTAGAATTAATTGCATCCAGCACTACTTTAATGCATGATTCCTTTCCATATCTGAATATATTCTGCTAAACTTTGCTTGAAATCTTCTAACAAAAGGGAAAAATATTTCAAGAGCAATGATTTTATGTAATCATTCTACCATGCAATTTTTCTTCGTTCATTTATTTATGCATTCATTTATTATATATACACTAAAGAAAGTATTATGCTAGATGCTAGACAAGGAAAAGTTGAATAAAAAAATGAATCCCATATTGGTACTTGCTCCTCAAGCAAAGCCTGGCAAATATGAAAAAAATGATATAATACAAGGAAGAAATAAGCGATATAAGAAAATATATTCATAAAATATCACAGTAATTCAGGCAATAAAGAGTCCACTTTTAACTAGTAAATGACTTCAGGCTTGTAGTAGACATGGTAGTTTGCCTCCCTAGCAAATAATTTTTTTTTCTCAATTATGAAACATCATAAAATTGATGACCTGTAAACTCTTGGAGTGGACCCTGACTAACTTAACTCAGAGGTAGTCTCTGCATCACCTAATCTAATCAGCATTTCTCTGGCCATATGAATGAGAAGATGACCTAAGCTATTTCAGTATGAGGCTAAGGACTTTTACTGAATTGAAAGTGAATGCATGGGTAGAGTGGGAAGATGCTCTGTTTTTCTTGCTCTACTTGATATGGAATGTTAATGTAAGACTTAGAATTGCTCCAACATCGTGTAACACTGAAGGAAGTCAACGTGAGAACAGAGAGCACATGAAGGAATGACGAGCCCAGGAAATTGTGAGTAAATGGCTGTGAGGCCTGATGAAATTATATATGAAGCTTTTCTTTTAACTTTTCAGTGGCATAAGCTTATAAATTTTATTTATTAATTATAGCAATTTGAGTGGTCCTCTGTTATTTATAATTTAAGTATTTTAACTGCTAAAGGATTTACAAAGGAATTAGCATCTGAGTTAGAATTTGCAAAACAGTTAAGATTTGAGTATACAGGGATAAAAGGAAACATTCTAGGCAGAGGGAATAATCACTTAGGAAAGTAGGGAATTTCTGTGGCAAATGTTTCTCAGTTTGACTATAATAAAGCCTGAGTGTAGATATGGCCTGAAAGTGATGGTTGGGGCAAAGATTTGAGAGGTAATGAATGCCTGGCTAAGTAACCCGGACTTCATGCTATAGACCAGGGATTCAAATTATTAATAATCATGCACCTTTATTAGCAAAATATCTCATTCAACAACACCTTTATATTTATTCTCTCACTTATAAAATATATGATATTCATTATAGTAATTCAAATAAAGTTTTAATATATTCTTCCCATATACTAGTGTATCATCTTGTGTCTTCACTTAAATATGTTCACCTCTCTTTGGAATCTACTATAAGAAACAATGACAAAAAACTGCAAAGTAAAGAACATAATGTAATAAGAACGATAGCTTAGAAACATTTATCTGAGAATAATACATAAAATGGATTAAAATGGATATGCTGGAAATAGGGAGATTTGTGAGAGTATTTTTTTGCAATAAACCAGTAATCCAAGAATAACTTGGATCTTTAATCTGAGTACAGACAGTGGAAAAAGAAGAGAAGGAGGTTGGTTCCACAGATATCATGAAGGTAGAATTGGTTGAAAATACATGTTAAATATTAAGCCCTAAGGCAGTCACATGATAGAAATTTAATACATTATAGTTTCCTTTTGATTTCTCTGAGTTTGACCAGACTTAATAAGGAAAGTAAAACTGGACTTGACATAAATTAGGCCAATATTATGACTGTGTCCATTAATGTTTGGAAGATTGAGAGTAGAAACTAAAAAAAAAAAATACACATTTGTTATCTACCCTATGTTGGGCTTTGAAAAATTGGTTAAGATGGAAGGGAAAAAAAGTATAGAAATAAAGTATTATAAAAAGAGCATAGTTGAAAGTTGACCATGCGGTAAGACTGAGTAGGAAGGAATAGGAAGATGTTTTGTGAGTAAAAAACTCTGTCAAATGATTACAGCTGTTGATTGCCTGGGCCATGTGAAAATGCCACTCTGTGCAGTGTTACTAGGAGCATTTGAGGAGTAGTTCTCTGGCCCTAACAAAGTTTGTTGATGTGCAATGTTACCTCCCGTCATCAACAAATGTTATGTCCAGAAAAATCATGTGCAGTACAAAACTGAAAATTTAAGCCCCAAAATATATTTTGAATACTAAATATAAATACTAAACAGGACACCATGTAAAAATAGTAAGGGAAAATAAACCAGTATAATAATACATCCACTGATGTGCTTACTGTAAAGCATTTATTTCCCACCTATAAGAAGATATTCTTGGCCAGGCATGGTGGCTCATGCCTGCAATCCTAGCACTCTGGGAGGCCGAGGCGGGTGGATCGCTCGAGGTCAGGAGTTTTTTTTTTTTTTTTTTTTTTGAGACAGAGTCTCACTCTGTTGCCCTGGCTAGAGTGAGTGCCGTGGCGTCAGCCTAGCTCACAGCAACCTCAAACTCCTAGGCTCAAGCGATCCTCCTGTCTCAGCCTCCCAAGTAGCTGGGACTACAGGCATGCACCACCATGCCCGGCTAATTTTTTCTATATATATATATTTTTTTAGCTGTCCATATAATTTCTTTCTATTTTTAGTAGAGATGGGGTCTCGCTCTTGCTCAGGCTGGTCTCGAACTCCTGAGCTCAAACGATCCGCCCACCTCGGCCTCCCAGAGTGCTAGGATTACAGGCGTGAGCCACCACGCCCGGCCGAGGTCAGGAGTTTGAGATCAGCCTGAACAAGAGCGAAAACCCATCTCTACTAAAAATAGAAAGAAATTATCTGGTCAACTAAAAATATGTATAGAAAAAATTAGCCGGGCATGGTGGTGCATGCCTGTAGTCCCAGCTACCCAGGAGGCTAAGGCAGGAGGATCGCTTAAGCTCAGGAGTTTGAGGTTGCTGTGAGCTAGGCTGATGCCACAGCACTCACTCTAGCCCGGGCAACTAAGCGAGACTCTGTCTCAAAAAAAAAAAAAAAAAAATAGAATAAAAAATAAAAGAAGATATTCTACTAAGCACTTAAAGAAATGCCACTGATTTAGCCTCAGCAAATCTAGATTATAAAAACTTCAATTACAAAGCATTCAATACTTAGCTATTTTTCCTAATCCTGTTTATATTTATATATCATTATTCTTTACAAAATAAAAACAATTCTATTCTCGGTAATATGCACTAATGTGAAAGTCATTTTTCATGATTTGTCAGTTTATGATTCACTTCCTTTCCTCATGTATTTATATCTACTTTATATCTAAATACTAGATTATTATAAAAACATGTTGTACATATTTTACATATATGAATGCCTTTAATTTTACATTTTTGCCAGATATCCCAAAACTGTTTAGTATTAAGGAAATTATACAGCTCACTAAATAGGTTTATTTTTGAAAATACTATCTAACAGTTAACTGATTGGAAGATAGAAAAAGTGAGTCTTATTAGAATGGTCCAAAGTCACATCTTTTAATATATAGTTTCAAACAAAGAAGCAGAGAAATTTTTAGCATGATTAATAGACAAGTATATATAGATTTTTAAGGCAGTGTGCCCAATCCACTAAACCCTTTCACGTAGAAACTTCCTCTTCACCTTCCTCCAAGACCTACAAAGACAGAAGATCTATCAGAGAGCACTATGAGTGGCTGCTCTTCAAATGTCACCAACACACATAAAATACTCCTTTTGAAAATTTAATGTTTATTTAAATCTTAATGTGTATTGTTACGTAGCTATTGTTTGGCAGGTCACCACACAGAACCTCATCTACTACATTTCATCATGGAGTTCTGAGAAGAGCAGTCAGATGAGAAATCTGAGTTCCAGTCCAAGGCCTGTCACTAAGGGTTGTAAGATTTGGGGCAAGATCCTAACCTAAAAGTTATGGTTTTTATTTGTCCCTAAAATTTCTCAGAACTTAGATTTTATACTACTTCATAGCATAGTTCTGTTTGAAATGTGTGTGTATACATATATATATATACACACACACATATTCATATATATAATAAAATATTTTCATTAAAAATGTTGAATTATTTTGGACTCCTTGGGGAAAAAAGAAATAATTGCTTACTGTTCTGTTACTCACTAGCCATAAACTTATTTCCTTCAAATATTATTCTCTGGGATATATGCCCTCTACTCTCCTAAGAGTATGCTTAAAGTTTCCAAGAAATACAATGTCAAAGATACCACATCTATGCACAATCTTAATTCCTAGCTAGGCCTTCTCTTTACAAACCCTACACTTTCTTCTTCAAAGCAAAAGTCTCTCATTTTTAAATCCTGGAGCAGGGCCAACTATATAAATTCATTTCCTATTTCTTCTACTCTTGGCCCTATTATACATCTCTGCTTGACCTTTCCAAATGAAGGGCCTCCCAAACAGAACACACACTCAGTTTTCTTAACATTGTAAAACACAGAAGAATAAACTTCCACTATAAGGGAAAAGATAATCCTGACTTTTTTACACCCAACAAAGTTTCCTATCTTATATGGTGGCTAAGTTGCTTACCTTTCAGATATATGCCACTGCTTAGCAGGTACATATACACACATATGTCATTTATGCATAATCACCTTATCAGGTGGACTATCATAACAAATATTTTTTAGCTAAGTTATGAAGATGTAGAAAGTGTTAGATAACTAGCACAAAATCACTCAGTTGAGAATTGTGGAGCCTTTTGAATTTACAGTAAAAAGGGTTAGGGTATACGGCAACACAACTGTCCATGTAGAGATGTGACCATTTTTGTTTACCTGTAATACCTTAGTAAAGTCATTTATAATAAAATCAAAACTATAAATCTGTTGGGAGTTCCATGTTTAGTTAACTTTTGGTACAGAAATTTGTCAAAAGTTTTGTTGAATATTCAAATAAACCAAATAGTTCAACACCAGTGAACATCAAATAGTTCATACTTACCATATTTATGTTTTATTATCTCACATAACCAGAAAAGACTACACATGCATATTCCTTATAGAGAGTAAATATACTTTGGCCAATTATGTTAAAACACTTTGAGAGATGCTTTACATAGATTATTTCACTTAATTCTCCAAATAAAATATGAGTAAGTAAAAATATTTCAATTTTTAAGTTGAAGAAATAGATGACCAGGTAATTTAAACTACTTATCCAAAGTCACCGAGTTTATACGTAGTGATACAGGGATTCAAGCAGTTTTACTCCAAAGCCCATGCTCTCTCTTTTGTAACATACTGCTTTGCCTTTCCACCATACATTGTGTTTCCTTAAATGTTACTTAAATTCCACACAATTACTTGTAAAAAAAAAAAAAGTGGACAGTTATTTATAATAAAAATAATACCACGTTGTTATTAAGATAAACATTGCATCAATGCAGTATTTATATAATCTCATTTAATCCCCATATCAACAGTATGAGTTAGATATTATTATTCCTGCATTACAAATAATGGAATTTAGGCTTAAAGACAATAAGCTTGTTTGACGTCTGATGGTCATAAATGCAACCATTTGACACAAAAGACCACACTTTTAACAATTACACTAAAGTTTGTATATCTAGAGTTGCTTAGAATAAATTTTATTTATGGAAGTCATACTGGAATTCTGTCAATTCTCTGGTACAACAATTAAGAAAACATTAAAAATAATAAAAGATAATAATAGGATAATCTGTGTACAGGGTGTGGGAATAGAAGGGGTATATGAGAGTTCCTCTAAACTTTCTGCTTATTTTTAATAAACTTAAAACTGCTCTATTAATTTTTAAAAAAATAAGTTAGATGATTTTACCTTTAAGATCCCTTAAAATCATCAAGTGAATGCCTTGTGGTACTGAGTTATTGGTAAGATCTAAAACATTCTAAGCACAGTTCTATGAACTGTAATCCAGGTATAGTGACGACAAATAGGTGATTTGCTCCCTGCCAAATACACAACTGCTTTTGGAAGGTGTGGAGAGGTGCTTAAAAACAATGCCTGGGCAAAATCTACAAAATACCATAGACTGAGTGGCTTAAATAACAAGTATTTATTTATCATAGCTCTGGAAGCTGGGAAGTCCAAGATCAAGGTACCAGCTGATTTGGTTCCTGATGAGGGCTCTCTTCCTGGTTTGCAGTCTTCTTGCTGTATCCTCACAGAGAGAGAGAGAATGATTGATTCTCCTATCTTTCTTCTTGTAAGTACATTAATTCCATTGTGAGGGCTTAACCCTCATGACCTAATTCTCTCTCAAAGGCCTCATCTTCAAATATGGGCACACTAGGGGGTTAGGGCTTCCACATACGAATTTTGGGGAGGTACAATTCAATCTATAGCAGAAGACAACAATGGAAGTGGTAGATATAATTGTTTTTAACCTTCTTCATAACCATTTCCCCTTTCCTTGGAAATTTGTCTTGATGTTCCTCTAGGGATTGATCTTTCCTCTTCTTTCTGATCTTTGAATGGGTCTGAATTCCACAAAGCTACTCTTGACAAACAAGAGTAATGTTTCCTTCTAGGCCAGTACTTGGTTCAGGGATGCCCATAAGAACCAAACCAGCTTCTACTTTTATTAGAACAAATAATTGCAAAATAGAAATGGCCTTTTTCTAAAAAGAAAAGCATGACTAAAACTGAAGTCAATGCCATTAGGAGACACTTGTAGTATCTAGAAAGGAATGATGTAAATTGATTTCAAAGGGTGGAAAGAGATAGAGAAGAGGGGGCAGTGGTAAACATATCTTTAAAGTAGATTTGACTGGCCTTCCCAAAGGAATAGATGGAAATAATGAAGACAGGCACTTCAACTTTTGCTTTATGAGGCAGGTGAATGCATGTTGGTGTCAAATAGTATGAGGAAAAAGACTTAAGTTTGGTGAATAAGTAAGTAAATTAATATGTTCTTGTCCCTGTTAAATGTAAGACCTCTTTGGTACTTTTGAACGGGTATGTCAGGACAATAATTGGATATATGAATCTGAATCTAAGGAAAGAGGTATAGACTGCATGTATGTGGGTTGAAATTAGATTAGATATGGAGTAAATATAAACAGATTTTAAGTTCCCAGATGAAATTAAGGCACTCCAACAAAGGAGAATAAAATGGCACAGAGTTGAAGACAAAAGATAAGGAATTTCATTATTCATTATAATTCTTTTATAAACTGTAAATCACAAAGAATAATCTTAGCAGATCTTAATAAAAACTAAATATGGTCTTTGCTATCAGATAAAAATCTGCTATTCCTTTGAGTGTATCAAAGCAAATGACTATATGAAGCTATCACTTTATTATTTTTCAGAAAATTGTGTTTTCTGAAAATGTCTATTATTGGCTCTGAAGAAAGAATTTCAGTTGACCATTTGGTTATACTCCCAGAAAGAATAACGCTGTAAATTCTGAATACTTCATGAAGCTACTGGGTTTTTATATTCTGAAACTAATTCCAATTCATTTTGAGAATTATGAGAGAAAGTTAAGAGGGCTGTTAAAAAACAGAGACCAATTTAGTGAGGAAAGTCATATTTCTTAGTCATGTTTCTTCTGCCTCTTTTTAAGTGCAGCACTTTTGATGAACCAAATATTCTACCTTGCCAAAGACTTAATAAAATAAACAAAGTATGTTAAATTTCATGAAACTAATTCTAAATTTTGACAACCTGTAATCATTTTGTATACCACTGAACAACAAAATCATTCATTTTTGCATAGTGAATAATCATGATTTTGTTTTATAACATAAAAAAGACAAATTCAAAATAGTGAATTATACCAAGTAGTACACACTTGTTTTAAAAAATATTAGCAGCAATAATAGCAGTTAACAGCAATAAATTTTTAAAATGTAAAGTAACTCCACATATTAGACTAAGGTGTAACATCCTCAAAATAATATAAATGCCCTGAATTGAAAGGAAGAAAGAATATTCATTTAACAAATAATGGTGGCTGTGTAGGCACTGGATATGCTATCCTAAACAACAGAGAAAGAATCATTGCTCTTATCGATTTCACATTCATTAGTTATAAATAAACAAACAAGTAAATGGTAGTTAAGAAAATGATAATGACCTTGATGGAAACAGAAAAATGGTAATGATTGGGGTGAAGCATATGTATACCAACTGGATATGTATGGGAACTATGGCCAATGCACATCCCCTTCTACTTCTAGGCCAGACCTTGCGGCTTATACTCATTTACACATAGTTGACAGTCACAATTATTTTCAACGTAGATGTTGACACTAGAAGAAAAAGAAGTCTCTCTCCTCATCCCATACCTCCCTTCCAGACCATATATGTATAAATTCTGTAAGGTCAAAGCATCTTCCTTTCCTTGAATGACTATTGGGACTAAATTCACCAAATGTTTTGTATCCCTGATTTCTACCTCAGCTTCTGTGTAGGGTCTTTGCAAATGATGTGCCATTATGGCAACTGCATTGTGAGGACATAAGCTTTTTAAGCTCTCCCTAGCTCTAATCTCATCCCCATGGTTCACTGACCCGCCTTCCCATTCACTCTTCCTTTCCCTCCAAAACCATTCCACTAGGATTTTTGGAACTTTCACTATAAAACTAGCAAATCCCTATAACCCTACCAGCTTCCCCAAACATTAATTTACTAAAAAAATGGATGACTACCAAGGAACCTTCTACTGCCTTCTCAAGTGGAGGCTATTTATTCTATACCATTGTGGAAAATAATAGCATGCAATCTGAGTCCCATTCCCTCCCACATTCTCCAGGATTTATGCTAACATGTAATATTATACTTTTGCTTTCAAAGCGTATTTCTTCTTTTTACTATGACCCACAACAAGAAATATATATTACATTGCAACTCAATATATACAGATTATATATACATCTGTATTATATAAGTATCATATATATTATATATAAGTATTATGTATGAATATGCAAAACACATTTCTTACTGCTCATAGTCAATAATTTATACAAATAACAAAAACAAAAGATTCATAAAAGTTTTATGACACCTTACTATACATAATGCATTGATATTAATATTTTCTCTTCTTTTCTGTCTTTTTTCTTTTAATGCTGGTCACCACTCACTAAATTAATGTTACAACACACTAATGAGTTAAGACCTGCAGTTTGAACCACAGTGGGTTACTCTGTTCCCCCATAACTTTCTCTTTAAATTTTTTCATATAAATTAAAAAAAAAAAACTCACTTCCAAGAGCTCCTTCAGCTCATTTCCTCTGCACATTTTGAATTATCAGGAAAATTATTTAAATTAAGCCTCTACTTCGTTTGTCCCATTAACTACTCAGAACAATCTAATTTGTCTTCTGCCCCATCACCCATGAAAACCACTTTCCTTATGTTTCAATGAGCTTCCTATACCTAAACTCAATGGATGTCTTTCGGCCCTCATCCTATTTAATATTTATTTCAGCAGCAGCATTTGACAGAGTTGATCACTCCCTCCTTGAAACATTATCTTTGCCTGGCTTCTATAATACTACATTCCATCAGTTTTCTTCCCATCTATCTGCCTACCCCTTTCAGCCTCTTTTTGCTGGCTCCTCCACTGTCAGACTTTAAGGTATTGAAGACCATGTGTTCATTTCATTCTTCTCTTTCAGGATCTTCTTACTCTTGCTTTAGGTTTTGCTCTAGCCTGCTCTCTCATTGTTGGAATTATCATTTTGTCTTAGGAGAAAAATGAGATGCCCTATTTATAGGCTAGAGGCCTTTTAAAAGGACATTCCCTATGCAATAAAGTTTCCTTACCCTGGAGAATATATGAATAGTCTTAATAATTGAGAACTCAAAACTTCTTCTGAATCCTATCCAGATATATGCAATTACCTAACAGAGAAATATTACTTTTTATACTCTATGCTCATGAGATCCTGACTGCTTTAGCACATTAGAATTGACTGTATGATTTTTGACATGTCAAATAATGTCCAGATTTCATCTACATTTCTGATTTCTTTTCTCCTTACAGGACTTATGTATCCCTGGAAGTTAACAGTTTCAGTTGGAAGTCAGCTGGAAGCCTTTGAAAGTTGCTCAGAATCTTCAGGGTAGATTTTCATGATGTAGGAATCATCACACCAACCTTTCCTAGCTTTGAAAATTCCGTGATCTGTTCCAAGAGATTTAACAACTTCTTCTCTCTTTAATTGTATTGCCTGGAGTGAGACCAGAAGTTCTTTTTCAACTGTCTCAATAACAAAATAAAATTCAGCTTTATCTTTTTGTATACTTTTCCCCTCTAATTAGGTACTATAAATTACTTGGTTGATGCTTTAAAAATATACACATTAACATTCCAGCAACAAACATTTGCTCTATTTAAAATACATTTTCATCTTGCAAATCTATTTTATACTCTTTTGCATCTAACATTTTTAATTTAAATGTTCCAATCTAACATAATTTTTATAAATTTGGGGCTAAAATTCCAAATTAAATTAAAATTCAATCTTCTTTTTGGTTACCAATTTTCAAATAATCCAGCTAACAATTAGATAAATATGCACCTTTACATAGTTAAGTTTGCAGGCAATGAGGACCACAGTGCAACTTATTGCTTTACTAAAGTTTTGGCAATGAGCTGCAAATTTAACACAGATTAAACAATGTACTTCAATTTCAAAATACTAAAATGTGAGGACAATGTATCTCTGAATCAAATAAAAATGGCAGTAGGCCCTCACTAAAATTTGCCAATTAAATTAATAAAATTGCGAAGAATCAGTAACCATTTTGAAAAATTGCTTACTTAAGCTATGTAACTTAAAATGTTTTTATTATATATATTTCATATATTATACATATATGAAATTGAAATTTTGATATATAGCTTAAGGCAGCAAGCATATATATCTGTTAATAAATTGTCATGTCTTATTAAAACTCACTCCATTTCTCCTCTAATTTCATCACTCTGATTATTTCTACTGCCTCCAGGAATGCCTTTTTTATTTTAAAAATACTAAAATAAGCCACTCCTTTAAGAAAATCAAATCTGTCATTTTGTCCCTGAACATTATAATCAAATGCATCATATTTGTATATCTTCACTGTTACATTAACACTTAAACACAAAAATCAGTAAGCCATACAAATTTTATTAGGGAAATTAAGACATTACTCTTTAAGCATCTGGATTCTATAGCTTTAGTTGTTACAGGGACAAGCAATCACTGAAATATGACATGCTGTCAATTAAGTGGCTTATACTTACAAGACCAGTGCTCTAACCCCTGAGCTATGGAGCCCTCGCCTACGTGGCTTATACTTAGAGGAGAAAAGAAGCCTAAATTATTAAGCCATCACTGAAGAAGGGTTAATTAAATTTATTTGGAAAATAATTTATTTTTGCTCAATAAGTAACATGCATTTATCAAAAAACTTCCACATTACAGCCGGGCGTGGTGGCTCACGCCTGTAATCCTAGCACTCTGGGAGGCCGAGGTGGGCGGATCGTTTGAGCTCAGGAGTTCGAGACCAGCCTGAGCAAGAGCGAGACCCCATCTCTACTAAAAATAGAAAGAAATTATATGGACAGCTAAAAATATATATAGAAAAAATTAGCCGGGCATGGTGGTGCATGCCTGTAGTCCCAGCTACTCGGGAGGCTGAGACAGGAGGATCGCTTGAGCTCAGGAGTTTGAGGTTGCTGTGAGCTAGGCTGACGCCACGGCACTCACTCTAGCCTGGGCAACAGAGTGAGACTCTGTCTCAAAAAAAAAAAAAAAAAAAAACTTCCACATTACATTTAAGTCCTTATGAATATCATTATTGAAGTTACTGAAAAAGTTCCTCATCTCTGAGTTAATTTATAAATGTTGAAAGTATCAATAATCAAAACTGACTTATACAGAGAATATATGAGTATAAGCTAAATAATTTCCAACTCTAGTAGGCTTATTTGATCATAATGCATTGTTTCCTTGATTCTTTTTATGTGTCTACATGGCCAGTGAGGAAATAAAATCTCCATATTAAATACAATTCCCTTACCAGTTCAATCTAGGGCTGTCCAAAAAACGGACAGTTATTGTGAAGAAGTCTCCCAAAATAAAGTTGAAGGTGCTTAAGTAGCAGAGGCTTTTTGTAAGTATATAATCATATGTGTGCATGATAATGGCCAAACAATTTTCACAATTTTATAATGACCAAAAAAGATTGTGTCAATGTAGTGATTGGATCAGCAAATGGGTATAATAAGATGGTAAAATAGAACTTGTAAAATCATATGACTCAAAGCTTGGCCCTGAACAACCAACCTGATGATATTACTTCTCTTCCGGAAAAAACAATATTGAGTAAGGATTAAAGGTACAAGCTACCAAGTCACATTGCCTGTTTTCAATGGTACCATTTATTTGCTGTGGACGCTTAAGCAAGTTACTTAAATTCTCCATGCTTTAGTTACTTTTTCTATAAAAGAGGGAAAATAATAGTACCTACATTAAAAAGTGATTTGTATGATTACATAATTTAATATGTATAAAGATTTAATATATGTAGAATAAAACCTGAAAAATAGTAAGAATTTTATAAATGTTAACTACTAATATTAACAATTTAATGCGACTATCTTATTTCTGAAACTGCTTCAGGACAAGGACCAAGCATTACATTTATTATTACTTCCAATAATAGCATGTAGTAGATATGAAGTGAAAACTTGTTAAATAATACAAAACTGCATTAAGTTATATCTTAGAAGAACATCATAGTATTGACTAGAATCCAGATTCTAACAAAGATTCCATGTGAATTCTTCAGAATAAAGTAATTATACCAAAGCAAATACCTATAGGTAAATTACACATTCCTATGTTTTCAAAAGTCCAAAGATATGTTTGGGTAGATATTATTTTCACAAAAGACTGTGCTGTCAACTTTTAAAGAGAAAGATTCAAGATCTGTGTTTCCTAAATGGTGCTCCATGGACATATTTAAAGGGGTTATCTTTATAAGATATATTTTAACTGTTATGCTTTAATTTACATGATAACATATTTAATTTAAGTATATCTGGATAATTGGAAGACCATCTTAAACTTATGAACTACTTCATAAATTCAGCACACAGTTTGTGTTTATGATATTGGTATAACAAAAAAGAGCTTTTAACTGTCAGAGGCTAATAAGAAAATAACCGTTTATATGTAAGTAATGAATTTTGCCAAGTGAAGGCCAAATATAAATATCAATATCTTGAATGAACAAAGTATTTAAAGTAATTCAAATAGAAAAAAGTTATGGAGAATTGAATTATCACAGTCATGTCAAACTAAAAGTAGTCTTTGCTTTAAAAGAATCAGTATCATTTTCATCTTGAGGAAAAAAACTTATTTTTAACAAGACATTCATTGATTATATCAAATTAATATTGTCAATGTTGTTACAGAGTTAAAAATTAATTAATCCAAAAGGGCTACTGTAATCTCACAGTAACAATGTAAAAATCCTAGGAAGCTCAACTTGTAGGTCTGGTTTGTGCTGATTTGTTTGTTCTCTTCTTCTCACTGCAGTGGATGGCTCAATGGTCACAAGACAAATGATGGATAAACCATAACATTAGACCAGATTGGGGACAATCGAGCCACCAGAGACCAGTGGGAACACTGCATGGCATAGGTCATGAAGACCCCGAGTTAACTAAATGACTGTTACCTATAAAAGAGCCTAAACTCCTCTCAACAGGAGGACGGTGGTTCTTTAAGATGAGAGTGTCCCATCCTCCTCATTTGCTGGAAAATTAATAAATCTTCCTTTCTTTTCCCTCAACCCACTTGTTCTCGTTTATTTGGCTTTGGGAACAGGTACCAAGCTTTCAGTTAACAATGTTAATTTTATTTGTTTTGTAGTTTGGGTTATATAAATATATAGGAGGGAAAAACAAAAGAAAATTACACATATTTTTATGTTTTTACATATTTAAGGAACACTATAGTAAAAGTAATTTAAATGACTTTAAAATAATTTCATATATTTCTTTTTTTTTTTTTTTTTTTTTTTTTTTTTCAGACAGAGTCTCACTCTGTTGCCCGGGCTAGAGTGAGTGCCGTGGCGTCAGTCTAGCTCACAGCAACCTCGAACTCCTGGGCTTAAGCGATCCTACTGCCTCAGCCTCCCGAGTAGCTGGGACTACAGGCATGCGCCACCATGCCCGGCTAATTTTTTGTATATATATATTTTAGTTGTCCATATAATTTCTTTCTATTTTTAGTAGAGACGGGGTCTCACTCTTGCTCAGGCTGGTCTTGAACTCCTGACCTCGAGCGATCCACCCGCCTCGGCCTCCCAGAGTGCTAGGATTACAGGCGTGAGCCACCACGCCCGGCCCATATATTTCTTAAGTGGGAAATAGTGACTAAGATGATATCAAGGCCATTAACATATTAAACATTGTAGTGCTCGAGGAATTTAGCAATATTTTCTAAATATCCAATACTTTCTCAATAATGAGATTAAATTGATTATTACTCTTTTCTTAGAAGAGGAGTTGGCAAACTGCAGCCTATGGGCCAAATGCATAATTGGAATATAGCCACATCCATTCACTTATATATTGTCTATGGCTGCTTTTGCATGACAACAACAGAGTTAAATAGTTGTGACAGAGACTGCAAAGCCAAACAGTTTGCTGACCCCTGCTCTAGAATTCTCCCTTTTGTTTTCTTGGTAATAAATATACCATAAAACATCTTCACATAGACCAATGGAACACAATAGATAACAGAAATAGACCCACAAAAATAAGTCCAACTCATTTTTGACAAAGGTAAAGAAACTTACCACCTATGATAACTTCAGCAAGTTAACTGATTCTTTTATATGTCATCTTCTGCTATCGTTTGGATGTTTGTCTCCCTAAATCTCGTTTAAATTTGATCTCAATGTTGGAGGTGGGGTCCTACTGGGAGGTGTTTGGGTCATGAAAAGATTAATGTCCACCTGGCAGAGGGGGTGAGTTCTCACTCTATTAGCTCTCATAAGAGCTGGTTATTTAAAAAAAGAACCTGATACCTCCCCTCTCACACTCTCTTGCTTCCTTTTTCACCAAGTGATCTCTGCACATACTGGGTCCCCTTTGCCTTCCACCATGAGTAGAAATTGGAGTCCCTTTTCATAAGCAGATGCTGGTGCCATGCATCTTGTACAGCCTACAGAACCATGAGACAAATAAATTTCCCCTTTTTTAAAAATAGCTTACCCAGACTCAGGTATTCCTTTGCAGCAACACAAATGGACTAAAACATCTTTTTAATCTGAAAAAAAAAACAGGATAATAAACTACTTATCTCAGTTTTTGGGAGAATTAAATGTATACAGCCTGAACCAGATTAAGCCCTGAATTGTTCTTGTCATATTAGAATTGAAGGTAAATGAACAGAATGATCCTATATTATTAGCTATTATTAACAACAGAAAGTCATATTTAGATGACTTAAATCATAAACATGTACAAATTTAGACATATTAGTTATCTTCTACTGTTTTTAAAGTTACCATGTACTTCTTTTTAAAGAAATATAGAACAACATAAATATTATGGAAATATATGTTGGTTGAACTATTCTTAATTTTTGGAATTGTAGTTTATATCATTATCTTTCAGGCATATTTATTAATACTTATTTTCAATGATGAAGAAAATGAATTGAAATATTATGAAACAGATACTCAAAAGTTCAAGCAAGAAACTTTATTACATGAGATATTGAAAATTACAATGCTACCAGTATTGACAAAAATAAAAAAGTAAATTTTTACTTCTTTAACACATTTGAAAGAGAAACATCTGGATTTTTTATTTTAATGTGAATAAATACTCCTTGAACTGGTCCTATTAAAACCTGATGCCCTTTAAAGTGCTTAGCAGATGTTTTCTGCTTTTCCTCTTATTTATTTTTTTCTTTTTATTATATTATCCCCCTTTCTTTCCCACTTTTCATTTTATAGAATTATTTTCCCAGAGAAGTAATAAGTGTGAATAAAAATATGTAATAGAGCCTGACAATACTTTATAACACTTTTTATTTTCAAAATTCTTTGAAAGTCATCATTATTCTTACTATTTGATAGGTTGGTAAAATGTGACTGCATTTTATTAAAAGAATCATGTTACCTGCACTAGTCACGTCATTTTTTAATTTTACTTTCCAATGGCAAATACTGTGTAAAAAGTGCCACTTTATTGAAGTCACACAAAGTAGATATGGTAAAGGCCTATTAGGCTCCTAGTCAACTCAACCACTGTATAAAATTACTCCCATGGGTATATTTTTTTAATGCTGTTTCCAAGCTGGTTTTGAATAACTGAAGTTTTCACACTTCCCATGGGAGGATATTTCATAGCATGATTTTAGTATTAGAACATTTTTCCTGAAACTGTATTTATTTAAAATTGCTTTCTTATATTATAATATTATATCAATTCAGTCCTCTAAACACACTCTACTTTTGTTTTTATGAACCTGTCATTCAGTTATCTTATGACCAACTGAGTATTTTATCATTAATATTTCCCATAAAATAATTTATATTAACCCAGCAATTCAAAGAAATAGAGAAAGGCCTAAGAATATATTATTCAGAACCATAGATAGCTGATCAAATATATGATTTCTAAGTGTCTATTAAAATGATATTTATTAAGCTGACTAAGTTTTCAGTTTTTAAAAAAGGAAAAGGTACATTTTAAGTATAGTAAGAAATAAATATTGAATTAGAAATATTGCTAGGACAGAGTGATTGAAAGAATAAGGAAGAATTGAGTTATTTGATACAACTAATTAGCCCTGGATATTAGCTCAATCTTATAGTAGGCAGTCATTCTGTATTTTTTCTAAGACTAGCTAAGAAACTTTCATTCTTTAAACTTTTGATGTATATGACTAGTACAAATGAGCAAAAAATAAATAAATTTGTAAATAGATAAAACTCCACATATAAAATTATGGTATATAAAATTTGATGCACACACATTGGATTTGGTGGAGATAAGGATCACTAAAGAAAATATTCAACAGCAGTAGTTATGATTAATATTTTACAGGGACAAAAAAGATCAATGGATCAAATCTCAGTTAAAAACTTTATAAGAAAAAAATTATATTGATGAAAATAATTTCAGTAAATTTAAAATGAAAATGGCAAATTGTGAACATACAACTGCATAGAGAAAATTGATCAACAGATTAAACTAACAAAATTACATTTATTCCCCAAAATATTTTCATTTTCCCTCAAATATTTTCACAGAAAAAAATCAATTTTGTCATAATTCTGATTAAAATATTTTATACTCATGCACAAAAGGCAAAATTATCTTGGGATCAAAATCTAAAGTTACATACCCATTAGCTAAAAACAGTGAAATCAAAATATTCTGTACGTATAGTTAAAACACTAATAAAGACCTTTTGAGGACCCTGGCACCTTCATTGCTGAGGATCTCAGCAGTCACTGCAGCCACTTTTAATCCCTTATAATATTCACCACTGACAACCCCACAGTGTTTGCTGTCAAGACCCCAGAGGCCTGCTCCACAAGAACCTAAAAATTCTTGCCACTGATAAATCAAACAGCCAGAGACGCCCACATCTTTCATCACCAAGGACACTGAAGTTTTTCTTCTTTGCAGATGCTAGCTGACTGAGCTGCTGCCATACCCCTTACCCCTCTGCCAGAGCCACCCCAGACAGCACTACCATGAGTGCCCTGGCCTTGGGACCCAGTGCAGCCACCTCTCATGCTCCCACAACCAACCCAGCCCCATCAGCAGTCCTAATTGTACCATCAAGTGCACATCCACTGCCAACTCTAAACACCAGTCCTCACTGCCTCATACACATGCACTGCAGGCCCCGAACTCACATCCAAGCATACATATAACCAGACCTGACCACTATTGCCACCCTTGACCTCCACATGCACACACACCACAGCCTTGACCCTCGCAATAGCAGCACATGTACGTGCAGTTAGCTCTGACTCTGGCCATTGGTCCTACCATAGCATGTGCACCTGCAGCAGACCCCTGAAGCCACACATGCACATGGCACCAGCTCCAACCCCTGTATAGCCTCATGTGCTCACCACTGGTTTTGCCATCACAACCATGCTGGCAATCATCCCCAACCCCTGTAGCCTCATGCACTCACCACTGGTTCTTCCACTACAAGTATGCTGGCAATCAACCCCTCTACCCCTCTGACTGGCCCTAGCCCTTATCACTGGGTGCACAATAATGGCTAGCCCCCATGTCTTTGCAAACACTTTGCTGCCAGCCCCCACTGCCACACATTTGCCCACCATGTCCTCTGGGTTTTACTGCTATATGCATGTGCATCACTGATCCCCACAGTAATGCATGCCCCTATAGCACAGTACATGAACACTGCCAGCCACACCACCTGCTGCCACCTGCCTCGGTCCATGCCTAGCCAGGCACACTCACCACTGGATTTGGAAGCACCTCTGAGGACTCCAACAGTCCTCAAAGCCACCGTTGACACATTATAACAGTTGCTGATGTCACAGACCCTAACTGCTTGGGCCCCCAAGCCATCATGCCTTCCTAAACCTGGAGCCACTGCATACTCTTGCATTAGAACCCCATGTCCCTAGACACGCTACCACAATGTGCTCCAGCCTACACCTCCCAATCACTACCACCACACCATCTTCCCACCTTCTACCTTTGTGCAAATGAAAGTCTTTCCTTACCAAAGCCAGTCCATAAAATCTGGAAGAAGTAATTAGTTCTTCAAATGTACTGACACATATGCAAAGCTATAAGAATCATGAAGAATCAGCGAAACAACACCATCAAAGGGACACAATAAACTTCCAGTAATCAACCATAAAGAAATGGAGAATCATGAATTGCATAACAAATAATTCAAAATAAAAGAATTGTTCAAAAGAAGCTCAGTAAGCTGCAAGAGACACAATTTGATGAAATCAGAAAAACAATATAGAATTAAATTAGAAGTTTCAAAAAGAGAGAGAAAACATAAAGAACCAAACAAAAATTCTGGAGCTGAAGAATAAAATGATAAAATGACTGAACTAAAAAGTACATTAGAATCCTTCAATAGTAGACTTAATTAAGCAGAGAAGAGAATGAGGAAACTCAAAGACATATCATTTGAACTTATCCAGTCAGAGAAGGAAAAAGAATGGAAAAAAGTGAAGAAATCCTACAGGATTTACAGGAGACCATCAAGTGAACAAATTAACTAATATGCACATTATGGAAGTTCAAGAAGAAGGAAAAAAGAAAGGGTCAGAAAGAGATTATTTAATGAAATAACTGAAAACTTCCCAAATCCAGACTTAAGAAGCCCATAGGCCCCAAAATAGGTTAAACATAAAAGGTCTACACTGAGACACATTGTAATTAAACTGTGAAAAGCCAAAGACAGAGAGAATTTTGAAAGCAGAAAGAGAAAAGCAACTGGTCACATATAAGGGAACCTTCATAATACCATAAAGAAAATTTTTCAAAAGAAATTTTGCAAGCTAGAAAAGAGTGGGATGACACATTAAAGGTACTTAAAAAAAATTTTACTTTATAACACTATAGTCTGTAAAGCTACCCTTTCAAAATGAAGGAGAGATAAAGCTTTTTCCAGACAAACAGAAACTGAGGAAGTTTGTCACCACTAGACCTGCTTTACCAGAAATGCTTAAGGGAGTTCTTCCAGTGTAATCAAAAACATGGTAAAAAGCAATGTAAAACCATGCAAAAGTATAAATATCACCAATAAAGGTAAACATATAGTCAAATAATGTAACAGTGTAATGGTGGGTCACATATTTCCCACAACCCTAATATAAAAGATAAAAACTTTTGTATTAACTATAGTATTATATTAATAGTATTAACTATAAAATAGACAACAGATTTACAATATATAAAAATAACTAAATTCTGACTTCAAAACAAATAGTATGGGGTAGGGCTGGGGGAAGTGTAGTTTTTGTATGCAGTTGAAATTAGGTTGTTATCAAATTAGATTATTATAACTACAAGAAGATGTATACAAGCCTCATGGTAACCACAAAGGAAAAACCTATAGTAGGTATACTAAAGATAACATGAGAGCAATCAAAACAAACCACTACAAAAAAATCACCACATCTCAAATAAAACAGCAAGAAAAGAAAATAAGAGCTGTAAGACAAGCAGAAAACAATTAACAAAATAACAGTAAGTCCTTACCTATTAATAATCATTCTGAATATAAATGAATTAAACTCCCAATCAAAAGACATAGAGTAGCAGAATGGATAAAAATAAAAACAAAGCACATCCAGTAACATGCTACCTATAAGAGAAACACTTCAGATATAAGGATATACATAGACTAAAAGTAATTGGATAGAAGATAGACCATGCGAATGGTAACCAAAAGAGTTCAGACTGACTATACATACATCA
Source organism: Eulemur rufifrons (assembly GCF_041146395.1). Classification (NCBI taxonomy): domain Eukaryota; kingdom Metazoa; phylum Chordata; class Mammalia; order Primates; family Lemuridae; genus Eulemur; species Eulemur rufifrons. Next base: position 40,054,154 of record NC_090988.1, read on the forward strand.
AAGAAAACAGACTTTAATTCAAAAAATGTTGCTAGAGGCAAAAAGGGTAATTACATAATGACAAAAAGTTTGATTCAACAGGAAGACATGACTTATAAAAATATATAGGCACACAGTTTTAGAGTACATAAATATATAAAACAAACATGGGCAGATCTGAAGGGAGAAATTGACAATAAAATAATAATAAGGGGCTTCAATAACCTCACTTTCAATAATGGATAGACCATTGAAGCAGAATTTCAATGAGGAAACAGCTAACTTAAATAAAACCATAGACTAAATGCACCAAACAGATATATACAGATCTTTCTCCCAACAGTAGCAGAATACTCATTTTTCTCAAGCACACACAGAACATTCTCCTGGATAGGTCACCTGTTAGGTCACAAAACAAATCTTAATAAATTTAATTTAAAGAGATTTAAATCATACCAAATGTCTTCTCAGACCACAGTGGAATAAAACTAGAAGTTAATAACAAAAAGACAACTGGAAAATTTTCAAATACATGGAAACTAAACCACACACTTTTGAACAACCACTAGGTAAAAGAGAAAATAAAAAGGGAATTTTAAAAGTATCTTGAGACAAACAAAAGTAAAAATACAATTTACCTAAACTTTTTTTTTTTTCTGCACAGCATAGGGAAGAATACCTAAACTTATAGGATGTAGCAGAAACTGTACTAAGAGGGAAGTTTATCATGCTAAATGCTTACATTAAAAAAGAAAGATCTTAAATATAACTTTATAACTCGAGGAACTAAAAAAGGAACAAACTAAGCCCCAAAATAGCAGAAGGAAAGAAATAATAAAGATCAGAGCAGAAATGAATGAAATAGAGAATAGAAAAAAATAGGAAACAAAACAATGGGAATAAGAGTTGGTTTTTAAAAAGATAAAATTGACAAATCCTTAACTGAAGGAAAAAAGAGAGAAGACTCAAATTATAAAATCAGAAATGAAACAGGAGACATTACAACTGATGCCACAGAAATAAAAAGGATCATAAGTGACTATTATGAATAATTATACATCAACAAATTTGATAACCTATAAGTAATTAGATAAATTCTTAGAAATACAGAACCTACCAAAGTTGAATTAGGAAGTAATAGAAAGGCTGAAAACAAGAAGATTGAATCAGTAATCAAAACCCTCCAACAAGGAAAAGGTGAGGACCAGATGCCTTCATGGGTGAATTCTACCAAACATTCAAAAGAGTACCAAGACCAACCCTCCTTAAACTCTTACCAAAAAGTAGAGAGAATACCCCCATATTCATTTTATGAAGCCAGCATCACTGTGATTCCAAAGCCAGACAAAAACAAAATAAGAAAGGAAAACTACAGGCCAACATCCCTGATGAACACAAATAACAAAATCCTCAATAAAATATTAGCAAAAAGGGGAAAAGGATCATATATCACAATCAAGTGGTATTTATCATGGGGTGCAAGGATAGTTTAAAATATGAGAATCATCAATCAATGTTATAGACCAAATTAACAGAACAGAAGGAGAAGAAGAAAAACCACAAAATAAATTATCTCCGTAGATTCAGAAACATATCTGACAAAATTTAACATCCTTTCATGATAAAAACTCTCAACAAAACAGATATAGAGGGAAATTACATCAACACAATAAAGGTCATATATGAAAAACTCACAACTAATATCACAATCAAGGGGGGAAAAACTGAAAGCTTTTCTTCTAAGATCTGGAATGAGGCAAGAGTGCAAACTCTCACAATAGCTATTCTGTGGTATTTCCAGACCCAGAGGGCCCTTAGTCAAATTTACCCTTCACCCCATCCTTCTTTTGTGCCTCCACAGCCCTCAAACCATACTTTTCTCTAAGTAGGTGCTCTGTCACAGCTTTATCTTTACAAGTTTATAATACTTAAAATAGAAAGATCTGTAAATTATTCATTTCTATTCCCAGTGAATATTATACATAGTACCTTATAAGCAGAACATAGTGACTGACATTGGTTGAATGAATAAGATAGGAAGATTACTCTGTATGCCTTATGGTTTAGAGAATTATTGAAGTTTTTTTAGTTAGGGAGTAACGTTCAGATTTCTAATTTAAGATGTATATAAAAAATGAAATGAAAGTGGAGAGATTAGAAGAGAGGAGGCAAGTATAAAAAGTCACAGAAATTCTAGGCACTAATGAGAGAAGCTTTCTGATGAAGTAGTACCTCTAAGAAACAACAATAATAATAATCAAAACCCTAGCATTCCTTATACAATAGCTTTTAAAAAGACACATTTGTTCTAACAACTGAGATGGTTTAGTGAGTCTAAAATAAATCTTTACTGCCATCTTGTGGATAGAAACAATATTTATATTTTTGTAACTAAACTGCAAGATTTCCTGAGTCTATAATTATCCATAGTTAACTTCTTCATTTTTAAAAAAGAATGTTCAACTTAATCCTTAAAAATATAAAAATATTCCTTCTGCTGATTTCAGGCAAACATACTTGTTAATCTACATGGACTTTTTAATCTATATCTTTGTGTAGTCTAATATTGTTTTGTTAATTATAATATGTTTCTAAACTAATTTCTTTAGTGAAATGTTTTCTGCCTTCTTCTAGGAATTTACATTTTAGTCAGATATATAAAATAGATTTCTATGTCCTGATACTTTTTATAAACTTTTTTCCCACTATAACAAACTTCATAAGTTCTTAGTTTGGAAGGAAGAAAGATATAGGAGAAACCATCTCTAAAATATACTCTCTTTTTTTAAAGAAAAATAAGGTGGTTTAGACTACGTATATAAAATTCTGTAGAAACTGTAAATCTTAGTAACTGTATTGATAGGATTATAGAAAAGTGTACTACAAATATACAAGGAGTCAGCAATAAATTTCAAAATTTTGGTTAGTTTATTGAAATCTGAACAAAACAAGTCATTTAGCCTTCATATGAGCCATCTAGAGAGCTAAAATTTAATGAAAATTGAAAGGGTTTGGAAAAATCAGCATTTTAGACAATAAAGGAAATGCAATTTTTTAGAAATGCCAGCCATTATTGCACAAAAAAGTCATTCTTCCTAATCAACAACAGCTTCAAGCATTCTGCCTGTAAAGTTGTCTTTTTTTTTCTTATTAGTGGAACATTTAGTCCATACAATTCTAAGATATAATAAATTTCATTTCTTGAAGCTTTAATTTTAAAAAAGATGTTCACTAAGAATGCACATACTTCATTATATTTCAATTTGTCTTATTCTGGGTCCTCTTTAAAAGCAGAGCTAAAGACAAAGGCTTATAAGCAGAAAGTTTATCTCAATTAGCTCAAAGAAGAAATTATGTCAAAGAAGAGGAGGAGAGAACGTAAGGAAGAAAATTGAATCCTAGTACAATTGCACTAACTACTGCAGTATCTACCTGGGGCTCAATCCTTTTAAGAAGCCTTGTAGAAATCATCTCATGTGTATTGTCCACCCTAAATGGAATCAGGGAGGATTTATCCACCAGTTCCCACTTCTAAGTTGGTCATATATTGCACCATTTTGTTTTTACTCGTCTCACTTCCAGGTTTGGTAAGCACCTGAAAGCCTGACTGGATTCCACCAGGCATTTTACATATTGACAACAGAGAACCTGGGAGTAGAGAGAGAAAGGTACATGATGCAGATGAAAAGAGACATTGCTAGATTTCCACAATTAACAAAGGCAAACAGTGGGCCAAGAGAATGTGAAGTGGAGCATAAAAATTTTGTGTATTATTCTCACCTCTTTTGTGAAGCTATTAAAACTAATAAGGATAACGTTAGATGAGAAATCAAAAAGTAAAATTATAAATGAGATTTTATCAGAAATACATTTCACAATTTTGATATAAGAGTTTAATAAATTACTTCCAGCAGGATTGCTATCTATAAAGGAAATTCAAACTGGGTAACATTACGAAAGCTGTACTTTTCAAATAACTGTGTGTGTTTGCTTGCTTGAGTATACATGCACAGGCATATGCTTAAGAGTGAAAACATAAATGTATGATTTTTTAATATACAATATTACCATCTCTATTGTTCCTGTTTATTTATGTTTTAGTTTGTCCTTTACTTTGTAGGGATGAATTTTAATTTATTCTTGTTGGTAATCTTTATTTTTAAAACTTGCAACTCCCTCAGAACTTCAAAAATTGAAGGTTTTCTAGCAATCTAAATTTAACTATTTTGTTTAAAGATGTTCAGCTTCTTTTGAAAAGTAGTGCTACCAAATTATTTACAGAATTTTCATTAATACTAAGGGATATTTATGTTTATTTACAAAGTACGGAAACAAATTTAGGACATTTCTAAAAATTTACTTGATGCAGAGAAGCATAGGCAAGAAAACATACAGCCATGCTGAGTTTTTTTTTTCTTTTTTTTAGGGAAGGGGACATTTAACATAGACTTCATCACAAAAAAAGGTTCAGTTCAGTCATTATATGACATATGAAAATATTTATAAATTCTGATAATTAGATTTCTATTTTAATTAGGACACTATCAAAATTTAATTAAATAAAATTATACATGCTCCATAACTAATCTCCAGTACATTTCTGCTTCATAAGTTTCTTAATTTGGTAATGGCCTATAGAAACTTTCTAGTTAACAACACAGAGAAGAACTTAGGCACAGTAATCCAGTGGTCTTCCTGAGTTAAAGAGATGGATATGGGATTCCAAGAGAGCCAAGGTGAAAAGAGTTTGCAGTGCAGAGTACCGAAAGGTAGAGAGCTACAAAGAGGGAGAATTCCAGAGATTTGCAGAGTCTCACTTGAGAATCAACTGAGTACAGATTAGCACACGAATTTGAGAAAACTACAAAAAGATGGGGAAAGCACCATTTGAAAATATTAGAGAAAACAACCCTAGAGTTCACACAACGTGACGATATTTCAGCTCCCATCACAGTAAAAACTTCACAATCCATAAGGCATTAGCTAGAGCACTCAGGTCTTTGTCTCAGTAGAAGGCAAAATAGTCAAAGACTAAATGCTACACTGGTTCTCCTTCTCCCTAAAAAAGCTTAAAAGGAATACTCAAATAATAAAACTGTTTTCAAGTAATTTAACTGCAAACCAGAACAAATATCCAGTACCCACCAAGCAAAATTAATAGTGTTGGAAAGTAAAAATTTGCCAGGCACATAGGGAAGAAGGAAAATATGTCCAATAATGAGGAGAAAAATCAGACAACTGAATGTAAACCAGAAATGGCATGGATGATATAATTAGTAGATAAAGATATTAAAAGATAAACATGTTAAGTAGACATATAGAAGATTTGTTTTAAAAACTTCTAAAGATGAAGACTACAATGTTTGAGATTAAAGAAAAAAACATTGCACGGGATTAATGGTAGATTAGATTTTAAAGCCTCACTTTCAACAATGAACACACCATCATGACAGAAATTCAATAAGGCAACAGTGACTTGAACAACACTACAGAACAAATGGACCTAACAGATATATACAGACTATTACACCCAACAGTAACAAAATCCACATTCTTCTCAGGTGCACACGGAACATTCTCCAGGATAAATTGTATGTCAGTCTATAAAATAAAATTTAACAAATTTAAGAATACTAAAATCATATCAAATATCTTTTCCTGCCACAATGAAACTGGAAATCAATAATAGGAGGAAAATTGGAAAATTCACAAATGTGTGGAAATTAACATACTCTGAATAACCAATGGGTCAAAGAAGAAATCAAAAGAGAAAGAAAAAAATATCTTGAAACAAATGGAAATGGAAACACAATATACCAAAACTTACAGATGCAAAAGCACTTTTAAGAGGGAAGTTTATATTAATAAATGCTTACATTTGTAATGTCTCCTCTTTCATTTATAATTTTATTTATTTGAGTCTTTTCTTTTTTGTCTCAAGATAAGCTAAGTCTCTAAAGATTTGTAAATTTTATCTTTTTAAAAAATCAGCTCTTACTTTTATTGAACTTTTCTCTTGTTTTTCTAGTCTCTATTTCATTATCTCTGCTCTGATCTTTATTATTTCCTTCCTATACTAACTTTGCACTTATTTTGTTCTTTTTCTAGTTCTTTGATTTTTAAAATTAGGTTGTTTGAGATCTTGTATACAAATGGCTAGCACATATGAAAAGGTGCTTAGAATCACTAATCATCATAGAAGTGCAAATTAAAACCATAATGTCATATTTACCTTACACCTGTTAGAATGGCCATTGCCTCCCATCCAAGTACTAACCAGGCCCAATCCTGCTTAGCTTCTGAGATCAGACGAGATCAGGTGCGTTGAGGGTGGTATGGCCATAGACAGATCGGCCATTGCCAAAAAGACAAAAGATAAGTGTCAGTGAGGGTTTGGAACAAAGGGAACTCTGGTGCACTGTGGGTGGGAATGTAAATTTGTACAGCCATAATGGAAAACAGTATGAAGGTTCCTTATAAAATAAAACTACTATATGATCCAGCAATCCTACTCTGGGTATATATCCAAAGGAAATGAAATCAGTATCCCAAAGAGATACTGTACTCCCATGAAATTGCAGTGTTATTCAAAATAGCCAAGATATGCAAACAACATTAAGTGTCCATTGACAAATAAATGTATAAATAATATGTGATTGATATATACATGTATTATGTACCTATACATAAAGATTAAATTTTAATCTTTTTCTTGTGCATTTGTTTAACTTCAGACTGATCACTGGCTTTTTTTTTTTTTTTTTTTTTTTTTTTTTTTTTTTTTTATGACAGGATTTCACTGTATTATCCGGGGTAGAGTACATCATTGTAGCTCACTGCAACCTTCAACTCCCAGCCTCAAATGATTCTTCTGTCTCAAACTCCCAAGTAGCTGGCACTACAGGCACACATCACCATACCAGGCTAATTTTTCTATTTTTTGTGATGATGGGGTCTCGCTGTGTTGCCCAGGCTGGTCTGGCCTCAGGTGATCCTCCCATCTCATCCTATCAAAATGCTAGGATTACAGGGGTGAGCCACCACATCTGGCCTTATTTAGCCTTTAAAAAGAAAGAAACTTGTCATTTGTGACAACATGAATGAACCATTATGCTAAGGGAAAGCAATAAGAAACAAGAAAACTAATAATGTATCATCTCATATGTGGAATCTTAAATAGTCAAATTTTAAAAGCTAAAGTACAATGGTAGTATCAGGGACTGGCAGGTAAGGAGAAAGAAAATGCTAATCAAACAGTATAAAGTTTCAATATGCAAGATTAATAAATTCTTGAAATCCAATGTACAACATGGTGACGATATTACAATACACTACTGTATACTTGAAATTTGCTAAGGGAATTAGATCTTAATTGTTCTCACAAAGAAATAAATTATAATTATGTGAGATTATGGATACATTAATTAGGTTGATTATAGTGAATGTTTCACAGTATATGTATACATCAAGGCATCATGTTATACACCTTAAATACACATAACTTTTATTTGCCAATAATACCTCAATAAATGCAAAAAAAAAAAAATCCCCCAAGGAAAACTCTAGGCCCAAAGGGCTTCACTGGAGAATTCGACAAAACTTTTCAGGACAAAAAGCCATTTTTCCCATAAACTTTTTCAAAACTGAAAAGGAAGAAATACTTTCCAACTCATTCTATGTCCTCACTATTACCCTGTTAGGAAAATAGGGAAAGACATTATAAGAAAATAAAATTACAGGCCAATATTCCTCATAAATATAAATGCAATAATTCTTCAGAACATGTTAGCAAATCAAATTCAAATATATGTGGAAAAAGTAATAATAATACATGACAACCAAGTGGAGTTTACCCTAGGAATGCAAGGTTGGCACAACATTCAAAAATCAATCAATGTAATTCACTATACTAACAAATGAGAAAAGGATATTCATATGATCATCTCAATATTTGCAGAGAAAGCATTTAACACAATCCAATATCCATTCATGATAAAATCTCTCAGCAAACAAGGACTGTAGAGAAATTCCTCATCTTGTTAAGGAGTAACTACTGAAAACCCATAGTAAACATCATAATTAATGGTAAAGACTGACTACTTTCCCTAGGATAAGTAACAAATCAAGTATATCAGCGCATATTATTTCTATTCAACATTTAGGGTGGAGATTCTAGCCAGCGTAATATAGCAAGAAAAGAAATAAAAGGCATACATATTGGAAAGAAAGAAGTTAAAGTGTCTCTAAACTCAGATGACATAATTATCTATCCAGGAAATCCAACGGAATCTATAAAAAGTAACTTCTAATGAGTGAGCTGAGGTTTCAGAATATAAGATCAAAATACAAAAATCAATGGTATTTCTATATACTAGTAACAAACAATTGGAAATAGAAATTTCCTATAGTCCGAGCTACTCAGGAGGCTGAGATGGGAGGATTGCTTGAACCCAGAATTCAAGCTTAGCCTAAGCAACATAGCAAGATCTTGCCTCTAAATGAAGGAAGGAAGGAAAGAAGGAAGGGAGGGAGGGAGCGAGGCAGGGAGAGGAAATTTTAAAAAATTATATCTTTCTAATCACATCCAAAAATTTGGAATATTCAGGAATAAAGCTTACAAAAAATATTCAAGATTTGTAAACTGAAAACTTCAAAGTGTTGCTAACAGTAATCAAACACCACCTAAATAAGTGGAAAGATATACAATGTTCTGAATGGGAAGTCTCAATATTATTATAATGTCAGATCTCCCTAAATTCATCTAAGATTCAACACAATGCCAATCAAAATCTCAGCAGGTTTTTTTGTGAACAATGACAAGCAGATTCTAAAATTCATGTGAAGATGTGATTGACACAGAATAGACAAAACAACATGATAAAGAAGAATGATGCTGAAGGAAAAACATCTAATTCAAAATTTATTATCACTACATGCCTATCAAAATGGCTAAAATTGAAAAAAATATAGTAAGAATACAGAATGTTAGCAAGGATGTGGAGAAACTAAATTACTAACACATTGTCAGTGGGAATACCAACTGTTACAGTACTCTGATGACCTAACAATTGCACTCCTGGCCATTTATCCCAGAGAAATGAAAACTTATGGTCCACAAAAGCCTGTATACAAATGTTCACACCAGCTTTATTTGTAATAGCTAAAAACTTAAATCAGCCCAGACATCTTTCGACAGAAGAAATGTTAAACAAACTGTGGTACATACATACCATGGAATACAACTTAGAATTAAAAAGATACAGACCCACAAGTTTGATGTATCTCTAGGGAATTATGCTGAGATAAAAAAACGAGTCCCAAAAGGTTAATTACTGTATGATTCCAAACACATATGATTCCACATATATAACAATAAAATTTTAGAAATAGAGAGCAGATTGCTTCCCAGGCATCACGAACCAGATAGAGGGTGGGCTGGTGGTGTGACCGTCTATCCAGCAACATCAGTGACCCCATAGTGTTGGAACTATTCAGTATTTTGACTGTGGTGCTGGGTAAATGATAATACATGTGATAAAATTGTATAGAATGTAATATAAACACACACACACACACACGAGTACAAGCAAAACTGGGAAAATTTAAGTATGGTCAGTAGACTGTATCAGTATCAATATTCTGATTGTGATAATACACTATTGCTTTACAAAAATGTTACCGTTGGGAAAAACTAAAAAGTGTACAAGACATTGTTCTGCATATGTCCTACAATCGCATGTTAATCTACAATTACCTCAACAAAAATTTTCATTTAAAAAATATTATACAGCTACAGAAACCAAGATACTGTGAAATTTGCTATGCCTAGACAAATAGACCAATGGAACTGTTTTAAAGTGGAACATATATTCTACTTATAGTTAATTAGAGCTATATTGAATTTACCACCTATGTGTTTTCTATTTGTCTCATCTGTTTTAGGCTCCATTTTCTCCCCTTTTATGGATTATTTGGATTTTTTTATTTGTATTATTTATTTTTTCCCCTCTCCTAGTTTTGAAGTTATATATTGTTTTATAATTCTATTAGTGGTCACCCTAGAACCTTCCTCCCCAGCTTTTCAGAGTCTCAGGGTAACTGGTACCTTATACTCATCCAGACAATGCAACGACCTGAGACAATTTTAACTTCCTTCCAATGTGTATGTCATTGTTATCTGTAATATTAATTCTATATACTTATTTTACACCCCCCAAGATTATATAATTATGTCAATATTCATTTTTATTTACTCATATATTATTTTTATCGTTCGTTCTTTATGCATCTCTGACGTTTCCTCTAGGAACCCATTGATTCTGCCTATGGAGTTATAACTATGAGAGAAATCTGACAGAAAGGGGGTTTGACCCCACAATTTAATGCTGTGACAAGCTGTCATTCCATAAAGACATCTCAGAAACATAAGAATACAGAACACACATTACCCTAAATAAAATTAAAAAACTGAAATGGGAAAATGATGATATATTGGTAGTGATTATCAAAGCAAATTAAACATAAGATTTAGTAAAAATTTTGCAAGTATGGTGACAAAACTGAATATAAATTTCAAAAATTATACCTGAAGAAATATATAACATGAAAACTAAAAGTTTAATATTAATAACGTGGCTTTAATTCTTCTCATTACATTATTAAAATCTGAGAAAATGAAAGTGATATCAGAATAAATATATGAATTTCTATTAATTAACCTGTTACTGGGCTGAAAACATTATATACATTAATTTAATACTCATGACAACCATCTTAAGTAGATGTGTTACTTTTCTCTTGCTGCTGTAACAAATTACCTCAATCATAGTGACTTGAAAAAACACAAATTTATGATTTTATAACTCTCTGTGTCAGAAGTCCAATATGAATCTCACTGGGCTAAAATCAATGTATCAGAAGGGCTTTGTTCTTTTTTGGAGACTCCAGAAGAAAATCTGTTTCCTTTTCTTTCTAGTTTGTAAATGCTGCCCATCATCTTTGGTTTGTAGATCCCTCCCTCATTATTCAAATTAGGAACAGTGAGTTGAGTCCTTCTCACATCACATCACTCTAACCTCTTCTGCATCCCTCTTCTACTGCAGGGTTCCAGGAACTAAAATGTGGAAATCTTTAGTGGATCATTATGATGCCCATCACAGTATATCCTCTGGTTTCTAAAGATTCTTGTCACCCATATGTTTACTTCAGCTCAAGATTCTCAAAATTCTGAACTCATTATAGCATAAATTAAAAATCCAGAAAACTCATCTAAATCTCATCAGCTCAAAAGTCCCAAATCTCATCATCTAAATAATCTAAATTAGGTATGGGTAACATTATGGATATGATTTACCTGGGGACACATGTTTTTCTTCATCTGTGGATCTGTGAAACTAAAGAAGTATACAATGTTAAATTCATGTTACAAAGGAGACCTAGCAAGATTAAGTAACTTGCCTAGGACCACATCCTTATTAAATTAGAGATTATAATCTGTTTTCAACTTTGAAGTTCATGATAGTCTTAACCACTTCATTATCTAGTGGACACAAACTTCTTAACTTCCTCATTTTACAATTGGAGAGTTTAGAAGATATTATTTCCTTGGGAAATAAATAAATAAGGTACAGGGAGAGGCTTTAAATATGTATATTCCTATGACCAAGAAGTAGTTTAAGTCAAGAAAAGATCTGGATGAGACCAAACTGAAGGGACACTATTTTCAGCTGCACTGGAGAATCCTGTGATAATGATATTGTGGTAGGCTGAACAATGCCTCCTTCCCCCAACAAGAAGCCCACATATTAATACTTGAAACGTGAATATTTTCCTTAGTTTTGAAGGTAAGTTTGCAGAATACAGAATTCTTTGGCTAAAAATCTTTTTCTTTCATTACTTTGAGAGTGTCATCCTATTACCTTTTGGTTTCCATAGTTTCAGATGAGAAATCATGTGTTAATACTATAGAAAATCCTTTTGTCAGTCATTTCTCTCTTGCTGCTTTCAAGATTCTCTCATTGCTTCTGGCTTTTGTCCATTTACTATGATTTGTGTGTACTAATCTCATTGAGTTTGTTCTATTTGAAGTTCATCAAATTTGAGAAGTTTTCAGTTAATAATATCTTTAAATATTCTTCTCCTTTTCCTTTCTCCTCTTCTTCTGTGACTCCTATTACGTGTATTCTGGTAAGCTTGATAATGTACCACAGGTCTCTGAGACTTTATTTATTTTTCTTCATTTTTTAAATGTTTCTTAGACTGGTTGATCTTAACTGACTTGTATTCAAATTCATTGATTTTTTTTCCACCAAGACTAATCTGCTGTTGAACTCCTGTAGTTAATTTGTTAGGTATTGTCATACTTTTCAATTCCAGAATTCTTACTTTTTAAAATAATTTTCATCTATTGATAGCATTTGCTGAGACATCAGTCTCGTATTTTCTTTTAGTTCTTTACACATGATTTCCTTTATTTCTTTAAACATAATTATAATAGTTAAAATCTTTGTCTAGTAAGTCCAATGTCTTCCTTAGGGACAGTTTATAGTGTATGTTTTTTCTGTTTGCTGTATACGAGCCATTTTTCCTATTTATTTACATATCTCATAATTTTTAAGTTGAAAACTGGATATTTTATATGTATACTATGGTAACTCTAGAAATCAGAATCTCTTCTCCCAGGCTTTCTTTTGGTTGCCATTTATTATTGTTGTTGCTGTTTCATTTCTTTCCTGGACTTCCCTGTTTTGTGTGGTCACTGAGTATTCCACTCAGCTAGCTTTGCAGTTAGCTCATAATTATACAACGATTCCCTTACATACCCTGAACAAATAAGCCGTTTATTCTTTGTTGAGGCTCTATGTGTATATTATGACATGCTCTCAATATTCTGACAGTTTACAGTTCTGCATTAGTCTTCCCTTCCTTCTTGGATGGGGCCTAAACGTCAGCTAGAAGTGAGAGCTTAGGGCCTTCTCAGATCATTCCTTCACATGTACATAGCCCTGGCCATGCATGTAGCTTTCTTAGAGTTCCTTAGGAATGTCAGAGTTTTCCAAAGATTCTTGTGTAATCTCACTCATCAAATATTCTGTTTATATTTTTATTGGCCAGATTTTTATTTACCTCAACTAGTATAGCCTCCTCATGCAGCTTCCATGTTAAACAATCACTACAGATTGTTTTCATCAAATTTCCTGGAGACAGGATTTTTTCCTAATCAACAAGCTTTGGGTAGGTAAAAATAATCATAACTCATGAAAATGGAGCTTTTCCAAGGAGCTGTGAGATAGATCAATAGTGCCAGTTGTCTGAGTATTGGGATCAGGTGGGGGTAGGGGGGTGGGGAGGGCTCTGAAAGCAATTCTGCTCCCTCTAGTGGCTTCTAGAATTCTGCTTTACAAGTTGTTGGGAGGCTGCTGGATTTCGAAAGGACGATTTAGCTATGAAGAAGAGAATGGAAATAAAGAAGTTAAAATATAACACAGCTTGTTGTTTTTCCTGACATTCAGCTCTTTGGTTGAGTAAGTGCTCTTTGGATTACTGAAAGCCTTCAGTTAATTTCCAGATTTATGGAAAAGTTTGTCAATTTTGACACTGTGCTCTCTGTTTTTTAAGGATGAGCTCATTGTTTTTTGGAGGTCTCTGCTCTGCCATTCTGGAAGTCCTGCCTCCTCTTTGTAGCTTTTGTAAGTTACCCTAGACTCCCTTTAGTAATTGGTGTAGCTGAGTGCTGCCATTTTCTTTCCTGTCTCTTACTGCCTCCAAGGAGGTTTAATAACAAATATGCAGAAAACAAAGCTTTTGAAAATGTTACAGGTAATAACTAGTAGAATTAAAATCATATTTACGGTAAAATCCTTTCAATTATTCCTCATTGTCCTAAGGATAAAAGCCATTTTATCATCTTTACAACTGTCTCTTAGGCTGCCTATGTGTTATGGCTTCTAACTACCCCTCCAGCTTCATCTAGCATTCCTTCTTTTCTGGGCCCTGGTTTACTTCAATGACTTTTTAGTTTCTTTAATGTTATGCTACTTTCATCTCAGAACCTTTGTCTAGATTATTACCTATGCCTACACCCCAACCCCAGATCAAGCAAATTCCACTGTCCCCACTAATTTAGCATAATGTAATTTCCATTCATAACATTTACAACAATTATCAGACGCTGATTTTACCTTTGGGAGTATTTGATTCATGTCTGTCTTAGGAAATTCAAACACAATGACGACAGGTAAAGTGTCATTGCACTTAATGCAGTACCAACACCTATACTAACTACTGTTTCTGTACCATTTTTTTTCTTAAATATAAGAATGATTTAATTTTACAGTTAATCAAAATACCCGAAGGAGGAACATAAACTTTCCATATATAACTATATTCTTTCTTTTCTTTCTTTCTTTTTAACATCTATAGCTATAAATGGTTGGGGTGGTAGGGAACACTGAAAATAAATTTACCAAAAAGTTATTTTAGCCACTCAATACTTATTATTGCTGGGTGGTATAATTATTGTTGATTGTATTCTTAATGTATTTCTGCATTTTCCAAATTATCTACCATAAATAATTATTTTCTAATTCTAAAATGCTATAGATGACAAAAACTGGCAATAAACATTAAAACTATTTAAAAGATTTAGCTTACTAACAATTCTGATAATGTTGCAGTGGTACTAGGATACTCAAAACAATAGACTTGGCCACAACTAAAACTTTTTAGAGCTCTCCATTTCTATTTCTGTATGGTTAAATTCTATGGTCTCTTACTTCCATGGATGGTGAAATTGCCAATTGGTAACACCTTCTGGAAAGCAATTGGCAACATACACCTTTAAAAATTTTAAATTATTTAAAAAGGTTTATGACCTTTATCCCAGTACTGTCACTTTCCAAAAATGATCCCAAACGAAGAATTTAAAATAAGAGAAATGATATACTATAAGTCAATCATTGAAACTTATGTATAATAGACAAAGTTGGGGAGATTCAGAAAGGTTAAATTACAGTGTATTTGTTCAACAGAATATCCCGTAATTCTTAACAATGATTATGAAACAAAACAAAAATATTCACCTTAGGTTAAATGAAAGGGAATGCATCAATGTATGTATCTATGTTGGGATTACCATATAAAAACGTAATACTTCTAGGTAGAAGAAGAGAAAGGGAGTATGGAAAACGGAGAAGTCTGATTTTAGGTGCAGGAGAATTGTAAGTAGATCTTTCTTTAACAAACTTGTGATCACTGGGAACATTGTATGGCTTTTTACTTTCACTTACAAACTACCGATTTAATATTTTAAGATCATTCAGTATGTTATCAAAAAGTATTTGCTTTTATTGCAAATACCCCAAGTTTGAGAAATATGCAAGTTGGAGCTAGTACTGTCTACATGCGCCTGTGTCAGTGTATTATTGTACTTTTTATAACGTACTTGAGATTTTACTAGATATTCCAGGATTGGACAATTGAGCATTGACAAATTGGTTAAGTGGAAGCTAATAAGAAATACTAACGATTACACCAAAGTCTTACAGCAATTGTGACCATTTGTAGCACTGTGTTTGATCTACAATTTTGTTACTCTGATTTTTACGTGCTTTATTTACCTTTGCAAAGTAATCTGAGTGCAATTGTTCGGTTATTCAAACCGCTCGGGATGCCTACTTTTCTTCAATGCTCCAGAGATCAGGACGCTGGAGACAAACACACACGCACAAAAGATTCTTCCACCATTCCTTTCCTCACTTACTAAGTTCTCACATTCTATGCACGGATTTGGAAATACCGTACGACTCTGCACTTTTTCTCAAGCAGCTAGCGGGTAAGCAGATACCGACCAAGCTGTGTAATCACAGCCTCTAAAGAAGCAGGAATGATGCTGGGCCGCGGGGTACAACAAGGCAGGGCGGCCGCTTTGCTGAGGAGATACCCACGGCCAATAAAGAGTGACAAGTCTGGAGACAGCATGTCAGTCCCACCTTCATTTGCAGCTCTTTAACTCTCTCCTCCACAAAAGGCCGGGCTCCGTCTCCGACCCCTCCTGCCACTCGCAGGAGTCTGACCTATTGCCGCTCCGCTAGTGCCCGGCCTCCCGCCGCTTCCTCCGCCTCTTCCCATCTCTTCTGCGCCTGCGCGACCGGAAAATTCGCGAAGGTTCTTGAAACGGAACTAGTCGTTTCCGGAAGCGGGCAGCCGCCTCAGCGGTCAGACCGGTGTTTGAGACAGAGGAGTGGTGAACGCATCATTTTGCGTTTCGCGGTGTCTGGGCCTTGCCTGTCTGTAACGGTTGGGAAAGAAGATGGCCTTGCTGTGCTACAACCGGGGCTGCGGTCAGCGCTTCGATCCCGAGACCAATTCCGATGGTAAGAGAACGGCGCTGGCAGCCCGCTTTCCCCTCGCCACCTCGTCTACCCGCGGGAGGCCCTTAGGGCCCGAGGGCTGCCCGGGCCTTCCGGCGAGCCGGCTTCGTGACGCTCCGGTGAAAGATCCCTCCGGGGCCTCCCTTGGCTGCTCGCGTTGTGCACCGCGGCTCCTTGGCCAGCGCCCGGGAGTGGCGTCTGGCCGCCCTCGGCGCTCCTTCCGAAAGAGACTTTCCCCACGGCCCACGTGTTTCCTGGGTCGCCCCCGCACTGTCTTTATTTCGGCCCGGAATTTAGAGCAAACACTCTTATCCCCGGTCCCCTTGGTCTCTTTGGGGAAGCAAAAGTTAAGGTACTACTGAGTTCGCTTTGCAGTTCTCCAGATAGTATTGGCTGTGATTGTGTGAGTGAGGGAGAGAAAGGAGGGATTGGGCGGGCAGCGGGTGATCCTAGCGTTTAAGTTCTGCCTCGTGTTAGTATAGAAGCTTGTCGCTTGTTCTGTCGACCCGCTGTTAAAAACGACTTACTTTTTAAAGTGTTCTTGGTTAGGGAAATTACTCTGTCTTTATGCTCAGTTTTGATATACTTGCCCCCAGGGGTACATTCGTTGTCCTTTGCTTGGTAGCAGCATTAGTTGCTTGTTTTTGGAATGGCGTCCACATTTTTATACCTTGCTATCTTCAGTATAAAATGAGCAAATATCCTTTACAACACTTAGGTAGAGTTAAGGATGTGAAGTTAAAGAGGCTACGCTAGGTGAACGATGGGAAACGACCAGTGAGTTTGAATTTTGATTGGTGAATGAGATAAAGAAGTGAGTTGATTCCTTCAATTTTGTGGGAAGTGACAACACTGTCTGAAGTTCAACTAGCATTTATTGCATGTTTTCTATATGCCAGACATTGGCAATAGATGCCATTAAATTGGTATGGCCAGCCAGTGTATCCTGTGTGCCAGACTTTGTCATCTCATTTAATCTTCACAGCAGCCCTGGAAAGTATGCAGTATTCGAGCCATTTAATAGAGAAACCGAGTTCAATATGGTAGTTACATGGTTCAGTATTCTGCAGGAGATTAGAACCAGTGCCTTTTAAAAGCTTTTTCATCTCTGAAATGTTTGAAATACTTTGGCACACAGATAAATTGGTGATGTCATTTAAAATAAGACTATTGATTTAAAGGGTTTTAAGGAAGAGAAAAATCCAGTCTGTACAATATTCAGGTTGGTGTTACTGACATTTTTATGATGTAAATATGTTACTCAAGGAGAAAATCGTGAGATTTCAGTAGATAGCAGATTTGAGAAAGGACGATTTTAAAACCCTTTGGTGTTGGTAGCCTTGGTGTCTGTAGATATTTTCTACTTTAATATCAATACAGAGGAAAGGCTGATGCTGTGTTGTATGGGACAATAGGTTTATTTGGGGGTAGTTAGTACTGTCTAAAGTTCAAGGGAGATACAGCCATTTGTTGGAAGTCGGTACTTCACTGTAAGTGAAGTGATACAGTGCCTAGGAAAGAGAGAGAAGGGAAGGCCAGGACATCCAGAAGAATAGACAGTCTTAAAGATTGAGTGGTCAACGGTACCAGATACAGCAGGGAAACTCCCTTAAGATTGATGAAGGTTTATTCACTTAGCAAAATGAGGGTTGTTTTAGAGACCTAGTATAAATACTGAAATAAATTGGTTGAGTGAATGAATGGAAAGTGAAGAAAATGGAGATAGAAGACAAAAACTAATAGTGAACTGTGGGCTTGGTTAGGAAAAAGTTTTATAGAATGGAAGAGGTTTAAGCTTGTGCTTTGACTAAATTAAAGGGGTGAAGTTGAAGATGCAAGCAAGTTCTATCATGCATGGAGTCAGATGCTGGATCCATTATCCTTAAAAATCTGTTAATCTACACTAAATATTTTCTAAATTGGTGCTGTGACATAATTACCGTGTTTATTGACTTAGTCTCGTGATTTTTTCCCTATAGACAAAAATTATACTCCCTTCTAAGCTGATAGGATATTTTACCTAGTTTTATTCATTTTAGCTAGTTAAGTGGGTGTTTAAAGTAGACACGGTTGGTAACTTGCATATGTTAAACACTTATTCTAGAAAAAAATTACAACTTCACAAGCAGTTATTTAATTTACACATGCAAGAAAAACTGAAGCAACTGTTAGTAGCAGAGGGAGATTTTAGCCAAGGTCAAACTTAATGTTAAAAGCCCTTGATATTTGACTGTGTTGTAGCTTTCTTACTCATAAAATAATAATTTAAGCAGAACTGGTAAACATGATAAAAGCTAATAAAGAATGGTTAATTGCTTTTGAAAGTAGTGTTTCTCAAATTTTGTTCATACTAGTTCGTTTAAGATGTGATTCATTCCTGCTGCCATTCTATCCTAGTTGACTAGTATTATGACATTTTATGCTTCTGACTGTGTTGTATACATTGTGCGTTTTATGCTTTGGACTACATTCAAGTTGATATTCAGAAATACTGTATCCTTTACTTCCATTGCCCTCTCAGCTTCCCTTCCCTCTGTATATACATTTCTACTTCTAACTTCTTTTTCAGCCCTTAATTCCATTATTCCCCTTAATTAATAGTATCTTTCTGATCCATGGGTTTACTCACTGTATGAAGAAAATATCTAATATTTTCTTACTATATTAGCTAGCATAGTATCTATGTAACACATGGTTACTGAGGAAGCAATACTGGCTATTAATATGGGATAGGGAGATTTCTCTGAGTACCAGCAATTAATCATTTTAAGGCAACACAACAAATTTAATTGGGTTGTAGAGAAATGAAAGCTGAACAAACTCAAAAGGTTGAGTGAGGTAGCCTTGTAAGGAAATTGCAGAGGAATTGACATCTTTTCTCTAAGCCCAGAATGCTATATAGCCGGGGAATAAGTGTGTTTGTTATGTGTGGGGTGTTTTGTGTTGGTGTTTTGTTTTGTTGTTGTTGTTTGTTTTGGTTGTTTTTTTTTTGTAATATAATACTCCCTATTGCAAATTGTAATAACCCCATTTTCATGAGAGTTAAATAGTAAAGATTGATGGTGTAGTGGGAGGAAAGTACAGAATAACAACCAGTGACAATCCTGAAAACAGACAGTAGAACTTAAACTTCTTTTCAATGAGCTTTGTATGTAGGAATTGACAACTGTCTACAAAAGTGACATTAGCAATAAGATACTACAACAGTTTTTAAGATTTTGATCCTATTCTTCCAAAGTATCTTTTTAGGGAATCTCTTGAGAAGCTTTTGTGTATCAGTGCACTTAAGAACATTTAATTTTGATAGTATTTTTGTAAAAGGATTGAAAGATGACAGTCATAATCTTGGGAATTCAAGTTTTGGTACTAAACAAATTTTACTACAAAGATTAGAGGAATATATAATTTGTTATACTTAAACTGTTTTATGTTTTTATCTATAGCAATTGTACTCTTGAATTAGAGTTTTAGCTGTTAACTACTTTAATACAATATACTTTGTTATACGTCAAACTCAAGCATTAGTAAATTTTTAAGAAACAATATTACCTGCATTTGGGAAAATAATTAAAGGTAACCGCTGAAATAATGATGTATATATTTTACTGAATTATAAAGAATGGCACTTTTTTCTTCTCTATTTTTTTACCAGATGCTTGCACATACCACCCAGGTGTTCCAGTCTTTCATGATGCATTAAAGGTGGGAACTAGATATATTTTCAGTTTCTTCATATGTATAGTAAAATGAGAAATGTAATACTAAATCTTTATTAGTCTTCTCTTTTTTCCCCTCAGCTTGTGACTTACTTCTTTCTTACTGATCATTGTGAGGTGCTTTAAGCAGAACTCCACTAAAGAAAAAGAAGATAGCAGATGGTGGTCTTAAAGTCTTTTCCAGTTATAAATTATATTATTTGCATTTCAGTACTCATTTTCTATACCCCCTTTCTTGACTTTCCTAATTTCGAGGGGAAATAGAAGTAGTTGTACTGAATCTCAGTCTCTCACTGCTGGCTGATAAAAACAGCTCTGAATTTAAAGAAAGATTGTTACAAACACTTAATGATCCTAATTTCAAGGCAGACATGTAAGTTTAAAGTGTTTTTACTGAAAAGAAATGTTGGCGGTTTTCTAACTGTACTTCCTTGATCTGTAGAATTAGAGAAGTAATAGAATGTCCAGATTTTTGGTGGTGATCTTTTTATTTATTTTATTTTATTTTTTTAGAGACAGGGTCTTGCTCTGTTGTCCAGGGTGGAGTACAGTGGACCAGTTATTATCTCAGTGTAACCTCAAATTCCTTGGCTTAAGCAATCCTCCTGTCTCGGCCTTCTGAGTAGCTGGGACTATAAGTGCATTCCATCACACTCCCCTAATTTTTTTTCTTTTTCTTTTTTTTAAGAGACAGCATTTCCTATGTTGTCCAGGGTGGTCTCAAACTCCTGAGCTCAAGCAGTCCTCTCACTTCAGCCTCTCAGAGTGCTGGGATTGCCGATGTGAACCACCATGCATGGCCTGACCTTTTTTATATTCATGATATTATAATATGGTACATTTAGAGAGTTAACTTTGTATATCTTAAAAGAAAATGCTACAGTGGGGCAGCCATGGTTTTAGGTACTACTACCTTTGTTCTCAGGAATGTAAACAGTCTTATATGTTTAAATATTGTTGATCCCCTTCAAATGTCTTAATTATCCTTCCAGAAAGTAGTTGGACTCTTTTGGTCCTTAAGTGTTATACAACCAAATCTAGCCACAGATGTACATTAGATAAAAAGTTTATGTTGCTCTGATTAGTTCTCAGTGAGGAAAACAGAATAAACATTCAACAGGGAAAGCTGAGACTTTATTCCTCCCAATATCTTTTTTTAGCCTCTTTACAAACCTTTATGGGGGTAGAAACTGTGGTTCTGTGGGAAGATTTATTTTTCTTTCTTGGGAATTTTATATTTCCTAGACTGCCATTTATTCTGATTATTTTTCTTAGTCTACCTTTTCCTTTTTCTTTTTTTCTCTATGCTATTTTTCTCCTATTTCCTAACCATGGTCTTTGGCTTCCTATTTTCTCTCTTTCAGTTCATTCATTTGTGTCCTCAAATGTCACCTCTATTCCAGTGGCTCTTACAACATATTTCCATTCATGTGTCTCATTGGCAACCTCAAACCAGTTTTTAAGGTGAACACTGACTCTAAAAATAGTCTGCTTCTCAAAACTTTACTGTTCCTAGTGATGATGCTACGGACTACTTCCTAGTCATTCTGTCCATTGCTCATTTTTTTTTTTGTCCTCACCTCACTGTTAATTACTCTAAATCTTAATGATTTCACTTTGAAGTATTTTTGTTTCTCTTCTCCAATTCTAGTGTTTATTATTGTCTCTATCCTATAAATATTTCTTGAAGACCTAGATTTTCTAAGACTATTGAGTTTCACAGCACAGTAGATTTCAGACAAAATGGGTACATCAATACAGGGCCACTACTTTTGTGTTTGACCAAATAAGAAGTCAAACATTGCATTAACAATTTCAAAGAAAGACCATTTTAAGATTAGAAGGGGCATATTCAGAGAAAAGGACAATCCTGCTCAAGAAAAGACAGCAAGCAACCTCATACTCGCATGCTTACATTTATCCTTCTTTTTTTTCATTTTACTGAGGACTAACATAGAATCCAGATTGGGATTTAAGGACAGCTGGCCTCTATCATGGTTTAGATGTATGTATCCCAGTATCTGGCATAATTCTGTGTATATTATTAAGACAGTAAAGCTTTTCTCTTACAGAGTAACTTTTCTGGTAACTATATTATCAGTACTATTTAAATCCTATATTTAAGGTTGTGGCAATTGATTCCTCTATATCTCAATGCAGAAGAAAAGAATTAAATTTCAAAATAAAGGAAAATTTGAATTATTGGATATTTAAAGTTCCCTTTAAAGAAAAAGAACCTGACAATGCATATTGTGAAAAAAATCACTACCAAATTCCCTATGCAGTATATTGAGAAACAGGGAAGTCCAGGTGGATATGAGCAAAGTTGGTCCTTGAATTTGGGACTTCCCAAGTCTTTAGACTGCTGAATTTTTGTTCCAGTATTCTCTACTGTAAATTGGACTTAGAGCCATTTTTGGTAAGCTACTTGTATTTTGTTCAGAAATCATAAACAGTGGTACGATACTTTCATGCTTTTGACTATAAAGATCACCACAGATAACAGGCTGCTGTGTTAATTAATCTGTTATTCTGAAAATAGAGAGCTTATTGTTATCTTTAGGAGATTTTTAAAGTAAAGCACTTTCACTTAAACAGAAGCAGTTTAAAGTGCTTTCTCTTGATGGTACGTCACAACACAAATCACCTTAATAATGGTTAGTTGTTGTTTTTAAAAATCAATTTACTTGATTAGGTGAATCATATGCAACACTAAAACTGAAAAATATGTATATGCAAGTTACTTACAACTCAAGGATATAAATACTAATACAAGTAGAGTTGTTTTAGTAAAGGGTTGTTGTTCTCATGCAAATATAGTTTTCAGTTTTTTTCTCTTATCTTTCTTAGGGTTGGTCTTGCTGTAAGAGAAGAACAACTGATTTTACTGATTTCTTAAGCATTGTAGTAAGTACTAATTTTTTTTCTAGATTATGTCCCTAAAAGTACATATAAGAAGCTTCAAATCTGAGGAGTCTGATTTCTGGTATCTCTTGACTGGTCCTTGTCAACTTGCAGGTAGCACCTTTTAAAATGGAGTTTATCTTTTTTTTTCCAGTGTCTCTAAAATAAAGAATTTATCTATCTGTTTTAGAGATTGACATTGTAAGATACTAATTACTCATTTGTCATTTTAGGTGTATTTTATTTTATTTCTTTTAAGAATCTTAAAGACAGGTTCGTTCTTGATGTTAGAGTATTGAAAGAACATCAATAAGAAGGGACTGGTAGGCAACAGTTGAAGGCATTTTCAATTAGGAACAATAAATTTTTGCCAAATCTAAGATACCATTGAGGTGCATCATGATTTTATGTACCACTAAGAAACAAGACTAAAGCTGCTGATAAACTGACATGCTATTGATTGTATGATTTCAGAGGTGAGGTGTTAAAATGTGTATATAACTCAGTGGAATGTGGTATTAAAATAGCTAACATTTAAACATGTACCCCTGCCAGATGTGCCAAGTATTCTATTTTATTTAATCCTCTCAAAAAATATTTTAAACGCCATTTACCTCTATTTTACAGTAAATTGGGGTTTAAAAACATTAGCTATCTTGTTCAAGGTTATATAGCTAGTAAGTAGGAGAACTGGGGCTCAAATTGAGGCTTTTATGAGTAACAGACTTTTGTATGTGAATAATTTTTAGAATTCTCTTTGTGAGTTTCTCCAGAATTCATTTTCTATAAACAAGTTTATGCTATATGTTTAATAGAATAAGCATATATTTGTGAAGTATAATTCAAAAGCTTTTTTTTTTTTTATCTTTTTTTGAGGCAAAAACTAATCAGAAGTAAGAATTCACTTAAAAATACAGCACATTTGTAGTCCTATTTTTTAGTTTCTTAAAATATAAAACTGGAGAAAATTGTAAAATAACGTAATAAAGGAGTGAAAATACAGTATTTTTATCATGGCATAAAATATAACTCTTACTGAATACATTTCACTAACAGGGCTGTACAAAAGGTAGACATAACAGTGAGAAGCCACCTGAGGCAGTCAAACCTGAAGTCAAGACTTCTGAGAAGAAAGAACTATCTGAATTGAAACCTAAATTTCAGGAGCACATCATTCAAGCCCCCAAACCAGTAGAAGCAATAAAAAGGCCCAGGTATAATTTATACAGTTGCCTATTTCAATACACTTGAATAATAGCATTTGTTCATGGTATTTCCTTTTGATTTAGCGTAATACCATTTGTAGCTACTGTAAGCCACCAAATTTTGAACCATTTAGTTCTTCG
The DNA here is from genome assembly GCF_041146395.1 of Eulemur rufifrons. Lineage (NCBI taxonomy): Eukaryota > Metazoa > Chordata > Mammalia > Primates > Lemuridae > Eulemur > Eulemur rufifrons. Next base: position 40,078,469 of record NC_090988.1, read on the forward strand.
CTTAAATCTGCCTTTAACTTTATTCCCCATCAACGTGAGAAACATATACGCAGTAAAACTTCATTGCAGATATGCTTATTGTATTATCATAATTACAGGTACATGTACCTTCAAGGTAGGGGAGTCAAATACCTGTCTTGTCTGTTGGCATGTATTTTTTTTTCCACTGTAGCACAGTGAAATTCTTTCAAGGAGTTGTTCTTGTCCTGGGATCAGTTTGAATTGAAAAAGAGCACAGAGACCTGATAATCACTCATCTTTACTTTCAGATACCTGAAAAAATTACTTTTAATCTCATTAATACTGGTGAATTTTTGATATTTGATTTTGATGACTTACCTGTTAAAGCAGTCTTAAAATAGCTTTTGCTTATTTTGCAGTAAAATGTTACAGATTCTTCATCCTCACTTTTTGATAACCAGACTCTATGTTCCCACACATGTACATTGGTTACCTCTGTTATACCAGCTCTTCTTTATAACTGGCTTTGAGTACTGAATTATTTTAGAACCAAACTCTAGATCTTAAAAAACCTGATTTGGGGCTTTAAAAATGACTCTTGTCAAAATTTTTATTCTTGCTATCAACTCACAGTATTCCCAACTTTTGCTCTTTGATCCTACTTAAATAAATTTATACAGTATTGGATGATACAGGACCAAGGTAACGTTCAGAGACTTTAGATGGTTATTTGTTCATTAACACTCTGGATACATATCATTGTTAAAGGAACTATTCAGAATGATTTTATTCCATCTCCACATTTTTCGTAATTATGATACTATTAAATGCCTTGCTGTGACTGATTTGTCAGTTAAATAAATTATTAGAAAAATACAAAAGCCTATCATGGCTCACTCTTAATCTCTTTAGTAATAAAGTAGAATCTTCTATGATAATATGAATTAATATTTTCTTTAAATGATGGACTAATACTTTTATTTAAGAGACAGAAAAATTAAGTACTTTATCCTCAGTTCATTTGGTGGTACTATGGAATATGAGGATATCGGTCTTTATGTACTTTTTAAATGCCTCCTGTGTCCGTTTTTTCATTGTTAACATAGAGTGAATAACCTAGGACTTCTATTTTTTATTGCTGCATTTATTAAATTCTCAATATTTATTGAATAGGGTTAAATGAATTATATATATGAAACTTAACTATTCTAAAATGTTAGAGGATATTTTTTTTTAACCCTGCTAAAATGGCCTTACGATACTATTGTGTCTCAATTTACAGATCCATATGTCCACATAAAGTAAATTATCTTCTCTGGTAGAAGTGAATATGGATACATTTAGTACTTATTTATTGCCTGTTTATTATGTGCTCAGCATTTTGTTGGGCATGGAATGTAGAAGTACTTTGTGGTTCTTTCCCTAGAGTTACTCATTTTGACAAACTTGGATTTCTATCTTAATTCCCTTCCCATTAGTGCAACTGATAATTAAATGTGCTGCCAATAGCGTGATTATTTGAGACTCATTATTTTAGTATAAGAACCTTTTCCACTTTTCCTTAGAAAGCAGATACATTACAACAATTATTTGTAAAATACTTTTTAATGGGAATCACTTGATTCATGAAACATTTGGCTTCTCAAAACAAAGCTTTTAAGGTTATTAATTTGGAGTACAAAGAAATATTTTAGTACATATTAATGTGGTAATAAGGTTTCAAAATTCTCTAGCCCAGATGAACCCATGACAAATTTGGAATTAAAAATATCAGCCTCCCTAAAACAAGCACTTGATAAACTTAAACTGTCGTCAGGGAATGAAGAAGATAAGAAAGGTAAGATTTTATTTTGTTTTATTGTAATTATTTTCTGTACAAGTAAGCAGTCCAAAAGAGATAGCAGGAGTTTACTGAATATAAATAATGAAAGAGCACATTGTGGTAAAAAAACAATAATACTGCAGAATAAATATATGGTTAATTTTCATTATGTCTCTATTAAAAATGAGAACCTATTTAAAATTGGTTTTTTTTTATGGTTTATTGTTTTTTAACAGTAAGTTAAATTTCTTTGATTGAAAATATTTTCTTGTGTGTGGTATAGGAACATATTTATTCAATATTCCTGACCTGTACCTGATACCATGGGAGGAAAACATCCTTTCATGATTTCTGTTTGTATAAAATTAAGATACGGCAGTTTATTATAGAATAGAAGTGCATCATATATCATTCTGGGGATATAGGCAAAATCTCATCACAGTAGTTGGTTTTTTTTAAAGTATTGTTTTATGGAAAAGATTTCTTTTTAAGAATGATGCTGCAGTGAAAAGTTTAATTTTAACTTTTTAATTTGATTTTTTTTTCTTTGTTTCAGAAGAAGATAATGATGAAATTAAGATTGGGACCTCATGTAAAAATGGAGGGTGTTCAAAGGTATATATTACAAAATTGTGATGTGTTATGAAGTAAAATTTTAATTGTGAAGAAAAAGTGCAGTTCACTGACTCAGTTCAGCAAACATTTGCATGCCTATTATATGTTGGACGTTATGCTGTGGACCAGGGCTGTGAACATGGATAAAAGCCTCTGTCTCTGAGGAGCATCATACCTGATAGAATCATGGGAATAAATATAATTTAATCAACATTTGCTGAGCACTCGCTGTGTACCAGACATTGTTTTAGGGCCAGCTATATAGTATAAAGTAAATGAAAAATCTATGTTCCTGTAGAGCTGATATTCTAGTATGGGGAGGACAGTAAATAGGTAATTAAATATTATGAATTCAGGTAGATATGAAGAAAAGCAGATTAAGGAACTAGAGTGGTTGGATTTGGGAGCTAAATATTTATTGTAAGATTGTCAGTGAAGTATTTTTTGACGTGATGACACCGAATAATATAACAGCTGTGTTTTGTAAACCTGGAGGGGGAAATGTGCTGTAGATAGTGGGAGCAGCAAGAGTAGAAATAGGCTTTAGAATTTGGCTATTAAAGAAATAACAAGGTCTGTGGAGTTTGGACAAGGGTGTGAAAGTATCAGGTAAGAGATGTAGGCAAGATTATGGAGGTTCTTATAAGCCACAATGAGAGATTTGGGCTTTATTCTAAGCATGATGGGAAGCCATTACCTGTTTTAGGGAGGGATTTTAAAAAGATTATACAACTGCTGGTAGAGCAGGAGTGAAATTGGGAGAAGAAAAACCAGCTAGGATGCTGTTAAAACCAGGCAGTGGGATTGGAGAGTAGAAGTTCATTAGGAAGTGATTAAATGTGGGATGTAATCAAACATTTCAGTGAGGCCTTTTCCTACATATTGCCTACTCTATGTAAAATTGCATACTCTTCAACATTTTCTCTCTTCTCCTTTTTTTCGTTATAACTTTTTACCTTATATTCATTTGTCATATTTATTTTTCTTATACTCTGTCTCCCTCCCCCCCCACTCCCCACTAGTATAAGGTTTATGAGGATAGGGTTTATTTGTTTTGTTCTTTGTTGTATCTTGAGTGCTTAGAACAGTGCATATAAAATGAATAATTTGGAAGTACAGATGGTTCCCAACTTACAATGGTTCAACTTACAGTTTTTCAACTTAAAGATGAGTTTATTGGGATGTAACCCCATCATAAACAAAAGAGCATCCGTATTAGTATTTGTTAATGGATTGGCTGTGAAGGAAACTTGTGGCTCCAGCATCTGGGTGACTGGCAGGCGACAGCATTAACTGAGAAGGTGAAAATGGAGTGAGAGCAGGTCTGTATTTTTCCCACATGTTACTTTTGAGATCACCTTGCTCATTAAGCGAGGGAAATATAAATGTATTCACATGTATATGAGGTAGAAGTAGTAGATACAAGGGAATGAGTAATTGTTTGGAGTGAGGAAGGCAGTATAAATGGCAGGGTAATGGCAGAAGATCAAGGAGAAGGCATCAGATGAGTTTTGAAAAATGAATGACTGTATTGTAAATGGAAAAACAGGGAGAGGATATTTCAAGCATAGGTGGTAGCAGTAGCGTAAAGAAAACAGTACTTAATAATAATAGTACAAAATTTGATGCTGTGGAGTTGAGATTAATAGAATTAAGTAGGGACCAAATCCTAGAAGGCTTTACTAGTAAAACTGAGAAATTAGACCTTATCTTAGGTTACGGAGGCCATTAAAGAAATTGTTAATCTTTTTCATTGAAGTACAACATTGAAATTTGTTAAAAGGTATACAAATACAAGTTTATAGCTCGAGATTTTCACAAAGTAATTACAACAGCATTACAGTGCACTCATTTTCCTTTTGTCATTCATTATTCCCTTCCTCAAAGGTAACCCATATTTTTCTATCAACATAAATTTGTTTTACTTATTTTTGAATTTAATGTAAAAAGAATTATAGAATATGTATTTTTTCTTATATTTGTTATCTTCTGCTTAATGATATGTTTGTTATAGTTAACCTTTGTTGCATGTAGATGTAGTTTTCTTCTCTTTCATTGCTTTTAAGATAGGCCATTGTTTGTGCCACAATTTATTTTTTCTTTCTTTTGTCCTTTAAAAAATTTTCTTTGAATGATGCTATTATGAATATTCTTGTGCATGACTTTTGGGACACATATACAAAGTTGTCCCTTATCTGAAATGCTTGGGACCAGAAGTATTAGTATTTCAGATTTTTTTTGATTTTGGAATATTTGGTTATTATACCTGTTGAGCATCCCTAATCCAAAGATCCAAAATGATCCAGTGAGCATTTCCTTTGAGCATCATGTCACTGCTCAGAAAGTTTCATATTTTGGAGCATTTTGGATTTCAGAATTTTTGGATAAGGGATGTTTAATTTCTGTATGTTTAGCTTTTTTTTTTTTTTTTTTTTTTTTGAGACAGAGTCTCACTCTGTTGCCCAGGCTAGAGTGAGTGCCGTGGCGTCAGCCTAGCTCACAGCAACCTCAAACTCCTGAGCTCAAGTGATCCTCCTGTCTCAGCCTCCCGAGTAGCTGGGACTACAGGCATGCACCACCATGCCTGGCTAATTTTTTCTATATATATTTTTAGCTGTCCATATAATTTCTTTCTATTTTTAGTAGAGATGGGGTCTCGCTCTTGCTCAGGCTGGTCTCGAACTCCTGAGCTCAAACGATCCGCCCATCTCGGCCTCCCAGAGTGCTAGGATTACAGGCGTGAGCCACCACGCCCGGCCTGTATGTTTAGCTTTAACAGATAATTCCACATAGTTTTCTGAAGTGATTGTATTACTTTACACTCCTGCCAGCAGTATGTGAGTCTAGTTCCACTTCTCCCATGTGTCAGCAACACTTTGTTGTATCAGTCTTTTATATTTTCAGTCATTCTGGTGTGAGTAGTGTTCTCATTGTGGTTTTGATTTGTACTTCCTTGATGGTGAGGTTAAGTACCTTTATGTATATTTATTAGCCATTTGTATATCTTCTTTTGTAAAATGTCCAAGATCTTACACCTATTTTTCTAATATCTTTATCTTAACAATTTGTAGGAATTCTTTGTATATTTTAGCTGCAAGTCCTTTGTCAGATACTAGTGCCTTTTTACTGGCTTACTGGCTTTGATAAATAGAGACTCTTTAATTTTAATGAAATCTAATTCGTCCATCTTTTCCTTTATAACTATTGCTATGTCCTATTTAAGAAATCTTTGTTTACTTTTAGAGCCATGAAGATTTTCTCATATAGATGGACATTTAAACCAAATAAATAAATAAATAGAGGGGGAAAAGGGGCGGGGGGAAGGACATTTAAATACACAAACCATCTGGAGTGGATTATTTTATAAAGTATGAGGTAAACATAATTACAGAACTTTGAAAAAGAGGGTGATAGTAATTAGATAATATCATTGATAGTAGAGAACAGAAATTGAAGGTTGAGAAATGAATTAGTAGAAACGTGTGTTAGTATAGTGTGATTGCCTAAAATTTGCTAGTTCATGAGGAAGGAAAGCAAATTAAACTGATAGGTTGACAGGATTTCATGATAGACTACATACGGGTGAAGTAAGAGGAGAAACTGAAGACAACTTAAGGAATTTTGTTTTGGGACACTGAGTGGATACGATGCCATCAGATACCCATGGGATGAAGAATAGGTTTGAGGGGTAATAGTGATAACTTTAGAATCTAATGTATTGCGTTTTATGTGCTTATGTCTCTTGCCTACATCTCTTACCCGATACTTTCACATCCTTGCCCAAACTCCACAGACCTTGTTATTTCTTTGGGGTATATACATATCTAGTACTATGCTTTGGATTTACAAAAAATGAAGAGTTTTATTTTCTGCACTTGTAGGTAGTTGCTATAAATACAAAAATAGAAGGAAAATATACTATACATCCATGTTTTATTAACATAACTTTTTGTGAATTCATCTGTAGAGCCTTCACCTACTACAGCAGTGGGGCCCGGAATCTTCCAGACAAACACTGGATATATATATAGGTCTGCAGCTCATTTTACCCTTTATAGGGATAAGAAATCACCATCACTCTGGAACTTCCAGAATTGCCTATTAATTTCCCCATATTAATTGATAGCGCCCACATGGAGTATACTGTACACATAAATCATACTGTAACTGTATTTCTGTTCAGAGTACTAATCCCTTGGTTTCAACATTGTTCTGTAAATTTAAATACCTGAGTATGATTGGATGGGACCTCATACTCAAAAGGGTGAAAGCATCTTAATGCCTAATTTTCCATTATTTGACTTTCTCACAGGGACCTAAAACTTAATCAGGTCCCAAAAGGGAGTCATTTTTCATTCTTAACGACATCCTGGGATGAATTTATGAATGTTCTAGGATACTGTTGTTATTTCTTGAGTTATTTTCATAGTGGTCACCAGTACTACAAATATGTACAAGATATAACTGTGAGATATGCGGCTAATTTTTTTTTATCCCTCTTTTTTGTCTTTTAGACATATCAGGGTCTACAGAGTCTAGAAGAAGTCTGTGTATATCATTCTGGAGTACCTATTTTCCATGAGGGGTAACTTATACATGACTTACTAAAATACTTTGTGGTAGAGTTTAGGAAAGTTAAATATCTTTAAAAATTATTTGCCATGCAGTGTTACAAGGCAGTTTGCTTACATTGCCATTTAATCTTTACAGTAACCTAGAAATGTAGGCTTTGTCTTTTTTTATACATGAGTAAACAAACAATGTTACAGTTATTAAGTGGTCATTATACTTCAAACCCCATGTTTTTTTTTTATACTCTATATTTCAGTGTGATGCTCTTTTTATTTGGGCTAAATTAGTTTTTTGTTTGAAAGACTGTCTTGCACATGGAGGGGCATTTACAGTTTTTGGCCATGGGTACTAATTTTCTAAGAAGACCCTTAGTTTTCCATGGCCCTCAGTTGAGAGCCTCTCTTCTATATTATCCTGTAGTTTATAGAAACAGTACTGTGTTGAAATCTTCCACTGGTTTTATATTCTTCGGGAATCAAACCTGAAGTTTTACTGTAATTTTTTACTTCCTGTGTTGGATTTTTCTCAAATAATGGTGGGTTTCGTTAGTTTTTAATATGTTTTCATGTTCTTACTTTACTGATTTGTTGAAATGTCAGCCTTATAAATCTTTGGTCATACTACTTTTTGGTAGTTTCATGAGGAAATTGGAGCGTGATCTATCAGTGAAAAGCTGATTGGAATTCTGTGATGATTTTATGTGTCTTTACTCAGGAGCTCCAAAATTACTATAAAAAATGGCATTCTGGTTTTAAAATTACTAGTGTTCTGATACACCATATAACCATTTTTAGCTGTTTAGTAACTTACGAGATATTAAAGTTGTACACTTGATGATTTTTTAAAAAACTCACACTTGTCACTATATTACTGAATTTAACACACTAACTGCCATGTGAGTTGTATTTAACTCACGCTGGTTTTGAGCCCAGGACCTTGTGAAACATACGTAACTCAACATGTCTCTTTACCTTGAGCTGTGAACTCTTGTTCACGTTGCACGTAACTCACACACAGAAAACAATAAATACCAAATTTTTCATTAAATTAAAAAGGATCGTTTTGTTTTCAAAGTTTTTATTCTATTTTCATAATAAAACACCATGACCCCAAGGGAAAAAGAATTTTTAGTGTGGCAGTCAGTGTGTTAATTGTGAGATTGTATTTCTTAAATTTTTTTATGACAATTTAAAGGATGAAATACTGGAGCTGTTGTAGAAGAAAAACTTCTGATTTTAATACATTCTTAGCCCAAGAGGGTTGTACAACAGGGAAACACATGTGGACTAAAAAGGATGCTGTAAGTACCTTTCAAAATAACACTAGGTTCTATTCATCTGAGTCATTTTTAATAGATTTGAGATTTTTTTTAAAAAGCTTTCTTCCTCACACAGTAAAGTTTTGACATGCCTGCAAAGTAAAATTAATCTGAGTCAAGCTTCCAGTACACGATGCCCTTAAACATGGTAGCCATTGTGTATATTGATGCAGGTATATGGGTTTTTGTGAAATACGCCTGCCAAAATTGAAGTATCCTTGTGTTTTTTGCTTACTAACATTAATTCAAAAGGCTGTTCCTACTGTTTGGTTTGTAAAAATTACTTTTCTACTAATTTGATGTTATTAAACATTTAGACCTCTATTTCTCTTTGGCCAGTTAAAAAACTTCATTCAACCATTTGCAGGTGCACAAACACTCCACCTAGTGGCCAAAGGGGAGGATTGCAGGCTTGTTTTTGGTGGAATTCTTTTGAATGCCTCTGCTTTGCTGCAAGGATATTTATCAAGAGAAAAAAGAAAGCATCAGTTCCTACTTCCCAGCACAGCTTTTTTAAAAGTTTTGGGGCTATGCAAATAATTCCCCCAAAGCCCATTAAATTGTAAGAAGACAAGCACTTTATTGCTAAATAAATTTTTGCCTGTTAGCTTAGGTTAACGTATTTTATGTTTTAACTGTTCAAATTTAATAGTTTAGATATTTATTCAACATTTGAGTATTCTATAGTTGCTTTTCAGTAATACATGTTGGATATTATAAATATACCCCTGAAGTTATAATACTCCATCTACCACAAAACTTCCAGGAATGTTTTATTAGCAAAAAGTGAGCTCTGTCTGTATATTTTTTCTAAGGTTCAAAAGTTTGAAAGTTGTTAAAAAAAAAAAATAAAATTTTTTCTATTATGTTAAAAAGTTTTCAGAGTATAACCCTTGAAGGAATGATGTATTTATTTCATATATGCAGTTATCAAGTATTAAGTATTTAAGGTAGTAGCTAAGGGCAAAATGTGAGTGCCATATGTAATTTAAATTCAACTAAATTGTACCAAAATGTAAATAGTGTCTTTACTAGGGTAGTTTCTCAGAATGTTTCCTGAATTATGTAAATAAATTGTTCTCATTTATAAAACAAATCCCCATTTGCTGCTTTTAAAAAAAGAATGTAGAAATATACCACTGTTATGTAATGATTATTTCCATAATAGTAATCAAAACATACCACAAATTCTCGTTTTTTCTTAATGTTAACATAAGAGGAAAATGAGAATTCAGTACTGGTAGTAGAGAGTTAAAAGTGGTCAGGTTTCCCCCAAAATTCTGATTTGTAGAAAATATAAGCTGAAGGTTCCTGTGCATGAGGTTAAGTTGTTGTCTGATCCCACTAACCACATGTCCTTTCCATTTCAAAGACTGTTGAGGGACAGTACTTAGTGGATTATAGAATGTTAAAATTGGATAAAGTTTATTAGAAGTTCTTAAATTGTCTTTTTAAATGCATATTAATACTGTGGTTGTAAAAGAGAAGAAACAAATGGAAGGGATAAACTTTGTTCTCAAATTATAAAACTATGAAGAATTTTTGTATCATGGTGTATTCTGTTTAAACTTCTTGATGTTTACTATAAAAACATTAAGTTCTTAGTTGGGCATGGTAATTTTTTCTCATTCGGATGAGTCAAATTTCTCTTTTTAAGACATTAATTATGTGGCACTTTTTAAACTTACAAAGTTCTTATGTTACAGGGTAAAAAAGTTGTTCCCTGTAGGCATGACTGGCATCAGACTGGGGGTGAAGTCACCATTTCAGTATATGCTAAAAATTCATTTCCAGAACTTAGTCGAGTAGAAGCAAATAGTACATTGGTAAGTACACAAAATAACTTGAAATTCTCTTCTCCACATTGTCCTTTATGTTAATGTATTACGTAATAAAATATTGTTCATACTTCAGGTGATTTTAAGGTCTTACAGTGTCTTCCATATGAAAAAATTAAATTCATGAAATTCTATTTTAAATGAAAATCTCTGCATAATAGTTACTTGTGAAGCATTGTGGAGACAGTAGCTTAGAAGATTTGTCAAGTTATAATATTATGTAAGCTACAGTTAAAAAATTGAAAATAATGTACTTCTCAGTATGAAACTTAAAGTCAGTTTTTCTTTTGTGCTAATGGTTTTCTCATAAAAAAAATTAGCAGTTTCTTAAAATAGCTTAATTGATTTTATCAATGTCTTGTTTTTACAATTGGCAATGATAAACCTTTAATTTGAATTTGATCAATTAACTTTATCTTTTTCAGTTAAATGTGCACATTGTATTTGAAAGAGAGAAGGAATTTCATCAAAATGTGAAATTATGGGGTGTAAGTATTATGAATCCATAAGAATTTCTTCTAATAATTTAAAATACTGTTTGTAGAATAAAAGGCAGTAAGCATTAATGCAAAGTACACATATAACTTAATATTATATCTCCCCCAAAAGTTTGTCTAGATATAAAAATGGCCTTAGAAGCTTGGATTGGGGGTTATTAGCATAAACAAGACTTTCGTTTTCCTGTGAAACTAATAAAACCACCCAGGTTTACTGTAATTCTTTTGATGTGTTTCAGGTGATTGATGTAAAGCGAAGTTATGTAACTATGACTGCAACAAAGATTGAGATCACCATGAGAAAAGCTGAACCTATGCAATGGGCAAGCCTTGAACTGCCTGCAACCAAAAAGCAGGAAAAACAAAAAGAAGATATAACAGATTGAGTGGGAGGGGGGAAAAAAGCTATTACCTATTTCAAAATTCTTAATGTGTGATGAAGTGGTAGCTTGCGACTGTAATCTTGTTTTGTTTTTGTATTGTTGCTAAATCTGGCATTTCAGGGTCAAGATTTGGTTTTTAAAAACCAAAGTCGGTTGGTTTATTTTTTTGTGCCTCCCATCTTCCTTTTGAGTTACATAAGATTGATTATTCATGTCTCCTCACTTACAGAACCATGGTTTGTCCTATACTTCAGGAAGCTGGAAAATAGCTAATGGACATAATTGCAGTATTTCTATGTTAAACAGAGAAATATTAAGGACCATTTTTTTTTTCACATCTCTATTATCCCATAATTAGTGTAAAGCAAGGTGAAATGTCAAATTTTTAATCAGTTTTTTCATGCATTTGTGTTCCTATAATACTTGAAAATAAGGAAGACATGAAGCTCTGCATTGTTTTTTTCCATGGCATGATTACTTTTTTTAGGAGGCTTAATTCTAAGGTAGTGTATAGTAAGTAGTTAAAGGGGAATATATGCATTGGTTAACAAATGAGAATTTGTTTACAACTAATAGAATTTAAAAATTACATCAAAACTTGAATTGCTTGCCAAGCATTATGACTTAAGAGTATGAGAAACATAAATACAAGTACAGGGGCATCAATTTGGTTAAAATTCACCATTTTATAAGACTAAGCAATAATGTTAAAAATCTTTTCTGATTATTTAAATATCTTTGTATGGTGTATGACTAAATTGTACTTGATTTACAGATTAAACTCTCTTAAAAACTTTTAGATCCATATAAAAAGAAATTATATATATCTCAGCTCCCTGATGGAAAGCTATATCTGTAAAATTATAGACTTAAAGGTTTGTGGAAATACATTAGGGGATGAGAAAACTAAATATACAAACTTACTTTATGACAGCTGTCTACTACATGTTAAATAAAACAGCTTAATTCTTTTGGAATTTTTTTTTCGTTAAGGTTTTCATGAAGAGCTTCGTGATTTTAGTGATACAATGTTGATTATATATTGTATTTTATTTATTAAATATAGGTAACATAGATTATTTATGCTAGTTGGACTGATTAAAGGATAAGTTACTTTTTGAGGCAGTTCAGAACTCAAAAAATTAAAGAATGTTATGAAGGCCAGACTCTGACAGAACTTAATAAGTTTGGGAATTAATTAGGCTTATATAAATTAAAAATGAAAAGGGTGGTTTATTTCTCAAACCCCTTGAGTGTTTTCCTTTTCTTGGTATTAATGGAATTCTCATGAAGAAAAATTTGCAGAAGTGCTAGTTAATAAAGTGTATATATCATTCTACTACCCTTAGCAAATGACAATTAGATGTAGTTATATAATTATTAAAAGGTTAAGCTCTGTTACAAATACAGACAAAATCTGGCAACTAGACTTTTCATGACATTAAAATGCCATTACAAATTTTTGGCAGTAAAAATGATACACAAATAGAATGCATAAATGTCTAGTATACTTCAAGATGTATTTTTAAAAGTTATCTTTTATAATTTAGGAACCTGGGTTCATTTCAGAGACATAAAGTCTTATTTTTGGGGGAGGTTGATACTTTGATTAAAGGTAATGATTAATACACCTTTTTTAATGCTTCCTTCTTGAGGCTGTTTTCCCTTAAACAATATCTTAATCCGTTATATGTGATTGAAATATTATTTAAAGCAAGTGGATTATTGTAACCTCAGATTCAGTTACAAGGCACTGATTTCTTTTTTATATACAGCTTGTGTATTTAGTTTGGTTACATTAGTAACCATCTTATTTTTTTTTTTTTTATTCCTAAGAGTCTTTGAATTTGTTGTCCACGTAAAAATTTGAATGATATTTATCTTATACTTATCCATAAAGGGACACAGTTAGAGTTAGGTAGAATATGTTTTACTATCAATTTGTCAAAAAGTTAATAAAAATTTAATTTTATTGAATCGTTTCTCTGGAAATACGCTTTGTCTTTTTTAACATTCAGAGAACTTCCTGTAGCAAAGCAGTCAAAGCTAGGTGTAGTATACACTTCATAACCAGGTGTATCGTGAACTTGGTATAACTAAACTCAACTCTCGGAAACCTAAAATGTTATTTTTCTTGCCTATCGCGTTTACTTGTATAAAGGAAGTCATGTTCTAAGAAGCTGAGCTTTCTTTTTAACCTCTTATTTTGAGATAAATTTTAGATTTACAGAAGAGTTGTACTAACAGTATTATAAGAGTTCTTATATCCTAATTATCTTTTCCTTAGGTTAAAATCTTATATTATCATAAAACGTTTACAAAACTAAGAAATTAACCTTGGTACAATACTGTTAAATAAAGTAGAACATTTAGTTTTTAACTATTTAGTGGAACTCTTGAGGGTTAGGTCTTGAGATCACCCCTACTTTTTTTGGTAATAATTTGAGCTATTAATTTATAAACAATTAAAAATATGAATTGGAATCAAATGTTTACAGGTTGGTGGTTTATAACTTTTTGGTGTAACCATATACTGGCAAAGGACTATAATTATTATTTTACTTTATTATAATTTATATTCCAGAGATTTTAATTCTTATTAAATGTAACTTTTTTGATTTTCTTTAGAAAATTCTTCAGCCATCAAAGGGTAAAGAAAATCTTAATTCTTGGCGATATTGTAAGGGGACTTTGAATTATTGCCTCCAAATGTGTTGCTTTTTTAAAGAATCAGTCATTCCTGAACCTAAAAATTCATGGCATGCATACACCTAGAATAAGTAAACTTTTAAAAACTAATTTATGAGGGCTGGTGTCGGTTTTAGGTCATTTGGGTATGTACTCTTTTTTTTTTTTTTTAACAGATAATTTTAAGTTACCTATTTGAACATTAACAGGTTTTTTGTTGATGTTTTATTGCAAATTATTTAGACCTGGCATTCATATTTGTTATTTGCTTTGTTCTCTTTTGCCGATATCATAATTTCACGTCCTTGGTTCTGAAATGCAAGCTAAGTCCAGCTTTTTTTTTTTGGTTTTGTTGATAGGGTTTTTGTTTCATTTCTTTTAATTGTTTTAAAAATGGGAGGTTTTTGTTTTTGATTGTTTTGTCCTTTACTGCTTCCCTATTGCCCAGGTATCTCACAACTTAAATTTATCTGGTAGTGTTGCATGGCTTGTCTTTGTTAATTGTAGATGCCTATGGTTTTATACATGTGGCATTATCTCTAAATACCAGACTCACAAATTTTTTTCTTTTACAAAGTTATTGTTTGATTCTAAGTTTTTATAAAATTCTTAGTTCTGAAAAATTCCTTTAAGAATAGTCTTTCTAAAGACTTTTCATTAAATGCTTATAATGTGACTTTTCTTAGTTTTCTAGTTTAGTAGGCCATCTTCAATGTCCATTGAAATGAAATAAAACTTCCAGTAGTAAACATTTTTATGTTCCTTGTCAAATTTATTTATTTATTTATTTTCATTTTTAGAGACAGGGTCTTCCCTCTGTGGTCCAGGCTAGAGTGCAGTGGCGTGATCATTGCTCAGTGCAACCTCAAATTCCTGGGCTCAAGCGATCCTCCTGCCTCAGCTTCCCAAGTAGTTGGGACTATAGGCGCACACCATGACACCCAGCTAATTTTTCTATTTTTTGTAGAAAGGGAGTCTTGCTATTTTGCTGGTCTCAAACTCCTGGCCTCAAGTGATTCTTCCACCTGGGCCTTCCAAAGTGCTAGGATTACAGGGATAATCCACCACACCCAGCAGTGTGTCAAAAGAATTTAATTTGCCATTCTTTTTTGACTAAGCAGAGATGCTGTTCAAATAATTTGATTGTTAGATTATCCTTTTTTAAAACTTTGCTATTAAAGTGAGATTAGTGATTAAGTCTGGAAAAGGGAAATCTCCCTGAACTTGAGGTCCTTTCCTCTCCTCCAAAAAGTGATTAGATGGACAACAGTGTGATCCTTCATAATGTTTATTTCAGTTTATAGTTTCATATTTATTCATACTGTATTATGAACTTGTTAGTGTCTGTATCCCTTGTAAACTGCATGTATATTTGACTACTTGGCATATTGGTTGGCTCTTACAAATGTTAGACATGTAGCATTTATTGGCTGGTTACTGTTATAAGAACTTTAATGAAAATTAACTTAATACTCATGACAACTCTGTGCGGTGGGGTCTATTATTATTTGATGGTAGAGTAATTTATGACACTGTTAAAGTATTAATAGTTTATCCAGAGTTGAAACTAGTGAATTGTAAACTAACTTTGAGGATGCAAAAGTGATAGCATTCTGAACTTTGTGGGCATCCTCCTTTTGTTCAGAAAAGAATTATAATCCCTGCTTTTGAGTATGATGTAAGTATGAGTACACAGGTATGGGAATAAGTACATCCAATAAAACAGTTTAGTTAGGCATGATATGTTCTTAAGGTACAAGAAAATATATGCATTTTAAATGTTTGATACTTTAGGCTGGTTAGAGTTAATGGGTTCATGATAATTTTATGTAAAACCTTAAAGATTCCCTGTAACAGATTGGGCCCAGACTGCCTACTTTATTTTAGAGGCCAACTTGCTGTTACTGATGCCTTAGAGATTCCTTCAAGTCCCCCCTTCCTCTCTCCCAACAATAAAGCTACTTAAATTTATCAGCTGGAAAAGACTAAGGGGGCAGAGGAGGGGAACAAATTTAAGGGAGCATGAAGCCAACAGCAAGATAATGAAAACCAGAACCTGAAGATACTTAGATGGAATTTTAGTCCCATTTTTTCAGGCAGATAATTTAAAACCTTTAGGAAAAGTAGGTGTCTAATCACCTACTAATCACAGGACTTAATTCACTTGATTAGAGGACACTTCAAAAATTCTGTGATTTAGCCTTAGGAATTTAGAAATTATTGGTTAAAAGAAGTAACTTGATGCTGTAAATATATTCGTAGCTTTTTTTTTTTTTCCACAATTAGAATTTGGCAAACACTTAGCTAAGTGCTTTATAATGACTTTTCATTTACTCGGCAGAATATCCCCATGATTACATAAAGTACGAGTATATTACTACTTATTTTACAGAAAGAGAAATGGAGGCAAAGGAAAGTTGCGTGACTTGCTTCAGATCACATAATAAATGATGAAATTTGATTTTAAAATGTGAGACTGACTCCAAAATCCTTAAACTCTTAACCATGACACTGAAGACATCCAAGTCACAATGCAAGACCCAAAATTGAAACTGCCATTGCTTATTGTTTTTCTTAGCACCAAATGATTAAATTACAATAAAAGATACTGTGCTTTCAATTTTTGCAGTTATCCAAGTAATTTTTGCAGTTATCCAAATAATCAGTTGAGCCATTGATTTTCTTAAGAAAATCAATGATTTTCTTAAGAACCTTTAAAGGGTAGTTGACAAGAATTAGAGATGGATTCTGCAATGCAGCTGTAGGACTGATTCAAAGTAAAATGTCATGGTAATGAATTTGTCCCTTGCAGGCAGTCTGTTCTAAAGGCTTGTGCATATAAGCCTTAGGGCCTTATTATCATCTAGGCTCTGAACCTTACTCTGCATCTCTGTGTTTTTAGATGTGGATGATTAGAGGACTATGTACATAGGCAAATAAGTCACTGTAATGGTTTGAGTGCAATCAGTTAAAATTAAGTATTAGCGTATTAGGCAAACAGATTGTCTCATTTCAATCATGTAAAATTAGGTTCTCAACTGTGGAAGGGGAAAATGTCCCATCACATTACAAGGGAAAGATAATTTCTTAAAAGTTCAGAACTTTTACTGATTAAGCATCTTTAATGTTAAAGCCATCCCTTAATTATTTTGTGTGATTCAAAAAACCCTTTTGAACCCTGCTGAGGATAATTAGTCAAACACGGAGTGTCTGCTTCCAAGGAAGTTTCCAACAAGGAAAATAACAGGTCATTCAATAAAAATTATGCTTAAAATAAGCCTGTAAAAAGATGGTTTGGAACATATTTGGTAGACCTTATAGATTTCTTAAATGAAGGATAGCAGAATCCTGAAAAAAAGAAAAAAAAAGGGGGGGAGCCATACAAATAGAAGACAGGGGAAGGGTTTCATGGAAAAAGACTAGGGTGTGAAAAAGGCTGGAGTTGAGAGATGGCATTGGCTTGTTAGAAAACTGCTCAGCCCCCAAATTTTCTACCCTAAAAATACCCTCAGTATTGGGATTGGAGCTCGTCTAGATTCCAGTACATCAAGGTAATTAATGCAGCCATCAACAGCTCTGCTGCTTTTCCCCCAGTAAAGTGTCTTAATTCACGCCAAGCCTGATATTTAGTCCATCCCCAGAATTGGCAAATGCCCTCAGGAAAGAAAACAATAGTCTCTGCTATCTAGGAAGGACCCAGAGACCTTTAATACATCTAGTCTTTAGTGCTTCCATGGCTCTTTTAATGTATAAAGTATTTTGCATTTGATGCTTTTTCCTAGGTATTGCAACTGGTCTGATTGTCTACCATTTTGCATTTGATCCATTTTTTTCCTAGACACTGCAACTGGTCTGATTGTCTACCAGGACTACTACATTTCTGGGAGTGAAAGTCCCTATTGAAGGGTTTTTAAATGACATTTAGCATGATCACATCTAGGAAGATCATTTTGGCTGTAGATAGTATAATTATAACACAAAGGGGGAAAGGAAGTGAGGCAGTATGAAAGGAAGTTTTGTATCATTTAAGTAAAAGATAAGATACTGCTCTGAATTTAGAGTAATCACGTTAGGGAGTGGGGGAAGTGGATGAATACAAGTTATTGAAAGGACAAGAAAAAAAGCAAATGACTTCATAAAGTTAAGAAGCAATGACAAGAAAAAAGCTAAAATCTGGTTTAGTATTATAATTATTTCAAAGGTTACTATTTTACTCTAACCTCATTTCTATCCTTGAAAGCTCAAGGATCAATTAGCTGATATTTTTGAAATTCTGAACTAAATATGAGAAATGTTAAGATGGCCAATGTATGCATATGTAAATGAATTATTTATATCCTCAGAATAGAAAAACCAGTAAATTACAAAAATACAAAATAGGATTATTTGTGAACTGTATTGCATCCCACAACTCTGTACACTTTTTTCTGTTTAAAATGAAAACGGTAGTTTTTATTATATTATTTTACCCCTTACAAAAGGAATATATTCTGATATAAAAAATTCAAGCAATTCAGAAAAAATAGAGTACAATAAAGTCCACCATCCCAATGTAAGCACTGTTGACATTTTGTTTGATATCTGTATATTTAGTTTTATCACTAAGTCATGGACAATTTACCATAGAAATGAAAAATGTAAACATCAGTTTTATGATTATTTTTATATTATGCTATAATCAGTTCCCCACTGATATTTACTTTGTTACTTTTCACTATGATAAATGCTGCAGTAAACACCCTGTGTCATATATATTATCATTCTGCCCAGTTTCCTCTCTAGAACCAATTTTTACAATTTGTAGGTTGAAGTATTTCATTACATTTCACATGTTTTTTGTTTAGTAGTTTTCTATCATACAACTTCTGATTGAGCATGTTTAGATTTTTTAAATGATTAAAATAAATTATTGTATTATAATAAGAATTTATGGCTTATTCTTTTTGGTGAAGTAATTGTATAGCCAAGTTTATTGAAGCTTTGAATCAGTTTACCTGTAATTCGGAGTCATTAGGCTCTGCATAAAAGTTTGCAGATGCTGATGAATTTATAGGAGTTACAATATGAGGATCTGTGGCAGCTTTTTTTTTTTTTTTTTTTTTGAGACAGGGTCTCGCTCTTGCTCAGGCAGTCTTAAACTTCTGGCCTCAAGTAATCCTCCCGCCTCAGTTTCCCAAAGTGCTAGGATTTACAGGCGTGAGCCACTGTGCCCAGTATGGTAGCTATTTTTATCACCTATTAGACAACATTTTTATTTTGTAGAGTTGAAGTTATCAAAAGTACAGATATTACTGACTTTTTCCTGACTTTAACATTCCGTGGTGATTTCACAAGACTCGGTGTGTTATTCTGGCAACAATTCTTGCCAGACTTGTTTGTGGTTCTTTTGTAATCATTTAAGTTTACAGCCTGATGAGGTTTGACATATGTATACACCTGTGTAACTACCACCCAGATCAAGATATTGAAAACTGCCGTCTATAGGAGAGGGTTTCTTCACGCTTCTCTGCATCATCCTTCCCTATCTACCACTTACCCAGGCAGTCTCTAATTTCTAATACCATAGATTAATTTTGTCACTTCTACATATCAATAGGATCATATATTATGTACTTGTTTTGTGTCTGGCTTCTTTTCCTCAACAATGTCTGCCAGTAATATTTCATGTATTGACAGTTATTCTCACTGCTGAGTAGTAATCCACTGTGGATATGCCACACTTTATCCATTCATCTGTTGATTGTCATTTGAGTTGTTTCCATCCTAAGTTCCTATGAATGTGAACCTGCGTACAAGAGTCTTTGTGATGATTGTTTTTGCTTCTCTTAAGTAAACATGTAGAAGCAGAATTTTGGGGTCATAAAGTAAGTATATATTTAACTTTATAAGAAAGTGCCAAACTGTTTTCCAAAATGGTTTTACCATTTTTCATTACCATCAGCAGTGTGTGAGAATTCAAATTCCTTGCCATAATTTATTTTAGGCAATTTTCTGTTACCTTCTTTCTGCTACAATGACAGGGTTTTTTTATTTTGTTAGAGTAACACTTTGGTTAGGTAGTTATGCATTTTTAAAGAGCCAAAAAACTCTTTACAGACAAGACAGAAGTCTATAATCAAAACATGACATGAAAAGCAAGATTTTAGGATACTCTGGGTTCATGAGTTATCAAAGAGAAGGGTAAATTTTATCATCAGACTTTCAGCAACACCTTTAATGGCTAGGCACTTAGTTAAGACCTTATTCTAACACTTCTTTCAGAGTCTCTGCTGCTGCTTGAATTGTAAAAGCTGCAATAGAAATATGTTTCTTTACTTCTGTCCAGGCCCAGTGAGGGTCTGCTTTATTTTCAATATCAAACATCGCATCGTAGATCCCAGGAAATGATTCTCCAGCATATTTGTTATGGCTACTCGGAGCAAAGATGATGTGCCTAAAAGAAAAAAAGAAAGAGAAAAAAAAAAAATATGGCATGTTCAACTAAAGAGTATATATATGAGGGCTGTCCAGAAAGCATCCATGTGCTATGGTTCTCGTCGTATTAAAAACAGCTGGATACTTTCCAGACAGCACATTTTATAGGTTTTTATTTTTTGTTAGACCACATCTTATTATAGACCACATCTTATTATATTACTATGTTTTCTCCTCAAGTCCACTTTTGTTACTCCATTAGGAAGATATATGTATTTGATCTGAGATATTTATGCAAGGTATAATTTTAAGCAAAGAAAGTAGCTGACATGCATTTGCTAAGACGTCTCAGGAATCATACCATGTTGCTCACCCATACAGTTGGAAGAAAGTAAATTCTTTCTTGTAAGTTGTTCATAGTAGTTGTGTAACTGCCTGTGAGCATCCATAAACATGGTGATAATGTTTGCTTTATGAATATTTTTAATAAGAAAGAAGATTGAGGGGCTAATTTTATGTTGCTTTTTTAATAGATTCAACAAGAATGGCATTTGTCCCTAATACCTTTCAGATATTAAAAAGCAATAACTTAAGGAAGTTTGTATTCCCAAAGTATCATAAACACCAAGGATAATGAAGCCCATTCCACAAAAGTAAAACAGTTATATGTGGGTTGCCCACAAAGATATATTTAATTTCTGATCTAGAAGGAAAGTTTTACAATTGCTTTCCTACTTCACATAAGTAACTCAAGAGATAAAGCTACTTCTTTCCCCAATAAATGTGTGGAACTTTGCTTTCAAGAGAGGGACATATTTTATTAAACACTCTTATCAGGAATTAGGTCCAACAGTCAAATCCTAGAGCTTATTCAAAATGTAAATCTACTGTAAGAAACACTATAGGGCTCTGTATGTCAATATTAATGATCAAAGAAATTTATACTGCTAATCACTTAGATATACCAAAGCACATCAGGATTTATCACTCTTGCCTTTTAAATTTCAATGTGGCCTCAAATGGAGCTTTCTTATTAAAATCAGTACATATGCTAAGCTGTTTACAAGCATTGATATTCTGACCTGTAGAAGAGTCAGGAGATTAGAGAAAAAAGTCATAGGTCCTTAATATAACTACCCTCCTCTGGAGAATTGTAAAGGGAGGGATCACTTGAGCCCAGGAGTTCAAGACCAGCCTAGGCAACATAACAAGACCCTGTCTCAAAAATATATATGTAATCTTAATATCCAGCTAACAGTTAAAAATGTATTCTAAAAAACATGGTACAGTTTTTTTGGAGAATAATTTGGCAGTAACCTAATCAAATTTTCAAATGTGCTTATCCTTTGACCCTTAAATCCCAGGTCCTCCCTTATAGAGATATTAACAAATATTTATACAGGACACAAGGATGTCCTATTCTAGTACTTTTCATAACAGTAAATAATTGGAAAAAAACTAATTAAAAAGTCGATAAGGATGAGTTAAAATTATAGATGTAACCCATACGATGGAATGCTATTGTAACAGAGTAGTCACCTCTTCTCCCATAGATATGGAAGCATAAAATTGAGAGTGAGGAATATGTAACAAAGGAGAATAGGTAACAACAAAAATATTTTCTATCTCATTAAAACTTCCCCCACTCTTTTTGGGAACTGTGGCCTGGCCTACATCCCTGCCTGCCTCGGACAGGGAGAATGTCTTTTGTTCTCTATGTTACAGGAGATAGCTCAGCCATCCCTTTTTATTCTATATGTTTCTATAGAGTCAATTTTTTATAATGATAAAATATAGATATTTTTCTTATAAATAAATAAATACATAAAGATAGATTAATAACACTCAAGAGAGGGCTAACATTGTAGGTATTGCTTTCAACTTTTTGAATTATATAAATACTTAACTGATGGTTGCTATTTCATTTGTATCAATGAAGAAATAAACATTTGTGTTCTTATTTATAATTTATAAAAATAGCCGCTGTTTTCTGAGTGCGTCCCTTTCTGAGATAAATCTTCAATTTATTTTAAATCTACAAACCTATGGGGTAAAAGCAATTATAATCTCCATTTAAGAGCTGAGGAATCTGAGGTTTAGAGGCATAATTTTCCCAGGTCACACTTAGGACGCAGCACAGCTGGGCTCTAAAAGCCTGTGCTTGTAATTATTTAAATGTTAATACTAATCACTAACATTTATAAGAAAGATAACATAGAACTATGTTTTGCATAGCTTTATAAATAGCTTTATAAAGTAGCAAATTATCATCATCTTAATTCAGATGGGAAAACCGTAGAAGTGACTTGCTCTAAATCACACAGCTGTAAGTGAACTAGAACACAGATTTTCTGACTTTAAATGCTAGGACCTTTCTAATTTCCACCAACAAACCGGTTTAAAAGGGATCTTAAGGAAATAGAAGCATACGGCCAAGATACTGAAATAAAACATGATGTAAAGATACAGATGCCTTTCAACTTAATGGGATTATGTCCTGATAAACCAATCATAAATTGAAAATATCATAAATCAAAAATGCATTTAATACACATAAACTACTGAAGATCTTAGCCTAGGCTACCTTAAATGTGCTCAGAACACTTACATTAGCTTACAGCTGGGCAAAATCATCTAACACAGAGCCTATTTTATAACAAAATGTTTATTATCTTGTAATTTATTGAATACTGTATTGAAAGTGAAAAAAACAGAATGATTGTATGGGTACTCAAAGTATAGTTTCTACTTAATGCATGTTACTTTTGCGCCATCATAAAGTCGAAAAATTGTAAGTCGAACCATTTTTAAGTTGGGGACCATCTATATTTCTTTAGGTGAAACATGACATACATCTTTGAAAGCCGAAAATGTTATACAGAAATAGAGCTAGACTTATTCTACTTGACTGTGAAGAACAGAACAGAGTCAAAGGGAGAAAATTACGGGAAAATAGATTTCAGATCTTTATGAAAAAAACTTTATAATAATTAGACCTTCCCTAAAGTAGAATGGGGCTTCCTCAGGAGGTAGTAAGCTTCCTATCACTAGAAGATTCAAACAGAGACTGAACAACTACTTAATCTGAGAATCTATAGAAAGGATTCACGTGGACGTTGAACTAGATGAGCTCTAAGATTCTACAGCATGAAGATTTTGTTAGAGTTCTTTTTCAACTATCATTTACCATTTCACTCACAGCAAAGCAATAAACAGTACGAAATTTATCTTTCTAATTTACATATTATACTATTATTAGATCTTGCCCATATTCCTTTCAGTCAACATAGTCACCTTCCACTCATCTGATGGCATTAAAGATGACTTTGGGGATGCTGTTTTTGGTCATAGTGATGCGTACCCTTTAGTGGGATACCTGTTATTTCCTTACCTATAGAACCGCCTCCCTGGTAAACCAAGAGGATCGATGAATGCTCTTTCCAGCAGCATCAATTGGTCATTCATGATTCTCACTGCAATGGGACTTTGAGAACAAGATATACATAATTGTAACACTTACCATGGAACCATGTTTTGAAATAATATTAAATAAAGACAAGGTATGGGAAAATAAACATCTAAAATCAACAGATTTTAAACAAAATGCATATTAACATATCAAGCTTTACATGGTAAGCTACATATAACATCAGGGTCATCCTGACATTTTTAATAAGCAGAGAAATCCACTGGAAAATGGTTTATTTGTCTAGATCACAGACTGATAAAAAAGAACTGAAAGGCCAGGCATGGTGGTTCATGCCTGTAATCTTAGCACTCTGGGAGGCCGAGGGAGGATCACTTGAGGTCAGGAGTTCGAAACCAGCCTCTGCAAGAAGAAGACCCCCATCTCTACTAAAAAAAATAAAAAGAAATTAGCCAGGCAACTAAAAATATAAAAAAAATTAGCCAGGCATGGTGGTGCCTGCCTGTAGTCCCAGCTACTTGGGAGGCTAAGGCAAGAGGATTGCTTGAGCCCAGGAGTTTGAGGTTACTGTGAGCTAAGCTGACACCACAGCACTCTAGCCCGGGCAACAGAGCAAGACTTTGTCTCAAAAAATCAAAAAAAAAAAAAAGGAACTGAAAGATATTCTTTATTTATTTCTCGGAGGATAGCCAAACTTCCTGGAAAGGTAGACAAAAGTGAACTATCATGTTGTTCCTGATAAGCCATTCAGTTCTGTGGAAGAAAAGAGCAGATAAGGAAGGGCTGGGAAATAAAGAGTAAATGAAGGTTTCTGGAGTCTGTAAGAAGGGTAGGAGATAGCTGCACACAGTGGACAGAGAACTCCCTTTCACAATCTATCTTTTTGGGGAGCTGAATAAGTTCCCTGGGCTCTCCTACAATCTCAGGGAGAGGCCCTTCAAAATGACTGACATAGCTTTCTGTCGATATGCAAATTATTCTGATTAAGTCTGAAAAAATAATTGTGACATAGACTAGACCAATTTATGCTTGTTATGTAATGTTTTATTTTGAATATACCTTTTAAACTATTTTTTTTTTTTAAGGAAGAAAAGGTTAGCTTTATTTCACAGAATCAGGATAAATCATTAAGGATGAAAGAGGCAGTGCCAAGAATAAAATTCAAGTCACCTGAAAGCACTTTATGGAAAATCTACATATTCCTATAATAGAGTTCTTCTAAAGAACTAGTTAAAATATATCATTCCTTAATTTGTGGATATAAGTGAGTCTAACAGTTGCACAGGTCAATCTGAAACATGTCACTAACCTGGTGACTGTGCCACGAGGGCCACAGCCAGTGAATAGCTTTTAAACTATTTTCAACCTAAAAGTGGCAAGAAGTTAAATGAAATGCAAAAAAGTATCAATGAAAAAAGAATTTTACTTTTTTTTTTTTTCCAGTGATAAGAAAACAGAGTCTCACTCTATTGTCCAGGCTGAAGTTCTTTGGGTGATCACAGTTCAGTGCAACATCAAACTCCAAACAGCTAGGACTACAGGCGTGTGCCACCAGGCCCAGCTAATTTTTAAAGACTTTTTTGTAGAGACAGGATCTTAATATGTTGCCCAGGCTGATCTCGAACTCCTGATCTCAAGTGATCTTCCCACCTCAGCCTCCCAACGCACTAAGCATGAACCACCACACCCTGCCGAAAAAAAGAATTTCTAACCTGATACACAGGAGTATCAGACAAGGGACTGTAATGAAATATATTATAAATACACTAAACCTGTAGAGCTATGAATTACCAGCTATAGTCAGAATTCTCATCATGCCAACTCCTAAAGACATGTCTCTTTAGCCATGGACTTGGGCCAAAGTCAAGATGAGCTTTTAGTCCACCATTCAGAGCAATGCTCCTCAAACTTTAGTGTTAGTATAAATCACCTAGGGGTCTTGTTAAAATGCAAAATTCTAATTCAATGTCTTGGGTGGGGCCTGATATTCTTTTGCCTTTGTAATAAGTTCCCAGGTGCTGTGGCTGCTGCTGCTGGTAGTCTGCAGACTCTAATTGCAATGATTTAGAGGTGAATGCTTATGTGAGTTAAAACAGTTCATTCTAGTAACGAGATTGCTTTTCAAATAGTAGCCATCTGAAACTTACTTATTAAGATCAACTTGAGTAAGTCTTCTATGAAAATCTGAAGCAGCCTCTGAGAAGTTTTTCACAGCAGAAAATAAGGAGTCTTTTTTAAAAATAGAAAAGTAGAAGATAAATTAGTAAGCACAAGTGCTTCATATTTCAGAGGCTCACTTTCCTGCCCTTCCCATTCCAGACTGATTTGACTGAGTAGATGCTGAAACCATTTTTCTACTAAGCCTTCTTGGAGATCCATGACAAGTTATTAGAAAATATCACAACAAATAAATATTGTATGAAAACAAAAAATGGCTAAATTTGTTCTTAAGGAAATAACTTTCAAAAGTCTAGGACATATAATTCCTTAACCAATGGTTCACCAGAAAGCCAACATTCACTTCTTTATTCGTTCATTCAATACGTATTTTTTGGGACAACTATTATATGCTGGACACTGGATACAACTATAAATAAACTATGATTCTGTAATTATTGCAGAATAAAACAATAACATTTTTTTGTTTTCAAATAGTGGATTTAAGATCTTGTTCAAATGACAACCTGTGACAAACTGATACATTAGACTCTGAGAAAGAGGATCAGGTTTGGCTTGCTCAGACTTTTCTTTAGTTTACAAAATTTCAAAGGAAAGTAATTAGGTTCTCAGTACACTTGTCCCTCAGTCTCTTTTGGGGATTGGTTCCAGGACCCCTACAGATATCGAAATCTGCAGATGCTCAAGTTTCTGATATAAAATGGTGTAGCATTTGCACACATCCTCCTCTATACTTTAAACCATCTCTAGATTACCTATAATACCTAATACAATGCCTACATATCACTTCATTCATGTGGATTCAACATAGTACTCGGCACACAGCGAATTCAAGTTTTGCTTTTTCGAACTTTGTGGAATTCTTGCCAATTATTTTTGACCCACGGTTGGTTGAATCCACAGATGCAGAACCCATAGATACAGAGGGCCAACAATATATTGTATTTTTTATTACAACACCCCACTTATTGTTTTCCATATTTTTGAAAAAGGACTTTAACATACATTATTGATTAGTTGTTTCTATCAATCCTGTGATGCAAGCAAAGCAGGAGACAAAATATTCATTTTACAGATACAATACTTACATATCAGGACATGGGATTTCTTTTAGGTCACACAGGTAGTGAATGGTACATTCAGTCTAAGTACATTCAGTGTAAAAAACAGGGGCTTTGGGTCCTAGATATCCCTTAAGCTTTAACTGTCATTTTTTTTAAAACTTGTTCAAATAAAATAATCTAATAATATATGGAATGGAAGCCAAGAGAAGAGAGTATTGAAGATTGAATTTTAAATTTCAAATGCAGTACAGAAGTCAAGATAGATAAGAACTGAAATGTGTCTTCAGATTTCGTGACACAGGTCAATGACAACTTTGGCAAGAACATTTTCTCTAGAGTAGTAGGGTCATAACACAGCACAGTGGATTGGTTGGCAGGAAGTAAAGAACTATAGATAGGGAGTATAGATTATGTATTCATCCATTCATTTATCCAATCATACCTTCATTCCTTCGTTAATACATTTTCTCAGGAACAGTTTTTGTCTGGCACTAAATGAAGAATTTGTAAAGGAAGTGTACATCAGATAGAAGAAATGTTAAAATAGAAAAGATTTCTTTCTATGATAGCTTAAGAAAGAAAAAAGAAAAGATAAGAGAATATTTAATCTGATGGATAGTCCCCAATGGTTATAGAGATTTTGAAAATATGGCAGAGAAAAGCATTAAATCAAACTTTAGAAGAAGGTAAGCAGGTAGAGGAATTAACGTTGCATAAAGAGAGCCCTTCTATTATAACTGTGTAGTTTCTGTCCCTTGGTTGGATCCTGACTTATACAAACTAATAATAGATAATTTACCAAACAGGAATCATGGTATTTAGGATGATATCTGGATAATGGATAGCCACAGATCTATAAATGTCCATTTTTCTGCAGGCTCTGCTTATTTCTCCAGTTTGATCTCTCTTCATTTCCCCTATCTTTGCAGAGATACTCCAATCATATAAACACAATTTCCTACATTTTCTTTGCTTCACCTTATTTTCTAGATCACAGTACCTGCTCTTCATAACTTCATAAAGATTACTAATCCTTTATGTAATAATATTCAACAGTCATCGCTGACCACTCCATACCTATTCTCTGTGCTCTTACAGTACTTTTATGTACCCCCATAATAACTTGTCCTCTGCATTTTGCCTTCTCCATCCCCAGAGGAGACTTTTAGCCCTTTCAGGACTATGACTGTGTCTTACACATCTTTATATCTCCCAAGAAAAACACAGTACTTGGTACACAGTAGACATTCAGTACATATATGATAATTTTGATATATGCTAAGAATATGTGCCCCCAGAATAAAGAAAATAGTTACAATAAAACAGCAATAATGGGTAACATTCATTGAGCACTAAGTGCCAGCCACCACTGCTTCTATATATTACCTAACTAAATCTCTACAACAATCTTTGAAACATGTTAATTCTTTTTTATTTTTTTTTTTCACCATTTCACTCATATGAAATCTGACACATAGAAAAGTTAAGTAATTTTCCCAAGGTCACACAGTGACCAAATGGTAGAGCCAGTATCTGAACCAGGCAAACTGCTTCTAGGCCCAATGCTCAATGCTACTGTACTACATTATTATTTCATCCCTACTCTACAGGAGATACACAGTATAGCACAGCAAACATTAAATGGCCAGTTATAAAAGGAAAGAATGCTTATAACTATGTAGAAAATCCTTCATGTAGATAAACACTAAAAGATATATGCAGTAATAATGATAATGATAATTAAAAATACATCTGTAATGGAATTCATGGTTTTCTCTACTTTTCAATCTTTTATGATAATGCTGCATTTTTCTAGTATTGTTCTGTAACAGTAAAAATGTGCTTAAAGGCAGTAATATAGGAAAAATGTTTACCATCCTAATGTTTGTGGCAATAACTTGGCCATAAAGGATTAATTTTACACAGATCAGATTAAATCCTATTCTTTAATAGGTATTTGTTTAAAAGATTTGTCTAGAAGTCAGAATTAGTGAGAAAAGGATATATGCTAGTATGAAACAATATGCATTAATCATGATAGGAGATAATATCTCAAAGCTCTATCTTAAACACTGTAAAATCTGTCCAACCATTTCTTACCAAAGGATACTCCATGGTCTCTCAATTGTTGGTCATGCTTCTTGGATAAATTATAGATACTTGTTGCATAATTTTGCAAAGCTTTTGCATAGTCTTTAATATTAAAAGGAATGATTTTAGCGTCTGCAAGTTCATATACCAGTGCTCCTCGTAATTGAGCCACAGAAAGTTGTTTTTTAAATGTGGGGTCATAAAAATTCTCTACCAGTTCAAATGTCTCATAAATTGTGTGGTATACTGGGTAGCTGCTGTACTTTTCTGTTTTCTAAAAAAAAAAAAAAATGGAAAGAGACAAGTATAAACAAACATTATTCAAATTATAATATTTTATGTAATCATAAAAATAACTATACAAAAAATACAACTATATAGCATCCTGAGCTTTATCACCATGAAGCAAAAAGTTAAAAATCTAAGCAAAATACAACTAAATATGCCCTGATTTAAAATTTTACCATTATTTGTTTTATAATTCATGTAACCTTCATTCAAAATGCTGCTCCTTGAAAATTTTTCTTATTGTATTTTTGATAACTAAAATTAGTAAATACATATTCAAACTGCATCTTAGCACAATTCAAAATTATCTATCAGTTGACTGGTAATAAAAGGTCTGGGCAGGTAAGTATCTGCATAGCTGGAGGATAATGTATTTAAGCAGAATATAATCCTTACTTCCCAAGCAGAATATAATCAAATGCCATTTAACCTTTAATAGATAATTAAGGGCTAAAATTATGAACGTGAATTATTACATAGTAATATCCTATATAAACATTTTTTTAATTCTTAGGTCTACGTATTCTAATTTTCGTTTTTACCATCCACTACCTTGTTATAAGGCTATCATTCTTACTGCTTTTAGTACCACTAAAAAGTAATCCCTGTATCAGTCCTCTTCTTTTATCTAACTATCTGCTTCTAATCTATAGTGGTCTTCAAAACTAGATAATTTTGTTCAAATTGATGACATTATAAAACTGAACAGGCCTTGAAAAAGATTTCAAACACATCTTTTATGTATTAAATGTAATGAATATTAACACATCTTATATGTATTAAATGTAATGAATGTTATACAGCATTTATAAACATACTTTGGGTTATTGTAACTTGATTTTCTTTCTTTTACTGTATTCTGAATAGTCAAATTTATAAATGATATATGTATTATGTCACAATATATACATTATATATTATATATGGGCAAGCAACATGGTGTATTGAATTATGATTTGAAAATTGATTAAAGTTTATGATAAATCTGTATCTATTAATGTAATCTGCAGTTTGGTTTATGAAATAACTTATAACATTGACAAGCAAACATATATGTTGGTTATATTACAAGTATGTGCATATCCATTCAGGATGTTTGTGTGACAATGGTGCAAACCAGTCAGTGCAGAACAGAAAAGAGGATAAAGTTAAAAAAAGAAAATTGCTTTACTGGCTAACCAAGAGCCCTTACCTCAGATGACAGTCAAGACAGGGAGTATGAAGTGGGGCTGCTTACAATAAAGAATCTTAGCCTAGTGTTCCCCTTAACTAAAATATGTCCTTTAATTACACTTTTCCTCAGAAAGAGCATTTCACCACCTTTAAGACTCTTCTATACAGAATGAGATTTTTCTGGCAAATCCTGCATCTGAAAAAGGATCTGAACTACTCAGTACTGATAACCAGCTAAGTATCTGGCGTTACTCTGTGAACTGTCATTTCACTGAATAACTCTGGTAATGAAGTATTCATGAAATAATTCAAATTATTTCCTAGTCCATCTTCAAAGGGACAAGCAGTCTATTTCTGTTCCAGGAACGCTTGCCAGGCCACATGTCCACCAAATGTCTGGTGCCAAACAACTCAATGACAGAGTTCTCACCAAAGGAATGTGGATGAAATGCTGTATATTCAAAATGATTAAATGGTTTACCTTATTCTTAGTGTAACGGGCTCTGCCTGAAGCAATTCCAAGTCTCTGAAAATAAGCTTCAAAATCACTTCCCGATCCCAGCTTATTGATTCTAGATGTAAAATATAGTACACACACACACACACACAGAAGTAAATGATACAATGTTAAATAGATGAGACAATGAATATTGTCCCAAGAATAGCAAAGAATTATATGTATACGTCTAAGAATTAAGTAAAGTTTAACCATGTTCAAGACACTTTCCTATCATCTGCTGAAAAACTGCCATGATAAACCTATAAAGCTACATTAAATACAAGAAGTTTGGCAGTGTCACCAAAGACTGCAGCCTGATGATGATGCTCTCTTCAATATTTCCAGCATTTATAGTTTTATTTAGCGGGGAAAACAACAAAGACATCAGTCCTGCCCGCAGAGAACTATCATCTAGTAAGAAATTGCCACAAAGAAGTCTGTATTTGAGACCATGAAGAATCTAAAAATGTGCCTTACTTCATTTCAGAAATAAATCTAATCACAATATATTTCCTTGCATATAAGAAACCACTATCACTGAATCTATTCACATATACATACATATAGATATATAAAATGTAATGAAATGGAAAATTACTTGTGATATAAGTCAGTAAAGCAGCATATAAAGTTGCATATGAACTAAGAATGTTAACTATATATTTCCAAACTATTAGATTATTAGATATGTTTTTAAGATTGAGACCTTCAATGTTTTTAAAATCTTTTTTGTATTCTACTATTTTTCTTAAATTAGCATATGAAACTTTTATAATGGAAACATGTAACCTTTCATAAGACTGATCCATTGGTACAACTTGAGTATCCCTGATCCAAAATGCTGAGGACCAAAACTATTTCAGATTTCAGATTTTTTCAGATTTTCAATATTTGCATATACATAATGAGATATCTTAGGGGTAGGATTCAAGTCTAACCATAAAATTCATGTATGTTTCATATATACCTTATACACATAGCCTGAAGGTAATTTTATACAATATTTTTAAGAATTTTGTGTATGAAATAAAGTTTGTGTTAAATACTTAGTGTGGAATTTTACACGTGTGGTATCATGTTGGTACTCAAAAAGTTTTGGATTTTGGAGCATTTTGGATTTAAGATTTTCAGATTAAGGATGCTCAACCTGTATATTAGAAATAGCATTTCAGTAGAAAACAAATGTAAAATAAACTCAAGGAAGCTTGAGTAGTATGAATAAGAAGAATAAATCAGTATTTATATAAAATCTAAATTGTATGTAAAGACACAATTTGGTGGTTATTAAATAATGCCCCTTAATAAATGTAGAAGGAAATAATCCATCATGAGATTTTTACTTCATCATTATCATTTGAAGTTATAATATATTATTTATTAATGTATATTACTTATTAATGGCTAATAATGTAGCAATATCATTATGGCTACAAATTTGCAAAGCTAGATCTATCTGTGCTCTATTGCACGCTAAATGACCTAGCTGTGCTGGCTAATCAGCCAAAACAAAGGCTGGACAGAGGAACTTTATTATCTTTTCTTTACTCAAATTATTAAGCAGATATCTGAGAATTGCACGTTTGGAGAAACAAGGGGCAAATGAGATGCCACAATTTATCCTATGGTAGAAAAAAATGCATACAAGTAATTTACCTAGGAAAATTTTTATTTTCAGGTGAAGGGTCTTTTTCTAACCAGCTTTCATAAAGTGATTTACGATCAAAACCATCATCAGGGCTGGAGATCTAGAAAGATACATCAAATACTGGGAATTAGAGACAGAAGCAAATAAATTCATGCCAAAATAAACCCATATATTATTTCATCAACTTGTACTTCTACCTATATGTGCATATATGTATCATATTCATTAACAGAACTACATTTTTTGCAAATGGCAAGAAATAATCTAGCCCAAATTCTTTTATTTTTATTTCTTAAAATTTTGCTATGTTGCCCAGGCTGAGAAAATGACAATGAAATTTAAGAGCATCCAAGAAACATGTTAGGTACTGTCACAGGTTTTTGAATACTTGTCCTGTTTTAATCTCATCCCATCTCTATTGAGATGCACAAAAGCATTGTGCTTACTGTTAACATAGGCCCTTACCATTCCAACAAGTAGAAGGTAACTGTGGTGAATCTCAGAGTAATGGCAGAGCTGAGAAGTAGTCACTTGTCCTGAGCTTAATATGGATGAGATGGTACTTCATCACTGCATACAAAGTCCTCAGCTTAGAAACAGTCTTGGCACTCCAGAGAACCATTCCCTTCCCCACTAGCATGTTGCAGCTAAGAGGTTTTCTGTTCATTTTTCCAGACAGCTGACTGCTCTACTCTGCTTCTGTCCATTGGCAACGGCTGAGAAAGATTCTGTTCCATTTCCTACATCCTGCTTGGATTGAATTCCCAGCAAAATCCTCTCATTTTCTGGAATCATATTATCTCAATCTAATGCTAACCAGAACTGTGTCCCATACAATTTAGATGAATCTTTAAAAAAAAAAAACAGAGAGAGAGAGAGAGAGAGAGAGAGATGGGGTCTATGCATTGAACTCCTGGGCTCAAGCTATCCTGCCTCAGCCTTCCGAGTAGCTGGAACTACAGGCGAATTCCACGATGCCTGGCCAGATCAGTCCTAACTGCTTTAGCTACATGCATTGTCAGAACAAATAGCCCTCTTCTGACTTATCAACACTTTGTCCCATTTCTTGCTCCATCAGGCAGCTGCTCTTCTCTCTAAGCTCAGCCCTTCCCCTCACCCCCACTCTCCCCTCATGTCACCAGCATGGTTTGACTATTTGTGCCAACACACACTAGAGGTCGACAAAACTGTAATAATCAGTTTATAGGACAGTAAAAAAACATCTCCTTTGTCTACCGGGTCTTGGTATGGCCATAGATAAGCATTCACCTTTGTACAAACGGGCATAGACATAAACCACTCCCTTATTGGCCCCCAAATTCCTATCATTCCTGACATCAAAGGCAGAACAGCCATCTCTCTAGCACAGCACAAATCATAAATTCCTATCCTGAAAAGAGTTCTCCCAATAAGGATTTTCTTTAAGCTTATTTTTAGATAAGATGCTTTTATGGGACATTCCAACGAAAGGATCAACAACATCAGCTGCTCAAGATGGTGAGAGAGTGGTGATGAGGATTAAAAGAGGACTCTCATTTGGGAGAACTAGTTTTTAAAGACACTAACAGTAAAAAGGGAGGGACAAAATTAAAGAAGATTAGGAAAAAGTACCTAGAGAAAAGGGATACCTACTTTACATTGTTATCTAAAGCTGACCTCAAACAAACATCTCTATAAGTAAATTTTATAGCAGGGAACTATTTAAATGAAGGGCACAGATATTAAATGAGTAGACATATAATGTTTAGAGATTCAGAGTGCTTTAACTTTCAGAATATTTTTTACTTCTAAAACTCATTTAATATTTATAAAACACCTGTGTGATCAGTAAGCATGGAGAATTATTTCCATTTTGCCTTTAAGCTTGCTACTTAATTTATTCACTACGTGGACATACAATAATGAGCAACCTTGTTAGAAATTCTTAAACAATTTCTCCATCACCAGATTTCTGAACTCCCTGGCCTATTTGTTATCATCTTTCCACCAACATCTTTTGCTTAGGCCGTGCTGAGCTGCCTACAGGTCAGGGAAATGTTCTTCCATACCTCCACATCTTTTTTGGGTACTGTGTCCTCTGCTTAGAATGCCTTTTCCCTTACTTCCACATCCTTTCATTTAATAGTCACCAATTACTATTACAAGCATTAATTATTCTGTAAACATTCTCTATGCTTCCCAACTTCCCCCAGCCACCCTAGGATTTTAGATTCTTTATTCCTTAATTGTTCACCATTGCATGTAATATCAAATATTCTAGTAAACTATAATTCCTCATTTTGGCCGGGCGTGGTGGCTCACGCCTGTAATCCTAGCACTCTGGGAGGCCGAGGCGGGTGGATTGCTCAAGGTCAGGAGTTCGAGACCAGCCTGAGCAAGAGCGAGACCCCGTCTCTACTAAAAATAGAAAGAAATTATATGGACAACTAAAATATATATAGAAAAAATTAGCCGGGCATGGTGGTGCATGCCTGTAGTCCTAGCTACTCGGGAGGCTGAGGCAGTAGGATCGCTTGAGCCCAGGAGTTTGAGGTTGCTGTGAGCTAGGCTGACGCCATGGCACTCACTCTAGCCTGGGCAACAAAGTGAGACTCTGTCTCAAAAAAAAAAAAAAAATAATTCCTCATTTACAGCTCTGCATCCTCTCTAGATTACAAAGTCTTTGAATTCAGTGACCCTGTCCTTTTATCATTGTTGCTGCTATAATTCATTTTACAAGGCCTGATACATAGTAACAACTCAATATTTCTTGAATGAATGAGTAGCTAAGGCAGTTTTTGAACCCCAAGCTTTTCCATTCCAGCTCAGTGTACTTTCTGCTACATCAAAATGCCTCTGCCAGATAAATATTATATATCCTATATATTATAACTATGTATATAATTATTAAGAGCTATTATTAGAAAAAAGAGACTGGTGATATTATCTTCATAGTTATGTCATATAAGTAAATAGTATATGAAAGATTTTGTTTTGTCATATTATCTGTTCTATCACCTATCAACTATGTTCTATCACCTGTTAATAATAAGCACCAGAAATTTAGGGGAAAAAGTATTATTCTTTTATCCATTCATCAGCAAACATAGTACAACAGATCTCCTTATATACCTCTTTTGTCAGTTTATACACCAATTGGTAAAGAAGGGGTGTACAATCAACTCTTAGAGTATAATTGCCTGAAAAATAAATAAGACACAAAGAGTATTATTTCATACTTCCAAATGAAATTCCATTTATGTTTAACTCTAACTTTAGTTTCTAATTTTAAACAAGACATTATGGTCTTCAAATCAAAGACATCATTCTCATGGAACAAAACAGGGTGGAAATAATTAATCAGGAGCAAGAGAGGCTACAGCACATATTTTAGACAGAAGAAGGTCTAGGTAGACTTTGGTTGCTAAGGCAGCAGCTTCCACAGCGATTGTAAGAGTCATCTTTACAGCAACATTTCTTAGGGGGACTTTGGCAAAGGAAATGGTAAGGCTACAACATTCATTTCTTATTTTGTTTCTTTCAATTCAATAGTATATATCAAGACACTAGACAAGAGCATGTGAGTAATCAGTAAGTATGCTCTGACATGTATCTAGAAATAATGGCAATGCAGTAAAAGTCTAGACACACAAATCTCATATGTCAGATTCAAAAGGAAGTTTTTAGTTTGTGCTTACTTCAAATTTGTTACAATAAAAACACAAACTATTTCTGTATGAAATTTTCTGTGAAATATTTCTTTTGAAATATTTTGGCCTAATTCCTTTAATATCTCCATAGAAAAAATGTGATTATAGTTTTAAGTAGTAATCTAATAAAGACATGATAAATATACCAAAGAAATTAGGAACAATAGCTTAGTCATGAATCATATTGATTCATATGAATAATAATCATCTTCTTTGTGATAAAAATGGAAAATGAAGGTGTTATTAAGGCATCTCATACGAAGAGGTGTCATATAAGTAAATAGTGTAGTAAAGATTTTGTTTTGACTTATTATATATATGAGTCAACTATGTTCTGTCACCTATTGAAAACAAGCACCACAAATTTAGCAGAGGTAGCTAACAAGTTGGAGTTTCTAGACTTAAAGGATAGTCTACTGCTCAACAATAAATAAAAATTACCTGGAATGAAACTTACCTTCTATAGATGAATCTGAGTTGATATAAGCAATGCTTCTCTCCTGGAGTATTTTTGCATTCTCCTATCATTGAAGCAAAATTGTTACGTAAGTCACAATATTTACAATTGTGAAAATATAAACAAGAAAAACAAATTAATTTTATGGAAAAGTAGTTTATAAAAACCTTTATGAATCAAATACCTGTGCCTGCCTATGACCATAATTTCTGAGAAAATACTGAAAACTGGTTGCTTGACAAATTAATACAATTAAAACATGAAGAATACTATGAAATAGTAGCTATTCTTTATTAGCAATAGCAGACAGCCCTAAAGAAAAAAATATTTTTAAAGAGTGGTTCCTTGATTCCCTGCATCAGAATATGCAGGGGTGTGGACATATTCTAATGCAGGGATCATCAGCAATTCTGATTCAGCAGATCTGGATAGGGTGCCAGAATCTGTGATTCAGCATTTCTGGAACCCTACCCAGAACCGCTGAATCAGAATTGCTAAAAGTAAGGACTGGAAATAAATTATTTTCTAACAGATATCACCAGTAATTGATTATTACATACAACAAGTTTGAGATGCACTGTGAGTGTATACTCATGTAAATTTGCCATTTTAAAAGTGAGAAATATAAAATTTTCATTTATCTATATTTACTATATATATATATATATATATATACACACATATGGAGAAGTTAAAAAATAAAAAAAGGAGAGGAAGACAGAAAAAATTAAAGGGAGAGAAGGAGGGACAGTTAAGACAAAAAAAGACTCTCCCACACTCACACACTACACAGATTCAAGAAAGATAGAGGAAGATTAATGTAGTCACACACAAATGGGAACATGTAAGAGTCCTTCACTTCTCTCTCTCTCTAGCTAATCACCTTATGAGAACATGTTAGAGTAAAATCATTTAAAGCTGTGTATAGTTGTGGCACAAATAAAAACCGTCAACTCTTTGCACTTGCCTGCACAGGCCAGATGATAGTTGCTCCATTATAGAAAAATATAAAATCAGAGTTTCCATTATAATAGATTTATAGTAAAAA
Organism: Eulemur rufifrons; assembly: GCF_041146395.1. Classification (NCBI taxonomy): domain Eukaryota; kingdom Metazoa; phylum Chordata; class Mammalia; order Primates; family Lemuridae; genus Eulemur; species Eulemur rufifrons. Next base: position 40,116,136 of record NC_090988.1, read on the forward strand.
TAAGCACTATTCCTTATGTGTACTTAAAGAAGGGAAGTATGCTGCTGAATATGATCAAGAATCTGGTACAAAACTGGAAAAAGTATTAAAATTATCTTTTAATGCACATGTATATAAATTAATGCAAAACATATTTATTATTTTATATCTTAGATTTCTTTAGTCTTTATTTTAAGCTGCTGAAATTTAAATAAAAAGACACATGTAATTATGTATTACAAGAAATTACATATTTCCAAAAGTAAATGGCCTTCCACCATTACAGGAGTAGGAGAAAAAAAAGTAGCTGACCTAAAAATGAAATTTTATTCATCTAAATTAATATTCTATTTCCAAAATGTATATTCATAATACAAATGTAATAATAAAAATTTGCAATGTAAATATAGCAAAATTAATGTACACAAATCAGTAGCATTTCTATACACTAAAAACTGTCAAACTCAGAATCAAATCAAGAACTCAATACCATTTACAATAGCTGCAAAAATTAAAATAAAATACTTAGAGATATACTCAACCAAGGTGGTGAAAGATCTCTACAAGGAGAACTACAAAACACTGATGAAAGAAACTGTTGATGACACAAATGGAAAAACATCCCATACACATGGATTGGAAGAATCAATATTGTTAAAATGTCCATACTGCTCAAAATGATTTACATATTCAATGCAATGCCAATCAAAATACCAACATCATTTTTCACAGAATTAGGAAAAACAATCCTAAATTTCATATGGAATAAAAAAAGAGCCCAAATAGCCAAAGTAATGCTAAGCAAAAAGAATAAATCTGGAGGCATCACATTATCCGACTTCAAATTATACGACAAGGCTATAGTAACCAAAACAGCGCGGTACTGGTATAAAAGTAGACACATAGATCAATGGAACAGAATAGAGAACCCAGAAATAAAACCATATACCTACAACCAACCTATCTTTGAAAGCAGACCAAAACATACACTGGGGAAAGGACACCTTATTCAATAAATGGTGCTAGGAAAATTAGAGAGCCACGTGCAGAAGAATGAAACTAGATCCCTCTCTCTCACCATATACAAAAATTAACTCAAGATGGATTAAAGACTTAAATGTAGGCCCTGATACCATAAAAATTCTAGAAGAAAACTTCAGAAAAACTCTTCTGGACATTGGCCTTGGCAAAGACTTTATGACTAAGACCCCAAAAGCAAATACAACAGAAACAAAAATAAATAAATGGGACTTAATTAAACTAAAATGATTCTGCATGCCAAAGAAAAAAAATCAACAAACAGAGAACCTACAAAATGGTAGAAAATATCCAGAAACTATACATCAAACAAAGGACTAATATCAGAATCTACAAGGAACTCAAACAAATCAGCAGGAAAAAACAAATAACCCATTAAAAAGTGAGAAAAAGACATGAACAGAACATTTTCAAAAGAAAATATACAAATGACCAATGAAAATATGAAAAAATATTCAACATCTCTAATCATCAGGGAAATGCAAATTAAAACCACAATGAGATACCACCTTACCCCTGTCAAAATGGCCATTATTAAAAAGTCAAAAGGTAATAGACATTGGCTTGGATGCGATGAAAAGGAAATGCTATTCACTGTTGGTGGGACTGTAAATTAGTACAACCTCTATAGAAAACAGTATGGAGATTTCTCAAAGAACTAAAAGTAGACCTATCATTTGATCCAGCAGTCCCACTACTGGATATCTACCCAAAGGAAAATAAGTCATTATTCTAAAAAGACACATGTACTTGCATGTTTATTGCAGCACAGTTCTCAATTGCAAAGATATGAAATCAACCTAAGTGCCCATCAACTGATGAGTGGATAAAGAAAATGTGGTGTATATATATACACACACAAACCATGGAGTACTACTGAGCCATAAAAAGAAATGAAATGATATCTTCCATAGCAACTTGGATGGAACTGGAAGCGATTATCCTAAGTGAAGTATTTCAGAAATGGTAAAACAAATATCACATACACTCACTTACAAGTGGGAGCTGAATGATGGGTACACATGGTCATGCAGAGTGTTATAAAGGATTTTGGAGACTCGGGAGTAGGGAGGCTGGGAAGAGGGTGAGGCATCAGGTACAATGTACACTATTCAGGTGACAGGTACACTAAAAGCCCTGACTTCACCACTATACATTTCATCCATGTAACAAAAAACCACTTGTACCCACTAAATCTATTGAAATAAAATAACAACAACAACAACAAAAGACAAGTGATACCAGGCAAGTATCTGTGTGCATGATTTTTTTACCACTCCCATATTTATTTGATTCCTATTATTTTTATTATAGTATTTTAAAATAATGTAAGAGGAACTGAGTCAGAAGGAAAGTATTTTTAAAACTAAACACAATGACAAGAGAGGTATGCCATGCTTTAAAACAAGTCTATAAAACCTGGACTTATAAACGATAAAAAGCAGATGGTGGAGGGAAAGTAAGCAGTTATAGAGTACACCAATCTGTACGTAATGTATGAGCTTACCTTATACATTTAAGAACTTAGAGATTACTCAACAGAGAGACTAAGAGAAGAAGATGAAAGACAGGGGACCTAGGAGAGACACTTAAAGAACTAAGAGCTAGTGAAAATCAATCATATCTGAAGAAAAAAAATACCTCAAATTGTAAAGCAAGTCAATTTAGTAAAGTAATTCAATTTACAAAATTATCATCTTATGCTTAACAATTAAGCATATATTTTGTGAATGGTAAAATATACTTATGGTTCCAATTTTATATGGAATCCGTAAATGTGAAATTATAATTAAAATATAGCTATCCTAATAGAGTATCTTATATTTTCTCAGATGGAAGAACTCTGAGGAAACTTCAAAAACTTAAAAATTCACTCCAATGATCTGTGTCAGTTTTTAGATAAGTTAATTCACTTGTAAAAAGCAGCTGGCTAATTCTGATTATTTTCTGAGCTTACTGATTTTTCACAAAACAAATACAGTTGGAAACTGAAATATTTTTACATGAATAAATAAATTTGTCTATAGTCTAGTAATAAGAGGTTATTTTGTTTTGCCAAACTGATGTGAAAGTATTAACAAAAACAATTTCTTAAAATCTCTTGAGTCATTCTCCAAATTAAAACCATATTAGATAATGGAATCTATTTGTGACCATCTTGAGACACATATTTATTTTTTTCCCTGTTGACCAAAAAAAATAACAAGAATCTTCTCTGCTGTATTTACCTCTGCCCATTCTGTGGAACCCAGAAGTCCAAATTCTTCTGCATCCCAGCTTGCAAAAATAATAGTTCTTCTAGGTCTCCAGCCTGTAATCATTGTTAACATACATGGTTGGGTACCGCCCAAAAATAAAGGAACATTAAGTAAGTCACATTTTTTGTCATTACCTAGGAAAGAAATGTTATTTACCTCTACTCATCAGTTTTCCAAAACTCTGGGCAATTTCTTGCAAAACAGCAGTCCCACTGGTTGGGTCAATAGCTCCAAACACCCAGGAGTCCCGGTGACCTCCCAGAATAACATACCTGTCTGGAAAAGAATATGTTCAAAACAACTACAACTTTGAATATAATACAAATATAATTTATGTTTTTAAATGAAACTTCCTCCTGATTAAGTTTCCTCCATAGAAAACAATCTCCCTAGGAAACTCTGTTTCAGTTTCCTCCATAGAAAATCAATGCTGTAAAGTAAGTTTTCTTTTAGAGTTGTACAATTTTTTCCCCAAATTTAGTAGTTTCAAATCAGCCAGGAAAAAAAAAAAATCAATTCTTGATGAAATTTTTCTTTTACTTTTTAATCTCTGTAAAAACAAAATGTTTAAAAAAAAAATTCACTGACTCACCAGGTTCCACAGATCCTCTGATAGTTCCAATTACATTGTAAATCCTTGTAATTTTATTGGTGTTATGAACATGCATTCTAACCTTCCTAGAATTTCAAAAGGAATAAACTACTTAGTATAGAGCATTCATTATGTCTATAGTTTTCTTCCAATGTTTTATTATGGAAAACTATTTTCATAATGAAAGTTTATTATGCAAAACTATAAAATAGGACAATGAAGTCACATATATCCACCACCTAAATTCAATAATCGTTAACACTGTTGAACCAAGTGTAAGCAAGTTTCAGACATCATTCCATTTACTCCTAAGTACCTAAACATGCATCTTAAAGTCAAATTTTAAAACTATTTTATATTTCTCTTCCCTTATAGCTATATTGTTATTTATTTAAAATTAAAAATATTCTATTATTCAGTGTCTTAGTTGTTTATTCTAAAATTTTTAAATACACCTTACTTAACTACAAAATCAAGGAAGACAGCCCATTATCTAATAAAGTTAAAAGTATAAACATATTATTTGAATGTTTGTCTTTATATTTATATTAAATCCTGCTATTCATTAACTTTCTTCATGACTATGGAAGTACTATATAAGTTCATTGTTAAAGAGTTGGCTAAATGCTGCCTGTAACAAACACAACAAATTCTATTGTTAAATGAGATTTTGGGAAGCTTCTGCTAAAATGTACAACTACATAATGAAACATTCCCAGGTCTTCATTTTTGATTCTGATTTGAGCCATGCTTTAACACTGTTCTTATTCAATATATAGATAAACACTTACATCAATCAAATACTTCTGAGCGAGGCATGGTGGCTCATATCTGTAATCTCAGCACTTTGCGACACTGAGGCAAGAGGATCACTTGAGGCCAGGAGATTGAGAACAGCCTGGGCAACATAGCAAGATCCAGTCCTTAACATAAAAAAAATCAAATATTTCTAAAATTCTTATAAAATAAGAAAATTGAATTTTTTTTTTTTTTTTTTTTTTTTTTTTTTTTGGAGACAAGATCTCTCTGCCACCTAGGCTGAAGTACAGTGGCATGATCATAGCCCACTGCAGCCTGAAACTCCTGGGCTCAAGCAATCCTCCTGCCTCACTGAATAGCTGGGACTATACCACCGTGCTCACCCTTTTTTTTTTTTTTTACTTTTTGTATAGACAGGGTCTCACTCAGGCCATGGTCTCGAACTTCTGGCCTCAAGCAATCCTCCCACCTCAGGCCCCCAAAACACTGGGATTACAGGCATGAGCCACCATGTCCAGCCTGAACTTCTAATACTTTAAAATTTCTGCAATAAAAACAAATTCCTACAGAAACTAAAAAACACTGTGAGAATCCCAAGTTCACATAGTTAAGGTAAACTGTTAGCAAACAAGACTGATAGAATAATTTTGGTTTAATAAATACAGCTATGTCTTCATTGATTTATCAGTTATATTTCCCTCTCCTGCTACATTTCAGGCAAATCAAACTTCTTAAAGTTCTGATCATGCCATGCTGTTTCATGACTCTGTACAGGATGATTTCTCAAGGTGGCATTTCCTGCCTGCTTTGACCTGGTGGAAAACTTTTATTCTTTCTGTAAGACTAAGCTCAATAATCACATATTCTATGATCATTCATCTACAATAGTGCTGTAACACATTAATAACAATAATATTGGAAAGATCAGTCTATTGAACCTTACAGTAGCTACATAACTTACTCATTTTAACTCATTTAACCCACATAGTAAGTGATCAGTAAGTGTTGGCTCCTTTCTCTCTTCTTTACTCCCTCCCTTAACTTAACCTAGTGTTTCACATGTGTAGCATTTTGAAAGTTATTTGAAAAATTGTTTAAAAAACATTAGATGAAAAGAAAAGTTAAAGAAAAAAATACTGCTTGAAAATAAACCTATAACACAAATGTAGTAATTTTTGAGACTATGAAAATAATAATGAGATATCACTAGTTGAAAAATTCAATAGCTCATTCTGTAAGTACTTCTTAAGTGATATAAAATGATCATTTGTTTACTAGTGAAAATGAGAAAAAGAGACAAGCAAAATACATCTGGCAGAACAGTTATCCTGACATGTTTCCATTAAAAATATAAAACTTTTCCAGGCTATGAAAGTAATGCAAAATTACCTGAAAGAATTACTCCCTGTAAAGCCAGGCCCAATATTGTAACCCACATTAAGACTTCCCTTCCAGCTGTCATCTGGTGGAGCAGTTCCTCCCAAATGGCTGTTGAAAAAAAAGAAGAAAAAGAAAAAGAAAAGAAAATGACAGAAAAAGCCTGAGCATTACAATTTCCAAGAAGAAATAATAAAATTTGATGAAGAGATAATAGTTCACTCATATATCTAATAAATATTGAGTATCTACAATGTGCCAGGTACTATCAAAAATCCTTCCCTTGCAGACAGGACTGTAGTGAGACAGCCATAATTGAAATGAATAAGTAAAATATGTAATATGTTAGAGATAAGAGCTAAGGAGAAAAAATAAAATAGTGAGGGCAGATGGGAAGCATTAGCCTCCTTACTTTTGACCTAGTTACTTATGTGGGAAAGCGCTGTGTCCAAGAAATCCTGAATATGGGAGACTCATGACTGTGTTAAGGATAAGAAATTTGTAAAGAAGCAGCCAGTTACATAGTAGGAACTCATAAGCAATTATTAAGTTGTACTAACACAGACACTTAAAATACAATAATACAATAGCAAACATTAATTATTTACCATATTCTAGACACTGTGCTAACTCCTTTACATGTATGGTCTTATAATAACCCTACCAAGGAGAAATAATTACTGTGCTCATTTTACAGATAAGGAAACTCAGTCAGAGAAAGATTAAGTAATTTGTCCAAGGCCATACATCTAATAAGGGGTGGGCATTATTATATTTTTAAACTACATATCAAGTATAAATATCTAATGAATATATCTAAGAAAATCCGACTACTTGAAAAATCTCAAATCAGTATTCATTTTTTTTTTTTTGGACATAGTTTTTTATTTGAGAATTTCATTTGTAGCAAACAGAGCAATGTTTTCCTATTATTTTTTTTGTCACTAGACTGACTACTTTTCTCTTATGGAATAAAAACATGGTAGGCTCTATTATTCCTACTTCAGAAGTTATTTTGATACAAGACTTTACTTTTTAAATAATTAGGTTTTAAATATTGGTTTTATATCAGAAAATGGACACCTTAATGCAAAATATCTTAATCTCATATCCAACTAGAAAACTATACCGTAATAATATTTCTGCATCATTATATCCAATGGGATGTACAGGTATTTTGGGGATTCCCACTCCTTCTTCAATATTAAGTCTAAAGGTGTACTCTGCAAAAATCAAGTGCACAAAATGAAAACAATGAAAGAATCTGAGCAAATAGCATACAGGAATTTTTTATATTAGTATTGCAGATTTGCTATACATTTGCAATTATACCAACATTAAAAGGTCCTCAAAGTCAAACAATTGTTTTACCTAATATGGCCTATTTGACTCAACAATAAGAATTAAATTATTTATATTTTCAAGGTAAATTGATTATAGAGATTATAGATTCCCAGATTTGTTTTGACAGTTCACATAATTCTCTTGACTTTACAAGAATATTTTATTTCCTCAAGGATATTGTGAATCCTTCTTAGAGAAGCTTCATTAACCAGATGACTACAATCTGTCTCAGATTCTGAAACTTTAAGTAATTGGGGGGAAAAAGTCTCAGAGGAATATATAAGATTTTTGGAAAAAAGATAAACATTCAAACAATAATGTAATATTCTCTTTAAGGGAAGACCAAAAAGTACTGCCAGCATTAAAACCTCATTGGAACCTTGGATGTCAGCCAACATAAAGTAAGACAAACTGAATTTATCTTTATGCCTGAAATAATTTTAAAATGACAAAAATATATAAAACAATAGTTTTTCCATAAGATTTTTTCTTATTAAGTATTTTTATAAAATAATTGACTATTGAAACAAAAATCTTACCAATACAATTAGTCAGAAAAATTTTACGTACATAAGATTTCATTAACACGAACAACTTACTTGACCTGACTTTTTTTTTCACTTATAGAATATTCCACCCCAAAACAGCAGAATATACATTCTTTTCAAGTGCATATAGAACATATATTAGATAGACCATATTCTGGGCCATAAAAAAAGCCTTAATAAATATAAATAGTTTTGTTTGGACTTTTATAAAAAGACAAAAAATGTAAAAATCATACAAAGTATGTTGTCTGCCCACAGTGGAATTACATCAGAAATCAATATTAAAAAGATACCTAGAAAATCTCCAAGTATTTGAAAACCAAATGATATGCTTGTAAATAAACCATGGATCAAAGTAGAAATGAAAAGGAAAATTGGAAAGTATTGATATTTGGAGCTAAAAAAATAAAATACAATATATTAAAAGTTGTAGGATGCAGCTAAGGCAGTGCTTAGAGAAAGAGTTATAGCACTAAAATCACCTATCTTACAAAAAGAGAAAAGTTTCAAACAAATGACTTCGGATTCCACCTTAAGAAACTAGAAAAAGAACAAAGGCCAAAATAAGCAGGAGGAAGGACATAATTAAGAGCAGGGCAGAAAGCTAAGAAATGGAAAGCAAAAAAAAAAAAAAAAAAATAGAGATAATCGATGAAACCCAAAGTTGGTTCTTTGTCAAGATCAATAAAACTAATAAATGTCTGTCTCTAGCAAGACAGATCAAGAAAAAAAAAATCAACAAGACATAAATTTCCAATATCAGGAATAAAGGAGAGAATATTACTACAGTATCTGCAGACAAGAATAAGAAAATATTACAAACTCTATGCTCATAAACTCAACAATTTATATAAAATGGTTAAAATCCTTGAAAAACAGAAACTACTAAATCTCACTCAAGAATAAATAGGTAACATGCACAAACATATAGCTATTAAAGAAATTCAATTTGTCATGAAAAACAATCCTCCAAAAAAAATTTCAGGCCCAGGTAGATTCCTGGGGAATTCTACTAAACATTTATAGACAAAATTGAACTCACCCCATATAAAATCTTGCAGAAAGATGAAAAAGATAGAACAGTTTCCAACTCTTTCCAAGAGGCCAGTATTACTCTGACACCAAAGATATTATAAGGAATTAAATATACAGATCAATATCCCTTATGAATATAGAGATATTCTTAACAGGTACTCTTAAGAAAAATTTAACAAAAATTCAACAGTATATAAAAGGATAATAAATTGTCACCAATTTTATCTCAGGATGGTAGGGTTGGTTTAACATTAAAAAAATCAAAATACTTTAACAAAGTAAATAATAACATATGATTATTTCAGTATACACAGAAAAAGCATTTGACAAAATGCAACATACATTCTAGGTTAAAAACTCTCACCACATTAGGATAGAAGTAAACTTTCAGTGTGACAAACTCTCAGTGTGACAAAAAGAAACTATAAAGAACCTAGAGCTAGTATAATATTTAACAGAGAAAGACGTGATGCTTTCTTTGGAACAGAAAAAAGGCTAAGATGTCTGCTCTAACAACTTCTATTCAAGATTGTACTGGAAGGTCTACAAAAGAGCAAGAAAAGAGAATAAAAAATATCCAGATTAGAAACAAAGAAATAAAATGGCTCTTATTTGCAAATGACATGATCATCTATGTAAAAACTCTGATAAGATCTACAAAAACCCAGCAGAACTAATTGGTAAGTTTAACAAGTTTGCAGGATACAATATCAATGTATTTCCTCTACAAATACAATAGTGTTTCTATTTACTAGTAATAAAAAAATTGGAAATGAAATTTTAGAATTTAAAATTATGAAATGCTTATGAATAAATCTGACAAAATATGTGCATAATTCATACAGTGAAACTATAAAACATTGCTGGGAGAAATTAAAGAACAGAGACTCGTATCTTATTCATGGATTAGAAGATTCAATATTTTTAAGATGTCAATTATCCCCAAATTGATCTATAGATTTCATTTAATCCCAATCAAACTCCCAAGAGGCTTTTTCATGGAAATAAGCAAGCTGCTTCTAAAATTCATGAGGAAAGGACCAAGAATAGACATAACAATTTTGCAAGAGTCAAAACTTGGAGGACTTACATATCTGTTAAAATGTAGAATTATTTAATAAAAAGATTGACATACTAAGTGTTGGTGAGAATGTAGCAACTAGAACAGGCATACACTGCTGTTGGAATATAAAATGAAACAACCATTTTGGAAAAAAAATTTTAAATTTCTTTAAAAGTTAAACATCCATCTACTATATTATTCAGGCATTCCACTTCCAAGTCTTTTATACAAGAGAAATAAAAGTGTATGTACATAAAAGACTTGTATACCTGGAGCCCAGGAGTTCAAGGCTGCGGTGAGCCATGATCATGTCACTACTACTCTCTAGCCCAGGCAAAAGAGCAAGACCCTGTCTCAAAAAAAAGGACTAAAATGTAAAGATTCTTCTTTCAAAAAAAAAGGGGGGGCTTATACAACTGTTCATAATACCTTTATGCGTAATGGCCCCCAAACTGAAAACAACCCAAATTTCCATCAACAAGTAAATGAATACACAAACTATGTTATAGCCATTCAATGGAATACTGTTCAGAGAGAGAGAGAGAGAGAGGGGGGAAGGAAGGAAGGAAGGAAGGAAGGGAGGGAGGGAAGGAACAAAGAGACTACTGACACAGATATCAACATGGATAGATCTCAAAATAATTACGCTGACAGAAGAAAGCAGATCAGTGGTTGCCTAGGGATTGGCATGGAGGAGGCAGGAAGAGTTGGGAAGAAGAGAGGAAACATTTTGGGATAATGGATACGTTCATTATCTTGATTGTAGAGATCATTTCCCATATGCCAAAAGTTTTCAAATTTTACTTTTTAAAAAACACAAAACTCATTGGTAATTTTTAAAGTAGAAATGTATGAGCTAAAGAAGGATAAAAACCCTAGATAACTCAGCAAACATAAATTCTAGTTTGATAAGAGCAATAAGACTTAGGGTGTGAGGATCAGTGTTTCCGAACCTCTATTCAACTAAAGGAAGATGGAGAACATGAACTAAGTGTTCCCTCCCCATGCCCAAAGTAATACAAGAGGAATGCTTTCGAATCCCTAGCAATAATAATCCAAAATGATATAACTGTACACATTTTAGTTTTAATGTTATTTTGTAGATCTTTGCTTTTAACCTATCTAAAAGGACAAGGAGTATTTTCGCAAAAATGGTAGACTGACAAGCTCATCCATTACCTTTAGCTGGATAGCCTGGAGTGAGTGGGTCACCAGCGCCATTCAAATTTAACACATTTCCTCTCTGGGCTGCAGTACCAGGAAGATTCCATCCTTTAGGATATGGCTGTACCTCAGGGGCAAAGTAGTCAGCTGGATCTGAGTACAAGATAATTCCTATGGCTCCTGCTAACATGGCATTTTTAACCTGCAGAGGCAACGTGCAATCCATAATGCAGAAATGGCAACTAATTACCTTATTCACATAAGAAAAAGATTAATTTAATAATGTGAGAAAATTTAGACACTGCATTTTATCATGCCATTATACATTCAGTTCTCTTGGCCTCAAATGCAATTTCTCTCTTTGTAGAAATAAACTGCCATTTATTCTATAAAATTCTAAACAAGTTATCACTTCTGTGAAACAATCCTATTATCCCCAAAACTACAAAATTAATGTCTCCCTTCTTTGCACTTCTATATTTTGTATCTATTTCTATCATAGGATAGATCACAGTATATTAAAATATCTTTTAAATGTCTGTTTCTCCTACCAGACTGATGGTGTTTTGAGAACATGGATCATATCTTATCCATTTGTTAACTACGGCTTTCCAAAATCTTACATATCATACAATAAGCATTCTACTAATATGTATGGAACTAAATTGATTTAAAATCTTATGCAGAGCAGTCATAGTGTGTGAAAAACTGTCCATAGCGTTTTTGTAAACATCTAACGATCCAAACTGCCAAGAATAAGAAAATCGAACCTGTGAGATACTAATTCTTCATTATCAAAACTATTGTAGCAAAAGATGGATAACCATCAGTCTTTATTCACTAAAATACATTCCAATATTCAGAGAGTACTCTATTATATCAGTGGAAGTATAATCTGTCATGATGTTTTTGAAGGGCAATTTGATGATGCCTATTAAAATTTTGAAAGAACATATACTATGATTCAACTATTCAATGTGTAGGAATCTATACTACAAAAATCTTCACACAAATGTTTGAAGTATATACAGCTGAGGATGTACACAATGGAATTATTTGTAGTAATAACAAATCCAAGACAAGACAAGCACCCATCAGTAGGGAAATGGTTAAATAAATTGCTTATCAATTCTGTGAAATATTATGCTACCATTTAAAATGATGAAATATTTAACAAGGAGTTATATAGAAATTACTAAATACCAGCCATTAGCCTAAGCACTTTCAAACATAAAGTCATTTAACCCTAGTAAGAACTCTATGAGATTGGTGCTATTACAAGCACTCCCATTTTATATATGAGGAAACTTTGCCACAGAGAGGTTAAGTAATTTACTCACAGTACATGACCTAGATAGAACAGGGGCCCAAACATTACTTTTGTAATATAAATTAAAAATAATTTTCCTTTCCAGAAATGTAAGGTAACAGAAAAACAGGATTTTCTGTGCACCATGGCAAGTAGCAAAACATAAAACAAAAAGAAAAGAAAAGAAAAATTTTGAAAGCAGTTTTGGAAACTATGAAGCAAGCTGATCATCGGCATTTATAGGATATATCCTCTCTCATCCCTTTAGAAAAACAAATAATACTATACTTTATTTCCTCTGAAGATTTTTCCATATCTTGCAATAACAATCTTCCCAGTGCAGTTAATGTTCATCTCTCTTTCTAGTTTGAAAAAGTCTTCAATACGAGCATAGTTCACATATACAAGATCTCCCTATAGCGAAAAGAAAACAAATACATACTACTGCTAAAATTAAAAACAAAACAAAAAAATAAATTTGTTTCACAATACGGCATCATCAAAAGTTTCCTTTCCTTATCCAGAATTAATAAACAGACCCATGATAATTCTACAAAAGGCTTTAGAGAATCTTTCAAACTCCAGAAAAGTTAAAAAAAAAATGATAATATGTAAGACTTGTTTAAACAGTGTGTTCTGTTTTGAAGCAATTATCAATGTATACAAAGCCACAGGGGACAGAGTAAATAAGTGTCATGCTGAAAATTTTAACTATGTTTAATTTCTAACCATGATATTAATTTAATAACTCTGTGGTATGACCTCTAAAATCAGATATATAAATCTATAAAAAAATTCAGATTATGAACAATGGAAGGAAACTCATAAAAACATCATTTCTTTTACTGAATTAAAGGCATGTTCAGCAGTTTGTTATTTCAGAGTGGCATCTGCTTCCTCAGGGTCTGTTTTTAATGAATTTGTTTTCTTTTTCTAGTGTTCTTTTCTGTTTTATTTTATTACTAGTAGTATTTTTAATTTTAAGGAGGAGGTGCTCATAGTACTGAACATCGAACAATGGTTTAGCATGTATGATTCACCTAATCCCCTTGGTTTTAGTTCTCTAAAGACTTGAATAAAAAAACTGTCTTTTATTTTACCTCTGGCATGCCTTGGGCTGAGAAAGCATTATATGGTGGTACAATATTTGTAACATTCTCATATCCATCTGGTAGTGGTTCAAGGTATGATGTGTTGAAAATCTAGTAAGATTTGAAACATATCAAGTTGGAGAGAGTGATTCCAGATTATTATTATTAAGGTATAATTCATTTTGTCTTCAAGTATACACTTACAATTAAACATCCTGGAACTAGGTTCAATAATTAAATAGGTAAATTATACTGACAATGAGAAAGAGCTTTATCGTTATTGTCTTCAAAATAACAGAAACTTTTATAAATGCATACAATCTCAGTAACTAAAAGTTCCCTTTTGAAGTGTAAAAACAGAGCTTCAAAGATGGCACTCTTGTGACTCTCCTTTTCTCCCTATGCCTTTTCAGCATCTTTTGTGGGTTCCTTTTCTTTCATCTTCATTTAAATAATATTTCCCCATGTTTTACCCCCAGTCCACTGTTTGCCTCTATACCGAGATTTCATTGACTATCAAAATTTTGCCAATAGCTAATATGCTTATGATGCTCAGCTTTTCAGATTCATATATTTAAAAGCCGTATGATTATTTAAGCTTGGGTGTCCAAACTCAACATGTTAAAATTTGAATCTATCATCTCACACCCCTGGCCTCCCTCTGGTTCTGCATTTCCTACGTCTATTAATAGCTTCACTAGTTAATCACCCACATTAGACAGTCTAAGAGTCATCTTGAACTCTCTCTTTCCACCTCCTTCTCCTAGTCAATCACTAATCAAGTCCTACTAATACACTTCCTATTTCTCAAATCCATCCCTCTTCCTCATTTCTGCTAGCAGCCTAATTCAAAACTTCATTATCTTTTACCTGGCCTATTGTCTTAGGACTGCAACTTTTTAACTCCTTGCCTAATCTAGGTGTAATCTACAGACCTGACTGTCCGATCTATCTAAAATACTTCCTCTAACCACACCTTTCCCCTGCTTAGGACTTGTCATTGATTCCCATGGACTATAGTTAAAGTCTAATCTCTTTAGGACAGCATATAAACTCTTCTACAATCTGTCCCCAGAATGTATCTACTGGTTTCTCTCTTATCATGGCCAACTTTGTATTTTTTGCTCTTGGAATATAGAAAGTCTTCAAGCTCTCCCATTAATACTAAGCTGGTACATGTCTCCAAGCCATTGCCAGTATTTTATCTTCTGCCTAAAATCTCTTACCTTATTCTATTATGTGGTTAACCCCTTATGGTCTTTCATGACTCACATAACATTTTCAGAAAGCCTTCTCTAACTCCCAGCCTGGTCTGAATGACCCTTTTCTTTATAGATACAGAGCTTTAATCATAATCTTCAACAGCGCTTATCATATTGATTTGAAATTTGAAATATTCCATTGTCTGCCTTAGCTTACTTAAGCAAAGGGACCAAGTCCTAGTTTTCATTCTGGCCTCAGGACCTAATACCATGTCTAATACATGGTAGACCCTGAACAATTAGTTTATAACTTATTAACTTTTCAAAAAAAATGTGAGTTCTATTGTACTATGAACAAAATTTCTTTTACTTGACCCTACGTTCCAATCAACATAAAAGGGTAGGATTATAAAATATAAAAAGTAGCAACAATTTCACATCACCTCAATTCCATGTTCATCCACAATTGATATATAATTGGCATTTGTCTCATTAGGGTATGACAAGAGGACATCATAATGAACCAACTTGGCTGAATCTAGTCCAAATTTCTTCCACTGGGTTTGGATTTTCTTGGCAAGCAGCAAATTTTGTTCTGTTCCTGCTAGATGAGGAACCTTTGTAAAAGAACTGAAATGAAAAAAAACAAGTGGGAGTTAAAGACTATATTCAGGTGTGTCTAAAAACTATTTTAAATGCATTACTTACTTATCCTTTAGGTATTAAGATATCATATCTATATGAGAAATATAAGAAACCCACCTAGCGTGACCACCTTGTAAATATGCTGATTTTTAAATTATTTGTGTGCAACTGCAGTTTTCATATTATGCTCCCTCAGAAAAGAATGCATCCCACAGTAAGTACAATCAGCAGATATGAGAAAGCACGCTGGAAGAATATCATACTTCTATACCGATGATACTCCTTCTCACTGCTTATCAGACATTTTGGGAAAAAGGTCTTAATATCCGGCAGCAACCAGCGGGCACTTCTACATTTAACTTATATTTTCTTTTTTTAAAACTTATAATTTCTACTGCTGATTGTACCATCTATATAGTTGCTTATCTATCTTATTGAGGTAAAAGTCCATGCCTTTTTTAATTCTATATCCCTTAGTGCTTAGCTCTTGCCTGTTACACAAAAAGTACAGAAGTACAGGCTTGTTAAATTGAATTTGGGCAATGTTCTCTTGGTTCTGCATGTAAATGAGCCATAACATTTTTTTTTTTTTTAAAGAGACAATGTCTCATTCTGTCACCCAGGCTGGAGGGCAGTTGCATGACCATAGCTCACTGTAACTCCTGGGTTCGAGGGATCCTCCTTCCTCAGCTTTCCTAGTAGCTGGGACTAAATGCACATGCCACCACACCCAGCTAATTTTTAAAATTTTTTTTACAGAGACAAGGTCTCACTAAGTTGCCCAGGCTGGTCTCAAACTCCTGGCCTCAAGTGATTTCTCCCACCTTGGCCTCCCAAAGTGCTGGGATTACAGGCGTGAGCCTGTGTTCATCCTAAATTGTAGCCTTTATGTGACAGCACATAGTTTTTAGTGAGATTCATTTTACTTGAGGTGAAAAATACTTTAAAACACTTTCCCAACGCACCCCCTCACAGCACTAGAGCAATAATAAATACTTTCGTAAATCTGTATTTTAGTCAACCAGAGGACATCCACAAAATATACTGCAGTTGGGGAAATTAGCATTTATTGAAAACGTACAATGTGCCAAGCACTCTACACTTTCACATGTGTTATCTCATTTAATCCTTACAATCCTTCTTCTGTTGTCTCCATTTGCAAATGAGGAAACTGAAAGAGTGGCTAAATAATTTGTTCATAATTTCACAGCTAATAAATGCTGGGGCTAGAATCTGAAATTATAGTTGTCTGATCTTAAGAAATAGTGATGTTTCTAAATAATTCATCTAATCTCATTACCCAACTGCTTAAAATCCTTCTACAGCTCCCCACACCCTGCATTATAAAGTTCACACTCCAACATGGCACCTAAGGCCCTTTTAGGTCTGGTCCACTCTTCCACCTTTTCAGCTTCATTTCCCATCACTCTGTATAAACTTTTCTGTTCTATGTCACTGAGTATTCTCATTTTTCTCCTGAAATGATTTATGCTCTTTCATACCTTTTAGCCTCTATATAAGGTCTTTTCTCAGACACACATATTTCCCCATCTCCCTGAATCTCCCTCCATCACCACTTCTATTTATCCCCTTTCCCATCTTTAAACTATTAATCATCCATTAGGACTCCCCAGGCACCATCTTCTCTGTAAAGTTTTCCCTCTCTACATCACTAGATGAAAACTGTAGGTAACAGATGTTTAGTATCTTACTTTGTTTAAGAAATGTACAAACGTGTTCAGACAGATTATTTCATATGCATAGAAAAAAACTAGAGAGGCTGGGGATATTTATTTTCTACTTTATACAATTCATTATTATTATTTTCCTACAAAGAACAGACACTATTCTTGCAATGAGAAAAACTAAATATATTTTCTTAAATTGAGAGGGAGGATTAACCACAAACTTTTGCCACCCTTCTTTTAGAGAATCCAATGAAATAAAATACAGAAGTACAAAAAAAAGAGCAGCAGAGTATGACATCCTTTACCTTTATGTTTCTCCTTATGGTCCTGAGATGAACAATACAGCTCCAGATATCACATATTTAGTAATGTTCAGGAGAAACAAGTACAAACAAGAACACCTATTCCCTCTTTTGTGTTTCTTCTGGTTTTTTTTTTTTTTTTTTTTTTGAGTCAGAGTCTCACTCTGTTGTCCAGGCTAGAGTGCCGTGGTGTCAGCCTAGCTCACAGCGACCTCAAACTCTTGGGCTCAAGCAATCCTTCTGCCTCGGCCTCCCAAGTACCTGGGACTACAGGCATGCACCACCATGCCCTGCTGATTTTTTCTATATATTTTTAGTTGTCGGGTTTCTTTCTTTTCTTTTTTTTTTTTTTTTTTAGTAGAGATGGGGTCTTGCTCTTACTCAAGCTGGTCTTGAACTCCTGACCTCAAGCAATCCTCCCACCTTGGCTTCCCAGAGTGCTAGGATTACAGGTGTGAGCCACTACGCCCGGCCTGTGTTTCTTTTTTTTAACCAAGAAAAACTTTTTGTAAAAGATCTTAGCTAAATTTTTCTTCCATTTCATTACACAAATTACGGTCATTTATCCTTCTCAAAGCAATCATTGTCAGAGGGAAGAGAATTATAATGATTGGTTTATGGACTCATCAAGAGATTCTTAGGCCGGGAAGCAGGGAAACTTTACTGAACAGATGTCCGCCAGAGGAGGGCAATCATTCTCAGTTGAGGCTCTGCCAGTAAGAAAGTGGCTGGGAGATATCAAGTCATTCTCACCATTACCCCTTTAACCCAATCTTGAACCCCTCTTTGGCTCTTAAACTCTTTTGCTGTGCTCATAAACCTTCTAGATGTGTGCTCAACAACTCTCCTACATCCTCAGCCCCTTCTCTGAATGTTTGCTTGATCTCCTTGTTTTAACTTGTTTCCTCTGAGGACCCTGCTCACCTGCAAGCCCATGCCCCTGCATATTTATTTATTTATTAAAATAACTAAATATGTACAATGAGATATCACTACACCTATCAGAATGGGTAAAATTAAAAGTAGTGATAATGCCAAAACAAGTGAGGATGCAACTGAAAGCACCACACATAATAAGTAGGAATGCAAAATGGTATTAACTACTTTTGAATTCTCTTTGGCATTTTCTTAAAAAGTTAAACATATGCTTATCATCCAACCCAGCCATTTCAAGAGAAATAAAAACATACATCCATACAAAGACTTGTAAATATATGTTCATAGAGGCTTTATTCACAATAGTAAAGAACTGGAAACAATTCAAATGTCCCTCAACTGTATATTGTAATATACCTATACAATGGAATTCTACTCAGAAATAAAAAGTAATGAATGGGGCACATTTTCTCAGGACCTCTTGAGGCTCTGTGCTCTGGACCATGGGTCACACACATACTCAGCTCAGAATAAACCTCTTTAAATTATTAATAAAGTAATGAACTACTGATACGTGCAACAACTTGGATGAATCTCAAAATCATCATTGAGTAAAAGAAGTCTCAGACACAAAAGAGTACTTACTGTATAATTCCATTTATATAAAATTCCAGGAAATGCAAATGAATCTAAAGTGACATAAAAATGATCTGTGATTGCCTAGGGCCAGGAGTGAAGGAAGGAATAAACTGCTAAGAGCATGATGGAATTTTTTGTATCATGATTGAGGAGGTGGTTTATTTAGTATAGTATACCTCTGCCAAATTCTCAAATTGTAGGCTCTACAGGGATACAGTTTATTTTATGTAAATTATGCTCGAACAAAGCTGATTTTTTTTAATGATATCCTTTTAAAAGACTCTGGACGCAGAAGTAAACGCTATGATCATTGACCTTAAGCAGTTTATAATCATTCTCCTGAATTTCACTCTTTTTTCATGCTTAGAAGCTGGAGGATTTGCACTGATCCTTTTTGCTTTCATTTTGTCCTATTTGTAAACAACAAATTATATTTTCAAGATGGAATAAAAGTTTAACTTTTGGCAGATAGAATCTGAACCTTTGATCTCTTTTCCACTAAATCACTGAATCAACAAGCATCTAACTCTTGCTGAGAGAATATGATGTCTAAATAAAATTGCTGATTAAACCCGGGCATGAGGAACAAAGAATAACATTCAGTTGCAGTCCAAAGTTACATGAAGTTGAAACATCTCTCAATAGGCCAAAAAGATACTTTTTTGGTAGATGAAGTCAGGAAAGACAGACCTACTTCTGTAATATTTGGATGGATTTCATCGTGAGTGGTTTAAATAGATATTTTAAACTATCATAAATTAATGAGTAATATATAATTTCACAAGAAGACTGCCTACATACATACAGTTATAATACACTTCTCACTCTGCGATATTTTAAACACTATTTTTAAGATCAAATATGCAAAATATACTTACCGAAGAAATGATTTAATGTTTTCAGCTTTCATTTCGGATACCAGTTTCCACCGTATACTTTGATGATAGCGCACTGAAGTGGTTGTTTCTTTGAGAGGCTTAATAAACCAGCCTGAGGGAAAAATATACATACATACACATTATCGCTTTTGGCTTTATTAAAACTAAAAGCAAAAACAAAAACAAAAAAAAGCCAATTCCCAAACAGACCATACACAGTGAGCTTAAAAAAAAATGTTCATTAGAAATGTTAATAAAAAATATGTTCATATTAAATTCAGACAATTTTCAAATTCTGATGTGTAATGTAATTTTGAGCTGATTAAAACAAGTTTTATGTGAGGATGTTCTTTAATTTTCTCACATTTTATTGAAGGCATGGCCTTTCTCATTTTCCCCTGGGCATCTAGTTCTTAGGGCAGTGTCTGACACACAGGGAGCATTCCACAAATATTTATTTAAATCAAGAGCAGTTCTTTGCAGTGCTGCCCATATTAGTTGAAAGCTTTGACTCATTAATATTGCTTTGCAAATAAAACCATTTCTTTCATCCCTGCAGAGAATGACAGCTGTAAGTTGTTCATTCAACAGCCCATCACAGTAGCCTGAACTCCTTGAGCATTTAATTAATTTGAATTTCGTTCACACTTTGCCTATTAGGAAGGCCAGAATACATCCCATTTGGTTTCTAGTTGTGCTGAAATTTGCGAAGCTCGCCGTATCTAGCTCGGCCCGCCCAGGCGAGCGCACAGCCCAATTCCCTCGAGCTCCAGGCTTTCTCCCGGGGTCTCCGCGGAGGAGCGCGAGCCGTGGGGTCGGAGGAAGGTGTTTCGTACACTTACCAACCATAAATCCCACCAGGAAAGATGCCAGCGCTGCAGCCAAGCACATCCAAAGGTACAGACGGCCCCTGGACTTCGCCATGGCTTCTTCAGGACTGAGTTTGGGGCGCCGGCTACCTTCGCGAGCCTCGGGGCTGCGGACGAACAGAGAGCGCGCCCAGGGCGCGTGAGCGCCGCGACGGTCACCGCAGCCCTTCCCAAAGGCCCGCCTCCACCCTCCCCTGTCTGTCCCAGACTAATGAAAACGAGCGAGCGCCGAGCTCGTGCTGGCCCCTGTGGGCCCCGGGGCCCCAGAGCAGCGAGAGGAAGCCTGCAGAGGGAGGACGCATTCTTCCTGTTGGCAGGAAGCTTTGGTTCTGTGGGTCCTGCAGTGACCCGGACGAAGTAGGCAGCCGGAACTGCTGAAAAACGCCCCTGTTTTCTAAAGACCTCACCTACTGCCTCTTTGCCACCCTCTTCCCAAGAATTCCCAGATTTCAGCTGCAAAGTGCATTTAAGTACTGCTTTTCCTGCCCTGTGGATTACTCGGCTTCCAGGTCCTCTGTTCCAATTTTTTACAAGCTAAGGAAGAATTTCTGGTCCTGGGTGCTTCACTGTTAACACGTTTCGTACCTCAACCAGGCATCTACGTCAAAACTGATGGCATTGAATTTTTGTTCCCCCTTACCTAAACAAGTCTTCAAATTCCTGTAAATCTGTTTTCTCTCCTTTAACTGAGGTTTTTACCTACCTCACTAGAATGTTGTAGGTTCAAATTAATGAAATTAACCCATGGTAAGGGCCTTGCACTGCCAATAGTTACTGACAGGAGGTTCTTAATGTTGGGGCTCAGAAACCAATACCCCAAAATATAGCCCTTTGACGTGCTGAACTGAAGAAGCAACCCCAAGGTCTCCCTGACCTTCCCCCTCTCCACCCCTTGCCTCCTGCTTCTCAATCCTTTGTCTCTCCCAAAGCACAGGATAAAGTTGTTCTCTGAAGTTCCCTTATCTACTTGAAGTCCAGACCTGCCAAAGGAATAAAACAATTACCTGTGGTCTCCTCCCTGAGTTTTCATTAACTCAACTCCTACCGCAGGAAAAAAGACTGAAGTCTACTAACACAACTGGGAAGATTTTTGTCACCAACTATTATCTGCTCTGAGGGCCCAGTAGACTTTATCTCAGGCCATTGTATGTTCTTCAAGCTCATTGAATTCCACTAAAAATCATTTGCTACCCACCTAAAATCATCCACACTTCTCCATCTCCCTTTCTCTAAGAAGGGTATATAACCATCTGTACCTCATTGGGTTATTGGGAAATCATTCTCCTACAATTCCCCTTTGCTATACATGTTAAAATAAATTTATATGCCTTTCCTCCTATTAATCTGCCTTTTGTGAGTTTATTTTTCTTTTTTAGCAAAACTTCAGAAGGCAAAAGGGAAGTTTTCCCTTGACTCCTACATTAACAAATGTCATTCCCTTGTCCCCAGTCCCCTATTACATTTATAAAGCATTTCTATTTAAAGCTGTTTAGAACATTTGCAAAACAGTGGTCCTTGTCTATAGAACTCCTACATCCATCCATCTCACCTCAGAGGAGAATTTTAGCAATTTATGATTGTCTTCTTAAATCTAACCAAAACCAGTATTGCAGCCAAAACAAAACTACTGAGTGGACTTTGAAGATCATGGGACATCTAGGATTATACTCCAACCTTCACAGCATTGTCTAGGGCCCTGATGGTAATGCACCTTTGCTCCTACGAAGTTGCTGGAAGATTCTAATTTATTTTTGGGGGGGAGGTAATTGTTTGTAGACATATCTAGTGAACTAATTGATTTTAAAATGTTTGAATGTTGTTTAAGTCCTAACTAATGTCAACTCCTTCAGCTACTGGTCTGTTGGACATTTCCTGACTGATTCCCCAGTGTTTTGTACCTTAGAGATAAATATCTTTTAAACGATATTTTCATAATAAAATAAATTCTCCCCAAACATACACATATAGCAGCATATGTAGGAAATTAGAATGAAATTATTCAAAAGGTTCAATAGCTAGTGAAGTAACCGTACTCCTGAAACATGATCTAAGAAACACTACCCTAGAGGATTATTTTATATGTTGTATTATTAAAGAATATTGATATTTTAATAACTATCCAGTGTCTAACAGTTGGGTGACAAGGGTGTCCTCTATACCAAACAATATCAAATTATATTTGTGCACATATTAACATTTTTAGGCTTGATTATATAATTTGTTAATTTCTAGACTCTTGGCTTTTTCTATCTGTTATGCATGGGACTATTTGTTACTGACTACATATCTCTCAAAAGGCAGATCATAATTATCTCTAGAAAAAGGTTTGTTGGAGAAAGAGAAGGTAAAAGGTAAGGAATAAAATGGCTAAGTTATTTGTGAAATTTGTTTTTCCCACTCCTATCCAAATTTTTATAGCTACTTGAAGTTTGACTAATAGAAGAAATCAATGTATTATTTAGCACAGTTTGACAGTTTGATTAATCTTCCCAAATTTAAATTATATTATTCATCATTCAATCAACATTTATTGAGAGGCTATAGCATGCCACACATTGTGACAAATTCTTAGGATATGATCTTTGCCTTTGTGAAACCTACAATACAATGAGAAGGCAAATGTTGAATAATTAAATGTAAAGAGTTCCAAGAAGAAGCAGTATTACCTCACATATGAACGTTGTCTATACCTCAGTAGGCGGCATCTGCAATCTGTATCTTGACAATCCATTGTAAAAAGTCCAGTTAGCTGGTTCAACAAGTCTTTGGCCTTTTGTTAATACAGAAGCTGAAAGTATTCAGAATTCCATCTTAATTAAGCTTGTAATGGAAGGCTGCTATCAAAAAATAGTTTCTAATTATTACCATCTTGGCAGATAATTGCACCTTGCAAAGCACACTTAACAAAGCAACATTGTTGACTTAGGCTAACCCTTTTCAACTTCTTCTTCAAAGCTAAAAGTATATTATAAAAAGAAAGTTTGGTATTGGAAAACCAATCTCTCAATAAAACCATTTGACACATTTGACCTACTCATGATTTGGTAAACCTCTAACATGACAGAACTCACCATTTTCTCCATTCAAGTTAAATTGTTTTTATATAACATTTTCTCCTCTCTTCTCACATCATAGAAGTTCAAGTCCCTTCAGATGGGTTGTGGCAAGGTTCAAAAACAAAGTGTGACATATGTACTAACAAAGCAGTATATGTAAATTCTGCTTATAGAATTAAGATTTCATTACTAAGCTTTAATAAAAAAGGAATAATGTTTAGCTTGATGATTTGTCAAACTCATAGTCCCACTAGCTGCTATGTCTTCATGTTTTGTTTGAAGATGTTGCCTTATCCTTCATATGAGAGGCTCACTGTATAGATATAGACATTATGCCATTAATGATGTCACAAGGTGGCATTACTAGGGAAGTGACAATAGGCCCACACGATATGGTCATCCAGAAAGCAAATGTTCACTTTCCAAAAAAGCGAATGGTTTATGTCATGATAGCCATGAATCATGATAAAAGATACATTCAAGTTGAGATTCTTGGCCCCCAAATTGTCAAAAATTAGTTACAAACATGAAATAAGATGTTAGAATGTTAGTACATTAAACAATATACCAAAAACTATATAAAAGGTGAGACAGAGAAAGGAGTATAGATAGTGAGCAAAGGTAAAAGACTAATAAAAGGGAGAAGAAATTTTAAAAGAAAAGCAGAAACCATGATTGGATGATTTCCTTCTGATGTCACAATTACTCTACTCAACAATAAATGTAGAAATTAGAAAAGACCCACCAAGTTAAAGTGTAAAATAGAGGGAGGACCCCCACCCATGCCTTCCCATCAACACAGAATGTGCCTCCTATCATGTTAACATTCTGGTTGGAACTGACACTGGTAAGTTATATAACTTGGCCTTTAAACTAGATTTTCCTGCTCAACCCTTATCATTCATACATGCCGTCAGCCTATCACCCATGATAGCTTTAAATATTAGTGCCAGGATCAGGGCACCTTGGTGCTTTTTCTTCTAATACTACCATCCTTTAGCCTCATTTACAGCTGCAGTCTCTGTATTCTTTCAGTATTATTTGATTCTGAATAAATCCCTATAGACTCTTAATCTTCTAACAGACCTGTTTCTACCCCATCTTGTCTGACACCTATTTTCACTTGATGATACCACTTTCCCTGAGAACCAGGTAAGTGGACATTTCCTATTCTTGCTTCTTTATTGACTCATAGAGTCAGAGGGGAAGGACAGACCCTTGCTCTGCTGCTATTCTCTGTGCATTCTCTTCTGAAGTCACTTCCTTCTGATTATATAATTTGCTTCCTCTTTTCATCATGGTTCCCAGTTAAGCTCCAAGATATTCTCCTATCTTTTCCAGTAGTTTTAACAGCTGCATTGTAGAATTTGGGTGTACCTGATTCTTTGGTCCTTTACTCCTCATTTTTTTTCCACTTCTCCCATCCAATCATTTAGGTTGGTCTGTTGGCTCTGCAATCAAAATATATATTGGATCCAGCTGCTCACTCTCTTCACCAGCACTCTTCTAATTTTAGCTACAATAATATCTTACCTAGACTTCTGCAAAGCTTTTTAACTGGTCTCTCTGCCTCCACTCTTGCAGTCCATCTTCCACTCAATAGATTGTTCTTTCTAAGGCAACAATCAGATCATGTTATTATTTAACATCCTCCAAAGCCTTCCCTTTAAACTTAAAAACAATATTTAGACTCATTATAGTGAGTCTCTATCCCACATGATCTAGGGTTTAAATCTCACCTCCCTTCAAAGGAAGACTCCACCAAGGAAATACATGCAAACTAAATACATGCAGACCAGGCAACCAACAAATCAACAAAGATCACCAGCATCACAAAGAACCTGATAAGCCCAAAGGGAGGCCTTAAGGTACATGCCCTCCCAGTACATGTGTCTACAGATGAAACAGGCATTGTTACATGGTAAATGGCTAAGAAAGCCCCTGGCCTTCTATAGTGTTTTATAAGGAATCCTAATAATACAAAATATTAATAGCAAGAATGGGGTGTCCAACAATTTTATAATTGGAAGAATTTATTGGAAAAACTAAAATTATTTTGTATTTTTACTCTAGACAATTGAGACTCTTTAATTAACTGGTTACTCTCCCTGATCAGCTAAACTGACCAAGAATAGTATAGTTCATAACAATAGAAATATAATATCTATTCCGTAAGCCATATCCACAATAACCCCATAATTCCCTAAGCTGCACTGCCAGTATTCGGGATTCAGCGCTTATTCCCAGCTAAGTCTCAGATCACTTTGAAAAAGGCTGGCAGGCATTTGCCATGCCTTCTCACTACTATCCCACCTTTCATGTAAAATGCCTTCATTTGTTAGACCCAAATAAGGCTATTAATGAATGAGTGAAAGAAGTTTTCAGATGATCAAGTGATGAATTTGCAGCAGACTCTGGTTTGTACATGGAAAGCGGGTGAATAAGATCACGAGAAGAAGAGACAAAGAGTCAGGGAATCATGGTGGGGCCCAAGGGGATGTGAAATAGCCCGTTTAATGAATGAATGTTCTCTGGCCTTCACAAAGACCAAAACTGTCACAGGCTACCTATCTTGAGTCCCAAAATACCCACAGGTAACCTATCCACAACAAAACTAAATCTCTAACCAACATAGACTTTTTTTTTTTTTTTACTCCTCCTTAAAGTCTCTTCTCATAAAAAAGATGTCAAAGATGTAACTTGATAACACTAGCCAAAAAAAACAGTGGTTATTAATGTATCAGAGAAAGTATATTTAAGAGCAAAGAATACTAGTAAGGATAAAAGTAGGTTATTTTAGAATCATAAAGTGGTCAATTCAAGAGGACATAACAATCCTAAACATGTGTGCACCTATGAACAGACTTTCAGAATACACGAAGCAAACATGGGTAGAACTGCAAGAGGCAGACAAATCCACAATTATAGAGTTTGATACTCCTCTATCAATAATTGACAGAAAAAGTAGACATGAAATCAATAAGGACATATAGGATGTTGCAACGCTATCAACCAACAACAGCATATTATGCATTTTTTCAATTGTTCACAAACCAATTAACAAGTCCCCATTATGTGCTGTAAAACTAGTCTAAACAACTTTGAAATTATTAAAATCACACAAAATACATTTTAGGAGTACGATGGAATCAAATCAGACACAAATAACAGAAAGATATCTGGAAAATCCCCAATTATTTGCAAACCCAATAACATACTCTAAAATAACATATAACTCAAAGAATTAATCTAAAGGGAAATCATATAATATTTTAAACTTAATTAAACTGAAAACACTACATGCAAAAATTTGCAGAGTGTCAGTAATGCAGTACTTAGAAAGAAAATTGTAGCACTAAAAGCCCATATATTAGAAAAGAAGATCTCAAATGAATAACTTCAGATTTCACCCTAAGAAACTAGAATGATAATATAAATTAAACCCAAAGTAAGCAAAACCACAGAAATAACAATCTGAGCAGAAATAAATGATACAGAAAACCAAAGCAATTGAGATCAATAAAACCAAAACCTATTGATCTTTGAGAAGATCAATCAACTTGATAACCTCTAGTCAGAGTGACAAGGAAATAAAAGAGAGAAGACAGAAATTGCCTATCAGGAATGAGAAAGGTGACAATGCTGTAGATTCTACAGATATTAAAAGAAGAGTAAGAAAATGTTTTGAACAACTTTATGCCAATATTTTAGGCAATTTTGATAAAATAGGGGAAAAAAAAAAAAAAACCTCCTGAAAGGAACTTCAGCCAAAGACTACAAGGAACACACCTATAATTAAGCAAATTGGATTTGTTACTTCTTTCCATGAAGGAGAACACATACCAAAGGAAACCAACAGGTATCTCAGTGGTAGGGTATTAGAAGGACCTATTATGGGATTTGAACTTTGGTTGGGAGATATGAGTGCGGGTCCGATAAAGAGGGAGTTTGCTCTAATTGGATGCTGTTAGAAAGCAGAGGCATGTGGTCCACGCATTTCATTCCTAGGTATTACCCAGAGAAATCAAAGTGTATGTCCTTATAAAGATTTGTACATGAGTGTTCACAGCAGCTTTATTTATTATACCTGCAAACTGGAAACAACTAAAATTTTCATTAACAAGCATTGTAAAAGGTAAACAAACTGTGATATATCTATTTAATCAAATGCTATTCTTCAATAAGAATTTATGCACATAACAAGGATGAATCTCAAAACAAATGCCGAGTGAAAGAAGATGGGCAAAAGCAAATATATATGATTCATTTATATAAAATTCTAGAAAATGCAAACTCACCTAATAGTGTCAGAAGGCAGATCAGTAGTTGCCAGGAGAGGAACAGCAGAGATCAGGACAGTGAGATTACAAAGTGGCACAAGGAAGCTTTTAGGTGATGGATGTTCATTATCTTGATTGTGGTGATGGTTTTACACATGAACACACATGCCAAAACTTAAACGGGGCAGCTGTAAAGATATGCAGTTCATTATATATCAATTATGCCTGAAAAAAGCTGTTTTTTTTAAAAAGGAAAGAAGATAGTTGGCTTTCCTAAACTTTATGCACAGTCACCTGAACCAGAAAAAATGGACTTGACCAAGACCCTACTTCTTCCTCTATGAGTGCCAGTAGTCATATCTCAATTAGTATGTGTATATTTTTAAAATGTATTAATATTAGCTTTGATTGACAAATAAAACTAATGGGGTACAATTGATGTTGTGATATATGTATATAATGTGAAATGATTGAATCAATCTCATTGACATATACCTCACTGTGCTCATATATCATTTTTTACGGTGAGACATTTGAAATTTACACTTAGTTATTTTGAAATATGTAATACATTATTGACTAAAGTTACCCTACAGTACAATAGATCTCAAAACCTATACCTTTTGCCTATCTGAAACTTTGTATTCTTTGATCAACAACTCTCCTTTCCCTCCCTCTGCACCCCTACTCCTGGCAACCATCCTTCTACTCTCTACTTCTAGCATACAAGCATATTTTTATGGAATGAACTTGAAAGTAAGTAATCTGAAAGGTTAATTGGAAGTTGAGGCTTATATATGAGCCTCTTCCCCGCCCCCCCCCCCCCCATGTGTGTGATAAGTAAAACCATGTTTTCTCCCTTGCCTATCTAGGCAATATTATGACTCACTATTATGTTTGAAGACTAAATTATAGTCTCGAGTTCATGGAATCCACACAGAAAAATTTAGAGAATTTTTGTTTTCTTCTTGGCTCAAACACTGATTTTCCTTTTGCTTCTCTACTTAGAAATCTTGATTCCTACTCAGCACAAAAATTCTTATCTTCTCTGCATACTAGAACCATTTCATCAATCACATTGTCTCTATGCATGATGTTTACGGGCCCCACCTAGATTGGCTGAAAAGACTTTGCTTCAAAAAGTATACTTTAGGCTGGGCACGGTGGCTCACGCCTGTAATCCTAGCACTCTGGGAGGCCAAGGCGGGTGGATCGCTCAAGGTCAGGAGTTCGAGACCAGCCTGAGCAAGAGCGAGACCCCGTCTCTACTAAAAATAGAAAGAAATTATCTGGCCAACTAAAATATATATAGAAAAAATTAGCCGGGCATGGTGGCGCATGCCTGTAGTCCCAGCTACTCGGGAGGCTGAGGCAGGAGGATCGCTTGAGCCCAGGAGTTTGAGGTTGCTGTGAGCTAGACTGACGCCACGGCACTCACTCTAGCCCGGGCAACAGAGTGAGACTCTGTCTCAAAAAAAAAAAAAGTATACTTTATTCCTTTTTTCTTTTTTAAAAAATTTTCTGTCAGCCTCTGAAGGGACAAACTATCCCCCCGCTGCCATATTCCCTCTACCTTCAGCTTCCCTCAGACTGAAAGTATCAACACTCACTAGGTGAATTGCTGTAGGTAATTTATGTTGTTGCTATCGCAATAGACTTTATTCTTAGTAAGGATCTGAGGAAAATGACCTTAAATGTTATTTCAGTCAGGTTGTATACAAATGTCTATCAATGTCCTCTATGGTTATTTTCAGGCTCATTTTTGTATAGTTTACCTCTGTCCCAACTTTGACAGTCATTTGTGGTTTCCAAGAGGAGGATACAGACAATGCTACTCAGAGTTTTTAACTTACAGATGTCTGTAATAAACTAGCATTAGAATTACCTTGGAGCTTTAAAAATGCCAATGATTGAAGCCCAATCCTAGAGATTCTGATTTAATTGGTCTGATCCTGGGTGTTAATTGAGCTTGCCATGTGATTATGCATCTAGGGTTTCCAACCACTATTCTATAACCTTGTTACTTGAAGTTCATTCAAAAGATCAGCAGCGTCAATATCACCTGGGAACAGTCTCCAGCCTCACTTTAAATTTACTCAGTACGAATCTACATGTTGATAAGATACCCAGGTGAACTAAATGAACTTTAATTTAGAGAAGCACTTGGTGTCTAGAAAACATACAAACTCCAGTGGGAATCAAATTCTTAAAGAGAGTTTATTTTTTGAGCACAAGTTTTTCAAATGCATTCTTCAAGATTAATTGAATATCTTTAACAGTTTGAATTTTTATATAAATTTTAGAATTCACTTTTTTAAAACAAACCTGTGTTTTCCCTTGGATCAACTTTTATTTTTCACAGAAAAAAAAAGCTGCTTGGTTTGTAGTTTTCACCTTAATCAATTAGTATTATCTGAGACAAATTATTTAACAAATTAAACCATCGATTAAACTATATTATCGTAAATCAATTCCTTAAGGAAAATGTCTCTAAAGTGGCATCATATTTAAGAAATTGGGAAATTAGGATTCTTGTTGGGATTACACACACGCAATGCTTTTTATAATACCTTGTACTAGGAGAATATTTCCACAAGGGGGCAGTAGTATATCAATTTTATCCTCTGAAAGCTGCAAGCTTTTGCGTATTGAAAGATAAAATGGGCCTTTCTGAATTCAATCCAGTGTTTAGAATACAACAATTTGATTTAATAGGTCCTTAAAACTTATAGTCTTAGATGATTCATTTTAGTGACTTAAATTATTTTGCATTTAAAAATACTTAAAGGAATATGTACTATGCATACTGACTGATTTGACCTGTGAAGATGTTTTTACTTTATTTTCAGAAATATGCCTTTAAAAAATTTTTAAACTTCCCAAACTATGATTTTTTTATTTTATTAAAAAATAATGTGCAGATGATGTGCGCTCGCTAAAAAAAGGGGAAAAAAAAGAAAAAAATAATGGACCCACATTGTATCCAATTGAATTTTAATAAGGATTCAAAAGCAACTCATTTTTTCCAACAAATGTTGCTGGGACAATTGGACATCCATAAGTACAAAAATGAACCCTGACCTAAATTCATACCTTAAACAAAAATTAACTCAAATGAATCACAGACTTAAATGTAAAATATAATCTTGTAAAACTTTTTTTAAAAAAGGAGAAAATTCTTGGGACCTGGGCTAGGTAAAGAATTTTTAAGCTTGATATCAAAAGCAAAATCCAAAAAAGAAAAAAATCAATAAAATTGGTCTTCATTAAAATAAAAATTTTGCTCTTGGAAAGATCCTGTAAAAAGAATTCAAGGATAAATTACAGACTGGGAGAAATAATTTGCATATCTGACAAAGGACTTAGATATCTAGAATATGTGAAGAATTCTCAAAACTCAATAAAAACAAGGTACCCAATTAGAAAATAGGCATAAGGGACCTCTCTGTATTATAACTTAAACTACCTGTGAATCTACAGTTGTCTCAAAATTAAAAAAAATAATAATGCTTGTTTTTAGCATATAAAATATTCAGAGAACATAGAATTGTATAAAGTTAAATTATTGAACCATTTATTCAATCTAAATATTTCTTAATGCATATACCCATTTGCTTGAGGATGTGTGCATGTATTAATATTTTTTACAGTAATATGGTCACGAGTATATAGATTACTTTTTAAAGTTTTCAGTTACCCCACATAAGTTTTTGATTCTCTCATTCTTAATAGCCGAATAGTATTTCATTTTGTAATTAAATCGGTGATAGATTTATTCTTTTTAAATTATGCTTTCATATTTTCTTCATTATAATGTTGCAATGCACAAAAATACAAATCAAGGAGGCTTTCTTCTGTATCTCTGTCAAATAACTTTGAATTAAAATTACTAATTCAAATTATAAGCAAAATAAACATCTTAATTAATAGGGCTTCTGTTTAAGATGTTAGTAGCAGCAACATAGTTTTATTCATAGCCCTGAATCTTTCACAAAAACTGACAGAATAACTGGGATAACAAGGTAATATCCAGGAAAAAGCAATGTGACAAGTTATCCCCAGGAACCTCTTGTGAAGTCAAACCACAGGGAATCAAGAGAATCATCAACTGTCTTGGAAGAAGTGAAGGAAAGGAAAAGGATTTTCAAAAGCCCTGAGAACTGGAAAACCTAGAAATCCAAGTGCTAACACATATACTCCTCAAACTGCTGACCTCGAGCAATCCTCCCGCCTCGGCCTCCCAGAGTGCTGGGATTACAGGCGTGAGCCACCAGGGGGCTTCCTGCACCCCAACTCGTGGCAGAGAGTGAGGACGGCAAAAGCAGGTGCTGTGAGTGGTCTGTAACTTATGAACTCTACAAATTAACCACCTCTAGCACGAAGCCCTGTCCTTAGGAGAAACTGCAGCAAGTCAATTATAAATTGAGTTGGATAAGGACATGGAAGCTTAAGAAAAGAGCAGGTCCAGGTTAACATGCAAGGGAGCAAGGAAAAGGCAGTTCTCAGCAAGTTCAAGCATAGATGATTCCTTTACCTTCTAGTTCTGGAAATACCAAATGCAGTATATGTAAAATAAGAAATTTGAAGTTGAAGATTATATATACAATCTTCTGACCCATTGTTACTAATCCAGTCTTCCCTCTACTCAGATCTGTCCCACTACAGACAGACTAACAGATGCTTAGCAAATAGTATCTAATATTTTCTTAGGAAAATAGGTGCTTCCTTAAATTCCTACCTCTAGATCTATAAATTGGTTTGAGCCAACACTAGTTCTTGATCCTGCCCATCTTGTTGAGGGCAGGGCTTCTCTCCTCCTGTGGAAACCGATAAACTCCACCTGCTCACCATCAGCCATCCTCTCCTGAAACTTAGACCCTGCTCTGGGCTGTCATCCCTCCTAGTCCAGAATGAACGTATTCATTCTCCTTCTCTGTCATTTGCTCTCTCTCATCTCTATTCCATCAACATATAATGTTTGTTTGTTCATTTGCTCCTGTATTAAAAATGCCAAATACACAAACAAAACACAAAAAACCTTCCGGTAGTATGGTAGTGTGTACTGAGTTTTGTTTTATAATTAATGGGTGATAGGTTTATTCTTTTCAAATAATTTGTGCTTTCATATTTTATTCATTAAAATATAACTTAAAAAACAGAACAAATGCAGGATAAACCTTACAGAAGGAAATGTAATTGTTAGGTGCTCTGACAATATAGAAATGAGAGACTAAAAATGGGAGGAAAAGGAAAAGAAAAGATATTCTATAGATTTACTGACTGCTCATCTATCCTGGAAGTCAAAGGATTTTGTTTGTAAGAAGATAGGCATGTTTAATACCCCCAAAGGAAACATTTAAAGTTAATATCAAATTGGGGGATGACGGATCACATGGGGAGGAGAAGGAATAGAATACAGCTGGTATCATTGTTCTCAGTTTGAAGACAACAGCTACTGTCTGAAGAAATGACTTTAGGGAATTATATATGGCAGGGATCAGAACAAAAATCCAACCTTCCTAAACATCACAACACCAAAACAAAACCAATAAAAACAAATGAGATTGTGAAAGACAGATGTGTTCGTATAAATCAATAGAATAAAATACTATAACCAAAATATGACCAAACAAAATTCTCATATCAATAAAAGTAAATAGGCTTGACTCTTATTAAAAGAAAAAATATTGTCATATTGAATCACAAAGCAAGACTCAATTCTATGATGGATATAAGACACAAAGCGTTTTAGAAAAATTAAAAATAAAAGTATGGGCAATAAATAAAAGGCTCTTCTCTTTATTCATAAGGAGTATAAAGCAGTACGTAAACACATGATACATCTTTCCCTTTTGTACTTAACAGATGTTACAGCACTAGTGTGAGTTTACTTTGAATATATAAAGGAAACACCTTTATATGATTAGAAATAGAATTGGAGACAGTGATAAAAAGGAGAAAATAATCACCTCCACACTGAGGGCTGGGAGGAAAGAGCCATTTGCTGGGTACACCGTGACTACATTACCATAAGGCAAGCTATCCCAATTAGAATGTCCTTGCCCTTCGCTGAGTTCATGTATGAGCCTGCAAAAGTAGTGCTGCTTCCCACAAATTTGCTATCAGCTGTGCCATTGCTGTCCACACAGAATGAAATATAAGACCTAGATTCAGTTGTTATGTTATTGTTGGTCATATCTGGCTCTTTACAGAGGTTGTGTTATTTCAATTATATTTTGGATAATTCATTTAGTGTCAGATAAATAATCTTTCCAGAATGTGATGAGAACTACAGCTTGATCCATATAAAATGACCCTTTGGTAGAGATCCAGGCATTGAGTTTATTTTCAATTACTAACATTACAGAATCCTGGTCAGATTGAGAAACAGATTACCTTTCTATTTTCCTGGGATATGAGCACGGTTAGGTTTAGTGTGAGAGTGCTTGAAAGTTTATGATTTTTAACATTTTATTTATTTTTGTGTCTTTATCACAATAAAATTAATGCTGAAAATCGGTATTAAACAAATTAATTTAGGATGATATTTTCCCCCTTTCTTCTAATGAGAGGATATCCACAGATATGTGAGGAGCTTGATTCACCTCGAAATGTGTTGAG
The DNA here is from genome assembly GCF_041146395.1 of Eulemur rufifrons. NCBI lineage: Eukaryota > Metazoa > Chordata > Mammalia > Primates > Lemuridae > Eulemur > Eulemur rufifrons. The sequence continues at coordinate 40,150,749 of NC_090988.1, forward strand.
GGCCACAGATTCACCTAGTAATGTTTAGGGACACCTCCCCAAGTTGTGGATGGAGGGCGGAGTAAATGTAAGATAGAATCAGGCTTATACAGATCAGATGGGAGTATTATGTCCCTCCAGAAACATGGTGTATACCTAGGGGATCCGTTCTCAATATCAGTGTCTTAACAATTGTAAGATTCACTATTGACCAAGACAATAACTAAGTAATTTTTATATAATTTGGTACAACAATATTGGAAATGTGTATGCACTGTTTTTCAATTTTTCTAGTTATAATAATTTATTACACCTTGAATTGACAGAACAGTATACTTAGAATACATATAGAATAAGCACAGAATGAACACCCATGTCTCCAGCTTTCTGGTTTAAGAGCTAGAACTTATGATTGCTTTTGAAGTGACTTGTGCAACTTTTGCTGATTACATCCCCTTCTTTCACACTCGAATGACAACCACTGTGAATTCTATGTGTATGGAACTGTGTTTTATCATTTTATCATCTTCATACTTTATATTTTAATATTTTAATACAATAGGCTTACTCATTTTTGAAAGTTTTGAATGTTATGCAAATAGAATCCATGTTTCCTATAATTTGGTTTTTTGAAAATTATCTTCCTGAAATTTTTCTGTTATTTGTGCATGGTGGTGCATGCCTGTAGTCCCAGCTACTTGGGAGGCAGAGGCAGGAGGATCGCTTGAGCCCGGGAGTATGAGGTTGCTGTGAGCTAGGCTGATGCCACGGCACTCACTCTAGCCTGGGCAACAGAGTGAGACTCTGTCTCATAAAAAAAGAAAAAAAAAAAAGAAATTAACTGGACAACTAAAAATATATATAGAAAAAATTAGCCGGGTGTGGTGGCGCATGCCTGTAGTCTCAGCTACTTGGGAGGCTGAGGCAGTAGGATTGCTTGAGCCCAAGAGTTTGAGGTTGCTGTGAGCTAGGCTGATGCCATGGTACTCTAGCCTGGGCAAGAGAGTGAGACTCTGTCTCAAAAAAAAAAAAAAAAAAAAGATTCTTTCATCTATGCATTTTTGCTTATCTGATCTGGAAAATCTTTCGCCCATTACTACTTTAAATATTTTTCTGTCCTCAATTTATTTTACTTAATTTATTTTATTTTTTTAGCTTTTGCAGATTTCAACAACATTCATATTTGGCCCATTGAAAATGCCTCTGGCTCACTGATATTCTGATCATATTTTAAAATTCTCCTTTCTGTTTCATTTTGTATTGAATGCTTTGTCTTTACATTTACTAATCTAATCTTATGCCAGGTCTACTCTCATTAATCCCTGTGTCAATTCTGGTTCATTTGGAATGATTACAGTTTTTCCTCTTTATTGATATTATTTTTCCACGTCTTTGCATAATTGATAATTTTTTATGGAATTCCAGACATAGTGAATGTTTTGAGGGGTGTTGTATGGTATTATTATCCTAGTAATGTTTTAAGTGCTATTTGGAAGCACTGTTAAGTTATTTGGAAATAGTTTAATCCTTTTGGATCTTCCTTTCAAGACATGTTAGCCTGGACTGAAGCCATGTTCAATCTAGAGATAATTATTCTCCACTGCTGAGGCAAGTATTTTCTGTGTACTCTACCCATCATCCATAGAGAATAATTAGGAACAGTTATGAATAATATATATTATTTTAGTAAGTGCATACTTCTCTGAGGAAAAGATGTTGTGAATTGGTGAACAAACAAACCATAAACCAAAAAAACTTGGGGATATTTATAAAAAACATGAGCCTCAGAAAAGATTAGTTGCTTTTTTTTCCCCCAAAGCCAAGATAATTTTAAAAAATCAATAGCAGAACCTTAACCACATAATGTATCTGAAATATGTATGGCTGTATTATGGAAGGTCCAGAGACCAGGTAATAATTCTCATTCCTCACAAAAACTTTTTTTTTTTTTTTTTTGAGCAACATATTCCAAAGCTATGAAAACTCTTTATAGCCAGAGCTAAAGCTTTAGGTGGGGGAAGCTTCAGGGAAGGGAGGCTTCCAGATTAAATTATTAAGTTTTGGTAGAGTTTAGATATGAGTTATTCATTGAAAAAGGTTTTTTGTCATTTTCCACTATTGTGATTTTTTTTGTTACAATGAAATGTATAAACTAAAGGGTAAAGAACAAAAAAAACTTTTTTCAAAGAAGTCAACTTGGGAACAAGCACTATGCTGGGAAGAGGTGGGTGTCAAAAGAACCTTTCAGCAGGACTTTTCCACAGATATCTTCTCACATTTGTGAAGCCAGGGCAAGAAAACAAATTGAGCCCTACATACCAAAAGTGCAAATGTTTAAAATGCATAACTATAGCTAACAAGCTGTCAATAAATATTTTTTGTCCTTTTGCTTTGGGAGATATTTTATACCTTCATGACGTGGAAGGCTGGAGTGGAGTTTAGAATTGTCAGACCCATGCATGGAGCAGTTCCTGTCTTGTCTACTCTTGGAAAAATGAACCAGGGCAGCTCCTGGTTCAGACAGGGAATTTGGGATTTAGAAAACCAAGAGAGACTGTAGGAGCCACACATCTTCCCAGACTTCTCTGCCAGCAGAATTAGATTGGGTGCTTTTTGAGGAACCACAGAAAAGTGCTCTACTGTTTTGGTCCCAGAGCAAGAGCAACTCTTTCACCCTGTACTCATGGTTTCTGAAACTAAGAGGATCCCCTGTCCAGTGAACAGCCAAGTGCCCTCTAGTCTCTCACTTCCCTTCTTCCAGATTTCCCTTGGCTTCCCCTCTCCCATTTGACTGGCTCCATCCCCTGGTGATGGAGACTTAGGAGCTTTCTGGGACTTTCAGTTCTACAAGGTTATTAATCACTGTACCTCCACCCTGCCCCATGCATTCAGGCATCTGCTCAGCTGGGTCCCCTTCCCACAGGGATTCACCCTCCAAAGTCCCTGCCTTCTGCCCCCAGAATCAAATCTCCTGTCCTATCCTCGGGTGGCTCACTCCAGGAAAACTCCCAGATCTCAGAGGAGTCCAGCAAAGACCTCATGGTGGAATCATCCGTCTTTCCGTGTACACAAAGTGAGGCATCCTAGAAGCTAGGGCTGCCTCATTTTCCTCTCTCTAGCTGGCAGTCGTTCCTCCAGCTCCTCAGAGTCTTGCTGTACCATTCCACTGTCCCAGTGTTCTCTGTGCAGCCAAGGCAGTCCTCTAAAACTCTTGTGCACAGATCTGAGACGCTTTTTCCAAATCCACAGTTTGGCTTTCTCAGACTACACGAAAGACATTTGGAGCTAACTGTAAGTAGGAGGGGGTTTTCTCAAGGCTGCAAGGTGGCATCTCCTCCCATCTCGTAAGTAGTGAACTAAATATGTTGTGGGGAAAAGCCTCTCTCCTGATTATATTTTGGAGTAGAAATAAAATCTGATTTACTTGGATAGAACCTGTCTTCCCCTGCTCTGATACAGGGGTTCCCTGAATGGAGGCTCTCCAGCCTTTCTCTCTTAGCCCCGGAGAGGGCTGGGGTGTGCCTGGCAGGGAATTCTGTCTCCTGCTCTTGAGAGGAAACCTTAGGTGACTTTCTGGAGTGCGAAGAGCAGGAGAAATCTCTTCTGAAGTAAGGCTAAATTTGTTTACATTACATTCTTAAAATAAAATACAAAAATAAATCAATACATGAAATAAAACATGGCCAGCGCGGTGGCTCATGCCTGTAATCCTAGCATTCTGGGAGGCCGAGGAGGGAAGATTGTTTGAGCTCAGGAGTTCGAGACCAGCCTGAGCAAGAGCGAGACCCCGTCTCTACTAAAAATAGAAAGAAATTATATGGACAGCTATATATATATATATGTATTTATATATAAAAATTAGCCGTGTGTGGTGGTGCATGCCTGTAGTCCCAGCTACTCGGGAGGCTGAGGCAGGAGGATACCTTGATCCCAGGAGTTTGAGGTTGCTGTGAGCTAGGCTGATGCCAAGGCACTCTAGACTCTAGCCCAGGCAACAGAGTTACACTCTGCCTCAAAAAATAAAAAAGAAAGAAAGAAAACATTACCTACAGTAACAAAATATATGTAAAGCCAACCTCAGGCAAAATATCCCCGAAGTTTCCAAGATATTTGCCCAAATCATTAAGTGATGAAATAGTTTTTCTACCAATTTTTTTTTGTTTGTTTTTAGCAAGGGGAGGGGGAGGGGATCAACCTATTTTGTAAGTTAACAATAAAAACCATCAATCCTCCCAAATTTTTTTAGATACTTGGGAGTACATTTGTTGCGAAATTTGTGATTTTGATGAGATTATGTTTGTAGAAATTTGTTTATGGAGATTAGCTGAGATGATAAACCAATCTATTCCTTTGTCTTCAGGAAACCTAATTATCCATATTCACACCTATCTGAGGATCTGGGATATCCAATCACTTAGAAGTTGTGGGTGTGGTCTTCAGAGATCCCATAAAAGGAGGCTCAAGGAGCCAAGCTCATTCTTCTCCACAACAGGCAGAGTTAAGGTTGGAGCTCAGCGGGCTGCGGAGACTTTAGAAAGCTACCACTGCTTACACTGTGAGGTCTTGATCCCTAAACTGACTTCATATTAATTCTACAGCAAGCATTGTTGAGATTGCACATTCCTTAGGTGAGTACACAATCTACAGGAGTTCCTACGACTTGCTAACATGGAGACAAACCACATAATTTTAATGTCTAAATCAGCAAACTGAGATTGTTTTTATAAAGTGATATTGTTTGCTTAGTTAGTAAAAGTGGCTCCATTCCAATAACCTATTTACAAATTAAATTATTTCATCATGGGATCTTACTATCTACTTTGAAATTAATGTGATGATTTTTTCCCTATTATTATATATATATTATTGTTTATATATATGGTACTATTTCTAAATAGTTGCCAGATAACTTATAATTTTGTCCTTTTTGGAGATCCTATAAATTGGCTAGGAACCATTTTATTCTATAAGGAGGTTATACATGCATCACATACTGCCTTATTTGTGGTGCATTCATGTACACTTAGAAGAGAGAGTAAAATATTTTATAACATTATTAGAAAAATATTGCTGTTTATTGTGGTAATTTTGCTTCTTCATAAGCTTCAGTTTATTGACTTAAATTCTAAAGAAGCCAGGAAATGTTTAGGCGAGGGAAAGGGTGACATTGGGGATCGTGAAGGAGTCTCAGTAATAAGAATCCCATCTGTATTCATCTAGTGTAGAAATAGGGGCTCCAATTTTTTTTGTAAAATAAATTCTATGACCTGACAATTATAATTTTTGTACAATGCAAAATGTGGCTGATAGTTTTAAAAGACTTGGAAGATAATTGCTATTTTGAATTCTGAAAGTACTTGTCTGTTTGAAAGCAGGATATAGCTAATAAAGATAGAGCAGAGTCATCAGCTTAGGGTATTCATATATAAAGTATGATCCAGTTTTACAAAGTTTAATTTAATCTTTATTATTCTGATATATTCAGGAGTTGATTTGGGGAGGAAATCTGTTTGAAACAACAAAGGACATCAAAGCAGAATGTTGGGTTTTGTAAATGTGTCTTGTATACACGTTTCTTATGCATTTGTATCAATGGGTTGCATGAAAGGCATTTTCTAGATCCTGAGTGAGGTGAGTGGGAGACAGAAGACATGCAGATCAATTTAATTGTCTACATTACTGCATTTGATCAATTTTGTTATTCGTTGAAACATTTATTTTTTGTTTATAAGGATATTGTATTAAAACATCATATCTTCAGGTTGATTGATAAATAGTTCCCAGAAGAGTAAATATATCAGAAAATGAGTGTTGAGTGAATTATAGTAGTTGCTTAGAAAATAATGGTTGTTTGGTTAACTGATTTTAATTTCTATCCAAAGCTATAGGGCTGGGTGTGGTGGCTTACGCCTATAATCCTATCATTCTGGGAGGCCAAGGCGTGAGGATCCTTTGAGCTCAGGATTTCGAGACCAGCCTGAGCAAGAGCCACACACCACTTACTTGGGCGGTAACAGTCCCAGCTACTAGGGAGGCTGAGTCAGAAGGATTGCTTGAGCCCAGGAGTTTGAGGTTGCTGTGAGCTAGGCTGACACAATGGCACTCTAGCAAGGGCAACAGAGTGAGACTCTGTCTCAAGTAAATAAATAAATAAATAAATAAAAAAGACACAACTATAACACTTACTTATAGAGTAATGTTGGAGAAGTCATCAAGATAGGAGGGTTATGAAAATTAAATTCAACAATGAGGTCAAATCTCAGTCTTTAATGTCATTGCAAATCAATGAGCGGCAGGGAGCATTGACCGATTTTGAGATCCCTCCAGACCTCACCCCTGGAGCTACAGATTGGGTTAAGCTCCTGCAGTTCCAGCTATTTGGAGGAAACTAACGCCCCACAAAACCAGTACATTTATAGAGGAGAAAGAAGCTTGGCAAAGTCGATGCATTTTGGTTAGGCAACCGACAAAGTTACCTACAAAGCTTGAGAAATCTCTTTGCCTCAGTATTCCAATTGTGTCATGCAAAGTAAAGCCTATTCTGTTCTCGATAGAAGTTTTTTTTTTTTCAGTCAAAACTTGAGTAAATTTTTGCTTAGACTTTTGTCTCTCCGGGGCAGAAGAATAAATTCTTCTGATTTTCTTCCCTCAGGAAATTGGACTCAGAAATCACACAAGCCATTCAGAGAGAACTCACCTGTACCATCTGCCTCAACTACCTTCTAGACCAGTCACCATAAGCTGTGGGCATAGCTTTTGTAGGTCATGCCTCTGCCTGTCCTGGGAAGCAGCCCAAAGTCCTGCCCACTGCCCTGTGTGCAGGCAACCGTCACAGCAGAAACTCATCAAAACTGATACCCGTGTGAAGAAGATGTCTTCCCTGGCCAGGAAAGTCAGTCTCTGGAAAATCCTGCGTTCTGAGGAGCAAATATGCGAGACCCACAAAGAGTCAAAGAAGATATTCTGTGACGTGGACAAGAGCCTTCACTGTTTGCTCTGCTCTAAGTCCCAGGAGCACAGGGCTCACAGACACTGTCCCATTGAAGTGTCAGTTGAGGACCAACGGGTAAGTGATGCCTCTGAGAGCACTTTGAAAGCTGGAGGGTAGTAGACTCAGAGAGATTAGAAAGAATATGGAGATGAAGATTGTGACTCCATTCTTTACTGAGTGCATAATATGTACTGGGTATTGCTCTAGGCATGGAAAACAAAGCTATGAATAAAATACATAAATATAGCTGCCTCCATGAGGTTTGCATTCCAATGACAGGATGATAAAGTGAATCAATATTGTTTTACCTATACAGAATTATGCTAAGAGCAACATGAAAACCTCATGTTCAGAGATTACTGGCTATGAAAACCACATGGGCAAAGAGGCTTTTATTAATATATTGGAAACATATGTAATAACACTAGACCAAAGTTAGATTTGAGTATATTGGAATTAGCAGATGAGAAGCAATAGCAGATGGACATTATAAGGCAAGACGCTTGTCTCCAATTTACCCAGCTGTATAAAATATTTATTTGTCTTCCCTCATTAATAATTACATTATTTGTGGTCTGTGGTCTTAGATCTTCAAAAACAGACAGTTATGGAGGGTAAATAGGAGAAGGTAATCCTTCTATTCTCCCTAAAGTACTTTTATTGAACATCCCTTAACTCTATCAGCCAGCATCAGAAATCTGCAATATTTGCTTTTCTGGTGCTCACATTCATACTTTTTTTTCACAGGAGAAACTAGTAATGCGAATGAAATCTATATGGAACAAGATCCAAGAAAATAAGAGAAACCTGAATGAAGAGAGCACAAAAATTAACCATTGGATGGTAAGTATGGGACTTATTTCCACCAGAATCAGCTTCAGACAGACATGCCAGAACCTTATCCTTTAAGAATGTGAGCTGAAATCATCATAAGTTCTGACATTCTACACATCAGTAATTTTATAGGAAAGATAAATAATGTAGGGTCACATTGCCCTTAGTATGTCTAGACACTAAGATATCATCAGCAACTACAAACAAAAAGCAGTCCAAACAAAGTTCAACAAGCAGTAAGATGAAGGCACATACAGGGATTTGAAGAAATTCAGTAACTAGGGAACTTTGCCAAAATTTCTCAATATAGATTTAAAATCAATCTGAGTTCTGCGGGAAAAATAAGTGTTAAAAGTCCATGGGTGTTTCAGGCCAAGATTTATGTATGATCTGAGTTCTAGAAAGCAAAGAGCATAAAATTGGGTATTACAGGCATTTCATGCTGATCAATACAATGAGCCCTTGGGGGTGGAAAAGGTATAAACGATTTCAGAAATGTGTCTGCCATGATAAAAGCTGATAGCACAGCAGCTAGACAATGATACTGATTACTGGTAGGACAATTAAAACATTTGGAAAGCTTAAAAAATGCAAAACTAAAGCCAAGAGACTCAGTGGAGTGAGAGAATGAATGCATGAATATTGGGAGGATATGCAGTGAAATGAAAATGATTGTTCTTAAAATGAATGGGCAATATGAGGACTATGGTCACATACAGGAGGAAGATAGAAATTAGGATAACAGAAATCCTTTTAAGGCCTTACGTTTAGATATCTTAGAAATTCTGATCTTGTCTGATAGCTTCTAATTCTACATATAATATACAATATTTCTTCTAATTGTAAGTGGTCAGGTTTCAGAGTGGGGAGACTAATGTGTTAAATACATCAGAACATTTCATATCATGACTTAGTAAGAAACCATAAATTTCAACTGTTTGAATGTAGTATTTCAGATTTGAGAGGATAAGTATTAAAGAGATTAACTCTGGAAGATAATTCTCCAGCTGTCTCAGAAACTTATGAAGTAGATAAGAATAGGTTACTCTCTTTAAGTTATTAAAGAGAAGAAAATAAGTGAAGGAAGAAGGAGAGATGAATTATGGATTCTGAGAAGTGGAGGGTACAGATTTAAGGTGTGAATAGCTAATGGGTGGAGGACAGGAACCAAAGAGAAACAGATGAGGTGTACGTGCAGGAGGGTAAAGCTGGCCTGGAAATGTGACCCAGGAAACCCATCTACTTACAGGCTTATGTGTCCCTACTTACAAATGTTACCAAGAGTGAATACAGGAAGCTTCATCCAGTTCTCTATAAGGAAGAAGAACAACATTTGGAAAAACTGAGAGAGGAAGGTCAAAACATTTTACAGCAACTCAAGAGAAGTAAAGCAAAAATGCATCAAAAGAGTAAACACCTAAGGAAAATGTATGAGGAACTGATTGAAACATGCCACAAACCGGATCAGGAGCTGCTCCAGGTCAGAACTTTGTGTTTGCTGATGTCCACATCTTTAACCTCCATTGTTTAGTAGGTAGCCCAAATATATTTCCTCATTTCCTTCATCTCTGGTGGGGGTCACTTTCCAACCAGATATGATAGAGATAAACTAATTCCTAGCCATGAACAGCAAAGCTGTGTGAGTTGTAGATGGTTATTCCAAAGAAATTTCGCTTCCAAAATACTTATATCATTTTTATCCAACTCTTATTTCTAATAAACAGACATAAACAAATTGGACATTCCACTTTTTTCTCTAATGGACAATATGGAAATATTTGGGACATGGTCACATTGTCTTACTTATTCTCTGAGGATGTCCTAGATTGAATTGCCCTTATTTGGAACCCCTTAGCCTTCAGGGAAAACCCCTAGAAAGAGCACTTGGCAGACAGTTGATGGTTACAGGAAGACATGGTGGCTGTGGTTCCTACCATGTCCTTCTCTCTCCTCATTCACCCTCAGGGTTCTGAATTTATCAAGAGTTTTGGAGTCCATCAACAGGTTGCACTGGGCTTATCCTTTAGAGAGGAAAAGGAAAACCAGATGATTGGAAGGTTTAGTGAATGGTTGTGATTGGTAATTTTCTTAATTTTGTCAAACCCAAAGACTGGATTGGCACAACACCCAATGTCTGAAGAATTCTAAGTTTTTGTTTTTTTTTCTTCACAGGATTTGGGATATCTTTTTATGAGGTAAATTTGGCTTTTAGTGTACACTAGGGTACCATGAGGGTTATGAAAGAGATCAAGCTGTTTCTAACAAAGTCAAGCTATTGTTAATATATATTTTAGTATAGCATTACATTCTTTATGCATCGACATATTTGTGTATGGTACTGAATAGGATTTTCTGTGCTTCTTTATTTAAAGTTAGTCTTGATCCCCTGTCTGGTTGCTCAGAGGTATGTGCTGAATATCGCAAAGCAGAAGTTGCTAGAAGGCAGCTACCTATGTTCTTAGGATTCAAAATCATAAATATCTTGAGGTGCAAGAACTAGAATTTCCCAGGTAGTAGTTAAAAGCAAGTACCTCTGAGAGTCAGGAGGTGGAAGCAGTTAGGCCAAGAGACAGTAAGAGAGATTCCCCAAGAATGGTAGAAGCCTATAAGAGATTTGTGGAAGCAGCTATGATTTCAGAAGAAATCTTTGATGATGCATTTTCCATTGAATATTTATATCTTTTTTTTTTTTTTTTTTTTTTAATTTTAAAATACCATGACCCTGAGCCAAGCCCAACAGGCCTTGATCAAGTGGACTCCTATGTCTTTTCTTAAGAACTATGACAAAGTGTTTGGCACCCAACATATTAACTGAGTCCTTCCTTTTCCAGGAGTGGGTCAGTGCAGCTGCGCATGCCCCAGCCTGTCCATCCAGAGCTCAGTGCCAGACCCATCACTGGACTGATGTACAGACACCGCCACTTCGGAGGTAAGTGTCAGCCTGCGGTGTGACTGGGAATCGGTAACGTCCAATTCGGTAGTGCCTTTCTGTAGCCACTGTTTCTTTACTGATCTTTCATTTAGGAGAGAAAATAATTCTGTCAGTAGGATCGATGTTTATAGTCATATTGTTTACAGTAATATGGACAAAATACAGGATAGCTGATGAAAAAATATGAGAAAAAAGGAACACTGAGAAACAGGGCTCCTTGGGAACTGGAATCATTCCTAGAGAGCTTTCCAGTTCAATGAGTCATGCAGAATTGCAAATTTATTCAGGACCTTCCAATTTCTAATTATTAATAAATGCATTTAGTGATGGTGATATCATGTTTCATTTAAAATATATTTCCTTAAAATTTCATATTTATTGAATTATTAATAATGTGCATTTCAATTGATATTATCAGAAAATTCATGAGTAAACTAAATAACTAAATGCAGACAGACAGTAGTATTTTATGAACAACAAAAATAAAGTTGGTGATTCAACGAGGCAGGACCTAGAGCTCTATTGCACATCTATACCTAGAGGGTAGCCCAGCAGGCAGAGGAAGATTAGACTTTAGACAAAACCATTAGATAAAACCAGGCATTCGATAAAAGGCTTAAAATTCCTAGTAGGAAGACACTTTCAAAAGGGCATATTTAGGTTTTTTCTTAAGTATACATTAAGTAGCATACAATAACACTGGCAAAGCCATCACCATTTTGATAGGTCTAAGAGTCCTCTCCTTTCCCCACCCCAGGAAGGGAAATGTAGGTAAGTTTTATTGCTGAGGAATTACAGCTATACACAGGTGTCCAGTTTTTTATTTGCTATGAGAAGTAACCAGAGAGAAGTACTCATGGCCTCCCTCTTCATGATCTCTGAATTTTAAGGAATTTTTGTCCCATTGTGATTAGGTTCTTTCTGCTGAAGATTTATGGGTAGCACATGAATCTGATATTTTTTCAGCCAGAAGTGCCTTTGTGGTCTTGGCCAATTTTTCCACTTACTATCCAGGTAGACTTTCTTATCTCATAGATAATTTATTTTTAAAATAGATTTGATTGAAATATTCTCTTCTTTCCACAGTGGAGATTTCCTTCAATACTGCAGTAACCAATCACAACGTGTTTGACAGTGTGAGACACTTCAGGTTTAGATCTGACAATCAAGATGCATCTTTGGGCCGGGCGCGGTGGCTCACGCCTGTAATCCTAGCACTCTGGGAGGCCGAGGTGGGCGGATCGTTTGAGCTCAGGAGTTCGAGACCAGCCTGAGCAAGAGCGAGACCCCACCTCTACTAAAAATAGAAAGAAATTATATGGACAGCTAAAAATATATATAGAAAAAATTAGCCGGGCATGGTGGCACATGCCTGTAGTCCCAGCTACTCGGGAGGCTGAGACAGGAGGATCGCTTGAGCTCAGGAGTTTGAGGTTGCTGTGAGCTAGGCTGACGCCACCGCACTCAGTCTAGCCTGGGCAACAGAGTGAGACTCTGTCTCAAAAAAAAAAAAAAAAAAAAAAAAGATGCATCTTTGAATTCTGGCAGGGCTATCTATTTTGCTAAGTGGGGAGCCCAGGCCTTCACCTCAGGGAAACGTTATTGGGAGCTGGATGTCAACGACTCTTGGGACTGGACTGTAGGAGTCTGTAAGGATTCCTGCATTAGCACTCTTGGCACAGTGCTTGAATCTGAGGTTGTGTTTCTTCTTTTATGTGTGAAGGAGGATCATCACTGCAGCCTCTTGACCACCTCCCCAGTGATTGTGCACTATGTTGAGAAACCTCTGGGCCGGGTTGGTGTGTTTCTTGATTTGGAGAGTGGAAGTGTGAGTTTTTTGAATGTTGCCAAGAGTTCCCTCATATGGAAGTACCCTGCTGGCTCCTTCTCTTTCCCTGTCAGGCCTATCTTTCTCACTGGCCACAGATGAGCAGGGAGGAGTCAGGGACCCGACTGCAAGTTGGGGAACTCCATGTGCTGGGGAGCCCTTCTCAGTTGAAGCAAATCAATTATACTATACCGTCTTCTAAGTTTTTCTACTTTAATGCAACCTCATTATATTGTTATTAAATGAGAAGACAGTGGGAAATGCAAAATTTGTTTGGCCAATTCCTTTAAATTAAACCGATCTCTTGTGTTCCATTACCTAATATATACTGTGCTTGTTCACCTGTTTTGTGAGCTTCCTGGGGTTCTGAAAGTCTATGGGTGTGTGATTCCAATTTAATGAACACAAGTGGTACATTCTGGACCATCCTGGTTAGCCACACTACATATACCAGTCTGATATTGTCTCCTTCTTGTCAGTCTAGCACATTCTACACATCAGTTCACCTTTAGGGAAAAAATTTTATTTTACAGTGAAATCTCCATTGACCCTCAGGAGAGGATAGCCTTTGTATATGTAAACACAGAATAGCTGCTTACTTTCTAGTACTATAAATTACAAAAGAGATAGAAAGTGTCTCACATTGTGGCTATATTATCCGTAGGTCATATAATGTCTAGGACATAATGAGCACTTAACAAACATTTGATGGGTGAATAAATGAGTATGAATGCTACTTTCTATTCAACAATGTTGGCTTACAGCCTGTTGCTCCATAGTCTCTGCTTTGTCACAATAAATACAGTATCTTCACTGAATTACATTTCTGAATAGAATGTTATTTCTGAAAAAAACATGGTTCCTATGGTTTCCAGTTAATCATAGAGAACAGTAATAAAAGGAAATGATTTAAAACATTAAGCAGTCTTCTACAAAACATTAAATGCTATTAAACATTAAATACAGGGTAAACCCATTGGGTAGAAAATGCTAGGGACAATGTGGAACAAATAATGGTTGAGGCTAGTGGTTCTCACAGTTTGCTTCCAGCTCCACCAGCATCAGTATCACCTGGAACTTGTTATAAATGTAAATTTCAGGGCCACACCCAAGACCTACTGAATCAGAAACTAAGTGGGTGGGGGCTGCAATCTGTGGTTTAACAAACCCTTCTGAGGATTCTAATGAATGCTAATATTTGAGAAACGCTGATTTAAGCTGATTTACAGATGCAAAGCTTCAGTACATTTCTGACACCTGAGAACCACAGTGTCACTACACTCAATTTGATTCAATAGGAGTGATTAAGTACATCTTAGTGAAAAAAATATAATAGGAGAGGTTAAGTTCTTATCCAGAATTTTGGGGATTCAGAAAATAAGTCAATCACTTTGGATAACAGAATCTTTTCATGGAGCATACACATGGTCTTTAATATTTTGAGTCATTCACATACTATTACAAAGGAAAAACCTCCTTTCTTCAGTTTAGAAAATATAGGAAAACCATAGTAGTCAAAAAACAATCCAGATGTAAACAGGCCAAAGAAGGAATGAGTTCAATTTACCTTCTCAAATATTAGTCAGAAAAGAAATTGCAATCAAATACGAATTTCTGACATTTTTAAATTTGTTACTTATTTTTTGCTTTTCTTTAAATTTCAAAATATTACAGGGGTACAAACCTTATTTATTTATTTTTTTGTTGGCAACTATGGGAGTCTCACTATGTTTCCCTACGCTGGTCTTGAACTCCTGTCCTCAAGGAATTCTTCTGCCTTAGCCTCCAAAAGTGCTGAGATTACAGGTGTCAGCCACTATACCTGGCCTTTTTGTGCATTGTTTACCTGTCTGAAAATGCCATTGAATTAGGAGAGGATTCCAAGGGCTTTCTTTATGCATATAAATGTTCTACTTGATATGGATGTCAGCAATGTTAGAGCAGTGTTCTATGAGTCAAAATATGAAATGTGTATTCTGAGATATCAGTGGCAGATGCTATGGTCTCAAGGTGCTGTTACAATTCATCCATAGGCCCTTGGTGCAGGGACAGAGAAAGAAGTCCCCAGCAACTATAGAGAAAGGCTCAGACTCTCCTGAGATATGACTGTTCAATCAGGTATTGCAAATGGGTGTCAAAAGAATGGACTTCATAATTAATATGCTGTGATTCTGACCTGATACCCACAAAAACAACTTCAGATGCATTGAGTTAGTTCAACGTGAAAGGCAAATTCACCATTTAATATTTAGTGGATATTAGGAATATATTCTTTTGACCTTATGTCACAAAGGTATTTCTAAATAAAGAAACAAAAAGCATATACCAAATAATGCAAATAATGATATATTTAATTTGCCTAGAAAAAAATAAGGCTTTCTTTACCTAAGACACAACAATAGAAGAGAACTGCCAGGAAAATACTATGATACACAAAACCTACAAAGTATAAGTGTCCAGAATGTATAACTTGCAAACTAACAGGACAAATAAATAGAGCCCTCTCTTCCTAGTACAAGAGTCCAGAAGAATTAGTTCACAGGAAAAAAAGTTTGAAATACATATAAAAAGATGGTCAAACACATTGGCAATCAGATAAATAAAAAGTATGAAATAAAAAGTTAGTACCTTTAGATGAATACTGAAAAAATATAAATATGAAGGTTTGGTGGTGTATGGAGAAACCCACATTAACTCTTGATGAGGGAGTTTAATTTTGTACAAGTGTTTTGCAGACCAATCTCTACTAATGTTAATTTTTTCTATTTAAGTAGAGAGCAGTCTCCCTCTTGCTCAGGCTCCTCTGAACTCCTGAGCTCAAGTGATCCAGCTGCCTTGGCCTCCCAGGGTGCTAGGATTACAGACCTGAGCCACTGTGCCTCAGCTAGAAACACCTTTGTAAGGGCTTGGTAACTTAATTACTTTGAGGGAATAAGTGTAGTCTTTAGAGATTCTGTAAAGCTGTGGTCCCCTCCAGGTCTGTTAGGGACCAGGCCCCCAAGTTGTGACCAGCCCACATCCCCCATCGCCCCCTGCTCTGGAGGTTAGGAAGGGGGCAGGGCAGAGGGGGAGGCGCACAGAAGGGGCCAGCAGCAGAGGTGGCAGCCAGGCAAGCTTTGGCTTTGCTGCAGCTCCCCATCCCTGGCGTCACCACCTGAGCTCTGCTTCCCCCCAAACCCCACCTGCATCCACGGAAAAATTTTCTTCTATGGAACCGGTCCCTGGTGCCAAAAAGTTTGGGGAACCCTGCAGCATAAATCATCCTGTAAACAGCTACTTCGTTCTTCCCAAAACCTGTTTGGAGTTGGATGGGCTGTGGAGACTTGTGAAGTTTATAGCTGCCTTGAGATGAGCACCTAATCCCGGAACAAAATTTCTCAGAATTTCTTCTTCAAAAGGAATGTTAAAATCCATTAATATTATCCCGTAGTGATTACGCAATATACATAAAAGCAGTTTCTGCTCTCTTCTATTCAAAATAGGAACTTTGGGCTGGGCGTGGAGGCTCACCCCTGTAATCCTATCACTGAGAGGCTCAGACTGGAGGGTTGCTTGAGGTCAGGAGTTGGAGACCAGCCTCAGCAACAGCGGGACCATCTCGATTAAAAATTGACAGAAATGAGCTGGACAACTAAAAATAGAAAAAATTGGCTGTGCGTGGTGGCGCATGCCTGTAGTCCCAGCTACTCAGGAGACTCAGGCAGGAGGATCTCTTGAGCCCAGGACTTTGAAGTTGCTGTGAGCTAGGCTGACATCACCGCACTCTAGTAGAGCAGGCAACAGAGAGAGAATCTGTCTTTACAAAAATAATAATAGAATCTTTAATCCGTGTGTCTGTCTGCTTAGGTTGTCTGAAAGTTTAGTAGTAGAAATGATTTTATTTCTTTAAATATATTCCATTATTTTGTTAAATTATGTTTAGTCTAAAGCTGCCTCCTTATATATTTTAACTTCAACGAAAGTTTTCTCCACACCTAGTAAATTACTCCCTAGCTAGATGGGTAAACAGACTATATAAACTACTCTTGTATTCATCACCAAGTTTAAGCCAATCAAATGTGGCAAACTGTTCAAAGAATGTTCAAATAAGACCAGTGGCCAAACCATAACCAATTAGGCTGTTTCTGTAGCTCACTTCCGTTTTTTCCTTTATACTTTTCCTTTTCTGCCTGTAAGTCCTGTCCAACCACAAGACGACAGTCTCTCTAAACATTTTCTGGTTTGGGGGCTGCCTGATTCACAAATCTTTCTTTGCTGAATGAAACTCAGTTAAATTTAATTTGCTTAAGTGATGTTTTTAGCAATATAGATGCCGTATCTCTTCTTTCTACATATTTTAGCAATAATTTTTTTCTATTGTTTGTGTATGACTTAATTATTCATGTTTACTGTAAAGGATCAGAAGATAACTGCTATCAAGTAGTTGTGATTTTTAGCTGGTGCAATAAAAACATACTAATTGTATTATTTTGCCATATTTCCTAATGCATCTTTCCATGCCTTTCAAGCTGCTCATATTATAGTATCAATATGTACATATTCTTCTATGTATTTATGTAACAGTTCTGTATGAAATGATGTTTTATTTAATGTATTGAATTACTCAAGAAACATTAATTGTTGAGTGTTTAAAATGCTGTCTCTTGAGTTTTCAACTTGGATGTTAGTTTTCAGACTTGGATTTTAAAGGGTTTTCATACTTGATAGAGCTATAGAAAGTGTGTACTCTTGAATATGAGGAATTTGTAGACATGGGAAGGCTGTCAGCATTCACCTACCATGAAAATGAGAACTCTATATTGTAGCCACATGCATTTATTTTAAAACACACTTTCATTTGCTGCTGACAATCTTTTGATTTGAGATGCACATTTTTTCACAGAATAAAGAATTCTAGATTATGAGTCTGATTGAATTATGGGCAGATTGTTGGTCTTTTATGTTATTTTTAATTTCTTGAATGCATCAGGGTGCTCTAGAAGAGCAATTCACTTGCTTTGAAATTTTCAAAATGGAGACAGTAGGTAAGAACTGAGCAAACCGTATAAAGTTTAGTTGAAATTTCATCAAAAAAAAATTAAATGCATACAAGTGTTTTACCTGTCAGTTAAAAAGTAAGATAGAATGTGTGCAAAAAAAATATTCTTCATGAAATATGACAGACCACTTTAACAATTAAATTTGTCTGTGAGACTTAAGTGTGCTCTTGTGTGTATAGCATGTTTGTGTAACCAAAAGTAAAGCAGTAGGTGATTCTGTCTTCTCTTTCCATAGTACATCACACATTTCTCCATAACAATTTCCTTTCTTCCTTTTTTGTATCATGTGCTAAATCTGAACCACTGAGTACAGAAATATTATCATATACAATGTTCCCTGATTGTAAAGTGTCTGTAGGAATAGAAAGTGAGGTAATAGTATTGTTGAGAAGATTAAATGGATCATCCAAATAACAGAAGTTATTCCAATGTCTAAAAATAATATTAGTTTTTGCTATTCTTATTTAAGTATTGTGATCATTAATGGTATCAATCCTGAAATGATTATATTCATAATGAATTCATGGCAACTTTCTAAACCTTTCTACGTAACAGATAATCTACACTATCCCCAGATCCTTAAAATTATCATCTTTGCCTTTTGGAATTAAATGGCTTTATGTTTCATATAAAGGAATATTTTATGGGCATCAATCAGAAGTCTATAAATCCCTTCTCACAAACTTTTATTTTGCAAATATATCTGTCGGTGTCCTCACCTCACCTCATTGCTACTCATTTTTCAAAGAGGCATCCGAAAACTGCGTTTATACTTATTCAATAAACCAATTACTTACCTCATATATACTCTGGATCAAACAATAAATTTGCTGCCTTGGAAATATGCATCCCCTCCTGTTCAAGTTTTCATGGACTAGGGAAGATAACAGTAACCAGATAATTACAAGAAAAAACAGGCTGGGCCAGGTGGCTCATGCCTGTAATCCTAGCACTCTGGGAGGCCAAGGCAGGAGGATTCATTGAGGTCAAGAATTTGAGACCACCCTGAGCAAGAGAGAGACCTCTGTCTCTACTAAAAAATAGAAAAAATGAGCCAGGCATGAGGGTTCTCACCTGTAGTCCCAGCTACTTGGGAGGCTGAGGCAGGAGGATCACTTTAGCCCAATGTTTGAGGTTGCTATGAGCTAGGCTGATGCCACAGCCCTCTAGCCCAGGCTACAGAGCAATAGAGCAATACTCTTTCTCAAAACAAACAAACAAACAAAACAAAACAAAAACAATGAAACAATAAAAGAAAATATTTAGCCACAATTTATAGGAAGCAATAGTTTGTATTTTAACTTAAATAAATATTTTTAACATATTACTTGATGGTGGTTGAAAGCAACAAACTTAACTCACTGACAAGTGATCCTTGAGCAGGTCCTTTTTTTATACATTAGTTTTTACATACATTGGTAACACTTGCCTGAATATGTTATTAATCATTGTCACAAAATGACAATTCTATGCATCTCATTCAAAATCTGTTCAGTGTCTCTTCTAAATGTTTCTTTCCTTGAGCAAAGAAACTTTTCACAAAATCCTCCCAATAATTTTTCTTTGATACCTTATTGGCCAAATAGAGTCAAATGGCCATATAGCCGATCACTAGCAAAGGGCTACGTATGACTGTTTCAGGTGAAACATGGCCCACTGTCTGTGACTGGGGATTGGACCTGAAATACTTATTGTCATGTCCATTTAGAGGAGGAAATGTAAATAAACAAAACTGGTGTTGTCCTAGGGAGCTAGATCACAGTGGGAAGGGCTGTGATTGACAAATCAACGCAGCTGCTAAAGGTGTGAGTATTCTTGTTGTTCCTCAGTGTCTTCTTTCTTTCCTGTGGGATCCATAACCTGTCCTGCTCTGTGCAGGAAGTAGCTTGGTACCAACAGGAAGAAAGTCATTCACATGTTTTCCTGTATCATCGATAGTTTTGAAAATACACTTCAAGTCTCAAGACAACAAAATTTTTCTTTTCTTTTCTCCTCAGAAACATGGCTTCCAATACCTTCCAGAATGAATTCACCTGCTCAATCTGTGTGAATTATTTCATAGACTCAGTAACTGTAGACTATGGGCACAGATTTGCAGGTCCTGTCTCTCTATCTGCTGAGGAAGCTCAATGTTTTCCTTGCTCTATTGGTATGTAGGGAAACATCACATCCAATGGACTTTAAAACCACATTGTGTTGGAGACGCAGGTGTTCCTTGGTCAGTGGGGAAGACCCTACCATTTTCCAAGCTCTGAAGAACAATTATTAATAAATGGGATAAACAGGAAAACAAAGGACTTCTTTGAGGTTGCTAAGCACCTGCTGTGTTTGCTGTGCTGTAAGTCTAAGGAGCGCGTGGCTGACAGACATGTTTTGCTGACTGGACTGCTGAGGAATACCAGCTAAGGCGTGGCTGTGAGAGAAGTCTGAACCTGATCACTGCCAGAGAGATTGTGAAAAAAATAGGAAGATAATTCATGTAACAAATAGAGCAAAATTTATTTACTGAGCACTATGTATCAGACACTTGCCTGAATTATTTATTTGCATACATTATTGAAGATATTCTCAGCCTCATAAAACTTACATTTTTACAGGTTAAAACCTTACACCTTGTGTTGTTGTTGATGATGATGTTGATTGTGGTTGATTTTGTAATTATTCAGCTTAAGACAAATATGGACAAATCTATTAATTTCAATGACAGTACTAGCCACTACAACCAAAATTGCAAAAATCTTAATTAAGTTAAGTCTGTTTAGAGATACTGTCTTACAGCTAAAATAATAGCATTGCAGAGAGGGATAAGAAATAGCACCAGGACAACTAAAATTGAGAAAAGTGTCACGTATGAAGATTGGTCAGGTAACATAAAGTTCAAAGGTCAGTTTCTTCCAGGGTGGAAGATCCTTTCTAATTATATAAATTTATTCTGTGTTTGTAAAAGTTCAAAAGACACCAGATTTGACCGTTAGGCTTAACAATGAAAATGCACTGGCTTTTTGCCGACTTTAGTGCTGATTTTTCTCATATTCCTTGCCCCTTTCCAACTTTTGGAATGTGAAATTTGCAGTATCAATTTCTCTGATGCTCACATTAGTGCTTCTTTTGCAACAGAAGCTTCAGAAGCAAATGAGTTCTCTGTGGGCTATAAATAGGAAAATAATCTAAAGAGAGAAACCAGAACAATCAGAACATAAAAAAGAGGCAAAGGATTCTGTGTCCTTCAACACCAACTCACGACACATAGTGATTATGCAATCAGCACTTGAGCTACAATCATGTATGTTGGCTTCTGTGAGTAGCTGACCAATATGAGAAGGGGTCCATCTAACCATTTTAACAGAGAAGCATGTCCCTTTGTTAGAATCTCTTAAAACAATCAAAATAGCCAGATAAAAAATTTTATTTCCTGGGAAATATAAACCCTGAAAAGGTATAAGAAAATCACCCATCACCATGGAAGGCAATAATTAGTGGGTGATACAGACACAGGGTTCCACAGAAGTTGAACATTAGCTGAAAGATTAGGAAGAAATTCTCAGATTATTTTGATGATAAAAAACAAATTGGGGGGGCGGGGAGAATAAACTGAAATTGGAAAATCACGGAAATATTAGGTAGGTCATTCTCAGAGCTGGAGACTAGGAACGAAAGAAATCATGAGGCTGTTGGGATTCCACAGAGTTCATATCACTTAATACACAGATAGTGAGGGAGACAACGCTGAGAGATATAGGTGGAAATGTAGCATAGGTTAGTTCAAGATGAGGCCTAAATGCATAACTGAGGAAACGGCATTTTACATTTATTAATTTAAAAACATAATTTGAAGCCACTAACAGAAGTGATGAAATTAAAGTACATATACATTCTCATAGAAATAAAGATTTCCTGATGCAAATGTAGAAACAAGCAATATTAAAGGCACTCCTAACCACAAGAAAAGGAATCTAAACGGGGCCATTTGAATCACAAAGAAAGATATTATTATGAATTATTTATATTAAAAATCATCTTGACTCTTTAAGGGAGATATCCTTAAGGATATAATTTATGATTTTTTTTCTTTAAAATATCAAATGCCTACTGTGCCTTCGGAACTTTTCTCAGCCAAGACAGAAATAAGCAACACAGACAGACTCCTTGTACCCAAGGTTCTCATGAGGTTGTTGGGGGAGACAGACAATCCAGATGTCAAAAGATAAAATTTTGATAGTGTGATACATTGTGATACGGGCTTTGGAGAAAAATAGAGAAGAAAAGGGAAATAAGGAAAGTATCTTTGACAATTTGACAAAATTGAATTTTATTAATAAATACAGTAGTCAAAAAAGATACAGTGTGGAAGGTCATATTTGGGCAGATACTTCAATGAGGCTAGAAAACCAGACAGGTGGCTATTTGAGGAAGAGAGAAGTGTTTGAAAATAACTTAAGCCAAACGTGTCATTTCCCCACACCATACTTGCCTTTCATTCTCCGCCATGAAGGCTCTGATATGAAGGAGAATAAATGCGAGTAGAGAAATCTGAAGGCTGGCCTAAACGACGAGAGTGACTTATTTATGAGAAGTATAGTCTCATAATAAGTACAGTCAGTTAAGCACACTAGGTAGATGGGCCTCCATGTGAAATGAACCAAAACCTTTTTTGCAGTAGTGAAATTAAACATCACTGATATATAGAGACCAAAGAGATGTATTCTACTGTCTTTGGGCCTGGCCACAGGCAACACTCTGACCCTCCATTGCTTATTTCTGAAGTTAAGAGGAGAGAATGTTCTGTCCAGTGACCTGGAAAGAAAAAGTCTCCTCCTGTAACTACTAGTTTCTCACTTCCCTTCTTCCAGAATTCCCTGGGCCCACTCCTCCTCCACGTAAGGGGTTCTGTGCACTGGTGATAGACTCATGAGAATCTGGGGAGCTTGTGGCTCCTAGAAGGATTAATATATACTCTGCTTTACCCACACCAGGCACAGTGAACATAGGCTTCAGCTTGACTGGGTCACCTTCTCACAGGGACACCTTCTTGCTGAGTCGCTGCCGTCTGCCTGTAGAACCAAATGGCATCTCCTTTCCTATCCCTGGATGAGAAACTCCCTGATCCCAGAGGAATCAGGCAAAGGGATACTGGCCTTGTGGCTGCTGAGCTTCTTCTAGCGATATAGGGGGAATCCTGGAATGTAGATCTCCTTCCTTCCCTGCTCCCTGGAAGTTCCTGATGTTCCTCAGGACCTCGGTCTGTCTCTCACCCAGCTCAGACTGCTGCTGGGCCAGTGGTCTCTGCATAGCCAAGGTGGTTCTCTAAGGACTCCTGTCCGCACAGGGTCTGAGATGCTTCTCCAGAATTCACAGCTTGGTTTTCCATGACTGCATGAAGGATATCTTGAGCCAATGGTAACTAGGAAGAAGATTTTCCTCAAGGGTCCCACATGGCACCTAGGCAGTGGAATAAATATATTGAGTTGTAACCTTGACATCATTACTTTCTCAAGTGGAAATAAATTCCAATTTACCTGAGTTCAGCATGTTTTATGCTACCCTAACCCAGGGGTCCCTGATGCGGCACTTCCTGGCTTTTCTCTGCTGTAGCTCCGGAGCTGGCTTGGGCAGCATCAGGGCATATAGGAGAGAATTCTGTGTTCTGCATGAGGCCCCCATTCTGGAGTGTGAGACAACAGTGTTCTTACATTAAATGCTTACATTAAAATATAAAAATAAAGCAATAAATAATATAAATCATCCCTACATGACAGAATATAATTAAACATTGGACAATATATTTCAAAGTTTTCAAAAACATTTGCTGAAATGATTAACTGATAAAATCCTCTACCTTTTTTTAAGTTAAAAGTAAGATTGTTTGAATCTCACGCCTGTAATCTTAGCACTCTGGGAGGATTAGGTGGGACTATGGCTTGAGGTCAGGATTTAGATATCAGCCTGAGCAAGAGTGAGTGGCCCTCTCTACTAAAAATACAAAAACTACCCAGGCATGGAGGCATGTGCCTGTAGTCCCAGTTACTCTGGAGGCTGAGGCAGGAGGATCCTTCGAGCCCAGGAGTTTGAGGTTGCAGTGAGCCATCATGAGGCCACTGCACTCTACCCAGGGTGACAGAGCAAGTCTCTATGTCAAATAAATAAATAAATAAAATAAAATAAAAGTAAATGTCTTTAATCCCCCCAAATTTTCATATAAAGTCTGCATCAGTTTATTTGCTATGAAATTAGTGGCTGTTGATGAGATAATGTTTGTGAAGGTTAATGGGGATTAGTCAGAGGTGTTAAATCAACACTTTCCTGTTTTGAAGAAACTTAATCATCTACACTCACACCCACCTCAAGACCACCCAAATGCTATCACTGGAAAGAGGTGGGCGTGGTCTTCAGGGACTCATAAAAGGACAGACACTCCAGGAGCCCAGCTCATTCCTCTCCAGAACTCACAGAGTGCCTTTGGAGCTCACTGAGGAGACTTCTGAAACCTACCACCACATTTTGAGGCCCTGGTCCCTGAACTGACTTCATATTATTACTTCTACAGCAAACATTGGTGAAAACCTTCATATATTTTTCACGTGAGTACACAATTAACAGAAGTGCAGTTTCTGCTACTTCCCCTGCTCCCCCACAAGGAAAAAAAAAAAACCAATTGTCTGAACTTTAATATATCCGTAAACTATGAGTTTTTTAATGAAATGATCCATTTGCCAAGTTTTAAAAGTCACTTAATTTCTTTTAACCTGTTTACAAACTATTAGGTCATCTCTCTTGCTACATATTTTAGGAATTAATTTAATGATCCATTTTGGTCTATAACTTGATATATTCCTTGTTTCTTTACATTATAAAGATCCAGAAAGTAGTTTCTATAGACAAAGTTCTGTAATTTTTTATTTCAGGTGGATTCTATAAAGCAGTTTTGGGTATTTTACCATAGTTTAGTTGCATAAATATATTGCATTCTACCATACAAGTAGTAATGTATGCACAGTAAAGGGAATATTTGGCTATATGTAAGTGGATAAAGCATGGAATGATTTCGTGAAAATTTATTCTTGAGTGTTTGTAACTATCTCTACAGAAACCTCAGTCTTATGTAAAGAAAGGAAAAATGAATGGTCCTGCAGAAAAGCCTCACTGGCAAGCATGCAGAAAACTCAGAGAGGGACAGGATATCGTTATAGTGTAGAAATGAGGACTCGATTTTTGAAAATACTTTCAAACGCAGTAGAAAATAATGCTATGCTCTTCTCCTTAATTTTTTTCCTTTTATTTTTTAATTCGGGAGTGTTGATAAAAAGCACAGGAGAGCAAATGTAAAAGCTCAGCGCAGTTGTGCCTTGTTGCAGGCAGAGGATTCGTTCCGGGTGCCCTTCTCCCTGGTCCCACACGGTTCCCAGGGCAGAACTTGAGTACATGAAAAGTTGGCCTCCATATACCAGGGTTCCTTCTACCATGAATGCAGTATTTTGGATCATGTTTGGTTGAAAAAACCCATGTGTAGTGGAGCATGGCAGTTCCATCCTTGTGGTTGAAGGATCAATTGAATATTTCTATAGAGAGATTTTATGTGAAATTTGATGGAGTTTTACAAACTTAAATTCTAGTAACACTTTTGTATTTAGAAATTGATTCTGAGTGGTGGTTTGAGATAACAAAAGATATTAAGGGGGAACATTTGGTTTTGTGACTAACTCTTGCATATGCACATTTTTCATGCATTTTTGTCAATGGTTACAATCAAAACACTTTCAGGATCATGGAGACAGACAGAAGACATACAGATAATGGCCTTTTGTACATTTCTGCATTTTATCAACTGTTTTGTTTAACTTTTGTCTCTCTCATAAAGATGTTGTATTAACTGCTACATGTCAAAAGGACAAAAATTCCTGGAGTAGTAACCATAACCAGAAAATGCTTGTTGATTGAATTCACATAGCTGCTTAGAGAACAATAGTTGCTTGGATTGCCAGGGTTATTTTAGAGATGGAAAGCTAACTCATTTTAATTTTGGTCAGAGGTACGAATAGTTCTGCTTCACCACTGACAAAAAGAGTGCTTTCAGAAAAGTAAAATGAAGATGATTGTATTAATTAAAAAAAAAAAACAATGAAAGTGGATAAGCTTCATTAGCTGCCCTTCCCTAAACCAATCCCTGGCAGGTAACAGTGTGGCTGATTTCCAGACCACTCAGCGCTCACCCCTCGGATATGCACGTTGGCTAAATCTTTGAAGCCCAAGCAATTTGGAGGATGCTAACACCTCCCAATATCTGAAGTTCTTTTACACAGGAAAAAGGAGTTTGGGGAGGTGGATGTGTGTTGATAAGACCACATACAGATCACTCTACAGAGCGTGATCTTTCTTTTTGTGTTAGTATTCTATCACTGTCATCTGTAAACGGACGACTCTTGTGCTCCAAAGTGAAAAATATTTTTAAATCACAACCTGATTCAAATTTACTTAGATATTTGTCTCTCCAAGGCAGAAGATTAAATTCTTCTGATTTTCTTCTCTCAGGAAAATGGACTCAGAAATCACACGAGTCTTCCAGAGAGAACTCACCTGTCCCCTCTGCCTCAACTACCTTTTAGACCCAGTCACCATAGACTGTGGCCACAGCTTTTGCAGGCCCTGCCTCTGCCTCTTCTGGGAAGAAGCCCAGACTCATGGATCTTGCCCAGAGTGTAGGAAGCCATCACAGCAGAAAGACGTCAAAACCAATATTGTTCTCAAGAATCTAGTGTCCATTGCTAAAAAAGCCAGCCTCTTGCAATTCCTGTGCTCTGAGGAGCAAATGTGTGGGACCCACAAGGAGAAGAAGAAGATGTTCTGTGAAGTGGACAAGAGCCTGCTGTGTTTGCTCTGCTCTAACTCCCAGGACCATGGGGCTCACAGACACTGTCCAACTGAAGTGGCAGCTGAGGACCACCGGGTAAGTGATGCCTCTGAGAGCACATTCACAATGGGTAGGTAGTAGAGTTAAGAGACTGGAAGGAAGCTGAGGATCATGAGGATGGTCACTCCATTCTTCACGGAGTTTCAGATACTATTTTAGGTATGAATGATGAAATTGTGAACAGTATGCAAGTGTACCTGCCTTCATGGAATCTGTACCCAAAGGGAGGGTGATTAAATTAATGGTCATTTTTCTTTTTTGAGTATTAATATATTGTATCATGCTTAAGGCACAGTAAAGTTACCGAAACTACAAGCACTCAGAGACTTATTTTGGAAACATATTTAAAATACTGGACAAATAAATGGAAAGTCAGTGCACTACAAAAGCCGGGCACTGGCATTAGGAGAGGCAAGTTCTGAAGCAGGATGCTTCACTGAAAATGAGCCACATTACATGAAATCTTCTTTGTCAGTTTCCTGCATTATTCCACATTCTGAAATCTCTCAGAATTGATAATTATGATCAAGGACAAGCAGTACAACATTTGACTGTCCCACCCTCTTTAATGTACTTCTGTGTAACATCCCTTGCCTCTCTACACAGGTCAGGGTCTGAAATCTATGGTATTTCCTTCTCTGCTGCTCAAATGTATTGTTCCTTTGCAGGAGAAGATCTTAAAGCAGATGAGTTCTTTATGGAGAAAGATCCAAGAAAATCATAGAAATCTACATGAGGAAAAGATGCTAATCCTCCCATGGATTGTGAGTATGAGAACATTGCTCCCTGACAACCAGTTTGAGACCAACAGGCTAGAAAATATCCTTTAAGTACTTGAACTGAAATTTTCATAAGACACAAGATTCTGTGATATGTGTATTCACAGGAAAAACAATTCAAATTTTTTAAAATAATTGTTCAGGTGTTCAGGAAATGATTCTCCAGATAAACTTAAAATCATCTGAATGCTGAAGTACAAGTGTTTGAAATCCATGGTTATTTCAGGCAGAGATTTCTGTATGAGGTGAACTGTATAAATTAAAGCGTATATAATTGGGGCTGAAGGCATTTCATAATGCTGAACTCAGTGATGGGCAGAGGGAAGAAAGGGGGTGTGAACAGTCCTTTAAGAAGTGTGTCTATGAGGGTGAACTAAGGGACACCACGGGAGCCACCTGATGCTGCAGGTTTGAGTAGGAGAAAACTGAACATGCTGAAAAACTGAGGAAAATTGCAGGGAAAGACTAGGGGGAGTGAGAGAATGAACAGATAAATATTGGGAAGATTGACACAATGGCACGGGGATTAGTGTTCTTAGAATGACAGGGCACTATGGTGCCTGTGACCTTAGATCACAGGAAGAAAGCAAGCAGGATAGAAGTCAGTTTGAGGGCTTGGCGGAACATTTTCCTAAGATACCCTTTGTGTGAGGGCTTTCTATCCTGAATATAACGTATGGACAGTTTTTCTGCTAAGACTGATTGTTGAGACTGTCAATTAAGGAGATTTGAGACTAGAGACTCATTTAGTAACAAAGATCAGATATATTAGGTACAATGATTTAACAATCAGTCAGAAACTTCAATTGTTTTCAGGTGGTATTTCAGGTCTGTGAGGATACATATAAAATATTTTATGAATTAGATGAATGTTGAAGGAAGGGCTGCTTTATCTCTTCATATTTTTAAAAAAGAACGAAAAATATGTGAAGGAAGGAGCTGGATGAATGTGTGGGTTCTAAGAAATGGGAGGACAAGAATTAGGGTGCATGTAGCTGATTAGTAGAGAACGTGATTCAGAGAGAAATTGATGAAGTTTAAGTGGAGGAGGCTGAGCTGGCCTGTGTATGTGATCTGAGAAACCCCTGTCCCTGCAGGGCTATGTGTCTCTACGGGAAAGGATCATCAGGGAAGAGTATAGGAAGCTGCCTCCAGCTCTCCAAGAGGAAGAGAAACACCATATAGAGAGACTGAGAAAGGAAAGCCAAGAGATTTTTCAGCAACTTAATACAAGTGCAGCCAAAAAGGATGAAAAGAGGAAACAACTAAAAGAAATGTATAGGACACTGGTGGAAATGTGCCAGAAACCAGATGTGGAGCTGCTCCAGGTAAGAACTGAAAGATTTTATCTTAGCTGCTATTTACATCTCTGCCCTTCACTAATTCTTCAGTACCAAAGACATTTTTCTTCATCTCTAGCATCTATGCTGAGGGTCTTTCCCACTTAAGTATAATAGACAGAAACTATACCTGGTAATGTATCATTAACGCTAAGATTTATGGAACTGTGCAAGTAAATTCCCCAAGAAATACTTCCTTCTAAAGTCTGCCTTACCCTGTTGACTTCTCTAAAAACCCGGAGAGAACAAGTTCTCATGGAAATTTAGTTTTTGTCTCCATTGGGCAATGAACAGAAATTTGGGAAAAGCTGACATCTACTTCCTCCTCCTTTTTGGAAGTCCTAGGTGTGAAATGCCCTTAATTTGAGGCATGCTGCTCTTTGGGGACAAGCCCTGGGAAAGACCAGTTGCAGAGGCTGGTGTTTTGCAGCAATGCAGTCACTGCTGATGTCTTTCTCTTCATTCCAACTCAGGGTTCTGAATCTGTCAAGAATTTAGATTCTGTCACTGTGTTTCACTGGGAAAATAATACCTAGAGAAAAAAATGCATTTGTTAATATAAGGAAGTATGAGGTGATAGGTTTGATACTTTTCTAAACTTTCCCATACCCTAAAGCCTGGATGGGAAGAATAACTAATATGTGAAGATGTCTTAACTTTCCCTTTTTTCTTTATAGGATTTCGGAGATATACTGACAAGGTACATTTCACCTTCAGTATGAGCAGGGGCACCAGGGAGGGCTGTTACACAGGTCTAGTGTTTTCTTACAAAGTGAAAACATAATTTATTAACAAATTAAATCACTGGTGTGTGAGTGCATGTCCGTGAGTGTGTTTGTGTGCTATGTTTGACATTTTTTCTATGCCTTTGTATCACAAGTTAGTGCCCCTCTTCCCTCTCCTGTGACTCAGGGGTTATGTGTTGAAGGGCTGAGTAGAGATGTTACTAGAATACAGTGACCTGTGTTTTTACGATTCAGAGTCACAAACATACAGAGCTAAACAAGCCACCCAGTTACAGATAGTAGCAGAAAGAGGCAAGTAATTCTTTTGAGGCAAGGGTGGAAACAGAAGACTAAGAAAGATTTCCTAAAAAAGCCCCAGTCCATCCCAGGATTGTGTACACTGCAATGTCAGAAACGGGATTTGATGGAGCAGTCCCAGTTGGAATCTGTTATTACTTAAACACGGACACCGGACAGATTAACTGACTGAACCTGCCTCCTTGCAGGAGTGAGTCCGTGCACAAGCACCTGCCCCAGCCTGTGAAGCCAGAGCTCAGTGCAGTGCCCATCACCGGACTGCTGGACAGGCTCAACTGCTTCCGAGGTGAGTGTCAGCCCATCGGAGGGACCACCATGCAGTGTCTTCAACAATGGTTTCCTATGGGCCAGCTGTCCCCCTGCAATGATCTGTCATTGAGAGGAGAACAGCCTGTGAGTAGGCTTCTATAGCCACAGTTGTACTAGCATCATGTGGACACAAGTAAATGAAAGTTGGTGAAAGGTAATGAGATTCAGCCCAGTAACAAAGTGGGTAGAAAAAAGAAACACACACACACACAAAGACTCCATGGAACATAGAACCATTCTCTGATACACTGAGAGTTCCTTGAGTCATACAGAACTGATTATTAACTCAGGGAACTGCCCGTTCAAATTAAGTGCAGTTAATTATTGTGGTAGAATTGCTAGTCTTTTATTTTTAAATATATTCCTGTTAAAGTTTCATAGTAATTGAATTTGTAGTAATGTGCACTTGAATTGATATAATTTTTTTAATTTGTTATTTTATTTTATTTTATTTTATTTTTGAGACAGAGTCTCACTTTGTTGCCCAGGCTAGAGTGCCCTGGTGTCAACCTAGCTCACAGCAACCTCAAACTCCTGGGCTCAAGCCATCCTTCTGCCTCAGCCTCCTAAGTAGTTGTGACTACAGGCATGCACCACCATGCTCGGCTAATTTTTTTAATTTATTTTCAGTTGTCCAGCTAATTTCTTTCTACTTTTATTAGAGACAGAGGTCTCGCTCTTGCTCACTCTGGTCTCAAACTCCTGAGCTCAAAGGATCCACCAGCCTCCCAGAGTGCTGGGATTACAGGCCTGAGCCACCGCGCCCAGCCTAATTGGAATAATTAAAAAGACATGAATGATTCTCTATAGGTAAACATAAAAACTGAGAACTTATGAACAACAATAAAGTGATTGGGTGGTTAATGAGGCTTTATACAGAACTCCGTGATAGACCACAGTTAGTCCAACAGGAAAAGGATGACTAGGCCTGAATCAGGCATAAAAGCCAGATAATGCTTAGAAGGAAGTCACTTCCAATAATGTATATTCAGATTTTCTCTTCATAAGTATCAACTTGCTGGCTGAACTGGCAGAGTACAATATCCCTGGCAAGGTGCTAATGTCCTATTTAGAGCTAAGAAATGCTCTGGTCCCCCACTTCTCTGCCCCGAAAGAGAAAGGGCAGTGGAGGTAACTTGTGTTGTGGTGGACTTGGCTGCATGCACAGGCTTCCAGTTCTTCAGGTGTCAGGAAAAGCTGCCAACCAAAGCAGGCATCGCCTCCTTCCCCTTTGTAGTTCCTGAGCTTTTAGGAATTGTTTTCCTTGGGTTAGGTAAGTACTTCTGCAAATATTCTGGAAGCCTTTGAATTCAGTGCTTTTCCAGGCAGAAATTTTTATAGCAATTTCACCTGTTGTTTTCCAGTGAGACTCCATGTCAGTGCTCCCATCTCCTGTATTTCAATGAAAAACTGATTGTGACTAGACTGTTCTCTTCTTTTCACAGTGGAGATTTCCTTCCATAATGAAATAACCCATCACAATATCAGGCTGTTTGATGATGTGAGAAGCTTGATACTTAGACCTCATTATGAAGATGCATCTTTGAATTCTAATGGATCTAACTGCTTTGCTATGAGGGGAGTCCAGGCCTTCACCTCCGGGAAGCATTACTGGGAGATGGATGTAGACGACTCTACGGACTGGGCTGTAGGAGTCTGTAAAGATTCCTGGATAAGGAAGAATGGCACCTTGCTGCAGTCTAAGGACATATTTCTTCTTTTATGTGTGAAGGAGGATAATCACTACACTCTCTTCACCACCTCCCCGATGGTTCCTCACTATGTGGAGAAACCTCTGGGCCGGGTTGGTGTGTTTCTTGATTTGGAGAGTGGGAATGTGAGCTTTTTGAATGTTGCCAAGAGTTCCCTCATATGGAAGTACCCTGCTGGCTCCTTCTCTTTCCCTGTCAGGCCTCTCTTTCTCACTGGCCACAGATGAGCAGGGGTGAGTCAGGGACCCGACTGCAAGTCTGGGAACTCCATGTGCTGGGGAGCCCTTCTCAGTTGAAGCAAATCAACTTTACTTTACTGTCTTCTAAGTTTTGTCTATTCTAACATAACTTCATTTTACTGTTATTAAAAGTGTAATGCAAAAACATTTTTGGTCCACTTTCTTTAATTCGAAATCATCTATTGGGGCCCATTATCTAAAATCTATATTATGATTTTTTCCTTGCTTTGTGAATTTATTGGGTGGAGTTCTGAAAATATCAAGTGTGTTTTTCCAAAATAATGATGTAATGGAAGAACACAGAGTATGAACATCATGGACAGACCTGGTTTGTTAAAATGCACATGTCAGACTAAGATCTCCCTCCTGTTGCTATAGTAAATCCTACACACCCATTCACCTTTAGGGGAAAAAGTCTAGTTTACAGGGAATGATCTACTGAGTCTTAGGAACAGAGGAGACATTCTTTAGAAACATGTGTCCTTTAATGACAGGAATAAGTTCTAGGAAATGCATCATTAGTCAGTTTCTTTTCTTTACAAATAGCATAGAGTGTGCTTATACAAACCTAGATGGCATAGCCTACTGCACCTAGGCTGTGTGGTATTGTGTATTGCTCCTAGGCTACAAACTTCTATAGTATGTTACTATACTGAATACCATTCAATTGTAACACAATGGCAAGTATTTGTGTAACTAAACATATTGAAACAAAGAAAAGGTACAGTAAAATGCAGTACAATAATCTTAGGGGACCACCATCATATATGTGGTTCATGACTGTATATGATTTCAGAATGGCTGGCTCTTTTAGAGTACTATAAGTTTCCCTCCCTTTCTCCCTCTTTCCTCTGTCTTTTCTCACCTTCCATATCCCTAGAGTTGGGGGCTTGTGTTGATACCTTAGAGTAATCCAGAATAGCACTTTATTGTTAGGTTTCTTTGAATTGACGTACACAAGAAGGAAACTTCTGAGATTAAGAGAAGCCCTCAGGGTCTTGTCTGAAATAAAATGGATAATAGGGAAACGAACAATGTTAACATAATAGCTCAAAACAGATACAATTGCTTCAGGAGCAGTGTAGGTTTGAGCTCCACAGATTTTCTTCTGCCTCTGCGGCCACTGGGACAGCAAGACCAACCCCTCTTCCTCCTCCTTCTTGGCCTACTCAGTGTGAAGACAGGGAAGATGGAAACCTTTATGATGGTTTTCTTCCATTTAATAAAGACTAAATACATTTTCTCTTCCTTATGATTTTCTTAATAACATTTTCATTCTTTGAGTTTATTTTTGTAAGAATGCAGTACATAATACATATAATACACTAAATATGTATTAATCTCCTGTTTCTATTATCAGTAAGGCTTACATTAGGCTATTAGGAGTTAAGTTTTTGAGAAGTCAAAATGTTTTCTCTGAGGATGTTGGTTCTTTGAGACAGGAGTCTGCCAAACTCCTCATTTGCCAGCCAATTAATAACTCTTCGTTCCTTGTCCTCAAACCACTTGTCCTTGGTCTTCTGATGTGGCCTCAGAGACAAATGCAGAATTTTCGGTAACAGAATTTGACATCCCTGGGTGGGTCCCATTGTTGCCCAAGGGGAATGACACCCCACAAGTGCTGGAAGAGGCAGGGAGCAGCCCCGGGACAAAGCATCCCACTAAGAATGGAATGAGATAAGGAATTCATAGTTACCACCTATGTTCAGCACTGTTCTAGATGTCCTAGTTGTGCAACAGGACAGGAAAAACAGAGAAATATATGAGTTGGGAAGGAATAAAGCTAACATAGTTTGCATTATTGCCCTAACATGATTATCTGCTTAGAAAATTTCCTCAAATCTAGGATCTATTAGATTAATTAGTAAAATTAAGAAGAAATCTGATCAAGTAGATTGCTATAAACATAAATTAAAAGTGGGAAATGAAATATAGATGCCTTTAAATTATCAAAAATATCTAATACCTAGAAATAAATATAATAATAGATGTACAGCTCTGTGCATATAAACTATAAAACATTGTTGGAAGAAGAAATTGAAAACATATAAGCAAATGTGTGTGCGTGTGTGTGTGTGTGTGTGTGTGTGTAAATTGAGAAGTTGATCTTAAAATGTATATGTGTGGCTGGGGCTCTTTGAAGATGTTTTAGACTTCAGAGAATAAGGAAGAGACAGAACACAACACCACAGAAGAATTAGTCCTGCATTATCAGCCTCATTAACACAATTCTTCTGTACTTAGAAGACACAAATGAAACTGCCACTATACTGTGAGGGGCAGCATTTGTGGCAGAGAGGTGATAAATTCTAGTAGGACCAGGGCATAAAGGTCTATCTTAAAAGAGCCTCGTCAGCTTTTCACTCCCTCAAGTCCTGAGTGTGAGCTCATTTGGCACGAATGTGGTGGACTTACAGTCTGCAGTAGGCTCAGATTCTCAGTAAGTCACAGTTGTATTCATTACTCATTCCCTACCTCATCAAACTATTTCTAGACTTAAATATCATGAGCTCCTTGTTAATCCTTAGAGAACATGGAACATTTGAAGAGAACCAGCATGTTTTCCTCAAGTCAGAAAGGATCTATGCTTCCCATTCACTTTCCCACCTCACTCTAGCTAAGCCAGGTTTCTTGAGTGCCTCTGAAAGAGTAGCACTTTAACACTAAATTATTTTAAGCCGGATCCCTGGCAAGATAGTAGGCAGTACCTGCATCCCAGACATGCCAGGCGACACACTATGTTCTGAAGAAGGCTATGCTATAAAAGACTTTCAAATGTACATTAGAAATCGATTTCTAACAGACCCGTGGCTTCTGCATTCAGTTTCTTGCTATCTAGTGTGCTGAGGATGCCAGTTTGACAACTGGCGTTTGGGTCTGTTTCTCCTCTAAATCTTATGGTTGAAAGTTATATTAGGAAAAAGCAGAAGACCAGCTGAGCCTGATTTTGATGTTTTTCCTAAGGAAATGTTTCTAAACGTCTAAGGAGTACTGACAACAATTTAAAAACTTTTTATTAAGCTTCAGTTAAAGAGACTCACCAACTCGATCCCACCAACCACACTGGTGGGAATCCTGGAATTCATCACTGTTTGTCAGTAGAAAACTTGTACTGGCTCACATAGGATTTTGAGACATTAAAATATGATAGGAGCCTGACAGCAGCCTGACACATGCAAAATCCATGTAAGAGTCCAGAAGGATGTGGCACTGCTAATGCCCTGGCTTCTCATGACATCCTCCACCTGTCTCAGGCCCTCTTAGGAGAAGAATAAACCCCAGGGTATTTATCACCTACGTGCTGCAAAATGATCTTCCATGGGAATCTCAGGGCCTCTCAGACTGTCAGTGTTCTTTTGAAAACAGTATTTGATAAAGGCCATTCTCACTGGGGTTAAGTGATATCTCATTGTGGTTTTGATTTGCATTTCTCTGATTATTAGGGATGTTGAGCATTTTTTCATATGTTTGTTAGCCATTCTTATATCTTCTTTCAAGAAGTTTCTATTCATGTCATTTGCCCACTTTTTGATAGGGTTGCTTGATTTTTTCTTGCTGATTTTCCTGAGTTCTAAATAGATTCTTGTTATCAGGCCTTTATCTGCTGTGTAGTATGCAAATATTTTTTCCCATTCTGTAGGTGGTCTGTTTATTCTCGTGACTGTTTCTTTGGCTGTGCAGAAGCTTTTTAATTTAATCATGTCCCATTCATTTATTTTTGTTGCTGCTGTTATTGCCTTAGGGGTCTTCTTCATAAATTCTTTGCGTAGGCCAATGTCTGTAAGAGTCTCTCCTACATTTTCTTCTAGAATTCTGATTGTATCATGCCTAAGGTTTAAGTCTGTTATCCACCGTGATTTGAAAGGCCCAAAACAACACATGTTGGTGTGGATGTGGAGAGACAGGAACACTCATACACTGCTGGTGGGACTGCAAACTAGTGCAACCCCTGTGCAAAGCATTATGGAGGTATCTTAAACAGATTCAAGTAGACCTGCCAGTCGATCTAGCAATCCCATTATTGGGCATATACCCAAAGGAAAAAAGGTCATTCTGTAACAAAGACACATGTACCCGAATGTTTATAGCAGCACAATTCACAATAGCAAAGATGTGGAAACAACCCAAATGCCCATCAATACATGATTGCATTAGTAAGCTGTGGTATATGTATACCATGGAATATTACTCAGCTATAAGAAATAATGAAGATACGACATCTCTATGGTTCTCCTGGAGAGAGTTGGAACCCATTATATTAAGTGAAGTATCCCAAGAATGGAAAAACAAGCATCACATGTACTCACCAGAAAATTGGTTTCCCTGATCATAACCTAAATACACATCTGGGAACGACACCAATCGGATATCAGACTGAGGTGGGGGGTGGGGGAGGGGATGGGTGTATGCCTACACAATGAGTGCATTGCGCACCGTTTGGGGAATGGTAAAGCTTGAAGGTGCTGATTCGGGAAGGGGGGGATGGGGAGGGGAGGGATATATACCTACATGATGGGTGCAACGCGCACTATCTGGGGAACAGACACGCCTGGAGCTCTGACTTGGGGGGAAAGGCGGTACAGGAGCAACGTATGTAACCTGCAATTCTGTATTCCCCATAACAATAAGATGAAATAAAAAAAAAAAAGAAAGAAAAGAAAACAGTATTTGATGCATCTATCCTTTGTTTCCTAATTGCCTGATATTTACGACATCAATATTTCCTTAGCCTAAAAAGTATGTTTTTTCAACTGTCCATTTTTAGATTTATGTTCATATCAAATTTGTATCAAGATAAGCCCATATACCTTGGTAAATTTACATCTGTCAAATATTCTAAAATTATCACATGGGAGAAGTGTAGATTTTTAATTTCTTTCTTTCTTTTTTTTTTTTTTTTTTTTTTGAGACACAGTCTCACTCTGTTGCATTGGCTAGAGTGCCGTGGTGTCAGCCTAGCTCACAGCAACCTCAAACTCCTGGGCTCAAGCAATCCTTCTGCCTCAGCCTCCCGAGTAGCTGGGACTACAGGCATGCACCGCCATGCTCGGTTAATTTTTTCTATATATTTTTATTTGTCCAGCTAATTTCTTTCTATTTTCAGTAGAGACGGGGTCTTGCTCTTGCCTAGGCTGATCTCAAACTTCTGACCTTGAGCGATCCTCCCAGCATGGCCTCCCAGAGTGCTAGGATTACAGGCATGAGCCACCCCACCCGGCCTCAATTTTTTTGATAGGTTTAGTGGTGCATGGCAGAGATGAAAGCCTTTTAAATCAATCTTTTTCAGAGGTCTTTTGCTATGGAATGATTGGGGAGAGAGAGAAAATCTCAGGTACCTTTAGCTACTTTTTTTTCTCCAGTTGTGCACAGAGAGTTCTTCTTCCTTATTAAAGATTTTATAATTCTTTTACATTTTTAACATATGCATTCAACTCCCCTGCTAACCTATAGTCACCAGATGCTAAAGGTGTTGTCTTACTTATCTTTGAAGACTGGGTTTAATGGGAGGAGAATGAGAAGTTAGTGTGGCACTTAGAAAAACTCACTAAGGCTCACAACCACTTAATTGCTATTATTTTTATCATTTGCAGTAGAGATGAGGTCACAGAGCTTGGTTTATAAAACTTTTAAATAATGTGTGAAGGAATTCCCAAAGCAGGAAATAGTGGTGCAAGCAAATGTGGGAGGAGTCTCTCTCATGGGAGAGCACCTTTTAACAGCACTAAAGGAGGCATCCTACATAACTAATCATTTAATTTTTATTAATAAGTGAGAATACTGGAAAGTCTTTCCTCTTTAGACTTATGTAGATGATATGCATCATTTTAAGAAATGTTTGAGACAGTTTTTGAAGAATGAAAGTTCTGGAAAAGTCCTCATGTATGTGTCTATGATAACCTTTCCTTAATCTCCTAAGGATAGACATTTGAAGTACAAGGATGGTCAAATGACACGTCAGAACTCATATTTATTTACAACCCTATGTCTTGAGTCAAAGGACAACCACCTCTTCCTAAGTAATACAAGGAATTTCACCAACTATTATACATACAATTATTTAACATACAATTGAGTTCCTTGGTGCGCTTTTTTAAATGAGAAAGTTACACAGTACAGATGTGTTGGTTATTCCAGTTAATGTCTTATTGTTGGGCATATTCAGATAAATAATGATTAAGAGCTTAACAAGAATGTATAAAATCAAAAATTAGAATAAGAGACCAAATTTTAAGAATCGTGAGGTCATTGCTTGTAGAACAAAAAATTATTTAGTGAAATAATTGTTTTGGTGAAAGTTTCTCTTTGAACAACAGGTATCATGTCAACTTTCTTGCATCTCACCTCAAACCCCTCTGCATCATGTTAGGCTACTAGACTCCAAATTCAGTTTTCTGTATTTTGTTAATCCAATCAATCAATTTCATGCCTTTCTGTGTAACTTAATCAAAAGTTTTCAATTCCTTCTGGAAATAGTAGTCAATCACAAGAAGTGGGTGTGGTTTTAGGTGAGGCAAATCACATAAAAAGCCCACCTGTCCACCCTTGGAGAGACTTCTCCAGAGAAGACCCACTGCGTTTGTGGCTGCTGGGCTTTGGAGAGCCAAGAGTTACCGCTCACCTGGAAATTGATAGATCTTTCAGAGCTTCCAGAGGAGAGATCCTGGTAGTAAACTCTGGTGGGTATGGAATTGAAAGTAAAGCTCTTGTTGCTTACTTTCTCTTATAACATTTCTATTTTACTTTAAATTGATCTGTCAGCCCCCTCACGTTTTATCCAAACAAACAAGTAGCTTTCATAGTTATTAAAAATGACATCAAAATAAGTATCTGGAACTAGAAGATTTGTAATGTACTGGTTTGTTTTAAATTGTTATTTGATCTTCTTTATTTCACTACTTTCTCTATTGCGAGATGTTTTAGATTTTTGCCTGGGTTTTTTTTTTTTTTTTTTTTTTTTGGCAAGGTCTTGCTCTATTGCCCGGGGTAGAGTACAGTGGCATCATCATAACTCACTGCAACCTCAAACTCTTAGGCTCAAATAATCCTCCTGCGTCAACTCCTGAGGCTGCATGCACCACCATGCCTGGCTAAGTTTTCTACTTTTTGTAGAGATGGGGTCTCACTCTTGCTTAGGGCTGATCTCAAACTCCTGGCCTCAGGCAATCCTTCTACCTTGGCCTTCCAAAGTGCTAGGATTATAGGCATGAGCCATTGCATTCAGCCTAGAATTTTTAGGTCTTAAAGGATATATTTTCACATGTTTTATGCAATTTTGGAGCCCATAAACACCTAAAATGTTCAATATAATGTACACATATAGTAATAGTTTTTATAAACATCAAAGTAAAAGATAAATATGTTGAATTAATTGAAAACACTTCTTGTAAAAGCACTATTTGCTGTCCGTTTAAAACTTTCAGTTTGCAGAGGAGATTTTAAAAGTGTTTAATATAGATTCAACTAACTGGTAAGGGCTCCTAGAAGTTTCATTGGTAATTATGGAAAACTATTGTAAATAAACAAAATTGGTGGTCACATTTCCATTAACTGCATGTCTGTATTCTATAGTGTACAGAGGAAATCTCAGTGCTTATCTTCATTTTTTTTTTAAAAAAAGGGTTGATTAATTGTTGCTAATTATTGTAGGCTTAAATATTCCCCACTTTAGAATGCGAAGTTGTTCTCCCTGGTCATCTGAATTGACTGTGGGAAAAACTTTTCCTAAACTCGAAATAATAGATAATTTTTACATTTCATCTCTTGAAAGGAAGAGTTTTGACATTGAGCTTAGAAGGACAAGTTCAAATGTTTATAGTTTTAGGAGTTCAAACTTGAAGATAATAAGCAATGTGGGGATCTGGTAAAACAAAAAAGAAAGTTGAAGTTAATGCTAATTAAATTAGTGAAGCTTAGATGAGGTGTAATCAATGTTAACAGTCTTCAGAAAGTCGATCACTGAACTCGTAGGCAGGGAGTATAGACTATCAGCACGGAGACTAAGTGTCTTTTGTATGTTACAATCATAAGATCGTTGAGACAGATAGAGAGAGACAGAGAGATTCTTGATGTGTTTCTGGACCAATCAGCTAACATAAGTAACTCTGGCATTGAAAACATTGCTTGTTTTAACAAAAAGGATCCCAAAGACTCCCTTGTCTCATTTTGCCATTTATATCACAGTACGGTTGACCTTTGTACCTGTAGGTTCCACATCTGTGAATTCAACCTACCACAGATCAAAAATATTTGGAGGAAAAATGTCTGTACTTAACATGTAGAGACTTTGTATTCTTGTCATTGTGCCTAAACAATACAGTATAACAACTATTTACATAGTGTTTATATTGTATTAAGTAGTACAAGTAATCTAGACACAACGTGTAAAGTATCTGGGAGGATGTGCCTAGGTTATATGAAAACACTATGTCATTTTATATAAGGGATGTGTTCTCAGGAATCCTGGACCCAACCTTTCTCGGCTATTGAGGGATAGCTGTATAAATCCAGCCTGTCTACATTTACCAAGCCTATGTATTTACTGGGGGGCTAAGTTAACAGGGAGATTAAACAGAGCTCAAGCAGACAAGCAGAACTGTCCAAAGGCTTTTTTTTTTTTTTTCTTAACCTCATCAGGACAGAACTGTAACTCTCCTCCTCTCTCTTTTTTTTTTTTTTTTTTTTACATTTTATTTTCAGAAACATGGATTCAGACACCTTGCAAACCTTCCAGAAGGAACTCACCTGCGCCATCTGCATGAACTACTTCATAGACCCCATCACCATAGACTGTGGGCACAGCTTTTGCAGGCCCTGCCTCTGCCTCTACTGGGAGGAATCCCAGAATCCAATGCGCTGCCCTGAGTGCAGGGAAATATCGGAGAAGACAAACTTCAAAACTAATTTTGTACTCAAGAAGCTGGCTGCCCTTGCCAGGCAGGCCAGACCTCACCAGGTCCACCGCTCCGAGGAGCAGATCTGTGTAGAGCACAAGGAGGTGAAGGGCCTCTTCTGCGAGGCTGAGAAGACACTGCTCTGTGGGCCCTGCTCCGAGGCACCAGAGCATGTGACTCATGGCCACCACCCAGTAGAACAGGCTGCTGAGCAGTGCCGGGTAAGTGATGCCTCTGACGCCATTTGGAATCTATAGGATCCTAAATCAGAGAAAAGATAAGGACTTACGAAAATGAAGTTGACAATGGAGACAGTGGGGGTGGTGATTTCTAAATGTAAATCCAAAGACATAAATGTGTCCTTCCAATGTTGTTGACCGATTTGGCACTCCAATCATGGCTGTGCTGATCCTACACTAAGGAAGTTTCCTTAGAAGCAGTGTCAAATGTATGCAGTTGGTGCAGCCATGGAGCAGGGGGCAGGACCAGGAACACTGGCTTCTGCTGCAAGCCTGACTGCTCCATAGCCAGGGTAGACAAAAAGCCCATTTCTCAGAAATTGGATTATGTTATCTTCAGGGTCCCTTTGAATTTTCTGTTAAAGGTTTCTATCCTGTTTGATATCCCAAATATTAGAATCCAATGTGGTTAACATGGAAAATTCTGACCATTCCGTTTTAACTCAAAATTACTGTTCTCTTAACCATAGTTTTCCCTCGTAGATGAGGGGATGAAATCTGCAATACCATCTTAATTATTGCTAAAGATCTTGATTATTTTGCAGGAGGAACTTATAAAGACAATGGACTCTTTATGGAAAATGACTCAGGAAACACAAAACGATCTAAATCAAGAAAGTAGCAAAACTCAGTTATTAGCGGTAAGAATGAAAATGTTTTGTTTGTTAGTATGCAGATTGACATATGGCTGGCTTATGCATTTTTAGCTAAATTCAAATTATCAGTTTTATCCTTTGATAGTGATTTCTCCCCAGGAAAAAGTAGTGATTTCAAATGATAAATCAGAAATCAGAAATATGGAGGCTTACAGCAAGGCTAACTGGATTTCATAAAACAAAAAGTCACAAAAAATATACAGGCCAGAGAAACTAGTGCAAAGAATGCTAATATGAACAGGGTATGATGGGTGTTCGTCATACCAATTTGACGCTTTGGATAAAACTTCTCAGATACTGAAGTTAAGACAACTTTGAGCTAAGTTTGGGTGTAAAGAAGAGGAGAGAAAAGGATCACTACTTAGAATAAATATATAGTAAACTTTAAATAAATCTGCATCATATGGTGTGTGCCTAAATATTTCTTAATATTTAGGAAAATCAGGCAAAGGAACAATAGAAATGGAAGAAGATCCAGGTAAATGAGGAAATCGTTGATGGAGTAAGAACTGTGAGAAGTACCATGGGGAGAAAAGCTACGACCCTTTAGACACTTTGACTTAAACAAGGAGAGAGAATAGGGATGTGGAAAAAGGATGGACAGAAAGAACTAGAAAATATTCAAGATCGTTTAGAGGATGAGGGAAAAAGTTTACTAATTACTTGCTTGATGATAGGAAGGAAATAATGATTTGAAGTTTTGGTTTTCTGTTGAGAGTGAGGGCATGTCATCCTTTTAATTGCATATCATTGCAGGAGTATGTGGCCTTGAGGAAGGTGATAATCCAACTTCAGTATCAGAAGATGCATCTGTTTCTCCTTGAGGAGGAGCAACTGCACCTGGAGGCACTGGACAGAGAAGCAGACGGGATTTTCCAACAACTCCAAGACAGTGAAGTGAGAATGACCCAACACAAAGAAAGGATGACAGACATGTACAGAGAGCTGACTGAGATGTGCCACCAGCCCGACATGGAGCTGCTCCAGGTGCGGGGGAGGGTCCATCCTGACACAGGAATCCTTTGCTGGGCGATGTTGCCAGAACATTGAAATGTTACCTGCTGATACCAGTACTCAGCTGAGTGACACATGCTCCTGGACTCCCACCATTCTGTTTGTCCAATCACTTATTTCTGCAGATTCTGCTCATTTGGGGGAGTTTTTTTTTTTGTTTTTTTTTTTTTACCATTTTAGTAGATAATATAGGGCAAAATTCTTATCAGTGCCATCAGGAATACTATTCACACAGAAGTATTATCGAACATCAGCAAAACTGTTGCCAGGGAAGTAAACTTTGTTGGAGTAACACTCAGTTTATGTCACCTAATCCACCATCACTTTCTGTTGTCCCACACGAAAGCAATTTGCTGAAGGCATTGGGGCTTTGCCTCTTGCACAGGCAAGGTTTGTAGAATTTGGTAACTAATTTCAAAGAACACTTTTCTATATGGTTTCTTGATTTCTTTTAATTGTCCTATGTGGTCAGGCCTCTCCTGGGAATAAGACTGGGACATGAGTGACGCTGGGAACGAGATCTCCTTGCATCACTACACAGCCTCTTCCTGAGCTCCTTCCTTCTCAGTGGGCACTGAGGAAGCCCCTCAGGGCTCAGCTCAGACTCTGTTGTTAACATAGCCTTGGATGGTCCCTTAGAGGGGAATAAGAAAAAAATACATTATTAAAACACAAAATCAACAACAAAAAACAACGAAGGTGCAGTTGAATATATTCTCATGATTAATAACTTTTTGTTTTCATTGCAGGACTTGGGAAATGTATTGGAAAGGTGAGTCTACCCTAAGGATCTGCTCTTTCTGAGAAAGTTGTTCTCTTGTTAAGGAAGTGGATGTCATGTTTTGGGTTATTAACGTGGGTCTCTGTGGCTATTTTCTGCTTTTTTTCAAAAGACATTCTGAAGCCTTCTCCTCCTAAGTCTTGAAAGTTTCCTTCTTCTGTGGCTGAATTCAAATATAGCTAAAACAATTTGCTATTCTGGGCTTTGTTCTACTCATTCCCCCAATCTTCTCCAGCCCTGCCCAATAAACCTGAATAAGGAGACTATTCTAAGTTACCACAGAGAAGCCCTGTCTTCAAAAAGGTGGAAGGTGAAAAAGACAGAGGAAAGGGGAGGATTCTCTAAGGACGGGAAGGCGAGGGAGGTTTTGTTCCCATGAGTAGCCGTGGCCAGGCCCTGCTCCTTCACAGCACACTCCTGCTGTAGGCAGGACCTCCGAGGACAGTGGCCGCCTCAGGGCCCTCAGGACCCTCAGGACCAGGGCTGTGAGGCTGGAATTGCATTCCCTTGCTGGTAGAAATGATCAAAGCCTTCTGGCTTAGTGGACATTCTCTTTTAGACATTGACTTTGTCATTGGTGACTACTGCTGGCTGAAGTCCCAAAGGCTGTACCTGAGTTTTCTGTTCCCTATCACATACCCAGGATTTTTGCATAATCTGAGTTGGTGTGGGGGCAGAGGGAGGGAACAGCACTCAAAAATTTTAGCAGTTGAATATTTTCTCAGAAGAATGGGGAAATTGGAATGTGATATAAGTGAAATTTAGAAAAAAGTAAAATTTCTTATACACCCAAGAGTGCGGAATAAAATGTATATCCAATTAACAAAAAATGGGAGAATTCAGATGAAATATTCATATCTTAGACTAAAAACCAGTATGTTTACAATGACGGTGTGAGTCACCCTTGCCCTGCAGTGACACTGATGCCATTCTTTACAGGAACCAGTTAGTGCAGACGCAGAAGCCCCAGCCTGTGAACCCAGAGCTCACTTCGTGGCGCATCACTGGACTCCTGGACATGCTGAACAACTTCAGAGGTGAGAGCCAGCTCTTTGGCAGTCAGGCCTCAATTTCTTTCTTTAGTGGGTTTTTGGGGATGAGCTCTGTCCTATTTAAATTTTTTCTTACATGAAGGTGGTACATGATTTTCCAAAATTTTTTAATCGCCTTTGTCTGAATAGTCATAATGATCAAGACTGAAATTTTTGACTTAGAGTTTGCTGAAAATGCAAAAGAAGATACACATTTCAGTTATATCTGACGTAGGAAGAGTAAGAGTATTCAGGTCATGTGGTTATGAAGAGATACAATGCTTATTCTCAGAGTAACAATCAATAATTTGGTTTATTCAGTTACTCCTATTTTGAAGGTTTAGACTTGGCATTGATCATTT
This sequence comes from Eulemur rufifrons, assembly GCF_041146395.1. Taxonomy (NCBI): domain Eukaryota; kingdom Metazoa; phylum Chordata; class Mammalia; order Primates; family Lemuridae; genus Eulemur; species Eulemur rufifrons. Next base: position 40,195,653 of record NC_090988.1, read on the forward strand.
TTAATTTCTTCTGTATTGCATTTATCATGCATTGTACAAAGAACATGTAGTTATAAAATCAGAATGATTTGATCAACAGGAAAAATGACTAAAATGTCGATGAACAGAACAATGTAAAGCTATTAGATTCCTCTCAAAACAACTGCAAGAAGCAGGATCCGTGAACAGGGCTCAATGACATTGGGCACTCAGCAGCAGAGGGCTCCAGCTAGGATTAGACTGGATGTGGTGGGGTCTGAACAGATAGTGTTGAGCCAGAACATTCCTTTCAGAAACTTCCAAACTACACATGTGGAGTTCTAACAAATTTTTTGATGTTTGAAAATGTAACAGGTACAGTTTATATCTTAATAAATACCTGCATCCTAGCAAATGCATATCTGTTTATTGACGGTATTCAAGACAACACAAGAGGAGATTTCTACTAAAGAAAAAGAAAGTTTTAGGTGTGTCCTGAAACAAACTATTCAAAGGTACACATTAAATCACTGCTTCACATAGTGATATGGCCAGGTTTTTTTCTATGAGAAGGAATATTGTGTGCTGTAGGGGTGGTCATAAGTCTTGATCTTCACAGATTTGTGAGTCTGAACTCTCTTTGCTCTTTTTATTCCATATTTTCTTGAAGGAGAAGCAAATGAAGTGACTAATTGGGCAGAAATCCTCTGCCTCTCAGGGCACTTGCTGATCTGATCTTTGCTTCTTTTTGCAGTGGACAATCCTCTGAGTATGGAAATGGCCAGTTGCTATATCCGCCTTTCTGAGGACCTGAGAAGTGTGATATTTGGAGATGAACGTCACAGTGCACCCTGGGAGCTCCAGACGGCAGAGAGCTTTGCTGCATGGGGAGCTCAGGCCTTCACCTCGGGCAGGCATTACTGGGAAGTGGATGTGACACACTCCTCCAGCTGGGTTCTGGGCGTCTGCAAAGATTCCTGGGCACAAGCTACCAGTATTATTATTGATTCTCAGGATGCGTTTTTGCTGTTTTCTTTAAAGGGGAGCAATGGTTATCGTCTCTCCACCAACTCCCCACCCTTAGCTCAGTGTGTGCAAAGGCCTCTGGGTCGGGTTGGGGTGTTTCTGGATTATGACACTGGAACAGTGAGCTTCTGTGATGTTTATAAAGCTGCCCTCATATATAGTTTCCTCCCTTCCTCCTTCTCTTGCCCTCTCAGACCTTTCCTTTACCTATGTTCCCCATGAAAATTCAGGTTTCATGATAATTTACTGGTGAGCTTTCATGCCTGATGAATTTATGGTTCTGAGACCTCATGTGAGGCAACGGGACTGTGCAGGACTGTCTTCGAGCTCATTGTAACTTTAAGGGACATAATCACTGTATGGTTATAAAATGGGATAACCACATTGAATGTATAAATTTGTTTATTAAATTATACTTTGATAAAATTATTTTTATGGAGTATTTACTAGAATAACAGCAAAGGCTTTTTCCTTTTCTTCATAACAGGTTTATTGCGATATATTCACGTAATCTGAATTATTTAATTCAGTGATTTTTTAGTGTATCCAGAATAGTGCAGCCATCATATCTAATTGCAGGGTATTTTCATTGGCCCCATAGAAACTTAATACCCATCAACATTTCTTCTCCATTCCCTGACAACTTTTAATCTACTTTTCATCTTTATGGATTCATATACATGAAATCATACAATATGTGTCTTTTTTGTATCTGGTTTCTTTTACAAAACCAGGGTTCCCCTGGGTTGTAAACAATGTATTTTAATCGCATATTTGAACCTGGTTACAATAGAAGAAAGAAGTGTTATTATGTGTTAGCTTATTAAACAAAAGGAAGAGTGATGATTTTTTCTTCAAGTCTGACAGAGTTGAATAGATCCAAGTGTCTGACACATGTCATTTCTCTACATCCTAACCTTTGTCACATTTCAGCTCAAACACAACAATTTTTCAGGGAAAACATTTGGACTCTATAGACCAAGGTGGTTCTATCGTATACTCTCTGAACATATTATAATATTTCTTCATAATATTCAACACACTCTTATAACAAACTATGATACTTAGGTAGTTATTACTACTATATTGAAAATTCCAAGGGGGTTAAGACAGTATTTATGTAATAAACAGGAGGCAAATAAATGGATAAATAAATGAATAAAGGAGTTAATATGAACAAATGTTATTCTAGCATTAAGAAAGCTTTCCAAAATGTAAGAAACATAATAGAACATACTAATGATTAATGATATCAAACGATAAGAAATAGATTGATTTCCATATTCACAGTCTAAAGAAATTATATTATGTTAAATCCATGGTTAAGTCTTTGAAAATATCTAGACCCTGCACTGACTCTGTGGAGGCCAGAGTTTTATGTGGCAGAGAGAACAGAGTCCATCAGAATTAGCAGAAATGTTACGGAGGCCACTGGATTTGACTATGGTCTGGATAAATAGTTTTGAGCCTAACATTTCCATTTATTAGGGAGCAGAGTGACTTCGATGAATAATTTGGTAGGTGAGGAAACAATTATACATCAGTTTTATGCCCTGTCCTGTGTAAGCTGCTGTGGGAAACATTCTCCTGCATTCAGGGCACTGGGCTGGTGCCTCAACATGAAATACTGCAATAGCTAACAGTGAGTCTCTGATTTACAAGGACAAGGACAATGCACAAAGGAAGAGATAATATTTTCCCCAAGAATTAGAGGTAATGACAGAAAGAAAATATGCTTGTAAGAGGGATTAGACAGAAGTCTTCACTAAAGTTAGTCAGGGAATATTGTCATGATAATCAAGTCCTTATTTCTTCCTCTTGATTGGAAGAGTATCCTTTCTCAGTACTAGCACCAGAGAAAAGCAAAAGCCTCTGGATGGGACTGAATACAAAGTTCTTTCTCTACTTTATTGTACATGTGTATGTGTACCTGTGTGTTTATAGGTGTGTGTATGTCTGTATGTGTATATTATTACATGAAGTTGTATATAACACATAGTACAATACGAAGCTGTAGCTCAGTTGAGAAGCCATGTGTGAGGCCAGCAAAAATCAAAATCCCCAGGAGAACTTGTTACAACATGTATTACCAGGCCCCACACCCAGAGTATCCGATTCAGTAAGTCTGAGCTGGGGTTCCAGAATTTAACCTTTCTAACATATTCCTGGTTGCTGCTACTGCTGCTAGTTTGGGGATCACAAATTTGATAACCACTGTTTTGGGCACACTTGGCACAAAAATATGTGGTGTTGATTGATTTCAGGTGTAAGTAATTGCAATCAGCTGTTTAGAGTAAGTGTTTACTGTGTTAATCTACTGTGTGGGAATAGCTTTTCAGATAATCAAAATAAAAAAAAATTCCTGTTATTTTGTTTTGTGGCTCAAAAATGGGTAATATTTACACTTTATATTCACAATGAGTAGGTAAATACGGAAGACCAGATTCTATGGTTTTATATAATCCATTTATAAAGGATGTGATAGAAATCTGTTGATTAAATTACATGAGCTTAAGCCCAATCCTATTACAGGCATTCTGTATTTTAGAAGGGACTAGGCTCAGGGTATTTCCCCAGGCATCTAAATAGAACACTCACAAGGGAACAAAAGAGCTGTATAAGTATACCCCATAGTCATCAATTATGTTTTGGGTAATAGTTTCACAGGTGAGGATTTCCGCAGAGTGGTAAGAAGAGAAAAGCTAAAATTTTAGTGATTCATTTCCTATTCTTTGATCAAGGAGCAGCGTGTAGATCTGTTAGGCAAATAGATGAAATCTCTGGCTCTTCTAGAGACAAGGGTGCCCTGCTCTGGTGTTCTCTAAGAAATTGCCCCACCTGGGAAGGATGGTAAGGGCGGGATTCCACTCTGTTGTTGCCCCACCCTTAATCCTATCTCAAGCAACTGCCACACCTGGGGAAGGAGGGAAAGTTTAACCAATCTGGGAATTCCCCAGCCTAGGCATGATAGGATTTGGAAAGTGATCTAGAGTGACCTAACACTAATTATTCTGTCATGAGCTTAAATCTACATTGTGGTTCATCCCCTTCTAGGTAGGGCTTTTAGAGAAGGACTTTGGATACCCAGATAGACCCTTAAGAACACCTGTTTATCATTTGATACCATTCCATACATCCTGAAAGCTCTTCCCCAGTATAGGAAAATAAAAGGAAACAACTCAAGAATTCCCAGAGAGTCAGTCAGAAAGTCAGTGAGTCAGTCTGTCCATCGGTCTGTCTCTCCTAACTCTCAGAGACAGACCTGATTCATTTTATAATAAAAAGCTACTCATGTGAAACTGCTTCTCCTTGTGCACTCCTTAACACCAGCCCTACTTGTAATTTTTTCTTTTTGTTCCAAGCAAGAAGCCAAAGAACTAGGATAACAATCCACCAAGTGGCTGGACCTGACATTTTGGTGTGTCTGGTCATTCTTTGGCCAAGAGCATACCAAGACCTAAGAGCAGAATGCCTTGACATTTTGGTGCCAGGCCTCAGATTTCTCTGTCTAGGTCAACAAGCTCGTCCTGTTCCATGAAAACATTCCAAATTGGATAACTTTGTTTAGGAGGTGTCTTTTTTATTATGGCTGGCCACTCAATGACCAGTGCTATTACAGATAACCAGGTTGTAATACCAACAGATATTGTCTTGGTGCTCAAAAGAAAAAAAAATAAGAGGATTTAAGTTTGAGAGTCATGCACAGCCCCTCTTCCAATGAATTAGAAAGTAGTCATCTGGAATGATAATTTGGCCAAATGGCCCGGGTCATTCCCTGGGATACCCAGCTCTAACAGCCCCCAGCTGGCAAAGTCTTTCCCTTTGCCCGCTCCCCCCTTTTCCTCCTTACTTTCTAGATGGGTGCAAAGGGATCAAATATCCCTCTTAACTCTCCTTTGGGGTGCATTCTTTCTAACGGGGACAAGTAGGATGCTTTCTGAAGGCCCTGGGTGACATTGGGTTCCATGGTCCAATCATTATGAAGGGGTCCCTTGAAAGGGGGAGGTGACTCAGCTCCTACCGTTGATGGAAGTAGCAGGGGAGTCTGGACCAACTCTGCTTCATAAGCCCATAGTTCAGTGGAGTCAAAACAAATAAAAGAGGGTCTGGAGAACTGCACCAATCACCCTGATAAGCATGTAGAGATATTCCATCATTTGTGTTTAGCCTAAGACTTGGCTTGGGAAGATGCGCATGTTACTGTAAGCCAGACTTTTAATGATTTTGAGAAATCCAGAGTATTAAAGGAGGCACAAAAGTTTGCCAATGGGTTACACCTTTCAGATCCTAGATATCCAGTGGGTGAAACAGTGGTGCCTATGATGACCCAAGGTGGAATAATAGTTCCTCAGAAGAGATGTGGGAGAGAGAACAGTTTTTAGTAAGTGTCCAGGCTGCTCTCAAGGCCATCAGGCAAAAGGTGGTCCATTATTCTAAAGTCTCCACCAGTACCCAGGGGGCCGAGGTAATCCCCATAGCCTTCCTGGATCAGCTCCAGCAGGCAATAGAGAAGTACAGCATTCTTCATCTTAAGTCCTAAGAGGGACATGTGATATTAAAAGATATGTTTTTGATCCAAGGATCACGAAATATTAGGAGAAATCTCCAGAAGCTTGTCCAGGACCCTGCCACCTCCCTGGATGACATAGTGGCTGCTGCTAAATTTGTTTTTATGACAGAACCTCTGAGCTTGTGTCTCAGGCTAAGAAAAAGGAATGGAGGAAGGAGTCTAGGCCTGCACAGTTAATGGCAGCATTTGCACCCACATTGGGACCAGTAGCCAAAGCCCTCACCAAAGTAAGGGAACTTTGATGTTGCATCTGCTGATGGGAAGTCATTGGGCTAAGACTTGCCCCAATAAGGATAGGCCACCCAAGACCCCTTGTCACTGCTGCTATCACTGGGCCATACTCTGTCCTATGGAATCATCCCAGGAGGGGACTTGGTCCACAGACTGGCTCATGGAACAATAATGAAGGAGCCCTCTCCCATTGGCCCCATGACAGATGACTATTACCGGACTGGAGCCAAGGGTAACCCTCCTGGTGGCAGGTAGATCAGTAAACTTTCTCCTTGATACTGGGGCTGCCTACTCTGTCCTCCTCACCTACTCCGGAAAACTGACCACTCAATCCTGTGTGGTTACCAGAGTCTCCAGAGTCCATACCAAGGAATTGTTTACTCTCCATTTGCTTTGTCTGTGGGAGGACATGATTATTGAACATTCATTTCTACTAATTTCTGCTAGTACTGTCAACCTGCTGGGATGCGACTTGCTTTCTAAACTGTGAGCAGAGTTTCTTTCTACTCTCAGGAGGAACCCAGCCTCATAGGCCACTTAACAGATTCAGAGGGCTCAGGCCAAGATCAACAGGACTGGGAGGCAGATTTCCATGTGGTAGTTTGGGATGTCAGTTCCCCAGGCCATGCTAAAACTGCCCATCTGGTTATGGTCCATCTCAGACCACAGCAGGGCTATCCCCGTGTTAAACAGTATCCTTTGCGACCTGAGGCCCGGGCAGTTCTTGAGATCCTTATCAGGAAATTCTTAGACTTGGGTCTGCTTATTCCAACTTGCTCTCCTGGAAACACCTCTATTTTACCTGTCCAGAAAGAGGACAGTATTTATCCATTGGTGCAAAACTAAAGGGCAGTCAATGAGGCGGTGGTGCCTTTGCACCCTGTGGTGCCCAATCCTTATATATTACTGGGTAACATTCCTCCAGAGACTACTCATTACAGCATATTAGACCTAAAGGATGCTTTCTTTTGAATCCCTCTTCACCCTGACTGCCAAAATTTATTGGCTTTTGAATGGACTCCTCTACATGGCAGGCCTCACCAGTGAACCTTGACCATGTAGCCACAAGGGTTTTGGGACAGCCCTCATCTTTTTGGCCAGGCCTTGGGAAAAAAATCTAGATGACTTCCAACTCCATCAGGGTGTGGTGCTTCAACATGTTGATGACCTCTTGACCTGGTCCCCTAGCTTCGAGGAAACGTGGGAACAAGCCATTCAGGTCCTGTGCTTCCTGGCTGACAGCTGGTACGGGGTGTTTCGTGCCAAAGCCCAAATTGCTCAATCTAAGGTGTCCTACCTGGGGTTTGTTCTCACCCTGCGCAAATGCACCCTGTCCCTGATGTGCATCCAGCCTATAGTTTGCTTACCTGAACCTACCACTTGGCCCCCCCTGAGCTCTCTTGTAGTACTTATGGGCTTCTGCTGAATTTGGACACCTAATTATGGGCTTCTGGCTAAGTCCCTTTATGAAAGTCTAAAAGGAAACACCAATAAGGAACCTCTAATATGGGGGCCTGAAGAAAAATGGGCTGTTGAGCCATTGCAAAAGCCTTTACTCGGAGCCCCGGCCCTGGGCCTACTGCACCTTCAGAGAACCTTCTTTTGATATGCTCATTAGAGACATGGAATAGCTATTGGGGCCACTGTTACAACTGGTAGCCTATTTATCAAAAAAACTAGAACCCACAGCCGCAGGCTCCCTGCCTGTTTGAGGGCGGTAGCCTCCCTATCTTTACTCTAACCAGAGGCTGCTAAATTCACTGTGGGAGCTCCCCTTACTGTTAGAGCCTCCCACTGGGTCTCTGAGCTCCTCCAGAGAAGGGCAACAAAACGGATCCCAGATCACCACTTATTAAAATTTCAGGCTATGTTAACAGAAACCCCTGACTTCAAAATTGAGGCTTGCTCTGGACTCAACCCTGCCAACTGGGGAGCCAAGCAGGCTATTGCGTAACTGTGAAGAGATTATACTCCACCACTCTCTTCCTTGGGCAGATCTAGCCTCAAGCCCATCAGTGGTAGCTGGGACCACAGGCACTAAAACACCCGGCTATTTTGTTCTGTTTTTAGTAGAGATGGGATCTTGCTCTTGCTCAGGCTGGTCTTCCCCTCCTGAATTCAAGCCACCCTCCCACCTCGCCCTTCCAGAGTGTAGGATTACAGGCATGAGCCACCGTGCCCGGCCCCCATATTTCTTAATACACAAAAATGTTCATGGACTTTATGAGAAATGAAGAATTGTTTCTTAACTCCTTGATTTCTCTCATACACATAATTTACTTTTGTCTCAGTCTTCCCACTGTAGTTACACCATATTTTTGATTGGAAAGTAGTCTGTCAGTAATTCTTTCTGTGTAAAATGAAATAATTGTTGAGCCATGAGCTGTACTGCCATTACAGTTCCTTTTTCTTGACTTTTCTCCCCTCTAAGTTTCTTTGTCTGACCTTCACCAGACCTATCACAAACTAATTCTCAAACTTTCTTTTCTAAATCTCTTCTCAATGTTTGCATACACATTCGTTGATACTCAATTTCATCAAGAGATTGTTTTGCCTTTTCAGGTTTAGGAGTGGTAATAGCTTCCCCCTGGTTTAGACTTGGATGCTTTACTGTGGTTGGTTCTCTTCCCCTTGTTGACAGCATTGTGATTAGCCTTTTCATTAAAATGTCTTGACTCACCTAAGTTAGTCTGTTTCTTGCCTTTGCTGCTAACATGCATTTACAGCTTCTTAAGATGTTAATCTAATTTCTCAATTTTATTTTCCTAATATTTTCTTAGTATTATAATTTTCATAATGGTATTTTTAATTTACAAAATGTGTATTATCTAAATGTTTCTTATAAAGTCTTTTGTTATTTTTAATATTTTTACCATGTCTATAACTTTGAGAAGTTATGTAAACTCTACTTGTCTTCGTTTCCTCATCTATGTACTGGAATAATAATAGTAAACCCACCTCCTAGAGGTAAGAGGAAGAAAATGAGAAAATAATTGTAAGACATATATTTTATTATATTTACATATTATTATACATATTACTATATTATACATATTTTTATAGAGCTACCATAATAAATTATTACAAACTGAAGGGTTTAAAGCAACAATTTATTCTCTTACAGTTCTGAAGGGCTAAAGTTTAAAATCAAGGTGTTAGCAGGGTTGGTTTCCTCTGGAAGTTATGATGGAAAATTTTTCTGGAGAAACGTACACCGTCAAATGGTTAAGGATTTCTCATAAGTTGGACAAATACTGTACTTTGAAAGAATTAGTCCTAGAAGCTAAGGAACATGTTCACAATTCCTAAAAAGCACCCACACACACACACACAAAAAAAAAAACAACACAGAACAGGAGTTTGAGGAAAAACTGTCTTACTTCAGTGAAGATCACCATGATCTAGTCCAGAACTCCAAGAAATCTGTTGTTCCCTAGAGGTACCAAACTGAAATCCAAAACTGTTTTCAGGACACGTGGAGGAAATGAGATCTCCTTCAGAAAACTTTTCCAAGAAGAGGCAATTCCATGGAAAGCCCAAGAAGCCCCCTCGGAAATGGATACCGAAAGTTCTACAAGGATCCACGGTTGTGTAGGGAGGTGAACAGGGGCCCCTGAGGAATCCCATGGTACAGAATGGCAGATGCTGGCAGCAGGCCTCACAGAGCCTGAAGGAATGTTATAAGAGCCAGGCTGAGGAGTTGCAGAAACAGTGTAAAGGGGACCTGCATCTCTGGCTCTTGAGTCTTTTCCAAGAGACCTATTCTACATAAAGAGCCCACTTCTAATGAGCATAAGATCATGAGCGTGACAGGAGGCCTGAACTCCAAGTTCAGATGCAGAGATTCTGCAGTGCTCATCGGCACAGAGTCTGCAAGAAGGGCTTGGAGAGGAGCAGGGGCTTCAGGCTCTAGGGACAGGTTCAGCAGAGACTACTTGGTCAACTATCATCGATCAGAGGGCTGGAAGGGGAATAATAAGGAAGATGGGGAGGAGAATGAAGGCAGTAAGTCCTCAGACTCCAGCAGTGGGGATGAAGAGGAAGATGAAGATGATCAGTCTGAGGGCAACGGCTCTAGCTGAGCTTCTTCAGGGGACTCCTCTGACTCAGACACACCCTGAGCTTTGTTCATGCCCTAAAAGGTCTGACAGAGAACATCTCAGCAAAAGTCATTGATCTCATCCACCTCAAAGGGAATAGACTCTCTTCCTGCCCCTTTTCACTTCCTTGCTTTTTCCATCCCTGCTGCTTCCTCCTCCTCCTCAATACAAATTAGGATGGTCGGGAAGAGGGAACTTGGTGCAGTACTCTCTGTGACAGGTGTACAAACCTGGGAGGTGGGAATGGACATTGGAGAATAAATATTGGTGTTAGCCAGTAGTGCCTCCTCACCCCCACCCAGATACCAGCCCTGGAGAAACTTCATGCAATTAAGGCTTTTGGAGTAAACAATGAGAGGATTTGGCTGGAGGGGACTCGCTGAATTAGACTAATATTCCTGAAGTAAAACATTTTCTTTCCTCATTTTCTGCCTGCCAGAGGTGGTATGGGGGACACTGGTGAGTCTGTGACCCTTACCTTCTCTGTGAACTGTCCCTCAGGACTCCCGGGGCTGCATTGAGGGTGGAGAGTGTTTGATGGGAGGTAGGGTAGGTCCTTAAGGGAATTACCGGACCCCCTATCACTCTCCCCACTCCCAGAAGTCAGGACTGGCCATTCCCGCCCCTGGGAGTGAGTAGAGTCCCGTAGGCAGCAGTGTTTCTACATATATATTGAAGTCTTCGATTTCAATGAGACTTTTCTTACTAGTTTCAAAAAAGAGAAAATTAAAAATTAAAATAAAAAAAACATTATCTATTGCATCTGAATGAGCTCCTCCATAGAATCAATGCCAAGTGGTGTCTGCATTTATTCTGGACAGAAACTCTGAATCCTTCCTGCTGCCTGAGGTACAAGTGAATCTCACCGTTAACATTGAGGATAGAAAGAAAGATCCATAAATACCTAGAAAGATATAGACTTCGGTACATGATCCTCTTATGGTCTCTGTAAATTCACCAGTACCACACTGATTTAAGTTTGGTTTACTGGTATGTCTATAAATTTAAGGACACTGGCCTCTCATTATTCTGCGCTTCCTCTAGTTTCATATTTTGTTCTCATGAATATTTGCATCAAAAAGTAGTATCCTTTTATGTCCATTGTTTTGAGTGTTTTGTTCCCTGATAGGTTAGTGAATCATTTGCATTTCTAGGTAAACAATTTGAGAAAACAATTGAAATATTTGTTTTCATACCTCAACTTTCTTTCTCTTGTTAAATGTGTTCATTTAGAAAATCTAGAACAATATTAAATAATAGCAGTGATAGGTTTTTGTTACGCTTCTTACTTTCAAGCTAATGTTTACAGTATACGCAACCATAAAAATTATGCTAATGTATACATTTGAAAAAAATTATAACACATTAAGAATATGCCAAATTTTATTAATTAGTTTTAATCCATAATGTGTATTCATTTTTATCAAATACCTTTTATCATATATCAATGTGATTTTGCCTTAGTGTATTAGTCAACATCCTCTGGAGGAATAGCACCAACAAGAGATTTTATATATACAATATGACTTATAATGAGGAATTGGCTCACAAAATTATGCAGCCTGAGAAATCCCATCATCTCCATCTGCAAGCTGGAAGCCCAGGAAAAAGCCAATGGTGCAAATCAGTCTGAATCTGAAGGCCTTAGACCAAGGGGAGCTGATAATGTAAAGCTCAGTCTCAGGGCAGGACAAGATGAGATGAAATGTCCCAGCTCAACAGTGAGGCTTCCTCCTTCTATCTTTTTCCTCTATTTTACATTCAGGCTGTCAGTGGATGGGATGACACCCCCCCCATACCGAGGAAGGCGATCTGCTGAGCCCACTGATTCAAATGCCAATCTCATCTTGAAACACCCTTACAGACACACCCAGAAAAAACATTTAATTTGGGTGCCCTGTGGCCAGTCGAGTTGAGACATAATTAACCATCACATTTAGCTATATTACTAAGAGTAATTGAGTTAATGAATTATCTCATATTAAGCCCTGGACACATTCCAGAATTAAACTCATGTGGTTATGCTGTGGAGAAGTGACTAGAATTTAGGCACATTTTTCAGCCTGCCTTATGTCAGAAATGTTATATTTATGCAAGGCTTCTGGTTGTATTAAATTTGCTAATTTTCATTTTTCATGGTCCAGATTAGATTTTGTTTTTTCCCCATGGTAATAAGTCCTAGGGTGTGTTAGGGACAGGGCACTTATTGAATATTAAAGCCCAAAGACTTCCCTCACTCTCTTCCCTAGAAAATTAAAAGAAAATGTAGTTAGGGGAAAAGAATCTAGGACAATAATCTCACCAAACAATTTCAAACACACAAACTGTACTGGATTAACATTTATTCTCTTTCAGTTGGCATAAAATTGGAGAAAAATTGATTGGCAAAAATACAAGGGGTCACTTAGTTACTATAATGTGCACAGTACTATGAAGGGCAGAGGAAGGGCAGGTAGCCCTTCCTACCGGTGATGCTTGAGCTGAGTCTTCAAGGAGCTAGTAAGTAAACGAAGAGAAATAAAAATGCAGAGTCATTTGGTTCAGACATTGAACACACAGCGATTGGTTCTCATTCATTTCTCATTCATCAAGATTTCCTTTTCAATTACCAAAAATTCCTGGTTTCCCAACCTGGCCTTCTCTGTGTCTTTTGCTGCTTTCTATTTGTTGGGAGTCTGTGTGTTTTGATCTTAGTTTATATCCTTTCCCAGCATGAACACATCATTCCCCATGTTTTTGTCTATCATTCTTACACTAAGGATTCCTAAATTGATATCCAAGTCCATATAAATCTACATAAATTTAGATAACAAAGTAATTATCTCATTGATGTCTCCATCACATACTTCCTTTGGAATGCCAGTCTAGAATGTCAAAAACTCAGGTTAATCCTACTCCCCAAACCTGCTCCTTCCTTGAGCATGCTCTTCCTTGGCAATGATACCACCAACCTTTGGATCACTCCCATCCTTTCCATCGTACATTCAGTGATCTTTTCCTGCCTCTTCTCCACCTGCACAGTGACGGTGAAGCACTCTCCCAACACACAGTCATAAATGTGAGCCTCTAGAGGGTGTCATAGGCCTGCCAAGCTCTAGTACAATTTTAGTAAATTTTCTTGTTAAATTTTCTCCAGATTTTGCCGTTTGTTAAACAGAGAGAAAATAAAGATGGAAGATCAGCAAAAAAGAAAATATAAATCTACAATTGGTTATTTCTAATGTCTTTGACAACTAAAGAAAATAGGAAAATATTTTCAATATGACAAAGGTATTTGAAAGTTTTATCTTAATTATATGGTATAGACTATTAAATACATTTTTATGTTCTCTTTAACTAAAATGTATTTATTAAATTTATCGCTTGCTGTTGGGTACATAACTAGGAGTGAACTACTTGTGTAATATGCACAGGATGCTTGCAGAGTTTGCCAAAGTGACCATGCCAAGTGACATTCTTTTCTGTGATAGATGATTATTTTGTTTCCTCCATTCTTTGGCTAACACTCTTCATTATCTGTTTTTATATTTTAATAATTTTGTGCAATTCACTTTGTGGTATAATTTGCATTTGCCTGATGACAAATACAGTTGAACACTTTTTTTTTTTTTCTGGTAGTTTTTTCAGCAATTTGTATTTGTGTGTGTGTATGTGTGTGTGTGTGTGTGTGTGCGCGTGCGTGTGTGAAGTGCCATTCACATGGTCTCCTCCCTCCCAGTTTTTTGCCAAGTTGATTGTCTTTTCTTTTTGACTGGGAGTTCTCCCTGGCTTTTTCAGAGAGTCATTTGTTGGATAAGGATATAGCAAATGTCTTCTCCCACTCTTGTCTTTCATTTTGAATAGTGTCTGCTAAGTACAGACTTGATTAATTTAAATGCGTTGTAATTAATGTTTAATTAATTAATGTTTAATGATTTCTATATCCTCCAGAAAATCTCTACAAAGCCCTTTTATGAGTTGTGGTATTGTATGATTTTTTCATAAATTGATTAATGTTATTGTTTTTTTATGTAACTTTTATTTAATTTAGAAATAAAATTTTCACTGTATTGTGTTCTCTATTAAAATTTCAAGCGATTCTGTTTGTTAACACTAGTAATATGAATTTTTCATTTAAAAATAAATGTATCCAGTACAGAAAATGTAAGTCAAGGTATGGAAAAAAAACTGAATCAATGAATGTAGTAAATAAAGTCTTAGGTCCTCGGATCTGAAGAAGCCCAGGGATCCCCGCCATGTGAGAAGGGGCAGGAGCAGAGGGCTGCTCTCAGATGCCTCTGACCCTGCAAGTGTGGAGAATCCTGGCCCCAGGCTGCTCCTCTAGTTCAAAGTTGCTGCTTGGAGATGGACTTTTCTGAGCTCCTGTGGGAAGTAGGAAGTTAGGCTCATTTTCTGGTTCAGGCATCGTCCCGGGTCACAGAGACCCTGAGCTCCAACTAAGGGTGAAGGGGTGCTCACCTTCAGGGCTTGGGTTTCCTTCCAAGGAAAGCCGCTTTCCCTGAAAAAAATCCATAGGTTTTCACCAAGCTGCAGTACAGCAGCAGCTGGGAGCTTCCAGGGCAATCGCCAGATGGGTGGGTGCCTGCCTCAGACAGGATGGGTGTGCTGGGTCCAAAAGAGACGATCTGGGAACGGCATGACCTTGGACATCAGGCTCCTAGGAATTTGGAGAGCCCGTGGTGGGTGCTGTCCTCGCACTGTGCCAGACCCCACTCTTGTGAACGATCACAGGCTGTCTTGGGCCAGCAGTGGCCCAGGCCTTGTAGGGAGTCAGAAGGGCGGGGTGGGCAGACTGTTGTACCCTGGTTGTTAAGTGGGCTGCTGTCAAGAAATCCAGAAATCTTCCTTTAGTCCAGATGTGCCTCATGATGCCAAGGAGTCCTGGCTGTCCCTTACCACACTGGGCGCCAGTGGGACGCGGTTTGAGTGTCAGAACAGAGGCAGGATCTGTGGGCTCTGTCTGCCAATCACAGCTAAGATCTGTCCTGGAAACACTGGAGAGAAACCTGCAAGCCTGGTGAGCACTGGGGAGACCTTTTCTGCTGTGATCTCTGTGCTCCCTTACTAGATAGTACCTGAAGCTTGATGGCTCCCCAGGACCCTCTCCTGAGCCCCATTCTGAGGGTGGTGGGTAAGGGGAGGGGGGTTGTGGGCGTGGAAGTGGCCAGGTGTCCTGCCCTGTGCTTCCTGCCCTGGGTGCACCCAGTGGGAGGGCCAGGTGCAGTGCAAAGTGCTGGCTGGAACTGGGTGGCCAAGGGGGGCTGGGTGGCCCCAGCTCTGCTCCAGTATCTTCCCCTGAGAGACCAGGCATTTTCGTCCCTCTCCGCCAGCGTTCACACACCCAGAAGACCTGGGTTAGGGGCACTCTTGGACACAGTGGCTGTGGTGCTAAGCTGGGCTGAAACCCTGAAAAAGCTTGAGGATCTTCCATCTTTGGAGCAACAAGAGCTACAGGCCAGAGAAGGCAGTTGTGAGACTTCCATGAGTTGGAAAGTGGCACCTGGGTCTCTCACAGGCTGGCAGAAGAAAGCCCAGAACTCTGGCCTCAGAAAAATATGGAAACCCCAAGCCAGTTAAAGCCTGCTTCTGAACCCAATGACAAAAAAGCAGAAATGACCCTGAGGCTGGTCTTCGTGGTCCCTGGCTACAGTTTTGTTCCTAGGAAGGCAATGAGAAAACAATATCAGATTGTTTTTGTTTTCTCACCCTCTTTGGGTGAGTTCCTTGGGTGAAACAATATTTCCTTATATTGCAGAAATTCTCTCTCTGATAGCAGGAGGGATTGTAAGGAAAGAGCTATGATCCAGCAGGAAAGGGGCCAGGCCCCAAGAAGTGCAATGGAGAAAGGAGGCAGTAACCATTGGCTGTGTGGACGATGAGCATAGAAAAAGGGGCGGGGGGTGGGGGTCTGTGCTCCCAGCTACTACTCCATCTATGATTGTGGAAGCACATTCAGTAATGTTTACAAAATGGCACAGTTGCCTAAGGACGCATTTCTCAGAAGATATCCCCATCGTTAAGTGAAACGTGACTGTATCTAAGATGTGTTTTATTCTCGATTTCTAAGATTATCACAAGGTCATCAATATAATGAAACAAAATAAATCAGTGTGGTATCACCATGATCAAAATCACCAAGAACCATATTTTTCAAATGAGCAGGAGAATTGATTGGTTGTAGATGACAAGATAAATATATACTGCTTTTAATACAATAAAATAAATTTTACTTTATTTTATTTTGTTTTATTGGTGAAAACAAATTGCTTCTGCCTGAAATTACAAATTAGAATTTAAGGGAAAAAGTATTTTTTCTGTCAATATCTACATTTTGTTCCTCCTGGGTCTAGGTTTCCTGATAAACATAAGTAATCCCCTAAGGCTGCTTCTGTCCCAGAGGACGAGGGGCCACTGTGCTCCATGAATTTCCCTTTCCCCCACCATGAACACGGGGGTCTACAGTCAACAGCCAGAAGGAATTAGCTTTCATTCCTGCATCCTTCAAGTAGCGATTAAACACACACAAATAAATGCACCCATCTGATAACAAAGTAAACTTTCTGTATAAGAAATAATCTTCAGTAAACACTGGACCCAGGTACACTGTAGCAAATATGTAGGATGAGTAGGTCGGGATACCTAGTGCCCTTCACAGAAACTATGGTTAAAAATAGTGTATGGTATTCAGGATTTTTGTTAATTGATTAAATTATACCTGCTCTCACCAAAGAATATTAGCAAGTTAAATAACTTTATAATACATGTTACCTTTGTAATTTTGGGGTGGATTCTATGTCCAAAAATTTTTTGTTATTTAATTTCCTATTCTCATTTTTCCCTATTAGTCTGCATTTAAAAATAGTTTAGATGTAAAATGATGTAAAATTAAAGTGTGGATTGCCCATTGTGAAGATGCAATCACTTCATGGCCCCAGGGCTCTATGGGAACACAGATCACTCTCTGAACCTGCCCTGAAAGGAGAGCCCAGAGCAGAGCTGCTGGCTCACTTGCACTGTTTCTGACAAGAAGTTTCTGACATCTTTCTCTCTTTTCTTTTTTTCAAAATAACATGTCTTTTCATTCTTTCTTGCCTGTTTTTTTCCTTGTCATTGATTTTGAGCAAATAGATTATCATGCCTATTGCTCTAACTGCGAGAAAATTTTTTTCCTTTCTTTTGGGTTTATCAAGATTTTTGGATCTGTGCATTTTTGGTTATCTGGTCTGGAAAATTTTGAGCCCATTACTACTTTAAATATTTTTCTGTCCTCAATTTATTTTAATTAATTTATTTTGCTTTTCTTTTTATCCTTTGCAGATTTCAACAACATTCATATTAAGCCCCTTGAAATTGCCTCTGGCTCACCGATATTCTGATCATATTTTAAAATTCTCCTTTCTGATTCATTTTGTATTGAATGCTTTGTCTTTACATTTACTAATCTAATCTTATGCAATGTCTAATCTCTCATTAATCCCTGTGTCAATTCTGGTTCATTTGGAATGATTACAGTTTTTTCTCTTTACTGGTATTATTTTTCCGCTTCTTTGCATCATTGATAATTTTTTATGGAATTCCAGATATAGTGAATATTTTGAGGGGTATGTATAGTTTTATTTTCCTAGTAGTTTTTTAAGTGCTATTTGGAAGCACTGTTAAGTTATTTGGAAATAGTATAATCCTTTTGGATCTTCCTTTCAAGACATGTTAGCCTGGACTGAAGCCATGTTCAATCTAGAGATTATTATTCCCCACTGCTGAGGCAAGTATTTTCTGTGTACTCTACCCATCGTCATAGAGAATAATTAGGAACAGTTATGAATAATATATATTATTTTAGTAAGTGCATACTTCTCTGAGGAACAGATGTTGTGAATTGGTGAACAAACAAACCATAAACCCAAAAAACTTGGGTGTATTTATAAAAAACATGGGCCTCAGAAAAGATTAGTTGCTTTTTTTTTCCCAAAGCCAAGAAAATTTTTAAAAATCAATAGCAGAACCTTAACCACATAATGTATCTGAAATATGTATGAGTGTATTATGGAAGGTCCAGAGACCAGGTAATAATTCTCATTCCTCCCGAAAACTTTTTTTTTTTTTTTGAACAACACATTCCAAAGCTATGAAAACTCTTTATGGCCAGAGCTAAAGCTTTAGGTGGGGGAAGCTTCAGGGAAGGGAGGCTTCCAGATTAAATTATTAAGTTTTGGTAGAGTTTAGATATGAGTTATTCATTGAAAAATGTTTTTTTTGTCATTTTCCACTATTGTAATTTTTTTGTTACAGTGAAACGTATAAACTAAAGGGTAAAGAACAAAAAAAACTTTTTTTCAAAGAAGTCAACTTGGGAACAAGCACTATGCTGGGAAGAGGTGGGTGTCAAAAGAACCTTTCAGCAGGACTTTTCCACAGATATCTTCTCACATTTGTGAAGCCAGGGCAAGAAAACAAATTGAGGCCCGCATACCAAAAGTGCAAATGTTTAAAATGTATAACTATAGCTAACAACATGTCAATAAATATCTTTTGTCCTTTTGCTTTGGGAGATATTTTATACCTTCATCACATGGAAGGCTGAAGTGGAGTTTAGATTTGTCAGACCCATGCATGGAGCAGTTCCTGTCTTGTCTACTCTGGGAAAAATGAACCAAGGCAGCTCCTGGTTCAGACAGGGAATTTGGGATTTAGAAAACCAAGAGAGACTGTAGGAGCCACACATCTTCACAGACTTCTCTGCCAGCGGAGCTGCATTGGGTGCTTTTCGAGGAACCATAGAAAAGTGCTCTACTGTTTTGGTCCCAGAGCAAGAGCAACTCTTTCACCCTGTACTCATGGTTTCTGAAACTAAGAGGATCCCCTGTCCAGTGAACAGCCAAAGTGCCCTCTAGTCTCTCACTTCCCTTCTTCCAGATTTCCCTTGGCTTCCCCTCTCCCATTTGACTGGCTCCATCCCCTGGTGATGGAGACTTAGGAGCTTTCTGGGACTTTCAGTTCTACAAGGTTATTCCCCACTCTACCTCCATCCTGCCCCATACATTCAAGCATCTGCTGACCTGGCTCCCCTTCCCATAGGGATTCTCCCTCCAAAGTCCCTGCCTTCTGCCCCCAGAATCAAATGTCCTGTCCTATCCTCGGGTGGCTCACTCCAGGAAAACTCACAGATCTCAGAGGAGTCCAGCAAAGACCTCATGGAGGAATCATCCATCTTTCCGTGTACACAAAGTGAGGCATCCTAGAAGCTAGGGCTGCCTCGTTTTCCTCTCTCTAGCTGGCAGTTGTTCCTCCAGCTCCTCAGAGTCTTGCTGTACCATTCCACTGTCCCAGTGTTCTCTGTGCAGCCAAGGCAGTCCTCTAAAACTCTTGTGCACAGATCTGAGACGCTTTTTCCAAATCCACAGTTTGGCTTTCTCAGACTACAAGAAAGACATTGGGGCTAACTTTAAGTAGGAGGGGTTTTCTTCAAGGCTCCAAGGTGGCATCTCCTCCCATCTCATAAGTAGTGAACTAAATACGTTGTGGGGAAAAGCCTCTCTCCTGATTATATTAGAAATAAAATCTGATTTACTTGGATAGAACCTGTCTTCCCCTGCTCTGATACAGGGGTTTCCTGAACTGAGGCTCCCCAGCCTTTCTCTTTTATAACCCCGGAGAGGGCTGGGGAGTGCCTGGCAGGGAATTCTGTGTCCTCTTTTAGAGAGGAAAACTTAGGTGGCTTTTTCTGGAGTGCGAGGAACAGGAGAAGTCTCTTCCGAAGTAAGGCTAAATTTGTTTACATTACATTCTTACAATAAAATACAAAAATAAATCAATACAAGAAATAAAACATGGCTGGGTGTGGTGCCTCATGCCTGTAATCCTAGCACTCTGGGAGGCCGAGGCAGGAGGATTGCTCAAATTCAGGAGTTCGAGACCATCCTGAGCAAGAGCAAGACCCCTACTCTACTAAAAATAGAAAGAAATTATATGGACAGCTAAAAAAATTATGTATATATAAAATTAGCCGTGCGTGGTGGTGCATGCCTGTAGTCCCAGCTACTCGGGAGGCTGAGGCAGGAGGATCCCTTGAGCCCAGGAGTTTGAGGTTGCTGTGAGCTAGGCTAATGCCAGGGTACTCTAGCCCAGGCAACAGAGTGAGACTCTGCCTCAAAAAAACAAAAAGGAAAGAAAGAAAGAAAGAAAACATTACCTACACTAACAAAGTATATGTAAAGCCAACCTCAGGCAAAATATCCCCAAAGTTTCCAAGATATTTGCCCAAATCATTAAGTGATGAAATAGTTTTTCTACCTATTTTGTAAGTTATCAATAAAAACTATCAATCCTCCCAAATGTTTTTAGATATTTGGGAGTTCATTTGTTTCAAAATTTGTGATTTTTGATGAGATTATGTTTGTAGAAATTTGTTTATGGAGATTAGCTGAGGTGATAAACCAATCTTTTCCTTTGTCTTCAGGAAACCTAATTATCCTTATTCACACCCATCTTAGGATCCCGGAAATCCAATCACTTAGAAGTTGTGGGTGTGGTCTTCAGAGATCCCATAAAAGGAGGCTCAAGGAGCCAAGCTCATTCTTCTCCACAACAGGCAGAGTAGGGTTGGAGCTCACCTGGCTGCGGAGACTTCAGAAAGCTCCCACTACTTACACTGTGGGGTCCTGATCCCTAAACTGACTTCATATTAATTCTACAGCAAGCATTGTTGAGATCGCACATTCCTCAGGTGAGTACACAATCCACAGGAGTTCCTACTACTTGCTCACATGGAAACAAACCACATAATTTTAATGTTTAAATCAGCAAACTGAGATTCTTTTTATGAAGTGATATTGTTTGCTTAGTAAAAGTGACTCCATTCCTATAACGTATTTGTAAATTAAATTATTTCATCATCTGATCTTACTATCTACTTTGGAATTAATCTGATGATTTTTTTTCCCTATTAGTACATATATTTCATTATTGTTTATATATATGGTACTATTTCTAAATAGTTGTCAGATAACTTATAATTTTGTCCTTTTTGGAGATCCTATAAATTGGCTGGGAACATTTTATTCTATAAGGAGGTTATACATGCATTACATACTGCCTTATTGGTGGTGCATTCATGTACACTTAGAAGAGAGAGTCAAATATTTTATAACATTATTAGAAAAATATTGCTGTTTACTATGGTAATTTTGCCTCTTTGTGAGCTTCAGTTTCTTGACTTAAATTCTAAAGAAGCCAGGAAACGTTTAGGCGAGGGAAAAGGTGACATTGGGGATCGTGAAGGAGTCTCAGTAATAAGAATCCCATCTGTATTCATCTAGTGTAGAAATAGGGGCCCCAATTTTTTTTGTAAAATAAATTCTATGACCTGACAATTATAATTTTTGCACAATGCAAAATGTGGCTGATAATTTTAAAAGACTTGGAAGATAATTGCTATTTTGAATTCTGAAAGTACTTGTCTGTTTGAAAGCAGGATATAGCTAATAAAGATAGAATAGAGTCATCAGCTTAGGGTATTCATATATAAAGTACGATCCAGTTTTACAAAGTTTAGTTTAGTCTTTATTATTCTGATGTATTGAGGAGTTGATTTGGGGAGGAAATCTGTGTGAAACAACAAAGGACATCAAAGCAGAATGTTGGGTTTTGTAAATGTGTCTTGTACACACGTTTCTTATGCATTTGTATCAATGGGTTGCATGAAAGGCATTTTCTAGATCCTGAGTGAGGTGAGTGGGAGACAGAAGACATGCAGATCAATTTAATTGTCTACATTACTGCATTTGATCAATTTTGTCATTTGATGAAACATTTATTTTTTGTTTATAAGGATATTGTATTAAACAGAATATCTTCAAGTAGATTGATAGTTCCGAGAAGAGTAAATATACCAGAAAATGATTGTTGAGTGAATTATAATAGTTGCTTAGGAACTAATGGTAGCTTGGTTAACTGATTTTAATTTTGATCCAAAGCCATAGGGCCGGGTGTGGTGGCTTACGCCTGTAAGCCTATCACTCTGGGAGGCCAAGGCCTGAGGATTTTTTGAGCTCAGGATTTCGAGACCAGCCTGAGCAAGAACCACACCCTACCTCTACTAAACATAGAAAGAAATTAGCTGGACAACTAACAATGTATAAAAAAATATATATCTGGGCATTGTGGCACATGCCTGTAGTCCCAGATATTTGGGAGACTGAGGCAGAAGGATTGTTGACCCCAGGAGTTTGAGGTTGCTGTGAGCTAGGCTGACACCACGGCACTCTAGCAAAGGCAACAGAGTGAGACTCTCTCTCAAATAAATAAATAAATAAACAAATGAAAAAGACACAGCTATAACACATACTTATAGAGTAATGTTGGAGAAGTCATCAAGATAAGAGGATTATGAAAATTAAATTCAACAATGAGGTCAAATCTCAGTCTCTAATGCCATTGCAAATCAATGACTGGCAGGGAACATTGACGGATTTTGAGATCCCTCCAGACCTCACCCCTGGAGCTACAGATTGGGTTAAGCTCCAGCAGTTCAAGCCATTTGGAGGAAACTAACACCCCACAAAACTGGTACATTTATAGAGGAGAAAGAAGCTTGGCAAGGTCGATGCATGTTACCAGCAAAGTTACCTACAAAGCTTGAGAAATCTCTTTGCCTCAGTTTTCCAATTGTGTCATGCAAAGTAAAGCCTATTCTGTTCTCGATAGAAGTTTTTTTTTTTTTTTTCAGTCAAAACTTGAGTAAATTTTTGCTTAGAGTTTTGTCTCTCTAGGGCAGAAGAATAAATTCTTCTGATTTTCTTCCCTAAGGAAAATGGACTCAGAAATCACACAAGCCATTCAGAGAGAACTCACCTGTACCGTCTGCCTCAACTACCTTCTAGACCCAGTCACCATAGGCTGTGGGCACAGCTTTTGTAGGTCATGCCTCTGCCTGTCCTGGGAAGCAGCCCAAAGTCCTGCCCACTGCCCTGTGTGCAGGCAACCGTCACAGCAGAAACATGTCAAAACTGATACCCGTGTGAAGAAGATGTCTTCCCTGGCCAGGAAAATCAGTCTCTGGCAATTCCTGCGCTCTGAGGAGCAAATATGCGAGACCCACAAACAGACAAAGAAGATGTTCTGTGACATGGACAAGAGCCTGCTGTGTTTGCTCTGCTCTAAGTCCCAGGAGCACAGGGCTCACAGACACTGTCCCATTGAAGTGTCAGTTGAGGACCAACGGGTAAGTGATGCCTCTGAGAGCACTTTGAAAGCTGGAGGGTAGTAGACTCAGTGAGATTAGAAAGGAAATGAAAATGAGGATTGTGACTCCATTCTCAACTCAGTACATAATATGTACTGGGTATTGCTCTAGGCATGGAAATCAAAGCTGTGAATATAATACATAAACATAGCTGCCTCCATGAGGTTTGCATTCCAATGACAGGATGATAGAGTGAATCAATTATTGTTTTAGCTATACAGAATTATGCTAACAGCAACATGAAAACCTCAAGTTCCGAGATCAAACCACATGGGCAAAGAGGCTTTTATTAATATATTGGAAACATATGTAATAACACTAGACCAATAAGTTAGATTTGAGTATATTGGAATTAGCATATGAGAAGCAATAGCAGATGGACATTATAAGGCAAGATGCTTGTCTCCAATTTACCCAGCTGTATAAAATATTTATTTGTCTTCCCTTGTTAATAATTACATTATTTGTGGTCTATGGTGTTAGATCTTCAAAAACAGACAGTTATGGAAGGTAAATAGGAGAAGATAATCCTTCTATTCTCCCTAAAGTACTTTTATTGAACATCCCTTGACTTTATCTATCAGCCAGCATCAGAAATCTAAAATATTTGCTTTACTGGTGCTCACTTTCATATTTTATTTTACAGGAGAAACTAGTAATGCGAATGAAATCTGTATGGAACAAGATCCAAGAAAATAAGAGAAACCTGAATGAAGAGAGCACAACAATTAACCATTGGATGGTAAGTGTGGGACTTATTTCCACCAGAATCAGCTTCAGACAGACATGCTAGAACCTTATCCTTTAAGAATGAGCTGAAATCAACTTAAGTTCTGACATTCTACACATCAGTAATTTTATAGGAAAGATAACTGGGTTTTTCAATGTAGGGTCACATTGCCCTTAGTATGTCTAGACACTAAG
The DNA here is from genome assembly GCF_041146395.1 of Eulemur rufifrons. Lineage (NCBI taxonomy): Eukaryota > Metazoa > Chordata > Mammalia > Primates > Lemuridae > Eulemur > Eulemur rufifrons. The sequence continues at coordinate 40,219,702 of NC_090988.1, forward strand.
ATATCATCAGCAACTACAAACAAAAAGCATTCCAAACAAAGTTCAACAAGCAGTAAGATGAAGGCACATACAGGGATCTGAAGAAATTCAGTAACTAGTGAACTTTGCCAAAATTTCTCAATACAGATTTAAAATCAATCTGAGGTCTGAGGGAAAAATAGGTGTTAAAAGTCCATGGGTGTTTCAGGCCAAGATTTATGTATGAGCTGAGTTCTAGAAAGCAAAGAACATATAATTGGTTATTACAGGCATTTCATACTGATCAGTACAATGAGCCCCTGGGGGTGGAAAAGGTATAAATGATTTCAGAAGTGTGCCTGCCATGATAAAAACTGATAGCACAGCAGCTAGACAATGATACTGATTACTGGTAGGACAATTAAAACATTTTGGAAAGCTTAAAAAGGGCAAAACTAAAGCCAAGAGATTTAGTGGAGTGAGAGAATGAATGCGTGAATATTGGGAGGATATGCAGTGAAAAGAAAATGATTGTTCTTAAAATGGATGGGCAATATGAGGACTGTGGTCACGTACAGGAGGAAGATAGAAATTAGGATAACAGAAATCCTTTTAAGGGCTTACGTTTAGATAACTTAGAAATTCTGATCTTGTCTGATAGCTTCTAATTCTACATATAATATACAATATTTCTTCTAATTGTAAGTGGTCAGGTTGCAGAGTGGGGAGACTAATGTGTTAAATAGATCAGAACATTTCATATCATGATTTAGTAAGAAACCATAAATTTCAACTGTTTGAATGTAGTATTTCGGATTTCAGAGGATAAGTATTAAAGAGATTAACTCTAGAAGATAATTCTCCAGCTGTCTCAGAAACTTATGAAGTAGATAAGAATAGGTTACTCTCTTTAAGTTATTAAAGAGAAGAAAATAAGTGAAGGAAGAAGGAGAGATGAATTATGGATTCTGAGAAGTGGAGGGTACAGATTTAAGGTGTGAATAGCTAATGGGTGGAGGACAGGAACCAAAGAGAAACAGATGAGGTGTACGTGCAGGACGGTAAAGCTGGCCTGGAAATGTGACCCAGGAAACCCATCTCCTTACAGGCTTATGTGTCCCTACTGACAAATGTTACCAAGAGTGAATATAGGAAGCTTCATCCAGTTCTCTATAAGGAAGAAGAACAACATTTGGAAAAAATGAGAGAGGAAGGTCAAAACATTTTACAGCAACTCAAGAGAAGTAAAGCAAAAATGCATCAAAAGAGTAAACACCTAAGAAAAATGTATGAGGAACTGATTGAAACATGCCACAAACCGGATCAGGAGCTGCTCCAGGTCAGAACTTTGTGTTTGCTGATGTCCACATCTTTACCCTCCATTATTTAGTTGGTAGCTCAAATATATTTCCTCATTTCCTTCATCTCTGGTGGGGGTCACTTTCCAACCAGATATGATAGAGATAAACTAATTCCTAGCCATGAACAGCAAAGCTGTATGAGTTGTAGATGGTTATTTCAGAGAAATTCGCCTCCAAAATTCTTATATCATTTTTATCTAACTCTTATTTCTAATGAACAGAAACAAACAAGTTGGGCATTCCATTTTCGTCTCTAATGGAAATATGGAAATATTTGGGACATGGTCACATTGTCTTACTCATTCTCTGAGGATGTCCTAGATTGAATTGCCCTTATTTGGAAACCCTTAGCCTTCAGGGAAAACCCCTAGAAAGAGCACTTGGCAGACAGTTGATGGTTACAGGAAGACATGGTGGCTGTGGTTCCTACCATGTCCTTCTCTCTCCTCATTCACCCTCAGGTTTCTGAATTTATCAAGAGTTTGGAGTCCATCAACAGGCTGTACTGGGCTTATCCTTTAGAGAGGAAAAGGAAAACCAGATGATTAGAAGGTTTAGTGAATGGTTGTGATTGGTAATTTTCTTAACTTTGTCAAAACCAAAGACTGGATTGGCATAACACCCAATGTCTGAAGAATTCTAAGTTTTCATTTTTTTTTCTTCACAGGATTTGGGAGACCTTTTTATGAGGTAAGTTTGGCCTTTAGTGTACACTGGGGTACCATGAGGGTTATGAAAGAGATCAAGGTGTTTCTAACAAAGTCAAGCTATTGTTAATATATATTTTAATATAGCATTACATTCTTTATGCATCGACATATTTGTGTATGGTATTGAATATGATTTCTTGTGCTTCTCTACCCAAAGTTAGTGTTGATCCCCTGTCTGGTGGCTCAGAGGTATGTGTTGAGGAGCTCAAGGCAGAAGTTGCTAAAGGCAGCTATCTATGTATTTAGGATTCAAAATCATAAATATCTTGAGGTGCAAGAACTAGAATTTCCCAAGTAGTAGTTAAAAGCAAGTGCCTCTGAGAATGGGCAAGTGGAAGCAGTTAGGCCACGAGACAGTAAGAGAGATTCCCCATGAATGGTAGAAGCCTATAACAGGTTTGTGGAGGCAACTATGATTTCAGAAGAAATTTTTGATGAAGCATTTTCCGTTCAATATTTATGTCTTTATTTTTTTTTTTTTAATTTTAAAATACCATGACCCAGAGCCACGCCCAGCAGGCCATGATCAATTGGATTCCTATGTCTTTTCTTAAGAACTATGACAAAGTGTTTGGCACCCAAATTATTAACTGAGTCCTTCCTCTTCCAGGAGTGGGTCAGTGCAGCTGCGCATGCCCCAGCCTGTCCATCCAGAGCTCAGTGCCAGACCCATCACTGGACTGATGTACAGACACCGCCACTTCGGAGGTAAGTGTCAGCCTGCGGTGTGACTGGGAATTGGTAACGTCCCATTCGGTAGTGCTTTTCTGTAGCCAGTATTTCTTTCTTTACTGACCTTTCATTTAGGAGAGAAAACAATCCTGTCAGTAGGATCGATGTTTATAGTCATATTTGTTTATACTAATATGGACAAGATACAAGATAGCTGGTGAAAACATGAGAAAAAAGGAACACTGAGAAACAGGGCTCCTTGAGAACTGGAATCATTCCTAGAGAGTTTTTCAGTTCAATGAGTCCTGCAGAATTGCAAATTCATTCAGGAGTTCCCAATTTCTAATTATTAATAAATGCATTTAGTGATGGTGATAAGATGTTTCATTTAAAATATATTTCCTTTAAAATTTCATATTTATTGAATGTTTAATAATGTGCATTTCAATTGATATTATCAGAAATTCATGAATAAACTAAATAACTAAATGCAGACAGACAGTAGAATTTTATGAACAACAAAAATAAAGTTGGCTATTCACGAGGCAGGACCTAGAGCTCTATTGCACAACTATACCTAGAGGGTAGCCCAGCAGGCAGAGGAAGATTAGACATTAGAAGAAACCATTAGATAAAACCAAGCATAAAAGGCATCAAATTCCCAGTAGGAAGACACTTCACAAGAGCATATTTGGGTTTTTTTCTTAAGTATACAGTAAGTAGCATAGAATAACACTGACAAAGCAATCACCATTTCATTAGGTCTAAGAATCCTCTCCTTTCCCCACTCCAGGAAGGGAAATGAAGGTAAGTTTTATCGCTGTGGAATTACAGCTATACACAGGTCCCTAGTTTTTCATTTGCTATGAGAAGTAACTAGAGAGAAGTAGTCATGGCCTCCCTCTTCATGATCTCTGAATTTTAAGGAATTTTGTCCCATTGTGATTAGGTTCTTCTTTCTGCTAACGGTTTATGGGTAGCACATGAATCTAATATTTTTTCAGCCAGAAGTGCCTTTGTGGTCTGGCCAATTTTTCCACTTACTATCCAGGTAGACTTTCTTATCTCATAGATAATTTATTTTTAAAATAGATTTTCACTGAAATATTGTCTTCTTTCCACAGTGGAGATTTCCTTCAATACTGCAGTAATCAATCACAACGTGTTTGACAGTGTGAGAAACTTCAGGTTTAGATCTGACCATCAAGATGCATCTTTGAATTCTGGCAGGTCTATCTATTTTGCTAAGTGGGGAGCCCAGGCCTTCACCTCAGGGAAACATTATTGGGAGCTGGATGTCAATGACTCTTGGGACTGGGCTGTAGGAGTCTATAAGGATTCCTGCATTAGCACTCTTGGCACAGTGCTTGAATCTGAGGGTGTGTTTCTTCTTTTATGTGTGAAGGAGGATCATCACTGTAGCCTCTTGACCACCTCCCCAACGATTGTGCACTATGTGGAGAAACCTCTGGGCCGGGTTGGTGTGTTTCTTGATTTGGAGAGTGGAAGTGTGAGCTTTTTGAATGTTGCCAAGAGTTCCCTCATATGGAAGTACCCTGCTGGCTCCTTCTTTTCCCTGTCAGGCCTCTCTTTCTCACTGGCCACAGATGAGCAGGGGTGAGTCAGGGACCCGACTGCAAGTCTGGGAACTCCATGTGCTGGGGAGCCCTTCTCAGTTGAAGCAAATCAATTATACTTTACCGTCTTCTAAGTTTTTCTACTTTAATGCAACCTCATTATATTGTTATTAAATGAGAAGACAGTGGGAAATGCAAAATTTGTTTGGCCAATTCCTTTAAATTAAACCGATCTCTTGTGTTCCATTACCTAATATATACTGTGCTTGTTCACCTGTTTTGTGAGCTTCCTGGGGTTCTGAAAGTCTATGGGTGTGTGATTCCAATTTAATGAACACAAGTGGTACATTCTGGACCGTCCTGGTTAGCCACACTACATATACCAATCTGATATTGTCTCCTTCTTGTCAGTCTAGCACATTCTACACATCAGTTCACCTTTAGGGAAAAAATTTTATTTTACAGTGAAATCTCCATTGACCCTCAGGAGAGGATAGCCTTTGTATATGTAAACACAGAATAGCTGCTTACTTTCTAGTACTATAAATTACAAAAGAGATAGAAAGTATCTCACATTGTGGCTATATTATCCGTAGGTCATATAATGTCTAGGACATAATGAGCACTTAACAAACATTTGATGGGTGAATAAATGAGTATGAAAGCTACTTTCTATTCAACAATGTTGGCTTACAGCCTGTTGCTCCATAGTCTCTGCTTTGTCACAATAAATACAGTATCTTCACTGAATTACATTTCTGAATAGAATGTTATTTCTGAAAAAAACATGGTTCCTATGGTTTCCAGTTAATCATAGAGAACAGTAATAAAAGAAAATGATTTAAAACATTAAGCAGTCTTCTACAAAACATTAAATGCTATTAAACATTAAATACAGGGTAAACCCATTGGGTAGAAAATGCTAGGGACAATGTGGAACAAATAATGGTTGAGGCTAGTGGTTCTCACAGTTTGCTTTCAGCTCCACCAGCATCAGTATCACCTGGAACTGTTTATGAATGTAAATTTCAGGGCCACACCCAAGACCTACTGAATCAGAAACTAAGTGGGTGGGGCCTGCAATCTGTGGTTTAACAAACCTTTCAGAGGATTCTAATGAATGCTAATATTTGAGAAACACTGATTTAAGCTGATTTACAGATGCAAAGCTTCAGTACATTTCTGACACCTGAGAACCACAGTGTCACTATAGTCAATTTGATTCAATAGGAGTGATTAAGTATGTCTTAGTGAAAAAAATATAATAGGAGAGATTAAGTTCTTACCCAGAATTTTAGGGATTCAGAAAGTAAGTGAATCACTTTGGATAATAGAATCTTTTCATGGAGCATACACATGGTCTGTAATATTTTGAGTCATTCATATAGTATTACAAAGGAAATATCTCCTTTCTTCAGTTTAGAAAATATAGGAAAACCATAGTAGTCAAAAAACAATACAGATGTAAACAGACCAAAGAAGGAATGAGTTCAATTTAATTTATTACCTATTTTTTGCTTTTTTTTAAATTTCAAAATATTACAGGGGTACAAACTTTATTTATTTATTTTTTTGTTGGTAACAATGGGCGTCTCACTATGTTTGTCTATGCTGGTCTTGAACTCCTGTCCTCAGGGAATTCTTCTGCCTTAGCCTCCAAAAGTTCTCAGATTGCAGGTTTTAGCCAACATACTTGGCTGTTTTTTGCATTGTTTACCTGTCTGAAAATGCCATTGAATTACGAGAGGATTCCAAGGGCTTGCTTTATGCATATAAATGTTCTACTTGATATGGATGTCAGCAATGTTAGAGCAGTGTTCTATGAGTCGAAATATGAAATGTATATTCTCAGATATCAGTGGCAGATGCTATGGTCAAGGTGCTGTTACAATTCATCCATAGGCCCTTGGTGCAGGGACAGAGAAGGAAGTCCCCAGCAACTATAGAGAAAGACTCAGACTCTCCTGATATATGACTGATCAATCAGGTATTGCAATGGGTGTCAAAAGAACGGACTTCATAATAAATATGCTGTGATTCTGACCTGATACCCACAAAAACAACTTCAGATGCATCGAGTTAGTTCAACGTGAAAGGCAAATTCACCATTTAATATTAAGTGGATATTAGGAATATATTCTTTTGACCTTATGTCACAAAGGTATTTCTAAATAAAGAAACAAAAAGCATATACCAAATAATGCAAATAATGATATATTTAATTTGCCTAGAAAAAAATAAGGCTTTCTTTACCTAAGACACAACAATAGAAGAGAACTGCCAGGAAAATACTATGATACACAAAACCAACAAAGTACAAGTGTCCAGAATGTATAACTTGCAAACTAACAGGACAAACAAATAGAGCCCTCTCTTCCTAGTACAAGAGTCCAGAAGAATTAGTTCACAGGAAAAAAAGTTTGAAATACATATAAAAAGACGGTCAAACACATTGGCAATCAGATAAATAAAAAGTATGAAATAAAAAGTTAGTACCTTTAGATGAATACTGAAAAACTATAAACAGGAAGGTTTGGTGATGTATGGAGAAACCCACATTATCTCTGGTTGAGGATGTTTAATTTTGTCCAAGTGTTTTGCAGACCAATCTCTAGTAAAGTTAATTTTTTCTATTTTAGTAGAGAGGAGTCTCCCTCTTGCTCAGGCTCCTCTGAACTCCTGAGCTCAAGTGATCCAGCTGCCTTGGCCTCCCAAGGTGCTAGGATTACAGACCTGAGCCACTGTGCCTCAGCTAGGAACACCTTTGTAAGGCCTTGGTAACTTAATTACTTTGAGGGAATAAGTGTAGTCTTTAGAGAGTCTATAAAGCTGTGGTCCCCTCCAGGTCTGTTAGGGACCAGGCCCCCAAGTTGTGACCAGCCCACATCCCCCATCGCCCCCTGCAGTGGAGGTTAGGAAGGGGGCGGGGCAGAGGGGGAGCCGCACAGCAGGAGGCCAGCAGCAGAGGTGGCAGCCAGGCAAGCTTTGGCTTTGCTGCAGCTCCCCATCCCTGACATCACCACCTGAGCTCTGCCTCCCCCCAGGCCCCACCCGCATCCACGGAAATATTTTCTTCTATGGAACCAGTCCCTGGTGCCAAAAAGTTTGGGGATCCCTGCAGCATAAATCATCCTGTAAACAGCTACTTCGTTCTTCCCAAAACCTCTGTTTGGAGTTGGATGGGCTGTGGAGACTTGTGAAGTTTATAGCTGTCTTGAGATGAGCACCTAATCCCGGAACAAAATTTCTCAGAATTACTTCTTCAAAAAGAATGATAAAGTCCATTAATATTATCCTGTAGTGTTTACACAATATACATAAAAGCAGTTTCTGCTCTCTTCTATTCAAAATAGGAACTTTGGGCTGGGCGTGGTGGCTCACCCCTGTAATCCTATCACTGGGAGGCTGAGGCTGGAAGGTTGCTTGAGATCAGGAGTTGGAGACCAGCCTCAGCAACAGGGGGACCATCTCGACTAAAAATAGAAAGAAATGAGCCGGACAACTAAAAACAGAAAAAATTGGCCAGGCATTGTTGTGCATGCCTGTAGTCCCAGCTGCTCAGGAGACTCAGGCAGGAGGATCTCTTGAGCCCAGGAGTTGGACGTGGCTGTGAGCTAGGCTGACATCACTGCACTCTAGTAGAGTAGGCAACAGAGCGAGAATCTGTCTTAAAAAAAAAAAAAAAAATAGAATCTTTAATCTGTGTGTCTGTCTGCTTAGGTTGTCTGAAAGAATTTAGTAGTAGAAATGATTTTATTTCTTTAAATATGTTCCATCATTTTGTTAAATTAAGTTTAGTCTAAAGCTGCCTCCTTATACATTTTAACTTCAACTGAAAGATTTCTCCACACCTAGTAAATTTTACCCTAGCTAGATGGGTAAACAGAGTATAACCTACTCTTGTATCGATCACCAAGTTTAAGCCAATCAAATGTGGCAAAGTGTTCAAACCATGTTCAAATAAAACCAATGGCCAAACCATAACCAATTAGGCTGTTTCTGTAGCTCACTTCCGTTTTTTCCTTTACACTTTTCATTTTCTGCCTATAAGTCCTGTCCAACCACAAGACAACAGTCTCTCTAAAAATTTCCTGGTTTGGGGGTTGCCTGATTCACAAATCCTTCTTGGCTCAATTAAACTCAGTTAAATTTAATTTGCTTAAGTGATGTTTTTAACAATATAGATACCATATCTCTTCTTTCTATATATTTTAGGAATAGTTTTTTTTCTATTGTTTTTGTATCACTTAATTATTAGTGTTTACTGTGAGAGATCAGAAGATAATTGCTATCAAGTAGTTGTGATTTTTAGCTGGTTGAAAGCAACAAACTAACTCACTAACAAGTGATCCTTGAGCAGGTACATTTTTTATACATTAGTTTTTACATACATTGGTGACACTTGCCTAAATATATTATTAATCATTGTCACAAAATGACAATTCTATGCATCTCATTCAAACTCTGTTCAGTGACTCTTCTTAATGTTTCTTTCCTTGAGCAAAGAAACTTTTCACAAAATCCTCCCAATAATTTTTCTCTGATACCTTATTGGCCAAATAGAGTCAAATGGCCATATAACCGATCACTAGCAAAGGGCTATCTATGTATGACTGTTTCAGGTGAAACATGGCCCACTGTCTGTGACTGGGGATTGGACCTGAAATACTTATTGTCATGTCCATTTAGAGGAGGAAATGTAAATAAACAAAACTGGTGTTGTCCTAGGGAGCTAGATCACAGTGGGAAGGGCTGTGGTTGACAAATCAACACACCTGCTGAAGGTCGTGAGTATTCTCCTTGTTCCTCAGTGTCTTCTTTCTTTCGTGTGGGATCCATAACCTGTCCTGCTCTGTGCAGGAAGTAGCTTGGTACCAACAGGAAGAAAGTCATTCACATGTTTTCCTGTATCATCGATAGTTTTGAAAATACACTTCAAGTCTCAAGACAACAAAATTTTTCTTTTCTCCTCAGAAACATGGCTTCCAATACCTTCCAGAATGAATTCACCTGCTCAATCTGTGTGAATTATTTCATAGACTCAGTAACTGTAGACTATGGGCACAGATTTGCAGGTCCTGTCTCTGTATCTGCTGAGGAAGCTCAATGTTTTCCTTGCTCTATTGGTATGTAGGGAAACATCACATCCAATGGACTTTAAAACCACATTGTGTTGGAGACGCAGGTGTTCCTTGGTCAGTGGGGAAGACCCTACCATCTTCCAAGCTCTGAAGAACAATTATTAACAAACGGAATAAACATGCAGACAAAGGACTTCCATGAGATTGTCAAGCGCCTGCTGTGTTTGCTGTGCTGTAAGTATAAGGAGTGCGTGGCTGACAGACACTTTCCGCTGACTGGACTGCTGAAGAATACCAGCTAAGGCGTGGCTGTGAGAGAAGTCTGAACCTGATCACTGCTGGAGAGGTTGTGAAAAAAAGGGAAGATAATTCATGTAACAAATAAAGCAGAATTTATTTACTGAGCAGTATGTATCAGACACTTGCCTAAATTATTTATTTTCATACATTATTAAAGATATTCTCAGTCTCATAAAACTTACATTTTTACAGGTTAAAATCTTACATCTTATATTGTTGATGATGATGTTGATTTTGGTTGGAACTGTAATTATTTAGTTTAAGACAAATATGGACAAATCTATTAATTTCAGTGACAGTGCTAGCCGCTATCACCAAAATTGCAAAAACCTTAATTAAATCAAGTCTATTTAGAGATACTATCTTATAGCTAAAATAATAGGATTGTAGAGAGGGATGAGAAATAGCACCAGGACAACTAAAATTGAGAAAAGTGTCACGTATGAAGATTGGTCAGGTAACATAAAGTTCAAAGGCCATTTTCTTCCATGGTGGAAGATCCTTTCTAATTATAAATTTATTCTGTGTTTGTAAAAGTTCAAAAGACACCAGATTTGACCGTTAGGCTTAACAATGAAAATGCACTGGCTTTTTGCCCACTTTAGTGCTGACTTTTCTCACATTCCTTGCCCCTTTCCATCTTTTGGGATGTGAAATTTGCAATATCAATTTCTCTGATGCTCACACTAGTGGTTCTTTTGCAACAGAAGCTTCAGAAGCAAATGAGTTCTCTGTGGGTTATAAATAAAAAATAATCTAAAGAGAGAAACCAGAACAATCAGAACATAAAAAAGAGGCAAAGGATTCTGTGTCCTTCAACACCAACTCAGGACACATAGTGATTATGCAATCAGCACTTGAGCTACAATCATGTATGTTGGCTTCTGTGAGCAGCTGACCAATATCAGAAGGGGTCCATCTAACCAATTTAACAGAGAAGCATGTCCCTTTGTTAGAATCTCTTACAAAAATCAAAATAGCCAGATAAAAAATTTTATTTCCTGGGAAACAATATAAACACTGAAAAAGTATAAGAAAATGTCCCATCACCATGGAAGACAATAATTAGTGGGTTCCACAGAAGTTGAACATTAGCTGAAAGATTAGGAAGAAATTCTCAGATTATTTTGATGATAAAATACAAATTGCGGGGGCGGGGAGAACAAATTGAAATTGGAAACTAATGGAAATATTAGGCAGGTCATTCTCAGAGCTGGAGACTAGGAACGAAAGAAATCATGAGGCTGTTGGGATTCCACAGAGTTCATATCACTTAATACACGGATTGGGAGGGAGACAACACTGAGAGATATAGGTGGAAATGTAGCATGGGTTAGTTCAAGACGAGGCCTAAATGCATAACTGAGGAAATCACATTTTACATTTATTAATTCAAAAACATAAATTGAAGCCACTAATAGAAGAGATGAAATTAAAGTGTATCTACATTCTCATAGAAGTAAAGATTTCCTGGTGAAACGTAGAAACATGAATATTAAAGGCACTCCTAACCACTAGAAAAGGAATCTAAACGGGCCCTTTCGAATCACAAAGATAGATATTATTATGTATTATTTATATTATAAATCATCTTGACTCTTTAAGGGAGATATCCTTAAGGATATAATTTATGATCTTTTTCTTTAAAATATCAAATGCCTGCTGTGCCTTAGGAACTGTTCTTGGCCAAGACAGAAATAATCAACATAGACAGAATTACTTTGACCCAAGGTTCTCATGAAGCTGTTGGGGGAGACAGACAATCCAGAAGTCAAAATATAAAATTTTGAAAGTGTGATACATTTTGATATGGGCTTTGGAGAAAAATACAGCAGAAAAGGGAAATAAGGAAAGTATCTTGACAAGTTGACAAAATTGAATTTTATTAATAAATACAGTAGTCAAAAAAGATACAGTGTGGAAGGTCATATTTGGGCAGATACTTCAATGAGGCTAGAAAACAAGGCAGGTGGCTATTTGAGGAAGAGAGAAGTGTTTGAAAATAACTTAAGCCAAACGTGTCATTTCCCCACACCATACTTGCCTTTCATTCTCCACCATGAAGGCTCTGATATGAAGGAGAATAAATGCGAGTAGAGAAATCTGAAGGCTGGCCTAAACGACGAGAGTGACTTATTTATGAGAAGTATAGTCTCATAATAAGTACAGTCAGTTAAGCACACTAGGTAGATGGACCTCCATGTGAAATGAACCAAAAACTTTTTTGCAGTAGTGAAATTAAACATCACTGATATATAGAGACCAAAGAGATGTATTATACCATCTTTGGGCCAGGCCACAGGCAACACTCTGACCCTCCATTGCGTATTTCTGAAGTTAAGAAGAGAGAATGTTCTGTCCAGTGACCTGGATAGAAAAAGTCTCCTCCTGTAACTACTAGTTTCTCACTTCCCTTCTTCCAGAATTCCCTGGGCCCACTCCTCCTCCATGTAAGGGGTTCTGTGCACTGGTGATAGACTCATGAGAATCTGGGGAGCTTGTGGTTCCTAGAAGGATTAATATATACTCTGCTTTACCCACACCAGGCCCAGTGAACATAGGCTTCAGCTTGACTGGGTCACCTTCTCACAGGGACACCTTCTTGCTGAGTCGCTGCCGTCTGCCTGTAGAACCAAATGCCATCTCCTTTCCTATCCCTGGATGAGAAACTCCCTGATCCCAGAGGAGTCAGACAAAGGGATACTGGCCTTGTGGCTGCTGAGCTTCTTCTAGCGATATAGGGGGAATCCTGGAATGTAGATCTCCTTCCTTCCCTGCTCCCTGGAAGTTCCTGATGTTCCTCAGGACCTCGGTCTGTCTCTCACCCAGCTCAGACTGCTGCTGGGCCAGTGGTCTCTGCATAGCCAAGGTGGTTCTCTAAGGACTCCTGTCCGCACAGGGTCTGAGATGCTTCTCCAGAATTCACAGCTTGGTTTTCCATGACTGCAGGAAGGATATCTCGAGCCAATGGTAACTAGGAAGAAGATTTTCCTCAAGGGTCCCACATGGCACCTAGGCAGTGGAATAAATATATTGAGTTGTAACCTTGACATCATTACTTTCTCAAGTGGAAATACATTCCAATTTACCTGAGTTCAGCATGTTTTATGCTACCCTAACCCAGGGGTCCCTGATGTGGCACTTCCTGGCTTTTCTCTGCTGTAGCTCCGGAGCTGGCTTGGGCAGCATCAGGGCATATAGGAGAGAATTCTGTGTTCTGCATGAGGCCCCCATTCTGGAGTGTGAGACCACAGTGTTCTTACATTAAATGCTCACATTAAAATATAAAAATAAAGCAATAAATAATATAAATCACCCCTACATGACAGAATATAATTAAACATTGGACAATATATTTCACAGTTTTCAAAAACATTTGCTGAAATGATTAACTGATAAAATCCTCTACCTTTTTTAAGTTAAAATAAGATTGTTTGAATCTCAGGCCTGTTATCTTAGCACTCTGGGAGGATTAGGTGGGACTATGGCTTGAGGTCAGGATTTAGATATCAGCCTGAGCAAGAGTGAGTGGCCCTCTCTACTAAAAATACAAAAACTACCCAGTCATGGGGGCATGTGCCTATAGTCTCAGTTACTCTGGAGGCTGAGGCAGGAGGATCCTTCGAGCCCAGGAGTTTGAGGTTGCAGTGAGCCATCATGAGGCCACTGCACTCTACCCAGGGTGACAGAGCAAGTCTCTATGTCAAATAAATAAATAAATAAATAAAATTAAAGTAAATGTCTTCAGTCCCCCAAATTTTGTTATAAGTCTGCATCAGTTTATTTGCCATGAAATTAGTGGCTGTTGATGAGATAATGTTTGTGAAGGTTAATAGGGATTAGTCAGAGGTGTTAAATCAACACTTTCCTGTTTTGAAGAAACTTAATCATCTACACTCACACCCACCTAAAGACCACCCAAATGCTATCACTGGAAAGAGGTGGGTGTGGTCTTCAGGGACTCATAAAAGGACAGACACTCCAGGAGTCTAGCTCATTCCTCTCCAGAACTCACAGAGTGTCTTTGGAGCTCACTGAGGAGACTTCTGAAACCCACCACCACCACAGTTTGAGGTCCTGGTCCCTGAACTGACTTCATATTATTACTTCTACAGCAAACATTGGTGAAAACCTTCATATATTTTTTAGGTGAGTACACAATTTACAAAAGAGCAGTTCCTGCTACTTCCCCCACCCCTCAAAAACAAAACAAAGCAAAACAAACCAATTTTCTGAATCTTAATGTATCCGTAAAGTGTGAATTTTTTAATGAAATGATCCATTTCTTTTAACCCATTTACAAACTATTTTGTCATCTGTCTTGCTATATGTTTTTGGAATTAATCTGATGATCCATTTTGGTCTGTAACTTGATATATTCCTTGTCTGTTTACATTATAAAGACTCAGAAAGTAGTTTCAATATAAAACGTTCTGTAATTTTTTATTTAGGGTAGATCTTGTAAATGTGTTTGGAGTATTTTATTTTATTTTACTGGCATAAATGTATTACATTCTACTATACAAGTAGTAATGTATACACAGAAAAGAAAATATTTGGCCATATGTAAGTAGATGATTCATGGAATGATTTGGGAAAAATTTTGTTCTTGAGTTCTTGTAAATATCTCTCTACAGAAACCTCAGTGTGACTTACAATTAAAGAAAGGAGGAAATGAATAGTTCTGCAAAGTCTCACTGGCAAGCATGCAGAAAAGTCAGACAGAGAGGAACAGCATATTTTTATAGTGTAGAAATAAGAACTCAATTTTTGAAAATAATTTCAAAGGCAGTAGAAAATAATGCTATGCTCTTCTCCTTAAATTTTTTACTTTTATTTTTTCATTCGGGAGTGTTGATAAAAAGCACAGCAGAGCAAACGTGAAAGCTCAGTGCAGTTGTCCCTTGGTGTAGGCAAAGGATTCGTTCCGCGTGGCCTTCTCCCTGGTCCCACACTGTTCTCAGGGCAGAGCCTGAGTACATGAAAAGTTGGCCCTCCATATACTGGGGTTCCTTCTACCATGAATACAGTATTTTGGATCCGTGTTTGGTTGAAAAAACCCATGTGTAGTGGAGCATGGCAGTTCTATATCCCCTGTGGTCCAAGGATCAACTGAATGTTTCTATAGAAAGATTTTACGTGAAATTTGATCGAGTTTTACAAACTTAAATTCTATTAACACTTTTGTATTTAGAAATTGATTCTGAGTGGTGGTTTGATTGAGATAACAAAAGATATCAAGGGGGAACATGGGTTTTGTGACTAACTCTTGCATATGCACATTTTTCATGCATTTTTGTCAATAGTTACAATAAAAACATTTTCTGGATCATAGTGACAGACAGAAGACATACAGATAATGGCCTTTTGTACATTTTTGCATTTCATCAACTATTTTTTTTAACTTTTATCTGTCTCATAAAGACGTTGCATTAACCGCTATATCTCAAATGGACAAAAAATTCCTGGAGTAGTAACCATATCAGAAAATGCTTGTTGATTGAATTCACATAGCTGCTTAGAGAACAATAGTTGTTTGAATCGCCAGTGTTATTTTAGAGATGGGAAGCTAACTCATTTTAATTTTGGTCAGAGTTATGAATAATTCTGCTTCAGCACTGACAACAAGAGTGCTTTCAGAAAAGTCAGATAGGATGATTTTAATAATTAAAAAAAAACCAATGAAAGTGGATAAGCTTCATTAGCTGCCCTGCCCTAAACCAATCCCTGGCAGGTAACAGTGTGGCTGATTTCCAGACCACTCAGTGCTCACCCCTTGGATCTGGACGTTGGCTAAATCCTTGAAGCCCAAGCAATTTGGGGGACACTAACCCCTCACAATATCTGAAGCTCTTTTATACAGGAAAAAGGAGTTTGGGGAGGTGGATGTGTGTTGATAAGACCACACACAGATCACTGTACAGAGCGTGATCTTTCTTTTTGTCTTAGTTTTCTACTACGGTCCTCTGTAAACTGACGACTTTTGTGCTCCAAAGTGAAAAATATTTTTAAATCACAACCTGATTCAAATTTACCTAGATATTTGTCTCTCCAAGGCAGAAGATTAAATTCTTCCGATTTTCTTCTCTCAGGAAAATGGACTCAGAAATCACACAAGTCTTCCAGACAGAACTCACCTGTCCCCTCTGCCTCAACTACCTTATAGACCCAGTCACCATAGACTGTGGCCACAGCTTTTGCAGGCCCTGCCTCTGCCTCTTCTGGGAAGAAGCCCAGACTCATGGATCTTGCCCAGAGTGTAGGAAGCCATCACAGCAGAAAGACGTCAAAACCAATATTGTTCTCAAGAATCTAGTGTCCATTGCTAAAAAAGCCAGCCTCTTGCAATTCCTGTGCTCTGAGGAGCAAATGTGTGGGACCCACAAGGAGAAGAAGAAGATGTTCTGTGAAGTGGACAAGAGCCTGCTGTGTTTGCTCTGCTCTAACTCCCAGGACCATGGGGCTCACAGACACTGTCCAACTGAAGTGGCAGCTGAGGACCACCGGGTAAGTGATGCCTCTGAGAGCACGTTGACAATGGGTAGGTAGTAGAGTTAAGAGACTGGAAGGAAGCTGAGGATCATGAGGATGGTCACCCCACTCTTCACGGAGTTTCAGATACTATTTTAGGTATGAATGATGAAATTGTGAACAGTATGCAAGTATACCTGCCTTCATGAAATTTGCACCCAAAGGGAGGGTGATTAAATTAATGGTCATTTTTCTTTTTTGAGTATTAATATATTGTATCATGCTTAAGGCACAGTAAAGTTACCAAAACTACAAGCACTCAGAGACTTATTTTGGAAACATATTTAAAATACTGGACAAATAAATGGAAAGTCAGTGCACTACAAAAGCCGGACACTGGCATCAGGAGAGGCAAGTTCTGAAGCAGGATGCTTCACTGAAAATGAGCCACATTACATGAAATCTTCTTGCCAGTTTCCTGCATTATTCCACATTCTGAAATCTCTCAGAATTGATAATTATGATCAAGGACAAGCAGTACAACATTTGACTGTCCCACCCTCCCTAATGTACTTCTGTGTAACATCCCTTGCCTCTCTACACCGGTCAGGGTCTGAAATCTATGGTATTTCCTTCTCTGCTGCTCAAATGTATTGTTCCTTTGCAGGAGAAGATCTTAAAGCAGATGAGTTCTTTATGGAGAAAGATCCAAGAAAATCATAGAAATCTACATGAGGAAAAGATGCTAATCCTCCTGTGGGGGGTGAGTATGAAAACATTGCTCCTTGACAACCACTTTGAGACCAACATGCTAGAAAACATCCACTAAGTACTCGAACTGAAATTTTCATAAGACACAAGATTCTGTGGTATGTGTATTCATAGGAAAAACAATTCGAATTTCTTAAAATAATTGTTCAGGTGTTCAGGAAATGATTCTCCAGATAGATTTAAAATCATCTGAATGCTGAAGTACAAGTGTTTGAAATCTATGGTTATTTCAGGCAGAGATTTCTGTATGACGTGAACTGTATAAATTAAAGGGTATATAATTGGGGCTGAAGGCATTTCATAATGCTGAACTCAGTGATGGGCAGAGGGAAGAAAGGGGGTGTGAACAGTCCTTTAAGAAGTGTGCCTGTGAGGGTGAACTCAGGGACAGCAAGGAGCCACCTGATGCTGCAGGTTTGAGTAGGAGAAAACTGAACATGGTGAAATGCTGACCAGAAATGGGGGAGGGGGATACCAGGGGGAGTGAGAGAATGAACAGATAAATATTGGGAAGATTGACACAATGGCATGAGGATTAATGTTCTTAGAATGACAGGGCACTATGGTGCCTATGACCTTAGATTCCAGGAAGAAAGAAAGCAGGATAGAAGTCAGTTTGAGGGTTTGGCTGAACATTTTCCTAAGATACCCTTTGTGTGATGGCTTTTTATCCTGAACATAATATATAGATGGTTTTTCTGCCTAGACTAATTATTGAGGCTGTGAATTAAGGAGGTTTGAGACTAGAGACTCATTTAGTAACAGAGATCAACAAATTAGGTACAATGATTTAACAATCAATCAGAAACTTCAATTGTTTTCAGGTGGTATTTCAGATATGTGAGGATAGATATAAAATATTTGAAGCCTGAAATCTATCAGTTTTTCAGGAATTTATGAATTAGACCTATGTTGAAAGAACGGCTGGTTTATCTCTTCATATTTTTAAGAAAGAATGAAAAATAAGTGAAGGAAGGAGCTGGATGAATGTGTGGGTTCTAAGAAATGGGAGGACGAGAATTAGGGTGCATGTAGCTGATTAGTAGAGAACGTGATTCAGAGAGAAATTGATGAAGTTTAAGTGGAGGAGGCTGAGCTGGCCTGTGTATGTGATCTGAGAAATCCCTGTCCCTGCAGGGCTATGTGTCTCTACGGGAAAGGATAATCAGGGAAGAGTACAGGAAGCTGCCTCCAGCTCTCCAAGATGAAGAAAAACAACATGTAGAGAGACTGAAAAAGGAAAGCCAAGAGATTTTTCAGCAACTCAATACAAGTGAAGCCAAAATGGATGAAAAGAGGAAACAACTAAAAGAAATGTATAGGACACTGGTGGAAATGTGCCAGAAACCAGCTGTGGAGCTGCTTCAGGTAATAAGGGATGATGTGCCTTGAAACATTTTACATTAGCTGACATTTACATCTTTGCCCTCCAGTATTTCTTTGGTATGGAACAAATTACTCATGGAAATTCAATTTTGTCTCCATTGGGAAATGAGTAGAATTTTAGGAAAAGCTAACATTTTCTTCATGCTCCTGTTTGGAAGTCCTCAGTTTCCAATGCCCTTAATTTGAGGCACGCTGTCCTTTGGGACAAGCCCTGGGAAAGACCAGTTGCAGAGGCTGGTGTTTTGCAGCAATGCAGTCACTGCCGATGTCTTTCTCTTCATTCCAACTCAGGGTTCTGAATCTGTCAAGAATTTAGATTCTCTGATTGTGTTTACTGGGATAATGCCTAGAGACAAAAATGCATTTATTAATATAAGGAAGTTTGGGGTGATAGGTTTGATACTTTTCTAAACTTTCCCATACCCTAAAGTCAGGATGGGAAGAATAACTAATATCTGAAGTTGTCTAAACTTTCCTTTTTTTCTTTATAGGATTTCGGAGATATACTGACAAGGTACGTTTCACCTTCAGTATGAGCAGGGGCACCAGGGAGGGCTGTTACACAGGTCTAGTGTTTTCTTACAAAGTGAAAACATAATTTATTAACAAATTAAAAATCACGGGTGTGTGAGTGCATGTCCGTGAGTGTGAGAGTGTGTTTGTGTGCTATGTTTGACATTTTTTCTATGCCTTTGTATCACAAGTTAGTGTCCCTCTTCCCTCTCCTGTGACTCAGGGGTTATGTGTTGAAGGGCTGAGTAGAGATGTTACTAGAATACAGTGGCCTGTGTTTTTAGGATTCAGAGTCACAAACATACAGAGCTAAACAAGCCACCCAGTTACAGATAGTAGCAGAAAGAGGCAAGTAATTCTTTTGAGGCAAGGGTGGAAACAGAAGAAGACTAAGAAAGATTTCCTAAAAAAGCCCCAGTCCATCCCAGGATTGTGTACACTGCAATGTCAGAAAGGGGATTTGATGGAGCAGTCCCAGTTGGAATCTGTTATTACTTAAACACGGACACCGGACAGATTAACTGACTGAACCTGCCTCCTTGCAGGAGTGAGTCCGTGCACAAGCACCTGCCCCAGCCTGTGAAGCCAGAGCTCAGTGCAGTGCCCATCACCGGACTGCTGGACAGGCTCAACTGCTTCCGAGGTGAGTGTCAGCCCATTGGAGGGACCACCATGCAGTGTCTTCAACAATGGTTTCCTATGGGCCAGCTGTCCCCCTGCAATGATCTGTCATTGAGAGGAGAACAGCCTGTGAATAGGCTTCTATAGCCACAGTTGTACTAGCATTGTGTGGACACAAGTAAATGAAGGTTGGTGAAAGATAATGAGATTCAGCCCAGTAATAAATTGGGTAGAAAAAGACACACAGAAAAAAAAGACTCCATGGAACATAGAACCATTCTCTGATACACTGAGAGTTCATTGAGTTATACAGAACTGATTATTAACTCAGGACAGTGCACATTCAAATCAAGTGCAGTGAATTATTGTGGTAGAATTGCTAGTCTTTTATTTTTAAATATATTCCAGTTAAAGTTTCATAGTCATTGAATTTGTAGTAATGTGCGCTTTAATTGATATAATTAAAAAGACAAGAATGATTCTCTATAACTAAACATAAAAACTGTGAACTTATGAACAACAATAAAGTGATTGGGCAGTCAATGAGGCTTTATACAGAACTCCGTGATAGACCACAGTTAGTTCAGCAGGAAAAGGATGACCAGGCCTTAATCAGGCATAAAAGCCAAATAATGCTTAGAAGGAAGTCACTTCCAATAATGTATATTCAGATTTTCTCTTCATCTTAAGTATCAACTTGCTGGCTGAACTGGCAGAGTACAATATCCCTGGCAAGGTGCTAATGTCCTATTTAGAGCTAAGAAATGCTCTGGTCCCCCACTTCTCTGCCCCGAAAGAGAAAGGGCAGTGGAGGTAACTTGTGTTGTGGTGGACTTGGCTGCATGCACAGGCTTCCAGTTCTTCAGGTGTCAGGAAAAGCTGCCAACCAAAGCAGGCATCGCCTCCTTCCCCTTTGTAGTTCCTGAGCTTTTAGGAATTGTTTTCCTTGGGTTAGGTACTTACTTCTGCAAATATTCTGGAAGCCTTTGAATTCAGTGCTTTTCCAGGCAGAAATTTTTATAGCAATTTCATCTGTTGTTTTCCAGTGAGGCTCGATGTCAGTGCTCCCATCTCCTGTATTTCACTGAAAAACTGATTTTGACTAGACTGTTCTCTTCTTTTCACAGTGGAGATTTCCTTCCATAATGATATAACCAATCACAGTATCAGGCTGTTTGATGATGTGAGAAGCTTGATACTTAGACCTGATTATCAAGATGCATCTTTGAATTCTAATGGATCTAACTACTTTGCTATGAGGGGAGTCCAGGCCTTCACCTCTGGGAAGCATTACTGGGAGATGGATGTGGATGACTCTAACAATTGGGCTCTAGGAGTCTGTAAAGATTCCTGGATAAGGAAGAATGCCACATTGTTGGAATTTAAGGACATATTTCTTCTTTCATGTGTGGAGGAAGATAATCACTGTTATTTCTTCACCACCTCCCCGATGGTTCCTCACTATGTGGAGAAACCTCTGGGCCGGGTTGGTGTGTTTCTTGATTTGGAGAGTGGAAGTATGAGCTTTTTGAATGTTGCCAAGAGTTCCCTCATATGGAAGTACCCTGCTGGCTCCTTCTCTTTCCCTGTCAGGCCTCTCTTTCTCACTGGCCACAGATGAGCAGGGGTGAGTCAGGGACCCGACTGCAAGTCGGGGAACTCCATGTGCTGGGGAGCCCTTCTCAGTTGAAGCAAATCAACTTTACTTTACTGTCTTCTAAGTTTTGTCTATTCTAACATAACTTCATTTTACTGTTATTAAAAGTGTAATGCAAAAACATTTTTGGTCCACTTTAAGTCGAAATCATCTATTGGGGCCCATTATCTAAAATATATACTGTGATGTTTTCCTTGCTTTGTGAATCTATTGGGTGGAGTTCTGAAAATATCAAATGTGTGTTTCCAACTTAGTGGTCTAATAGAAGAACTCAAGTGTGAACATCATGGACAGACCTGGTTTGTTTATGCATCATTGGACAGTTTGATTTTTTTCACAAATAGCATGGAGTGTGCTTACACAAACCTAGATGGCATAGCCTACTGCACCTAGGCTATGTGGTGTTGTGTATTGCTCCTAGGCTACAAAATTGTAAAGCATGTCACTGTACTAAATAACATTCAACTGTAGCACAATGTCATGTATTTGTGTAACTAAACATATACAAAGAAAAGGTACAGTCAATTTCCGTACTATAATCTTAGGGGACCACCATCATATGTATGGTTCATGACTATATATGATTTCAGAATGGCTGGCTCTTTTCTTTTAGAGCAGTATAAGTTGCAAAAATATAGGAAGTGACTCATAGTCAGGCTATATTTTCAGCAGGTCACACAGTGTCTAGGACATAATGAGCATGTAACAATATTGGAATGGAAAACATAATGTAACAACTGTCTTTTCAATAATTGTCATTTACAGTGCATTGCTCTGTAATCTCCACTATGATGTCATCTAAAATGCAGTATTGTCACTGAATTATTATTGAGAGGATGAAATTTATTTCTGAAACAATATGGTTTCAATGATTTCTCACTAGTAGGCTGGGCACAGTGGCTCACGCCTATAATCCTCCTCCACTTGGGAGGCCGAGGCGGGTGGATTGTTTGAGTTCAGGAGTTCGAGACCAGCCTGAGCAAGAGCGAGACCCCGTCTCTCTACTAGAAAATAGAAAGAAATTATCTGGACAACTGAAAATATATAGAGAAAAAATTAGCCGGGCATGGTGGCGCATGCCTGTAGTCTCAGCTACTCAGGAAGGCTGAGACAGAAGGATCGCTTAAGCCCAGGAGTTTGAGGTTGCTGTGAGCTAGGCTGACACCACAGTACTCTAGCCAGGGCAAAAGAGCGAGACTCTGTCTCAAAAAAATAAATAAATAAATAAATTTCTCACTAGTAATAGAGAATAGTAATACAAATAAATGCTGTAAAACATTAAACAGTCTTTGAGATACAGGGTAAACCAACTGGATAGGAAAGGTTAAGGGCAATCTGGAATAAAGAAATGATTGAGGCTAGTGTTTCTCAAAATTTTCTTCCAGTTCCAGCAGCATCAGTATCACCTGGAACTTTTTATAAATGTAAATTCTTGGTCCATACCCAAAACCTAACGAATCAAAAAGTATGTGCATAAAGATTACAATCTATGGTTTAACAAATCTTTCAGGTGATTATGATGAGTGCTAAAGTTTGATAAACACTGATATAAGCTGATTTACAGATGCAAAGCCTCAGTGTATTTCTTACAGCTGAGAAGCAAAGTATCACCAGATTCAATTTGATTCAGTAATAGTGACTATGTATTTCTTAGTGAAAAAGCATAATAGCAGAGGTTAAGGTCTTCAGTAGAATGTGGTTTGTTTATGATCCTAAATAGAATGATGATAAGTCAATCATTTTGTATAACAGATTATTTTCATCAACATGCCTACATTGTTTTAATTTTTGAGTCATTTACTTATAATGCTAGAGGAAAAATCTTTTCTTCAGTTTAGAAAACACAGACAGTAGACTAAAAAATTCAGATGTAAGTAAAAAAATTATGAGTTCAATTTACCTTTTTGATTATTAGTCATAAAAACATTGCAATCAGATACACACTTATGTTATTTTTGGATTTTTTAAATTGCTGACAATACCATTGTATGAGGAGAAAATTCCAGGGGCTTGTTGGATACATATATATTTTCTACTTTATGTGGATGTCAACAATGTTAGAGCAGTGTTCTTTTATGGGGCAAAATATCAAATATGTATTGTGACATATCAGAGGCAGATTTTATTGTCTCAGGACAATGTATAAATTAAGCCAAGGGCTACTGATATAGCAATAAGAAGATAGAACACAGAAATCAAAGGGCAAGGCCTCGATTCCCCTAATGTATAGATGCTGATTTATGACTGAATAGGCAAGCATCGCAAATACATGTTAAAATTAAGTCTTTCTAAGTAAATATGCTCTGATATTTATTTAATATTGTACACAAATATTAATTTCGATTGTATCACATTCAATGTATAAGGCAAATTGATCATTTTTTACAGTGAATATTAAAAGGGTATTCTTGGATTTTTTTTTAAGCTATGTGGTTTTTCTATGTTGCCCTGAGTTCAAATTTCTGGGCCCAAGTGATCCTCCCACCTCAGCCTCCCAAGTCGCTGAGACTACAGGCACTTGACACTGCGCCCAGCTAGAAGAATGGCCTTTTGCTCCTATGTTAGAAAGTGATTTCTTAAAAAAGAAGTGAAAATTCAAATTCCAATAAGGGAAAGAATGATCTAATTCTGGAAATCACCAGGCAAGGCAGGGTTATGATGGGCCTTATTGATGGTGATCCTGGAATTCCCTTCTTTCCTGCATCATTTCCTTAGTAATGACCTAGAAGGGCTCTCTTCCCACTTGGTACTTCACATGGGTCGTGATCGGGTGGTACTTATCCTGCACCCACCCTTTAGGGGACCTACTCCTCAGAGTGATCCAAGAGCCTAGAGCCTAGTTTTCAGAATAAGATAGGATCCCCTACCTCAACACAACCAAAAGCTGGCTTACATAATTTATTCAACAAAATAACCATCTAGCAAAGGCCAATGTTGATACATAGTTACCTGAGAACAGGGTAGGACAAGAAGGGTGAGAGGGAGGAATGAGTAAAAGGGATGAGAAGACTTTCTGCAGCAATGGATGTGTGCACTGCCTCGATTTTACGGATAGTTTCATAGGTGTATACATATGCCAAACTATTAAATTGTACCTTTTAAATATGTGCAACTTTTTGTATATTATGTATATCTCAATAAAAAATAATAATAAAGAGCATTTTCTGTGCATTGGAAGAGCAGAAAAATCTGTAAACCAAACTCTAGATTTAATAGAGTTTCAAATGTTAAAGATAATTGAACATCCAGTGAAAGTAATTCATTTATGGGAAAACCTGAGAGCCTGATGATCCTGACGTTTGTGTGGATGCCCCTGAAAATGTTGGTTTCCACGATTTCTCTGGACGCACAAAGACAACGGAGGTGGCCCACGCTTCCTATCAAACCTAGAATTCCTGTGTAAGAAGACACTGCAGAGACATCCACATTAGGGAATATCCTCAGGGTCTGCCCAGATCTCTCCTAGCTTCTTTAATCTCTACAAAACCCAATCAGGAAGACATTGGGCCTCAATGGGAATGAGATAGTATGCTCCAACATGGCTGGGGGAATGATCCAGCATGTTCTTGCAGGGGTAGTGGGAGTCCCCTTAGGCCTGGATTTTGAGGGTACTTAATGAAGGGAATCAGAACACAAAATGGAAAAAAAAAAAAAAAAGAGTTTACTGGATTGGGTAACTGTTTACCTTATATACACCCTGACAAAGCCATCACAGGATGGGGCACACTTGCTGATTGGTGGCTCCAATAGGTCTGAAAGAAATCAGTGGTCTATGCTAAACACCCTTGAAGTAGCTAAATTGCTGTGTCAGTTGGAAGAGGATAAGATTAAAGGCAAAAGAATATTTATATGATGGAGGAGATACATTATGAGTCTCAACAATCAACCATAGGAATATGTTTCTCTGGAATTTGAAGAGGACCCATCATTCAACACTGTCCTCAAGAAAGTGCTGCTGAGAAAGAAATTGTTATCATTAAGAAGTTCAGTGGAAGCCACCCTCTCCTGTGCTCAAGTGGTCCTCCTGCCTCAGCCTCCTGAGTAGCTAGGATTACAGGCACATGCCACCATGCCGGGCTAATTTTTTGTAGAGATGGGGGTCTCACAATGTTACTCAAGCTAATCTAAAACACCTGACCTCAAGATATCCTCCCACCTTGGCCTCCAAAATTGCTATGATTACCGGTGGGAGCTGCTGTGCCTGGTGGCATATGTGACTTTAAATTATGTCAGTCTCCATCATTTTAAGTCTTTTTTTCTCCTTTCCTAAAGCTTTATAGAGGATCTTCACCTTTCCATAGTTTACACTGATCCTCCACCAGAAATATCAAAATCAACACTATGAAATAAAATTATGCTAATTTTAAGCCTCAAAATAATGAAATTTTCTTAGACTGTGAATCTAAAATACTATCTATTTCTTGTGTTTTCTTGACATGATCAATTAGTACTTGTTACCTACAATTTAGGAAATTTTAATTCTCACAATATTTTTATATTAACTCATTCATTTATGCATCTATTTGTTCTCACATATGCATCCTGCACTATGTTCTAAGCATTGCATTGGATAGTGGGAATGTAATAGCACATAGGACAAAAAGTGTGCTTATTATCTTTAAATTTACAGTCTATTAGCAATAAGTAACTATAAATTTAATGAAAGTTTGTTGAATAATATGAAATAATATAGTATGTTCAGAGTGTGTTCATTAAAGAAATGAACTCCTGATCTATGGAGTCAAGGAGGACTTCGCTGAATAACCTGTGTTTGAACTAAGAAGTGATCAATGACTATGAATTAGAGAAATTTAATCTGTCAGAGAGTTGGATCTACTCATCTAGGTCAGACTTGAAGAGAAAACTAAGAATTTTTCATTTTGTTTAGTAATCTGAGATATTCATCACTTCATTTTTCTATCCTAGCCCAGTTCAAATATGTGAGTAAAACACATTGTTTACAATGCGGATGAGCCCTGGAAACATAATGTTAAATAAAAGAAACAAGACACAAAAAGCCAAATACTGTACCATTTAATTTGTATAGAATGTCTAGAACACACAAATCCACGAAGATCTAAGGTAGATAAGGGGTTGTCAGGCTGGGAAGGGGAGAATGAATAGGATTAGAGGGAGGGGGAAGTGAATGGGGAGTAAATGTTAAAGGATATCGGGTTTCTTCTTGGGGTACTGAAAATGTATGAAATCAGATGTTTATGATGGTTTTATAACTCTTTATTGAAATAAAACTTAATAAGTTTATACACTCAACATGGTTTACCCATTTCATAACCATACAGTAATTACATTTTCAAAAGTTACAGTGAGATCCAAAACAGTCCTGCAGTCTCACATGAGAAGGTCTCAGGATTGAAATTTCCTCAGACGTGGGAGTTCATCAATAAATCAGCATGAAACATGACTCTTCATGTGGAACCAAGGCGAGGAAAGGCTTCAGAAGAAAAGAGAGAGAGGGAGGAAAAAGATATATATGAGGGAACATTTAGAAACATCACAGAAGCTCACAGTTGCATTGACATAATCCAGAAACACCCCAACCTGTCCCAGAGGCCTTTGCACACACTGAGCTAAGGGTGGGGAGTTGGTGCAGAGATTACAAAGATTACTCCTCTTTGAAGAAAATAGGAAAAAATTTTCCTCAAAACCAAGAATGTTATTGGTATCTCTTGTCCAGGAATATTTACAGAGTCCCAGAATCCAGTTGGAGAAATATGTCACATCCACTTCACAGCAATGCCTGCCAGAAGTGAAGGCCTGAGGTCCCCAAGCAGCAAGGCTCTCAGAGGACTGGGGCTCCCAGGGTGCACCATAATGGTCATCTCCAAATATCACACTTCTCATGGCCTCAGAAAGGCCTATATAGTGACCAGCCATCTACTTACTCAACAGATTTTCCACTACAAATAGAGGCAAAAATCAGATCAGCAAGTGCTCTGGACATTTCATGAGAGTAATAACAGACCCTCTTTTGTAGCAGAGGTAGCCCAACACATAAGCAAAGCCCTATGTTAGAAAGGGATTTCTTAAAAAAAGAAGTGCAAAAATCAAACAATCCCAAGATATTATGACTGTGTAAAGGGAATGGTGTTATTGTAGTCTAATGTACTTGCTAAAGTGTGAGAAGTGGCTATTAAATGAATATTCCCATTTGATTGATAGGCCATAGCATTTTAGATTGTGTTGGGAATTCCCTACATTGTTTGTATCTGAATTTTTGTGAGTTTTTCTACAACTTGCCTGGTGAGTTTTTGTACCGTAGTACTACTTGTATGGAATGTGGGTCAAAGTAGTGGTTGGTACTGCTGTATGGAGTGTGAGAAAAAGTGGTGGTTGACGGTCCTTGGGTTTATTTTGAGCTGTTAGTTCTATTCCCTGGAATTTGTTGTTTGTATTCTAATTTTGATTTGATGGTGCATTCTAAAGAGTCTTCTCATCTACAGCCATAACACCCTGAATGTGTCTGATCTCATCTAAAGGGTCTTCTCCATTGCCTCTAAATCCCTTAAAAATAAAGACAGACAAGGAGAATGATCCCCTTCAGGCACCCAGTTGGTTTATGGTGTCTCTACTTGCAAGAATTTGTGTAAGGTTCAAAGACATGCCAGGTATTCTAGGATGGCCAATTCTTGTGCACAAATTTTTACTAAAGGGCAAATTGTATCAAAGAAAATTCAGAGCTCTAATGGTTGACCTGCCACTACAGAGTTAAAGTGTTGAGTCTCAAACCTTCTGCTTAAGATTAACTCATTGTTTATGGTATACAAAATGATCTGCATTTGTAAGATTTTTGATAAACAAGGTCTTCCCACACCCTCCAGAACTCTGCAGATGGCCGTGGCAAGGCACTGGGTGGGACCACAGTGCAGGGGTGCACCTGGGAGGAGGGAAGACTATGCACATGGTGTACATGGCCTGCCACCAAGCTGCATGCAGCAAGGAGGAAGGAATGCCTATTGCTGCTGCCATCTCGGCACCATGGGAGGGGCAGGGTAGAGTGCCACCTGAACTAATGCTTCAGTACCACACCCAGTAAATTATGGCTCGGGGTTTAGAATGGTCTCTCCTGGCAGCAAACTCAACTTGGGCCAGAAGAAAGCCATAGCCAGGGTGGGCAATTTGCAGCAATATTAGATAGAGGGATTGAATGTGCAAAAACAGCCAAAGGGTCTTCTGAAACAGTCAAAAGGCATGGGTGAAAAAGCTACCCAGACTGATTTTTTGTAAAGAAGAAGGACCCTGAAAGGAACATTGCCCCAAATTGTAAGGGACTCCAGGTTGCAGGAAGCATCTAGGAAAGCAAATAGTTTTTTTTTTTAAGTCCAGGACTCAGATAGCTAAGGAGAGAGCCTGGAGCCCACTGCCTCTAAATATCCCCATAGGAGCCCTGCACAAAATTGACAGTGGGAATTCGATTGGCACTAGCCTGGGGGACAGAAGCTGTCTGGGGAAAGCCCCCTTCCCCTGGCCACCACCAGGATCCCTGGCACCAGCCTCATCTGGTGCTCTACGAGCCAGGAAGGGGGAAGAGGGGAAGGGTCAGGTGGCAGGGAGGAAGCCATAGACAATGGGCTGCTGAGAAACTCAACAGGCTCAGGGGGCTGACCTGGGCAAACAGCAGGAGCACTGGGGGTTGTTTCAGAAGCAGCAGAAGCTCATCTCCATGGGGGGGTGCCACCAATCTCCTGCTAGATGTGTACCACGGCCTGGTGAAGTATACAGGAGACTGTCATTATGCTTTGAAGTTTGAGCCTCAGCAACCTTGCACATTGCTTGGTCCAGGGAAAGAGGCCAAGCAAATAGAGAATACTGGTGATGGACACCATGGCCAGATAGCTACAGAGATGGTTCAACATCACCTCCTCCCACAGCAAGGATGTCAGCAGACACCATTGTCAACAGGAGCCAGGAAGGAGCACACTCTGCAGAGCCCTGGACATTTCAAGAGAGTGATAATAGAACCTTCTTTGTAGTGGAGGTAACCCAACACATAAACAAAGCCCTATACCTAGAATAGAAATTACATATATCCTGGAATTGATACAAGAAACCAGTCTAAAGTGAGACAGGTTATTGCCACTTGCCCTCCTCTGGATAAGGGTAGCCCTTTAGAAGCAGACTTAAACCCTTAAAAAAATAGTTTATGAAAGACCCTTCCTTGGATCCCAAGGTGAGTATGATAATATATCCATAAGTAAAAAAGAATAGAGTTAAACAATATGTCAAATGAGTGGGTCAGGTGCTAACCACTACACAAGAGTTTGCCTCTTTCAGGTCCCTGCCCTAGTTGGAAGCAGAGAAGTGCAGGGGACCCTGTGAAGTGCTCTAACAACTCAAATCTTGCTAAAATTGTCAGAAGGGAAACCTAGCATTCATTATACCAATGTAAAGAGGTGTAGCCCCCAGTGGAGTGGCCACCCTTACATGATCTAAAGCATCTGTTTGAGAAAAAAGGAAAAAATGAAAATGTTGATATTTTCACTAATTTTTTGGTTCTGTCTAGAGGATAGAGGAACAACTCCTCAGTGAGGATTTCCCAGGGCTATCCTCCTCTGTTGATCTGTCTTGCTGCCACATATGTTATCCTAAACGTTGTTTGATACAAGTATTTCTGTACCTGATTTCTAAATTTGCAGAGGCCAGACTCTCAGATCACCAACTAATAGCTCTGCACTCAGAAGTCCCATGTTTCTTCTCTAACCCAGCCTTGTATGGATAGTGTATGTAAGGTGACAGTCCATTTCACCTTGTCAGTCTCCATCCCTATAGTTATTGCTTATGCCCTTCGTCACCTGATAATCTGTACCTTCTGTCTAAAACATTGCACCAATGCAGCAGGAAGTAGCTTGATGACTACATGGTCCCTCCTCCCATACATACAGAAGGGTAAAATTGACACAGAGGGGTATGATGTAACAGAGAAAATGGCCTGAAAAGGGTAAAAATGTTTTCTGTCTCTCTTCTTTATTTTTTTTCTTTTTACGCTAGTCAAGTGAAGCAGTGGGAATGGAGAAGGAACAAAGGAACCTGTAACTGGTTGTGTGGTTGCCATCAATTAGTAGTAAACAGCACTGCACTGGGACCAGCCTGTTTTCTGTCTCTTCAAAGCCCCCTTACCCTTTTTTGAGAAATAAAAGCTTTATCCCTGCCTCAGGCCAGTGGTTGGGAGGGGCAGGGTATTGTCGTTTGTTCTTTGTGCCACACGAGATTGCTCAAGGGAATTGTTTGGGTGGCGGTTATGAGATTATCCTAGCCAAAGATGGGATGAATCAGAACCTTTAAAAGCTCTGTACTTCTGCTCAGAAGCAGGACCTTGGGGCTTTGAGACAGGAGTCTGCCAACCTCCTCATTTGCCAGCAAATTAATAAACTACTCTTTCCTTCTCACACACACAAAAAAATGTATTCTCCAATTTTTGACTACAGGAAGGATCATTGTCACAACCTCCAGGTTGTTCAAAGGTCAACTGTATATCTACTTTGTCAATAAAGGAATCGATTTCTCAGAAATTGGAGATCATTAGTGTAAACTCACCACCAAATCCTGCAAAGAAAAAACAGTTTTTAATCATGAAAATTATATCCTTCTATATATTCTCTGATATTCTCTATTGCTTTTGTGTTTTAATAATGCATTTTTTTCTTATTCCCCTCTAAGGAACCATTCGAGGCCATGTTAACAACAGAATCTGAACTGAGCCATGAGGGTCTTCCTCAATGAGTATTAAAAAGGAAGGAGCTTAGGAAGAGGCTGTAGTGATACAAGGAGATCTCGGTTCCCAGTGTCACTCATCATCCAGTCTTATTCCCAGGAGAGGGCTGACCACATAGGACAAAAATTAAAACAAAATGGAAAAAATAAAAACAGAGTGCATTGAAATTGCTTACCAATTTCTAAAAACCTTACCTAATCAAGGGGGAAAGCCTCAATAACTTCAACAAATTGCTTTTGTGAATGAATTAGAGGAAATAAACTGAGTGTGACCCCAAAGAGTTAACCTTCTCCTGACCTAAAGTTTTGCTGATTTTGGATAATCCTGTATGGCTCTCTCCCCGTGACATTTCTTCAGGGATCTTACTCCATCAAATTCCATTCTTTTACTTCCCTCTCGCACCATGGACTGATTCTTCTCAACATTTTTCAATATTTAAGTATACACTCTATTTTATAGATTTTTAAAAATTTACTCTATTTCTTCTCTGGGTAGTACTCAATTTCTTTTCTCTCCTTCACAGCCAGACTTAGTTCAATGCTATCTTATTCTGAGTGACTGAGAAGTTTTATCCAAAACTGTAATGAATACTTATCATGCTCTGTTTCCCCCATATGAGTATTTTTTTGCAGTAGGTTGTGTTAGTCTGCATATTTGTGATTTCTGATATTAATATATCATTTGACATGACTACATTTTTCTGGGGAGAAACCACTTTCCTTTAACTGGTAACTTGAAGTTACTTAAAAAGTCTAAGTCAGCATTATGTCAATCTGCATAAAACAAAACTTTTTCCTTCTTACCTTTCATGAATGGATTTCGCTAATTTCCTGATTTAAATTGCTTTGCATTTCCTGAGTCACTTTCCATAAAGGGCCCATTTTCTTTAGCAGTGTCTCTTGTGAAATAACCATAAGCTTTAGCAACAGGGAAAAGGGGACTGTAGATCCAACCCCCTCATCTATTAGAAAAGGCTGTGGTTGACAGAACACTAATCTTGAGCTAGAGTGGAGTGGTCAGATTTTTCACAAGCTAACCTTATCTGATTTAAATATTTGGGATATCAGAGCTTTCAGAAACATATAAGGCACCCTGAGGATACTATAATTTATTTCCTAAGAAATGGGCTTTGGTCTTCCCTGGCTATGGAGCAGGCAGGCCTGCAGCAGAAGCCAGTGTTCCTGGTGCTGGCTCCTGCTCCACACCTGCACCAAACCCACACATTTAACAATGTTTCTAAGGAAACTTCCATCAGTGAAGGCTCAACACAGCTGTGATTGGAGTGTCAAATTGATCGACAACATTGGAAGGACAAGTTTATATCTTGAGATTTACACTGAAAAATCACCACCTCTGTCATCTGCGTTCTCATCAACTTCATCTTCATAAACTCTCATCTTTCTCTCTGACTTAAGATTGTATAGATTTCAAATGGCGTCAGAGGCATCACTTACCCGGCACTGCTCAGCAGCCTGTTCTACTGGATGGTGGCCCTCAGAGCAGGACCCACAGAGCAGTGTCTTCTTGCCCTCACAGAAGTGCTCCTTCACCTCCATGTGCGCCACACAGATCTGCTCCTCTGAGATGTGGACCTGGTGAGGTCTGGCCTGCCTGGCAAGGGAAGCCAGCTTCTTGAGTACAAAATTAGTTTTGAAGTTTGGCTTCTCTGATATTTCCCTGCACTCAGGGCAGTGCATTGGATTCTGGGATTCCTCCCAGCAGAAGCAGAGGCAGGGCCTGCAAAAGCTGTGCTCACAGTAAATGGTAACAGGGTCTATCAGGTATTAATAGTTCATGCAGATGGGGCAGGTGAGTTCATTCTGCAAGGCTTGCAAGGTGCCTGAATCCATGTTTCTGAAAATAAAAAAAAAGGGAAAAATTTATATTTTTGCCTCAATGAGGGGAAAAAAAGCCTGTGTACAGTTCTATTTGTCTGCTTGAGCTATGTCGAATCTACCTATTAACTTAACCCTAGTATGAACCTAGACGTGGTGAATGTAGACAGACTGAATGTATACAGTTGTCTTTCAGTAGCCATGGGAGACAGGTTCTAAGACTCCCCAAGATTTCAAAATCCAAGGATGCTAAATTTCCTTATATAAAAAGGGCTAGAATTTGCACATCCTCTCAGATACCTTACATCGTCTCTACATTACTTATAATACCTAATACAATGTAAATGCTATGTATAATAAATAGCTTTTATACTGTATTGCTTAAGGACAACAACAAGAAAAATATCTGTGCATTTTTAGTACATAGTCTTTTTCCTCCTCCAGATGTTTTGAATCCCAGGTTGGTTGAATCCATGGAAGGGCCAAATGTGCTGTGATACAAAAGAGAAAATTAAATGAGGGAGTCCTCAGGATCTTTTTAGTTAAAACAAGCAGTGTTCTAAATCATACCTAAATTATTTAGACAAGCTTAAAGATGGGGCAGAGTGCAAAAGTGGGGAAGATTCCAGAGTTACCTGTATTAGCTGACTGGTGCAGAAGCACATCCAGAATCTGTCTCTGTCTTTTTCTGTCTCAGTGATGCCATGATTGCAGCACACTGATAGCATTTAGCCTCTTTGCTAAGAGATTATGCTCCCTGCCTCTTAACGCACTGATGGACTTTTCTGAGGACAATTAGAAATCAGTTAGGTTCAACTTAAGTTGATTAATTTAATCAGCATTAACATCAACTGTCAACTCCTAAAACAATAAACAGTTAAAATTTATTTATCCTTTTAACTTTATATCAAAACTTTTCCTTTCAAGAAATAAAACATAAAAATTATCTATTTACAATTGAGAAAAATAATTTCCCTAGAGTCAATTCAGATGATGAGAGATAACACTTTCACATTCTTAAATGGTGGATATTCAAGCTACAATAATCAGCAACAATTAATCGATCATCTTTTAAAACAATAACAAAAAGAACATAAACACTGGACTTTCCCCTTTACACTGGAGAGTCCAGAGATGCAGTTAATGGAAGCATGACCACCAACCAGTTCATCTTTATTTCTGATATTTCCCCATAGTGACCTATGCCACTTACTGGGAGCCATTAACAGTCGGTTGGATCTGTTTTGAGCACTTTTCAAATCTATTACTCAATCTGAAGGTTTTAAAGGAACGGCCAATAGGACCTTTACAACAAGTGCTTGTGAATTAATTCAGTACATTTAGCTTTGATGTCAATAAAGAGTATTACTACATGCACGTTATATTGGACATTTTAGGTACAAGTTCCATAATTGCATAAAAACTGTGGGAATATAATTTTTAAGACCTAAAATATCTACTAATACAGTAATAGAATACAAATGATCAAATAACAGTATAACACAAACCAATCAATGCTCTAGTTACAGATACTTTACATTGATGCCATTTTAAATAACTAGGAAAGACATTTATTTTCTTTCACAAGACTTAAGTGTGCTGGCAGGGTAAGCTAAAGTATTTTTACAAAAGAAAGTAAGCATGAAATGCTTTACTTTAAATTTCATACACACCAACATCTACTCTCAGTGGTTTCACCTTTGGAAGCTCTGAAAGATCTGTCCATATCCAGGTCAGCAGGAACTCTTGGCTCTCCAAAGCCCAACAGCCACAGATATCCTGAGCAAGAGCAGCTGACTGTAAGGGAATGACTTGATGTTTTCTACGGCATTTGTGTTTCCATCCTACTGGGATGGGATGAGTACTGTGCATTCATCATTTCTGGATACATCTCAAAGTTTAATGTGCCATATGCCTAATCTTGAACCAATAAGATCCTCCTTTTTCAGCCTCCCAAGTAGCCAGGACTGTAGGCACAGTTTCATCTCTTGGAGCCTAGAGCAGGAATTGAGTCCATATCAATGGCCTCCTGCAAATTTTATTTAACAGATAAAATTGCTCTTTAACATTTTAAGTCTCAAATATCTATGATGTTATAATATTTAATTTCCTGTCTTTGATATTCATATTTGTGTGTGTGTGTGTGTGCGTGTGTTTCCATTTTGGTATATGTTTGTTGGTTTATTTTATTTATTTATTTATTTTTAATTCAGGATATCATGGGGGGTCCTGCTCTATTGCCCAGGCTGGAGTGCAGTGGTGAGATCATAGCTCACTGCAACCTGAAACTCCTAGCCTAAGGTCATCCCCTGCCTCAGCTTCCTGAGTAGGTAGTTTTATAGGCATGAGCCACCAGCTGGTGGTCATCTTTCAGTTTTGAAGACCTATATTAGAATTATAATCCGGTACATACCTACAATTTAAAAGTGAAATTGAGACACCATTGGGACTCTTGCCAGTTACTTCAAAGGTATGGAACTTCTTTCTTCTCATTCCCAGAAGAGATTATTGATTCATTTACCTGCACATTTTTTTTTTTTTTTGCAGAAGTTAAAGCCTATATAAAAATAAAAACTGATATAGAGAACATATAATAAGTGTAGTTAACACCAAAGAGTTGAAATTGTAAAAGGGAGAATGTTACAAAATGGGAAGAGAACACAATCAATGATAGAATCCTAGAAAAACCAGAGAATAAAGGACACATTGAGGAATATGAGATGAGGAAGGACCTAAGATGAGTTAACAAAAGCAGTAGAAAGAAGAAAGTTGGGTGTGGTAAAATAAAATAATGCATTATAGTAGCATAAATGGAGTGCTTGCTGTGTGTCCTCAACTTAACCAGCATTACATACTTTGTCATTTTTACTGGCTATATCTGAGAATATCGAGGACACAGAGAGGAATGTCTATCCAGGTGTCCTCCTATCATCTGTCCTTTGATTCATTGTTAGTAACCAAGGCTTCAGGATGATGTAAAATAATGTTACTGTTATTAGATAATGGAAGCCACACAGCTTTCAAATCAGAAATTGTTATTTTTGTTCTTAGCTCAACTCCTCCTGATAGATATATGTGATTTTGGTCCAATTTCCTCATATCTCTTTGTTTTTCTTCATTATATGTTTGGATATTTCAAAAGAAAATATTTCAACAAATTTAGTTTAATGATCAAATTGGCTTTTATTTATGATTCATGAACCAGGAAGCATCTCATGTAAAAACAGAGAGATGCTATGCTATGGATAGCAGAATAGTAGGTTTTTATAAGGTACCTTATGCAGAAACAAGGAAATAGCATAATACAAAAAGGGAATTGCTTAATGTTAGGTTACCCTTCTTGTAAAGATTAAAGCCTAGAGGACTTCCTTATCATGCTGGTTAAACTGCCCTATTCTGGCATTTAGCTATGATGTCTCTCTCCTCATTTCTCAGAAAGTCTGATAAAGAATTTAGATTTGGTTTAGGGATGTGAAACTGTCAGGGTTCGGGGTCGGTAATCTTGTCTGTTCTCAGTTCTTGGGGTGCTCTTGGCGTGCTCTTGGCTGAATAATGATTAAGACACACCAAAAGGAAGGCAAGCATGAAACAAGGTTTATTGAGGAAGGACAAGATAGATTTACAGACTAAGAGCAAGATACCTTCCCCACAAAATGGTGATCAGGCCTCTTGTAATAAAAAAAAAAAGGCTCTGATTATGATCGGGGTCCTGTTTTATACTGTCCATATTGTGTCCTCCTTAAGATTCAGACATCACCATGGAACCACTTTGATGGACAGTAAATGATGTTATAGCCTAAGATGCGAGAAATGACCACCTAAAGACCGAATTGAGCCAAATTAGGAGTCTTTATTAGCTGGCCAGCGACCACCCCCTGTTCTGGGAAAGTCCAGAGACAGAGAATGGCCCCGATCTTAAAGTGAGCAGGGGTTATATACCTTCACCACTAACAATACTAACAATACTCATACGGCTAAAAACATGTTGATTACAATAATTCATAAGCAAGCAAACTTACAGAAGCAAATAGCAACCGTTAAATCAAGGAACATTTCCTTGAGGAACATTTTTCCAAGGAACTGCCAAATGTAGTACAATGTAACTATACACACCTAATGATTTTAAACAATCACTTACAAGTTAATCACTGTATAAATTTTTTCCTGTTATTCATGTATTTTTTTTAACTTTACACAACAGTGAGTCTGTACACAAGATGGCTGCACTAGCCTGCATACAAGATGGCTTCACTGTGGCTCACAGAGCTATACTGATTACTGTGCCTCATCACAAATGACATGATAATTAGCCTAGGTTACTCTAGGTCACTTTCCAAATCCTGTTGTGCCTGGGCTGCCTGGCCTGCAGGTAGGGGATGCCCTGCATTCTTTTGCAGTTTAGCAGGATTTCCTCCTCCTTCTTCCCAAGTGTGGCAGTTACTCAGGACAGGATTAAGGTGGGGCAGCACCAAGACAGGACTGCCCTAGGCAAGACACCCACTTTGTCCCCAAGAGAGTCTCCCTTGCTATCTACCTAACAGAACACTAGCATCAGTGACTCTGTTTTGATATGATCTGTTGGGATCTACTGCAAGAGCTCAGTACAATACAGTGGGCTCCTATAGATTTTATTTAAGAGATAGAATTCCTTTTTGACATCTTAAGTCTCAAATTTTTATGATATTATAAGATTTAATTTTTCACCTTTCATATTCATCTGAGGATTCATTAAAATGGCTGAGGCCAGGCCCAAAATACATAATGGAATTTGAGACCTCTAAACCTTTCAAACTTCAGGGGACTTAGAAATGAAAAGCATGTCCTTGTTTTAAAGGGGGACCTTAAATTCATTTTCTTATTTTAGAAAATAAGAAATGAAATATCTTTATGAAAGATAGGCAGAAAATCTAGAGAAAACTGGAAGAGG
Source organism: Eulemur rufifrons (assembly GCF_041146395.1). NCBI lineage: Eukaryota > Metazoa > Chordata > Mammalia > Primates > Lemuridae > Eulemur > Eulemur rufifrons. The sequence continues at coordinate 40,257,272 of NC_090988.1, forward strand.
AGGGAAAAGTAATTACAATGTGTAAAGAAGATTAGTGGTGATTGTTTCGTTCAATCCAATCTTGGAAAAAGATCCTTTATGTACTCACATATTCCTTTATTCCCAGCCACTTGGAATTCTGTTTTGAGTCTCTTCCCTCAGCTTAGATTTATTTCTAATGCTATCCGGGAAACACCCACAATGAAAACTACATTATCCTAAACCTATTAAGAAAAAAAATCATATAAATAGAAAGGAGGCATCCTGCAAGGGTCAGAAAAGGACGATCAAGGAAAATTCCTGTGATTTTTGTAGCCTTGTGCATGGAAGATTGAGACTGTAAAGAGCTTCAGTAGTTCAAGGAAATTTCTTAATATATCAAGTGGTAGAAGCACTATCTCAGTAAAAGTTCGAAGTAATCTGACGTCACTTCTCAATAAATCTGTATTAAGAACTCTTCAAATGCCAGGTAAGAACAGACTGTAGATATTATTGTTTTCGCCTTACATCCTATCCTTTAACACTTGCCTGTAATTCTGTATATATCAAAAAATTGTATCTTTCCCTGTGAATTGAGTGGCTAGATTGTTACGAATTGGATCGTTATTTTCTTTCACAATATTATTTATTCCCTGGTAATATATATTTATAAGGAAATCTTCAACTGACTTGTTACTTACTGCTTTACAAGTTCGTCTAGATTTTAAGAACCAGGTAGCATGTCTAAATTATTTTTAAGGTCTTATAAACACCTCACATTTATTTTTTTCCAATAACTGTGCAGTGATCTCAACTGCTGGTGATTTTTCCTTCCTGGGGACATTTGTTGATGTTTGGAAATATTTGTGGTTGTCACAACTGGTGGTTACTATTTTAATCTTGTGAGTAGAGACCTGGGATTCTGCTAAAAATCTTACAAGGCACAGGACAGCCCCCCAGAACAAAGACTTGTCCAGTCCCGAATGTAAACAGTTCTACTGTTGAAAAACTGTAAACTACTATATGTGCACATAAGTAGTGATCAATTAATACCAGTTTGATGGTGAGTACATATGGTGCTTGTTTTTCAATTCTTGTGATACTTCACTTAGTAGAATGGGCTCCAGCTTAGTTTTCCTAGTTTCATCATCTATGTAATGGAATAATAATCGTAAAATCTCCTCATACAGTTGGGAGGAGAAAAATAAGACAATAAATGTATAACATTCACATATTAGTTTCCTAAGGCTGTCACAATAAATTATCACAAATTGAGTGGCTTAAAACTATTTACTCCTTCACAGTTCTGAAAGCCCGAAGTTGAAAATCAAGGTGTTGACAGAATTGGCTCCTTCTGGAGGCTCTGAGGGAAAACCTACCCCTGCCCCTCTCCTAGCTGCTGTGGCTGCTGGCAACCCTTGACTTTCACTGATTTGTGGCAGTACGATTCCAGTCTATGCTCCCGTTTTCACATGGCCTTCCCTGCGTCTCCAAGTTTAAAATCTTTCTGTTCTTTCTCCTCTAAGGATACCAGTAATTGGATTTAAGCCCCACCCTAAACCCAGAACGATCTCATCTGAAGGTGATCAAGTTAATTACATCTGCAAAGATCCTACTTCCGGAAGGTCGTATTCACAGGTATGAGTGGTTAGGACTTAGACATACATTTTGGGGGCCCACTATTCAACTGACTACAGTTGAAAAAAATGCCTGCCTCATAAAGGAGCCACATGACAACAAAAACAACTGTATTTGCACTTCCATTGCTCAACACACATCATCCTAACTTTTAGAACTGGGAAGATGGTGACTCTTCCTCCCTAGATTCACATTCCAAATATTCCATATCTCTTTTCTAATGTCAAGTTTATGTAATTTCATAATTACATTGAAAAAATTCTAATTTTTTTCAAAATCAGAATACATCTTACATTTACGTTTTTGTTTTTAATAATCACTACTTATAAAACAGTTGGAAGTTTAAGACAAATTTTTATCCCTGAGCCATTTGAGAGTAAGTTGTGAACATAAACACAATGTATGGAACTATTTCTTTCTTTTTTTAATTTATTTTTTTATTTCAGGATATTATGAGAGTACAAACATTTTGGTTACATTTTATGTCTTTTTTTTTTTTTTTTTGAGACAGAGTCTCACTCTGTTGCCCAGTCTAGAGTGCCGTGGCGTCAGCCTAGCTCACAGCAACCTCAAACTCCTGGGCTTAAGCAATCCTTCTGCCTCAGCCTCCCGAGTAGCTGGGACTACAGGCATGCACCACCATGCCCAGCTAATATTGTTTTCTATATATATTTTTAGTTGTCCAGATAATTTCTTTCTATTTTTAGTAAAGATAGGGTCTTGCTCTTGCTCAGGCTGGTCTCGAACTCCTGTCCTCGAGTGATCCTCCCACCTTGGCCTCCCGGAGTGCTAGGATTACAGGCGTGAGCCACCACGCCTGGCCTACATTTCATGTCTTTGCCTCACCCAAGCGAAGATTAGAGGCATGCCCTTCTCCTCCACAATGCTCACCACGTCCATTAGTTGTGAGTTTACCCCCCAACCCCCTAATCTCTGGAGAATATTACTACCGAGTGATGGAACTGTTTATTTCTTCATTCTTTTTTCTACCTTCTTATGTGAATGTTACTTTTTTCTTAATTGCCCTTTCCGTTCTATTATTGTTTGCTTTTATTTTCAGTTTTCTTAGGACACTGATAAAATAGTATTTTGTCTGATTTTTAAAATTAAAACTTCAATAACTTTCAAGTTTATTCTCTTTTCAGTCCTCCACACTTAATTTTAAAGCTTTCATTCTTTTGCGATTTTTAATTTGCTTTATTTATATCTTCATTTATTATGGAAGTACTTTTCAAAAGCCTTTTCTACATCATGGAGTCTAATATCTGGGCTGTTATTTATTTTCTCTTCCACCTCAAAAATGGACTTTAATGATACTTTTAATTTTTTAGAATATTTTAATCTATTATTTTCTGATACATTCATTATTTATGTGACATTATTATAACTATTAAGATCTTCACTCTTCCAGTGAATTTTCCAATGTCATTTGAAGGCTATATTATTCTATACTGAGAATTAAAAATAGTTCTCAAAAATTTTTTTGCAGATATTCAAAAGCTTATTCTCAGAATTTCCCCTTCCATTTGCCTCTTAAGTCTGTTGTGTTTCCCTTCTTATGCATATTTTTTTCCTCCCATAGGCCCCATGTTATACTTCTTATTTACCCTCTAGGCAAGATCTGGCTTTATTTAATGTTGTATGTATTTGTATGCAATTTTACCTATGTGAGCTAGTCTTAGAATAGAAGATTATCCTAAAAAGACTAGTGAAAGAGTTAGGACAATTTGGGGAGTGATGTGAGGAAATGTGTACCAGAGATACTACATTAGGCAAGACAAAATTGGTAAGAAAATAGTAGCCATCAGATCTGCCATGTTTTCAAGTAAACATTTCTGGTAAATGCCAGGTATTATGGAGGGACTTCCTGGAGGAGACAAAACTGTCACTGAGCTTTAAATATGACAAAGAATTAAACAAATACAATTAAAAATCTTTTATAATGCCAATTAAATCCTTGCTATTTGGAAGGAGAAGCAGAATAGTTCATCTACAAATCAGTCTTTTATTATAGGTTCATATTCCCCCCGTAAAAAGATCACAGTTAGCTGTGTGTCTGGAGGAGCTCTTAGACTTGTCTCATTGAATCTCCAGCTTCTCAATTGCACCTTTAGTCATGGCCATTTGGGCTGCACTTAGAAAGTGGTCACACTCAAGGAGCTACAGAATGAATGTTCTTTCCCTTATTTTTATATTAGGCTTCTTGAGTGAGTGGCCTGGTGTTAGTCTTATTCAGTTCTATTGAAGATAGGCTCTGGTGAGATTTGCCAGAAGGCAGGTTGAGGTGAGCAGTGGAGATATTTTTTTTTTTTTTTTTTTTTTTTGAGACAGAGTCTCACTCTGTTGCCTGGGCTAGAGTGCTGTGGCATCAGCCTAGCTCACAGCAACCTCAAATTCCTGGGCTCAAGCAATCCTTCTGCCTCAGCCTCCCAAGTAGCTGGAACTACAGGCATGCACCACCACACCCGGCTAATTTTTTCTCTATATATTTTTAGTTGTCCAGATAATTTCTTTTTATTTTTGATAGAGACGGGGTCTCACTGTTGCTCAGACTGGTCTCAAACTCCTGAGCTCAAATGATCCACCCGCCTCTGCCTCCCAGAATACTAGGATTACAGGCATGAGCCACCTCGCCTGGCCAGGAGATATTGAATATTGCAAATATAGCCTATGAAAGGCAAACATAAACTTTAATTCAGAAGTAGACAGTTTTCCACTTATTTTATAAATTATACACAGGACATATCCCAAGTGGAGTGTGATTTTTCTCATTAATCTCAATGAAGGAGAGTAACTTTTCTTTCCTTCTCCTCAGAAATATAGAATCACAAAGACTGCAAGACTTCCAAAATCAATTATCTGCTGAGTCTTGAGAGTAAAGAGTTTTGTGCTCTTCCTGACGTGTCTACAGAACCGAGAACTTAAAAGTGGCCAAAGACCTCAAAATGGCGTTGCCTAAAAGCCAAAACCGCTGGTCCAAAGAGGACGTCCTGATGTTACTAGAGTGCATGGAGAATAATCTCCCATCCAATGACAACCACATGTCTCAAACAACTCAGTCACATCTGGACTGGGGACAAATAGCTTTTAAAAATTTTTCTGGAGAAATGTGCAAACTCAAATGGTTAGAGATTTCTCGTAAGTTGAACAAGTCCTATACTTTGAAAGAATTAGTCCTGGAAGCTAAGAAACATGTTAAAAATCCAAACAGAAGAAAACAAGGCAAGAAACACCCAGACTTCCCAAAGAAGCCCCTAACTGCTTATATCCGTTTCTTCAAGGAGCAGCGGTCCCAGTACACCCAAATGTACCCTGGGCTGAGAAACCAGGAGCTGACTAAGATCCTGTCTAAGAAATACAGGGAGCTGCCAGAGCAGATGAAACAGAAATATATCCAGGCATTCCAGAAGGAAAAACAAGAGTTTGAGGAAAAACTAGCACGATTCAGGGAGGATCACCCTGATCTAGTTCAGAACTCCAAGAAATCTAATGTCTCCAAGAGGCCCCGGGGCCGAATCAAAGCCCAAAAGAATTTTCAGGGAAACATAAAAGAAGCAAGGTCTCTTCCAAAGACTGAGACATTTTCTCAGAAAGTGAAATTTTATGGAGAGCCTGAGAAACCGCCCATGAATGGATACCACAAGTTTCACCAAGATTCGTGGTCGAGTAGGGAGCTGCAACATTTGTCCCTGAGGGAGCGCATGGTAGAGATTGGCAGACGCTGGCAACGCGTCCCACAGAACCTGAAGGAACAGTATAAAAGCCAGGCTGAGGAGCTGCAGAAACAGTACAAGGTGGACTTGGATCTCTGGCTCAAGACTCTGTCACCTGAAGAATATGCTGCATACAGAGAAGCAACATGTGCTAAGCGTAAGAACATGCCTGTGACAAGAGGCCCAAACCCCAAGTTCAGACGTGCAGGTCTGCAGTGCTCATCAGCACAGAGTCTGCAAGAAAGTCTTGGAAAGGAGCAGGGACTGCAGGCTCCAGGGACGGATTCAGCAGAGACTGTTTGGGTCGACTATCATCCCTCAGAGGGATCAAAAGGGAATAAGGAAGAAGATGAAGAAGAAGATGGAGGTAGTAACACTTCAGACTCCAGCATCAGGATTGAAGATGAAGATGATTAACTCCGAGGGTGGTGGCTGTAGCTCAGCTTCCTCAGGGGACTCCTGACTCAAGACTCCACCTGAGCTTTGTTCACGCCCTAAAGGGTCAGAGAACATCCCAGCAGAGGTCATTGATGTCATCCACGTCAAAAGGAGGGCAGTCACCTCCTGCTTCTTTTTATTCCCTTGCTTTTTTGCATGTTTTAAATGCATAGACACATAGGTAACGGCATATGCTATTGAGCACGCAGAGCATACTCCGCATATTCTACTTTGTTTCTTTTTTACCTCGAGCTTGTGTTTTTTAGATTTATCCAATTTGTAACGTGTAGCGGTACTTTGCTAATTATCACTACACTCTATATTCTTTAATAGGATTGTACTTTGATTTATTCATCCATTCCCCCACTGATGGAATGGAGATTGATCCCAGGTGTTTGTTTTTATACTTGTTATTAGATCTGTGATTGTGCATTTTGTTGTTGGGATCAGTTTGTACCTGGCAGACATAGCAGTGGTTCTAGTTTAGATTATGCATTGGGAGTCTTATTGTATACAATGTGACCTTTACTAGAGATTAGTACAAAAGAGATTTGTAAAGAATTAAACTCCCACATCAAGAGATAATCCGGGTTTTTCCATACCTCACCAAACCTTCATATTTATATTTTTTTAATATTCATTTGAAGGCAGTAACTTTTTCTTTCATGCTTTTTATTATCTGATTACCAGTGAGTTTGAGCATCTTTTTACATGTAGTTCAGACTTTTTTTTCTGGCGAACTAATTCCTCTGGACTCTTGTACTTGGGAGAGAGAGCTGCATGTGTTTGCCCTGTTAGGTTGCAGGTTATGTATTCTGGACACTTACACTTTGTTGGCTTTGTGTTTTATAGTATTTTCCTGGCAGTTCTTTTCCATTTTTTTTTTTTTTCCTATCCTTCTGAGACTCATGTTGGATCTTTTCCATTTTTGTGTCTTAAAGAAATGCTTATTATTTCTACTCAAATTAAACTCATCATTATTTACATTGTTTTGTGCTTTTTGTTTCTGTATTTAGAAATAGCTTTCTAATATAAAGTCAAAAAGATATAGTCCTAATATTGACTTTTTTAAACTGATGAATTTGCCTATGACGTTGAACTAACACAATATATCTGAAATTACTTTTTGTGGGTATCAGGTCAGAATCACAGCATATTTATTATGAAGTCTGTCCTTTTGACACCCATTTGCAATACATGACTGATATTGCAAATATATCATAAATCAGCATTCTTATCAGGCCCAGAAAGTCTGAGCCTTTCTCTTTGGATTTCTGGGGTCCTTCTTCACTGCCCTCGCACCAAGGGCCTATGGATGAATTGTAACAGCACCTTGAGACCACAGCATCTGCAACTGGTATCTCAGAATACATATTTGATATTTTGACACATAAAAGAACACTGCTCTAACATTCTTGATATTCATATCACATAAAAATTTCCAAACATTAAGCAAGCCTTTGGAATCTTTCCATTATACAATGGTATTTTCAGACAGGTAAAAAATCCAAAGCTAGGCCGGGCATGGTGGTTCACACCTGTAATCCTATCATGTTGGGAGGCTGAAGCAGGAGAATTGCTTGGTGCCAGGAGTTCCAGACTAGCCTAGGCAAATATAGTGAGACTCCCATATCTACCAAAAATGAGTAAATATATACAAATAAAAACTCTAAAAATGACAGAAATGTATACTTGTGTGCAATGCCTTCTCTGACTAATATTTAAGACGGTAAATTGAACTCATTAATTCTTTGGTCTGTTTGTATCTGGATTATTTTTTGACTACTACTGTTTTCCTACATTTTCAAAACTGAAGAAAGGAGATTTTTCCTTTATTATATAAAGTGAATACTCAAAATATAAAAGACCATGTGTATGTTCCATGAAAAGAATCTATTACCCAAAGAGATTGACTTATTTTTTTTATATGTTTTCTCTTTTAACATTTCTATTCTGCTGTATGACTTATTTTCTGAATTCCCAAAATTCTGTGTAAGAACTTAATCTCTCCTATTATATTTTTTTTCACTAAGACATACTTAATCACTCTTATTGAATCAAATTGAGTCTAGCGATACATTGGTTCTCAGGTGTAAGAAATGTACTGAAGCTTTGCATCTGTAAATCAGCTTAAATCAGTGTTTCTCAAATATTAGCATTCATCAGAATCCTCTGTAGGATTTGTTAAACCACAGATTGCAGCCCCCACCCACTTAGTTTCTGATTCAGTAGGTCTTGGGTGTGGCCCAAGAATTTACATTTATAACACGTTCCAGGTGACACTGATGCTGCTGGAGCTGGAAGCAAACTTTGAGAACCGCTAGCCTCAACCATTTGTTTGGTCCAGATTGTCCCTAGCATTTTCTACCCAATGGGTTTGTCCTATATTTAATATTTAATGTTTAACAGCATTTATTTTATTACTATTCTCTGTAATTAACTGGAAACCTTAGGAATCATGTTTTATCATAAATAACCTTCCTCCATTCAGAAATGTAATTCAGTGAAGATACTGTATGTTATGTCACATAGCAGAGATTATGGAGCAACACACTGTAAACTAACATTGTTGAAAGGAAGGTAGCTTTCTTACTCATTTATTCACTCATCAAATATTTGTTAAGTGCTCATTATGCCCTAGACATTATATTACCTGCTGAGAATATAGCCTGAATATGAGACACCTCCTATATCTTTTGTAATTTATACCATTAGAAAAGAACCAGCTAATCTTTGTTCATATGTAGAAAGGCTGTCTTCCTCCTGATGGTCAGTTTATATTTCACTGTAAAATAAAATTATTTTCCCTAAAGGTGAACTGGTGTGTACAATGTACTAGATTGACAGGAGGGAGACAATATCAGACTGATAAGTGCAGTGTGGCTAACCAAGACTGTCCAGAATGTACAAATTGTATTCAAAAATTGAAATCACACACTCATAGACTTCCAGAACCCCAGTAAGCTCACAAAGCAGGTGAACAAGCACAGTATATATTAGGTAATGGAACACAGAGATGATTTTAATTCAAAGAAAATAGATCAAAAAAATTTTTGCATTTCACACTATTTTCTCATTTAATAACAATATAATGAGGTTGCATTAAAGTAGAAAAACTTAGAAGACAGTAAAGTATGATTGATTTGCTTCAACTGAAAAGGGCTCCCCAGCACATGGAGTTCCCAGACTTGCAGTCGGGTCCCTGACCCCTCCCTGCTCATCTGTGACCAGTGAGAAAGAGAGGCCTGACAGGGAAAGAGAAGGAGCCAGCAGGGTACTTCCATATGAGGGAACTCTTGGCAACATTCAAAAAGCTCACACTTCTACTCTCCAAATCAAGAAACACACCAACCCGGCCCAGAGGTTTCTCCACATAGTGAGGAAGCATGGGGGAGGTGGTCAAGAGGCTGCAGTGATGATCCTCCTTCACACATAAAAGAAGAAACACACCCTCAGATTCAAGCACTGTGTCAAGACTGCTTATCCAGGAATCCTTACAGACTCCTACAGCCCAGTCCCAAGAGTCGTTGACATCCAGCTCCCAATAATGTTTCCCAGAGGTGAAGGCCTGGGCTCCCCACTTAGCAAAATAGATAGATCTGCCAGAATTCAAAGATTCATCTTGATTGTCAGATCTAAACCTGAAGTTTCTCACATCGTCAAACATGTTGTGATTGGTTACTTCAGTATTGAAATAAATCGCCACTGTGGAAAGAAGAAAATATTTCAGTCAGATCTATTTTAAAAGTACATTATCTATGAGATAAGAAAGTCTACTTAGATAGTAAGTGGCAAAATGGCCCAAGACCACAAAGGCACTTCTGGCTGAAAAATATCAGATTCATGTGCTACCCATAAACCTTCAGCAGAAAGAAGAACCTAATCACAATGGGGCAAAATTCCTTAAAATTTAGAGATTATGAAGAGGGAGACCATGCCTATGTCTCCCTGGTTACTTCTCATGGCACAAGAAAAACTGGAAAGCTGTGTATAGCTGTAATTCCACAGCAATAAAACTTACCTTCATTTCCCTTCCTGGGGTGGGGAAAGGAGAAGATTCTTAGACCTATCAAAATGGTGATCGCTTTGTCAGTGTTATTCTATGCTACTTACTGTACACTTAAGAAAAAACCTAAATATGCCCTTGTGAAAGTGTCTTCCTACTAGGAATTTTATGCCTTTTATCTAATGCCTGGTTTTATCTAATGTCTAATCTTCCTCTGCCTGCTGGGCTACCCTCTAGGTATAGATGTGCAATGGAGCTCTAGGTCCTGCCTCCTGAATCACCAACTTTATTTTTGTTGTTCATAAAATGCTACTGTCTGTCTGCATTTAGTTATTTAGTTTATTCATGAATTTTCTGATAATATCAATTGAAATGCACATTATTAAAAATTCAATAAATATGAAATTTTAAGGAAATATATTTTAAATGAAACATCATATCACCATCACTAAATGCATTTCTTAATAATTAGAAATTGGAAGGTCCTGAATAAATTTGCAGTTCTGCATGACTCATTGAACTGAAAAGCTCTCTAGGAACGATTCCAGTTCCCAAGGAGCCCTGTTTCTCAGTGTTCCTTTTTTCTCATATTTTTTCATCAGCTATCCTGTATTTTGTCCATATTACTGTAAACAAATATGACTATAAACATCGATCCTACTGACAGGATTATTTTCTCTCCTAAATGAAAGGTCAATAAAGAAAGAAACAGTAGCTAAAGGAAAACACTACCAAAGTGGACGGTACCGATTCCCAGTCACACCGCAGGCTGACACTTACCTCCGAAGTGGCGGTGTCTGTACATCAGTCCAGTGATGGGTCTGGCACTGAGCTCTGGATGGACAGGCTGGGGCATGCGCAGCTGCACTGACCCACTCCTGGAAGAGGAAGGACTCAGTTAATATTTTGGGTGCCAAACACTTTATCATAGTTCTTAAGAAAAGACATAGGAATCCAATTGATCATGGCCTGCTGGGCGTGGCTCTGGGTCATGGTATTTTAAAATTAAAAAAAAAAAAGACATACATATTCAATGGAAAATGCTTCATCAAAAATTTCTTCTGAAATCATAGTTGCCTCCTTCCACAAACCTCTTATAGGCTTCTACCATTCATGGGGAATCTCTCTTACTGTCTCTTGGCCTAACTGCTTCTACCTCCTGACTCTCAGAGGTACTTGCTTTTAACTACTACCTGGGAAATTCTAGATCTCACACCTCAAGATATTTAAGATTTTGAATCCTAAAAACATAGGTAGCTGCCTTCTAGCAACTTCTGCATTGAGCTCTTCAGCACATACCTCTGAGCCCCCAGACAGGGGATCAAGACTAACTTTGGATACAGAAGCACAGAAAATCCTATTCAGTACCATACACAAATACATCGATGCATAAAGAATGAAATGCTATATTAAAATATATATTAACAATAGCTTCCCTTTGTTAGAAACAGCTTGATCTCTTTCATAACCCTCATGGTTCCCTAGTGTACACTAAAGGCCAAACTTACCTCATCAAAAGGTCTCCCAAATCCTGTGAAGAAAAAAAATAAAAACTTAGAATTCTTCAGACATTGGGTGTTGTGCCAATCCAGTCTTTGGGTTTGACAAAGTTAAGAAAATTACCAATCACAACCATTCACTAAACCTTCCAATCATCTGGCTTACCTTTTCCTCTCTAAAGGATAAGCCCAGTACAACCTGTTGATGGACTCCAAACTCTTGATAAATTCAGAACCCTGAGGGTGAATGAGGAGAGAGAAGGACATGGTAGGAACCACAGCCACCATGTCTTCCTGTAACCATCAACTGTCTGCCAAGTGCTCTTTCTAGGGGTTTTCCCTGAAGGCTAAGGGGTTCCAAATAAGGGCAATTCAATCTAGGACCTCCTCAGAGAATGAGTAAGACAATGTGACCATGTCCCAAATATTTCCATATTGTCCATTAGAGACGAAAATGGAATGCCCAACTTGTTTATTTCTGTTTATTAGAAATAAGAGTTAGATAAAAATGATATAAGAATTTTGGAGGCGAATTTCTCTGGAATAACCATCTACAACTCATACAGCTTTGCTGTTCATGGCTAGAAATTAGTTTATCTCTATCATACCTGGTTGAAATGTGACCCCCACCAGAGGTGAAGGAAATGAGGAAATATATTTGGGCTACCAACTAAACAATGGAGGTTAAAGATGTGGACATCAGCAAACACCAAGTTCTGACCTGGAGCAGCTCCTGATCCGGTTTGTGGCATGTTTCAATCAGTTCCTCATACATTTTTCTTAGGTGTTTACTCTTTTGATGCATTTTTGCTTTACTTCTCTTGAGTTGCTGTAAAATGTTTTGACCTTCCTCTCTCATTTTTTCCAAATGTTGTTCTTCTTCCTTATAGAGAACTGGATGAAGCTTCCTGTATTCACTCTTGGTAACATTTGTCAGTAGGGACACATAAGCCTGTAAGGAGATGGGTTTCCTGGGTCACATTTCCAGGCCAGCTTTACCCTCCTGCACGTACACCTCATCTGTTTCTCTTTGGTTCCTGTCCTCCACCCATTAGCTATTCACACCTTAAATCTGTACCCTCCACTTCTCAGAATCCATAATTCATCTCTCCTTCTCCCTTCACTTATTTTCTGCTCTTTAATAACACAAAGAGAGTAACCTATTCTTATCTACTTCATAAGTTTCTGAGACAGCTGGAGAATTATCTTCCAGAGTTAATCTCTTGAATACTTATCCTCTGAAATCTGAAATACTACATTCAAACAGTTGAAATTTATGGTTTCTTACTAAATCATGATATGAAATGTTCTGATCTATTTAACACATTAGTCTCCCCACTCTGCAACCTGACCACTTACAATTGGAAAAAATATTGTATATTATATGTAGAAATAGAAGCTATCAGACAAGATCAGAATTTCTAAAATATCTAAACGTAAGCCCTTAAAAGGATTTCTGTTATCCTAATTTCTATCTTCCTCCTGTACGTGACCACAGTCCTCATATTGCCCATTCATTTTAAGAACATTTATTTTCATTTCAGTGCGTATCCTCCCGATATTCATGCATTCATTCTCTCACTCCACTGAGTCTCTTTCCTTTAGTTTTGCCCTTTTTAAGCTTTTGAAAATGTTTTAATTGTCCTACCAGTAATCAGTATCATTGTCTAGCTGCTGTGCTATCAGCTTTTATCATGGCAGGCACACTTCTGAAATCCTTGTTTATACCTTTTCCACCCCCAAGGGCTCATTGTACTGATCAGCATGACATGCCTGGAATACTCTTTGCTTTCTAGAACTCAGCTCATACATAAATCTTGGCCTGAAACACCCATGGCCCTAAACACCCTTTTAACACTTATTTTTCCCTCAGAACACAGATTGATTTTAAATCTATATTGAGAAATTTTGACAAAGTTCACTACTTACTGAATTTCTTCAAATCCCTGTATGTGCCTTCATCTTACTGCTTGTTGAATTTTGTTTGGAATGCTTTATGTTTTTAGTTGCTGATGATACCTTAGTGTCTAGACATACCAAAGGCAATGTGACCCTACATTGAAAAACCCAGTTATCTTTCCTATAAAATTACTGATGTGTAGAATGTCAGAACTCATGGTTTCAGCTCACATTCTTAAAGGATAAGGTTCTGCAATGTCTATCTGAAGCTGACTCCGGTGGAAATAAGTCTCACACTTACCATCCAATGGTTAATTGTTGTGCTCTCTTCATTCAGGTTTCTCTTATTTTCTTGGATCTTGTTCCATATAGATTTCATTCGCATTACTAGTTTCTCCTGTAAAATAAAGTAGGAAAGTGAGCACCAGAAAAGCAAATATTGTAGATTTCTGATGTTGGCTGATAGATAGAGTTCAGGGATGTTCAATGCCTGTACTTTAGGGAGAATAGAAGGATTATTTTCTCCTATTTACCCTCCATAACTGCCTGTTTTTGAAGATCTAAGATCATAGACCACAAATAATGTAATTATTAACAAGGGAAGACAAATAAATATTTTATACAGCTGCGTAAATTGGAGACAAGCATCTTGTTTTATAATGTCCATCTGCTATTCCTTCTCATCTGCTAATTCCAGTATACTCAAATCTAACTTATCGGTGTAGTGTTAGTAAATATGTTTCCAATATATTAATAAAAGCCTCTTTGCCCATGTGGTTTTCATAGCCAGTAATCTCTGAACATGAGGTTTTCATGTTGCTGTTAGCATAATTCTGTATAGGTAAAACAATAATTGATTCACTTTATCATCCTGCCATTGGAATGCAAACCTCATGGAGGCAGCTATGTTTATGTATTTTATTCACAGCTTTGTTTTCCATGCCTAGAGCAATACCCAGTACATATTATGTACTGAGTTGAGAATGGAGTCACAATCCTCATTTTCATTTCCTTTCTAATCTCACTGAGTCTACTACCCTCCAGCTTTCAAAGTGCTCTCAGAGGCATCACTTACCCGTTGGTCCTCAACTGACACTTCAATGGGACAGTGTCTGTGAGCCCTGTGCTCCTGGGACTTAGAGCAGAGCAAACACAGCAGGCTCTTGTCCACGTCACAGAACATCTTCTTTGTCTGTTTGTGGGTCTTGCATATTTGCTCCTCAGAGCGCAGGAATTGCCAGAGACTGATTTTCCTGGCCAGGGAAGACATCTTCTTCACACGGGTATCAGTTTTGATGTGTTTCTGCTGTGATGGTTGCCTGCACACAGGGCAGTGGGGAGGACTTTGGGCTGCTTCCCAGGACAGGCAGAGGCATGACCTACAAAAGCTATGCCCACAGCTTATGGTGACTGGGTCTAGAAGGTAGTTGAGGCAGACGGTACAGGTGAGTTCTCTCTGAATGGCTTGTGTGATTTCTGAGTCCATTTTCCTTAGGGAAGAAAATCAGAAGAATTTATTCTTCTGCCCTGGAGAGACAAAAGTCTAAGCAAAAATTTACTCAAGTTTTGACTGAAAAAAAAAAACTTCTATCGAGAACAGAATAGGCTTTACTTTGCATGACACAATTGGAAAACTGAGGCAAAGAGATTTCTCAAGCTTTGTAGGTAACTTTGTCGGTTGCCTAACCAAAATGCATCGACTTTGCCAAGCTTCTTTCTCCTGTATAAATGTACCAGTTTTGTGGGGTGTTAGTTTCCTCCAAATGGCTTGAACTGCTGGAGCTTAACCCAGTCTGTAGCTCCTGGGGTGAGGTCTGGAGGGATCTCAAAATCCGTCAATGCTCCCTGCCAGTCATTGATTTGCAATGGCATTAGAGACTGAGATTTGACCTCATTGTTGAATTTAATTTTCATAATCCTCCTATCTTGATGACTTTTCCAGCATTACTCTATAAGTATGTGTTATAGCTGTGTCTTTTTCATTTGTGTATTTATTTATTTATTTGAGAGAGAGTCTCACTCTGTTGCCTTTGCTAGAGTGCCGTGGTGTCAGCCTAGCTCACAGCAACCTCAAACTCCTGGGCTCAACAATCCTTCTGCCTCAGCCTCCCAAATATCTGGGACTGCAGGCATGTGCCACAATGCCCAGATGTTTTTTTCTATATATTGTTAGTTGTCCAGCTAATTTCTTTCTATGTTTAGTAGAGGTGGGGTGTGGCTCTTGCTCAGGCTGGTCTCGAAATCCTGAGCTCAAAAAAACCTCAGGCCTTGGCCTCCCAGAGTGATAGGATTACAGGTGTAAGCCACCACACCCGGCCCTGTGGCTTTGGATCAAAATTAAAATCAGTTAACCAAGCAGCCATTAGTTTTTAAGCAACTATTATAATTCACTCAACAATCATTTTCTGGTATATTTACTCTTCTGGGAGCTATCTATCAATCAACTTGAAGATATGCTGTTTAATACAATAGCCTTATAAACAAAAAATAAATGTTTCAACAAATAACAAAATTGATCAAATGCAGTAATGTAGACAATTAAATTGATCTGCATGTCTTCTGTCTCTCACTCACCTCACTCAGGATCTAGAAAATGCCTTTCATTCATCTCATTGATAAAAATGCATAAGAAATGTGTGTACAAGACATATTTACAAAACCCAATATTCTGCTTTGAGGTTCCTTTGTTGTTTCACACAGATTTCCTCCCAAAATCAACTCCTCAATACATCAGAATAATAAAGACTAAATTAAACTTTGTAAAACTGGATCATACTTTATATATGAATACCCTAAGCTGATGACTCTATTCTATCTTTATTAGCTATATCCTGATTTCAAACAGACAAGTACTTTCAGAATTCAAAATAGCAATTATCTTCCAAGACTTTTAAAACTATCAGCCACATTTTGCATTGTGCAAAAATTATAATTGTCAGGTAATAGAATTTATTTAAAAAAAAATTGTGGCCCATATTTCTACATTAGATGAATACAGATGGGATTCTTATTACTGAGATTCCTTCATGATCCTCAATGTCACCCTTTCCCTCACCTAAACATTTCCTGGCTTCTTCACAATTTAAGTTAATAAACTGAAGCTTATGAAGAGGCAAAATTACCACAATAAACAGCAATATTTTCCTAATAATGTTATAAAAAAATATTTGACCCTCACTCTTCTAAGTGTACATGAATGCACCACCAATAAGGCAGTATGTAATGCATGTATAACCTCCTTATAGAATAAAATGTTCCTAGCCAATTTATAGGATCTCCAAAAAGGACAAAATTATAAGTTATCTGACAACTATTTAGAAATAGTACCATATATATAAACAATAATGAAATATATATAATAATAGGGAAAAAAATCATCAGATTAATTCCAAAGTAGATAGTAAGATCAGATGATGAAATAATTTAATTTATAAATACGTTATAGGTATGGAGTCACTTTTGCTAACTAAGCAAACAATATCACTTTATGAAAACAATCTCAGTTTGCTCATTTATAAATTAAAATTATGTGGTTTGTTTCAGTGTTAGGAAGTAGTAGAAACTCCTGTAGATTGTGTACTCACCTAAGAAATATTTCTGTGATCTCACCAATACTTGCTGTAGAATTAATATGGAGTCAGTTTAGGGATCAGGACCTCATGGTGTAAGTAGTGGTAGCTTTCTGAAGTCTCCGCAGCCCGCTGAGCTCCAACCTTAACTCTGCCTGTTGTGGAGAAGAATGAGCTTGGCTCCTTGAGCCTCCTTTTATGGGATCTCTGAAGACCACACCCACAACTTCTAAGTGATTGCATTTCCGGATCCTCAGATGGGTGTGAATAAGGATAATTAGGTTTCCTGAAGACAAAGGAAAAGATTGGTTTATCACCTCAGCTAATCTCCATAAACAAATTTCTACAAACATAATCTCATCAAAAATCACAAATTTCGCAACTAATGTACTCCCAAGTATCTAAAAAAATTGGGAGGATTGATAGTTTTTATTGTTAACTTACAAAATAGGTGGAAAAACTATTTCATCACTTAATGATTTGGGCAAGTATCTTGGAAACTTCGGGGATATTTTCCCTGAGGTTGATTTTACGTATATTTTGTTACCATAGGTAATGTTTTATTTCTTTTTCTTTTTTTTCTTTCTTTTTCTTTTTTTTTTTTTTTTTTTTTTTTTTTTTTTTTTTTGAGTCAGAGTGTCACTCTGTTGCCTGGGCTAGAGTCTAGAGTGCCTTGACATCAGCCTAGCTCACAGCAACCTCAAACTCCTAGGCTCAAGGGATGCTCCTGCTTCAGCCTCCCGAGTAGCGGGGACTACAGGCATGCGCCACCACACCCGGCTAATTTTATATATATATATATATATATATTTAGCTGTCCATATAATTTCTTTCTATTTTTAGTAGAGACAGGGTCTCGCTCTTGCTCAGGCTGGTCTCCAACTCCTGAGCTCAAACAATCCGCCCACCTCGGCCTCCCAGAGTGCTAGGATTATAGGCGTGAGCCACCTCCTCCGCTCATGTTTTATTTCTTGTATTGATTTATTTTTGTATTTTATTGTAAGAATGCAATGTAAACAAATTTAGTCTTACTTCAGAAGAGATTTCTCCTGTTCCTCGCACTCCAGAAAAAGCCACCTAAGGTTTCCTCTCTAGAACAGGACACAGAATTCCCTGCCAGGCACTCCCCAATCCTCTCCGGGGTATAAGACAGAAAGGCTGGGGAGCCCCCATTCAGGGAACCCCTGTGTCAGAGCAGGGGAAGACAAGTTGTATCCAAGTAAATCAGATTTTATTTCTACTCCAAAATATAATCAGGAGTGAGGCTTTTCCCCACAACATATTTAGTTCATTACTTACAAGATGGGAGGAGATGCCACCCTGGAGCCTTGAGAAAACCCCCTCCTACTTACAGTTAGCTCCAAATGTCTTTCTGGTAGTCTGAGAAAGCCAAACTGTGGATTTGGAAAAAGCGTCTCAGATCTGTGCACAAGAGTTTTAGAGGACTGCCTTGGCTGCACAGAGAACACTGGGACAGTGGAATGGTACAGCAAGACTCTGAGGAGCTGGAGGAACGACTGCCAGCTAGAGAGAGGAAAATGAGGCAGCCCTAGCTTCTAGGATGCCTCACTTTGTGTACACGGAAAGATGGATGATTCCCCCATGAGCTCTTTGCTGGACTCCTCTGAGATCTGGGAGTTTTCCTGGAGTGAGCCATCCGAGGATAGGACAGGAGATTTGATTCTGGGGGCAGAAGGCAGGGACTTTGGAGGGAGAATCCCTATGGGAAGGGGAGCCAGGTCAGCAGATGCTTGAATGCATGGGGCAGGATGGAGGTAGAGTGGGGAATAACCTTGTAGAACTGAAAGTCCCACAAAGCTCCTAAGTCTCCATTACCAGGGGATGGAGCCAGTCAAATGGGAGAGGGGAAGCCAAGGGAAATCTGGAAGAAGGGAAGTGAGAGACTAGAGGGCACTTTGGCTGTTCACTGGACAGGGGATCCTCTTAGTTTCAGAAACCATGAGTACAGGGTGAAAGAGTTGCTCTTGCTCTGGGACCAAAACAGTAGAGCACTTTTCTGTGGTTCCTCGAAAAGCACCCAATCCAGCTCCGCTGGCAGAGAAGTCTGTGAAGATGTGTGGCTCCTACAGTCTCTCTTGGTTTTCTAAATCCCAAATTCCCTGTCTGAACCAGGAGCTGCCCTGGTTCATTTTTCCCAGAGTAGACAAGACAGGAACTGCTCCATGCATAGGTCTGACAATTCTAAACTCTACTCCAGCCTTCCATGTGATGAAGGTATAAAATATCTCCCAAAGCAAAAGGACAAAAGATATTTATTGACAGCTTGTTAGCTATAGTTATGCATTTTAAACATTTGCACTTTTGGTATGTGGGCCTCAATTTGTTTTCTTGCCCTCGCTTCACAAATGTGAGAAGATATCTGTGGAAAAGTCCTGCTGAAAGGTTCTTTTGACAGCCACCACTTCACAGCATAGGGCTTGTTCCCAAGTTGACTTCTTTGAAAAAAAGTTTTTTTCATTCTTTACCCTTTAGTTTATACATTTCATTGTAACAAAAAAATTACAATAGTGGAAAATGACAAAAAACCTTTTTCAATGAATAACTCATATCTAAACTCTATCGAAAGTTAATAATTTAATCTGGAAGCCTCCCTTCCCTGAAGCTTCCCCCACCTAAAGCTTTAGCTCTGGCCATAAAGAGTTTTCATAGCTTTGGAATGTGTTGCTCAAAAAAAAAAAAAAAGTTTTCAAGAGGAACAAGAATTATTTCCTGGTCTCTGGACCTTCCATAATACACCCATACATATTTCAGATACATGATGTGGTTAAGTTTCTGAAATTGCTTTTTAAAAATTATCTTGGATTTCAGAAAAAGCAAAAAAAAAACACAAAACTAATCTCTTCTGAGGCCCATCTGTTTTATAAATACCCCCAAGGTTTTTTGTTTATTGTTTGTTTGTTCACCAATTAACGACATCTTTTCCTCAGAGAAGTATGCACTTACTAAAATAATATGTATTATTCACAACTGTTTATAGCTATTCTCTATGACTATGGGTAGAGTACACAGAAAAAACTTGCCCCAGCAGTGGGGAATAATTATCTCTAGATTCAACATTGCTCCAGTCCAGGCTAACATTTCTTAAAAGGAAGATCTAAAAGTATCAAACTATTTCCAAATAACTTTTATTTATTTCCAAATAACTTAACAGAGCTTCCAAATAGCACTTAAAACATTACTTGGAAAATAAAACTATACGACACCCCAAAAATATTCACTATATCTGGAATTCCAAAAAAAATTATCAATGATGCAAAGAAGTGGAAAAATAATACCAGTAAAGAGGAAAAAATGTAATCATTCAAAATGAACCAGAATTGACACAGGGATTAATGAGATTAGACATGGCACAAGATTAGATCAGTAAATGTAAAGACAAAGCATTCAATACAAAATGAAACAGAAAGGAGAATTTTAAAATATGATTGGAATATCGGTGAGCCAGAGGCAATTTCAAGGGGTCTAATATGAATGTTGTTGAAATCTGCAAAGGATAAAAAAAAAAGTAAAATAAATTAATTAAAATAAAATGAGGACAGAAAAATATTTAAAGTAGTAATGGGCCAAAAATTTTCCAGATCCGATAATCAAAAATGCATAGATCCAAGAACTTGATAAACCCAAAAGAAACGAAAAAAAATTTTTCACAACTAGAGCAATAGCCATCATAATCTATTTGCTCAAAATCAATGACAAGGAAAAAAACAGACAAGAAAGAAAGAAAAGACATGTTATATTGAAAAAAATAAATGAGAGAAAGATGTCAAAAACTTCTTGTCAGAAACAGTGCAAGTGAGCCAGCAGCTCTGCTCTGGGCTCTCCTTTCAGGGCTGGTTCAGAGAGTGATCTGTGTTCTCATAGAGCCCCGGGGCCATGAAGTGATTGCATCCTCACAATGGGCAATCCACACCTTAGTTTTACATCATCTAAACTATTTTAAATGCAGATGAATAGGGAAAAATGAGAATAGGAAATTAACAAAAAATTTTGGGAGACACAAAATCCACTCCTGAAATTAGAAAGATAACATGCATTATAAATTTATTTAATTAGCTAATATTCTTTGGTGAGAGCAGCTATAATTAATCAATTAACCAAAATCCTGAATCCCATACACTATCATTAACCATAGTTTCTGTGATGGACACTAGATATCCCGACCTACTCATCCTACATATTTGCTACAGTGTACCTGGGTCCAGTGGTTTCCCAAGGATCATTTCTTATAGAGAAAGTTTACTTTGTTCCAAGATGGGTGCATTTATTTGTGTGTGTTTAATCGCTACTTGAGGGATGCAGGAATGAAAGCTAATTTCTTCTGGCTGTTGATTATAGACCCCCGTGTTCATGGTGGGGGAAAGGGGAAATTCATGGAGCACAGTGGCCCCTCGTCCTCTGGGACAGAAGCAGCCTTAGGGGATTACTTATGTTTATCAGGAAACCTAGACCCAGGAGGAACAAAATGTAGATATTGACAGAGAAAATACTTTTTCCCCCAAATCCTAATTTGTAATTTCAGGCAGAAGGAATTTGTTTTCACCAATAAAACAAAATAAAATAAAATATATTTTATTGTATTAAAAGCAGTATATATTTATCTTGTCATCTACAACCAATCAATTCTCCTGCTCATTTGAAAAATATGGTTCTTGGTGATTTTGATCATGGTGATACCACACTGATTTATTTTGTTTCATTATAATGATGATCTTGTGATAATCTTAGAAATCAAGAATAAAACACATCTTAGATACAATCATGTTTCACTTAACGATGGGGATATGTTCTGAGAAATGCATCCTTAGGCAACTGTGCCATTTTGTAAACATTACTGAATGTGCTTCCACAATCATAGATGGAGTAGTAGCTGGGACCACAGCCCCCCACTCCCCACCCCTTTTTCTATGCTCATCGCCCACACGGCCAATGGTTACTGCCTCCTTTCTCCATTGCACTTCTTGGGGTCTGGCGCCTTTCCTGCTGGATCATAGCTCTTTCCTTACAATCCCTCCTGCTATCAGAGAGAGAATTTCTGCAATATAAGGAAATATTGCTTCACCGAAGGAACTCACCCAAAGAGGATGAGAAAACAAAAGCAATTTGATATTGTTTTCTCATTGCCTTCCTAGGAACAAAACTGTAGCCAGGGACCACAAAGACCAGCCTCAGGGTCATTTCTCCATTTTAGTCATGGAGTTCAGAAGTGAGCTTTAACTGGCTCAGAGTTTCCTTATTTTTCTGAGGCCAGAGTTCTGGGCTTTCTTCTGCCAGCCTGTGAGAGACCCAGGTGCCACTTTCCAACTCATGGAAGTCTCACAACTGCCTTCTCTGGCCTGTAGCTCTTGTTGCTCCAAAGATGGAAGATTCCCAAGCTTTTTCAGGATTTCAGCCCAGCTGAGCGCCACAGCCACTGTGTCCAAGAGTGCCCCTAAACCAGGTCTTCTGGGTGTGTGAACGCTGGTGGAGAGGGACGCAAATGCCTGGTCTCTCAGGGGAAGATACTGGAGCAGAGCTGGGGCCACCCAGCCCCCCTTGGCCACCCAGTTCCAGCCAGCACTTTGCACTGCACCTGGCCCTCCCACTGGGTGCACCCAGGGCAGGAAGCACAGGGCAGGACACCTGGCCACTTCCACGCCCACAACCCCCCTCCCCTTACCCACCACCCTCAGAATGGGGCTCAGGAGAGGGGCTTGGGGAGCCATCAAGCTTCAGGTACTGTCTAGTAAGGGAGCACAGAGATCACAGCAGAAAAGGTCTCCCCAGTGCTCACCAGGCTTGCAGGTTTCTCTCCAGTGTTTCCAGGACAGATCTTAGCTGTGATTGGCAGACAGAGCCCACAGATCCTGCCTCTGTTCTGACACTCAAACCGCGTCCCACTGGCGCCCAGTGTGGTAAGGGACAGCCAGGATTCCTTGGCACCGTGAGGCACATCTGGACTAAAGGAAGATTTCTGGATTTCTTGACAGCAGCCCACTTAACAACCAGGGTACAACAGTCTGCCCACCCCAAACTTCTGACTCCCTACAGGGCCTGGGCCACTGCTGGCCCAAGACAACCTGTGATTGTTCACAAGAGTGGGGTCTGGCACAGTGCGAGGACAGCACCCACCACGGGCTCTCCAAATTCCTAGGAGCCTGATGTCCAAGGTCATGCCGTTCCCAGAGCATCTCTTTTGAGCCCAGCACACCCATCCTATCTGAGGCAGGCACCCACCCATCTGGCGATTGCCCTGGAAGCTCCCAGCTGCTGCTGCACCGCACCTTGGTGAAAACCTATGGGTTTCTTTCAGGGAAAGCGGCTTTCCTTGGAAGGAAACCCAAGCCCTGAAGGTGAGCGCCCCTTCACCCTTAGTTGGAGCTCAGGGTCTCTGTGACCCGGGACGATGCCTGAATCAGAAAATGAGCCTAAATACCCACTTCCCACAGGAGCTCAGAAATTATGTCTCCAAGTAGCAACTTTGAACTAGAGGAGCAGCCTGGGGCCAGGATTCTCCACACCTGCAGGATCAGAGGCATCTGAGAGCAGCTTTCTGCTCCTGCCCCTTCTCACATGGTGGGGATCCCTGGGCTTCTTCAGATCCGAGGACCTAAGACTTTATTTACTACATTCATTGATTCAGTTTTTTTTCCATACCTTTACTTACATTTTTTTTTACTGGATACATTTATTTTTAAATGAAAAATTCATATTACTAGTGTTAATAAACAGAATCACTTGAAATTTTAATAGATAACACAATCCAGTGAAAATTTTATTTTTAAATTAAATAAAAGTTACATAAAAAGAAAACAATAAAATTAATCAATTTATGAAAAAAATCATACAATACCACAACTCATAAAAGAGCTTTGTAGAGATTTTCTGAAGGAGGATATAAAAATCATTAAACATTAATTAATTAAACATTAATTACAATGCATTTAAATTAATCCAGTCTGTACTTAGCAAACACTATTGAAAATGAAAGAGAAGAGTGGGAGAAGACATTTGCTATATCCTTATCCAACAAATGACTCTCTGAAAAAGCCAGGCAGAAATCCCAGTCAAAAAGAAAAAGACAAACAACTTGGCAGAAAACTGAGAGGGAGGAGACCATTTGAATGGCACTTCACACATGCATGCACAAACACACACACAAACACACACACACACACACACACACAAATACAAATTGCTAAAAAAACTACCAAAAAAAAAAAAGTGTTCAAGTGTATTTGTCATCAGGCAAATGAAAATTATACCACAAAGTGAATTGCACAAAATTATTAAAATATAAAAACAAATAATGGAGAGTGTTAGCCAAAGAAGGGAGGAAACAAAATCATCAGCTATCACAGAAAAGAGTGTAACTTGGCATGGTCACTTTGGCAAACTCTGCAAGCATCCTGTGTATATGACACAAATAGTTCACTCCTAGTTATGTACCTAACAGCAAGAGACAGGCTTTAATAAATACGTTTTAGTAAAAGAGAACATAAAAATGTATTTAATAGTCTATACCATATAATTAAGATAAAACTTTCAAATACCTTTGTCATATTGAAAATATTTTCCTATTTTCTTTACTTGTCAAAGACATTAGAAATAACCAATTGTAGATTCGTATTTTCTTTTTTGCTGATCTAGCTTCTTTATTTTCTCTCTGTTTAACAAATGGCAAAATCTGGAGAAAATTTAACAAGAAAATTTACTAAAATTGTACTAGAGCTTGGCAGGCCTATGACACCCTCTAGAGGCTCACATTTATGACTGTGTGTTGAGAAAGTGCTTCACCTTCACTGTGCAGGTGGAGAAGAGGCAGGAAAAGATCACTGAATGTAGGATGGGAAGGATGTGGGTGATCCAAAGGTTGGTGGTATCATTGCCAAGAAAGAGCATGCTCAAGGAAGGAGCAGGTTTGGGGTGTGGGATTAACCTGAGTTTTTGACATTCTAGACTGGCATTTCAAAGGAAGTATGTATGGAGACATCAATGAGATAATTACTTTATTATCTAAATTTATGTAGATTTATATGGACTTAGATATCAATTTAGGAATCCTTAGTGTAAGAATGATAGACAAAAACATGGGAACAATGTGTTCATGCTGGGAAAGGATATAAACTAAGATAAAAACACACAGATTCCCGACAAATAGAAAGCAGCAAAGGACACTGAGAAGGCCAGGTTGGGAAACCAGGAATTTTTGGTACTTTAAAAGGAAATCTTGATGAATGAGAAATGAATGAGAACCAATCTCTGTGTGTTCAGTGTCTGAACCAAATGACTCTGCATTTTTATTTCTCTTCGTTTACTTACTAGCTCCTTGAAGACTCAGCTCAAGCATCACCGGTAGGAAGGGCTACCTACCCTTCCTCTGCCCTTCATAGTACTGTGCACATTATAGTAACTAAGTGACCCCTTGTATTTTTGCCATTCAACTTTTCTCCAATTTTCTGCCAACTGAAAGAGAATAAATGTTAATCCAGTAGAGTCTGTGTGTCTGAAACTGTTTGGTGAGATTATTGCCCTAGGTTCTTCTCCCCTAACTACATTTTCTTTTAATTTTCTAGGGAAGAGAGTGAGGGAAGTCTTTGGGCTTTAATATTCAATAAGTGCCCTGTCCCTAACACACCCTAGGACTTATTACCATGGGGAAAAAAACAAAATCTAATCTGGATCATGAAAAATGAAAATTAGCAAATTTAATACAACCAGAAGCCTTGCATAAATATAACATTTCTGACATAAGGCAGGATGAAAAATGTGCCTAAATTCTAGTCACGTCTCCACAGCATAACCACATGAGTTTAATTCTGGAATGTGTCCAGGGCTTAATATGAGATAATTCATTAACTCAATTACTCTTAGTAATATAGCTAAATGTGATGGTTAATTATGTCTCAACTCGACTGGCCACAGGGCACCCAAATTAAATGTTTTTTCTGGGTGTGTCTGTAAGGGTGTTTCAAGATGAGATTGGCATTTGAATGAGTGGGCTCAGCAGATCGTCTTCCTCAATATGGCGGGGTGTCATCTCATCCACTGACAGCCTGAATGGAGGATAGAGGAAAAAGATAGAAGAAAGAAGAAGCCTCACTGTTGAGCTGGGACATTTCATCTCATCTTGTCCTGCCCTGGGACTGAGATTTACATTATCAGTTCCCTTAGGTCTAAGGCCTTCAGATTCAGACTGAATTGCACCACTGGCTTTTTCCTGGGCTTCCAGCTTGCAGATGGAGATGATGGGATTTCTCAGGCTGCATAATCTTGTGAGCCAATTCCTCATTATAAGTTGTATTGTATATATAAAATCTCCTATTGGTTCTGTTTCTCCAGAGGATGTCGACTAATACACTAAGGCAAAATCATGTTGATATATGATAAAAGGCATATGATAAAAATGAATACACATTATGGGTTAAAACTAATTAATAAAATTTGGCATATTCTTAATATGTTATAATTTTTTCCAAATGTATATATTAGCATAATTTTTATGGTTGCAAATACTGTAAATATTTGCTTGAAAGTAAGAAGGGAAACAAGAACCTATCACTGCTATTATTTAATATTGTTCTAGATTTTCTAAATGAATACACTTAATAAGAGAAACAAAGTTGAGGTATGAAAATTATAAATATTTCCATTGTTTTCTCAAATTGTTTACCTAGAAATACAAATGATTCACTAACATATCAGGAAACAAAAACACTCAAAACAATGGACATAAAAGGATACTACATTTTGATGCAAATATTCATGAGAACAAAATATGAAACTAGAGGAAAGACAGAATAATGAGCGGCCAGTGTCCTTAAATTTATAAACATACCAGTAAACCAAACTTAAATCAATGTGGTAATGGTGAATTTAAAGAGACCAGAACAGGATCCTGTACCTAAGTCTATATCTTCCTAGATATTTATGTATCTTTCTTTCTATCCTCAATGTTAAAGGTGAGATTCACTTGTACCTCAGGCAGCAGGAAGGATTCAGAGTTTCTGCCCAGAATAAATGCAGACACCACTTGTTATCAATTCTATGGAAGAGCTCATTCAGATGTAATAGATAAATTTTTTTTTTAATTTTTAATTTTAAATTTTTGAAACTAGTAAGAAAAGTCTCATTGAAATCGAAGACTTCAATATATATATGTAGAAACACTGCTGCCTATGGGACTCTACCCACTCCCAGGGGCGGGAATGGCCAGTCCTGACTTCTGGGAGTGGGGAGAGTGTTAGGGGGTCTGGTAATTCCCTTAAGGCACCTACCCTACCTCCCATCAAACACTCTCCACCCTCAATGCAGCCCCGGGAGTCCTGAGGGACAGTTCACAGAGAAGGTAAGGGTCACAGACTCACCAGTGTCCCCCAT
The DNA here is from genome assembly GCF_041146395.1 of Eulemur rufifrons. Taxonomy (NCBI): domain Eukaryota; kingdom Metazoa; phylum Chordata; class Mammalia; order Primates; family Lemuridae; genus Eulemur; species Eulemur rufifrons. The sequence continues at coordinate 40,284,369 of NC_090988.1, forward strand.
ACCACCTCTGGCAGGCAGAAAATGAGGAAAGAAATTGTCTTACTTCAGGAATATTAGTCTAATTCAGCGAGCCCCCTCCAGCCAAATTCTCTCATTGTTTACTCCAAAAGCCTTAATTGCATGAAGTTTCTCCAGGGCTGGTATCTGGGTGGGGGTGAGGAGGCAATGCTGGCTAATACCAACATTTATTCTCCAATGTCCATTCCCACCTCCCAGGTTTGTACACCTGTCACAGAGAGTACTGCACCAAGTTCCCTCTTCCCGACCATCCTAATTTGTATTGAGGAGGAGGAAGAAGCAGCAGGGATGGAAAAAGCAAGGAAGTGAAAAAGGGCAGCAGGAGAGTCTATTCCCTTTGACGTGGATGACATCAATGACTTTTGCTGAGATGTTCTCTGTTAGACCCTTTAGGGCATGACAAAGTTCAGGGTGTGTCTGAGTCAGAGGAGTCCCCTGAAGAAGCTCAGCTAGAGCCGTTGCCCTCAGACTGATCATCTTCATCTTCCTCTTCATCTTCATCTTCATCCCCCCTGCTGGAGTCTGAGGACTTACTGCCTTCATTCTCCTCCCCATCTTCCTTATTATTCCCCTTCCTGCCCCCTGATGGATGATAGTTGACCAAGTAGTCTCTGCTGGACCTGTCCCTAGAGCCTGAAGCCCCTGCTCCTCTCCAAGCCCTTCTTGCAGACTCTGTGCTGATGAGCACTGCAGAATCTCTGCATCTGAACTTGGGGTTCAGGCCTCCTGTCACGCTCATGATCTTATGCTCATTAGAAGTGGGCTCTTTATGTAGAATAGGTCTCTTGAAAAAGACTCAAGAGCCAGAGATGCAGGTCCCCTTTACACTGTTTCTGCAACTCCTCAGCCTGGCTCTTATAACATTCCTTCAGGCTCTGTGAGATCTGCTGCCAGCACCTGCCATTCTGTACCATGGGATTCTTCAGGGGCCCCTGTTCACCTCCCTACACAACCGTGAATCCTTGTAGAACTTGCGGTATCCATTTCCGAGGGGGCTTCTTGGGCTTTCCATGGAATTGCCTCTTCTTGGAAAAGTTTTCTGAAGGAGATCTCATTTCCTCCACATGTCCTGAAAACAGTTTTGGATTTCAGTTTGGTACCTGTAGGGAACAACAGATTTCTTGGAGTTCTGGACTAGATCACGGTGATCTTCACTGAAGTAAGACAGTTTTTCCTCAAACTCCTGTTCTGTGTTGTTTTTTTTTGTGTGTGTGTGTGTGTGGGTGGGTGCTTTTTAGGAATTGTTAACATGTTCCTTAGCTTCTAGGACTAATTCTTTCAAAGTACAGTATTTGTCCAACTTATGAGAAATCCTTAACCATTTGAATGTGTACATTTCTCCAGAAAAATCTTCCATCGTAGCTTCCAGAGGAAACTCACCCTGCTAACACCTTGATTTTAAACTTTAGCCCTTCAGAACTGTGAGAGAATAAATTGTTGCTTTAAGCCCTTCAGTTTGTAATAATTTATTATGGTAGCTCTATAAAAATATGTATAATAATATGTAAATATAATAAAATATATCTTAGAATTATTTTCTCATTTTCTTCCTCTTAACTCTATGAGGTGGGTTAACTATTATTATTCCAGTACATAGATGAGGAAACGAAGACAAGTAGAGTTTACATAACTTCCCAAAGTTATAGACATGATAAAAATATTAACAATAACAAAGGACTTTACAAGAAACATTTAGATAATACACATTTGTAAATTAAAAATGCCATTATGAAAATTAAAATACTAATAAATATTAGGAAAATAAAACTGAGAAATTAGATTAACAACTTAAGAAGCTATAAATGCATGTTAGCAGCAAAGGCAAGAAACAGACTAACTTAGGTGAGTCAAGACATTTTAATGAAAAGGCTAATCACAATGTTGTCAACAAGGGGAAGAGAACCAAACACAGTAAAGCATCCAAGTCTAAACCAGGGGGAAGCTATTACCACTCCTAAACCTGAAAAGGCAAAACAATCTCTTGATGAAATTGAGTATCAACGAATGTGTATGCAAACATTGAGAAGAGATTTAGAAAAGAAAGTTTGAGAATTAGTTTGTGATAGGTCTGGTGAAGGTCAGACAAAGAAACTTAGAGGGGGGAAAAGTCAAGAAAAAGGAACTGTAATGGCAGTACAGCTCATGGCTCAACAATTATTTCATTTTACACAGAAAGAATTACTGACAGACTATTTTCCAATCAAAAATATGGTGTAACTACAGTGGGAAGACTGAGACAAAAGTAAATTATGTGTATGAGAGAAATCAGGGAGTTAAGAAACAATTCTTCATTTCTCATAAAGTCCATGAACATTTTTGTGTATTAAGAAATATGGGGGCCAGGCACAGTGGCTCATGCCTGTAATCCTACACTCTGGAAGGCCGAGGTTGGAGGGTGGCTTGAATTCAGGAGTTGAAGACCAGCCTGAGCAAGAGCAAGATCACATCTCTACTAAAAACAGAACAAAATAGCCGGGTGTTTTAGTGCCTGTGGTCCCAGCTACCGCTGATGGCCTTGAGGCTAGATCTACCCAGGGAAGAGAGTGGTGGAGTATAATCTCTTCACAGTTAACGTAATAGCTTGCTTGGCTCCCCAGTTGGCAGGGTTGAGTCCAGAGCAAGCCTCAATTTTGAAGTCAGGGGTTTCTGTTAACATAGCCTGAAATTTTAATAAGTGGTGATCTGGGATCCGTTTTGTTGCCCTTGTCTGGAGGAGCTCAGAGACCCAGTGGGAGGCTCTAACAGTAAGGGGAGCTCCCACAGTGAATTTAGCGGCCTCTGGTAAGAGTAAAGATAGGGAGGCTACCGCCCTCAAAGAGGCAGGGAGCCTGCTGCTGTGGGGTCTAGTTTTTTTGATAAATAGGCTACCAGTTGTAACAGTGGCCCCAATAGCTATTCCATGTCTCTAATGAGCATATAAAAAGAAGGTTCTCTGAAGGTGCAGTAGGCCCAGGGCCGGGGCTTGCAGTAAAGCCTTTTTCAATGGCTGAACAGCCCATTTTTGTTCAGGCCCCCATATTAGAGGTTCCTTATTGGTGTTTCCTTTTAGACTTTCATAAAGGGACTTAGCCAGAAGCCCATAATTAGGTGTCCAAATTCAGCAGAAGCCCATAAGTACTACAAGAGAGCTCAGGGGGGGCCAAGTGGTAGGTTCAGGTAAGCAAACTATAGGCCGGATGCACATCAGGGACAGCTCTCATGTGCCCAGGGTGAGAACAAACCCCAGGTAGGACACCTTAGACTGAGCAATTTGGGCTTTGGCATGAAACACCCCGTACCAACTGTCAGCCAGGAAACACAGGACCTGAATGGCTTGTTCCCACGCTTCCTCGAAGCTAGGGGACCAGGTCAAGAGGTCATCAACATGTTGAAGCACCACACCCTGATGGAGTTGGAAGTCATCTAGATTTTTTTTCCCAAGGCCTGGTCAAAAAGATGAGGGCTGTCCCAAAACCCTTGTGGCAACACGGTCAAGGTTCACTGGTGAGGCCTGCCATGTAGAGGAGTCCATTCAAAAGCCAATAAATTTTGGCAGTCAGGGTGAAGAGGGATTCAAAAGAAAGCATCCTTTAGGTCTAATATGCTGTAATGAGTAGTCTCTGGAGGAATGTTACCCAGTAATATATAAGGATTGGGCACCACAGGGTGCAAAGGCACCACTGCCTCATTGACTGCCCTTTAGTTTTGCACCAATGGATAAATACTGTCCTCTTTCTGGACAGGTAAAATAAGGGTGTTTCCAGGAGAGCAAGTTGGAATAAGCACATCGAAAACTAGGAATTTCCTGATAAGGATCTCAAGAATTGCCCAGGCCTTGGGTCACAAAGGATACTGATTAACACGGGGATAGCCCTGCTGTGGTCTGAGGTGGACCATAACCAGATGGGCAGTTTTAGCATGGCCTGGGGAACTGACATCCCAAACTACCACATGGAAATCTGCCTCCCAGTCCTGTTAATCTTGGCCTGAGCCCTCTGAATCTGTTAAGTGGCCTATGAGGCTGGGTTCCTCCTGAGGGTAGAAAGAAACTCTGCTCACAGTTTAGAAAGCAAGTCGCATCCCAGTATGTTGACAATACTAGCAGAAATTACTAGAAATGAATGTTCAATGATCATGTCCTCCCACAGACAAAGCAAACGGAGAGTAAAGAATTGCTCGATATGGACTCTGGAGACTCCAGTAACCACACAGGCTTGAGTGCCCAGTTTTCCGGAGTAGGTGAGGAGGACAGAGTAGGCAGCCCCAGTATCAATGAGAAAGTTTACTGATCTACCTGCCACCAGGATGGTTACCCTTGGCTCCAGTCCAGTAATAGTCATCTGCCAGGGGGCCAATGGGAGAGGGCTCCTTCATTATTGTTCCATGAGCCAGTCTGTGGACCAAGTCCCCTCCTGGGATGATTCCATAGGACAGAGTATGGCCCAGTGATAGCAGCAGTGACAAGGGGTCTTGGGTGGCCTATCCTTATTGGGGCAAGTCTTAGCCCAATGACCTTCCCATCAGCAGATGCAACAGAAAGTTCCCTTACTCTGGTGAGGGCTTTGGCTGCTGGTCCCAATGTGGGTACAAATGCTGCCATTAACTGTGCAGGCCTAGACTCCTTCCTCCATTCCTTTTTCTTAGCCTGAGACTCAAGCTCAGAGGTTCTGTCATAAAAACAAAATTAGCAGCAGCCACTATGTCATCCAGGGAGGTGGCAGGGTCCTGGACAAGCTTCTGGAGATATCTCCTAATATTTCGTGCTGCTTGGGTCAAAAACGTATCTTTTAATATCACCTGTCCCTCATAGGACTTAAGATCAAGAGTGCTGTACTTCTCTATTGCCTCCTGGAGCTGATCCAGGAAGGCTATGGGGTTTTCCTCGGCCACCTGTGTTCTGGTGGAGACCTTAGAATAATGGACTACCTTTTGCCTGGTGGCCTTGAGAGCAGCCTGGACACTTACTAAAAACTGTTCTCTCTCCCACATCTCTTCTGAGGAACTATTATTCCACCCTGGGTCAGTCACAGGCACCACTGTTTCACCCACTGGATATCTAGGATCTGAAAGGTGTAACCCAGTGGCAAACTTTTGTACCTCCATTAATACTCTGAATTTCTCAAAATCATTAAAAGTCTGGCTTACAGTAACATGCACATCTTCCCAAGCCAAGTCTTAGGCTAAACACAAATGATGGAATATCTCTATATTCTTATCAGGGTGATTGGTGCAGTTCTCCAGACCCTCTTTTATTTGTTTTAACTCCACTGAACTAAAGGCTTATGAAGCAGAGTTGGACCAGACTCCCCTGCTACTTCCACCAAGGGTACAAGCTGAGTCACCTCCCCCTTTCTAGGGACCCCTTCATAATGATTGGACCATGGAACCCAATGTCACCCAGGGCCTTCAGAAAGCATCCTACTTGTCCCCGTTAGAAAGAATGCACCCCAAAGGGGAGTTAAGAAGGATATTTGATCCCTTTGCACCCATCTAGAAAGTAAGGAGGAAAAGAGGGGAGCAGGCAAAGGGAAAGACTTTGCCAACAGGGGGCTGTTAGAGCTGGGTATCCCAGGTAATGACCCGGGCCATTTGGCCAAAGTATCAGTCCAGATGACTGCTTTCTAATTCATAGGAAGAGGGGCTGTGCATGACCCTCAAACTTATGTCCTCTTGTTTTTTTTCTTTTGAGCACCAAGACAATATCTCTTGGTATTACAAACTGGTTATCTGTAATAACACTGGTCATTGAGTGGCCAGCCATAGTAAAAAAGACATCTCCTAAACAAAGTTATCCAATTTGGAATGTTTTCATGGAACAGGAGGACCTTGTTGACCTAGACAGAGAAATCCGAGGCCCGGCACCAAAATGTCAAGGCATTCTGCTCTTAGTTCTTGGTGTGCTCTTGGCCAAAGAATGACCAGACACACCAAAATGTCAGGTCCAGCCACTTGGTGGACTGTTATCCTAGTTCTTTGGCTCCTTGCTTAGAAAAAAAAGAAAAAATTACAAGCAGGGCTGGTATAAAGGAGTGACCACAAGGAGGAAGCAGTTTCACACGAGTAACTATTTATTATAAAATAAAACTGGTCTTTCTCTGAAAGATAGGAGAGACAGACCGATGGACAGACTGACTCACTGACTTTCTGACTGACTCTCTGGGAATTCTTGAGTTGTTTCCTTTTATTGTCCTATTCTGGGGAAGAGCTTTCAGGAGGTATGGGATGGTATCAAATGATAAACAGGTGTTCTTAAGGTTCTATCTGGGTATGCAAAGTCCTTCTCTAAAAGCCCTACCTAGAAGGGGATGAACCACAATGTAGATTTAAGCTAATGACAGAATAATTAGTGTTAGGTCACTCTAGATCACTTTCCAAATCCTATCATGCCTAGGCTGGGGAATTCCCAGATTGGTTAAACTTTCCTTCCTTCCCCAGGTGTGGCAGTTGCTTGAGATAGGATTAAGGGTGGGGCAACAAGAAAGTGGAATCCCGCCCTTACCATCCTTCCCAGGTGAGGCAATTTCTTAGGCAGCACCAGAGCAGGGCACCCTTGTCTCTAGAAGAGCCAGGGATTCCATCTATCCACCCAACAGATCTACACACTACTCTTTGAGCAAACAACAGGAAATGAATCACTAAAATTTTAGCTTTTCTCTTCTTACCACTCTGCGGAAATCGTCACCTGTGAAACTATTACCCAAAACATAATTGATGATTATGGGGTATACTTATACAGCTCTTTTGTTCCCTTGTGAGTGGTCTATTTAGATGCCTGGGGAAATACCCTCAGCCTAGTCCCTTCTAAAATACAGAATGCCTGTAATAGATTGGGCTTAAGCTCATGTAATTTAATCAACAGATTTCTATCACATTCATTATAAATGGATTATATAAAACCATAGAATCTGGTCTTCCATATTTACCTACTCATTGTAAATATAAAGTGTAAATATTACCCATCTTTTGAATCACAAAACAAAATAACAGGGATTTTTTTTTTTTATTTTGATAACCTGAAAAGTTATTCCCACACAGTACATTAACACAGTAAACACATTCTCTAAACAGTTGATTGCAATTACTTACACCTGAAATCAATCAACACCATGTATTTTTGTGCCAAGTGTACCCAAAACAGTGGTTATCAAATTTGTGATCCCCAAACTAGCAGCAGTAGCAGCAACCAGGAATATGTTAGAAAGGTTAAATTCTGGAACCCCAGCTCAGACTTACTGAATCAGATACTCTGGATGTGGGGCCCGGTAATACATGTTGTAACAAGTTCTCCTGGGGATTTTGATTTTTGCTGGCCTAACACATGGCTTCTCAACTGAGCTACAGCATCGTATTGTATTATATGTTATATACAACTTCATGTAATAACATACACATACAGACATACACACACCTATAAACACACAGGTACACGTACACATGTACAATAAAGTAGAGAAAGAACTTTGTATTCAGTCCCATCCAGAGGCTTTTGCTTTTCTCTGGTGCTAGTACTGAGAAAGGATACTCTTCCAATCAAGAGGAAGAAATAAGGACTTGATTATCATGACAATATTCCCTGACTAACTTTAGTGAAGACTTCTTTCTAATCCCTCTTACAAGCATATTTTCTTTCTGTCATTACCTCTAATTCTTGGGGAAAACATTATCTCTTCCTTTGTGCATTGTCCTTGTCCTTGAAAAGCAGAGACTCACTGTTAGCTATTGCAGTATTTCATGTTGAGGCACCAGCCCAGTGCCCTGGATGCAGGAGAATGTTTCCCACAGCAGCTTACACAGGACAGGGCATAAAACTGATGTATAATTGTTTCCTCACCTACCAAATTATTCATCGAAGTCACTCTGCTCCCTAATAAATGAAAATGTTTGGCTCAAAACTATTTATCCAGACCATAGTCAAATCCAGTGGCCTCCCTAGCATTTCTGCTAATTCTGATGGACTCTATTCTCTCTGCCACATAAGACTCTGGCCTCCACAGAGTCAGTGCGGGGTCTGGATATTTTCATAGACTTAACCATGGACTTAACATAATATAATTTCTTTAGACTGTGAATATGGAAATCAATCTATTTCTTATCGTTTGATATCATTAATCATTAGTATGTTCCGTTATGTTTCTTACATGTTGGAAAATTTTCTTAATGCTAGAATAACATTTGTTCATATTAACTCCTTTATTCATTTATTTATCCATTTATTTGCCTCCTGTTTATTACATAAATACTGTCTTAATCCCCTTGGAATTTTCCATATAGTAGCAATAACTATCTAAGTATCATAGTTTGTTATAAGAATGTGTTGAATGTTATGAAGAAATATTATAATATGCTCAGAGAGTATACGATACAACTACCTTGGTCTATAGAGTCCGAACGGATTTCCCTGATAAATTGTTGTGTTTCAGCTGAAATGTGACAAAGATTAGGATTTAGAGAAATGACATGTGTCAGATACTTGGATCTACTCAACTATGTCAGACTTGAAGAAAAAATAATCCCTCTTCCTTTTGTTTAGTAAGCTAAGACATGATAACACTTCTTTCTTCTGTTGTAACCAGGTTCAAATATGCGATTAAAACACATTGTTTACAACCCGGGGGAACCTTGAAAACAGGTTTTGTAAAAGAAACCAGATACAAAAAAGACACATATTGTATGATTTCATGTATATGAATCCATAAAGATGAAAAGTAGATTAAAAGTTGCCAGAGAATGGAGAAGAAATGTTGATGGGTATTAAGTTTCTATGGGGCTGATGAAAATACCCTGCAATTAGATATGATGGATGCAGTATTCTGGATACACTAAAAAATCACTGAATTAAATAATTCAGATTATGTGAATGTATCGCAATAAACCTGTTATGAAGAAAAGGAAAAAGCCATTGCTGTTATTCTAGTAAATACTCCATAAAAATAATTTTATTAAAGTACAATTTAATGAACAAATTTATACATTCAATGTGGTTATCCCATTTTATAACCATACAGTGATTATGTCTCTTAAAGTTACAATGAGCTTGAAGACAGTCCTGCACAGTCCCGTTGCCTCACATGAGGTCTCAGAACCATAAATTCATTAGGCATGAAAGCTCACCAGTAAATTATCATGAAACCTGAATTTTCATGGGGAACATAGGTAAAGGAAAGGTCTGAGAGGGCAAGAGAAGGAGGAAGGGAGGAAACTATATATGAGGGCAGCTTTATAAACATCATAGAAGCTCACTGTTCCAGTGTCATAACCCAGAAACACCCCAACCCGACCCAGAGGCCTTTGCACACACTGAGCTAAGGGTGGGGAGTTGGTGGAGAGACGATAACCATTGCTCCCCTTTAAAGAAAATAGCAAAAACGCATCCTCAGAATCAATAATAATACTGGTATCTTGTGCCCAGGAATCTTTGCAGACTCCCAGAACCCAGCTGGAGGAGTGTGTCACATCCACTTCCCAGTAATGCCTGCCCGAGGTGAAGGCCTGAGCTCCCCATGCAGCAAAGCTCTCCGCTGTCTGGAGCTCCCAGGGTGCACTGGGACGGTCATCTCCAAATATCACACTTCTCAGGTCCTCAGAAAGGCAGATATAGCAACTGGCCATTTCCATACTCAGAGGATTGTCCACTGCAAAAAGAAACAAAGATCAGATCAGCAAGTGCCCTGAGAGGCAGAGGATTTCTGCCCAATTAGTCACTTCATTTGCTTCTCCTTCAAGAAAATATGGAATAAAAAGAGCAAAGAGAGTTCAGACTCACGAATCTGTGAAGATCAAGGCTTATGACCACCCCTACAACACACAATATTCCTTCTCATAGAAAAAAACCTGGCCATATCACTGTGTGAAGCAGTGATTTAATGTGTACCTTTGAATAGTTTGTTTCAGGACACACCTAAAACTTTCTTTTTCCTTAGTAGAAATCTCCTCTTGTGTTGTCTTGAATACCGTCAATAAACAGACATGCATTTGCTAGGATGCAGGTATTTATTAAGATATAAACTGTTCTGGATTACTCTAAGGTATCAAGACAAGTCCCCAACTCTAGGGAGATGGAAGGTGAGAAAAGACAGAGGAAAGAGGGAGAAAGAGAGGGAAACTTATAGTACTCTAAAAGAGCCAGCCATTCTGAAATCATATACAGTCATGGACCACATATATGATGGTGGTCCCCTAAGATTATTGTACTGTATTTTACTGTACCTTTTCTTTGTTTTGATATGTTTAGTTACACAAGTACTTGCCATTGTGTTACAATTGAATGGTACTCAGTACAGTAACATACTATAGAAGTTTGTAGCCTAGGAGCAATACACAGTACCACACAGCCTAGGTGCAGTAGGCTATGCCATCTAGGTTTGTATAAGCACACTCTATGCTATTTGTAAAGAAAAGAAACTGACTAATGATGCATTTCCTAGAACTTATTCCTGTCATTAAAGGACACATGTTTCTAAAGAATGTCTCCTCTGTTCCTAAGACTCAGTAGATCATTCCCTGTAAACTAGACTTTTTCCCCTAAAGGTGAATGGATGTGTAGGATTTACTATAACAACAGGAGGGAGATCTTAGACTGACATGTGCATTTTAACAAACCAGGTCTGTCCATGATGTTCATGCTCTGTGTTCTTCCATTACATCATTATTTTGGAAACACACACTTGATATTTTCAGAACTCCACCCAATAAATTCACAAAGCAAGGAAAAAATCACAATATAGATTTTAGATAATGGGCCCCAATAGAGGATTTCAACTTAAAGAAAGTGGACCAAAAATGTTTTTGCATTACGCTTTTAATAACAGTAAAATGAAGTTATATTAGAATAGACAAAACTTAGAAGACAGTAAAGTAAAGTTGATTTGCTTCAACTGAGAAGGGCTCCCCAGCACATGGAGTTCCCAGACTTGCAGTCGGGTCCCTGGCTCACCCCTGCTCATCTGTGGCCAGTGAGAAAGAGAGGCCTGACAGGGAAAGAGAAGGAGCCATCAGGGTACTTCCATATGAGGGAACTCTTGGCAACATTCAAAAAGCTCACACTTCCACTCTCCAAATCAAGAAACACACCAACCCGGCCCAGAGGTTTCTCCACATAGTGAGGAACCATCGGGGAGGTGGTGAAGAGAGTGTAGTGATTATCCTCCTTCACACATAAAAGAAGAAATATGTCCTTAGACTGCAGCAAGGTGCCATTCTTCCTTATCCAGGAATCTTTACAGACTCCTACAGCCCAGTCCGTAGAGTCGTCTACATCCATCTCCCAGTAATGCTTCCCAGAGGTGAAGGCCTGGACTCCCCTCATAGCAAAGCAGTTAGATCCATTAGAATTCAAAGATGCATCTTCATAATGAGGTCTAAGTATCAAGCTTCTTACATCATCAAACAGCCTGATATTGTGATGGTTTATTTCATTATGGAAGGAAATCTCCACTGTGAAAAGAAGAGAACAGTCTAGTCACAATCAGTTTTTCATTGAAATACAGGAGATGGGAGCACTGACATGGAGTCTCAGTGGAAAACAACAGGTGAAATTGCTATAAAAATTTCTGCCTGGAAAAGCACTGAATTCAAAGGCTTCCAGAATATTTGCAGAAGTAAGTACCTAACCCAAGGAAAACAATTCCTAAAAACTCAGGAACTACAAAGGGGAAGGAGGCGATGCCTACTTTGGTTGGCAGCTTTTCCTGACACCTGAAGAACTGGAAGCCTGTGCATGCAGCCAAGTCCACCACAACACAAGTTACCTCCACTGCCCTTTCTCTTTCGGGGCAGAGAAGTGGGGGACCAGAGCATTTCTTAGCTCTAAATAGGACATTAGCACCTTGCCAGGGATATTGTACTCTGCCAGTTCAGCCAGCAAGTTGATACTTAAGATGAAGAGAAAATCTGAATATACATTATTGGAAGTGACTTCCTTCTAAGCATTATCTGGCTTTTATGCCTGATTCAGGCCTAGTCATCATTTTCCTGTTGGACTAACTGTGGTCTATCACGGAGTTCTGTATAAAGCCTCATTAACCACCCAATCACTTTATTGTTGTTCATAAGTTCTCAGTTTTTATGTTTACCTATAGAGAATCATTCATGTCTTTTTAATTATTCCAGTTAGGCTGGGCGCGGTGGCTCAGGCCTGTAATCCCAGCACTCTGGGAGGCTGAGGCCGGTGGATCCTTTGAGCTCAGGAGTTTGAGACCAGAGTGAGCAAGAGCAAGACCTCTGTCTCTAATAAAAGTAGAAGGAAATTAGCTGGACAACTAAAAATAAATAAAAAAAATTAGCCGAGCATGGTGATGCATGCCTGTAGTCCCAGCTACTTGGGAGGCTGAGGCAGAAGGATTGCTTGAGCCCAGGAGTTTGGGATTGCTGTGAGCTAGGTTGATGCCAGGGCACTCTAGCCTGGGCAACAAAATGAAACTCTGTCTAAAAAAATAAAATAAAATAAAATAACAAATTAAAAAATTTATATCAATTCAAGTGAACATTACTACAAATTCAATTACTATGAACCTTTAACTGGAATATATTTAAAAATAAAAGGCTAGCAATTCTACCACAATAATTCACTGCACTTAATTTGAATGGGCACTGCCCTGAGTTAATAATCAGTTCTGTATGACTCAAGGAACTCTTAGTGTATCAGAGAATGGTTCTATGTTCCATGGAGTCTTTTTGTGTGTGTGGGTTTCTTTTTTCTACCCGGTTTGTTACTGGGCTGAATCTCATTACCTTTCACCAACTTTCATTTAGTTATGTCCACATGATGCTAGTACAACTGTGACTATAGAAGCCTATTCACAGGCTGTTCTCCTCTCAATGACAGATCATTGCAGGGGGACAGCTGGCCCATAGGAAACCATTGTTGAAGACACTGCAAGGTGGTCCCTCCGATGGGCTGACACTCACCTCGGAAGCAGTTGAGCCTGTCCAGCAGTCCGGTGATGGGCACTGCACTGAGCTCTGGCTTCACAGGCGGGGGCAGGTGCTTGTGCATGGACTCACTCCTGCAAGGAGGCAGGTTCAGTCAGTTAATCTGTCCGATGTCCGTGTTTAAGTAATAACAGATTCCAACTGGGACTGCTCCATCAAATCCCGTTTCTGACATTGCAGTGTACACAATCCTGGGATGGACTGGGGCTTTTTTAGGAAATCTTTCTTAGTCTTCTGTTTCCACCCTTGCCTCAAAAGAATTACTTGCCTCTTTCTGCTACTATCTGTAACTGGGTGGCTTGTTTAGCTCTGTATGTTTGTGACTCTGAATCCTAAAAACACAGGCCACTGTATTCTAGTAACATCTCTACTCAGCCCTTCAACACATAACCCCTGAGTCACAGGAGAGGGAAGAGGGACACTAACTTGTGATACAAAGGCATAGAAAAAATGTCAAACATAGCACACAAACACACTCACGGACATGCACTCACACACCAGTGATTTAATTTGTTAAAAAATTATGTTTTCACTTTGTGAGAAAACACTAGACCTGTGTAACAGCCCTCCCTGGTGCCCCTGCTCATACTGAAGGTGAAACGTACCTTGTCAGTATATCTCCGAAATCCTATAAAGAAAAAAAGGAAAGTTTAGACAACTTCAGATATTAGTTATTCTTCCCATCCAGGCTTTAGGGCATGGGAAAGTTTAGAAAAGTATCAAACCTATCACCTCAAACTTCCTTATATTAATAAATGCATTTTTTTCTCTAGGTATTATTTTCCCAGTGAAACACAGTGACAGAATCTAAATTCTTGACAGATTCAGAACCCTGAGTTGGAATGAAGAGAAAGACATCAGCAGTGACTGCATTGCTGCAAAACACCAGCCTCTGCAACTGGTCTTTCCCAGGGCTTGTCCCAAAGAGCAGGGAGCCTCAAATTAAGGGCATTTCACACCTAGGACTTCCAAAAAGGAGGAGGAAGTAGATGTCAGCTTTTCCCAAATTTCTATTCATTGCCCAATGGAGACAAAAATTAAATTTCCATGAGAACTTGTTCTCTCCGGGTTTTTAGAGAAGTCAACTGGGTAAGGCAGACTTTAGAAGGAAATATTTCTTGGGGAATTTACTTGCACAGTTCCATAAATCTTAGCGTTAATGATACATTACCAGGTACAGTTTCTGTCTATTATACTTAAGTGGGAAAGACCCTCAGCATAGATGCCAGAGATGAAGAAAAATGTCTTTGGTACTGAAGAATTAGTGAAGGGCAGAGATGTAAATAGCAGCTAAGATAAAATCTTTCAGTTCTTACCTGGAGCAGCTCCACATCTGGTTTCTGGCACATTTCCACCAGTGTCCTATACATTTCTTTTAGTTGTTTCCTCTTTTCATCCTTTTTGGCTGCACTTGTATTAAGTTGCTGAAAAATCTCTTGGCTTTCCTTTCTCAGTCTCTCTATATGTTGTTTCTCTTCCTCTTGGAGAGCTGGAGGCAGCTTCCTATACTCTTCCCTGATGATCCTTTCCCGTAGAGACACATAGCCCTGCAGGGACAGGGGTTTCTCAGATCACATACACAGGCCAGCTCAGCCTCCTCCACTTAAACTTCATCAATTTCTCTCTGAATCACGTTCTCTACTAATCAGCTACATGCACCCTAATTCTCGTCCTCCCATTTCTTAGAACCCACACATTCATCCAGCTCCTTCCTTCACTTATTTTTCGTTCTTTCTTAAAAACATGAAGAGATAAACCAGCCCTTCCTTCAACATTCATCTAATTCATAAATTCCTGAAAAACTGATGCATTTCAGGCTTAAAATATTTTATATGTATCCTCACAGACCTGAAATACCACCTGAAAACAACTGAAGTTTCTGATTGATTGTTAAATCATTGTACCTAATATATCTGATCTTTGTTACTAAATGAGTCTCTAGTCTCAAACCTCCTTAATTGACAGTCTCAACAATCAGTCTTAGCAGAAAAACTGTCCATACGTTATATTCAGGATAGAAAGCCCTCACACAAAGGGTATCTTAGGAAAATGTTCCGCCAAGCCCTCAAACTGACTTCTATCCTGCTTTCTTTCTTCCTGCGATCTAAGGTCACAGGCACCATAGTGCCCTGTCATTCTAAGAACACTAAT
The DNA here is from genome assembly GCF_041146395.1 of Eulemur rufifrons. Classification (NCBI taxonomy): domain Eukaryota; kingdom Metazoa; phylum Chordata; class Mammalia; order Primates; family Lemuridae; genus Eulemur; species Eulemur rufifrons. The sequence continues at coordinate 40,299,447 of NC_090988.1, forward strand.
CCCCGTGCCATTGTGTCAATCTTCCCAATATTTATCTGTTCATTCTCTCACTCCCCCTAGTCTTTCCCTGCAATTTTCCTCAGCTTTTCACCATGTTCAGTTTTCTCCTACTCAAACCTGCAGCATCAGGTGGCCCCCGTGCTGTCCCTGAGTTCACCCTCATAGACACACTTCTTAAAGGACTGTTCACACCCCCTTTCTTCCCTCTGCCCATCACTGAGTTCAGCATTATGAAATGCCTTCAGCCCCAATTATATACCCTTTAATTTATACAGTTCACCTCATACAGAAATCTCTGCCTGAAATAACCATAGATTTCAAACACTTGTACTTCAGCATTCAGATGATATTAAATTTATCTGGAGAATCATTTCCTGAACACCTGAACAATTATTTTAAAAAATTTGAATTGTTTCTCCTGTGAATACACATATCACAGAATCTTGTGTCTTAGGAAAATTTCAGTTCAAGTACTTAAAGGATATTTTCTAGCCTGTTGGTCTCAAACTGGTTGTCAGGGAGCAATGTTCTCCATACTCACCATCCACGGGAGGATTAGCATCTTTTCCTCATGTAGATTTCTATGATTTTCTTGGATCTTTCTCCATAAAGAACTCATCTGCTTTAAAATCTTCTCCTGCAAAGGAACAATACATTTGAGCAGCAGAGAAGGAAATACCATAGATTTCAGACCCTGACCGGTGTAGAGAGGCAAGGGATGTTACACAGAAGTACATTAAAGAGGGTGGGACAGTCAAATGTTGTACTGCTTGTCCTTGATCATAATTATCAATTCTGAGAGATTTCAGAATGTGGAATAATGCAGGAAACTGGCAAGAAGATTTCATGTAATGTGGCTCATTTTCAGTGAAGCATCCTGCTTCAGAACTTGCCTCTCCTGATGCCAGTGCCCGGCTTTTGCAGTGTACTGACTTTCCATTTATGTGCCCAGTATTTTAATTATGTTTCCAAAATAAGTCTCTGAGTGCTTGTAGTTTCGGTAACTTTACTGTGCCTTAAGCATGATACAATATATTAATACTCAAAAAAGAAAAATGACCATTAATTTAATCACCCTCCCTTTGGGTACAGATTCCATGAAGGCAGGTACACTTGCATACTGTTCACAATTTCATCATTCATACCTAAAGTAGTATCTGAAACTCCGTGAAGAGTGGAGTGACCATCCTCATGATCCTCAGCTTCCTTCCAGTCTCTTAACTCTACTACCTACCCATTGTGAATGTGCTCTCAGAGGCATCACTTACCCGGTGGTCCTCAGCTGCCACTTCAGTTGGACAGTGTCTGTGAGCCCCATGGTCCTGGGAGTTAGAGCAGAGCAAACACAGCAGGCTCTTGTCCACTTCACAGAACATCTTCTTCTTCTCCTTGTGGGTCCCACACATTTGCTCCTCAGAGCACAGGAATTGCAAGAGGCTGGCTTTTTTAGCAATGGACACTAGATTCTTGAGAACAATATTGGTTTTGAAGTCTTTCTGCTGTGATGGCTTCCTACACTCTGGGCAAGATCCATGAGTCTGGGCTTCTTCCCAGAAGAGGCAGAGGCAGGGCCTGCAAAAGCTGTGGCCACAGCCTATGGTGACTGGGTCTAAAAGGTAGTTGAGGCAGACGGGACAGGTGAGTTCTGTCTGGAAGACTTGTGTGATTTCTGAGTCCATTTTCCTGAGAGAAGAAAATCAGAAGAATTTAATCTTCTGCCTTGGAGAGACAAATATCTAAGTAATTTTGAATCAGGTTGTGATTTAAAAATATTTTTCACTTTGGAGCACAAGAGTCGTCCGTTTACAGATGACAGTGATAGAATACTAAGACAAAAAGAAAGATCACGCGCTGTAGAGTGATCTGTATGTGGTCTTATCAACACACATCCACCTCCCCAAACTCCTTTTTCCTGTGTAAAAGAACTTCAGATATTGGGAGGTGTTAGCATCCTCCAAATTGCTTGGGCTTCAAAGATTTAGCCAACGTGCATATCCGAGGGGTGAGCGCTGAGTGGTCTGGAATTCAGTCACACTGTTACCTGCCAGAGATTGGTTTAGGGAAGGGCAGCTAATGAAACTTATCCACTCATTGTTTTTTTTTTTTTTTAATTATTACAATCATCTTAATCTGACTTTTCTGAAAGCATGCTTTTTGTCAGTGATGAAGCAGAACTATTCGTACCTCTGACCAAAATTAAAATGAGTTCGGTTTCCATCTCTAAAATAACCCTGGCAATCCAAGCAACTATTGTTCTCTAAGCAGCTATGTGAATTCAATCAACAAGCATTTTCTGGTTATGGTTACTACTCCAGGAATTTTTTGTCCTTTTGACATATAGCGGTTAATACAACATCTTTATGAGAGAGACAAAAGTTAAAACAAAACAGTTGATAAAATGCAGAAATGTACAAAAGGACATTATCTGTATGTCTTCTGTCTGTCACTATGATCCAGAAAATGTTTTGATTGCAACCATTGACAAAAATGCATGAAAAATGTGCATATGCAAGAGTTACTCACAAAATCAAATGTTCCCCCTTAATATCTTTTGTTATCTCAAACCACCACTCAGAATCAATTTCTAAATACAAAACTGTTACTAGAATTTAAGTTTGTAAAACTTCATATAAAATCTTTCTATAGAAATATTCAGTTAATCCTTCAACCACAAGGATGGAACTGCCATGCTCCACTACACATGGGTTTTTTCAACCAAACACGGATCCAAAACACTGTATTCATGGTAGAAGGAACCCCGGTATATGGAGGCCCAACTTTTGATGTACTCAAGTTCTGCCCTGAGAACAGTGTGGGACCAGGGAGAAGGGCACCCGGAACGAATCCTCTGCCTGCAGCAAGGCACAACTGCGCTGAGCTTTTACAGTTTTGCTCCCCTGTGCTTTTTATCAACACTCCCGAATTAAAAAATAAAAGGAAAAAAATTAAGGAGAAGAGCATAGCATTATTTTCTACTGCTTTTGAAAGTATTTTCAAAAATCGAGTCCTCATTTCCACACTATAACGATATCCTGTCCCTCTCTGACTTTTCTACATGCTTGCCAGTGAGGCTTTTCTGCAGGACCACTCATTTTTCCTTTCTTTACATAAGACTGAGGTTTCTGTAGAGATATTTACAAACACTCAAGAATAAGTTTTCACGAAATCATTCCATGATTTATCCACTTACATACAGCTAAATATTCCCTTTACTGTGCATACATTACTATGTGTATGGTAGAATGCAATATATTTATGCAACTAAACTATGGTAAAATACCCAAAACTCCTTTATAGAATCCACCCTAAATAAAAAATTACAGAACTTTGTACATAGAAACTACGTTCTGGGTCTTTATAATGTAAAGAAACAAGGAATATATCAAGTTATAGACCAAAATGGATCCTTAAATTAATTCCTAAAATATGTAGCAAGAGAGATGACCTAATAGTTTGTAAACAGGTTAAAAGAAATTAAGTGACTTTTAAAACATGGCAAATGGATCATTTCTTTAAAAAGCTCATAGTTTACGGATATATTAAAGTTCAGACAATTGTTTTTTTTTCCTTGTGGGGGGGCAGGGGAAGGAGCAGAAACTCCACTTCTGTTAATTGTGTACTCACGTGAAAAATATATGAAGGTTTTCACCAATGTTTGCTGTAGAAGTAATAATATGAAGTCAGTTCAGGGACCAGGACCTCAAAGTGTGGTGGTGGTAGGTTTCAGAAGTCTCCTCAGTGAGCTCCAAAGACACTCTGTGAGTTCTGGAGAGGAATGAGCTGGGCTCCTGGAGTGTCTGTCCTTTTATGAGTCCCTGAAGACCACACCCACCTCTTTCCAGTGATAGCATTTGGGTGGTCTTGAGGTGGGTGTGAGTGTAGATGATTAAGTTTCTTCAAAACAGGAAAGTGTTGATTTAACACCTTTGACTAATCCCTATTAACCTTCACAAACATTATCTCATCAACAGCCACTAATTTCATAGCAAATAAACTGATGCAGACTTTATATCAAAATTTGGGGGGATTAAAGACATTTACTTTTATTTTATTTTATTTATTTATTTATTTGACATAGAGACTTGCTCTGTCACCCTGGGTAGAGTGCAGTGGCCTCATGATGGCTCACTGCAACCTCAAACTCCTGGGCTCGAAGGATCCTCCTGCCTCAGCCTCCAGAGTAACTGGGACTACAGGCACATGCCTCCATGCCTGGGTAGTTTTTGTATTTTTAGTAGAGAGGGCCACTCACTCTTGCTCAGGCTGATATCTAAATCCTGACCTCAAGCCATAGTCCCACCTAATCCTCCCAGAGTGCTAAGATAACAGGCGTGAGATTCAAACAATTTTACTTTTAACTTAAAAAAAGGTAGAGGATTTTATCAGTTAATCATTTCAGCAAATGTTTTTGAAAACTTTGAAATATATTGTCTAATGTTTAATTATATTCTGTCATGTAGGGGTGATTTATATTATTTATTGCTTTATTTTTATATTTTAATGTAAGCATTTAATGTAAGAACACTGTTGTCTCACACTCCAGAATGGGGGCCTCATGCAGAACACAGAATTCTCTCCTATATGCCCTGATGCTGCCCAAGCCAGCTCTGGAGCAACAGCAGAAAAAAGCCAGGAAGTGCCACATCAGGGACCCCTGGGTTAGGGTAGCATAAAACATGCTGAACTCAGGTAAATTGGAATTTATTTCCACTTGAGAAAGTAATGATGTCAAGGTTACAACTCAATATATTTATTCCACTGCCTAGGTGCCATGTGGGACCCTTGAGAAAAATCTTCTTCCTAGTTACCATTGGCTCAAGATATCCTTCATGCAGTCATGGAAAACCAAGCTGTGAATTCTGGAGAAGCATCTCAGACCCTGTGCGGACAGGAGTCCTTAGAGAACCACCTTGGCTATGCAGAGACCACTGGGCCCAGCAGCAGTCTGAGCTGGGTGAGAGACAGACCAAGGTCCTGAGGAGCATCAGGAACTTCCAGGGAGCAGGGAAGGAAGGAGATCTACATTCCAGGATTCCCCCTATATCGCTAGAAGAAGCTCAGCAGCCACAAGGCCAGTATTCCTTTGCCTGATTCCTCTGGGATCAGGGAGTTTCTCATCCAGGGATAGGAAAGGAGATGGCATTTGGTTCTACAGGCAGACGGCAGCGACTCAGCAAGAAGGTGTCCCTGTGAGAAGGTGACCCAGTCAAGCTGAAGCCTATGTTCACTGGGCCTGGTGTGGGTAAAGCAGAGTATATATTAATCCTTCTAGGAACCACAAGCTCCCCAGATTCTCATGAGTCTATCACCAGTGCACAGAACCCCTTACATGGAGGAGGAGTGGGCCCAGGGAATTCTGGAAGAAGGGAAGTGAGAAACTAGTAGTTACAGGAGGAGACTTTTTCTTTCCAGGTCACTGGACAGAATATTCTCTCTTCTTAACTTCAGAAATAAGCAATGGAGGGTCAGAGTGTTGCCTGTGGCCTGGCCCAAAGACAGTAGAATACATCTCTTTGGTCTCTATATATCAGTGATGTTTAATTTCACTACTGCAAAAAAGGTTTTGGTTCATTTCACATGGAGGCCCATCTACCTAGTGTGCTTAACTGACTGTACTTATTATGAGACTATACTTCTCATAAATAAGTCACTCTCGTCGTTTAGGCCAGCCTTCAGATTTCTCTACTCGCATTTATTCTCCTTCATATCAGAGCCTTCATGGCGGAGAATGAAAGGCAAGTATGGTGTGGGGAAAGGACACGTTTGGCTTAAGTTATTTTCAAACACTTCTCTCTTCCTCAAATAGCCACCTGTCTGGTTTTCTAGCCTCATTGAAGTATCTGCCCAAATATGACCTTCCACACTGTATCTTTTTTGATTACTGTATTTATTAATAAAATTCAATTTTGTCAAATTGTCAAAGATACTTTCCTTATTTCCCTTTTCTTCTCTATTTTTCTCCAAAGCCCGTATCACAATGTATCACACTATCAAAATTTTATCTTTTGACATCTGGATTGTCTGTCTCCCCCAACAACCTCATGAGAACCTTGGGTACAAGGAGTCTGTCTGTGTTTCTTATTTCTGTCTTGGCTGAGAACAGTTCCTAAGGCACAGTAGGCATTTGATATTTTAAAGAAAAAAATCATAAATTATATCCTTAAGGATATCTCCCTTAAAGAGTCAAGATGATTTTTAATATAAATAATACATAATAATATCTATCTTTGTGATTTGAAAGGGCCCATTTAGATTCCTTTTCTAGTGGTTAGGAGTGCCTTTAATATTGCTTGCTTCTACATTTGCATCAGGAAATCTTTATTTCTATGAGAATGTATATGTACTTTAATTTCATCACTTCTGTTAGTAGCTTCAAATTATGTTTTTAAATTTATAAATGTAAAATGCCGTTTCCTCAGTTATGCATTTAGGCCTCATCTTGAACTAACCTATGCTACATTTCCACCTATATCTCTCAGTGTAGTCTCCCTCACTATCTGTGTATTAAGTGATATGAACTTTGTGGAATCCCAACAGCCTCATGATTTCTTTAGTTCCTAGTCTCCACCTCTGAGAATGACCTACCTAATATTTCCATGAGTTTCCAATTTCAATTTGTTCTCCCCACCCCCGCAATTTGTTTTTTATCATCAAAATAATCTGAGAATTTCTTCCTAATCTTTCAGCTAATGTTCAACTTCTGTGGAACACTGTGTCTGTATCACCCACTAATTATTGTCTTCCATGGTGACGGGTCATTTTCTTATACCTTTTCAGGGTTTATATTGTTTCCCAGGTATTAAAATTTTTTATCTGGCTATTTTGATTGTTTTAAGAGATTCTAACAAAGGGACATGCTTCTCTGTTAAAATGGTTAGATGGACCCCTTCTCATATTGGTCAGCTACTCACAGAAGCCAACATACATGATTGTAGCTCAAGTTCTGATTGCATAATCACTATGTGTCCTAAGTTGGTGTTGAAGGACACAGAATCCTTTGCCTCTTTTTTATGTTCTATTGTTCTGGTTTCTCTCTTTAGATTATTTTCCTATTTATAGCCCACAGAGAACTCATTTGCTTCTGAAGATTCTGTCGCAAAGGAAGCACTAATGTGAGCATCAGAGAAATTGATACTGCAAATTTCACATCCCAAAACATGGAAAGGGACAAGGAATATGAGAAAAATCAGCACCAAAGTAGGCAAAAAGCCAGTGCATTTTGGCCGGGTGCGGTGGCTCACGCCTGTAATCCTAGCACTCTGGGAGGCCGAGGTGGGCGGATCGTTTGAGCTCAGGAGTTCGAGACCAGCCTGAGCAAGAGCGAGACCCCATCTCTACTAAAAATAGAAAGAAATTATATGGACAGCTAAAAATATATATAGAAAAAATTAGCCGGGCATGGTGGTGCATGCCTGTAGTCCCAGCTACTCGGGAGGCTGAGACAGGAGGATCGCTTGAGCTCAGGAGTTTGAGGTTGCTGTGAGCTAGGCTGATGCCACGGCACTCACTCTAGCCTGGGCAACAGAGTGAGACTCTGTCTCAAAAAAAAAAAAAAAAAAAAAGCCAGTGCATTTTCATTGTTAAGCCTAATCGTCAAATCTGGTGTCTTTTGGACTTTTACAAACACAGAATAAATTTATATAATTAGAAAGGATCTTCCATCCTGGAAGAAACTAACCTTTGAACTTTACGTTACCTGACCAAACTTCATATGTGACACTTTTCTCAATTTTAGTTGTCCTGGTGCTATTTCTTATCCCTCTCTGCAATGCTATTATTTTAGCTGTAAGACAGTATCTCTAAATAGACTTAATTTAATTAAGAGTTTTGCCATTTTGGATGTAGTGGGTAGTACTGTCATTGAAATTAATAGATTTGTCCATATTTGTCTTAAGCTGAATAATTACAAAATCAACCACAATCAACATCATCATCATCAACAACACAAGGTGTAAGATTTTAACCTGTAAAAATGTAAGTTTTATGAGACTGAGAATATCTTCAATAATGTATGCAAATAAATAATTTAGGCAAGTGTCTGATACATAGTGCTCAGTAAATAAATTCTGCTCTATTTGTTACATGAATTATCTTCCCTTTTTTTTTTTCACAATCTCTCTGGCAGGGATCAAGTTCAGACTTCTCTCACAGCCACGCCTTAGCTGGTATTCCTCAGCAGTCCAGTCTGCAAAACGTGTCTGTCAGCCACGCGCTCCTTAGACTTACAGCACAGCAAACACAGCAGGTGCTTAGCAACCTCATGGAAGTCCTTTGTTTTCCTGTTTATCCCATTTATTAATAATTGTTCTTCAGAGCTTGGAAAATGGTAGGGTCTTCCCCACTGACCAAGGAACACCTGCGTCTTCAACACAATGTGGTTTTAAAGTCCATTGGATGTGATGTTTCCCTACATACCAATAGAGCAAGGAAAACATTGAGCTTCCTCAGCAGATACAGAGACAGGACCTGCAAATCTGTGCCCATAGTCTACAGTTACTGCGTCTATGAAATAATTCATACAGATTGAGCAGGTGAATTCATTCTGGAAGGTATTGGAAGCCATGTTTCTGAGGAGAAAAGAAAAGAAAAATTTTGTTGTCTTGAGACTTGAAGTGTATTTTCAAAACTATCGATGATACAGGAAAACATGTGAATGACTTTCTTCCTGTTGGTACCAAGCTACTTCCTGCACAGAGCAGGACAGGTTATGGATCCCACAGGAAAGAAAGAAGACACTGAGGAACAACAAGAATACTCACACCTTTCCACTGTGATCTAGCTCCCTAGGACAACACCAGTTTTGTTTATTTACATTTCCTCCTCTAAATGGACATGACAATAAGTATTTCAGGTCCAATCCCCAGTCACAGACAGTGGGCCATGTTTCACCTGAAACAGCCATACGTAGCCCTTTGCTAGTGATCGGCTATATGGCCATTTGACTCTATTTGGCCAATAAGGTATCAGAGAAAAATTATTGGGAGGATTTTGTGAAAGGTTTCTTTGCTCAAGGAAAGAAACATTTAGAAGAGACATTGAACAGATTTTGAATGAGATGCATAGAATTGTCATTTTGTGACAATGATTAATAACATATTCAGGCAAGTGTTACCAATGTATGTAAAAACTAATGTATAAAAAAAGGACCTGCTCAAGGATCACTTGTCAGTGAGTTAAGTTTGTTGCTTTCAACCACCATCAAGTAATATGTTAAAAATATTTATTTAAGTTAAAATACAAACTATTGCTTCCTATAAATTGTGGCTAAATATTTTCTTTTATTGTTTCATTGTTTTTGTTTTGTTTTGTTTGTTTGTTTTGAGAAAGAGTATTGCTCTATTGCTCTGTAGCCTGGGCTAGAGGGCTGTGGCGTCAGCCTAGCTCTTAGTGACCTCAAACATTGGGCTAAAGTGATCCTCCTGCCTCAGCCTCCCAAGTAGCTGGGACTACAGGTGAGCACCATCATGCCTGGCTCATTTTTTCTATTTTTTAGTAGAGACAGAGGTCTCTCTCTTGCTCAGGGTGGTCTCAAATTCCTGACCTCAATGAATCCTCCTGCCTTGGCCTCCCAGAGTGCGAGGATTACAGGTATGAGCCACCTGGCCCAGCCTGTTTTTTCTTGTAATTATCTGGTTACTGTTATCTTCCCTAGTCCATGAAAACTTGAACAGGAGAGGATGCATATTTCCAAGGCAGGAAATTTATTGTTTGATCTAGAGAATATATGAGGTAAGCAATTGGTTTATTGCATAAGTATAAACACAGTTTTCGGATGCCTCTTTGAAAAATGAGTAGCAATGAGGTGAGGTGAGGACACTGACAGATATATTTGCAAAATAAAAGTTTGTGAGAGGGGATTTATAGACTTCTGATTGATGCCCATAAAATATTCCTTTATATGAAACATAAATCCATTTAATTCCAAAAGGCAAAGATGATAATTTTAAGGACGTGGGGATAGTGTAGATTATCTGTTACGTAGAAAGGTTTAGAAAGTTGCCATGAATTCATTATGAATATAATCATTTCAGGATTGATACCATTAATGATCACAATACTTAAATAAGAATAGCAAAAACTAATATTATTTTTAGACATTGGAATAACTTCTGTTATTTGGATGATCCATTTAATCTTCTTAGCAATACTATTACCTCACTTTCTATTCCTACAGACACTTTACAATCAGGGAACAATGTATATGATAATATTTCTGTACTCAGTGGTTCAGATTTAGCACATGATATAAAAAAGTAAAAAAGAAGAAAGGAAATTGTTATGGAGAAATGTGTGATGTACTATGGAAAGAGAAGACAGAATCACCTACTGCTTTACTTTTGGTTACACAAACATGCTATACACACAGGAGCACACTTAAGTCTCACAAACAAATTTAATTGTTAAAGTGGTCTGTCATATTTCATGAAGAATATTTTTTTTGCACACATTCTATCTTACTTTTTAACTGACAGGTAAAATTGTATGCATTTAATTTTTTTTGATGAAATTTCAACTAAACTTTGTACGGTTTGCTCAGTTCTTACCTACTGTCTCCATTTTGAAAATTTCAAAGCAAGTGAATTGCTCTTCTAGAGCACCCTGATGCATTCAAGAAATTAAAAATAACATAAAAGACCAACAATCTGCCCATAATTCAATCAGACTCATAATCTAGAATTCTTTATTCTGTGAAAAAATGTGCATCTCAAATCAAAAGATTGTCAGCAGCAAATGAAAGTGTGTTTTAAAATAAATGCACGTGGCTACAATATAGAGTTCTCATTTTCATGGTAGGTGAATGCTGACAGCCTTCCCATGTCTACAAATTCCTCATATTCAAGAGTACAAACTTTCTATAGCTCTATCAAGTATGAAAACCCTTTAAAATCCAAGTCTGAAAACTAACATCCAAGTTGAAAACTCAAGAGACAGCATTTTAAACACTCAACAATTAATGTTTCTTGAGTAATTCAATGCATTAAATAAAACATCATTTCATACAGAACTGTTACATAAATACATAGAAGAATATGTACATATTGATACCATAATATGAGCAGCTTGAAAGGCATGGAAAGATGCATTAGGAAATATGGCAAAATAATACAATTAGTATGTTTTTATTGCACCAGCTAAAAATCACAACTACTTGATAGCAGTTATCTTCTGATCCTTCACAGTAAACATGAATAATTAAGTCATACACAAACAATAGAAAAAAATTATTGCTAAAATATGTAGAAAGAAGAGATACGGCATCTATATTGCTAAAAACATCACTTAAGCAAATTAAATTTAACTGAGTTTCATTCAGCAAAGAAAGATTTGTGAATCAGGCAGCCCCCAAACCAGAAAATGTTTAGAGAGACTGTCGTCTTGTGGTTGGACAGGATGTATAGGCAGAAAAGGAAAAGTATAAAGGAAAAAACGGAAGTGAGCTACAGAAACAGCCTAATTGGTTATGGTTTGGCCACTGGTCTTATTTGAACATTCTTTGAACAGTTTGCCACATTTGATTGGCTTAAACTTGGTGATGAATACAAGAGTAGTTTATATAGTCTGTTTACCCATCTAGCTAGGGAGTAATTTACTAGGTGTGGAGAAAACTTTCGTTGAAGTTAAAATATATAAGGAGGCAGCTTTAGACTAAACATAATTTAACAAAATAATGGAATATATTTAAAGAAATAAAATCATTTCTACTACTAAACTCTTTCAGACAACCTAAGCAGACAGACACACGGATTAAAGATTCTATTATTATTTTTGTAAAGACAGATTCTCTCTCTGTTGCCTGCTCTACTAGAGTGCGATGATGTCAGCCTAGCTCACAGCAACTTCAAAGTCCTGTGCTCAAGAGATCCTCCTGCCTGAGTCTCCTGAGTAGCTGGGACTACAGGCCTGCGCCACCACGCACAGGCAATTTTTTCTATTTTTAGTTGTCCGGCTCATTTCTTTCTATTTTTAGTCGAAATGGTCCCGCTGTTGCTGAGGCTGGTCTCCAACTCCTGACCTCAAGCAACCCTCCAGCCTGAGCCTCCCAGTGATAGGATTACAGGGGTGAGCCTCCACGCCCAGCCCAAAGTTCCTATTTTGAATAGAAGAGAGCAGAAACTGCTTTTATGTATATTGCGTAATCACTACGGGATAATATTAATGGACTTTAACATTCCTTTTGAAGAAGTAATTCTGAGAAATTTTGTTCCGGGATTAGGTGCTCATCTCAAGACAGCTATAAACTTCACAAGTCTCCACAGCCCATCCAACTCCAAACAGGTTTTGGGAAGAACGAAGTAGCTGTTTACAGGATGATTTATGCTGCAGGGTTCCCCAAACTTTTTGGCACCAAGGACCAGATCCATAGAAGAAAATTTTTCCGTGGATGCGGGTGGGGTTTGGCGGGAGGCAGAGCTCAGGTGGTGACGCCAGGGATGGGGAGCTGCAGCAAAGCCAAAGCTTGCCTGGCTGCCACCTCTGCTGCTGGCCTCCTGCTGTGCGGCTCCCCCTCTGCCCCGCCCCCTTCCTAACCTCCACAGCAGGGGGCGATGGGGGATGTGGGCTGGTCACAACTTGGGGGCCTGGTCCCTAACAGACCTGGAGGGGACCACAGCTTTATAGAATCTCTAAAGACTACACTTATTCCCTCAAAGTAATTAAGTTACCAAGGCCTTACAAAGGTGTTCCTAGCTGAGGCACAGTGGCTCAGGTCTGTAATCCTAGCACCTTGGGAGGCCAAGGCAGCTGGATCACTTGAGCTCAGGAGTTCAGACCAGCCTGAGCAAGAGGGAGACTGCTCTCCACTTAAATAGAAAAAATTAACATTAGTAGAGATTGGTCTGCAAAACACTTGTACAAAATTAAACTCCCTCATCAAGAGTTAATGTGGATTTCTCCATACACCACCAAACCTTCATATTTATATTTTTTCAGTATTCATCTAAAGGTACTAACTTTTTATTTCATACTTTTTATTTATCTGATTGCCAATGTGTTTGACCATCTTTTTATATGTATTTCAAACTTTTTTTCCTGTGAACTAATTCCTCTGGACTCTTGTACTAGGAAGAGAGGGCTCTATTTGTTTGTCCTGTTAGTTTGCAAGTTATACATTCTGGACACTTATACTTTGTTGGTTTTGTGTATCATAGTATTTTCCTGGCAGTTCTCTTCTATTGTTGTGTCTTAGGTAAAGAAAGCCCTATTTTTTTCTAGGCAAATTAAATATTTGCCTAGAAATTTAAAAAATTGCATTATTTGGTATATGCTTTTTGTTTCTTTATTTAGAAATACCTTTGTGACATAAGGTCAAAAGAATATATTCCTAATATCCACTAAATATTAAATGGTGAATTTGCCTTTCACTTTGAACTAACTCAATGCATCTGAAGTTGTTTTTGTGGGTATCAGGTCAGAATCACAGCATATTAATTATGAAGTCCGTTCTTTTGACACCCATTTGCAATACCTGATTGATCAGTCATATCTCAGGAGAGTCTGAGCCTTTCTCTATAGTTGCTGGGGACTTCTTTCTCTGTCACTGCGCCAAGGGCCTATGGATGAATTGTAACAGCACCTTGAGACCATAGCATCTGCCACTGATATCTCAGAATACACATTTCATATTTCAACTCATAGAACACTGCTCTAACATTGCTGACATCCATATCAAGTAGAACATTTATATGCATAAAGCAAGCCCTTGGAATCCTCTCCTAATTCAATGGCATTTTCAGACAGGTAAACTATGCAAAAAAAGGCCAGGTATAGTGGCTGACACCTGTAATCTCAGCACTTTTGGAGGCTAAGGCAGAAGAATTCCTTGAGGACAGGAGTTCAAGACCAGCGTAGGGAAATATAGTGAGACTCCCATTGTTACCAACAAAAAAATATATAAATAAGGTTTGTACCCCTGTAATATTTTGAAATGTAAAGAAAAGCAAAAAATAGGTAAGAAATTTAAAAATGTCAGAAATTCATATTTGATTGCAATTTCTTCTCTGACTAATATTTGAGAAGGTAGATTGAACTCATTCCTTCTTTGGTCTGTTTACATCTGGATTGTTTTTTGACTACTATGGTTTTCCTATATTTTCTAAACTGAAGAAAGAAGGTTTTTCCTTTGTAATAGCATGTGAATGACTCAAAATATTAAAGACCATGTGTATGCTCCATGAAAAGATTCTATTATCCAAAGTGATTGACTTATTTTCTGAATCCCCAAAATTCTGGGTAAGAACTTAATCTCTCCTATTATATTTTTTTCACTAAGACATACTTAATCACTCCTACTGAATCAAATTGAGTGTAGTGACACTTTGGTTCTCAGGTGTCAGAAATGTACTGAAGCTTTGCATCTGTAAATCAGCTTAAATCAGTGTTTCTCAAATATTAGCATTCATTAGAATCCTCAGAAGGGTTTGTTAAACCACAGATTGCAGGCCCCACCCACTTAGTTTCTGATTCAGTAGGTCTTGGGTGTGGCCCGAAAATTTATATTTAAAACAAGTTCCAGGTGATACTGATGCTGGTGGAGCTGGAAGCAAACTGTGAGAACCACTAGCCTCAACCATTATTTGTTCCACATTGTCCCTAGCATTTTCTACCCAATGGGTTTACCCTGTCTTTAATGTTTAATAGCATTTAATGTTTTATAGAAGACTGCTTAATGTTTTATATCATTTCTTTTCATTACTGTTCTCTATGATTAACTGGAAACCATAGGAACCATGTTTTTTTCAGAAATAACATTCTATTCAGAAATGTAATTCAGTGAAGACACTGTATTTTATGTGACAAGGCAGAGACTATGGAGCAACAGGCTGTAAGCCAACATTGTTGAATAGAAAGCAGCTTTCATACTCATTTATTCACCCATCAAATGTTTGTTAAGTGCTCATTATGTCCTAGACATTATATGACCTACGGATAATATAGCCACAATGTGAGACACTTTCTATCTCTTTTGTAATTTATACTATCGGAAAGTAAGCAGCTATTCTGTGTTCACATCTAGAAAGGCTATCCTCTCCTGAGGGTCAATGGAGATTTCACTGTAAAATAAAATTTTTTCCCTAAAGGTGAACTGATGTATAGAATGTGCTAGACTGACAAGAAGGAGACAATATCAGACTGGTATATGTAATGTGGCTAACCAGGACGGTCCAGAATGTACCCATTGTGTTCAATAAATTGGAATCACACACCAGAGACTTTCAGAACCCCAGTAAGCTCACAAAGCAGGTGAACAAGCACAGTATATATTAGGTAATGGAACACAAGAGATCAGTTGAATTTAAAGAAAATAGACCAAACAAATTTTGCATTTCACACTGTTTTCTCATTTAATAACCATATAATGAGGTTACATTAAAGTAGAAAAACTTAGAAGACAGTAAAGTATGATTGATTTGCTTCAACTAAGAAGGGCTCCCCAGCACATGGAGTTCCCAGACTTGCAGTCGGGTCCCTGACCCCTCCCTGCTCATCAGTGGCCAGTGAGAAAGAGAGGCCTGACAGAGAAAGAGAAGGAGCCAGCAGGGTACTTCCATATGAGGGAACTCTTGGCAACATTCAAAAAGCTCACACTTCCACTCTCCAAATCAAGAAACACACCAACCCGGCCCAGAGGTTTCTCCACATAGTGCACAATCACTGGGGAGGTGGTCAAGAGGCTGCAGTGATGATCCTCCTTCACACATAAAAGAAGAAACACACTCTCAGATTCAAGCACTGTGCCAAGAGTGCTAATGCAGGAATCCTTATAGACTCCTACAGCCCAGTCCCAAGAGTCATTGACATCCAGCTCCCAATAATGTTTCCCAGAGGTAAAGGCCTGGGCTCCCCACTTAGCAAAAAAGATAGACCTGCCAGAATTCAAAGATGCATCTTGATTGTCAGATCTAAACCTGAAGTTTCTCACACTGTCAAACAGGTTGTGATCGGTTACTGCAGTATTGAAGGAAATCTGCACTGTGGAAAGAAGACAATATTTCAGTCAAAATCTATTTTGAAAATAAATTATCTATGAGATAAGAAAGTCCACCTGGATAGTAAGTGGAAAAATGGGCCAGACCACAAAGGCACTTCTGGCTGAAAAAATATCAGATTCATGTGCTACCCATAAACCTTTAGCAGAAAGAAGAACCTAATCACAATGGGGCAAAATTCCTTAAAATTTAGAGATTATGAAGAGGGAGGCCATGACTACTTCTCTCTGGTTACTTCTCATAGCAGATGAAAAACTGGGGACCTGTGTATAGCTGTAATTCCACAGCGATAAAACTTACCTTCATTTCCCTTCCTGGAGTGGGAAAAGGAGAGGATTCTTAGACCAAATGAAATGGTGATCGCTTTGTCAGTGTTATTCTATGCTACTTGCTGTATACTTAAAAAAAAACCTAAATATGCTCTTGTGAAAGTGTCTTCCTACTAGGAATTTTATGCCTTTTATGCTTGGTTTTATCTAATGGTTTTTTCTAAAGTCTAATCTTCCTCTGCCTGCTGGGCTACCCTCTAGGTATAGTTGTGCAATGGAGCTCTAGGTCCTGCCTCGTGAATCACCAACTTTATTTTTGTTGTTCATAAAATACTACTGTCTGTCTGCATTTAGTTATTTAGTTTATTCATGAATTTTCTGATAATATCAATTGAAATGCACATTATTAAACATTCAATAAATATGAAATTTTAAAGGAAATATATTTTAAATGAAACATCTTATCACCATCACTAAATGCATTTATTAATAATTAGAAATTGGGAAGTTCTGAATAAATTTGCAATTCTGCAGGACTCATTGAACTGAAAAACTCTCTAGGAATGATTCCAGTTCTCAAGGAGCCCTGTTTCTCAGTGTTCCTTTTTTCTCATATGTTTTCACCAGCTATCTTGTCTCTTGTCCACATTAGTATAAACAAATATGACTATAAATATCGATCCTACTGACAGGATTGTTTTCTCTCCTAAATGAAAGGTCAGTAAAGAAAGAAACAGTGGCTACAGAAAAGCACTACCGAATTGGACGTTACCGATTCCCAGTCATACCGCAGGCTGACACTTACCTCCGAAGTGGCGGTGTCTGTACATCAGTCCAGTGATGGGTCTGGCACTGAGCTCTGGATGGACAGGCTGGGGCATGCGCAGCTGCACTGACCCACTCCTGGAAAAGGAAGGACTCAGTTAATATTTTGGGTGCCAAACACTTTGTCATAGTTCTTAAGAAAAGACATAGGAGTCCACTTGATCAAGGCTTGTGGGGCTTGCCTCTGGGTCATGGTATTTTAAAATTAAAAAAAGAAAAAAGACATAAATATTAAACGGAAAATGCTTCATCAAAAATTTCTTCTGAAATCATAGTTGCCTCCACAAACCTCTTATAGGCTTCTACCATTCATGGGGAATCTCTCTTACTGTCTCGTGGCCTAACTGCTTCCACTTCCCGATTCTCGGAGGCACTTGCTTTTAACTACTACTTGGGAAATTCTAGTTCTTGCACCTCAAGATATTTATGATTTTGAATCCTAAAAACATAGATAGCTGCCTTTAGCAACTTCTGCCTTGAGCTCCTCAACACATACCTCTGAGCCCCCAGACAGGGGATCAACACTAACTTTGGGTAGAGAAACACAGGAAATCATATTCAATACCATACACAAATATGTCGATGCATAAAGAATGTAATGCTATATTAAAATATATATTAACAATAGCCTGACTTTGTTAGAAACACCTTGATCTCTTTCATAACCCTCATGGTACCCTAGTGTCCACTAAAGGCCAAACTTACCTCATCAAAAGGTCTCCCAAATCCTGTGAAGAAAAAAAATGAAAACTTAGAATTCTTCAGACATTGGGTGTTGTGCCAATCCAGTCTTTGGGTTTGACAAAGTTAAGAAAATTACCAATCACAACCATTCACTAAACCTTCTAATCATCTGGCTTACCTTTTCCTCTCTAAAGGATAAGCCCAGTACAACCTGTTGATGGACTCCAAACTCTTGATAAATTCAGAACCCTGAGGGTGAATGAGGAGAGAGGACATGGTAGGAACCACAGCCACCATGTCTTCCTGGAACCATCAACTGTCTGCCAAGTGCTCTTTCTAGGGGTTTTCCCTGAAGGCTAAGGGGTTCCAAATAAGGGCAATTCAATCTAGGACCTCCTCAGAGAATGAGTAAGACAATGTGACCATGTCCCAAATATTTCCATATTGTCCATTACAGACAAAAATGGAATGCCCAACTTGTTTGTTTCTGTTTATTAGAAATAAGAGTTAGATAAAAATGATATAAGAATTTTGGAGGCGAATTTCTCTGGAATAACCATCTACAACTCATACAGCTTTGCTGTTCATGGCTAGGAATTAGTTTATCTCTATCATACCTGGCTGGAAAGTGACCCCCACCAGAGGTGAAGGAAACGAGGAAATGTATTTGGGCTAACAACTAAATAATGGAGGGTAAAGATATGGACATCAGCAAACACAAAGTTCTGACCTGGAGCAGCTCCTGATCCGGTTTGTGGCATGTTTCAATCAGTTCCTCATACATTTTTCTTAGGTGTTTACTCTTTTGATGCATTTTTGCTTTACTTCTCTTGAGTTGCTGTAAAATGTTTTGACCTTCCTCTCTCAGTTCTTCCAAATGTTGTTCTTCTTCCTTATAGAGAACTGGATGAAGCTTCCTGTATTCACTCTTGGTAACATTTGTCAGTAGGGACACATAAGCCTGTAAGGAGATGGGTTTCCTGGGTCACATTTCCAGGCCAGCTTTACCCTCCTGCACGTACACCTCATCTGTTTCTCTTTGGTTCCTGTCCTCCACCCATTAGCTATTCACACCTTAAATCTGTACCCTCCACTTCTCAGAATCCATAATTCATCTCTCCTACTTCCTTCACTTATTTTCTGCTCTTTAATAACACAAAGAGAGTAACCTATTCTTATCTACTTCGTAAGTTTCTGAGACAGCTGGAGAATTATCTTCTAGAGTTAATCTCTTTAATACTTATCCTCTGAAATCTGAAATACTACATTCAAACAGTTGAAATTTATGGTTTCTTACTAAATCAATGATATGAAATGTTCTGATCTATTTAACACATTAGTCTCCCCACTCTGCAACCTGACCACTTACAATTAGAAGAAATATTGTATATTATATGTAGAATTAGAAGCTATCAGATAAGATCAGAATTTCTAAGCTATCTAAACGTAAGGCCTTAAAAGGATTTCTGTTATCCTAATTTCTATCTTCCTCTTGTACGTGACCACAGTCCTCATATTGCTCATTCATTTTAAGAACAATCATTTTCATTTCACTGCATATCCTCCCAATATTCACGCATTCATTCTCTCACTCCACTAAATCTCTTGGCTTTAGTTTTGCCCTTTTTAAGCTTTCCAAAATGTTTTAATTGTCCTACCAGTAATCAGTATCTGCTGTGCTATCAGCTTTTATCATGGCAGGCACACTTCTGAAATCGTTTATACATTTTCCACCCCCAAGGGCTCATTGTACTGATCAGCATGGAATGCCTGTAATACCCAATTATATGTTCTTTGCTTTCTACAACTCAGCTCATACATAAATCTTGGCCTGAAACACGCATGGACTTTTAACACCTATTTTTCCCTCAGAACTCAGATTGATTTTAAATCTATATTGAGAAATTTTGGCAAAGTTCCCTAGTTACTGAATTTCTTCAAATCCCTGTATGTGCCTTCATCTTACTACTTGTTGAACTTTGTTTGGACTGTTTTTTGTTTGTAGTTGCTGATGATGTCTTAGTGTCTAGACATACTAAGGGCAATGTGACCCTACATTGAAAAAGTCAGTTATCTTTCCTATAAAATTACTGATGTGTAGAATGTCAGAACTCATGGTTTCAGCTCACATTCTTAAAGGATAAGATTCTAGCATGTCTGTCTGAAACTGATTCTGGTGGAAATAAGTTCCACACTTACCATCCAATGGTTAATTGTTGTGCTCTCTTCATTCAGGTTTCTCTTATTTTCTTGGATCTTGTTCCATATAGATTTCATTCGCATTACTAGTTTCTCCTGTAAAAGAAAGTATGAAAGTGAGCACCAGAAAAGCAAATATTGTAGATTTCTGATGCTGGCTGATAGATAGAGTTAAGGGATATTCAATAAAAGTACTTTAGGGAGAATAGAAGGATTATCTTCTCCTATTTACCATCCATAACTGTCTGTTTTTGAAGATCTAACACCATAGACCACAAATAATGTAATTATTAACAAGGGAAGACAAATAAATATTTTATACAGCTGGGTAAATTGGAGACAAGCATCTTGCCTTATAATGTCCATCTGCTATTGCTTCTCATCTGCTAATTCCAATATACTCAAATCTAACTTATTGGTCTAGTGTTATTACATATGTTTCCAATATATTAATAAAAGCCTCTTTGCCCATGTGGTTTGATCTCTGAACATGAGGTTTTCATGTTGCTGTTAGCATAATTCTGTATAGCTAAAACAATAATTGATTCACCCTATCATCCTGTCATTGGAATGCAAACCTCATGGAGGCAGCTATGTTTATGTATTGTATTCACAGCTTTGTTTTCCATGCCTAGAGCAATACCCAGTACATATTATGTACTGAGTTGAGAATGGAGTCACAATCCTCATTTTCATTTCCTTTCTAATCTCACTGAGTCTACTACCCTCCAGCTTTCAAAGTGCTCTCAGAGGCATCACTTACCCGTTGGTCCTCAACTGACACTTCAATGGGACAGTGTCTGTGAGCCCTGTGCTCCTGGGACTTAGAGCAGAGCAAACACAGCAGGCTCTTGTCCACGTCACAGAACATCTTCTTTGTCTGTTTGTGGGTCTTGCATATTTGCTCCTCAGAGCGCAGGAATTGCCAGAGACTGATTTTCCTGGCCAGGGAAGACATCTTCTTCACACGGGTATCAGTTTTGATGTGTTTCTGCTGTGACGGTTGCCTGCACACAGGGCAGTGGGCAGGACTTTGGGCTGCTTCCCAGGACAGGCAGAGGCATGACCTACAAAAGCTGTGCCCACAGCCTATGGTGACGGGGTCTAGAAGGTAGTTGAGGCAGACGGTACAGGTGAGTTCTCTCTGAATGGCTTGTGTGATTTCTGAGTCCATTTTCCTGAGGAAAGAAAAATCAGAAGAATTTATTCTTCTGCCCTGGAGAGACAAAAGTCTAAGCAAACATTTACTCAAGTTTTGACTGAAAAAAAAAAAAAAAAACTTCTATTGAGAACAGAATAGGCTTTACTTTGCATGACACAATTGGAAAACTGAGGCAAAGAGATTTCTCAAGCTTTGTAGGTAACTTTGTCGGTTGCCTAACCAAAATGCATCGACTTTGCCAAGCTTCTTTCTCCTGTATAAATGTACCAGTTTTATGGGGTGTTAGTTTCCTCCAAATGGCTTGAACTGCTGGAGCTTAACCCAGTCTATACCTCCTGGGGTGAGGTCTGGAGGGATCTCAAAATCTGTCAATGCTCCCTGCCAGTCATTGATTTGCAATGGCATTAGAGACTGAGATTTGACCTCATTGTTGAATTTAATTTTCATAATCCTCCTATCTTGATGACTTTTCCAGCATTACTCTATAAGTATGTGTTATAGCTGTGTCTTTTTCATTTGTGTATTTATTTATTTATTTGAGAGAGAGTCTCACTCTGTTGCCTTTGCTAGAGTGCCGTGGTGTCAGCCTAGCTCACAGCAACCTCAAACTCCTGGGCTCAACAATCCTTCTGCCTCAGCCTCCCAAATATCTGGGACTGCAGGCATGTGCCACAATGCCCAGATGTTTTTTTCTATATATTGTTAGTTGTCCAGCTAATTTCTTTCTATGTTTAGTAGAGGTGGGGTGTGGCTCTTGCTCAGGCTGGTCTCGAAATCCTGAGCTCAAAAAAACCTCAGGCCTTGGCCTCCCAGAGTGATAGGATTACAGGTGTAAGCCACCACACCCGGCCCTGTGGCTTTGGATCAAAATTAAAATCAGTTAACCAAGCAGCCATTAGTTTTTAAGCAACTATTATAATTCACTCAACAATCATTTTCTGGTATATTTACTCTTCTGGGAGCTATCTATCAATCAACTTGAAGATATGCTGTTTAATACAATAGCCTTATAAACAAAAAATAAATGTTTCAACAAATAACAAAATTGATCAAATGCAGTAATGTAGACAATTAAATTGATCTGCATGTCTTCTGTCTCCCACTCACCTCACTCAGGATCTAGAAAATGCCTTTCATGCAACCCATTGATACAAATGCATAAGAAACGTGTGTATAAGACATATTTACAAAACCCAACATTCTGCTTTGATGTCCTTTGTTGTTTCACACAGATTTCCTCCCCAAATCAACTCCTCAATACATCAGAATAATAAAGACTAAACTAAACTTTGTAAAACTGGATCATACTTTATATATGAATACCCTAAGCTGATGACTCTGTTCTATCTTTATTAGCTATATCCTGATTTCAAACAGACAAGTACTTTCAGAATTCAAAATAGCAATTATCTTCCACATCTTTTA
Source organism: Eulemur rufifrons (assembly GCF_041146395.1). Taxonomy (NCBI): domain Eukaryota; kingdom Metazoa; phylum Chordata; class Mammalia; order Primates; family Lemuridae; genus Eulemur; species Eulemur rufifrons. The sequence continues at coordinate 40,321,997 of NC_090988.1, forward strand.
AAACTATCAGCCACATTTTGCATTGTGCAAAAATTATAATTGTCAGGTCATAGAATTTATTTAAAAAAAAAATTGGGGGGCCCCTATTTCTACACTAGATGAATACAGATGGGATTCTTATTACTGAGACTCCTTCACGATCCCCAATGTCACCCTTTCCCTCGCCTAAACATTTCCTGGCTTCTTTAGAATTTAAGTCAAGAAACTGAAGCTTATGAAGAGGCAAAATTACCATAGTAAACAGCAATATTTTTCTAATAATGTTATAAAATATTTGACTCTCTCTTCTAAGTGTACATGAATGCACCACCAATAAGGCAGTATGTAATGCATGTATAACCTCCTTATAGAATAAAATGTTCCCAGCCAATTTATAGGATCTCCAAAAAGGACAAAATTATAAGTTATCTGACAACTCTTTAGAACAATAATGAAATATATATACTAATAAGGAAAAAATCACCAGATTAATTCCAAAGTAGATAGTAAGATCAGATGATGAAATAATTTAATTTATGAATAGGTTATTGGAATGGAGTCACTTTTACTAAGCAAACAATATCACTTTATAAAAAGAATCTCAGTTTGCTGATTTAGACATTAAAATTATGTGGTTTGTTTCCATGTGAGCAAGTAGTAGGAACTCCTGTGGATTGTGTACTCACCTGAGGAATGTGCGATCTCAACAATGCTTGCTGTAGAATTAATATGAAGTCAGTTTAGGGATCAGGACCACACAGTGTAAGTAGTGGGAGCTTTCTGAAGTCTCTGCAACCAGGTGAGCTCCAACCTTACTCTGAATGTTGTGGACAAGAATGAGCTTGGCTCCTTGAGCCTCCTTTTATGGGATCTTTGAAGACCACACCCACAACTTCTAAGTGATTGCATTTCCGGGATCCTCAGATGGGTGTGAACAAGGATAATTAGGTTTCCTGAAGACAAAGGAAAAGATTGGTTTATCACCTAAGCTAATCTCCATAAACAAATTTCTACAAACATAATCTCATCAAAAATCACAAATTTCGCAACAAATGTACTCCGAAATATCTAAAAACATTTGGGAGGATTGATAGTTTTTATTGTTAACTTACAAAATAGGTAGAAAAACTATTTCATCACTTAATGATTTGGGCAAATATCTTGGAAACTTTGGGGATGTTTTGCCTGAGGTTGGCTTTACATATACTTTGTTACTGTAGGTAATGTTTTATTTCTTTCTTTCTTTCTTTTTTTTTTTTTTTTGAGGCAGAGTCTGACTCTGTTGCCTGGGCTAGAGTGCCGCAGCATTAGCCTAGCTCACAGCACCTCAAACTCCTGGGCTCAAGGGATCCTCCTGCCTCAGCCTCCTGAGTAGCTGGGACTACAGGCATGCACCACCACGCACGGCTAATTTTATATATATATATATATATATATATTTTTTTAGCTGTCCATATAATTTCTTTCTATTTTTAGTAGAGTAGGGGTCTTGCTCTTGCTCAGGCTGGTCTCGAACTCCTGAACTTGAGCGATCCTCCCTCCTCGGCCTCCCAGAGTGCTAGGATTACAGGCGTGAGCCACCACACCCGGCCATGTTTTAGTTCTTGTATTGATTTATTTTTGTATTTTATTGTAAGATGTAATGTAAACAAATTTAGCCTTACTTCGGAAGAGACTTCTCCTGTTCCTCGCACTCCAGAAAAAGCCACCTAAGTTTTCCTCTCTAAAAGAGGACACAGAATTCCCTGCCAGGCACTCCCCAGCCCTCTCCAGGGGGATAAGAGAGAAAGGCTGGGGAGCCTCAGTTCAGGGAACCCCTGTATCAGAGCAGGGGAAGACAGGTTCTATCCAAGTAAATCAGATTTTATTTCTAATATAATCAGGAGAGAGGCTTTTCCCCACAACGTATTTAGTTCACTACTTACGAGATGGGAGGAGATGCCACCCTGGAGCCTTGAGAAAACCCCCTCCTACTTACAGTTAGCTCCAAATGTCTTTCTTGTAGTCTGAGAAAGCCAAACTGTGGATTTGGAAAAAGCGTCTCAGATCTGTGCACAAGAGTTTTAGAGGACTGCCTTGGCTGCACAGAGAACACTGGGACAGTGGAATGGTACAGCAAGACTCTGAGGAGCTGGAGGAACGACTGCCAGCTAGAGAGAGGAAAATGAGGCAGCCCTAGCTTCTAGGATGCCTCACTTTGTGTACACGGAAAGATGGATGATTCCCCCATGAGCTCTTTGCTGGACTCCTCTGAGATCTGGGAGTTTTCCTGGAGTGAGCCACCCGAGGATAGGACAGGAGATTTGATTCTGGGGGCAGAAGGCAGGGACTTTGGAGGGAGAATCCCTGTGGGAAGGGGAGCCAGGTAAGCAGATGCCTGAATGCATGGGGCAGGATGGAGGTAGAGTGGGGAATAACCTTGTAGAACTGAAAGTCCCAGAAAGCTCCTAAGTCTCCATCACCAGGGGAAGGAGCCAGTCAAATGGGAGAGGGGAAGCCAAGGGAAATCTGGAAGAAGGGAAGTGAGAGACTAGAGGGCACTTTGGCTGTTCACTGGACAGGGGATCCTCTTAGTTTCAGAAACCATGAGTACAGGGTGAAAGAGTTGCTCTTGCTCTGGGACCAAAACAGTAGAGCACTTTTCTATGGTTCCTCGAAAAGCACCCAATCCAGCTCCGCTGGCAGAGAAGTCTGTGAAGATGTGTGGCTCCTACCGTCTCTCTTGGTTTTCTGAATCCCAAATTCCCTGTCTGAACCAGGAGCTGCCCTGGTTCATTTTTCCCAGAGTAGACAAGACAGGAACTGCACCATGCATAGGTCTGACAATTCTAAACTCCACTCCAGCCTTCCACGTGATGAAGGTATTAAATATCTCCCAAAGCAAAAGGACAAAAGATATTTATTGACATGTTGTTAGCTATAGTTATACATTGTAAACATTTGCACTTTTGGTATGTGGGCCTCAATTTGTTTTCTTGCCCTGGCTTCACAAATGTGAGAAGATATCTGTGGAAAAGTCCTGCTGAAAGGTTCTTTTGACAGCCACCACTTCACAGCATAGTGCTTGTTCCCAAGTTGACTTCTTTGAAAAAAAAAACATTTTTTGTTCTTTACCCTTTAGTTTATACGTTTCAGTGTAACAAAAAAATTACAATAGTGGAAAATGACAAAAAACCTTTTTCAATGAATAACTCATATCTAAACTCTATCGAAAGTTAATAATTTAATCTGGAAGCCTCCCTTCCCTGAAGCTTCCCCCACCTAAAGCTTTAGCTCTGGCCATAAAGAGTTTTCATAGCTTTGGAATGTGTTGCTCAAAAAAAAAAAAGTTTTCGGGAGGAATGAGAATTATTTCCTGGTCTCTGGACCTTCCATAATACACTCATACATATTTCAGATACATTATGTGGTTAAGGTTCTGCTATTGATTTTTAAAAATTTTCTTGGCTTTGGGAAAAAAAAAAGCAACTAATCTTTTATGAGGTCCATGTTTTTTATAAATACCCCCAAGTTTTTTTGGTTTATGGTTTGTTTGTTCACCAATTCACAACATCTTTTCCTCCGAGAAGTATGCACTTACTAAAATAATATATATTATTCATAACTGTTCCTAATTATTCTCTATGACGATGGGTAGAGTACACAGAAAATACTTGCCTCAGCAGTGGGGAATAATAAACTCTAGATTGAACATGGCTTCAGTCCAGGCTAACATGTCTTGAAAGGAAGATCCAAAAGGATTAAACTCTTTCCAAATAACTTAACAGTGCTTCCAAATAGCACTTAAAACACTACTAGAAAAATAAAACTATACACACCCCTCAAAACATTCACTATATCTGGAATTCCATAAAAAATTATCAATGATGCAAAGAAGCAGAAAAATAATACCAGTAAAGAGGAAAAACTGTAATCATTCCAAATGAACCAGAATTGACACAGGGATTAATGAGATTAGACATTGCATAAGATTAGATTAGTAAATGTAAAGGCAAAGCATTCAATACAAAATGAAGCAGAAAGGAGAATTTTAAAATATGATCAGAATATCGGTGAGCCAGAGGCAATTTCAAGGGGCTTAATATGAATGTTGTTGAAATCTGCAAAGGATAAAAAAAAAAGTAAAATAAATTAATTAAAATAAATTGAGGACAGAAAAATATTTAAAGTAGTAATGGGCTCAAAATTTTCCAGATCAGATAACCAAAAATGCACAGATGCAAAAATCTTGATAAACCCAAAAGAAAGGAAAAATAATTTTTCGCAGCTAGAGCAATAGGCATGATAATCTATTTGCTCAAAATCAATGACAAGGAAAAAAACAGGCAAGAAAGAATGAAAAGACATGTTATTTTGAAAAAAAGAAAAGAGAGAAAGATGTCAGAAACTTCTTGTCAGAAACAGTGCAAGTGAGCCAGCAGCTCTGCTCTGGGCTCTCCTTTCAGGGCTGGTTCAGACAGTGATCTGTGTTCCCATAGAGCCCTGGGGCCATGAAGTGATTGCATCTTCACAATGGGCAATCCACACTTTAAATTTACATCATCTAAACTATGTTTAAATGCAGACTAATAGGGAAAAATGAGAATAGGAAATTAAATATCAAAAAATTTTTGGAGATACAGAATCCACCCCAAAATTACAAAGGTAACATGCATTATAAAGTTATTTAACTTGCTAATATTCTTTGGGGAGAGCAGCTATAATTTAATCAATTAACCAAAATCCTGAATACCATACACTGTTTTTAACCATAGTTTCTGTGATGGACACTAGGTATCCCGACCTACTCATCCTACATATTTGCTACTGTGTACCTGGGTCCAGTGTTTACTGAAGATTATTTCTTATACAGAAAGTTTACTTTGTTCTCAGATGGGTGCATTTATTTGTGTGTGTTTAATCCCTACTTGAAGGATGCAGGAATGAAAGCTAATTCCTTTTGGCTGTTGACTGTAGACCCCCGTGTTCATGGTGGGGGAAAGGGAAATTCATGGAGCACAGTGGCCCCTCGTCCTCTGGGACAGAAGGAGCCTTGGGGAATTGCTTATGTTTATCAGGAAACCTAGACCCAGGAGGAACAAAATGTAGATATTGACAGAGAAAACACTTTTTCCCCTAAATTCTAATTTGTAATTTCAGGCAGAAGCAATTTGTTTTCACCAATAAAACAAAATAAAATAAAATAAAATTTATTTTATTGTATTAAAAGCAGTATATATTTATCTTGTCATCTGCAACCAATCAATTCTCCTGCTCATTTGAAAAATATGGTTCTTGGTGATTTTGATCATGGTGATACCACACTGATTTATTTTGTTTCATTATAATGATGACCTTGTGATAATCTTAGAAATCAAGAAGAAAACACATCTTAGATACAGTCACGTTTCACTGAACGATGGGGATATCTTCTGAGAAATGCGTCCTTAGGCAACTGTGCCATTTTGTAAACATTACTGAATGTGCTTCCACAATCATAGATGGAGCAGTAGCTGGGACCACAGCCCCCCACCCCCCACCCCTTTTTCTATGCTCATCGTCCACGCGGCCAATGGTTACTGCCTCCTTTCTCCATTGCACTTCTTGGGGCCTGGCCCCTTTCCTGCTGGATCATAGCTCTTTCCTTACAATCCCTCCTGCTATCAAAGAGAGAATTTCTGCAATATAAGGAAATATTACTTCATCCAGGGAACTCACCCAAAGTGGATGAGAAAACAAAAACAATCTGATATTGTTTTCTCATTGCCTTCCTAGGAACAAAACTATAGCCAGGGACCACGAAGACCAGCCTCAGGGTCATTTCTGCTTTTTTGTCATTGGGTTCAGAAGTGGGCTTTAACTGGCTCAGAGTTTCCATACTTTTCTGAGGCCAGGGTTCTGGGCTTTCTTCTGCCAGCCTGTGAGAGACCCAGGTGCCACTTTCCAACTCATGGAAGTCTCACAACTGCCTTCTCTGGCCTGTAGATCTTGTCGCTCCAAATATGGAAGATTCCCAAACTTTTTCAGGGTTTCAGCCCAGCTGAGAGCCACAGCCACTGTGTCCAAGAGTGCCCCTAACCCAGGTCTTCTGGGTGTGTGAACACTGGTGGAGAGGGACGCAAATGCCTGGTCTCTCAGGGGAAGATACTGGAGCAGAGTTGGGGCCACCCAGCCCCCCTTGGCCACCCAGTTCCAGCCAGCACTTTGCACTGCACCTGGCCCTCCCACTGGGTGCACCCAGGGCAGGAAGCACAGGGCAGGACACCTGGCTGCTTCCACACCCACAACCCCCCTCCCCTTACCCACCACCCTCAGAATGGGGCTCAGGAGAGGGGCTTGGGGAGCCATCAAGCTTCATGTACTGTCTAGTAAGGGAGCACAGAGATCACAGCAGAAAAGGTCTTCCCAGTGCTCACCAGGCTTGCAGGTTTCTCTCCAGTGTTTCCAGGACAGATCTTAGCTGTGATTGGCAGACAGAGCCCACAGATCCTGCCTCTGTTCTGACACTCAAACCGCGTCCCACTGGCGCCCAGTGTGGTAAGGGACAGCCAGGACTCCTTGGCACTGTGAGGCACATCTGGACTAAAGGAAGATTTCTGGATTTCTTGAGAGCAGCTCACTTAACAACCAGGGTACAACAGTCTGCCCACCCCAAACTTCTGACTCCCTACAGGGTTTGGGCCACTGCTGGCCCAAGACAGCCTGTGATCATTCACAAGAGTGGGGTCTGGCACAGTGTGAGGACAGCACCCACCCCGGGCTCTCCAAATTCCTAGGAGCCTGATGTCCAAGCTGATGCCGTTCCCAGAGCATCTCTTTCGGACCCAGCACACCCATCCTGTCTGAGGCAGGCACCCACCCATCTGGCGATTGCCCTGGAAGCTCCCAGATGCTGCTGCACTGCACCTTCATGAAAACCTATGGATTTTTTTCAGGGAAACCGGCTTTCCTTGGAAGGAAACCCAAGCCCTGAAGGTGAGCGCCCCTTCACCCTTAGTTGGGGCTCAGGGTCTCTGTGACCCAGGAGGATGCATGAACCAGAAAGTGAGCCTAACTTCCTACTTCCCACAGGAGCTCAGAAAAGTCCATCTCCAAGCAGCAACTTTGAACTAGAGGAGCAGCCTGGGGCCAGCATTCTCCACACTTGCAGGGTCAGAGGCATCTGAGAGCAGCCCTCTGCTCCTGCCCCTTCTCACATGGCGGGGATCCCTGGGCTTCTTCAGATCCGAGGACCTAAGTCTTTATTTACTACATTTATTGATTCAGTTTTTTTCCCATACCTTGACTTACATTTTTTTTACTGGATACATTTATTTTTAAATGTAAAATTCATATTACTAGTGTTAACAAACAGAATTGCTTGAAATTTTAATAGATAACACAATACAGTGAAAATTTTATTTCTAAATTAAATCAAAGTTACATAAAAAAATAAAATTAATCAATTTATGAAAAAATCATACAATACCACAACTCATAAAAGGGCTTTGTAGAGATTTTCTGAAGGAGGATATAGAAATCATTAAACATTAATTCATTAAACATTAATTACAACGCATTTAAAATAATCAAGTCTGTACTTAGCAGACACTATTGAAAATGAAAGACAAGAGTGGGAGAAGACATTTGCTATATCCTTATCCAACAAATGACTCTCTGAAAAAGCCAGGGAGAACTCCCAGTCAAACAGAAAAAGACAATCAACTTGGCAGAAAACTGGGAGGGAGGAGACCATTTCAATGGCACTTCACACAGGCACGCACAAACACACACACACACACACACACACACACACACAAATACAAATTGCTGAAAAAACTACCAAAAAAAAAAAAAAAGTGTTCAACTGTATTTGTCATCAGGCAAATGCAAATTATACCACAAAGTGAATTGCACAAAATTATTAAAATATAAAAACAGATAATGGAGAGTGTTACCCAAAGAATGGAGGAAACAAAATAATCATCTATCACAGAAAAGAATGTAACTTGGCATGGTCACTTTGGCAAACTCTGCAAGCGTCGTGTGTCTATGACAAAGGTAGTTCACTCCTAGTTATGTACCCAACAGCAAGAGATAGGCTTTAATAAATACGTTTTAGTAAAAGAGAACATAAAAATGTATTTAATAGTCTATACCATATAATTAAGATAAAATTTTCAAATACCTTTGTCATATTGAAAATATTTTCCTATTTTCTTTACTTGTCAAAGACATTAGAAATAACCAATTGTAGATTCATATTTTCTTTTTTGCTGATCTAGCATCTTTATTTTCTCTCTGTTTAACAAATGGCAAAATCTGGAGAAAATTTAACAAGAAAATTTACTAAAATTGTACTAGAGCTTGGCAGGCCTATGACACCCTCTAGAGGCTCAGATTTATGACTGTGTGTTGAGAGAGTGCTTCACCGTCACTGTGCAGGTGGAGAAGAGGCAGGAAAAGATCACTGAATGTAGGATGGAAAGGATGGGAGTGATCCAAAGGTTGGTCGTATCATTGCCAAGGAAGAGCATGCTCAAGGAAGGAGCAGGTTTGGGGAGTAGGATTAACCTGAGTTTTTGACATTCTAGACTGGCATTCCAAAGGAAGTATGTGATGGAGACATCAATGAGATAATTACTTTGTTATTGAAATTTATGTAGATTTATATGGACTTAGATATCAATTTGGGAATCGTTAGTGTAAGAATGATAGACAAAAATATGGGAATTGATGTTCATGCTGGGAAAGGGTATAAACTAAGATCAGAATACACAGATTCCCAACAAGTAGAAAGCAGCAAAGGACACTGAGAAGGCCAGGTTGGGAAACCAGGAATTTTTGGTACTTTAAAAGGAAATCTTGATGAATGAGGACCAATCGCTGTGTGTTCAGTGTCTGAACCAAATGACTCTGCATTTTTATTTCTCTTCGTTTACTTACTAATTCCTTGAAGACTCAGCTCAAGCATCACCGGTAGGAAGGGCTACCTGCCCTTCCTCTGCCCTTCATAGTACTGTGCACATTATAGTAACTAAGTGACCCCTTGTATTTTTGCCAATCAATTTTTCTCCAATTTTGTGACAATTGAAAGAGAATAAATGTTAATCCAGTAGAGTCTGTGTGTCTGAAACTGTTTGGTGAGATTATTGCCCTAGGTTCTTCTCCCCTAACTACATTTTCTTTTAATTTTCTAGGGAAGAGAGTGAGGGAAGTCTTTGGGCTTTAATATTCAATAAGTGCCCTGTCCCTAACACACCCTAGGACTTATTACCATGGGGAAAAAACAAAATCTAATCTGGATCATGAAAAATGAAAATTAGCAAATTTAATACAACCAGAAGCCTTGCATAAATATAACATTTCTGACATAAGGCAGGCTGAAAAATGTGCCTAAATTCTAGTCACTTCTCCACAGCATAACCACATGAGTTTAATTCTGGAATGTGTCCAGGGCTTAATATAAGGTAATTCATTAACTCAATTACTCTTAGTAATATAGCTAAATGTGATGGTTAATTATGTCTCAACTCGACTGGCCACAGGGCACCCAAATTAAATGTTTTTTCTGGGTGTGCCTGTAAGGGTGTTTCAAGATGAGATTGGCATTTGAATCAGTGGGCTCAGCAGATCGCCTTTCTCAGTATGGGGGGGGGGGGTGTCATCCCATCCACTGACAGCCTGAATGTAAAATAGAGGAAAAAGATAGAAGGAGGAAGCCTCACTATTGAGCTGGGACATTTCATCTCATCTTGTCCTGCCCTGGGACTGAGATTTACATTATCAGCTCCCCTTGTTCTAAGGCCTTCAGATTCAGACTGATTTGCACCATTGGCTTTTTCCTGGACTTCCAGCTTGCAGATGGAGATGATGGGATTTCTCAGACTGCATAATTTTGTGAGCCAATTCCTCATTATAAGTCATATTGTATATATAAAATCTGTTGGTGCTATTCCTCCAGAGGATATTGACTATTACACTAAGGCAAAATCACATTGTTATATGATAAAAGGGATTTGATAAAAATGAATACACATTATGGATTAAAACTAATTAATAAAATTTGGCATATTCTTAATATGTTAAAATTTTTTCAAATGTATACATTAGCATAATTTTTATGGTTGCGTATACTGTAAACATTAGCTTGAAAGTAAGAAGTGTAACGAGAACCTATCACTGCTATTATTTAATATTGTTCTAGATTTTCTAAATGAACACATTTAACAAGAGAAAGAAAGTGAGGTATGAAAATTACAAATATTTCAATTGTTTTCTCAAATTGTTTACCTAGAAATGCAAATGATTCACTAACCTATCAGGGAACAAAACACTCAAAACAATGGACATAAAAGGATACTATTTTTTGATGCAAATATTCATGAGAACAAAATATGAAACTAGAGGAAACACAGAATATTGAGAGGCCAGTGTCCTTAAATTTATAAACATACCAGTAAACCAAACTTAAATCAGTGTGGTACTGGTGAATTTACAGAGACCATAAGAGGATCATGTACCGAAGTCTATATCTTTCTAGGTATTTATGGATCTTTCTTTCTATCCTCAATGTTAACGGTGAGATTCACTTGTACCTCAGGCAGCAGGAAGGATTCAGAGTTTCTGCCCAGAATAAATGCAGACACCACTTGGCATCGATTCTATGGAGGAGCTCATTCAGATGCAATAGATAATGTTTTTTTTATTTTAATTTTTAATTTTCTCTTTTTTGAAACTAGTAAGAAAAGTCTCATTGAAATCGAAGACTTCAATATATATGTAGAAACACTGCTGCCTACGGGACTCTACTCACTCCCAGGGGCGGGAATGGCCAGTCCTGACTTCTGGGAGTGGGGAGAGTGATAGGGGGTCCGGTAATTCCCTTAAGGACCTACCCTACCTCCCATCAAACACTCTCCACCCTCAATGCAGCCCCGGGAGTCCTGAGGGACAGTTCACAGAGAAGGTAAGGGTCACAGACTCACCAGTGTCCCCCATACCACCTCTGGCAGGCAGAAAATGAGGAAAGAAAATGTCTTACTTCAGGAATATTAGTCTAATTAAGTGAGCCCCCTCCAGCCAAATCCTCTCATTGTTTACTCCAAAAGCCTCAATTGCATGAAGTTTCTCCAGGGCTGGTATCTGGGTGGGGGTGAGGAGGCAATACTGGCTAATACCAACATTTATTCTCCAATGTCCATTCCCACCTTCCAGGTTTGTACACTTGTCACAGAGAGTACTGCACCAAGTTCCCTCTTCCCGACCATCCTAATTTGTATTGAGGAGGAGGAGGAAGCAGCAGGGATGGAAAAAGCAAGGAAGTGAAAAGGGGCAGGAGGAGAGTCTATTCCCTTCGACGTGGATGACATCAATGACTTTTGCTGAGATGTTCTCTGTCAGACCCTTTAGGGCATGAACAAAGCTCAGGGTGTGTCTGAGTCAGAGGAGTCCCCTGAAGAAGCTCAGCTAGAGCCGTTGCCCTCAGACTGATCATCTTCATCTTCCTCTTCATCTTCATCCCCACTGCTGGAGTCTGAGGACTTACTGCCTTCATTCTCCTCCCCATCTTCCTTATTATTCCCCTTCCAGCCCCCTGATGGATGATAGTTGACCAAGTAGTCTCTGCTGAACCTGTCCCTAGAGCCTGAAGCCCCTGCTCCTCTCCAAGCCCTTCTTGCAGACTCTGTGCCGATAAGCACTGCAGAATCTCTGCATCTGAACTTGGGGTTCAGGCCTCCTGTCACGCTCATGATCTTATGCTCATTAGAAGTGGGCTCTTTATGTAGAATAGGTCTCTTGGAAAAGACTCAAGAGCCAGAGATGCAGGTCCCCTTTACACTGTTTCTGCAACTCCTCAGCCTGGCTCTTATAACATTCCTTCAGGCTCTGTGAGGCCTGCTGCCAGCACCTGCCATTCTGTACCATGGGATTCCTCAGGGTCCCCTGTTCACCTCCCTACAAAACCGTGGATCCTTGTAGAACTTGCGGTATCCATTTCCGAGGGGGCTTCTTGGGCTTTCCATGGCATTGCCTCTTCTTGGAAAAGTTTTCTGAAGGAGATCTCATTTCCTCCACGTGTCCTGAAAACAGTTTTGGATTTCAGTTTGGTACCTCTAGGGAACAACAGATTTCTTGGAGTTCTGGACTAGATCACGGTGATCTTCACTGAAGTAAGACAGTTTTTCCTCAAACTCCTGTTCTTTGTTGTTTTTTTTTTGTGTGTGTGTGGGGGGGGGTGGGTGCTTTTTAGGAATTGTGAACATGTTCCTTAGCTTCTAGGACTAATTCTTTCAAAGTACAGTATTTGTCCAACTTATGAGAAATCCTTAACCATTTGAATGTGTACATTTCTCCAGAAAAATCTTCCATCATAGCTTCCAGAGGAAACTCACCCTGCTAACACCTAGATTTTAAACTTTAGCCCTTCAGAACTGTGAGAGAATAAATTGCTGCTTTAAACCATTCAGTTTGTAATAATTTATTATGGTAGCTCTGTAAAAATATGTATAATATAGTAATATGTATAATAATATGTAAATATAATAAAATATATGTCTTACAATTATTTTCTCATTTTCTTCCTCTTAACTCTACGAGGTGGGTTAACTATTATTATTCCAGTACATAGATGAGGAAACGAAGACAAGTAGAGTTTACATAACTTCCCAAAGTTATAGAGATGGTAAAAATATTAAAAATAACAAAAGACTTTATAAGAAACATTTAGATAATACACATTTTGTAAATTAAAAATACCATTTGAAAATAAAACTGAGAAATTAGATTAACATCTTAAGAAGCTGTAAATGCAGGTTAGCAGCAAAGGCAAGAAACAGACTAACTTAGGTGAGTCAAGACATTTTAATGAAAAGGCTAATCACAATGTTGTCAACAAGGGGAAGAGAACCAAACCCAGTAAAGCATCCAAGTCTAAACCAGGGGGAAGCTATTACCACTCCTAAAGCTGAAAAGGCAAAACAATCTCTTGATGAAATTGAGTATCAACGAATGTGTATGCAAACATTGAGAAGAGATTTAGAAAAGAAAGTTTGAGAATTAGTTTGTGATAGGTCTGGTGAAGGTCAGACAAAGAAACTTCAAGAGGGGAAAAGTCAAGAAAAAGGAACTGTAATGGCAGTACAGCTCATGGCTCAACAATTATTTCATTTTACACAGAAAGAATTACTGACAGACTATTTTCCAGTCAAAAATATGGTGTAACTACATTGGGAAGACTGAGACAAAAGTAAATTATGGGTATGAGAGAAATCAGGGAGTTAAGAAATAATTCTTCACTGCTCATAAAGTCTATGAACATTTTTGTGTATTAAGAAATATGGGGGCCGGGCACGGTGGCTCACACCTGTAATGCTACACTCTGGAAGGCCAAGGTGGGAGGGTGGCTTGAACTCAGGAGTTGAAGACCAGCCTGAGCAAGAGCAAGGTCCCATCTCTACTAAAAATAGAACAAAATAGCCGGGTGTTTTAGTGCCTGTGGACCCAGCTACCGCTGATGGCCTTGAGGCTAGATCTACCCAGGGAAGAGAGTGGTGGAGTATAATCTCTTCACAGTTACGCAATAGCCTGCTTGGCTCCCCAGTTGGCAGGGTTGAGTCCAGAGCAAGCCTCAATTTTGAAGTCAAGGGTTTCTGTTAACATAGCCTGAAATTTTAATAAGTGGTGATCTGGGATCCGTTTTGTTGCCCTTGTCTGGAGGAGCTCAGAGACCCAGTGGGAGGCTCTAACAGTAAGGGGAGCTCCCACAGTGAATTTAGCGGCCTCTGGTAAGAGTAAAGATAGGGAGGCTACCGCCCTCAAAGAGGCAGGGAGCCTGCTGCTGTGGGGTCTAGTTTTTTTGATAAATAGGCTACCAGTTGTAACAGTGGCCCCAATAGCTATTCCATGTCTCTAATGAGCATATAAAAAGAAGGTTCTCTGAAGGTGCAGTAGGCCCAGGGCCAGGGCTTGCAGTAAAGCCTTTGTAAATGGCTGAACAGCCCATTTTTGTTCGGGCCCCCATATTAGAGGTTCCTTATTGGTGTTTCCTTTTAGACTTTCATAAAGGGACTTAGCCAGAAGCCCATAATTAGGTGTCCAAATTCAGCAGAAGCCCATAAGTACTACAAGAGAGCTCAGGGGGGGCCAAGTGGTAGGTTCAGGTAAGCAAACTATAGGCCGGATGCACATCAGGGACAGCTCTCATGTGCCCAGGGTGAGAACAAACCCCAGGTAGGACACCTTAGACTGAGCAATTTGGGCTTTGGCATGAAACACCCCATACCAGGTGTCAGCCAGGAATCACAGGACCTGAATGGCTTGTTCCCACGTTTCCTCGAAGCTAGGGGACCAGGTCAAGAGGTCATCAACATGTTGAAGCACCACACCCTGATGGAGTTGGAAGTCATCTAGATTTTTTCCCAAGGCCTGGCCAAAAAGATGAGGGCTGTCCCAAAACCCTTGTGGCAACACGGTCAAGGTTCACTGGTGAGGCCTACCATGTAGAGGAGTCTATTCAAAACCCAATAAATTTTGGCAGTCAGGGTGAAGAGGGATTCAAAAGAAAGCATCCTTTAGGTCTAATATGCTGTAATGAGTAGTCTCTGGAGGAATGTTACCCAGTAATATATAAGGATTGGGCACCACAGGGTGCAAAGGCACCACTGCCTCATTGACTGCCCTTTAGTTTTGCACCAATGGATAAATACTGTCCTCTTTCTGGACAGGTAAAATAGGGGTGTTTCCAGGAGAGCAAGTTGGAATAAGCAGACCCAAGTCTAAGAATTTCCTGATAAGGATCTCAAGAACTGCCCGGGCCTCAGGTCGCAAAGGATACTGTTTAACATGAGGATAGCCCTACTGTGGTCTGAGATGGACCATAACCAGATGGGCAGTTTTAGCATGGCCTGGGGAACTGACATCCCAAACTACCACATGGAAATCTGCCTCCCAGTCCTGTTAATCTTGGCCTGAGCCCTCTGAATCTGTTAAGTGGCCTATGAGGCTGAGTTCCTCCTGAGGGTAGAAAGAAACTCTGCTCACAGTTTAGAAAGCAAGTCGCATCCCAGCATGTTGACAATACTAGCAGAAATTAGTAGAAATGAATGTTCAATAATCATGTCCTCCCACAGACAAAGCAAACGGAGAGTAAAGAATTGCTTGGTATGGACTCTGGAGACTCCAGTAACCACACAGGCTTGAGTGCCCAGTTTTCCGGAGTAGGTGAGGAGGACAGAGTAGGCAGCCCCAGTATCAAGGAGAAAGTTTACTGATCTACCTGCCACCAGGAGGGTTACCCTTGGCTCCAGTCCGGTAATAGTCATCTGCCAGGGGGCCAATGGGAGAGGGCTCCTTCATTATTGTTCCATGAGCCAGTCTGTGGACCAAGTCCCCTCCTGGGATGATTCCATAGGACAGAGTATGGCCCAGTGATAGCAGCAGTGACAAGGGGTCTTGGATGGCCTATCCTTATTGGGGCAAGTCTTAGCCCAATGACCTTCCCATCAGCAGATGCAACATCAAAGTTCCCTTACTTTGGTGAGGGCTTTGGCTGCTGGTCCCAATGTGGGTGCAAATGCTGCCATTAACTGTGCAGGCCCAGCATCCTTCCTCCATTCCTTTTTCTTAGCCTGGGACACAAGCTCAGAGGTTCTGTCATAAAAACAAAATTAGCAGCAGCCACTATGTCATCCAGGGAGGTGGCAGGGTCCTGGACAAGCTTCTGGAGATTTCTCCTAATATTTCGTGATCCTTGGATCAAAAACAGATCTTTTAATATGACATGTCCCTCTTAGGACTTAAGATGAAGAATGCTGTACTTCTCTATTGCCTCCTGGAGCTGATCCAGGAAGGCTATGGGGATTACCTCGGCCCCCTGGGTACTGGTGGAGACCTTAGAATAATGGACCACCTTGCAACCTGGACACTTACTAAAAACTGTTCTCTCTCCCACATCTCTTCTGAGGAACTATTATTCCACCCTGGGTCAGTCACAGGCACCACTGTTTCACCCACTGGATATCTAAGATCTGAAAGGTGTAACCCAGTGGCAAACTTTTGTGCCTCCTTTAATACTCTGGATTTCTCAAAATCATTAAAAGTCTGGCTTACAGTAACATGCGCATCTTCCCAAGCCAAGTCGTAGGCTAAACACAAATGATGGAATATCTCTACATGTTTATAAGGGTGATTGGTGCAGTTCTCCAGACCCTCTTTTATTTGTTTTAACTCCACTGAACTAAAGGCTTATGAAGCAGAGTTGGTCCAGACTCCCCTGCTACTTCCACCAAGGTTAGGAAATGAGTCACCTCCCCCTTTCAAGGGACCCCTTCATAATGATTGGACCATGGAACCCAATGTCACCCAGGGCCTTCAGAAAGCATCCTACTTGTCCCCGTTAGAAAGAATGCACCCCAAAGGGGAGTTAAGAGGGATATTTGATCCCTTTCCACCCATCTAGAAAGTAAGGAGGAACAGGGAGGAGCGGGCAAAGGAAAAGACTTTGCCAGCTGGGGGCTGTTGGAACTGGGTATCCCAGGTAATGACCCAGGCCCTTTGGCCAAAGTATCAGTCCAGATGTCTCCTTTCTAATTCTTAGGGAGAGGGGCTGTGCATGACCCTCAAACTTAAATCCTCTTGTTTTTTTTCTTTTGAGCACCAAGACAATATCTGTTGGTATTACAACCTGGTTATCTGTAATAGCACTGGTCATTGAGTGGCCAGCCACAGTAAAAATGATACCTCCTAAACAAAGTTATCCAATTCAGAATGTTTTCATGGAACAGGACGAGCTGATTGACCTAGACAGAGAAATCCGAGGCCTGGCACCAAAATGTCAAGGCATTCTGCTCTTAGTTCTTGGTATGCTCTTGGCCAAAGAATGACCAGACACACCAAAATGTCAGGTCCAGCCACTTGGTGGACTGTTATCCTAGTTCATTGGCTTCTTGCTTGGAAAAAAAAAGAAAAAATTACGAGCAGGGCTGGCGTTAAGGAGTGACCACAAGCAGGAAGCAGTTTCACATGAGTAGCTTTTTATTATAAAATGAATCAGGTCTGTCTCTGAGAGTTAGGAGAGACAGACAGATGGACAGACTGACTCACTGACTTTCTGACTGATTCTCTGGGAATTCTTGAGTTGTTTTCTTTTATTGTCCTATACTGGGGAAGAGCTTTCAGGAGGTATGGGATTGTATCAGATGATAAACAGGTGTTCTTAAGGTTCTATCTGAGTATGCAAAGTCCTTCTATAAAAGCCCTATCTAGAAGGGGATGAACCACAATGTAGATTTAAGCTAATGACAGAATAATTAGCGTTAGGTCACTCTAGATCACTTTCCAAATCCTATCATGCCTTGGCTGGGAAATTCCCAAATTGGTTAAACTTTCCTTCCTTCCCCAGGTGTAGCAGTTGCTTGAGATAGGATTAAGGGTGGGGCAACAAGAAAGTGGAATCCCGCCCTTACCATCCTTCCCAGGTGGGGCAATTTCTTAGAGAACACCAGAGCAGGGCACCCTTGTCTCTAGAAGAGCCAGAGATTCCATCTATTCGTCTAACAGGTCTACACGCTACTCCTTGAGCAAACAACAGGAAATAAATCACTAAAATTTACTTTTCTCTTCTTACCACTCTGCGGAAATCGTCACCTGTGAAACTATTACCCAAAACATAATTGATGTTTATGGGGTATACTTATACAGCTCTTTTGTTCCCTTGTGAGTGTTCTATTTAGATGCTTGGGGAAATAGCCTAGTCCCTTCTAAAATACAGAATGCCTGTAATAGGATTGGGCTTAAGCTCATGTAATTTAATCAACAGATTTCTATCACATTCATTATAAATGGATTATATAAAACCATAGAATCTGGGCTTCTGTATTTACCTACTCATTGTGAATATAAAGTGTAAATATTTCCTATCTTTTGAGTCACAAAACAAAATAACAGGGATTTTTTTTTTATTTTGATAACTTGAAAAGCTATTCCCACACAGTAGATTAACACAGTAAACACTTTCTCTAAACAGCTGATTGCAATTACTTACACCTGAAATCAATCAACACCACGTATTTTTGTGCCAAGTGTGCCCAAAACAGTGGTTATCAAATTTGTGATCCCCAAACTAGCAGCAGTAGCAGCAACCAGGAATATGTTAGAAAGGTTAAATTCTGGAACCCCAGCTCAGACTTACTGAATCAGATACTCTGGATGTGGGGCCCGGTAATACATGTTGTAACAAGTTCTCCTGGGGATTTTGATTTTTGCTGGCCTAACACATGGCTTCTCAACTGAGCTACAGCTTCGCATTGTACTATATGTTATATACAACTTCATGTAATAACATACACATACAGACATACACACACCTATAAACACACAGGTATACATACACGTGTACAATAAAGTAGAGAAAGAACTTTGTATTCAGTCTCATCCAGAGGCTTTTGCTTTTCTCTGATGCTAGTACTGCGAAAGGATACTCTTCCAATCAAGAGGAAGAAATAAGGACTTGATTATCATGACAATATTCCCTGACTAACTTTAGTGAAGACTTCTGTCTAATCCCTCTTACAAGCATATTTTCCTTCTGTCATTACCTCTAATTCTTGGGGAAAATATTATCTCTTCCTTTGTGCATTGTCCTTGTCCTTGTAAATCAGAGACTCACTGTTAGCTATTGCAGTATTTCATGTTGAGGCACCAGCCCAGTGCCCTGGATGCAGGAGAATGTTTCCCACAGCAGCTTACACAGGACAGGGCATAAAACTGATGTATAATTGTTTCCTCACCTACCAAATTATTCATCGAAGTCACTCTGCTCCCTAATAAATGGAAATGTTAGGCTCAAAACTATTTATCCAGATCATAGTCAAATCCAGTGGCCTCCCTAGCATTTCTGCTAATTCTGATGGACTCTGTTCTCTCTGCCACATAAGACTCTGGCCTCCACAGAATCAGTGTGGGGTCTGGATATTTTCATAGACTTAACCATGGACTTAACATAATATAATTTCTTTAGACTGTGACTATGGAAATCAATCTATTTCTTATCATTTGATATCATTAATCATTAGTATGTTTTATTATGTTTCTTACATTTTGGAAAACTTTCTTAATGCTAGAATAACATTTGTTCATATTATCTCCTTTATTCATTTATTTGCCTCCTGTTTATTACATAAATACTGTCTTAACCCCCTTGGAATTTTCAATATAGTAGTAATAACTACCTAAGTATCATAGTTTTTTATAAGAGTGTGTTGAATATTATGAAGAAATATTATAATATGCTCAGAGAGTATACGATACAACTACCTTGGTCTATAGAGTCCAAAAGGATTTCCCTGAAAAATTATTGTGTTTCAGCTGAAATGTGACAAAGATTAGGATTTAGAGAAATGACATGTGTCAGACACTTGGATCTACTCAACTATGTCAGACCTGAAGAAAAAATAATCCCTCTTCCTTTTGTTTAGTAAGCTAAGACATAATAACACTTCTTTCTTCTATTGTAACCAGGTTCAAATATGCGATTAAAACACATTGTTTACAACCTGGGGGAACCTTGAAAACAGGTTTTGTAAAAGAAACCAGATACAAAAAAGACACATATTGTATGATTTCATGTATATGAATCCATAAAGATGAAAAGTAGATTAAAAGTTGCCAGGGAATGGAAAAGAAATGTTGATGGGTATTAAGTTTCTATGGGGCTGATGAAAATATCCTGCAATTAGATATGATGGCTGCACTATTCTGGATACACTAAAAAATCACTGAATTAAATAATTCAGATTATGCAAATGTATCACAATAAACCTGTTATGAAGAAAAGGAAAAAGCCATTACTGTTATTCTAGTAAATACTCCATAAAAATAATTTTATTAAAGTACAATTTAATAAACAAATTTATACATTCAATGTGGTTATCCCATTTTATAACCATACAGTGATTATGTCCCTTAAAGTTACAATGAGCTCGAAGACAGTCCTGCACAGTCCCGTTGCCTCACATGAGGTCTCAGAACCATAAATTCATCAGGCATGAAAGCTCACCAGTAAATTATCATGAAACCTGAATTTTCATGGGGAACATAGGTAAAGGAAAGGTCTGAGAGGGCAAGAGAAGGAGGAAGGGAGGAAACTATATATGAGGGCAGCTTTATAAACATCATAGAAGCTCACTGTTCCAGTGTCATAATCCAGAAACACCCCAACCCGACCCAGAGGCCTTTGCACACACTGAGCTAAGGGTGGGGAGTTGGTGGAGAGACGATAACCATTGCTCCCCTTTAAAGAAAATAGCAAAAACGCATCCTCAGAATCAATAATAATACTGGTATCTTGTGCCCAGGAATCTTTGCAGACTCCCAGAACCCAGCTGGAGGAGTGTGTCACATCCACTTCCCAATAATGCCTGCCCGAGGTGAAGGCCTGAGCTCCCCATGCAGCAAAGCTCTCCACCGTCTGGAGCTCCCAGGGTGCACTGTGACGTTCATCTCCAAATATCACACTTCTCAGGTCCTCAGAAAGGCGGATATAGCAACTGGCCATTTCCATACTCAGAGGATTGTCTACTGCAAAAAGAAGCAAAGATCAGATCAGCAAGTGCCCTGAGAGGCAGAGGATTTCTGCCCAATTAGTCACTTCATTTGCTTCTCCTTCAAGAAAATATGGAATAAAAGGAGCAAAGACAGTTCAGACTCACAAATCTGTGAAGATCAAGGCTTATGATCATCTCTACAGCACACAATATTCCTTCTCATAGAAAAAACCTGGCCATATCACTGTGTGAAGCAGTGATTTAATGTGTACCTTTGAATAGTTTGTTTCAGGACACACCTAAAACTTTCTTTTTCCTTAGTAGAAATCTCCTCTTGTGTTGTCTTGAATACCGTCAATAAACAGATATGCATTTGCTAGGATGGAGGTATTTATGAAGATATAAACTGTACCTGTTACATTTTCAAACATCAAAAAATTTGTTAGAACTCCACATGTGTAGTTTGGAAGTTTCTGAAAGGAATGTTCTGGCTCAACACTATCGGTTCAGACCCCACCACATCCAGTCTAATCCTAGCTGGAGCCCTCTGCTGCTGAGTGCCCAACGTCATTGAGCCCTGTTCACGGATCCTGCTTCTTGCAGTTGTTTTGAGAGGAATCTAATAGCTTTACATTGTTCTGTTCATCGACATTTTAGTCATTTTTCCTGTTGATCAAATCATTCTGATTTTATAACTATATATTCTTTGTACAATGCATGATAAATGCAATACAGAAGAAATTAAAAATGATCAATGCCAAGTCCAAACCTTCAAAGTAGGAGTAACTGAATAAACCAAATTATTGAGTGTTACTCTGAGAATAAGCATTGTATCTCTTCATAGCCACATGACCTGAATACTCTTACTCTTCCTACGTCAGATATAACTGAAATGTGTATCTTCTTTTGCATTTTCAGCAAACTCTAAGTCAAAAATTTCAGTCTTGATCATTATGACTATTCAGACAAAGGCGATTAAAAAATTTTGGAAAATCATGTACCACCTTCATGTAAGAAGAAATTTAAACAGGACAGAGCTCATCCCCAAAAACCCACTAAAGAAAGAAATTGAGGCCTGACTGCCAAAGAGCTGACTCTCACCTCTGAAGTTGTTCAGCATGTCCAGGAGTCCAGTGATGCGCCACGAAGTGAGCTCTGGGTTCACAGGCTGGGGCTTCTGCGTCTGCACTAACTGGGTCCTGTAAAGAATGGCATCAGTGTCACTGCAGGGCAAGGGTGACTCACACCGTCATTGTAAACATACTGGTTTTTACTCTAAGATATTAATATTTCATCTGAATTCTCCCATTTTTTGTTAATTGGATATACACTTTATTCCGCACTCTTGGGGGTATAAGAAATTTTACTTTTTTCTAAATTTCACTTATATCACATTCCAATTTCCCCATTCTTCTGAGAAAATATTCAACTGCTAAAATTTTTGAATGCTGTTCCCTCCCTCTGCCCCCACACCAACTCAGATTATGCAAAAATCCTGGGTATGTGATAGGGAACAGAAAACTCAGGTACAGCCTTTGGGACTTCAGCCAGCAGTAGTCACCAATGACAAAGTCAATGTCTAAAAGAGAATGTCCACTAAGCCAGAAGGCTTTGATCATTTCTACCAGCAAGGGAATGCAATTCCAGCCTCACAGCCCTGGTCCTGAGGGTCCTGAGGGCCCTGAGGCGGCCACTGTCCTCGGAGGTCCTGCCTACAGCAGGGGTGTGCTGTGAAGGAGCAGGGCCTGGCCACGGCTACTCATGGGAACAAAACCTCCCTCGCTTTCCCGTCCTTAGGGAATCCTCCCCTTTCCTCTGTCTTTTTCACCTTCCACCTTTTTGAAGACAGGGCTTCTCTGTGGTACCTTAGAATAGTCTCCTTACTCAGGTTTATTGGGCAGGGCTGGAGAAGATTGGGGGAATGAGTAGAACAAAGCCCAGAATAGCAAATTGTTTTAGCTATATTTGAATTCAGCCACAGAAGAAGGAAACTTTCAAGACTTAGGAGAAGGCTTCAGAATGTCTTTTGAAACAAAGCAGAAAATAGCCACAGAGACCCACGTTAATAACCCAAAACATGACATCCGCTTCTTTAACAAGAGAACAACTTTCTCAGAAAGAGCAGATCCTTAGGGTAGACTCACCTTTCCAATACATTTCCCAAGTCCTGCAATGAAAACAAAAAGTTATTAATCATGAGAATATATTCAACTGCACCTTCGTTGTTTTTTTGGTTGTTGATTTTGTGTTTTAATAATGTATTTTTTTCTTATTCCCCTCTAAGGGACCATCCAAGGCTATGTTAACAACAGAGTCTGAGCTGAGCCCTGAGGGGCTTCCCCAGTGCGCACTGAGAAGGAAGGAGCTCAGGAAGAGGCTGTGTAGTGATGCAAGGAGATCTCGTTCCCAGCGTCACTCATGTCCCAGTCTTATTCCCAGGAGAGGCCTGACCACATAGGACAATTAAAACAAATCAAGAAACCATATAGAAAAGTGTTCTTTGAAATTAGTTACCAAATTCTACAAACCTTGCCTGGGCAAGGGGCAAAGCCCCAATGCCTTCAGCAAATTGCTTTCGTGTGGGACAACAGAAAGTGATGGTGGATTAGGTGACATAAACTGAGTGTTACCCCAACAAAGTTTACTTCCCTGGCAACAGTTTTGCTGATGTTGGATGATACTTCTGTGTGAATAGTATTCCTGATGGCACTGATAAGAATTTTGCCCTATATTATTTACTAAAATGGTAAAAAATAAATCTCCCCCAAATGAGCAGAATCTGCAGAAATAAGTCATTGGTCAAACAGAATGGTGGGAGTCCAGGAGCATGTGTCACTCAGCTGAGTACTGGTATCAGTAGGTAACATTTCAATGTCCTGGCAACATCGCCCAGCAAAGGCTTCCTGTGTCAGGATGGACCCTCCCCCGCACCTGGAGCAGCTCCATGTCGGGCTGGTGGCACATCTCAGTCAGCTCTCTGTACATGTCTGTCATCCTTTCTTTGTGTTGGGTCATTCTCACTTCACTGTCTTGCAGTTGTTGGAAAATCCCGTCTGCTTCTCTGTCCAGTGCCTCCAGGTGCAGTTGCTCCTCCTCAAGGAGAAATAGATGCATCTTCTGATACTGAAGTTGGATTATCACCTTCCTCAAGGCCACATACTCCTGCAATGATATGCAATTAAAAGGATGACATGCCCTCACTCTCAACAGAAAACCAAAACTTCAAATCATTATTTCCTTACTATCATCAAGCAAGTAATTAGTAAACTTTTTCCCTCATCCTCAAAACGATCTTGAATATTTTCTAGTTCTTTCTATCCATCCTTTTTCCACATCCCTATTCTCTCTCCTTGTTTAAATCAAAGTGTCTAAAGGGTCTTAGCTTTTCTCCCCATGGTACTTCTCACAGTTCTTACTCCATCAACGATTTCCTCATTTACCTGGATCTTCCTCCATTTCTATTGTTCCTCTGCCTGATTTTCCTAAATATTAAGAAATATTTAGGCACACACCGTATGATGAAGATTTTTTAAAGTTTACTATATATTTATTCTAAGTAGTGATCCTTTTCTCTCTTCTTCTTCACACGCAAACTTAGCTCAATGTTGTCTTATCTTCAGTGTCTGAGAAGCTTTATCCACAGCTTCAAATGGGTACTAGGAACACCCATCATACCCTGTTCATATTAGCATTCTTTGCACTAGCTTGCCTGGCCTGTATATTTTTGTGACTTTTTGTTTTATGAAATCCAGATAGCCTTGCTGTAAGCCTCCATATTTTTTATTTCTGATTTATCATTTGAAATCACTACTTTTTCCTGGGGAGAAATCACTATCAAAAGATAAAACTGGTAACTTGAATTTAGCTAAAAATGCATAAGCCAGCCATATATCAATCAGCATTAAAAGAAACAAAACAGTTTCATTCTTACCGCTAATAATTGAGTTTTGCCAGTTTCTTGATTTAGATCGTTTTGTGTTTCCTGAGTCATTTTCCGTAAAGAGTCCATTGTCTTTATAAGTTCCTCCTGCAAAATAACCAAGATCTTTAGCAATAATTAAGATGGTATTGCAGATTTCATCCCCTCATCTACGAGGGAAGACTATAGTTAAGAGAACTGTAATTTTGAGTTAGAATGGAATGGTCCGAATTTTCCATGTTAACCACACTGGATTCTAATATTTGGGATATCAAACAGGATAGAAACCTTTAACAGAAAATTCAAAGGGACCCTGCAGATAACATAATCCAATTTCTGAGAAATGGGCTTTTTGTCTACCCTGGCTATGGAGCAGTCAGGCTTGCAGCAGAAGCCAGTGTTCCTGGTGCTGCCTCCTGCTCAACACCAGCACCAACTGCGTACATTTGACACTGCTTCTAAGGAAACTTCCTTAGTGTAGGATCAGCACAGCCATGACTGGAGTGTCAAATCGGTCAACAACATTGGAAGGACACATTTATGTCTTTGGACTTACATTTAGAAATCACCACCCCCACTGTCTCCATTGTCAACTTCATTTTCATAAGTCCTTATCTTTTCTCTGATTTAGGATCCTATAGATTCCAAATGGCGTCAGAGGCATCACTTACCCGGCACTGCTCAGCAGCCTGTTCTACTGGGCGGTGGCCATGAGTCACATGCTCTGGTGCCTCGGAGCAGGGCCCACAGAGCAGTGTCTTCTCAGCCTCGCAGAAGAGGCTCTTCACCTGCTTGTGCTCTACACAGATCTGCTCCTCGGAGCGGTGGACCTGGTGAGGTCTGGCCTGCCTGGCAAGGGCAGCCAGCTTCTTGAGTACAAAATTAGTTTTGAAGTTTGTCTTCTCCGATATTTCCCTGCACTCAGGGCAGCGCATTGGATTCTGGGATTCCTCCCAGCAGAGGCAGAGGCAGGGCCTGCAAAAGCTGTGCCCACAGTCTATGGTGATGGGGTCTATGAAGTAGTTCATGCAGATGGCACAGGTGAGTTCCTTCTGGAAGGTTTGCAAGGTGTCTGAATCCATGTTTCTGAAAATAAAATGTAAAAAATAAAAGAGAGGAGGAGAGTTACAGTTCTGTCCTGATGAGGTTAAGAAAAAAAAAAAAAGCCTTTGGACAGTTCTGCTTGTCTGCTTGAGCTCTGTTTAATCTCCCTGTTAACTTAGCCCCCCAGTAAATACATAGACTTGGTAAATGTAGACAGGCTGGATTTATACAGCTATCCCTCCATAGCTGTGGAAGGTTGGTTCCAGGATTCCCGATACCACATCCCTTATATAAAATGACATAGTGTTTTCATTATAACCTAGGCACATCCTCCCAGATACTTTACATGTCGTCTCTAGAGTACTTTTACTACTTAATACAATATAAACACTATGTAAATAGTTGATATACTGTATTGTTTAGGCACAATGACAAGAATAAAAAGTCTCTACATGTTCAGTACAGAAATTTTTCCTCCAAATATTTTTGATCTGTGGTAGGTTGAATTCACAGATGTGGAACCTACAGGTACAAAGGTCAACCGTACTGTGATACAAATGGCAAAATGAGACAAGGGAGTCTTTGGGATCCTTTTTGTTAAAACAAGCAGTGTTCTCAATCACACCTAAATTATGGGCCCATTTAAAGACTATGCAGAGGGTAAAAGTGGGGAAGATTCCAGAGTTACTTAGGTTAGCTGACTGGTCCAGAAGCACATCCAGAATCTCTCTGTCTCTCTCTCTCTCTCTCTCAACGATCTTATGATTGTAACATACAAAAGACACTTAGTCTCCGTGCTGATAGTCTATGCTCCCTCCCTACAAGTTCAGTGATCGACTTTCTGAAGACTGTTAAAATTGATTAGGTCTCATCTAAGCTTCACTAATTTAATTAGCATTAACGTCAACTTTCTGTTTTGTTTTTCCAGATCCCCACATTGCTTATTAACTTAAGTTTTAACTCCTAAAACTATAAACATTTGAACTTGTCCTTCTAAGCTCAATGTCAAAACTCTTCCTTTCAAGAGATGAAATGTAATAATTATCTATTATTTCGAGTTTAGGAAAAGTTTTTCCCACAGTCAATTCAGATGACCAGGGAGAACAACTTCGCATTCTAAAGTGGGGAATATTTAAGTCTACAATAATTAGCAACAGTTAACCAACTGTCTTTGTTAAAAAAAAAAATGAAGACAAGCACTGAGATTTCCTCTGTACACTATAGAATACAGACATGCAGTTAATGGAAATGTGACCAACAATTTTTTTTATTTACAGTAGTTCTCCATAATTACCAATGAAACTTCTAGGAGCCCTTACTAGTTAGTTGAATCTATATTAAACACTTTCAAAATCTCCTCTGCAAACTGAAAGTTTAAACGGACAGCAAATAGTGCTTTTACAAGAAGTGTTTTCAATTAATTCAACATATTTATCTTTTACTTTGATGTTTATAAAAACTATTACTATATGTGTACATTATAGTGAACATTTTAGGTGTTTATGGGCTCCATAATTGCATAAAACATGTGAAAATATATCCTTTAAGACCTAAAAATTCTAGGCTGGATGCAATGGCTCATGCCTGTAATCCTAGCACTTTGGGAGGCCAAGGTAGAAGGATTGCCTGAGGCCAGGAGTTTGAGACCAGCCTTGAGCAAGAGTGAGACCCCATCTCTACAAAAAGTAGAAAAATTAGCCAGACATGGTGGTGCATACAGCCTCAGAAGTTGAGGCAGGAGGATTACTTGAGCCTAAGAGTTTGAGGTTGCAGTGAGTTATGATGATGCCACTGTACTCTACCCCGGGCAATAGAGCAAGACCTTGCCAAAAAAAAAAAAAAAAAAAAAAACCTAAAACATCTTGCAATAGAGAAAACAGTGAAGTAAAAATGATCAAATAACAATTTAAAACAAACCAGTACATTATAAATCTTCTAGTTCCAGATACTTATTTTTATGTCATTTTTAATAATTATGAAAGCTACTTGTTTGTTTGGATAAAACGTGAGGGGGCTGACAGATCAATTTAAAGTAAAATATAAATGTTATAAGAGAAAGTAAGCAACAAGAGCTTTACTTCAAATTCCATACCCACCAGAGTTTACTACCAGTGATCTCTCCTCTGGAAGCTCTGAAAGATCTATCAGTTTCCAGGTGAGCGGTAACTCTTGGCTCTCCAAAGCCCAGCAGCCACAAACGCAGTGGGTCTTCTCTGGAGAAGTGTCTCCAAGGGTGGACAGGTGGGCTTTTTATGTGATTTGCCTCACCTAAAACCACACCCACTTCTTGTGATTGACTACTGTTTCCAGAAGGAATTGAGAACTTTTGATTAGGTTACACAGAAAGGCATGAAATTGATTGATTGGATTAACAAAGTACAGAAAACCACACTTGGAGTCTAACAGCCTAACATGATGCAGAGGGGTTTGAGGTGAGATGCAAGAAAGTTGACATGATACCTGTTGTTCAAAGAGAAACTTTCACGGAAACAATTATTTCACTAAATAATTTTTTATTCTACAAGCAATGACCTCATGATTCTTAAAATTTGGTCTCTTATTTTACTTTTTGAATTTATACTTTCTTGTTAAGTTCTTAATCATTATTTATCTGAATATGCCCAACAATAAGACATTCACTGGGATAACCAACACATCTGTACTGTGTAACTTTCTCATTTAAAAAAGCGCACCAAGGAACTCAATTCTATTTTAAATAATTGTATGTATAATAGTTGGTGAAATTCCTTGTGTTACTTAGGAAGAGGTGATTGTCCTTTTACTCAAGACATAGGGTTGTAAATAAATATGAGTTCTGACGTGTCATTTGACCATCCTTGTACTTCAAATGTCTATCCTTAGGAGATTAAGGAAAGGTTATCATAGACACATATATGAGGATTTTCCAGAAATTTCATTCTTCAAAAACTGTCTCAAACATTTCTTAAAATGATGCATATCATCTACATAAGTCTAAAGAGGAAAGACTTTCTAGTATTCTCACTTATTAATAAAAATTAAATGATTAGTTATGTAGGATGCCTCCTTTAGTGCTGTTAAAAGGTGCTCTCCCATGAGAGAGACTCCTCCCACATTTGCTTGCACCATTATTTCCTGCTTTGGGAATTCCTTCACACATTATTTAAAAGTTTTATAAACCAAGATCTGTGACCTCATCTCTACTGCAAATGATAAAAATAATAGCAACTAAGTGGTTGTGAGCCTTAGTGAGATTTTCTAAGTGCCACACTAACTTCTCATTCTCCTCCCGTTAAACCCAGTCTTCAAAGATAAGTAAGACAACACCTTTAGCATCCAGTGACTATAGGTTACTAGGGAAGTTGAATGCATATATTAAAAAAGTAAAAGAATTATAAAATCTTTAATAAGGAAGAAGAATTCACTGTGCACAACTGGAGAAAAAAAAAAAGTAGCTAAAGGTACCTGAGATTTTCTCTCTCTCCCCAATCATTCCATAGCAAAACACCCCTGAAAAAGATTGATTTAAAGGCTTGCATCCCTGCTATGCACCACTAAACCTATTAAAAAGAATTTAAAAGGCCGGGCATGGTGGCTCAGGCCTGTAATCCTAGCACTCTGGGAGACCGAGGCAGGTGGATCGCTCAAGGTCAGGAGTTCGAGGCCAGCCTGAGCAAGAGCCAGACCCCGTCTCTACTAAAACATAGAAAGAAATGATCTGGACAGCTAAAAATATATAGAAAAAATAAGCTGGCCATGGTGGTGCATTCCTGTAGTCCCAGCTACTCAGGAGGCTGAGGCAGTAGGATCGCTTGAGCCCAGGAGTTTGAGGTGGCTGTGAGCTAGGCTGACGCCACGGCACTCTAGCCCAGGCAACAGCGTGAAACTCTGTCTCAAAAAAAAAAAAAAAAGAATTTAAAAATCTACCCTTTTGCCATGTGCTAATTTTAGAATATTTGACACATGTAAATTTTCCAAGGTATATTGGCTTATCTTGATACAAATTTAATATGAACACAAATCTAAAAATGGATAGTTGAAAAAACATATGTTTTTTTAGGCTAAGGAAATATTGATATCATAAATATCAGGCAATTAGGAAACAAAGGGCAGATGCACCAAACACTGTTTTCAAAAGAACACTGACAGTCTGAGAGGCCCAGAGATTCCCATGGAAGATCATTTTGCAGCACGTAGGTGATAAATGCCCTGGGGTTTATTCTTCTCCTAAGAGGGCCTGAGACAGGTGGAGGATGTCATGAGAAGCCAGGGCATTAGCAGTGCCACATCCTTCTGGACTCTTACATGGATTTTGCATGTGTCAGGCTGCTGTCAGGCTCCTATCATATTTTAATGTCTCAAAATCCTATGTGAGCCAGTACAAGTTTTCTACTGACAAACAGTGATGAATTCCAGGATTCCCACCAGTGTGGTTGGTGGGATCGAGTTGGTGAGTCTCTTTACCTGAAGCTTAATAAAAAGTTTTTAAATTGTTGTCAGTGCTCCTTAGACATTTAGAAACACTTGCTTAGGAAAAACACCAAAATCAGGCTCACCTGGTCTTCTGCTTTTTGCCTAATTGTAACTTTCAACAGAAGATCTAGAGAAGAAACAGACCCGAAAGCCAATTATCAACCTGGCATCATGGGCACGCTAGACAGCAAGAACCTGAATGCAGAAGCCACAGGTCTGTTAGAAATAGATTGCTAATGTACATTTGAAAGTCTCTTATAGCATAGCCTTCTTCAGAACATAGTGTGTCGCCTGGCATGTCTGGGATGCAGGTACTGCCTACTATCTTGTGAGGTATCCAGCTTAAAATAATTTAGTGTCAAAGTGCTACTGTTTCAAAGGCACTTAAGTTAGCTAGTGTGAGATGGGAAAGTGAGAGGGAAAGATAGGTCCTTTCTAACTTAGGAAAACCATGGTGGTTCTCTTTAAATTTTCCATGTTCTCTGAGGATTAAAAAGGAGCTCATTATCTTTTAAATATAGAAATAGTTTCATGAGGTAGGGAATGAGTAATGAATACAATTGTGATTTACTGAGAATCTAAGTCTACTGCAGACTGTAAGTCCACCACATTCGTTCCAAATGAGCTCACACTCAGGACTTAAGGCAGTGAAAACCTGACGAGGCCCTTTTGAGACAGACGTTTATGCCCTGTCTTACTAGAATTTATCACCTGTCTGTCACAAATGCTTTCCCCCCACAGTACAGTAGCAGTTTCATCTGTGCTTTTTAAGTACCGAAATAATTGAGTTGATGAGACTGATAATGCAGGACTAATTCTTCTGTGGTGTTGTGTTCTGTCTCTTCTTTATTCTCTCAAGTCTAAAACATCTTCAAAGAGCCCCAGCCACACATACACATTTTAAAATCAACTTCTCAATGTCCACACACACATACATACACACACACACACACACACACATGCACACACCCAGAGCCTCTGATCATTTATTGGAATGGTATTTACTCTATAGGTCTGTCTGGGAAGAATTTACATATTTACCATATTGTGTCTTCCAATCCATAATCTATGATCATGGAATATCCTTCCATTTTTTTATAATTTTCAATTTCTTTCAATAATGTTTTATAGTTTATATGTATAGAGCCATACATCTTTTATTATCTTTATTTCTAGGTATTTCATGTTTTTGATATTTTAAATGCATTTCTAAATTTCATTTCCCACTTTTAATTGTTGTTTATAAAAATACACTTGATTAAATTTCTTCTCAATTTTACTAATTCATCTAGTAGTTTCTAGATTTGAGGACATTTTCTAAGCACATAATCATGT
Organism: Eulemur rufifrons; assembly: GCF_041146395.1. Lineage (NCBI taxonomy): Eukaryota > Metazoa > Chordata > Mammalia > Primates > Lemuridae > Eulemur > Eulemur rufifrons. Next base: position 40,353,227 of record NC_090988.1, read on the forward strand.
TAGGCTAATAATGCAAATTATGATAGCTTTATTTCTTCCCAACTCTTATATAATTTATCTATTTTCTTGTCTTATTGCATGATGAGGACATCTAGAACAGTGTTGAACATGGGTGGTAACAATGATGGCTTATCTCATTCTATTCTTAGTAGGATGCTTTCAAATTCTCTACAAAATATGGTAACAGCTATAAATTTTTATGATATTCTTTGTTAGATTATGAAAGTTCACTTCTCATCTTAGTTTGTTACTAGTATTTTTAAAAATCATGAATGGGCTATTAATTGCATCAAGTGCTTTTTTTTATTTCAGAATACTGTGGAGATACAAACATTTTGGTTACATATAATGCCTTTGCCTCACCCAAGCCAGGACTATAAGTATGCCCTTCCCCCATACAGTGCACTCTGCATCCATTAGTTGTGAGTTTTCCCACTCCCACCACCCCCCTACCACCTGACTGGCACCCAGTGAATATTACTACCATGTGAACAACTTAGTGTTGATCAGTTAGTACCAATTTGATGGTAAGTACATGTGGTGCTTGTTTTTCCATTCTTGTGATACATCACTTTGAAAATGATGGGCTCTAGCTCTATCCAGGATAATGTAAGAGGTGCTAGTTTACCATTGTTTTTTGTAGTTAAGTAGTATTCCATGGTAGATATATATACACCACATTTTATTAATCCACTCATGTATTGATGGCACTTGGATTGTTTCCACATCTTTGCAATTATGAATTGTGCTGCCATAAACATTCAAGTGCAGATGTCTTTACTATAGAATGTCTTTTTTTCCTTTGGGTAGATGCCTAGTAGTGGGATTGCTGGATCAAATGGTATTTCTATTTTTAGCTCTTTGAGATATCTCCAAATTACTTTTCATAGGGGTTGTACTAATTTGCAGTCCCACCAGCAGCGTAAGAGTGTTCCAATCTCTCCATATCCACGCCAGCATTTGTTGTTTTGGAACTTTTTGATAAAGGACATTCTCACTGGAGTTAGGTAATATCTCATTGTGGTTTTTTTCATGTCTATAGAAATGATTTTTCCTGTTAATGTGGTGATTTGTATTTATTGTACTGTCAGATGTTACATTATTCTACTCTTCTATTTTTGTTTCATTTTTATGAAGACAAATAATTTTCAAGTTTATTTCCGTTTTTTGTTTGTTTGTTTAAATACAAAGCTAAACCACAAACAGGTACAATCGAGAGAGACATTTCCTCCAACTGGCTGACCATTGACCAGGCTGGTGTGGCGTGGGAAGAAGACTTTCTTAGGTAGCACCGTAGTGAGGCCTGGGGTGGGGGTGAATCGAGGACAAGGACAGGCTCTCACACCTGTCTCCATTCACATTTACCTGGGACCAGCATGAGCCAGAGACCACAGTCCCCTGAGCTCCTGAGCCCCGGCCCCCTGGACTGACGGGACAGTGAGTGAGAATCGGTCCTGCTTAGGGAGGGAGGAGGAAGCCACCCACTCCTTCTGCCATCACAGTTGAGGTGAAAACTTCAGCCTTGTCGTTGATCCCTGGGGGCTGCTGGGCTCTGCCCACTCTCCCCCCACACCTGGGCGCCTTTCTCTGAGGTGGGCAGTGGCGGCTGGGGCGGGGGTCCTGGGCTTGCAGGCTCACACTCCAGTTCATGGCTGCGTCTTCACAGGAAGGACACCGGGTGGTCTGACAAAATAGAAGGCCTTGACAGCAGGTCTGGAACTTTCAACCCAGCAGAATCAGGAGTGTGTCGTAGGCATGGGGTCAGGCGGGTGTCGGGTAAGTAATTTCTGGTCCCACTACACAATAGAGTACCATCTCAAATCTCTACAAAAACAACAACAACAACAACAACAACAACAACAAAAAACACAAAATAATGCAGCCACTTCACTCACTTGAATACCTATAAATATGTAAGTTGTTTTCTGTGTTTTTTTTTCTTTTTCTTTTTTTTTTTTTGATTTTTTTTCTTTTGGTTTCTTTTTTAGATTTTTATTATTATTTTTTAAATAAATTCAGTGTTCATATTCCTATAAAGAATTAACCCAGTTTCAGGAAACCCTGCTCTGACAGGGTAGGTAAGCAATGCTTTCCCCGCCCTCGTCTGGTTTCATTACCCGCCCTGATGTTTCAAGGTGCCCAGAAAAGTGGCAGCCTATGGAAGAGTAAATCTATGCCCGGCTCGTGCTCCCGGGCCACAGGGTCAGTAAGCTTTCAAGAAAGCAGAGGGGAAGACTAGCTTGCTGTGAAAACTTTTTTTTTTTTTAATTTATAAAGAATAAAAATTTATTTTTCACAGTTCTGGAAGCTAGGAAGTCCTAGATCAAGGCACAGATAGATTCAGTGTCTGGCAAGGGCCTTTTCTTTTGGTTCATAGGTGGCTCCTTCTCACCGTTTCTTTACATGGTGGAAGGAGAGAATTCTGGTCTCTTTAGCCCCTTATAAGGTCGCTAATTCCATTCATGAGGGTGGAACCCTCTTGCCTTAATCACCTCCTAAAAGCCCCACCTGTTACTATTATCATATTGGTGATTAAGTTTCAACATATGAATTTGGGGAAACCTTTTTAAGAAATATTCATACACTTCAATGTGCCCCTGTGAAGACGTCAGGAGAACAAGAGCTTGGAAACATCCCGTCCAAGCCGCTGGGAGGCAGCGTCTTGGTCTTCCTCACACGCCCTCTCTGGACGTGGGGAATGCGAGGAGAAAGTCCTGGCTCTTCCACCGGAGGCAGGAGCCTCGCCGGGCTTCCTGGTTCAAACATGACTCTTCCCTCTCAAACCTGTGCTGAGTCTTTGCATGCACGGGAAGCACAAACATGCGACTTGTATGCAAAAAAAAAGTACAAAAACAACCAGAATATACAAGTTTTGGTAATATAAGGCTATCTGTTCAAGTCCACTTTGGAAACCTGTAACAGATATTTAAATAGTACAGTGAAAAAGCATCTTAATATATATTTTTAAAAACATCTGAAGTCATCCGCTAAGATTAAGTGCGTAAAAAAAAAATCAATTCCCTTTGAGGGCACTTTGTCCTTTGAAGAAGGGAGAGTCGGGCGGGGAGGGCGACGACGCTTCAGCCACGGGTGGGCTTCCATGGAAGCCTGGCTGCGGTCTCCACAGTCATACAAGGCTCCTCCGCGGCCTCGATGTCTCGGGAGGCGATAAGGATGAGGTCCATGTCCAGCGGTTTGGTCTGGCTGTTCCCGCACTTGCACTGATTGATCGGCCTTCCCAGGCGGTCCGTCTCTCTGACATCCACACAGTAGGTCTTGCTCAGATACTGGAAATAGTACCTGTCGCAGCCTGTGGAGGGGTCTTGTGCATGCAGAGCCCCCCGCTTCCTGGCATCGGTGATCTCGGTGAGGTCCCCGGGGTATTCCACCACGAAGTCGCCCGGGGAGAACTGCCTGGTGGCTATCACGCCCCTGCCTTTGCCATGGATTAGGTCAATCTTCATGCCTTCTTCCTTCACACTGTTGATCAATTCATCTATTCTTTTCCGTTCTACAGACTGCAGCTCGGCTTTGCTCTTCCTGGAGCTCCTTCGGACAGGGTAGAAATCCGTGAGTTTACGATTCTGTTGCGTTTTCCCTGGAGCTTTTTCCCCAAGGGCCTGTTTGCCCTTGATGGGCTTTTTCAGGGCTTGCTTGGCGACGGCTGCATTGGTAGCATCACAAGACGAGGTTGGAGTTTTGGGATGTTCTACTGCTTCAGACTTTTGGTTTGGAAAAGGTGTCAGGGAGCCTCTCCTGGCGTCTTTGTTCTTCTGTTCTTTGGACTTCATGGTATTCCGTATTGCATTCCCAGGATTTCTTTTCCCTGGCATTTGACATCGTGATGTGCAAGTGAGCTCTCTTCTTGAAGGGGGGAACGCATTCCAGAGCATTTGTTCGGGCTCATGTAGGAATAGAACTTTAATTGCCTGGTAAATACATTCTCCCGGTCGGTGCGGTGCCTCTCCGGGCCCCTCCTCTCCACCATCTCCGCAGTCGCTGCCACTGCAGTCACCGCCGCCGCCTGCATCAAGCAGGGCTTGGACATCTTCCTGCCTGCAGCCCGGCCAGGCCCATGGCGACGCGTCCCGTGCCCTCACCGCCGCGGCCGGCCACCACCGCTGCCGCTGCTGCTGCTGCCGCCGCCGCCACCGGCGCCGCCGCAGCACCCTGGGTAAGGGCCGGCGCCCCACGGCGCCCACTTACCCCATGGCCTAGAGGCAGGGCCCGGCTCCCGCGCACGCCCCGCGGCAGCCGCAACCGCCGGCGCGGGCCGCGCGTCCTCCTGTTCTACTCTTCTAGAACAAATACCATTTGAACATATCTTATGCCTTATATCTTTAACTAGATTTGATCAGTTAATAATTTCTTTAAAATTGTTGCCTCTATCTTTATATGAGAGTCCAAACTATAATTTTCATTTCTCGTAATATCCTTGGCAAACTTGGATATCAAAGTTATGAATTGGGAAATATTACCTCTCTTACTGATCTCTGGAAGAGTTTGTCTAAATTTGTGTTATTTCATTGTAAATGTCTGGGAGATTTCACTGAAAGAGATCATTGGAGTTTTCTTTGTGAGATTTTTTACTTTTAAATTATGGATTCAATTTCTTTACTATAAGTCATATCATTAAGATTATTTTTTCTTCTGTCAGCTTTTGTAAGATGTGCTTTTCAAAAAAAAAGTTTTCATCTGAATTGTCAAATATACAAGCATACAATTGTTCATAAATTCCTTTTATTGTCTTATTAATATTTGAAGGATCTGTGTGATTACCTTTTTACTTTACTCTTGATCTTGTATTCTTGATTAGAGTTCATGACACTGCTGTCTAAAATGTAAATAATATCTTTATCCTTCTCAGGACACTACAACATGGTAATGATCTATTTAATCACCAATAAATGCCTAGATCAATGTAAGATTTATTTGGCACATTTCTTTTTCATGAAGCTAGTTAATTCACATCATTTATGAATCCCAGGCAACAACAAATATATAGGTACAAGTTAGTGAAAGACATCTTACAACTATATTAGAAATAAATAATAAGCAACTTATAAGTGCACACAAAAGAATAAAGACTAGTTCAGAATTTTAGGGCTGAAAGCTACATTTATCATCTAATTCAACTGTATCGTCATACAGAAGAGGGAAAAGAAAAAGTGATATTTTGTTAGCATGACAATATCAAACATTTATTTATTACTAATTACATGTTAAAAACTGTTGTAAGTGGTTTACATTACTAGCTTATTTAATTCTTACAGAAGCCCTGGGAAATGGATACTATTTTATACTCATGTTAGAGATTAAGAAACTTAGGGACAGAGATCTCATAGTTCTTGAAGTAAATGAGAGAACCAGAGTTCAAACTAAGGCAGTCTGTCTCAAAACTTCGCTATGGCATATCAGCCTGTCACTGTACAACCTCTTGTGAATGACAGTTATATTAAACGTGTTGCCGAGTTATGTTAAGTCACAGAATTACATAAAATGTTTTGGGGGGATCTTGTTAAATGCTTACAGAATTGACTGAAAGTTCACAAAGCTTTCAAATAGTATACAGATTTTTGTCCATTTTTTAGAATAATAGTGTTCACCTTATCCCACCCTTACAATATTGTTCAACTCTCTATCAATAAGATCACAAAAAGCCTGTTAGTATGCTCAGTCAAATCCCATTACAAAAACATTATAGAAATCCTAGTGTGTAATACGGCTCTTTTCAAACCAGATACTTTCTTAGACAGAGTCCCATATGCATGCTACTCTGATTATTCACAAAATGAATGTCTGCTCTGGACTCTGCATACTGGTAGGGATTAGAGACAAAATAACAAACAACACTTAGTCCCTAAGGAGCTTATGGTCTAGTTGGCAATACAAGAGAAGGAGCCATTATTCTGGAAGTCTTGCCAGAAGAGATGACATCTAAGCTGAAATCGAAAGGATAAGAAGGGTAGTCTTATCTTTTCTGATGGTTAAATCCACATGGCACAGCTGTTGCCATGAGAAAAGATTTAGGGTCTGATCTTTTACTGGGTTGATGCCCTTCTAATCCATCTATACTTAGGCCAGGATACTTTCTAAAATGCAAATCTGATCATATCCTTACCCTGCTTAACCTTACTATGTGGCATTTTAGAAACTACAGGAAAATAGTTACATTTCTTTGGATGTCTTCCCAAGCCTTAGATGGTATATCCGATGTTCACTGTATGGATCCTTCCTCCCACAAACTCTTTGGATTCTATTAATAGTAACACTGAGTTCTTTATATTTCTCTAACGTGCCACAATCTTTCTTATTTCTATTATTTTGTATAACACGATTACTTTGCCAGTGGGAATACAAATAAGTAAAATCACTTTGAAGCAGTTTGGCATTGCAAATTTTACAACACTGTAAAATTGAAGATGTACACATTTTATGACTGAGAAATTCCACTCAGAGGTAGATACTGTCAGGAAAGAGCATCTCTTGAATATTTGCATTAGGAGAAATGTTTACAGGAGCAAAACACAGAAAACTTTCCAAACATACACCAGCAGGAAGAGGAATAAATTCATTCTGTTATGCACTAGTTTTCCAACTTTGGGTTATTCACTTTAAATTCACTCTTCATTATCTTCATAAATGGATATGGGTCCATTAAATATTTTTTCTTTGCCAAGTGGTATGATGTTAAACTTTGTGAGTAGCCATCGGAGAGACATTGCAAGAGGTGGTTTTCCTTCCTGCTTTCCATGTGCTCCCTTGGCAGCTTCTGCAAGGAAAATGATGTCTCCAGCATCTGGCCCCAAGGCACACATGATTCTCCAGTTCCCAGATCCCGTAGCGCAGGCTGCTGCTCTAGCACCTAGTTCCTGCAGTTAGTTCATGGTGGCCAGCAGAATCCAGCAGCCAAGAGCTTCTCCTGACACCGTCCTTGGGCAGATTTGAAGTGGAGTGCCACTGGCAAGACACTTCCCCATAAATAGCTTTCCACAGTGGCCTAGCAGGCAAGTTTCTGGGGAGTTCTAGCATCTTAACTGCCATGTGAGTTGTATTTAACTCATGACAGTTTTGACCCCGGGGCCTCATGAAGCATACATAGCTCACAGGTTTCTTTACCTTGTTGATGTTCTTATTGATACAATTAATATTAACAATTTAATTCTAAAAACGTGGATTGTGTTGCATATAACACACACAGAAAACAATAAAAAATAACAAATTTTTCATTAAATTACAAAGAATCATTTTGTTTTTGAAGTTTTTATTCTATTTTTGTAATAAAACACCATGGCCCCAAGGAAAATTTTTTTTTCCTAGTGTGGCAGTCAATGTGCTAGAGTGTGGATTTGCAGCAAGTTCTGCAAGTGTAGCACCACAGCGACTTCTTTTTTTTTATTACTTAATGAAATGTTTATTTCATATTTAATGAAATAAATCTAAAGTTTAGTTTATTATATCTCAAACAAGAAGCAGTACAATCAAAGTATGCACCTAAACTACTGACACAGTTTTGCCATCTTAATTGTAGCTTGTTTATGCCAGCAGAGAAGAAGCCTGGAGAGTGAGAGGTGATGAAATCTCAAAGGTGTTTTCCACAGCTTGTTGAGAATTGAATATTTTTCCTTGCAAGAAGTGGTCCAAAGCCTGGAAGAAGTGGTAGTCAGTTGGTGTGAAGTCTGGTGAATACGGTGGATGACAGAGTTTCCAAGTCCAGCTGCTGTAGTTTGAGCAGCATTGTTTGTGTGATGTGTGGTCCAGTGTTGTCTTGCAAGAGGATTGGCCTGTCTCTATTGACCTATCTCTGCTGCTTAATCACAAGCAGCCTCATCATTTCATCCAACTGGTTGCAGTAGACATCTGTTACAATCAACTGACCAGGTTTCATGAAGCTGTAGTGGATAATACCAGTGCTGGGCCACCAAACAGACACCATTAGGTTTTTTTGATGAATACTTGGTTTTGGACTGTGTTTCAGCACTTCATCTTTATCCAACCATTGTGTCAAACACTTGCAATTGTCAAAAAGAATCCATTTTTCATCACATGTAACAATATGGTATAAAAATGATTTGCCTTTATGTTGTGACAGTAAAGAAAGGCAAGCTTCAAGACGATTTCTTTTCTGACCCTCGTTTCATTCATGTGGTACCCATCTATCCAGCTTCTTTAGCTTGCTGATTTGTTTCAAATGGTCCAATATTGTTGGAATAGGAACATGAAACCTTGCTGCTAATTCCCACGTAGGCTGAGATGGATTCGCTTCCACTACAGCTTTCAGCTCATCATTATCCACCTTGGTCTCAGGTCACACACATGCCTCATTTTCAAGATTAAAATCACCAGAACCGAACTTCTCAAACCATGGACATACTGTGTGTTCATTAGCCACATCCATCCCAAACACTTTGTTGATGTTTTGAGCTGTCTGGACTCTATTGGTTCCACGACAGAACTCATATTAAAAAATAACACAAGTTTTTGACTTAACCATGGTCTCACAAAAATTGCTCTTGTTACTGCTTTTCATCGATTTACCTCTTGCTGGTTGAATCCTTTAATATGTTTTTTCAAGAGGGAAAAGAAATTTCACTATTGCCATACTCTTCTAGTTCTTCTGGTGACCATTTCTCCCTGGTTGTGAAATGCTGGCTTGAGACTTAGATGGTAAATCCGTCTTGAGGAGTGGTATTGTGTCATAACATAACATGCCTAGGAGGATTCACACGTGGGTTCTGCAGCTAAACTCCTACAAGAACAGAGGTCTGCAACATCCCCTCGCTTCTGAAAGTCCGGTCTTCGGCGCCAACCCCTGTGCGCACCCCATCGCCCACCCTTGCCCCTCCGGCCCGCCTCCCCCCACGCTGGGGATGGCAGGCAGGGAGGGAGCCCGGGAGCAGCGCGCGGCGGCGGCGGTGGCGGCGGCGGCGGCGGCGCGGGCTCAGCACGGTCCGGCTCCAGTGCGCTTAGTGTCGCCGGCTGCCTCCGAGGCTCCCACCGCCAGGGGGAGAAGTCCGGCGGGCGCACCTCCCGCCAGCCCGCGCCGCACAACCTGTGGAGCGGCAGCCGCGCGGGGTCTCCTGAGCCCCCGGGCGCAGCGTGCCCGGCCTGAGGCGCCGCGGCTGGACGCGCGCCCCGGGTGGCTGTGGGCTCCCGCTGGGGGCGCCCCGAACGCTCTGGTGCGACCCTAGACTGCGGGCGCAGCGACCGAGGAACGGAGAGCAGCTGCTACCACAGCGACTTCTGAACATTGAATGAAGCCCTGGGATGGAGGCGATTCTTCACTGGCCCCTCCAGCTTTGCCCTATGGATAATAGCCACTCCTTATATCTGCTGTGCACATATTCTTTAGAGTTCTCTTTACCTTTTGCTACACATTACTTCTTTACTCCAATGCTGCTACAATTACTCATCCTTTATAATTAACGTTCCCTGTTCAGGTTACTGTGTGCTTGCTTTGTCTTGATGAACCCTGACTGATAAATCTTATATTCATGCAAGTGAATGCTCTATATCAGGGAAATCTGAACTACAGCCACAGTGATACACAGATGAACTCTCAAAGGCTTGTGAAAACATCAAGTACCAGAAAAAATACATGGTATGATTTTATTTATAGAAAGTTCAAAAAATACATAAAACCAAAACATGTAAGAGATACAGTCGTGTGTAGTAAAATTATAAATGAAAACAGAGGAAAGATAAACATAAAACTCAAGAAAGCGATTATCTCTGGCAGAAAAGGTACAAGGAGCCATCATTACATGGAGAGCCAAAGATACTGGAAATGTTCCTTTCTTAATCTGGTTACTGGGTTTACAAATGTTCATTTCATTACTATTTCTCACTGTGCATATATTCTCTATATAGCCTTTTACATAAATTAAACGTTTCTTAATTTAAAAAAAGTAATTATTCCTTATGGTATACAGTGACTATATTTACTAGAAGTATGATTAGATCGGAGTTTCCCAACTGGTGTGCTAAGATAGTGATCCTGCCAGCCTTGGGTGGATAGGCAGGGCCCGAGGCCTCTGGTTTGGAGCAGTCTTCTGCATTTTCCCAAGGGTGTTGCATGACAAACTCATGTTTTTCTCTGTGCAATGACATGAACAGATTTGGAAGGTACTATATTAGACTTGATTCCCTGATAATGCCAGATAAGAGTTTTACTATATTAGGCTGCTCTCCTTAGTTTTAATATTTAGTTCAACTTTTCAACTTCAGGATAACCTTTTATAATTAGAGCATAAAAGTCATCCATTGTTCATTTTTGACCCATAGGAAGAATAATATATATATATATATATATACACACACACACACACATCCACACATGCATATATAATCTCCAACTTTATTTTTGGTTTATCAATATACCCATTTTTAATTTGTAAATATACCCATCATGATTCTTTCTGAGTGATCTACCATATGAATTCAATATGAGTTCCCTAAAGAACCCTCTTAAGCTACTTCTCTTAACGTTCCTGCTGCAGCCTGCACTGTGAAGGCTGCAATAGAAATCTGTCTCTTTACTTCTCCCCAGGCCTTGGAAGGGTCCACACTGCTTTCAATATCAAACAGAGCATCATAAATTCCTGGGAATGATTCCCCTGCATACTTGTTGTGGCTGCTTGGAGCATAGATGATATGCCTGTTGATAAAACAGTTTGCTGTTTATTAGTTGCCCAACTGATATACAAGACAAAAACAAGAATACTCTACAATTCTTGGATCGCATACGCCTAATTTTATGATTTGAATAAGCCACGTGTCAACGGAACTTCCAAGTTCAATCTTCTACAAAGTCTATGAAATATGTATTAATTAATTATATTTTGACTTCAAACAGATAAAGTGGTTCAGAGCTACAACAGTAACAATGATAGCAACAAGAGCTGATTACCTATTAGGGATCATGCTTAGTATTAAAGAATGTACTCACAATTTTTTCTATCCTTAAAAACAAACTCTACAGATTTGTTATTAGTATTGCACAAAAGAAGAAACTGAGGTCTGAGAGAGTGATTAAATGATTTGCCTCAGGTACATTACAAATAAGTGCTGATTTCTTACACCATATTATCCCCTGAATTATAGCACTTGTGATCACTAAAGTCCTATTTGTGACCAGGAATCTTCTATTGTGTTTTCTTCTTGTTTTAAAAAAAGTCTTGGCCAGGCTCAGTGGCTCATGCCTGTAATCCTACCCCTCCTGGAGGCTGAGGAGGGAGGATCCTTGAGCTCAGGAGTTCGAGACCAGCCTGAGCAAGAGTGAGACCCATCTCTACCAAAAATAGAAAAAATTAGCTGAGAGCCATGGCATATGCCTGTAGTCCCAGCTACTTGGGAGGCTGAGGCAGGATTGCTTGAGCCGAGGAGTGTGAGGTTGCTATGAGCTAGGCTGATGCCACAACCCTCTAGCCCAGGCAACATATGGAGACTCTGTTTCAAAAAAAAAAAAAAAAAGTCACACTAACATTTTAGAATGCTTAGCAGAAAGCATGAAGAATTGTGACAAATAATTTTGTAATGTTCTGCATGACCTAGGGAAAAGACTTTTATTTAAGGGGCTAAGCAATTCATGTAATAGCCCTGGAAGAGGACAAGTTCCAAAGCAAAGAGTTAAAGAAAAAGGGGCTGAAATTACACGTACCAAAAAATAAACATGACTTTATATATGACTGATGGGATTGAGAGATTTATATTTTCTGCCATGCCTTTCTAAATCTTCTAAATCTCCTAAAATAAACATACATTCTTTTATAATTAGAAACAAAAAGATACTAAAACAAAAATATGCAAGAATCATTAATACATTATATGAAGAAACAGTACATTTATCATTTACTACATATATTTTGAAAGTTTCTATTTCCTTGAGAAGTCAACTATGATTTTTTTTTCACAGTGCAAAAAAAAAAATAAGAAACAGCAGTATTACAGCAAGGAGTCGTATTTTTTTCTTACCTATAGAAAGGCCTGTCTGGTAACCCCAAAGGATCAATAAATGCTCGTTCCAGAAACATCAGTTGATCATTCATAATTCTCAATAATATTGGGCTAAAAAAGGAAATGAGTATGGTTATAACTTAATGAAAATGTATGTACCACTCAGCAAACTAATAATTCAGAACAAAACTAAACTTACTAGTACAGTCACCCCTTGGTATACACAGGGGATTGGTTCCTGGACCACCCCCTCCCTCATACCAAAATTTGAGCATGCTCAAGTCCTCAAGTCCAAGTTCTACAGTGGGCCTTCCAGAATCTGCATGTAGGAAAAGTCAGCCCTCTCTATAGATGGGTTTCACATCCTACAAATACTGTATTTTCTATCCATGTTTGCCTGAGGATAGGGAACCTACCAATACAGGGGACCGGCTATATTTGAAAAAAATCTGAAGATTAGTGGGCCTGTGCAGTTCAAACCCCTGTTGTTCAAGGGTCAATTGTATATTTTAAGGTCTATAATATGCAAATTAAGAACACTAACATAGTTATTACCATATTTTAAAATCCTATAAAATACCATTCTGCTTAAGGCTTATGAAACCCAGAAACAGTTGCATGTGCTAATAGAAAAAAAATGACAGTAATTTTTATTTCTATTGAAATAATAATTAATTGAAAAACCTAAGTATATAAATACAGACAAGACTTTTTTCACCTTGGATATGCTAATAATCTACTCACAGAAGTACTATTAATATTGAAATGAGATAATCTACTAATGTTTAGTAAGATGCCTGGCAAATTGTAACTATTTACCAAGTGAAAACTAATAATATTCTCGCCATTATTAGAAATAACCTTCCGTAAACACAAGACATGATGTTTACTTCATTCTTTCAACAATGTTTGGATGCTTGCTATGTATCAAACACGCCCTACTCTCACAGAACTCACATTCCAAAGGGTGGTGCTGAGGTTGTTATCATAAAAATGATTCAATATAATTGAAAATTCATCAACAAACCCTGAATAGCTCAACAATGAGTTACTGAACTCAATATGCTAATTTTCATAATTTAATTAACTGCTGAGAAACAATCATTGCAAAAAGGAATAATAAATCCTTTTATTCATTCAGTTAGTTCTTATTTTTTATAATTTAGTTTTAATAATAAGCATTTGGAGATCACTTCCTATATGCCAATTTCTGTTTTGAATGTTTATATAATTGGTTATTTTTAATCTTCAGAGCATTCATGCAAGTTGGGGACAATAATAATAGCCCCGGCCGGGCGCGGTGGCTCACGCCTGTAATCCTAGCACTCTGGGAGGCCGAGGCGGGTGGATCGCTCAAGGTCAGGAGTTCGAGACCAGCCTGAGCAAGAGCGAGACCCCGTCTCTACTAAAAATAGAAAAAAATTATATGGACAACTAAAAATATATATATAGAAAAATTAGCCGGGCATAGTGGCGCATGCCTGTAGTCCCAGCTACTCGGGAGGCTGAGGCAGGAGGATCGCTTGAGCCCAGGAGTTTGAGGTTGCTGTGAGCTAGGCTGACGCCACGGCACTCACTCTAGCCTGGGCAACAAAGTGAGACTCTGTCTCAAAAAAAAAAAAAATAATAATAATAGCCCCATTTTATAGATGAGATAACTAAGGATTAGTAGTGAATTAACTTGCCCAAGTTGACACTAGAAAGTTTTAGAGTGAAATAGGCTGTCAGTACTCTTCTTATTGTTCTTTCAATTGCACTGTGTTGACAAAAAGAAAATAGGAATAAGCAAAGCCCCAATAATCTGGACTTGAGCTATTTTCAAATTTATTTATTTAGCATCATAGACTCAGGTTTTGTGACATTATAAAGGTAAGCGAGACATAGACTTACCTGTTAGCAGTTCACATAAACAGATGAGACAATCAAATGAAAGATAATTCAGTAATCAAATAGGTTTCTGAATCAAATTCACAAAATATTGCTACAAATACAAAAATTCATGTGGATACACACACATAAATGTATAAACATACACACACACCCTGCTCTTTCTCTCTCTCTCTCTCTCTCCCCCACTCCCTTCGTTCCTTCCTCCTTCTCTTTCTCTCTCTCCTAATCTTGTGGCTAACAACTAAAAACCCTTATACAGAGCAGAGTTCAATTTGAAATAACTCTGGAACGTCACTCAGCATGCTCAGAGCACCAGAGTTAAGTGAACAGAATCTTTTCACTCCCGAAGCATGTTGGTCTCCTTAGGGATGACTAGAAAACTGTAGGTCTTAAAGGTTGACTGCTATGTGAGTATGAAGATACTAAGGAGTCAACACCCTGTAACCTTTGGTGGGGCAAGGGAGTGATACAAGAAAAGCAGGATTGAGAAGTGTCTCTCGGCCAGGTGCAGTGGCTCACGCCTGTAATCGTAGCATTTTGGGGGGCTGACGCAGGAGGATTGCTTGAGCTTAGGAGTTCGAGACCAGTCTGAGCAAGACCCTGTCTCTACAAGAAATTTAAATAAAGCCAGGCATGGTGGTTCGCGCCTGTAGTCCCAGCTACTCTGGAGGCTGAGGCAGGAGGATTGCTTGAGCCCAGGAGTTTCTGGTTGCAGTGAGCTATGATGATGCCACTGCACTCTAGCTGGGGCAACGGGGTGAGACTCTGTCTCAAAAAAAAAAAAAAGTGGTCTCTCCCTTAGGTGAGAAATTCTATATCCAGTTTAATTTACTTAGCCAGCATTTACTATTAGTATGTGCAATGCACTGCTCAGGTGTTTCAGGATTTGTAAATATTATACAGAGATACAAACTATATTTTAACTACCATTTAGAGAGGATAAGATAAATACAGAAATACTCAAGGAAGGGAATGCTGAATGTCCAAGGAAAGCCATAATTCAAATCATGAGGCAGTTTGAGGGGGAAAACATCATTTTTTTTTAAAGATAGAAAATTAACTTCATAGAATGTATGGTGCTTGATATCTCCTTAAAATGTATTTCTCATTGTTAATTTTTTCTTCCTTACATAAAACATTTGAAAAGAATTGTAAAGGATAAGAAAACAATTCTCCCCTCAGGATAACACAAATATTATACTAATTGGTTTGCTCCCTTTAAGTTTTTCTCTATGTCTGTCAATAAAAATTAATCAAACCATATTTACAATTTTATATTCTTTTTGCTTACCTCATATTTTAAGTATCTTATATTGTATTTATGATCAATTTTAATTGCTACAAAATATTCAAATTGGTAGATATCACTTCTTAAAAATACTTTCTCTTAGGCATTAAATTGTTTTGAATTATTTGCTATTATAATTTTATAATTCACATGTTTTTCTAAGCAGTCTCTTATTTCCCAAAATTGAAACTCTTTCCTTAAGAAAAAAATTCAAGAAATGAAAATACTACGTCAAAGTATAAGAACACTGTGATGACTCTTGAAATTTTACCAATATGTATTTATCTTTTGTAAAAAGGTTAAAATATTTCACAATGCTATCAAAAAAACATGAGAGCATCTGCTTCAGTGTACTGCCTATAGCAATGTGCACAACAAAATTTTAAACTGTTATTAATTTGATATTAAAATAATATTTTCATTTGTAATTTTGAATTATGTTGTAGTGAACTGGAATAGTTTGCTATGTGCTTCCTTATAGGTGGCATCTTTGATAAAATTTTTTTGAGTTATTTGTCTTGTCTATTACCCATAGTTCCAATTTGTTCTTTTGGATTTGGGGGATTTTTAAAAAATATTTTTGTGAGGTATATACTACCTCTTTCCATATTTGCTGGAAAAGTAGTTTCTAACTCTTTTCTCTTTGCTTTTGAGTGTGAATTGCCATATCCTGAACCATGTTAATGTTCCCAAATCTGATTGCATTATTTCCCCATAGCTTCTAAACGTGTCATTTCTTTTTCAAGAAATTTCCATTTTTTAATAATTCTTCTACACCTTTTGTTTATGTTTGCACACAATGTGAAGTGAGATTCTAAATTTGCCTTTTTATCAGCTGCTAAAAGAGCTTATACAATACTACTGAATGATTCTTCCTTTTCCCATTGATTTTTGCTGTATCCCTCATTAATTACAAATACTTGTTTATATATCACTAAGCCTATTTCTGGATCATCTATTCTTACCCTTCTATGTATCCTTACCTCAGTTCCCAAGGACATGATACTTACGTCTGATACTATGTTTAATACACAGATGTTTACCCTCAAAATTCTACTTTTAAAAAATTTTCTTCAATATTTTCATATTTTTTTCTTCCATCTTAAAATTCTGTTTAAATTATGGTTTTACTTTTGTTATTTTATACAGAATTAACACTAAAAGTTTAACATTTCCAAAAATATTATGGCTTCACAATATTTATTATTCTGGATAAATATTACCAGAATTTTACCACCTGGAAGTGGAAATGAGGAAGTCTATGCAGAGGTAATACTTTAAAAAGAGGTAGAAAGAAAGTATGCTCTGGGAACAAAAGAATTTGGCTGGAGTATGATGTACAGATACCGAAAGAACAAGAGATAAAACTGAAAAAAAGCCAGGCAATCCAGTGGAGGACCTTCAACGTTAAGGGCAGGATGTTGTAACTAATCAGTTAGTTGGCTATGGGAGGCACTTCTGAGCAACACAATTCCCACTCACAATGTCAGAAATAGGTCTTTGAGAGATAGGGTGTTACAGAGTGGAGAGACAGAAAACAGCAAAAAGCTTTCCTTATTTCAGCATCAACAATGTCAATTAATATTTTCCTTCAATTATATCTTTTATATACATAACATATATGCAGAACATACTTGCTTTTGTCAAAGTCTTGGAGTCGCTTGCTGAACTTAGAAGTAATTTCTGTAAAATTCTTCACTGCAGAAAAAAGTGAATCTGAAATAGAAATTAAGATCATCAAAAGCTTTAAGAACATAATTTCTAATGACATTGTTCTATAGTTCAAGAAAAGGGAACAATATAGAAAACCATCCTTCTTTGTGTTTTACAGGTATTTATATTTTGTGTAAGATGTGAGCACCCATGAAATGGAAAATGCATTTTTAAACATAAAAAGAATATTTGATCATTTGAAACAGCCATAAATAATAAATGACCTAAACTAGGTCATTACATTTTAAAGATGAATCGAAACATGCAGATAATGAATTTTAAAAGAGGAAGGGTAACATACCAAATGATACATTGTATGTTTTCATTTCCTGTGGATGTTTCATTGAAATATTGTAGATTTTGTCAGCATACTTTCTTAAAACTGCAGCATAATCTCGACATTCAAAAGGGAGAAGTATGGAATTGGCTATATCAAACACCATCCCTCCTCGAACCTGGGCCACAGTGAGGTGATATTTAAATGTTGGATCATAAAATTTTTCCACCAACTCATATGTTTCGTAGACACTGTGATACAGTGGATAGCTGCTGAATTTGTTCGTTTCCTACAAAAAATAAAATATATATCTTGTAAGACAGCTTATGATAAAATGCATAGCACCATATTTACTACTAATATTAGTAAGAATTCTTGCTCAGTGATAAAGGAAAGTACTTAAGCACTTCAATAAGCTGCTTACTAAAAGGCTAATATTATAATATTTAAGCACACTTCAGGTTTGTACCAATTAAAATATGTGTATGTTATATAAACAATATAATTAAAAATTCTTTTGGAGAGACCTAACAGGCTTGCCTTTAAGAATATAAGAGATGTGGAAATGTGTTTAGGAATCAGAAAAAAAAAGACAAGACAATGTTGTATTTCAGTAAAAATAATTTAAGAAGATAATTGTTAGAGGCAAGTAAATAAACATTAAACAATATTATACAGGGGAGTACACTAAATTGTTTAATCACTAAAATTCCATGGATAAATGATTCTCTGACAAGCAGTGTAATCAGCTCCATGAACCCCTATATGTATTTTTATATTTTCCTTAGCTAACTACTTGACCCTTTGAGTTGAAATGATGGATTCGAACTCCTGGCCTCAAGTGATCCTCCCACTTCTGCCTCCCAAAGTGTTGGGATTATAGGCGTGAGTGACCACAACATCCTAAAATGATGAATTTTCTACAAGACAAAATAAAAGACTTAAATGTAAACCGTGAAACCATAAAGATTCTAGAAAGAAACATAGGAAAAATTCTTCTAGATATCGGTCAAGGCAAAGAATTTATAATTAAGACCCCAAAGGCACATATAGCAGCAACAAAAATAAACAAATTGGACTTGATTAAATTAAAAGCTCTGCACAGCTGAGGAAATAATCAACAGAGTAAACAGACAGCTTACAGAATGGGAGACAATATTTGCAAACTATACATCTGATAAAGGGCTAATATCCCAAATCTACAAAGATCTCAAACAAATCAGCAAGATAAAAACAAACCACCTCATTAAAAAGTGGGCAAAAGACATGAGCAGAAGTTTTTCAAACAAAGATGGACAAATGGCCGACAAACATATGAAAAAAGCTCAACATCACTAATTATCAGGGAAATGCAAATTAAAAACACAAAGAGATATCACCTTAACCCTGTCAGAATGGCTATTACTAAAAAGTCAAAAAACAGATTCTGGCGTGGATGCAGAGAGAAAGTCCCACACTGTTGGTGGGACTACAAATTAGTACAGCCTCTATGGAAAACAGTATGGAGATTCCTCAAATAAATAAATACAGACTTACCATTTGATCTAGCTATCCCACTATTGGGTATCTACTCAAAGGAAAAGAGGTCATTTTATCAAAAAGACACCTGCACTTGAATGTTTCCCACAGCACAATTCACAATTGCAAAGATGTGGAATCAACAAAAGTGCCCATCAATTCATAAGTGGATTAGGAAAATGTGGTATATATTTACCATGAAATACTACTCAGCCATAAAAAGAAATGGAACAATGTCTTTTTCAGCAACTTGGATGGAACTGGAGACCATTATCCTAAGTGAAGTATCTCAGGAATGGAAAAACAAACACCACATGTACTCTCTAATAATTGGGAGCTAATCAGTGGGTACACATGGGTACAAAGATATTTAAAGGTCATTGGAAATCAAGAATGGGGAGGAGGAAAGGAGGGAAGGGGTAAAAAATCTACCTATTGGGTACAGTGAACACTATTTGCATGATGGACACCCTAAATGCCCTGATTTAAGCATTATAAAAGGTGCTCATGTAACATAAACATTTGTATCCTCTTAATATTTTGAAATTAAAAAAATAAGGAAAAATTAGAATGATACAGACAAAATGTGAAGTGACAAATATTTCAGAATTATATGAAGTTATCACAGTATGTAGCTTTAGACTGTGATTTCTACCTGCCCTTTAATAATAAATGGACATAATTTTGGGGGAAAAACAAAAAGAGTTGAGATTCTAAAGGTCCCAGGAAAGACGACTTCCTGACACCAAGATTTACCATCCCCCACAACCTGCCTCCAATTCAGGTAGCCCCTTGTGAGATACACCACGGACAGACCCAAGGCATGTGGCCCCGCCTTTAAAAGCTCCTAATATCCCTTAGTCAGAGAGATAGATTTGAGCCAACTTCTCTTGTTCTCCTGACAAGATTCTGTCGTATTAAAGATTTCTTTCTTCCTTGGCAATCCTCATTTTCTCAATAATTGGATTTTTGTGAAATGAGCAGCCAGACCTAGACTGAAATCCCCTCGTGGTTTTGACAACAGCAGCGTGCTGAAGAGTGGACAGTGAGCGGTGAGGGGTTCAGTAGTGGACGCAAAATCTCACCAAAGAGAGAAAAAGATGCTCAAGATGCTCAGGACAGGTCTAAGGAAAACTAAGAGCATACATAAAAGGCAAACAGGAAAGATTTTTCAGTGTGACCTGCTGATTTATGACTTTTGATATTTCTTAAGGTGCTTATTTTTTGTCACTGATATAAAAGAACACTTTATATAGGGATGTATTGAAGAGACTAGGATTCTGGAATTAGCCTACTAGGGTTTGAATCTAGGCTTCAGGACTTACTACCAAAAACTCTGGGTGGTAACCTGACCTTTGCTATGCTTTTCTCACAAGTGAATTGTAGATAATAATAATATCCACCCTTATCACCATCCCCATATAACCCTGTGAGGGAAAAATGCAAGTTCCTCAGCACACAAAGAAACACAGAGCTGTGCTAGCTCGGAGTGCTCAACAAAATTGTTACAAAACAGAATAAGCACAAATGCCAAAAGATAGTTACCAGGAACAACAGATGTGCGTTAGCACTTTCTGGAGACAGAGGCAACTGGTGTAAACCAGCCCTGACTGCTTCAGAACTGCTTTAGCTGACCAATAATACCCTTTAGTTCATTGTAGTACTAAAATCTCCGCCTAGTGGAGTATTATAATATCATTAACATAACATGGATTGTATGATGGCTCATGATAATTGTACTGCGCATGCATGCTTGATTTGTTTCAGTGAGAACATGTGATTATACAATGCAAGAGCTGTGCATCACTCTCTGGGAGATTTTCTATCTGGGAAGAAGAACCGAGCCCCAAAGAAAAGACCTATAGATACTTAATGTTAGCTGTAAATCCCCAACTGTCTTTGCTGTATTTGGAGTTGAACTCAATCTCTTTCCTCTATTGCAATAGTTTTTAATAGTCTTCCTTACCATTTTAACAAGTGTCAAAATGTTTTTAACAACATAAAATTGAAAAATGAAGAAGTAGCAGCATAAGCATATTATTTACAAACATGGAGGGAGGTATCAGAAGAAACCAATTTTAAAACGTTGAGAGAGTTTTCATCTGATGAACAGAAATCAGGGGTAGAATGAGCATGAAAATGAGATAAGAAACCATTGCTTTTAATTATAACCTTTTCTAGGACGACTTGACATTTTATAAACTATGTACTTATATTACTTTGATGTAAATGAAAACTAAAAAAATTATCAACAATGAAAGGAAAGAAATCATGGCTTTTTTGTATTCACAGTGTATTTTGCCATTTACCATTTGTTTAATGATTTGTTATCTGTTTAATGATTAGAGATATAATAAGAGATAAAAATAGAAATATTTGCAGGACTTCCATCAACCATGGAGACTTCTCCCTTCTGATCTCAAATTCTTCTAATGCTTGAGTCACTTTTTTGAGTCAGAATATTTGTTTAGTTAAAATATATTCATAAATAATCTTGAAATATTTATTGAGATACACTTACCCAATTTTTAGTATACCGTGCTCTGCCTGAAGCAATTCCAAGTCTTTGGAAGAACACCTCAAAATCATTACCTGATCCCAATTTACTAATCCTTTTAAGGGTAAAATAACAGAATTATTTCACAGTAATTTCTTCATCAAATGCACATTAAAAAGCTATTAAACTAAACTCTATTCTTATTATAAATACAATTTTTAAAGGGATAGCCTTAGACATGTAGCAAAAAATAAAAGGAAAATTAATTCTGATCACAAAAAAATATACTTTTATGAGACTATTTGGTATAGGAGTGACTATTTTATAAGTCACATTTTTAAAAAGATTTCTGAAGTTGGAAAACATCCTACCTATTTATCATATTTATCTGTTATACATGATAGAATGAAAATAAGAAACAATTTTCCAGATAATTCAGGCATAAATTCTGTCCCTAATAATTTAAATTATGCATGCTGTTGGTATCTATAATCTAAGACTATTGAAATATTTATTCCTCTTCCCTTGCTTGTGAAGATATAACCAATGCTGAAGTGATGCTTACATTTTTATTAGAGTAAACAAAATATTTGTTAAATATATTATCAGAAAAAAGAATAATGACAGAGTGATGAGAGGACAAAACTATGAGGGGAATTACTTTTCACCATTATCTCCATTACAATAGAGATATTGAATATCCATTGAATATCCTTAATCTGAAAAGCTCCAAAATTGGAAAATGTTTGAGCACTACATGATGCTCAAAGGAAATGCTCATTGATGCATTTAAAATTTCAGATTAGGGATGCTCAACCAGTAAGTATAATGCAAATATTGCAAAATCTGAAAAAAACCCTGAAATATGAAACCCTCCTGGTCCCATGCATTTCAAAGAAGGGATATTCAACCTACACAACTTTTTTTCTGTAGTGTGCCATGTGTATATATTACCTATGCTAAAGATAATCATTTTTTGATGGTCTACAGATTTAACTTCAAAACACACAGTAATATTTTATTTGTAAACCTAAGCAATGCTTTTCCTTTGTCAAGTTTTAGAGTATTTTGAAAGTTAACGTTTTAAATTAATGATTGAAAGAAAATACCCTTTTATTTTCCAAACAATCTCACACTCAATTCAGTGGAAAGTTTTGGCTTCGTTTGTTTGTTTACCTGGGCATGCCACTGAACTCAGGAGAAGGACTTTTTTCACTCCAGCTCTCATAAAGAGATTTGTCTTCAAAGCCTTCATCGGGGCTTTGCAGCTACACAAATTAAAAAGAAAAAAAAATACAGAATACTTATAAATTAGATGTATAAAAACCAAAATGTTCATTAACCAGGAAGTGAACGGCTAAACTATAGTTCAGCAACACAAGGATGCAATCCATACGTTAGCAGCCATTAAGAATTACAATAACGAGTATACGGCAATATGGAAAAATGCTCATGTTATTATGTGTAGGTGCAACTACATTATAAAAGTAAATGTGTGAAGTGCATAAAAAAAAAAAGGCTACACCAATTAGGACCAAGCCTTTGTCTTTATCCGAATGGTCATGTTGTATGATTTTTTTTTTGTCTATGTTTCTGAGTTGAAGGAAACTACCCTGAAAACTATGTATTTCTCCTCCTCTTAGAAATAAAATAAAAAGAAGCAAGCTGGTTAAGGTACAGCAATCATTTTAACATTGCTTCTTCTCAGTAAAGTTGCCAAAGTCATTAAATAATACACAATAAAATATAATGTCATTATTAATAATATCTTGTTTAACTAATTGAGAATTTACTGTAATTGTGTTAAGCACTGAAAAATATTTTACAGATAAGAAAACTAAGAGAGTAAAATATGACCTATTATTGAATTCTAGTCTAAGAGCGTTAGGTATTGTGCCAAAATCTTCAGCAAACTAAACTAATTAACATCCCATAGTTATTTAAACGTAACTGAAAAATATATGGTATAAAATGTTTTTTACTTTATATTTAATAAAATTCATATGTACTATTTTCCAACAAATTCAATAAGTATAAGATATTTTTACTTTACATTTAATAAAATTCATATGTGCTATTTTCCAACAAATTCAATTAAAAAAGTTTACAGAGTACCTATATCGTTTAAGACTTTTTGTAGATACCAGGGATACAGAAAACAGTAAGACACAGTATACTCTCTACTAGTGGGAATTGTAAACAAAACTGTGGAATTCAATGTGCTGGGTGCTATAACAGATATATATTCAGAGGTCTTTGGGAACACAAATTAAATTTGCATAAACATGAAGAGAGTCAGAAGTTATGTCAACATAACTTGTAAAATGCAAATAAAGCAAAATTATGAATAGTGGCAATTATCTGAAATACCATGTTTCAGATATTTAAATTGTATATTTGCATGGTAATTGATAAAATTGCAGGCTAATAATGAACCTCTTACTTAACTAGATGAGTTGATATTTTCAAGTAATTTTTTTTACATTCCTATAGAGGAAGTTAATGTATATGATTAAATTCCATACTTTTGAACCAAAGCTTAATGATATTTAGGTTTTATTTATAATCCCTATCTGAAGGAAAAATAATTGTGTTTTTCTTGATAATGACATTTTAATTGGTAATTCTATTATTAATAAATGAACAGCATTTTGATTTTTTTGTTTGTTTTCTTTTCTTTCCAGTTCAATTCAGGTCAGTTCCAGACAATTAGCAGCACCAAAAATCTACTGTGCAAAAACTCCTTCACCCTCACTAACTTTTGGACCATGATCAGTGTGGATTTTTGAAGCAAGAGAATTAAAGTGAAGAGCTGCTTGTCAATCCCATAGGAATTCAGGCACCACTTCTCAGCCAGGTTCAGTATCTTCCACCTTTGTGAGAATTAAGATAATAGCCAGGCCCTGTGGGGCTAGAGGTTGGAGACTGAGGCAAAAAGTTGGGATGGGAGCTACAGGGTCTCCTTAGGTCTGGTGGAGGGTAAACAGGTGGCAAGTAAGTGACTAGGGGCAGAGAGCGGGAACCAAATTGCAGATGGGAATTGTTCTGTGGTGGGACCATACATAGCAAAAAGTTCCTGGTAACCTTTAACTCACCTAGAGCTCATTACCATATAATTAGCATAACATGACTGGAGCCGCATGGAGAAATCTGGGGCAGAGGCACGTGCAGAAGGGGTAACTGTTACATAACCAACCTGTAGCGTAACCTGTTATATAACATCAACCTGTCAATCACCCCCAAAGACAGGAAATGACAGCCAATCCTGCAAGGAGAAAGGCAGGACAAACTAGTGGCCTTATACAAGGCAGCTGTGCTCAGACTAGTGGAAGCTGACTCTTTCCACTCTCTCTGGAACGTATTTTCACTGTGTAGCTTCCTTCTTTACTTTCATTCTTCCTTTTATGTGATAAGCTGTTTGTATAAAATTGCTCTGTGTTTGTCATCACTCCATTATCAGCTAGACTGGGTACTAGTACTCATTCTTGACACTGGGAACCAAGGGACCAGGGAACATCCACACGGATGAACCTAACAGTCTCACTTAGCCTCTGCCTCAAACCGGTTTGCCCCTGGAAATCAGCACTTGGTAGTTTTTTGCATACTCTTTCTCAATCAGTTAGAACCTTTAACTCTTTTTGTGTCCTGAATTAGTTGGTATCATTACATTAAGGACTATAAATCAGTTTTAAAATTAAGGAGTTAAACCACAGGACCAAGTCTTGGTTCAGCTACTGGATAAGCTGTAAAACTTTGGTGGCTGATGTTCTTTGAGCTCAGTTTCCTCATTTTCAAAATGGAGATGGACATAATGTCACCTACAAGATGCCTCACAGGGGTGTGGGGAGAAAAGAGGTAATATGTGTTTTAAATAGTTTATTAAATGTGATGTTCTAAGGTGTGGATATTTGTTATATGAAATAAAGACAACAAGTTGTAAAACAACACCAATGTTTCACACAATAATAGCACCTCAAGAAAACATATTTGTAGAATTTAGATTTTCTTAAATTATATGTAATTATTTTTACCTCTTTTGTTAAGTTGTATACCAAGCTGTACATAAGTGGTGTACAGTCAACTCTCAGAGTGTAGTTTCCTGAAAAATAAGGAAAGGACAGATTGTTTTGTATTTCACTTCTTTCTGTTATTCTTTTATTCAAAGACTCCTTAGCCAGAATGATCCTTTTAAAACCTAAATTCATGAAAGGTGGTCTTACTAATAACCTAACAGAAGAAAATAAACTATCAAACAGAAAATGAGAGAAATAAACTCACAATACAACTACACTTTGTTTAATTGCATGTGTGGCCTAACTTGTTTTCTCTAAGACTTCATTTTCTCAGTCTTGAAGAGCCCTAACAGACAGTAGGGGTATGAGCTCTCTACTCTAGCTCTCTGCCTTAACTCTCTCTTGCCAGGAGTTCAAGGACTCAGATAAGTTGGTTTCACAGAGAAAAGGGAAAAAAAAAAAAATAGAAAAAGCAAACACTACTGCTTCACAGCCGCTCTTATCAATCTGCTGAAGCAGAGGGGGGAAAAAAGCCATTTCTATCCTTTAAAAGCATCAGGCAACTTTCCTTGACATCCAGTATTTCTTTCCTACCTCTGTGTGTTATGACACCTCTCTGTCTCCCCTTTCTTTCTCCGGAAAATAAATAAACTTTTACTTCTCTATATCCTATTCACTGTCTGAGAAATCTTTCTCTAACCCATGCTGTGAGCTCCTCATGAGGTCCCGACTCTAACAATGCAATTCAAACTTGCCAACAGCACCCCATCTAACTCTATAAAAGACACTGTCTTTTCCTTGCTAAATTGTACAGTCTATTGAGAGAGGTATTTTGTGAAACAAAAAATTATTTAATAATGACAGTGATGAGTGCTACAAAGATATGGCTTCCCTAAAAAAGAAACATTTCAGATGAGGCCATAAGGATACAAATTAAACAGGTAGAAAAGTATTGAAGAGCAATCTGAGTATAGAGAACAGCAGTTGCGATGGCTGGGATGTTGCACATGGTCATGGAATAAAAAGATTAGTGGGGCTGGCATGTAGTGACAACGTACTGTTTAATTTTCATGGAAATCAACCTGGGATGTCCTCTTGCTTGACACTTTGCTTATTAAATAGCACATCTACTCTTCAAGGCCTTCCTCATTAAATGCCTATCTCCTTTCTTAAGCCTTTCCTGAAGTTGCAAGCGTTCTCTCCTCTGAACTCCCAGAGCAGTTTGATTGTATCCTTCTTATAGTACCTGTACACAGTATAATCTAAGACTGATTTATTTTACCATCGATACTGAGCCATAAACTCCCGAGGATAAGACCATTCCTTACTAGCCTCCGACTCCTCTGAATCCCTGGAAAAGTACATTGCACACAGAGATGCTCAGTAAATACCAGTTGAATTGATGAAAACACTTAAAAATACAAACATTTCATGAAAAAGAAAATATTGGAAATCAGTTTGTTTTTCAAAATTTGATATTATGATGAAACTTGGGGTTAAATTTAAATGATACTTTTTTCTACCCCATTCTAAATCATAGAACTGTTTAGGCCATGATATATGAATTCAACAGGTATTTACTATATTCTTGCCATATATAAGGTAATCTGCCAGATGAAGCTAATCAAAGAATGCTGCTTTCCTGAATCAGTATTCCATAGTGCAAAGCAAAAACAAAAACAAAAACAAAAAGTTGCCTCTCAACTAGGGCTCACATACTGCTGCAAGTCAGAAGTAGCAGCCTGACAAAACAGCACCAGATTCCCTAACCCACATGTTAATGGACTACCTTCCTTGCTGATGCATAATTTATGAACTAAACTGCTTCTAGTATGATCACATGTTTTTTATGAAACCAATAATTCACCTTCTATAGAAGAATCAGCATTAATATAAGCCACACCACGCTCTTGAAGGAGTCTCGAATTCTCCTATAATCAAAAAAGAAAGAAAACAATTAACATAGTCATAACCTCCCTCACCCCAAAATGCACATCTACATTTATGGTATGTAGATTTCTAAATTAAGCTGGCCCGTGTTAACCACAAATTTGACATAAAAGATTCTCAAATGAAAGTTACTTTGAAAGAATTTCAGTAGAAGTTATTGGTAGGAAATAACAAGCAAAACTTTTAAACACATTGACTGCCACACTAGAAAAAAAATTTTTTTTCCTTGGGACCACAGTGTTTTATTAGGAAAATAGAATAAGCACTTGGAAAACAAAACGATCCTTTCTAATTTAATGAAAAATTTGTTATTTTTTATTGTTTTCTCTGTGTAAGTTATATGCAACTGGGAAAATAGTTCACGTGGCTCCCAAGGTAAAGAGAAGTTTGAGTTACATATGCTTCACGAGGCCCCAGGCTCAAAACTAGCATGAGCTATATACAATTCACATAGCAGTTAATGTCTTAAAAACCAACATTTAAGATGAAAAGTCCACATACTTATGGTAAATGGCAAATGAGTTAATTTCTTAACCATACTGTAGTTTATCCTTCAAAAATCTCTCTTAGCAAACATGAACGATTTTTCAGTAAAAATATTCCCATGGACATCTCATTATTTAAACAAAGAATCTTGCCTGATTCACAGGGAATGAGCTATTCAAATTTAGGAGCTGAAAAATATATGAAGTTAAATCATATTTCTGTACCCGGAAGATGAAGTCAAGTTTTCCTGTAGGATGGCTCCATCTACTGGTAAATATTGATAATTGCACATTTTTAAGAACAAAAAA
The DNA here is from genome assembly GCF_041146395.1 of Eulemur rufifrons. Classification (NCBI taxonomy): domain Eukaryota; kingdom Metazoa; phylum Chordata; class Mammalia; order Primates; family Lemuridae; genus Eulemur; species Eulemur rufifrons. The sequence continues at coordinate 40,381,122 of NC_090988.1, forward strand.
GGTATAGCAGTTTTTTTGAGATTATCAGTATGGGTTTTGAGACTGCAAAACATATAATTTCCTAAGCATTCTGACTGTAAGGCAGAAAATGAAAAAAAATGAAACTCTAAGTGAATAAAATAACTTGAAAGAAACAAATCACACCCTCAAAATATTTAGGCTCCTCCAGACACCAGCATAATTCTTTCCTGTAAAAGCTTCAAGTAGGTCTACTGGAGCACTATTTTTTTCCAAAGAAAATTGAAGTTTACAGGGTTTCACCTAATACTTGGAGAATAACAGGAGCCAAAGAAATATTTATAACATGTCTAGAAGTTCATGAAATAAATATTAACTTTTTATATATTAATTTACAGCTAATGTTTCTATCACACAAAGCCAACAATACATGCATATAAAATTACTTTTCAAGGAGCCTAGCAAATATTATGTATTTCTGCCTTACTTGCAGAGTTATTTAATATAGAGTAGGTCATTATGATATAAGGAAGATAAATGTGAAAAGTATACCTTACTGTACAAGCTCAAGGAGTATTCGAATGTGGTTAGCTTTAGGAGCTTAATAGAAACCATAATAGAATCATGATGGAAATCACAGGCCAGATGAAGTGGCTTACATCTGTAATCCTAACACTTCGAGAGGCTAAATAAGGAGGATCGTTTGAGGCCAGGAGTTCAAGGTTGCAGTGATCTATGATCACACCACTGCATTCAAGCCTGAGTAACACAGTAAGACTTTGTCTCAAAAAAAAAAAAAAAAAAAAAATAATAGAAACCAAACATGTTCTGATGTTTGGTTTCTAGTATATCTGCTTAATTTATTATCACATTTGCAGGAAAATAATTCATTTTTACAACTGACATTAAGTGGTTCTAAAACGTTCAAACAAAATTTAGTTCTTTAGTGACAAAAGGAATTTTTACTGTTGATTTTTAAACAAGAATAGGTTGCTTCAGATTGTTTGGAAAAACACTTTGAATATTTTCTCATTGGATTTACCTCTTATTTTTACATGCTCGAAAATTAAGTCTTAATTGATTTATTATTATAAAAAATCATATTGTAGCAAATTATTGACTAACCTCTGCCCACTCAGTAGAACCAAGAAGCCCAAATTCTTCTGCATCCCAGCTTGCAAACAAAATTGTTCTTCTAGGCCTCCATCCTAAAATATATGTGTATATATGAATGCTAGAAAAGTTCATAATATATTCAAGACATTATCAAGCTTAAATGGAAACAACAGCAACAACAACAAAATTTCATTGGTTGTTTAGGAAGAGTAAGTTGTGGTGAGAATATTTACTTATATAATTTCCTTTTGGAAGATTTTAAAGCTGATTTGCCAATACAAAATAGCACAGTTTTATAGAAAAGGGGAAAAATGTAGACATAGTAAAAATCCAACAATGTCATAAATATTCTAACAGTTTTATAATGATTGTCTATGCATAGGAAGTCACTGGTGGTCTGCAGCTGCCTAAAATGAAAGAACTTGCTAGATGCAGTTGGTGTTCCAAATGCAAATATAACTAAAAGAAAATTATTTAGAATTCTTTCCTGTTGATCTGACATTAAATGAACAATTGTTCAATGTCAGCTGGTTGTATGATTTCACTCCATTCTCTGCCAGAAGTAGTCAACAGGGGCTCACTTAGCATTAGCAATGTCTGCTGCTACTGCTGAAAACTACAGAATTCAGTACGGAGGTCACATGGTTTGGAGGTTATAAATACTGACCTTGTAGTTAAAGAAAGGTTCTTATTTGAAACCCTGGTTCTCTCACTTACTAGTGGTGACTAAAGGAAAATTATTCGCACTTACTAAGCTTCCATTTCTTCATCTGTATACTAGAAATAGCAGAGTAAAAATGAAGATACCACTTGATCATAGGGAGGAGTAAGTGAAATAATGTTTATAAAGCATGTAGTAAGTGCTCCAAAAATTCCAAGTTGTCAGTATTTTGGTAAATATTTTATGTGCTCTAAAGTATCCTATAGCTGTTGAGTTCAATATTTCATTTCTGTGAATAGCATTATTCAAATTTCCTATTCATTATTATTCCTCATCATTGCACTTCTTTGGCATACTCTATAGTTGCCACAGTGATGTTTTTTATTTACCACAGGAATTTCCTTGCTAAATCATAAAACTCTTTGCGGTAAGATTAAACACTAATTTGTGAACTATGTAAATTCAGGTCTCCATTATGTTGTTTTCTTAAATATAAGATAGATGCATGGAAAAGAAGGTGGAGCACCTTTGCATTTTATTTTAAATAGAGACATCATGGTTTTGTGTACTGGTAGCCAGAAATTTGAGTTTGAGCCCTTGTTTGTTCTTTCTGCCACACACCAGCTATGTAACCCTGGGAAAATTACTTGTTTCTCTAAACCTTGGTTAACTTATCTGTAAAATTAGAACAGAAATAACTAGGTGTAAACTTCATTCTGGTTGCTATGAATTCAAAATAGGTAGCACGTGTGAAAACAGTTTCTCTAAGAAAATAAGTAGCATACAAACTTCACATACTTTCACCAGTTTCTAAAAACATATGAATTAAATTTTACAGCCCCCAGACACCTTGTTTGCAGGGTCAGCAAAGAGAATGGACTTTCTGCTCTCAATGTGTAATGATTATTTTAAAAAGCAAACATTTGAACTAAATTTTATTTTGGTTTTTGTAAGAAGATTCTAGAATGACTGAAGTGTTGATGCTGAGAGTATAAACCTAATTTCTGTGAGAGTAACCAGGGCTGGGGATGAGAGAATACGTACAACAAATCTTGGACAGAATCCCATCAGGCAGCAAGACCAGTATTGTTCTAAACAGAGCTTTCTTCTTAGTTACTCAGGACACTTGACCTGAGATGAGAGGCTGGAGGAGCCCTAGGAATGTCTGCTTAAAATTTCTCTCACCAGGAAGCTTTGACTTATGACCTAATGCCGGTATGTTCTCTCCAGTGAAGAAACCATCTTCATCTTAATTGCCAAGAGACACCAATAACAGTATAATTCCTTTATTTCATATTATCATTTGATATATAAATATCAATAATGTAAATATTATAAAAATAAATGCAAAAATAAACAATATAATTAACTAGCCAACATTAATGATTGTATTGGTATTTTTACCAACACATGGTCATGGCTGAGGTGGTATTTTTACACTCACTTTACAGAAGACTAAACTGAGGCTCAGAGAAGTTGACCTTTTTGCTCTTTGTTTATACTACCTTCCTTCTTCAGTGTTCCAAAGCTCCTCACAATTTCATGAACAACAGCTGCTCCGCTCTGAGGGTCAATGCCACCAAACACCCATGAGTCTCGGTGACCTCCAAGAATGACATATCTGTCTAAAAGGCAACATTGCAAGATTATTTGTCATTTCAGTTCAGTAATAGAGCAAATTGCAAATGACTCAATAGCATCTAGACACAAAACACTCATGACTCAAAGAAAAACAGCAAGGTTCCTGAAGACTTGTGCAAATACATTATTTGTAATTTTAATATATGTTGTTTTTTTATCTGAAGAAAGCATGAATGTCATAAAGCAAACATATGTATTACTATAAGTATTGTATGTACGTGATTAAGAATGTATAAAATTATCCTTATTCACATCTTTTTGTAATTCTCAATTACTCCTCTCTTACCTTATCACTTTGTTTTCACTATTTTCAGAATATAGTGGGCACACAGTAAGTTCTTTACTCCCTACTCCTTATATTCAATTTTTAAGGTACAGCTCCAATATTTTCTCCTATGAACGTTTTTTATTTTCTATAGGAAGAGAGGATTGCTCTACCTACCCAGCTCTCACAACAATCTTTTCAAATCTCATAAAACATTTCTCACACACTTCAATGTATGGCTCCCCTCCTAAACTCTGTGCTCCTTATCCCGGTCTGTGTCTTTTTTTATCCTTCCATCCCCAGTGGCACAGAGCTGACATAAAATAGGTACTTAATAAGATTCAATACTAGCTAGTTATATATTGTTCAGTACTCATTGGAAGGATATCAATATTCTTGATCCCTAAAAGAAACCAACAGCCGCTTGTAAGGAACATATGCAATTTAATGGTATCTGTCTTGGCAAGAAATATATAACCAAGTAATTCCTAAGGAACTGAAACATGATGAACTAAGACTGTACATAAAAATGTATTAATTAGCAGTTCATCTGAAATCCTATGGAAATCACGTGTCTATATATTTCATCAATGACTTTAGTTGTAGAAAATAAAACTATGTAAAGGATTCATTAATTCAAGGTTAACTTAATTTTCTAATAGTGCTATCTTTTATATAGATGTTTAAATACCATGAAGATATTTCCTTACGCAAAATATATGGTAAACAAATCCAGAAAACTCAGAGGAAACACCTCAGAATTCATTCTCCTTACTCTTCCTCTCTTGGTCCTTTCAGAGCTGCACAGTTTATCACTCGCCGTGGTCATCCACCCAACCTATCCAAACATTCACTTTTCTTTTCTTTACAACATGTATTACAATATGAAATTACCTCATATTTATCTAGTTTGTATTTAGGTGGGTTCCATTAGGGTAAAAAGTTGCTTTTTGCTGTTGTTGTCCACCTCATACTCCCAGAGCTCAGAGCAGTACATGACATATAACAGTTGCTCAATCAATATTTGTTGGGCAAATAATTCATTTACCTGGTTCCACTTCTCCTCTGAGAGTACCAATTACATTGTAAATTCTTGTCACTTCACTGTTGGAGTGGATGTGCATCTTGACTTTTCTAATGCAAAGATAAAGGACACATCCATTAAAAAACCTGGTTAATAAATTAACACAGTAGAGGTTAAGGGAATTTTTCCCTCCCCTCTCTAAAGGTTTAAGTTTGCTGAAATAAACTGACAATAGATTAACGGGAGAAAAGGCATATAAACTTATTAACATGCAAGTGTACACAGGAGCCAAACAATATGTGAGACTCAAAGAAGAGCCAGATGGCTGAAGCTTAAATAGCACCCTCTTCGTAGGGTACAGGGAGATGGGGGAGTGAAGGCAATTCTGAGGGGCAGTAAATGATTTTTAGGAGAGTTGAGGGTCCAAAGAGCAGACAATAGTTTGTAAATGATTCTCTTTGGAAATTTAATAGGCCTGAAAGAGAGTTAATAGCTCGTGACAAAGTCTATTCAGGTGTGGTAACATTCCTATCTTCCTTCCTACCTCATAAGCTTAATCTTTTCTGATTAATGAAATTTCAGGGAGGGAATCTAAGGCAACTGTGTTCCTTCTGGAGGAACTTCAGAAAAGGGAACTTCAGAAAGATGGTTCCACCCTGCCCTAGGAGTAGAAGCAGGAAGTCAGAAAATCAGTCCTTGGTTCAGAGGCTGCTTCTAAGGCATTTTAATTCCCTTTAGTTCAAAGTGTTCAGCAAGCCAAAGAGCCATACCGTGGGGTATCATTTCCTGAGCCTTAACAACTTTTGTATCTTCCAACATTGTTTATAAGATTTCTAATTGTACACAGGTAAAAGTTGCATTTGCCAATTTTATCAATATAAAAGTAGTCCCCTCTTCAACTTGTGGGTTTCTTTTTTCCCCTAGCTGGTACTACATAGATTTTACTATTTCTGTCATTTTCTATAATTGTTTTTTTAAAGCTCCCCCTAAAGAGTTAAAATTAAAGTAGCCTCTTAACTGTGTAGAAAAGTTTCCAGTAAATCCAGGTCCAACATTGTAGGGTACTTTGAGACTTCCTTTCCAGCTGCTATCTTGTGGTGCTGAGCCACCCATTTTTCTGTGGGACACACGAAAAAAATATTATTATCTGAAGGAAAACCTTGAAGTAACAAGTTAAAATTTCAGTGAATTCACTTCTTGAGCACCGGCTCATGATAGCTCCAATGAGTCAGAGATAGTGCAAAGTGCCTTGTGCATGGCATGCCATTTAATCCTTACCTCAACTTGCCACCAGAGTTTATGTCACTCAGAAGAAGAGATATATAAAACCACTATGACATAAAACAGAATGTGACAGATGATAGATAAAGTTCTTAAGAATATAGAAAAAAGAGAGTTTGATTCAGCTGTGGGATCAAGAACCACATTCTAAAGGAGGTTTCACTTCATGTGGATTTTAAATGAGCCTGATATTTTGCGATGTTAGAACGTAAGCATGTGTTTACAAAAGTGTGGGAAGAAACTACGTCTCTCATACATTGTTGGTAGGATGTAAAATGATTTACTCTAAGTAAATATGCTATTATCAGAGGACCCAGCAATTGCACTCCAGAAAAATGAAAACCTATGGTGGCACAGAAATCTGTATGACTATCATGAACAACTGGCACACTTCCAAGTTAAGTGTGCAGGAGGGAATAAACTTTCACAGTGAAGTTCACAAATAAATCATATGTTCTTTTTAAAAAAAAATTTAAAAACTAAATTCTAATTCTGTAGAATGTTTCATTATGCCTTGAAAAGTATGAATGAAGAAACAGGAAGTGTCCTAAAACAGGACATTTATTATGGTGTTTTTAATGCAAAATGCACTTGTCTATAGAAGTTATGTTATTAATGGTGATTACTTTTACAGAATGGCTTACAGAAGCTGACAAAATAATTTGAGATAAACTGTATTTGTAAGTTTTCAATCAAGTAATTCTACTACACAGTTAGGGCAAGCTGATATTGATCTACTTAACCAGAGCAGTCAAATACTAGACATGGCTAAATAAATCCTATATTCAATTTTATTAATATATGATTTCATGCATTATTTTTCTAATTACAAAAATAACATAGGTTCTTTTTTTAAGCTTTTATATAACTGAGATTATAGTAGTATATACATTGTTTTGAAATTTGTTTTTTTCACTTAATAGTATATCACGAGTGTATTTTCATATCACTAAATAATCTTGTACAACTTACAGCCAGTAATATATTTCACTCCTTAGCAATTGCTGGAGATTTGTGTAGTTTGTACTTGTATAGTTTTCCACTATTACAAGTACTGCTATAATCACTTTCATCTTTTAAATGTCATGAATACTTAGACTTTATTTATAAATATTAATATTGTCAGGCAAATGCATAGTCTATGGTGTCCTCAAAAGTTGTGACTGATCTTGAATCTTAACTGATGTGCTAAAGCTAAGAGCCCAAAAGTGGGGGGCGGGGATGGCAGGGTATTTCCTTAATGTATCCTTAAATCAGAGAGATCTCTCCAATCTCTGGATGTCAGCTTCCTCACCTGTAAAAATGAGAGCCTTGCACTAGGTCATAAAATGCTTTCTCATAGATGCTGAAATAAAATGATTAAGAATGGCTTGAACTCAAAGAAGAAAAGGAACTACCTATCCAGACACTTTGGTCTCTAGCAGCTTCATTTCCAGAAGAGCCAGTGTTCTCTCCCCCCTAAAGAATCACAGAGAAGGAAAGACATGGAGGTGGGAGAAATAGTACAGGAAAGGGGAAAGCGTTCCACTGCCAGGGTAAACAATAACAAAGCTGGAGAAGTTTCAGCAAGGAAAGTAAAGGGGTAAGAGGAATACAGATACAAATAAAATGGAAGTTTCCCTCATAGTGTGTTATTCTGGGTCCTCAAGAACACAAGAAGAAGAATAGACAAGCAAGAGATTTATTAAGGGAAAGGTCTATAAGGGAAATACTGAGGGAGCCAGAGAAGGCTGAGAAAGATGCAACATAGGTCTGATACTGAGTAAAGGAGAACGGGAGGAAGAAAAGAAAGAAGGAGCATTGGTTGCAGCATCTATCTGAGCAAGGCTATCAGAGAGTTTTGGGGCCCAAGCCTCACATCAGAGGGGTCCTGTGCCTTCCAGGAATGGGCCTGTCTTAGCACTCCTGCCACACTCAGTCACTGCCAGGGAACACCTATGGGAAGCACAGCCTTGGCACAAACAGGGTGATGGGTTTCAAAGCACAGTGGCTGGAGCAATTGGTCAATTATGCTTTCTGCAGTTAGAGACCTGAAAGGCTAATTTTCACAGCTGTCACACACTGGATACCCATATAGATAGTAAATTCCAGAATAGAACAACTACTCTATAAAATGGTGATAAAATTTCATGCTTCACCATCCCAGAGAATTTCAGTACCAAATAATGGCGATAAGAGCATAATATTTAAAAACTATCAATAATGAGAATCACGCAAATAACCATCCATTTGTTTCTTACAAACTTACTCTAGGAGTTTCTGTGCATCATAGTATCCAATTGGATGAACAGGAATACTTGGAAGACCAACAGCCTCTGTAATTCCACGCCTATAAGCATATTCTAGGAAAAAAAATAATTGAACATAACTTCCAATGAAAACTTAGTACCTTTCAAATGGCTCTCTGTAAATCATATTGAATACATCCTCATTTCACATTAACTATCATTTTTAAAATTTTTAAAAAAATTGGCAATTCCAAATGTTAGCAAGCACGTGGAACAAATGAAACTCTCATTTGTTGCTTAAAAGAGTCTAGAATTATGCAATCACTTAGGATAATTCTTTAGAAAAGTAATGTTAAACAGAAATGTACACTATGGCACAGAAATTCCACTCGTAGGTATTTACTCAAGAAAGATGAAAACATATGCCCATAGAAAGATCTGTACAAAATTATTTACAGCAGCCACATTTATATTAGCCAAATATTAGACACAGTCCAGGTTTCTGACAACAGGAGAATGAAAATATTTAATACCACCCATAGTAGAATTCTACAATGGAATGCTACTCAACAACTAAAAAGAACAAACTACTTATTAATGTACACAATAAGATGGAAAATCTCAAATCACTACACTGAGTGAAATAAACAAGGCACAAAAAAAATACCTACTGTCTGACTCCACTTATATGAAGTTCAAAACCAGGCAAACTAATATATGGTGATTGCTTCTGTAGGGTACAGTGAAAATAGAGCAGAAAGGGGCACAAAAGAATTTTCTGGAGTGATAGAGAATGCCATTACATCTTATTTTGGGTGACATAAATGTATGTAATTTTCAAAATTTATTGAACTGAACTCTTAAGGTCTATGCCTTGTATTACATTTAAAGTCTACCTCAAAATAAGAACACATATTCCATAATTTCCTCAGATTTAAGAAAAATGAGAGCTGTTTTTTCAATTTTTTTTGTCCAAGTTTATAAATTATCTAATAAGAAACTTAGGTAACTGCAAAAGCTTATTCTCTTTATGAGTAAAATAACATAATGATCCATTGTATGGGATTTGTTTTCAAATTCTCCAAAGTAATCACAAAAAAGAGGGGATGATGAATAGATAAAACAGGATTGACAAAGTATTGATAACTATTTCCACTTTTGTATCTTAGAACTGTCTATGGCCATACCACCTTTAACACACCCAATCTCATCTGTGTATGTTAGAATATATGCCATATATAAAAAGTAAAATTAGAAGGAAGAAAAAAACTAATAGGGCACAAAAGGAAATTCAATAAAGGTTAGCCCCATAGAAATGACATTATTTTCTTCCCTAAAAAGACTATCATTCAAATTTGAATATCATCAACAAAAATATTCCAGTTAATCTCATTTTATTTTCACAATTTTGGCTTTGTATAACTAAAAGAGCTTGGGAGAAGCTGCATTTTTTAAAACTTGGAAATAAAAAGGTGCAGTAAGTGAAGTCCAGGTAGAGTCACATGATTTTATTATAAGGTAAATATATTGTTGAAAAAATATATATATATGACAATGTACTATGCTCTGAGAAGATTTACAAAGCCAAAAAATATATAATGTTTAGAGGAGTCTACAATTTAATAAAAAACCAGATGAGGAATAAATATGTAAAAGCCACATATACTTTGGCAAAGAATTTTAAGTCATACAAATTTACTTAGTTTTAAACTACACAAAGTAAATGATCACAGATTTTTGTAAGCATCATCAGATGGCTGAGTATGTGCAAAATAAATAGCTCTCTTTGCTAATGTTTCACAGAGAAGTATTTCATCAAAAGACAAGTATGCAGGCTCTGGGAGCCACACTGCCTGAAAGTTGAATCCCAGTTCTTCACTTAGTGGAGTGATTATCTTGGGCAGATTGCTTATTTCTCCTAGTCTCACTTTTCTCCCTATCAAATAGAGATCATTACACCACCTAGCTTATAGGGCTATTAATGCAAGTAAAGCAGCAGCATTTAGAACACTCCTTGATAGTTATTGCCATTATCTTTACACAGCAAAAAAGCAACATGCAATATCTGGGCTGTATATTCTAAATGTGACATTTCATGAGTTTATAGAAATTTTGTTCTCCTGTCTTTTATCCACAACTGGGAAATCCAAAAAGAACTGTGAAAACCGCAAATTTCAGAGGAATTTACTTGACAGCAAAACTTAATCTGATCTGAATTCATTTGACAGCAAATGATCTGAGTAGATATGAGCCTATTTACATTCCTATTGACCCCCACTTAGGGTGAGTATGCATACATCCTGCTGCACAAATATTTATATGCTTGTTTCTGTATTCTGTCCCAGCCTCCTATGTGTTATGTAATATATGGTATATGCACCATATTACTTGTTAAATATCTTTGTTGTGATGATAGAGATCTGATCACTTACCATTTGCTGGGTAACCTGGTGTGAGAGGATCCCCTGCACCATTAAGATTTAGGACATTTCCACGCTGGACACCACCTCCAGGGAGATTCCAACCATTTGGATAGGACTCCACCCCAGAAGCAACGTAGTCAGCAGGGTCTGAGTACAGAATGACCCCTATGGCCCCCGCCAGCTCGGCATTTTTAACCTGGAAAACACAGTGCCTTTCTTTAAGTTTGCTGTTCCAGATTTGGTAACATCAATTTTCAAAATTACACTTAAGTGAGTAGTAGAACTTTATCTGTAACCCTTTGTTGTTAGGCTTACAACAGAGGCCATCTCACAGAGAATTGGCTATTGCTTTTTCCTAAAAGCTCTAAAAATGGATCAGGCATAAGAGCAGCAGATTTGGAAAATTTTCGTGTTAGTGGTAGCAAGTGCTTGCTGTCTCCTTCCCGTAGTCTAGAAACACAATAAGCAAGTAGACTCCACAGGCCAGGTTCCTGTTTGTTCTATGGCTGAAAGGGAATATTTTTGAAATTTAATTTCCCACAAAGGAAAATGAATATATGAACAAATCAAGTGATAGTGATTTCAAAATCTTCAGGCTGGGCATGGTGCTCACGTCTGTAATCCTAGCACTCTGGGAGGCTGAGGCGGGAGGATCCTGTGACGTCAAGAGTTGGAGACCAGCTTCAGAAAGAATGAGACCCCATCTCTACTAAAAATAGAAAAAAATTAGCCGGGCATGGTGGTGTGCACCTGTAGTCCCACCTACTCAGGATGCTGAGGCAGAAGGATCACTTGAGCCCAGGAGTCTAAGGTTGCTGTGAGCTAGGCTGATGCCATGGCACTCTATCTAGCCCGAGCAATGGAGTGAGACTCTGTCTCAAAAAAAAAAAAGTCTTCTGTGTAAGTCAATTTCTCTCATTACTAATACCAACAATTCATATTAAAATTTAATTTAGTAAATGTCTTTGGAGCTGATATTTAAAACAAAGATACTAAAAGTTAATAAATCCATTGCATACTTCTTTGTAGGCCACAGGCTTAACTTGTAAGTACAGAAAAATCTGTTCTGTTCACCCTGACCATCTACACAGGCCAAATCTTGATGATCCAATTTAATCTCCACCTATAAACTAGTAAATGTGTCCTCTCTGTAAGGTGGGCATGAACATAAAAAGGGCATGGTATTCAGAAAGTTTTAAGGAGATGGTTCTACACATGTAAGATCCACTATAACATTTTATATTAGGTAAAAAGAAAAACATGATTTTTACCTTATTTCCTCTGAAAACTTTTCCATATCTGGCAATCACAATTTTCCCAGAGCAATTGATTTTCATGTCCCGTTCCAGTTTAAAGAAGTCTTCAGTTCGTGCATAGTTAACATACACCAGATCACCCTGTTGAGATCAGGAATGATTTAGTACAAGATACAATACAAGGAGGTTTCTCTGCATCGGAACTGTTTCACATCTTTGAAAGAGAAAAGATGCAAGAGCATGCAAGAGAGTCAGAAAAGCATGAGCCTCAAAGAAGAGATTCAATAAAGAAATGAGTTTAAATTGAGAGAGCAATCGCATGGGTTACACACATATGATTTATATAAGTTTTATTTGTATCTGACCTCTAGATAGTGGCTATAAAGCTATAGAAGAACTTTCCTCATCCACAAAATGCATAAAATACGCACATTGCTGCATGTAATTTGAAGGCGTCTAGGCCTCCTAGGCTAAGAAGTCCCTGAGGAGAACTTTACTCCCTTTAGAATGCATTCACAAATAGTAGCTTAATGAGTCTCCATAACTATCACGTAAGGAAAAATGGGCAGGTAATATCACTGCTTTATGGGCCTGGTTTTAATCATTATTAGTATGATTATGTGCAAGTCTTATAACATCTCCGAGTCCCAGTATTCTTATATGTAAAACAATCTGTCAGATTAGATCAGAGATCTTCTAACTTTTTGCTCATCTAGTCCCTAAATTAATTTTGAAAAGCAGTGCACTCCCTCATATATTTTACATTGACACCTAAAATTCTTTTATCATACCATTAAGTAGTTGCAAAGAAAGCAATTTCTAGCATACTATAAATACTAACATTTTAGAAGCAATTCTACATAACTTTTCATACATATCTAAAGGAATTTAAATACTATATTTACTATTCAACATCACCTGTTTTAAAAAAAATACATGAACACAGTCTTCTCCACGTCTGAATTTTACTCCTTGAACTTGTTCCTTCCCCCACAGCATTTTACTCTAAAGGAAAACATATATTTGTGCTGGACACAGGGATGTACTGCCCAGATTTCCATTCAATGAAGGACTTCTTGCTCCAGGTGCAGGAAAAGCTCTCTGCAGAAAGTCTTCAGCTGTCAGCCCCTTCAGGAATTGCCTCAGCTGCAGATATCCACCTTGCTCAAGGTCATGCCCATTCATAAGGTGCCACACATTCAATGGCTGATCTATGTGAGAGTATAAAGACCTGGACGTTTCAGTCTAACTTAGGACCATTCTTAAGTACTATTCCTGAGCTCCCCAAAGGGTTGGCCAAGGCTGTCCTTAGGCTGGCATTACATTGCAACTTTTCCCTCTGCCTAATCCAGCCATCCACCACCAAAGATGTTGATTCCAAGAGAACACTCCTTAATTATCATTTAGCATGCTAAATTCCATTTCAGATTTTATTACCTAGAATTTAGGTATGCTTGAACATCTTTTATTATTCACTGTCAAATTTTCTTGAAGGAATATATGTATATAAATAATTTTTTTATTTCAAAAATTTAGGGGGTTACAAGTATTTTTTGTTACATGGGTAAATTGTGTCATGCTGAAGTCAGGGCTTTCAGTGTACCTGTCACCAGAATGGTGTACATTGTACACAATAGGTAGATTTTTATCCCTTACCCTCCTTCTTCTCTCCCCCCTTCTTAGTTTCTAATGTCCATTACTGCTATTTATGACCATATATATCTTTCGTTTAGCTCCCAATTGTAAGTGAGCACATATGGTATATGTTTTTTGATTTCTGAGATACATCATTTAAGATAATGGTCACCAGTTCCATTCAGGTTGCTACAAAAGATATTATATAATTTCTTTTTATGACTGAGTAGTATTTCATGATTTTAATATACCACATTTTCTTTATCCACTTATCAGTTGATGGGCACTTAGGTTGATTCCATATCTTTGCAATTGTGAATTGTGCTGCAATAAATTTTCAAGTACAGGTGTATTTGTTATAAAATGATCTCTTTTCCTTTGGGTAGATACCTAATAGTGGGGTTGCTGGATCAAGTGGTAGGTCTACATTTAGTTCTTTGAAGAATCTCCATACTGCTTTCCATAGTGGTTGTACAATTTACATTCCCACCAATAGTATATAAGCCTTCCATTATTTTTACTGAAACTACACCATTATCTATTGTTTTCTGACTTTTTAACAATGGCCATTCTGACAGGGGTAAGGTGGTATCTCATTTTGCTTTTAACTGATAATCTGGAAACAGATTTTCTTAAAATCATCTCATGCCTGCCCTTGGAAAGTCTTCACACACACCCCAGTTTGAAGCCCATGTCTAAGGTGATTTCCAATATATGATAATTTTATTTTTGTTATTGTTTTCCTTTTTGACTACATTTCTCATAGCATGTACACAATAAATTTACACATGACATTATAATGCTAGAATTCATTTGACAAATTATTAATACTTGAAGACATATTATGTATCAGCAGTGTTCTAGATAATATAATAAATTCCTGCCCTTGCAGGAACTTGCATTACAGATGCTCTTGGACTTACAATAGAGTCACATCCCAATAAACCCATTATAAGTTGAAAATATCACATGTCAAAAGTGCATTTTTGACTTATGATATTTTTAATTTATGATGGATTTATCTAGATATAATCCCATTGCAAGTCCAGAAGCATACTGAATGAGTATGGCTTTATATATAAAAGTCAAAAAATCTTCAGTTGAACCATCTTAAGTTGGGGACTTCCTGAAATGCGGATGGGAAAGAGATAATAAGATAGTAAACACTAAATTTAATAACTAAGAAAGTTATATAGAACATTAAAAGGTAAAAAGTATTATACAAGAATTTTACAAATTTTAAATAGAGTAGGCAAACAGTGAACTAGTGCTCGAGTGGATGCAATTTTAAATAAAATGAGGGAAGTCTAATTGTTTCAGCAAAATGATTGCTTTCAGCTCTTGTATTTCTTCCTAAGACCAGTGCAATATTAGTGTATTGTTAATGATATCACTATATGTCTGATTTATAAGTGATATCACTATGTGTCTGATTTATAAGTGGAGCACACTCTTATTCTATTTAACTGTGGCTACAAAGTCATTAACCAATTTGATTTCATCAAAATAATTTTTTTAGTCTAAGTATTCCACTTGAAATTTATCCTTAATTAATAGCACTGACTTTAAATGTCTCTAAATGGTGGCTATCTTTAATAAATAAGCAATCCTCACAACACAAATTATAATGGAGAAGGAACTGAAGAAGACATTAGTTTTAAAATGATAGTAAACTTTGAAAATGAAAACAAGTGTAATAGATATGCTTTCTCAGCACTGCTCAAATGCAAGTTGTCGCTGTTAGAAAAAAGCTTTGTTTTCAGACAAAGACTTTCTTGTATAATTTACACTGTACCATTGTTCTATGACTGTGAATAAATACAATCTTGCACTATTGGCATGCAATTTGCCCTGTTTCCTTCAAGCTTCCGTTGTCCTGCCCTTGTTAACAGAGACAGAATTGGGAGGCAAAACCAGTGGTTCTCAAAGCATCGTCCTTGAACCCTCAGAAGCAAGGTCACCTGGGACCTTGTTAGAAACACAAACTCTCAGGCTCCATCCCAGACCTACTGAAACTTAGAGGGTGGGAACCAGAATCTGTTTTGCAGGCCTTCAGACTATTATAACCCAGTCTGTGGCATTTTGTTATAAAAGCACAAATGGGTCTAAGACATTCCCCAAAAAGCTAAGCTCTGTGCAGGAATCTGGGGATTGACTGTAAAATTTCAGATAGTATTCATGCAGTTTGTTGAGTAAACCACATAAAATTTTCTAGAACAGACATCCATGCTCTTCATTTGGAAATGGCAACAGTACTTTTATTCAAACTCTTTGAAAATTAATCAGTGTTATACAACTGTAGTAAAGAACATAGGATATTCACACAATGGAAATTACTCCATAATAAAATGGAACAAGCTACTGATAAATAGTAAAATGTGTAACTCTCACAGATTCTATGTTCAGTGAAAGAAGCTAGACACAATATATTACATGTCATACAATCCCATTTATATGAATTTATAGAACAAGCAAAACTAAACTATGATGGCAAAAAAAAAATCAGAAGATTGTCTCACAGGTGTGTAGGGTTGATTAAGAAGGGGCATAAGGGAACTTTCTGAAGTAATGGTAATATTCTATAAATTGATGGAGTCTGGATTACACAGGTATATGCATTTGTCAAAAATCAATAAATGTGCATTTGGGATTCGTGCATCTCATTGTAGTAAATTTTATCTTAAAAAACATGACGAATAAAAAATAATCAACATTCCTTTTTCTTACTAAGGAGCTCTAGTTTCTTAAATATGGAAAAAAGGTAAATTGGGATTACATCAAAAATCTCTATATTACCCTTGAATTATTGCCTGAATGTAAGAGTGGAAGGAAGGTTTCTGTTTTTCATTTTTATTTTCTTGTATTATGTTTTTACCTCTGGTATTCCTTGTGGAGAGAAAGCACTGAAAGGTGGTACAACATCCAAAACATCTTCATATCCAGGAGGAGGTGGTTCAGATAATGATGTGTTGAAAATCTAAAGAAAGAAGAAACTATAATCAAAAGTAAATCAGTTAAAGTTTGATCAGTTCAATCAAACAAGAAGAAAATGCCTATTATCTTTTACATCAGTAGAGGGTTAATCAATTCTTCAGTATTTTGATAATGCACATCAGATACTCAGCACTGTGCTAGAAGTTGTAAGAAATTCATGACATGAATATTGTACACTTGGTCCTCAAAACGGTAAAATCTATTTAAGTAGATAAAGTTAAACAAATAAAAACAAACAATCAGAAAATAACTAAGTACTATAGCAAGTTTCTGAATAACTGAAAGAGAAGTTCAGAAAAGGTAATAAGACAATCTTCCAAAGAGAAAAAGGAGAGCAACTGTATCCTAATAGAAGAAAGAATTAGAAATAGATTTTCGAAAGTGTCACATATCCAAGGCTGCTGTAAATAAAAGCCAAAACATAGAGTTATTTCACAGAAGATAAGAAGTAAATTAACTTCATAAGGTCCTTGAGAGGGCCTATAAGGACCAACTTTTGATTTAGAAGAAAAACTTTAATCCCCAAATAAAAAGTAACATTTCATAGTAAGCTTACTCACTTATAATAGTGCTAAGATAATTACTTAGAAATAAATTAAATATTAAATTCACTTCAATAAAAATTTACATCTTTGGGAAATCCATATCTGACAGTATCTAGATACACTGAGCAACAAACACATACACTGAAAAAAACGTAAAACACTGAACCATGTATGTGTGTGTGTATATATGTATAAATATATAAATATACATATGCACTATAGATATATAGACACTTAAAAAGATATACATATACACTTAAAAAGGTATATACATATATGTGTGTGTATATATATCTTTTTAAGTGTATAATTGAATTGGAAAAAAAAATAGTAAAGAATATTCAGAAGCTGCCAACAACAACAACAAAAAGAAAGCAGAAAACCTGAGAGGCAGCACTAACGCCTACTTTGCCTTGCTTGGCTCTATCAAAGCCTGGGACCCCATGAAAGGGACACAGGAGTTAAGGTTTAAAGCTGGTCTAAATAATGGAGTCTAACAGTACATCCCTGCATAAATCTGGTCTCTACAAAACAAAATCCTTTAATGTTAAGGATAAATTTGAAATAAACTTATTCCATAGAAGGTGATGGCTTGGGGTAAAGGAGGAAGAAAAGTGCTACTGAGAATTAATAGCCCTACAATTCATTCACTACCTATGTGGTATGCCTCAAGCTAAATAATTTATTTCAAGGTAGTACCAAGTTTGTGGTGCCCTCGGAGACCTGGTAGAAATGATCAGGAGAAATCAGCCTTACATTTAGGCCTTAAAGAATTCCCACAAAGTTATAAAAGCTGAAGAACTTGGAGCCACAAAATCACTAAACATACACAAAGTACTATGGAAAAGAACCAACAGGAGAAAAAAAGAGTAAAATCATACCTGCAAAGACTACATTTTTTGTATTTATAAAAAAGAGTAAAATCATACCTGCAAAGACTACATTTTTTGCATTGATCATACACTCAATATTGAATCCAAATTTAATTTAAAAATTAAAAATAATGTGAGTAAAAAATATTTAGACAAAACTGCACAGGGAGGAAACAGGAAGTGTTTCCTATTAATAATTAATAAAGTAATAAACAAATATAAAATATTAAGCCCAAGAACAGACAAATACGAAACATAGACTATTTTTAAAACTTGACCACATATTCAGCTCTAACAGAAGCTTCAACAATTGTCAAGGGATTTATATCCTACAGACCTGACATGATCTGATCACAATATATTTAATTTAGAAATCAGATCAAACAGATAACAAGAACAATCTTTCAATTCAGAATTTTAAAAATACTTCTATGTAGTTCCAGGAGCAAAGAAGAAAACATGGAAATTAGAAAATATTTCTATATTAATGATAACTAAAATACTTGTGAGATCTAGTTGAAGTGGTTCTCAGAGGGAAACTTATGGTTCTGTTAGAAAAGAAGAAAGGCTGAACATCAATAAGTTAAGTGTTCAACTGAGGATGTTACAAAGAACAGGAAAGTAAACACAAAGAAGGTGATGAAAGAGGAAATTATAAAATGAGAGCAGAATTAGTAAAACATACAGCAAACATATATGAGAAAAGATTGTTAAAGCCAAAGTTTATTCTTTGAATACACTAGTAAAAGTGACATAACTCTCTCAGGGCCAATAAGAGAAAATATAACAAAAGTACAAATAAATGATAATTAGGAATGAAAAAAGAGGCATGTGAACAGATCCTACACAAATTTAAAAAGATAAGAAAATACTAGAAATAACTATACCATAAATTTGAAAACTTAGATGAAATGGAAAAATGCATTTTAAAAAACTTATGAAAATTGATGTAAGAATACATTCTTTAAAAAAATCTAAATAGTCATATAACATTAAGGAAACTAAACCAGTAGTTTAAAATTTTCCATAAAATAGAGTGCCAAGGACAACCACTTCTCCTTGAGTTTGAAAAATTAAAAGAAAAGATCATGTAAATATAACACCATCTATTTCAGAGAATACTAAAAACCTAACTCATTTGTAAGTATAATATTTGTTATAATCCAGCTAGTTATTTACAAAAACACTGACTAAACATGCTATGAATATAAACTGAATCTATATCAATATATGAATGCAAAACCCTAATACTAACATTAAAAGTTTCAAAAATTTAAGATTAAACATTAGAATATCACTTGAAGTCACCATCAGATCAAGAAAGAAAAATTACATGTTCATCTCAAAAGAAAAGTGTGTTGATAATTCAAAGTAAACCCATAGTAAAAAGTCTTAGTAAACTTGGAAAGAAAGTGATGTAAGTTAACCTGATAACGACAGTAAATATTAAAATTAATAGTGAAACATTAAAGGCATTCCTTTCAAGACCAGAAGAAAGTCACGAATATCTACTATCATCACTTCTTTCAACATTATACTATAGATCCTGATTACAGCAGTAATACAAAGAGGGGAGGTGGGGAGTGAATCTCAGCTGATGTTATAGTACACTATTAATAATTAGAGCACTAGTTTTCTGCCTTTCTTGAAGCTGATAGAACCTAAAATGAAACCAAATCAATACCATTCTCAAAATCTTCACATCTTCCAAATTCCCCATATTATTTCTGTGATCCACATAGGGTACGAATTCATCTGAACCACTGGGTAAGATTATAAGAAAAACTATGCTAAGGAGCAATAAAAATCCATCTAGAAACACTCATTATATAAGCCAGTCTTTCAGGCAAGGGAGTATTCAAGCTTGTCTCACTCAATTTGCCTTTATGGTAATCACTTCTACAGAACCACTGTGCCACAGTGAATTTTACAGCAAGTTTATCAGTTATTCTAACAACTAGGAGGAAGTTTTCTTTTTTTTTTTTTTTTTGAGACAGAGTCTCGCTCTGTTGCCCAGGCTAGAGTGAGTGCCATGGCGTCAGCCTACCTCACAGCAACCTCAAACTCCTGGGCTGAAGCGATCCTACTGCCTCAGCCTCCCGAGTAGCTGGGACTACAGGCATGCGCCACCATGCCCGGCTAATTATTATATGTATATTTTTAGTTGTCCATATAATTTCTTTCTATTTTTAGTAGAGACAGAGTCTTGCTCTTGCTCAGGCTGGTAGGTGGAAGTTTTCTGAGGTTAAGGAAATGACTTTTTTGGATTGACTTTAACATCGGTAGAGTGTGTGTGTGTGTGTGTGTGTATACATATATATATATACACACACACACACACATATATATATATATATATACCAGTCTTAGAGCATTACTCACTTTCCAAAATTCACTAGTAGCCTCAATTATGTTTTCAGAGTATAAATAAAACAATTTTGGCATACAAATTTCTACCAATACTTTCTTGTGAGATAAAAGGTCAATATAGGGCTGGGCATGGTGGCTCACGCCTGTAAATCTAGCACTCTGGGAGGCCAAGGTGGGAGGATTGCTTCAGCACAAGAGTTCTAGACCAGCCGGAGCAAGAGCAAGACCCTGTCTCTACTAAAAGTAGAAACAATTAGCCAGTCAACTAAAAATAAAAAATAAATAAAAATAAACAGAAAAAAATTAGCCAGGCATGGTGGTGCATGACTGTAGTCCCAGCTACTGGGGAGGCTGAGGCAGGAGGATCCCTTGAGCCCAGGTGTGAGCTAGGCTGATGCCATGGCACTCTAGACCAGGTGACAGAGCAAGACTCTGTCTCAAAAATAAATAAATAAATAAATAAATAAAGTCAATATATAGTTCAATCCATATGGTATGTTATCTCTACAGAAACAAAAGTGAAACAGTGTCTCTGCATACATTAAAAAATATTTCTGATAGGATCCACAAAATACTATTCGTATTTCTTGCCTGTGAGGAGGGGAACGTGTTGTCTAGGTTGTACAGGAGTGTAAAAGGTATCATACTTTCCCACATAGCTCAGCTGTGGATGGTGATAACAATTAAACTGCACTGGGAGATGGGAGATAGTAAGAGCATTGATGATTGGTGCAGAGGGATGAGCACAGAGCTGAATCGTCACAATGTCAACAGATAATGCCTGAGTCTGAAATTAAAGCAATATAAACATGGTGTATATAGATATAGAGGTAAAAATCAAAAGAATCAACTCATAGTTGAATAGTGATTGTTTCCAGAAAGGAGAAAATAGAAAGCAAGGCACTCTGGAGAAGTATGTGATTATATGCATGTGTAATTAGGATAAAAATAAACTTAACTAAGGATATAACTTGAAAAAAGAAACTTTAGCTAGCTAACTTCCTTACCATTCAGGAAAATCTCCATAATGAAACCTCTGCTCATTCATTTTGCATTATGTGACAGGTTTCAGTAACTTTATACATTTTTGTAATAGCAAAAATAAATAATGAAATAAAATAATAAAAGCAATGGTACAGTCAAAATTGGAGGTGAGGAGGAAGGAAAAAAGAAAAAGGAAGTCTGCTAATTCCCACACTGCACATAGACAATCCCCAAATTTGAAACCACAAAACAGAGGTTTATGTATCTCTTTTAACATTGTAAATATTTTATTATGTCATTAAACAATTTTCCTAAACATACTTATAAAGACCCTTTAGTACTGTGGTCCCAATCCCCAGGCAGCTGACTAGTATTGGTCCATGGCCTGTTAGGGACAGGGCCTCACAGCAGGAGGTGAGCAGCAGGCAAGCCAACAAAGCTTCATCTGTATTTACAGCTGTTCCCATCCCTCGCATCACCGCCTGGGCTCCGCCTCCTGTCAGATCAGCTGCGGCATTAGATTCTCATAGAAGCGCAAACCCTACTGTAAACTGTGCATGCAAGGGATCTAAGTTGTGCGCTCCTTATGAAACTGTAATGTCTGATGATCTGAGGTGGAGCTGAGGTGGTCCTGCTAGCACTGGGGAGCAGCTGCAAATACAGATTATCGTTAGCATACAGGTTTGACTGCACAGAGACCATAATAAATCAGTTGATTGCAGACTCATATCAAAACCCTATCCGTGAGTGGCAAGTGACAATTAAGCTCCATCTGGTGGCAGGCTTATAGTATATATTACAGTGTAATAATAATATAAATATAATATAAATAAAGTGCACAATAAATGTAATGCACTTGAATCATCCCAAAACCCTCTCCCCCCCACCCCTAGTCTATGGAAAAATTGTCTTCCATGAAACCGGTCCCTGGTGCCAAAAAGGTTGGGAACTGCTGCTTTAGTACTTAATTGTATAGATATGCCACCTCTTACTTTATAAATGTTATGAGATTGTTATGAGACTATATGATATACATTGGTATTTCCAATACCTTTTTTAAAAATACTTTTTAGATTTTGAAATAGTTTAATAATTTTTTAAAGTTAAAATTTTAACTACTATGATTTAAAATAGTAATTAATAGGGAAAGCTCAAAGTCATATTAGAAAATTTAGCATGGGATTATATCACTGCAAAACATAACAACATATTAATCATTAGAAGAGATTGATTCCTTAGTCAGTAAGAGGAGGTTATTGCCATATTTTGAAAAGAAACATTTAAATATATATTTAAATCACATGACATTTTCAGTTCACTGATCAAGCTGGACATATTTGAAGCTATATATAATTTAGAAGGTCCAGTAGTAAAAAAAACTAAAGGAAGCTGTTTAGATTGAAAGAGACTCTTCTAGGTATAGTAGCTCTAAAACTAAGCTACGTTAAATAGAGATGAATATATAAGTTATATTTTATGAGCATTCATATTGAACATATATCATGATAAGACATATCTCAGTTATCTGCATTATCTTCTCTTTCTCAAGTATGTGACCCAATTTGCAAACTAGATTGGAAATTCTTTAGAGTAGATATCATTCTATAGACCTTGCCTCCAAACGCTCATCCCCTCTAAATGCCCTCACACAAATTCTTGGCACAGAGCTGAACACATGGTCATTTGAGACATAACCAGTAAGTAGCAACAAAAACCTGCAAGCTCAAACTGCATACTGGGTTTCTGAACTTCCTAGCAACACCAAATCTATGCAATGCTTAAAAGTTTACTAATATATCATATTTGCTATTGGTGTGTAACACTAAAAAATAAAAGCAACTGGTATCAAGCATTTATTTCTCAGAATCTTTCTAACATCACATTAACTTCAAACGTCATAAGAAAGTAGCTGACACTGGTAATGAGATATTAAAGATATTATTCACAAGATTTAATAATACTTTTTTATCAATATTTAGAGATGGTATAGAACATTCTTAAATAGAAGATATTTGAAAAAGAATAGATTGGGGAAATGTTTCTGTTATTGTTTTTCTTTTACCTCATTTCCATCTTCATCAATTATTGAGATGTAGTTGGGATGAGTCTTATTTGGGTAGGACAACAGGACATCATAATGGGCTAGCTCAACAGAATCCAGGCCAAATTCTTTCCACTGGGATTGAATTTGCTTTGCAAGCTGAAAGTTTTGTTCTGTTCCTGCTAAATGGGGTATCCGTGTAAAATTACTGGTAAACAAAAATTGAAAATGGTTAGAATTAATGTTTAGTCAGACGTTATTTCAAATCAACAACAAAACAAAGCATATTTACACAAAAATACTTTGAAATGTGATGTGTTAAAAAAGCAAGGTGGTACTACTATTGCATTGCTATTATTGCACTGAATAGATTTTCAAAGTCTGCTTTTAAATTTTCATGCTCTAACTTTTACTAATTCAAGAGAAAAACTGGAGAAACTAATATTTGTAGAGTATTGTTATGTGCAATCCTATGGCTATAACCCCATTATGGTAGATGACTAAGGTGTCAGATTCTTTTCTTAAGACCTTTGCATCTTGGAACTTTAATGGAATCATCTGTTTATTTCACTGTGTAAAATATATTTGAGAGATAAAAAAATAATTTTATGCAAAAAACTAGGCTGTGATATGGCAAGAATTACTAATACTTACACTTATTTAAATACTAAAAGTTACAGACAAGGGAGAAACTTCTTGACTAACACCCATTTATAAAATATCTTCATTAAAAAATAATCTGAACATATTGACACAAGCTCAGACTGAATCTCTTGTACTCCATCCATGAGGAAGAGCAATATACTTAAAATCAATGATAAGAATTAGTCTGAAGAGGAGTATCTTTAACAAAGAAATTATATGGCCAAAATTTGACTACCAGAAATATTTTCATGAGCAAACTAATTTCTCATTTAATATGTCTAGATCCTGGTGATTTTGATTGTTTTAAATGTCTCCATCCTGGGGAATTTGTTGTTTCCCTGAAAAGCTTATCAGTATTTTCAAACTTAAATCCCTTTTTAAAAAATTCCATATGACAAGGCATTACGTAGCATGAAAAGATATTTACTTTTAATTCGTAAACTTTTGGAACTTCATGAATTTCTGGTTCTAAATATGTAGGGTTTTCTAAAATCAACACACTTCTATCCTCAGGTGATTTTTAAAAAAGTAATAAGCAACATGGCTATGATAATCCCAATTTCAACTGTTTCATTCAACTGTGTATCTTAATTTTTTAGTTTGGCAAATCAACAATGAAAGAAAATAACTCAATTCTTAAAAAACAGGATTCCTATGATTAGTTTAATAATTATATTTAAAGTATTTAAATTGGATAAGAATAGTATTAAAATCTGGCTGGGCGAGGTGGCTCCCGCCTGTAATCCTAGCACTCTGGGAGGCCGAGGTGGGCGAATCGTTTGAGCTCAGAAGTTCGAGACCAGCCTGAGCAAGAGCGAGACCCCATGTCTACTAAAAATAGAAAGAAATTATATGGACAGCTAAAAATATATATAGAAAAAAAAAATTAGCCGGGCATGGTGGTGCATGCCTGTAGTCCCAGCTACTCGGGAGGCTGAGACAGGAGGATCGCTTGAGCTCAGGAGTTTGAGGTTGCTGTGAGCTAGGCTAACGCCACGGCACTCACTCTAGCCTGGGCAACAGAGTGAGACTCTGTCTCAAAAAAAAAAAAAAAAAAAAAAAAAGAATAGTATTAAAATCCTCATTTGGTAAATGTTTATAGACGTAACACTTTACATAGGATTTCTAATACGTATTTGTAAAATATGGCATCAATAACAAAAGGAACACACATTTAACAGGCAGCTAAGGAATGTCTATCCCTTCATCAACGTATAATTGCAGAGAAAACAGAAAAACAGCCAAGATATTGCTATTTTTTTCTATATTACACAGATCACAAACTACAACCAAAATAGGATATAAACTATGTATATTTCATGAACTACCAGCTATAACTTTGTCCCCACATGCAAGAAGAATTTCTATAAGAAATCTTGAACCTGCTGACAAAAAAGGGGAAGCGGATCATTTTATCCATATTATAAGTGAAATTTCTTCTAACAGTTTTGTTACTACCAACTAGGATATATCATGCTAAGGGTCAATGAGATAACATATTAAAGGACAAGGCAAGTTCTTAATTTTTTTTGTTTTAATCACTTAGCAATATGTGTTGTAAGTAATTTGTTGATTCTACCAGAATATCAAATTTTGGGGGGGAAAAAAAAAAAAAAGAAGAAGAAGAATTTACAAATTTTCCAAAATAGCAAAAATCTGTTCATGTATCTCTTTCAGGCTGGTTTAAATATGTCCCAAGTACTCTCACATTCTCTCAATTCATAAAGGGAGCTATTAGTATACCTGTTTTAATACATTTCATCTGATTTACAAAAGATGTAGCAGTATTTCGGGGAGTTAGATGACTTAAAGACAGCTAACAAAAGGTGAAACAGGTATTTATACACATATCAGTAAAATTCTGAAACTGGAAATCTAAAACACTCTTATAAAACCATCTTATCTTTCAAAACAGGGGGAAGGAAAATCCTTCTAGAGAAATGCAAAATAGTGAATGGAATCTGTGAATTTAACCAGGTGTTTACAAAACAGAAGGGAAAACACAAGACAATCCTGTATCCCAAGGCAGAATGAAAAAACTGGCCTAATGAATCCTCCCTTTAACTACTGAGGCAGACACCCCAGAAGCAGTGGGGCCCTTTAAGAGCAGAACAAAGGATAATAAAGGGAGACAAGATAGGAGGTCCTAGCTTTTAATGGCCTCTGACCCTATATTTTAATAAGAAGCTCTCTGATAGACAGATGGCAAACTGAAAACCTGGAAAGTCCAGGAGACTTCTGGAGATTCTGTAGTCTTTGCAGGGGGTGAGTGGAAGTTCTCTTAACCTTTCTTTTGTGTGCTAATGAGTTCTGAACAGTTAGAGGAGCTTGGTTAGGGCTGTGGAGAATAAATAAGACACTGACTGCTTAGATCTTGCTTGAGGGTCCAAAAAGAAAAAGGAAGACATTCATTTTTCCACTTTTTTGGTCCATTCATGTAACAAGTTAGGAAAAGAAGAAGGTAGCAGGAGCAGCAGCTCCATCTAGGAGTGAAGACCATATCTTTCCAGACCTCTACTTTTATTATATGTATTATACATGATTATAGTGGAATAAGTGCAAGAGGCACAGGAAGGGTTTCCACAAAGATAAAGAAGTTTAAGTTTCAGGATCTCTCACTTCAGAGGGCCCTTCCCAGAGATCTGGAAGGTGTCTTATAAAATGTTTATTCATAGCTTTAATTCTATTATAATTAATATAGAAATATATGTGTTTATATGATTATGTGTGTGCATATCTATGTGTGTACATATATATGTACATATAATAGTCTTTTTTTTTTTTTTTTTTTTTTTTTTTGAGACAGAGTCTCACTCTGTTGCCCGGGCTAGAGTGAGTGCCGTGGCGTCAGTCTAGCTCACAGCAACCTCAAACTCCTGGGCTTAAGCGATCCTACTGCCTCAGCCTCCCGAGTAGCTGGGACTACAGGCATGCGCCACCATGCCCGGCTAATTTTTTTTTGTATATATATATTTTAGTTGTCCATATAATTTCTTTCTATTTTTAGTAGAGACGGGGTCTCACTCTTGCTCAGGCTGGTCTCGAACTCCTGACCTCGAGCGATCCACCCGCCTCGGCCTCCCAGAGTGCTAGGATTACAAGCGTGAGCCACCGCGCCCGGCCTAATAGTCTTTTTATATAAAATTACAACTTGAATTCACCAGGGAATCTTTCAATCATTAGAGGAACTTCAAGTATTTTTGGACACATGCACTAAGCCAGTTTGTAAAAAGAACAAAAAAGGGACTTCATACCTTGAAAAAACTAAGTATTCTATAATCAATTATATATAATAATTCTACACAAGTGTTTGATTTTTAGTTGCTTTGTAAATACTTGTAAAATTTACTCATTTATCTCTTTTGGTCTATAATAGAGATAGCTATTCCAGGAAGTGGAGAGCTAGTTTTTAAAATATGCCAAATGTATGCTCTTTAATTTCATCCACATCACAATAATATTGTTAGCCCCATTTTACAAGTGTGGAAATGTGGGCTCAGGAAGGTTAAATATTCACCCAAAGTTACCTTACTATTAAAGGGCAAAGATGGAATTCAAACTCAATCCTGCCTGACTCCAAAGTCCAATCTTATTTATTTATTAAAATACACTTTCTTCCTCTAAATCATGAGCCAGCAAACTAGGTTCCACTGGCCAAACTTGGCCCACTCCTTTTTTCTGTACAGTCCACGAGCTAGGAATGGTTTTTACATTTTATTAATAGTTTTTAAAAAAGCAAGAACAATATTGTATGACACATCAATTATATGGAATTCAAATTTCAGTACCCATAAATAAAGTTTTATCCGAACTGACATTCTTATTTGTTTATATATTTTCTATGACTTCTTTGTGCTACAATAGCAGAGCTGAATAGCTGTTACGGAGATCAGCCTACAAAGGCTGGCCCTTTTAAAGAAAAAGGCTGCTAACTGCTAACTCTGCTCTAAAACTTCTGTAATGATAAGGTTTAGCTGATAGTATAATCCTCTCTCAATGAAATGTGATACAAGACCCTTGATAAATAAATCGTTTTTTAAAAAGTCAGTTCCTATATATGAAATATTGGACCAAGACTTCTAAATAGAATGGTACATTTTTCCAACAAACTGTCTATGTAAACTTTCAAGTGTACACTTACTATAAGAACTTCTTGATGTTCTCAGCTTTCAATTCATCCAAAAATGCCTTCCTCATGCTATGCTGTGGAACAGTGTGAGTAGCTTCATTGGAAGACTTTATAAACCACCCTGAAAAATACATCCAAAAATAGGAATGAGATATGAGCTCATAGACAGGACTTATTTTTCTTTATTGTTGTATGTATCATATTAATACTACGTAAAACATAAATTATCAAGCACCTCTAGCTTTAGGTGAGATTTTCTGAAGTTTAATTTCTCTTGCCTACTTCTACCAAAAAAAAAATCATACAGATTTTTAAATTATAAACCAACTGCAACATTTTTTATCCAGCTTCAATGACAGGATAAAAAATGTTGATTGCTGTTATTCTGAGAAACGTTTTGCAAGGAAATCAGCACTAAAATTAAATATGATATTAATGTTTCAACTAACAGGGATAAATAAGATCTTTTGAAAATGAAGGCAAAATGAAGATCCACCTTCTTTCTCCCTAAAGCTTTTATCTTCAGTGACTGCTCCTTTATTGACCTAGAATAAGCATTTAAAATTTTTTGTAATGAATTAATTATGAATATATTTCAAGTACATAAATTATTTCAAAATATTGAAGGTAACTCAGACCTCTAATTTGCTCTGGTTCTTAAACTTATACAAAATGTGCTGAGATTTTGTGTTTACAGTTGAAGCAGGCTTTAGAAGTTCAAGTTCAGAAAGCAACAGTGAGACTACAATTTAGCCACCATCTCTGCCAGACATCCAGCGCACAAAAGAGGCCAGCAGCAATAGCTAGCCACATCATGCACCATTAGCCCCTGCAGTTGGCTTTTAATCTGAGGGGTACAGGGTTCAACACTCTAGGGTTTATTTAGGGAAATTACAGGATCTGGGAACAAAATTTTTACAAAATCAGCACCCAGCCAGCTTTCATGGAGCTTTCCAATTATTAATCACATTGATACCAATACAAATACGTATATACATGAATATTAAAATACATAATTGGATGCAAAGAGATAAACGATTCCACCTATGCATAAAACAAAAGGACTTGGCTTAGAGTGTGGGATCAGGGAAGGACACAACAACGATGAGACGCTTGAACTGAGATCTGAAAAATGAACACAATGATGAGGATGAAAACCTGTGGGGGAGGGGAGAGCAGAGAATCCTAAGGGAGGAAAAAAACAGTAATAAAGAACCCATTCTGTGTCAGACACTGAGCAGTGAATACAGGGTTGGGGGTGACACCAGGAAGAATAAAAAATACCTTGAAGAGATGCAAAAGATTTTAATCCCCATGTAGACCTTACCAAATCAAATTCCCGTTTTTGCAGTTGAGAAAATGGAAATTCAATTTGAAATGTATCCTTGTTGAGCATTTACTCATTTAGGCCCCACAACAATCCTCGGTGGTTACTAATAACTTCATGTTAATTATGAGCAGTGTATGTGGCGAAAAAGTCTTTGACCCAATGTCACACAGAAAGCTACAAGATACTGAGTAAACCAAACTGGTCCACGCCCTACTCTTCCAAATCCCAGAAAACGGATCTAAAATTCCGAGCAGAGGTGGACTACTCTGGCGATACCTAAGGCTAGTCCTGTGCGTTAAAGTCTAACTCCTCATCAAAAAGAGAAAAAGTGCTAAAAATCCCAGTACTGTACTAAGAGATTTACGCGTTATTTCATTTAGTATTGCCAATAAGTTGCAGAAAATATTATCTGCATCTTAAAGACAAGGAAACTAAGGCCGAGGTAGATTCGGTAACTTGCTGAGGCCAGTAAAAAGTGGCAAAGTCAAAATTACAATTTAAGAGTCTGAGCTCGCTTGTCCTGCTCCGGTTTTCTCGGAGAGGTGGTAAAGTCTGCAAATCAGTGCGCAGGGAACAACGCCAAAGACCTGCTGTTAAAGATGGGTTCAGAGCCTGACAGTAATTCACCCACTTCCCAAATGTGCCTCTGTTACTTCCAAGGAGGAAAGAACAAGAAGAGGAAAAGATTCCCTTTGCAGCAATGTCTTAAATTCTACCGTCAACCTGGAGCAGCCCCAGGTACCCGACGATATAAAAACCCCAAAGGAGAGAGGGGCGCTTCCTGCAAAGCTCCCCGGACGACTTTGTTCAACAACCCCCCGAGTTCTACGCTCATCCTAAAACCTGCTGTGTCTAGGCAGCTTGTCTAGAACTCAACCCTGCCCCGCCTCCAGCAAACCTCCTCCCAACTCGCGGGGACTCACCCCCACACTGTCCCCACTCATATTGCCGCCCTGGGGGAGAGCGACAGGACCCCACTCGGCAGCCGACGCGGGCCAGCGGAGGAGGCTCCGAGGTTTGATAGGCTAAGCGTGCCCCTACCTACGAGGAAGCCCAAGGTGAAGAGGCCGGTGGCCATCACCAGTGCCCCAGCGCAGAGCCAGCGTGGCCGGCGCCCGGACACCGCCACCGAGTTGGATTCGTCCAGGAGATTCCACATCGCGGCGCGAGTCGAGCCGGGCCTCCCGGGACCTGCGCCTGTGCCGCGGCCCCACGCTCGCGCCCTCGCCCGCAGCCCCGCGGCGGGGTAAAGTCTGTCGCCCACCAACGCCTTGCTGTTCCGCCCCTGCAGGCTGGAACTCGCTCCCAGCCCTGGGGTCTGGCTTCTCCGCGGTAAAAGTATTTACAGCTTAAGCTGAACCAATCAGAGCGAGAGGAAGGCATTATCTGCCTCCAGGAGGAGAAGGAAACCCGACCCCTTTCCAGAGGCGCTTAACAAAAAGTTTCTCTTGAAAATTTCCAGCTCTTGAAACCCCGCCCCTGTCCCGCCTTCCTGCGCCTGGAGCCGGGCGCAGAACTCCCGACGCCCAGGGAGGGGAAGGAGGCGACTCGAAGCTGCGGCAGTTGCTGCTCCCGGTCTGGCTTCGCCCGCTTCCCTCCCGGAACACCCGGTCCTCCGACTCGTGGATACCTGCGGGGCTACCCCGAAATAAAAGTTCATCTTTCTCCCGGGAAGATGCCCACGGCCCCGCAGAGGAATGGGCTCCAGCAGAGACGGGCTCCTTGGTTTGCCTCTTCTCCCACTGCTGTGACCTCCAGGCAAGAAGTCAGTAGGTCCAGACACCCGAGGAAGGCGGTGTGGTGCAAAGAACTTGTTCTCCGGCTGCGGACAGATTAAGGCTCCAGTCCTACCCCTGTCACTTTCCAGCTGTGTGGCCTTGGGCAAGCCACATAACTTCTTGGTGTCCCAGTTCCTTTGAAGTCCCAGGAGAGCAGTGCCGAAATAAAGAAGGCTAAAGTTCAGTGGCAGCATAGGGTTAAGAACTTAAGTCTTGGAGCTGAACTCCCCCTTTCTGCCACTTACTAGCTGCCTTGCCTTGGAAGAGTTATTTAACCTCTCCCCAGCCTCAGTATTATTTCCTCAACAGCCTCTGGTGGCTTCCCATCTCACTAAGGGTAAAAGCCAAAATCTTTATAATGGCCTACAAAACCCTCTCTCGTCTGGCCCTCTGCCAGGCCTCTGACCTCCTCCCCTGCGTTCTCCTCCTGCTCCATCTCTACTGGCTACCACCAAGGCCTTTGCACACTGCTCCCTGTAAGGTTCTTCTCCAAGATTCCACATGGTTCCCTCTCTTACCTCCTCCAGTTCTCTGTCCAAATGTCACCAGATCAGAGAGGCCTTCCCTGGCCATCCTGTTTAAAATAGCAACACCTCCACCACAGTAACCTACCTGCTTTCCTTCCAACTCTCTGTTCTCTTTTGCTGCTTTTTCTCCACAGCACTTATATATTTTACTTTTTTGTTTATTTACTATCTCTTCTCGCTATAGATTTTTATCCGTTTTGTTCACCTGTATTCCCAATACTTAAAATAGTCATTGGTATGTAATAAACAATAAGTAAAAAAAAAAAAAGAAAGAAAAGAAAAGAAAGAAAGAAAAGAAAAAAGAAAATTTCCAGCTCTTGCTTATTTAAAAAACAGAGAAGGAGGGGGGAGAGAGGGAGAGAGACCTTCCTCTCTCCTCTCCTATAATTCTCAAGAACTTTTTTTCAGCTCTGAAATCCTACAAAATACAATACTCTACTGAGTAAAGTCAGGCGGAAAATGGTGCACTAGTTTGAATAATCAGAGAGGGTTGGCATCAATGTAAATCCCCACCATCCTCTTTCTTTTAATGAATATCATTGTTATTAATAAACATGTAGGGTATTATCCTCCATTTACATTGCAAAACCATTTTTAAAGAAATACTGGAATTTGTGGAAGGCAGAGACTTCATTTTCATATCCTAGCTGGGTTGGGCCACTGTCTTGCATAACAGATATAAAATCAATCTTTGTTGAATTAACCAGAAGAATCAATCACACATAATTCTATCCTAGTTACAAATTCTTGATAATAATTGTATCTAAAAGGAGAGAATAACTACATGCTTTATAAAATCGACCGTGTTTTTATGCTCCATGAGGGAGACCACGCATTGAGCAGGAGTGCTTTATGGAAGCATTGCATTTAACAGCACTGTAAATTACAGTTAGGATTTGAGCCAGGGGAGATGAGAAGAAACACATTGGCTGAGGCCAGCAGCATACACAAAGGCTGAAAATCCAGAGTATATTCAAGGAATAGCAAATGCTTTGCTTTGGGAAAGAGGGAGCACAGGATGAGAGTGGAGAAAGATAGGCTAGGCCAGGTACGGTGGCTCATGCCTGTAATCCTAGCACTCTGGGAGGCTGAGGTGGGAGGATCGCTTGAGCTCAGGAGTTCCAGACCAGCCTGAGTAAGAATGAGACCCCGTCTCTACTAAAAATAGAAAAAAAATAAAAATTAGCCAGGTATGGTGTTACACACGTGTAGTTCCAGCTCCTCGGGAGGCTGAGGCAGGAGATTGCTCGAGCCCAGGAGTTTGAGTTTGCTGTGAGCTTGGTAGACACCATGACACTCTATCCTGGGTAACAGAGTGAGACTCTGTCTCAGAAAAAAGAAAGAAAGAAAGACAGACAGACAGAGGGAGGCTAGATTGTAGAGTCTTGGGTATTTTGTTAAAGAATTTCTGAGTAAAGCAAAGAAATGTGGGAAAATTAATCTGTCAACATTGTACTAAGACAACTCCTAAATGACCTTCAGCAAGAAAGGAAGGAATTTCTTAATCCCTTTCTAACAAAATCCTAAATTTATATCTTTCCTAATGTTCCTATTGTCAAATCTAACCAAGAATGGTAGAATACTAGTGGCTAATATTTACTGAGCATTTATTATGAATGATGCACTTATATATATTATCTCATTTAATCATTGGAATACTTCAAGATGTGTACTATTATTTTTCCCATTTACACATAGAACAACTGAAATTTAGCAAGATTAAGTAAATCATTGAACGGCACAAAACCAATACTACAATGTCTGTCTTACTCTATACAGCCTCCACTGAGCATAAAGTACATTTCCTGAGTGTGCTTGTAGTATTGAAAGAAGCATTGGCCTTGGAGTCAACAGACTCTAACTTAAATTTTGGACCTAGTCCTATCTAAGCTGGGTACTCTTGGGAGCCAAGCATTCAATTTACCTGAATGTATTTCCTCATTTGTAAAATGTGGCATCACTCAGTAACATTATCTAGTACACATGGTTAATGTGTTTGTTTTGGCGGTTAGATGTGACTATAAGTGAGGCAAATTTTAGTTAAATATAAGAAACGGCTTTTGAACACTAGAATTAACTCAAGTAACAATTGAATTAATAAAACTCTGTGGTGAAGAGGATGTATTTGAAGAATTCAGAGAATGAATGAACATCTGTCAGATATTATAAGCCTTGTGGAACTTAGAGTTTAGTGGAGAAGATAATCCTTTAATAAGTAATTAATAACTAAGGTAATGAGCACTTCCTACACGGTAAATACTATCCTATGTGCTTTATATGCATTATTTCATTTAATTCTCATAACATCTCAAAAGAATTTAGTATCTCTCACAGGCAATTATGCAAGCCACACTAGATTTCTCTGTTGTCACATTTATTATTATTTACCTTTTACAGATAAGAGAACTAAGGTTTAGAGAAATTGATTGACTTTCTCAAGAAAACAACTGGCAGATGTTTGTTTTCTGAACCCCTCTGATAAATATTGGGCCATATCATACTTCCTTTTTTAACTATTGGGGAAAAATTGAAGATGACGCTTCATGTCAGGGATTTGTAGAAGCAATGATGAACTAAATTAAAGAATTATAAATGGAGTCTGTTCTTAAAAAAATTAAAATAATTTTAGTTCCTCTTATCTCCAGCCTCTAACCCATATTTGCTTTTGAAAAGTACTTTAACTCAGTCAAGGAAAAAAACAGACTTTAACATTCCCTGGTTGCTTCTTAATCTTTAAGCACAACATTCCTGAACTGTAAACTGCACACTAAATAGCATAGCTCTGAAAGATAAGAATTCTAATTAATTTCTCCAAGTAATTTGATTTTTTTTAATTTCAATCTTGTTAAATTGGGAGGGTTACATAAGCATTTATATTCTTTGAACTCTTTGAGTTGTACATTTAAAATCTGTGCACTTTATTGTATATAAATTATACATCAAAAAATTGATTGAAACAAAATGATAAAAGCATAGATGAATGAGAATGTTCCTTAATCATTCATCTAAATTCCATTGTTTCAAAGTAATTAATTCTCATTCTCTTTATGCTAACTTGACCTAAACTAGAAGAATCTTTTCAGAGAGAATCTTTTCAGAGAGAATCTTTGCAGACAAGTTTCTTTGCTTTGGAATTTTGAGAAATAGAAAACTTAGCAATATTCTTTCCACTTTCACAAATGGAATGGGGTAACTGTAAAAAAACATATTTTAAGAAACAGTATGTTTTTAATATTTAAGTAAAGTGTATACTTCATTAATTTTTATTACTAAAATAAAATATGATTATTATTTTTTAAAATGTGGAATAAGTATAGGAAGTAAGAAGCTCAAGTACTATTTTACACCTCTCTGTCCTCTCCCATAACATATCACCCTCCAGAGCTAAATACCATAATTTTGATACTAATCATTCCAGACATTTTTCTATGAATATAGGTAATACTTTTTAAATCCAAATTGAAATCAAGCTATGGCTCTATTTATTTTTATTTTAAGATGACTTTTAATTAACTAATACATATACAAAGTACACAAATTTATAATTGTACAGCTTAATGAAGTTTTACGAAATGAACACACTGGTCATTTCGCATCAAGATCAAGAAACAGAGCATCACCAGACCTCCAGAAGTCCTCTTCACATCCCCTTGACATCACTATTCTTCGTGCTGAAGGATATACACCATTCTCCTAGTCTAAATTCTAACACCAATGTTTACTTTTGCCTGCTTTTGAAATTTCTATAAATGGAATAATACAGTATTATGCTTCTTTGTTTAGCTTCTTTCCCTTAGAATTATGTTGTGAAATACATTAGTAGTGTGCTAGTAAATCCACTCTGCGAAGTAGGAGGAAAGTTCTGATCTGTAACATTTACTGATTTCTGTGGTGCAAATACTCCCACCATGGGAGATTTCAGGGAAACAACACGAAGTCACTAAATATGCAGTTGGAAGGGGATTCCTATAATTGTCTCTTGGAAGCTGGTAAAAGCAGTCTCCAGCACACCACTGGACCATCCGTATCTTTTCATGTAGCAACAGTTCATCCATATTCAGTTCTATGGACTAATCGATTGTACAAATGTGCCACAATTTACTTATACATTCTCCTCTTGATAGATATTCAGATTGTTTTCGATTATTAGCTATTAGAAATTGTGCTTCTATGAACTTTCTTATGCATATCTCTGGAGGTCATATGTATTTATTTTTGTGGGTATATATCTAGAAGTCAGAGGTATATAAATATTTGCTGTTAGTAGAAAATTTTAAAATTTTCTAAGGTGTTTAAGTACCACTGTTAGCAGCACAGGAGTGTATGTGAAATTCCAATTCCTCTATATCCTTGCCAACCAACTTGTATTTCCCTGATGATTAATAAAATGAAGCAGCATTTTTTTTTTTTTTTTGAGACAGGATCTCACTCTGTAGCCCAGGCTGTAGCGCAGTGATGCGATCATAGCTCACTGCAGCCCCGACCTCCTCAGCTCAAACGATCTTCCCACCTCATTCTCCAAAGGGCTAGGATTAGAGGCATTAGTGCCCAACCTAACTTTT
Organism: Eulemur rufifrons; assembly: GCF_041146395.1. NCBI lineage: Eukaryota > Metazoa > Chordata > Mammalia > Primates > Lemuridae > Eulemur > Eulemur rufifrons. The sequence continues at coordinate 40,417,387 of NC_090988.1, forward strand.
CCTTTGTTTTTTGCCCATTTATATGCCTCTTTTTTGTGCTGACCAAGTGCTTTGTCTCATTTTTTTTCTATTCTATTCTATTCCATTCTCCCATATTTCTATTCTGCCTTTTTTTTTTTGATTTGTAGGAGTTTTTATATATACTTATGTCTATAATTTTGTAATTTGTTTTATTCAATAATGCAGCCTTTATATCAGCACATCAAAGATTTACCTTATTGTTTTCAGTCACTTTTTAATATTTTAAAGAGTAGACATAAAAAAAAAAGGAGTATTTCATTATCAGTACCAGAGCTTTCTACATAAACTTGATTCACATAAAAATTCAATAGGTGGTCTCTGCCTTATGATGGTTTGATTTAGGATTTTTTGACTTTACAATGGCACAAAAGTGATAGACATTCAGTAACAACTATACTTCAAGTACCCATACAACTATTCTGTTTTTCTACACAGTATTCAACACTTTATTATAAAATGTGTTTTGTGTTAGATGATTTTGCCCAACCATAACCTAAAGTAAATATTCTGAGCATAGGCCGGGCACGGTGGTTCACTCCTGTAATCCTAGCACTCTGGGAGGCTGAAGTGGGAGAATAGCATGGGGTCAGGTGTTCAAGACCAGCCCGAGCAAGAGCGAGACCCCCCATCTCTACTAAAAAAATAGAAAAAATTAGCTGGGCAGGTGATGCATGCGTGTAGTCCCAGCTACTCAGGAGGCTGAGGCAGGAGGATCACTTGAGCCCAGGAGTTTGAGGTTGCTGTGAGCGAGGCTGATGCCACAGCACTTTAGCCCAGGGAACAGAGTGAGACTCTGTCTCAAAAAAAAAAAAAAAAAAAATTCTGAGCACATTTAAGATAGGATAGGCTAAGCTGAGATGTTCAATAAATTAGTTGCATGAAATCATAAATACTTGGGTTTAAATCTATCTCAATCATTCACATATGCAACTATAGGCAAATTTTCAGTTTTTCCTTTTATAATATCTGCTACTCTGCAGAAAAAGCTCTTCTTAAGTTGCCAGTGATCTACATCTTGCCAAAGGCAGTTGTCAATTCCCTTTGATTCCTTTTTCTTCTTTTTCTATTTTTTTTTTTTTTCTGGTCTTTGTGGAATAACTGAACCTTGTGGCATAATATTGCTGTGAGAGGTATTTAGGCCCATATCCATTCTTACCAAATGGGAAAAACATGACAAAATTGTAGGTTTCCATCAAGATTGAAGGTATTTAGACTTATGTAGGAAGATATTTTAAATAACATAAAAGCCAAAGAAAATTAAATCCAATGATATAACCACCTGGATGGATTTGCAGAGTGAGTCCTGTGAAAAGAATTAGGGAAAATTCAAACTCAAACATATAATCTATGTGGGCTATGAGATTTTCAAGGCCATTTATTGGTTGTGTTGATATTAATATCAATTACTGCTACAGTGACTACAGATAGGACTCAGTGTGCCCTATCAGTCACAGATGTCAGTGTCTCTGTATCTTACTTAGATCAATATGCAAATTCCAACCATCTAAGAGAGTATTCTCAAAGACTCTGTGATGACACTGTTTTCTTTGTACCTTTATGATATTTAAATTTAAGCAAAGAAATGATAAGTAATTGAACCCACTAATTGTAAGAAATTTAAGCATAGTTTGTATTTCAAAAATATGATGTGTGCTGTTTAAAGAATTTGGCCTATTCAATGAGCCTTGATTGAAATATAAGCTGTATAATTAAGTAATTGAGCTCACTTTTGGGTTTTAAATTGAAAATACTTACTATATTTATATGCACTATTACTGGAATATATAAAATAAATTAAGATTCCTCATAATTATAAATTAAATTCATTGGACTTACAAGAGTCAATTTTAAGTACTTAGATTTATTAGACCCCTGAAGTTCCTAACAAGTTAATAGGATACATTAAATTTATAAATGCTGTTTAAAATGGTCAATAGTATTTAATTAACTAAGCACACAAAATAAGACAAAAATTATAAAGATCCCATAAGTTATTGTTAACATTTATTAGATTTATAAATAGAGTAAGATATATATGCTAAACATAAAGACACTAAAGAAGAACAAAATTTTTAAAAACAAAATTGTATCTTCAATAAATCAAATATTCATTATAAAAGTCAAAGTAAAACTCTGAATAGTTTTCTGTATAAACCTGCTCTCAAGGATACGTAAAATGTCACAGTGCAGACACCAGAAGAGTTGAACAAAGTTAAATGCTAATTCCATCATTAACACTTCTTCTTCTAGACTGTGTGACACCACTTTCCTCTGAAAGGAGCTGAGCTGATGTCCCTTCTCAGTCTTTGCCAGCTCCTTCTCCTTTACTAGACCTTTAATTGTTGGAGTGTCCCCAGGCTCTCCCTTTGGCACAGCTCTTTTTGTTCTATAGTATCTCTTGAGATAATTTCAAACTCGAAGCATCATCTGTGCTCTGACGAAAACTGGCTAGAGGTTCACCAAACACATTTCCCTATTGTCCTGTGCACACAGCTAGACAACGTCTCAGTCTCCCTTGAAGGTAGGTGTGCCCACGTTATGACGTGAGAGTGAATAAAATATGAGAGGAAGTCATGTATGCCACGTCCAAGCTTAGCCCCGCCCCCCAAATTTCTAAACAATTTTCTCCTCTCTCTATTCACCCCAATCATTTGGCTAAATACAGAAGATCTAGCAGAAGATTCAGACGCCCTAGAGGACAGTACAGCCACAGATAGAAAAAGCTTAGATTCCTGAATCCTTGCTAGAAGCAATCAATAACGCCCAAATGGACTTTATGGAAGTAAAAAATAAACTTTTTTTTTAACCCAATAGATTGATTTGTTACATCAGTTAGTGTCACTAAGTACTTCTGATCTTGACGGAAACCTGCATTTTTTTTTCATGTTTATTGTCCACCCAGACTTCTCTCTTGAGATTCAGAATTAAACGCACAATTGCTTAATTTAAGTCTCCACCTGCAAGTCCATTAGATGCCTCAAACTTCACACGATCAAAGAGAAGCTGGTCTACTATCCACTGCTCAAAAAACTTACTCTCCATCTCCCAAATACCAAACTCACTTTTTGCCAAACTTCCCTGCTTGTCCTATCGGGATAAATGACACCACTCTCCACTGTGATTCAGGCTAAAAAAGCAGTCATTCTTGACTTTCTCCTTTACTCATACTCAGCTATCACTACTGTAATCCTACAAAAACAAACAAATAAAAAAGTCCTATGTCTTTCGCTTGAAAACCATTGCCGTTAGTCTTTTTTTCCCTCTGAAGTTTAAACTCTTTATCAAGATGTACAAATCTTTCCAAAATTTTACACAAATCTATTCTTGTGATGGGCATCCACCTTGAAAACCTCTTGCCTCTGGGCACAGTTAATTGGATGAAGATAAACACCTGATTCAGCTTGAGGGAGCCTTTTTGCTGAAGTGCTGAATTGAAGTTTAAAGTGGCTGGAAGTGTTATGTGTGTGACTAGGCTGCTTCTGCCTACCACACGGGATAACAAACAAAGCAGGATTAATTAGAAAGTAGAATAAAGTAAGTGCCCAGGGAGGGGCAGAGACAATATTAGAAATGGGGTACTCCCTTAATTCACGACCTCCAAGATCTGTTTCAGTTTCTTGAGACCCCAACAAGGGTTCAGTGAGATTTTCTTGTGTCCTTATAATAACCCCTGCCACCCTTGATCCTTTTTGCTTAAACTAACTGGAGTGGGTTTCTTTTACTTGCAGGGTAGGATCCTGAATGTTTAAGCTCTCACTCATTCAGCACTACTGCTTCACTCCCTGCCCCCATCCCATATCATAAAAACTGGATATATTGAACTCCCAATGATTTCTGAAACATTCCTGGCTATTTTGTGGCATTAGGCTGTCTCATTTGTCTGTAATGCTCATTGCTACTTACGTTTATGTAAATGTTCTAGTCATGTACTAAGGTTCATCCTGATTATCACCTCTGCAATGGACTTCGGGACTTCTGCAGGAAGATGTTTTTATTCCATCTTCGGTGCTGCCAGTCCTCCATCTACACATCTGTAGCACCGTGAGGGACACAACATCATTATTGAGAGCTTTTCTTCCTCATTTGACTGACTCAAGGGCAGGAATAATGCCTAATTCTGAATGCCTCAAGCATAATTACACTATCTGAGACAGAGTGTATGTATGTATGTTTGTCAAATGAAGGAAGGAATACATGAAAGAAGAAATTGTGTTGCCTCTACCAATTGTTTAAGCAGATGATGTCTATTTTAGTTGTTTAATTTTTAAAATGGTTTCTTTTGGTGTGCTGGCTTGTTCATTTAGGTTATTCCTTAGGACATTCCTTTGTATATTTTATTTCCTATCAGAAATAAAAGTCAAGCGAGGAGAGAAGGAATTGTGACAATAAGTTTTTCAAAGTTGTTATTTCTCTTTCCTTGCATTTCCCCAAGTTTTTATTTTGTTCTTACAATAAAGCCTATCTATATTGTCAAGAAAATAAGGTTAAATCTCCTATGCTCCTTTGCTTAGAAAATTTTGTGGGGTGGATTTAAGCTTGGACATTCTCTGCAACTTAGTCTTTGTTAAAGTTGCTCTTTCTTCCTATTGGCAGTTATGTTGGGTTTGAAGATATATAGTTGGCAATAATGGAAATTTCTTTCAGTGGTATTGCTGCCTTCATTCTTCAACATCTTTTAATGGACTCTTTGGAAATCATGACAATAATAGCTGGTATTAATTGAATATTTGTGAACACAGAGTCCTGCACTGAGCCAAGTGTTTTACGTACGTTACCTTATTTACTGCTTATATCAGCAGCCCTATGACTTGATGGTACTTTTTCAATATAAAAACTTTCGATGTCTATTCAAGTAGAGCAGGCATCGCCATAAAACATCACCCAGACTCAATAATTAGTTTGTACATTTACCCTAATTTTAGGGTTAATGAACTTGCAACTTAGATGAAAGAGTGGAACTAGGGTTCAAAAGCTGCTCTGTCCTTTATTCATTCACCTATCAATATTTCTTTTCTTTCCTTTTCTTTTTTTTTTTTTTGAGACAGAGTCTCACTCTATTGCTCAGGATAGAGTGCTGTGGCCTCAGCCTAGCTCAAAGCAACCTCAAATTCCTGGGCTCAAGCAATCCTCCTGCCTCAGCCTCCTGAGTAGCTGGGATGACAGGCATGCGCCACCATGCCTGGCTAATTTTTTTCTGTATATTTTTAGTTGTCTGGCTAATTTCTTTCTATTTTTTTTTAGTAGAGACAGGGTTTCACTCTTGCTCAGGCTGGTCTCGAACTCCTGACCTTGAGCGATCCTCCCACCTTGGCCTCCCAGAGTGCTAGGATTACAGGCGTGAGCCACCGTGCCCGGCCACCTATGAATATTTCTTGAGTGTCTCCTGTGCATCAGGAACTATGACAGGTGCAGCAGATATAATAATAAACAAAGTAGACCTGCTGCCTTTCCTCACCAGGACTACAGTCCACTGGGGAGATAGTCACACAAGAAATAATCATGCAAATAAATATATGATCACATTTTAAAAGATATTCTATGAAGAAAAAAGGATGCAGTGAGAGATTAGCCTGGGGATAGAGAAGGGCAAAAGGACGAAGATTTCCCTTAGGAAATAAATATCACTTTATCTGAGTAGGAAATAAATAATGCTTTATCTGAGGGCCAGATTGAAAATGAGAAAAACAGCATTTGAAGCAGAAGTTGCTAAACACACAATAGTTTTGATGCAAGAAAGAGCTTGGTATGTTGGAGGAACTGAAATTACGATGGAGAGCCAGAATGCAAGATAGACGGAGACTGCTCATTTCCTTTTTGCTTGTCTTTCCTTTATATAGATCTTCTTTCCTGCTTGCAGTTTTGCCTTCTCCCTTACTGGCTGTGAAATTCCCCACACTCAGAAAAAGCTGCTTATCTATCAGTTTGGTATTTTGGATTGAATCCCAAGTCCAGTGGGCATTATGAAAGGGTCTCTTCCCAAAGATATCTCTGTTGTAAGTTATTCAGATGTTAAGGGATTTTTTTGTTGCTGGAGTGGGAGTTTATTAAGTAATCCTTTGAAGGCTTAAAAAAGGTTATTTGTGAGCTATTACACATTTTTCCTGATTTATGTTAGGGTATTCAGTGACCTCCTGCACTAGAATATTTTATTATTTTCTTTAGAAAATGTCTATTTTATGATTGTATCCATTTTCAATATGAATTATATCATGGTTAAAGAATCTCTTAAAGAGTTCCTGCCTACTCTTCTACCAAGAGCTGAACTAAACAAGATGGATTCTGAGCCACTAACCAATCACATGCAAATATGCGCTTTGTGCCCTATGAGATTACTAGCTAGGGCAGCTTTGTAAAAGACCTCTGTACCTTCAGAAGCAGCAGGAAAATCATACTGTTCAGCAAGACTGGCCTATCTGCCTGTGACTCTGACACGATCCTATGAAGTGATACTGGCGTCAGCTTTTTTCCCCCAACTGTTGATAATTCAGTTCCTTGCTTCTTGCCATTCCTGGTAAGGAGCTCGCTCTGTTCTGCCTCAGCTTTTCCCCTCCACGGCAGGAAAGTCAAAGGAAAGAAGGGAGCTGTGGGGAGAAGGTGGGTTTCAAAGCATTCTCCAGAAAGACTGAAAAATTAGGCCAACCTGTCAAAATACAGTTAGAGGAGTTAAATTTGGATTAGACAATTTTTTCTGTAGAAGTTTTCATTCCAATTTCTAAAAATTTTGCCCTTTAAAACATATGAGGTTTTTTTAAGTATAAATTTATATAGAAAAGCTCCAGCTTTGTCCTAGTTGAACTCACAGGAAAAGGAAAGTTTCTAGATCTCAGACATAAATAAATAGGGGAACAGCTTATCCCTAAGGGGGCAAGCCAGTAAAGAGGGCTCCGTTTGGCCAGCCCAGTGACAAGAAAGTTGATATGAAGTAGGAGCTAGGAGTTTCTCTGCAAAATAACCCTTTGCCCTCTGTCCATAAACAAGGACTTAGTCTTTGCAGATGTTCTAAGGATTTCTCAACTACTGCTAATCACAAGTGAGCAGACTGAGTCTCTAGATAAGGACAAAGTTAGAGTGCTACACAGTTTCTGGCACGAGTTCCCTTGCCAGGGATCTCCAAGATACCCTGTTACAACTCTGCTTACAGTGCTCAGCCCTATCTCTCTTGCATACTCTTTTTCCTGTTTCTGAGGAAAGTCCAGAAATAGTGCATTAGCGGAGTACGTTATTGACAGAAAGGCCCCCTTTTGGTCCAATGTAAACTGTCTCATTCAATTAAAATTCTGCACAAAGAAAATTAATTTAGATTTATAAGCAAATGGTATAGGTGTTTGTGCTAGGTTATATTTCAACAGGTTGCATAGCTCCAATTAATTTATTTTTGAAGAACTTACTTTGTATTTTTACTTTCTGGCTATTGGATTCCTCACAGCAAGAATCAGGTCAGACTGTCACAGCCTAATACATGAAGACGTTCTATAACTGAGACAAATTAAATAATCACTTGCCTTTAAGGAAAATGATAAAAGTTGTCTACTTTTAAAACACCATTAACATGATTATGGACAACAAATTATCAGTGATAAATGATGGGGTTTTGGCAGAGCCAGGCATTGCACAGCTTTCCTTGGGGCATACATGGTTATCAGTGTGGATTGTGCTGGAGTTATTAAACTTGGGGTCCTGATATGGTATAAATATTTAATTCCATTTTAGTAATTTCTTAACCAAGAGTAGCTATGAGAATACTCTTTATTTTGGCTTGGTTGAATTCCTCTTTTTTGCCTGGCCCAAATTTTGCTACTCTTCTATATGTCTTCATATTCTGTTCTTGTACCATACCTATCTGTGTCCAAAGGTTTCTTTGTATTGAAAAGAAATTTTATAGATGTATACATTCACACATATATATGTATGTGAATACACACAGACACACACACACACACACACACACATATACTGTCCTCCCTCAGCATCTGTGGGGGATTGGTTCCAGGATATCAGTGGATATTAAAATCCAAGGATGCTCAAGTCCTTCATATAAAATGATATACTCATATCACTTTTCGGCCTTTTAACTAAGATCAAGGTGTAATATCTGTTCCTATCAGTTTAAAGTGACAGAGTAGGCTGAGCGTGGTGGCTCACGCCTGTAATCCTAGCACTCTGGGAGACCGAGGAGAGAGGAGTGCTTGAGCTCAGGAGTTTAAGAACGGCCTGAACAAGAATAAGTTCCTGTCTGCAAAAAATAGAAAAATTAACTTTTCCCTGATAATTAGTGATGTTGAACATTTTTACATATGTTTATTAGTCATTTGTCTTTCTTCTTTTGAGAAGCTTCTGTTCATGTCTTTCGCCCACTTTTTAATGGTTTAGTGGGGTTGTTTGTTTTTTTTCTTGCTGGTTTGCTTGAGTTCTTTGTAGATTCTGGTTTTTAGCCCTTTGTTGGATGTGTAACTTGCAAATATTTTCTCTCATTCCGTAGGTTGTCTGTTTGCTCTGTTGATTATTTCCTTAGCTGTGCAGAAACATTTGTATCCCTGTAATATTTTGAAATAATAAATAAATAAAATAAAAAATAATACAAATTTTAAAAAATAATAATAAAAATAAAGAAAGAAAAATCAGACCTGGTAGCACATGCCCATAGCTTCAGCTACTTCTGGAGGCTGAAGCAGGAGGATTGCCTGAGCCCAGGAGTTTGAGGTTGCAGTGAGCTATGATGACACCACTGCACTCTAGCACCGGCAACAGAGTGAGACTCTGTCTTCAAAAAAAAAAAAAAAAAAAAAATGACAGAATATTTGCACATAGCTTGTGTACATACTCTCATATACTTTAAATCATTTCTAGATTACTTATAATACCTTGTACAATATAAATGCTATGTAAATAGTTGTTATAGTATATTTTTATTTGTATTATTTTTATTGTTGTATTGTTACTTTCTATTGTTTGTTATTTCTAAATATTTTTCATCCATGATTGGTTGAATCTATAAATGCAGAACCCACAGAGATGGAGGGTGATTGTATGTATACATACACTCCCCCTTAATTTTCAAAGTTCCCAGTAAATACCAAAGGAGTATATGTGCATAGGTATGTGTGTGTGTTTGAATTAACTCTATTCCTGAGAAGGTTTTATTTCCCTCAATTAGATGCTACTTTTTTAAAATTTATGTCCAAAAATGAGCCAGGCTCAGTGGCTCACACTTGTAATCCTAGCACTCTGCAAGGCCAAGGAGAGAGGATCGATAGAGGTCAGGAGTTTGAGCCTGAGCAAGAGTGATACCCCTGTCTCTACAAAAAGAAAAAAAAAAAAAAAAGAAAAATTAGCTGGGTATGGTGGTGCACACCTGTAGTCCTAGATACTCAGGAGGCTGTGGCAGAAGAATCACTTAGGCCCAGAAGTTTGAGGTTACTGTGAGCTATGATGTCACCATGGCACTCTAGCTGGGGCAACAGAGTGAGACTGTGTCACCAAAATAAAGAAAAAGGAAAAAGAAAAAGAAAGAAATGGCTCCTTTCTATCTGTATACATGTGCTCTGAGCTTCCTTTGTGTGTGTGTGTGTGTGTGTGTGTGTGTGTCTGCCTGCACCATTTAAAATTCAGCTCTCTTCACAGTAAGATTATAGTATTCATGGAGGTCTCAAATGAAAAAGTTTTTCCCATTGGCCAGAAATAATGATGCTCCAGCACATCCCATATAACACCACTTAATATATTCCTTCAATTGAAATAGTTTAGAAGTATTAGTTAATAATTCTAACACCATGTAATTCCCCATAACATGTTAGAGGAGCATGATAATTTAACACACCCTCCCTATATTCTTGTTTATTTTTCATTCTGTTGTACTCTGTACATATTTCGTATGATGGTTCAAGATTTTTTGGGGGGTGGGGAAGACTAGATCTAGAAATTTGTCACTTTTTCTATGCTCCAGAGAACTTTTTCTATGCATACTATGAGTTCAATGTATCTCCCTCCAACAATTTATATGTTGAAGTCCTAACATCCAGTAAGTTACAATGTGAACTTATTTGGAGATAGGGCCTTTACAGAAATAATGAAGTTAAAGTGAGGTCATTAGTATAGGTCTTAATCCAATATGACTGATATCCTTATAAAAAGAGAAAATTCAGAGACCTGTAGAATGCGGATGTGAGGATGATGTAAAGAGACATAAAGATGTCCATTTACAAGCCAAAGAATGAGGCTGGAACAGATTCTCTCCTCGGCCCTCAGAAGAAACAAATTCTGCTGACACCTTCATTCCATCCTTCTATATCTAGAGCTATGAGACAATACATTTCTATTGTTTTAAGCCACCCAGTTTGTGGTGCTTTGCTCTGGCAGTCCTAGGAAACTAATACAGTGCCTGTGTTAAAAAATTTCATCTTGTTTGTTCCAGATTTTTTTCCTTTGGCATACTTGTTTCAGACTAACCTATGTATTTACCAAGAGAAATGATCTTACTTGTTATATACTTCACTCCATGGTAGTTTTGTAAGGGATACAAAATATAAGATGTGATACCTGCCTTAAGATCCAATGTTTATTCATCAAATATTATTGAGTGCCTAATTTAATTATGTAACAGGCATTCATCAGGACACTGGCCATACACAGGTGAACACAAGAGATGGTGATCTCCTTTCTCACGGAGCACACGTCGGGAAGATGGCAGTGGGGAAGCGGGTATTAAAAACATGCACAAAGAGAAAATATTCGCACATTATGATAAATGGTTTTAAGGAAAATAAGGCAATGCATACTTTTACCACAGTAATTTCAATGCACACAAATATGTGACAATTCCCAAGTAGGAGAGAGACAGTTGTGTAAAGAAAGGGAAGCAACCATCACTCTTGGCCAGGAGATGGTCTTGGAAGGCTTCCAAGGGGGCCACTTGAGCTCAGCCCACAAGCAGCAGATTTTGACAGAGGGTACAGAGAAGGAACACTTTCTTGTAAAGAAGAGAATGGGGAAAGACCTCTGGGTCACTAGGAGTTTGTTAGTCTAGAGCATAGAGAAATAGAATAAGCATAGAGCATAGCCTGGAGCATAGAGAAGTAGAATAATAATGACAATGGTAGTTTTTTTTAATGCTTACGAAGTGCCAGGGACTGTAGCCATCCCAATTTATAAATGAAGTTGTTAAGCCTTGGTCAATCATTGCTTTGAACTCACGTATTACACCATTCTACATGCCACTCAGACTTATTCCTAGGAATAACTATAATTTGGAATGAGGACTCTGACACTACAAGCTCTGTTTTTTTTTTTTTTTTCCATAACAGAGAACTATTTCTTAAAATGCAAAGTCAGAGAGATGGGTTGCAGGCAGGTTTTAGAATACTTTGTATTTCTGGTCAAAGACTATAAAGTTTACTTTTATAGTAAACAAAGGGGGAAATTGAGCTTCTGCATAGTAACATGATATACATGGTAAAACATTGAAATAGGAAAAAAAAATGGGGAAGTAGGATTTCTCAGCACTTATTAAAGGGAAGATCCAGATGAGAAATACAGATGCATTATTAGGATGGCTTTGTGTGCACAAGAAGCATCTCAGTTGCCGGTCAAAAATTCTTATTTCCTTATAATGAGAGCATTCAAAAACCTCTCTTCAAGGTGATGGGTATGCTAATTAGCCTGATTTGATCATTATGCAATGTATACCTGTATCAGGGCATCGTGTTGTACCACATAAATATGTACAATAATTATGTGTCGGTCATAAATTTAAAAAATTTCTATTTCCAGGCACTATGCCAGGGAATTGCTAATGTGAGGAGGCTTTAGACAATATTCTGTTCTTGCCTAGCCAAAGGATTAGGGAGGCAATGTGAACCAAACTTCCTTCTTTACAGCAGGCTTTTAGCCTTCAGGGACCAGATTTCATTCATCGTTTTTTTTTTTTTTTTCTATTTCTCCCTAGGACCCAGGCCTTTGTTCATAATAAGCATGTGGATGACTTGAACTGTCAGAGTGAAAGATTCTTGTCAAAGAAGAGTCATTAGGGTTGTGTGAATTAAAAAAGAGAACAAATTCAAGAATATACACTTTTTTAGTCTGGGGGAAAGAACATGCAGGATACAAAGAGAGTGACATGTGACCAAGAAAAGAAGATTAAAATGAAATCACTAGCCAATTATATTTTCGTGATCTGCTGCTTAGGGTGCATGATTGAATTTCTAGCACGTCTTGTATCTTTTGGGTACTTCTCCTCTGCAGACTCTTGAAGACAGTGTCACCAATGCAAGACAATGTAAAGTGCTACTTGATTGGATTCCTCCACTCTAGAGCCTGCAGGCACCATACTTTCTGCTGAATGCCACGGGGAGGAATCAGAGAATCGCTTTCTCCGTTGAAACTGCTGTGAATGCCCATCTTCTCAAAAACATGCTATACTTGCCAACAGATATGAGCAGGATGTTATCTATCAAAATAAATGGCAGGGTTGTACAGTGCTAATGTCCTTATTTAAGAAGCTCACATTTATTGACCTGAATACAGATGGCATTGCAACAAATATCTGCTGAAAGAAAAATAGCAATAACAAACTTAGGGAACACGTGCTCTCAAGTAGTTATTTGTTTCCCATACCACTGGACTTAGATGTGGAAAGATTATTCATCCTACTTCCATTCTACCTCAGCTACACAGGTTCTTGGTTGCACCCTAGAAGTTTTCATAACCAATAATTGTACACTTCCATACTTTCAATGACCAGCATCTCAGTCACCAATCATCACCTAACCTTTCAGTTCATTGCCTCTGGTGCCTTGGCTGCAAATATTCTCTGACCCCTCTGTACTTACACTTTTTCCCATTCCCTAAAATTTGCAGTCCCCTTCTTATTTAACTAATATTCCACAGTCTTACTCTCTCAAAACACCCTCAACATCCTTGCTCTTCTCTTTCTTCATTGTGTTAGTCTTATAAAAGCCAGGCCCTATTTAAATTTAATTTTCCACTTACTCTGTGCCTGAACCTATGCAGCTTTGATGTAGCTGGAGAAAAACAGGGATACTATCCGGTCTCACTTTAAATTCTTGACCCTTAATTGACAATGTCCCTTGGTATTCCCTGGAATTTGTACTTTATATATTTTTTACATCTATTTCTTTTTCTGAATCTCTACCACCCTCCTTACAATGGCCAACAATGCCCTACAAGATCTAGACCCCTCTTCTTTTCAGACCCAATTTCTTCAACTCTTTCCAGGCCTCACTTCTTAGTCAGACTGTCCTCCTTGGTGTGCTTCTCTCCGAGAACAGTCTCAGCCCAGGGCTTTTCTCTTGATTGCTCCCCTTACATGAAGCTCTCTTCCCCAGATACCCACGTCTGCCTCCATCACCTCTTTTGGACCTGTCCTCAAATGCCAATTTCTTGGGGAGGCTTTCCCTATATTTAAAATTACATTCTCCTTCCCCAGTACTATCTAGCTCCAACCCTGCACAATTTTTCTTCATGCTTATAGCCATCTGACTTACTGTATACATTACTCAGTCATTTATTGACTGTTTTCCCCTCTAGAAGGTAAGTACAACGAGTGCGCAGATTTTGTTCACCGTTTTATTTCCAGTACCATAATGAGTATCTAACGCATAGAAGGCACTAAATAAGTAACATTTGAATACTTAAAGGCAGACAACTCTGGGTTCTGTCCCTTAAATGTACTCACCAAAAGTAGAAATAGGAGAAACTGAAAATATTAGGTATATCCCTGTATTATTGACCAGAAACAGTAGCCTCTACCTTTTTTATACAAGGACCAAGTTAATCAATAATGAAGAAATGTCACTGACAATCATACTTGTGGAATAAATTTTAATAAAAATGTATTTTGATTTTAGGTACTTTTTATTATATTTGAGAGAATGAATTGAGCTTTTGCTTTTTAAGTCAGGCAGACTCCTAATCACTTTTTAAGACTAAGTTTAAAAGGTCTTATTTTCTCCAAAGACTTCCTGACTTTTCAGCCAGCCAGCCACTCCATCAGCATATTTTCTATCTTAATTACAGCTCTTATCACATTGTTTTATAGTTCCCGATAATGGGCTTATTTCCCCAGCTAGGCTGTGAGGTTCCTGAAGAAAGAGATCGTGGATGTCTTTGTGTCCCCATGGCTAGAACAGTTTCTGTCACCTAGTAGGCTCTCATAAATTTTTGTTGACTAGATTATGTAAGTGAGGTTCAGCTGGCATAGGGTTGGCAATAATTCTGTTATTACCAAAATAAAATTAATATAAAATACCACCTTGCTTGTAGGCATATTAAGGCAGAAGGAAACCATGAAATACTATCTTAAAAAATTATAATATGTCCTCCAAATTTTGGATTTAATTATCCTACAGAAATGTTAATAAACAAAAGTGCATAGGTACTCTATTTTTATTTTTTTATATTTTGTATTACCCTAACATAGCCACCAGATGTCACTAGAGGACTGTGGTTCATGCCACTTTTTCTTTAAACAAGGAAACAAAAGACCTGACATTGAAACATGGAGCAAACCTTTGTCCTTCTAGAAACTCTTATGAATATTAAGCCTAGTAGTTTTAGTATTTTATCTTACAGTGGATTTTGACATTGCCTGGTGAAGACAAAGAGCACTGGACTGAGAATCGGGAATCCTGGGTTTCAGCTCTAAATCTATACCATTTTTTATTTCTTTAACTACCTAATATGTTTCTTTACCTTTCTGTACTCTGGAGGGGTTTCCTCATGTGAAAATAAGGGTTGCAAAAGAAAATGATCCCCTAAAACCTTCCAACTCTAACATCTGATGATTCTGTTTTCTCCTCTTGCCAATCCTTTGGAAGATAGGCTGGGGTCCTCACCACCAGCGGTGACTGGGAAAGTCAGCTCAAATGAGAATTCTGAATACCTATTGCACACTCTGTTTTATTCTAAACACAAGTTCTGCTAGATTTTGACCTACTGTGAAGATAGAAAACCTTTATTGTCATTCTCATTTCCACACAGTCTCCATATATTGGTTGTACATATGTGAAATACATTTTCCATTTAGAAAATGTTCCATTTTTATGATAAAAGCATTACACAAAATTTGTTTAAGGTGTCATGTAAATATACTTTTAGTGACTGTCATTTTTGGGGTTTCACTCTCAAAGGGATATGAATTATTTATCTTAGGTATTTCTGAATACCTAATCTGAATATTCTCACCTTTTTTTTTTTTTTTTTACCAGTTCTCTGCACTGCCCACCCATCCACCTACCTCAAATACACACAGCTTAATCTTTTATTCATGCTACTCCACATAGGCCTGCAATCATAACCCACTTGTGGTAGACTCAGACACTGTTGTATGAATGCCTCATTCATCTCTTTCTGTGCATATTTATGTTGCAGTTAGCTGTTTTCATTGCATATTATTCATTCGGTGGCGTGGGTTCTCCTATTCTCAGCCATTTCCTTTGTAATCCTTTTACTCAGGATTAAGCCACAGAGTAAATATTTTTGAGAATAACCTGAATGAGATGGATCCCCTAACACTTAGAGCCACTATCCTAGTACTCAAATCATATAGACGACGTTGACAAGTGTTTTTATAGAATGTATTAATTCCTGAAACATATATTGAATATTTACTCAGTGCCCCATACTGTTGATGTTCTGGGATTTAGACCATGAACAGAATGTGGCACAGAGACAGTATGATCAGCAAAGCGATGACGACTACAGTGGAGTTATGTGCAGTACACAGTGGGAAGCTAGAGGAAGGCAAGGTAGGCTTCACAGAGCTTGTTACAGATTTACCCTTGAGCTGTCTTTCAAAAAAAGTCAAGAGGGTTTGCAGAGGAGGTTGAGAGACTAGTCCAGGCAGAGGGGGCAGCAGAGGCAAAGAAAAAGAGTTACAAACCTACATATTAAACTGGAGATGTGAACATGGTCTATGCTGACTGCTTATAAGGGAGAGGGGTGATTTGCTGGGAGAAGAGACTGAATTCGTATTAATCTATTGATTTCTCTGTGAAATTTACAAAATGTTCTGTCTCTTCCTTCCTCTTCTATGTATTTTCTTTCTGTTTGAGTCAGTTCAGGTGTTTCTTAAGGAACTATTATTTACCATCTGTGTGAATTTACATAAAATGTACGTTATGTATTATAGTCTATGACACATTGTTACTCTTTACTTGTATGTTAGCTGTTTAACACTTACATGGGTTCTTCTCTCAGCTAGACAATGAGTTCCCCAAAGTCGTGTTTGTGCTTAGCAGCCACATTGAATTCCTATTATATGGAAGGAAGGAAAGAAGAAAGGAATGGAGGGAGGGAAAAATAAGGTAGGAGGAAAGAGAAATGCAGGGAGGGGAAGAATGAGTGCCTGTAGTGGGAGATAGAATCAATGTTTTTCAAGAATATCTTAGGTTCTGTATAAATATCATAAAGAATGTATTTGAGCACCCTGAATTGTGTGAAAGTTTTAGAATAATATTTGTCAATATTTGAAGGAAAAATTCTCCTGAGCATGTAATACAAGTGGAAGCCCCAAGGTATACATGTAAATATATAAGTGGTTGAGTGCATTTTATGAGGTAGAAATTGGGAAAAACTGCCTGATAGAGAACTCTGCTCCAAAACACTGGGCATGAGATTTAAACTCAGCCTATATAGGTTATATAAAATAATATCACATTCCCATCTTAGACGCCACAGACCCTAAAATGGCAATAGCACCAGGGTCTTTCATTGCACTGCCTTGACATGTTTAAGTCAAACTGCTTTTTGGTTCAAGGAAAACTCCCTGAAGGAGAAGCTTCTGAGACAGCAACTGTCAGAGATACAAGAACTGCTGAGGGGAGCAGCTGGGGGAGGCTGGAGTCAGGCAGACATGGCGGTGGGTCCTGCCCAGCCCCACCGCTTGGCAGCTATGTGACCACGAGCAAGGTGCTTCGTTTCTTCTACCCATCTTCAGTTTCCTTCTCTGTTCAATGCAAATAATAACAAATTTCTTTTCTCTCTGATAAAGACGGCAGCAGAGACAAAAATTGAGTAAATGAAATGGAGTATCTAAAGAGCTTAGCATGGTGCCTGGCGCATAGTAGATGTTCAGTAAATAGTAACCATGAGTATTGTTGACAAGACTGGAGCAGTGACAAAAAACAAAAGATTGGACTGTAGGTTAAAAAATATGAAGCCCACTTCTAGCTCCATTATGTGTTTGCTGTGTGACTTCAATCACATGTGTCCCTGTCCTCATCTATGCAATCGGGGAATTCTGCGCTACTGTACCTACTTGGCAGTCACATGAGATAATATATGCAAAGCACCACACAGTCTAAGGAATCTTTTATTACAGCCCTGATTTGAAAAATGCAGAGTTCCAGTCCCTCAAGATTGAGCACTTGTGTCTTGTTCTGCCCGACAGCCTAGTTCTGATGCTACTTGCAGAATTACAAAGTACAATGCCCATTTTATGGGTTTATGAAGGTACACATGCCAAAGTTGAGAGCCTAATTGAAAACTTTGGCATGTGTGCCTTCGTAAACCCATAAAATGGGCATTGTACTTTGCACGGTGCCATGTGATGCTGTTTTCAGTAACCAGAGCACTGTAATTCTGCAAGTAGCAGATGTATATGAGCCACCTATTTCTGTGATTGTTAAAAAAAAGACTTTGAGATAGGCCCACATGTGTAGTAGATTAATAAAATGTAAACACACGTGAAAAATTGACAGTGGTTGAAAAATGATACATGATGCTTGAAACAAAGAACAGAAGAATGAATTTTCCCTGAATTCAGGCATTATTTATATATTTTACAACCATAGAATTCTAGAACAAGAAGAAATCTTGGAGTTATATTATTGAATATTTTTCTTTTACAGTGGAGGAAACTACAGATCTAAGTATTTTGCCAAATATCACATAGTCAATTGGTAGCAGGACCAGAACATTAAGTGATATTTTTAACTCTGTGCCAGAATTCTCACACCCCTGCCACATCCGACTTCCTTAATAATGTGTTACCTAAACATTCAATTCCACTTGGACTTCTCCTTTGTAATCCCCAAAGTGGATTGCATAACAAAAAGCAGAAGTTCAAAAATATATATTTATGATCAAATTTTCAGTTTTCCCTTTTCAAATGTATTTTTTCTTACTATTTGCTTAAGCCTTCATATTGAATGAAGAATAGCATCTAGCAGTTCGCTCATTCAGTGTGCATTGCAGATTACCATAAATATTATAAACCACTGATACAACTCTCTCTTTTCTCATTCCAAACAAGGGCATAGGTGGAGAAGCCAAGTGAGCATCTTATCACACCATGATGGGATTATCGGCTAGTACAACTCTGAGCCCTTCTCTCCACTCCTAGTCCCTCCCAGCCACCATGTTCTATGCTTCTCCAATCCATGGACAAGAGCATCATCCTAAAATCTCATGATTTCTCAAAACAAAATCCTCGATGACTCATTTAAAAAATATTAACTCTAAACTTCTCTAACAAAGTTCTACCAAATCAAACCCTATGCACTAGTATTGTGATGAGAGAGGGAAGTGATGCACGGGGTACTTTTTAGATTTTAGACTGGGAGGTGTAAGAGCTGTTTTGGGGAGATTCATGGAAAGATCCAACACTCCTATACATCAGTAATTATATGGTAAGACGAGGAGTGATGCCTGTCTTAAGTGCTTACAGCCAAAGATTAGGTAGGAGAAATGGATCATTT
Source organism: Eulemur rufifrons (assembly GCF_041146395.1). Lineage (NCBI taxonomy): Eukaryota > Metazoa > Chordata > Mammalia > Primates > Lemuridae > Eulemur > Eulemur rufifrons. The sequence goes on from NC_090988.1 coordinate 40,436,121, forward strand.
CCAGGACAGCTATCCACAAATACCTTCTAGGAGGAAGCCTATGAGGTAGGCCTTTTGGATAGGTAGGATTATGGTAGATGAAGATGAGGAGGCCTTTCAGATACGTGGAAAGGCATGAACAAAGGCAGGGAGGTAAGGATCCTTTGGAGGTTTTCCAAGTTTGCTGGGAACTTTTGGGAATTAAGTCTGGAACTTTGGTTGGGGGCTAGATCTATACATAGTCTAATAAGTGCTAATCCTTTATGCAGATTTCTTCTATATATGATCTCAGAAAAAGGGTAATTTTGGCAGGCACCAGGAGTAGGATCATTCTTCCCATGTTACTGATGGGGCAAGTGAGGCCTCGTGCAAGAGATGCCTGGTGAGAGTTCACCCTCTTGTGTCCAGAGACGGAACAGCACAAGAAGCCCAATTTCTGCCCTCCAGCCCAGGACTGTGCCCCTCTCCCCATCCACAGTAAAAATAAAATCTGGGGTTGGAAATCACCAGTACAGCAGCTGTGGCTCAGCCCCAGGGCCAGCCTGAGGACACCTTTGGAGGGAGCTGTGGGAACAACCACATAGGCAGAAAGAAGGTATCTGACTTGCATAATGGCTGAGAGCAGAGACTCTGGAGTCAGGCCTGGTTTTGATTCTCAGTTTCACGAGTTAGGGTGTTACCTTGGGCAGATTATATAACTTCTCTAAGCCTTAGTTTCCTCATCTGTAAACAAGGAAAAGGACAATACCTATCTTATAGAATGGTTCATGAGGTCTGAATGAGGTATTACATAGTAAAAACTTAGCATTCTCTTCCTCATTCGGTCTGTCTCCTCTTCTGGTCTGGTCTCCTTTTCCTCATCTGATTTGGTCTCTTCCTCATCTGGTCTCATCTCCTCTTCCTCATCTAATCTCGTCCCCTCCTAGGCAGTATTACTATAGGATGCATTAGAGCAACCGAGGAAGATTAGCATGTTTTAACAAAAAGCACGAATTTTATGATTAACTCAGAGAATTATATGGAAAATTGATTTGTACCCTTCCCCACTTTTCCTCCCTGCCTCTGCAGCTGTGTTGCAGTGTTCCTGGCTCTGTGAGTTAACTTCCTTGGAAGTGCTAGAATAGAGCGAGGCTTTTCAACAGAGGGTTTTTTTTGTTTGTTTGTTTGTTTGTTTTTTATTAAAACTACTGAAGCCATCTTCCTGGTACACATGGTGAGATCTCTCTCTACTGGTCTTGTTGCTTATTCTATCATCACTGTACCTCCTGTCTTCCGAGAATTCACTGGTCACTAGGTAATCTCCTGCTGTTTTCCGGTAACCTTATGGGCTCTTAAAATACGTGGTCACTAAGCAAAAGCCCTCAAGCAACATGAGAGGTTAGATAACAGCTTCTTTAATTCTCATAGTTATAGTCTCCTTTCCTCTCTCTCTCTCTCTCTCTCTCTCTCCTACTACTTTTTGTTTTTAATGAAGGGAGTCCCCTTCAGTTCTCTTTGGAGTATTTCTTTTTACTACTTCTTTAAGAGCTTCTTTTTCCTATGGATCAACTTTATTAGATATTTATGTAAGTTTTCCTCAGGACTAGTAAAGTTCAGCATTGAATTTTTATTACATTAATTTTCTGTTAGTATTTGTTTTATCTGCTTTTAACCACTGTTTTATGCCACAAAAATAAAAGTGCTAAATAGAGTAGTATTTTTAATTCTAGGAACACTAGACTAGGTTTCAAATAGGTGATAGACTTAGAGTCAATGAAGAGGGACTTTAATGACACATATGTTATTGATATCATGGTGAGCACCGGTCCCTTTGTACAGTCAGGAAGTAGGATCCTCAGACCTCAAGTCAAAGTCCACATTTAAATCCCCAACACTCCGCTTCCTATGATGCATGCAGACATCCTTGTCCTTTGAACATAACACATCCCATAATAGTTGTTTTGCAGTGAACACACATATTCTGGAGAATTGAAGTTGCCTGCTAGCCTTCTAATGTCCTGTGCTACACTTCTATAATAAGTACATCTTCATGGACAAAGTTGTTACCTTTGTGTTTTCGATGTCCAAGCACAGGCAGGACCGTAAGTCATCAGAACAGCATCCTAAATGTACCTTTATTTCTTCCTGTTGGCAGTACGTGCCAGCAGACTAAATTTTGTCATTCCATCTTATCTTTGGCAAGGTGCAAAAGATACATCTCAACAGCAGCCAAGCACAAGCAATCAAACTCAGACATATTATTTTCTTAATCCTACTTCACCTCTCGATATAGCCATGTGAGCCAGATCTACCCTGTGACGGAATACCTACTTGTGTTCTATTTGTTGGCTGTTGTCTTAATACATCTATAATTTTAAGATTCATTACATCATCTTTTGCTCATCCCTCCTATTCACCTGTGTGCAGTCTGTGTTTCACCCTTGCCCTCACCTCCTATCAGCCTATCTCCTGATAAGTCCCCACAAAGGTTCTATTAAAAATACCATGAGTAAATTTGTGCAACAAAGGTTGGTTGAGTACACCTGAACTCCTTGGCTCATGGCCTCTACTCAAGTCTCTTTCCCTCTCTGCACTCCCTATCCTCCAGCTCCCTGTCCCTGGATATGATGGGTAGTGGACACTAACTACTGAGTACAGGTACCACGTATCAGCAGGGGTCCTGGATTGATGTTCACTATATTGGTGTTCACTATTTGATGTTCACTATAGTTTTCAAAGTCAATGTCCTGAAATTGGGCTGCATTTCTTTGTGGAGAACTGGGGAGAGCACCTCTTTCCCAATTTTAGTGTGGCTCTATTCCACACAAATATAAGACATCTATGTTTGTGTCTCAATGATTTATAAACTTTATAGTCAAACAGCTCTGTTAGGTTTTTACTTACACTGCCCATGTTCCTCATGACCTCTTAGCAAAAGTATGTGCCCATGGGACGTTTGAATGGGAAACCAATCTCAGTGAAACTAATGTAAGTGCAAATAGGTAACATTCAAAATGTTTCTTGATAGAGCAAAATTCTGATTGATAGTGGGCAAAACTTTCAATTGTTTGTTTAGCCCTCTCTCCTCCCCCCAGCTTTATTGAGGTATAATTGACAAATAAATGTTTTATATATTTAAGGTATACAACATAATTTGATATATGCATACATTGTGAAATGATTACTACAACCAAGCTAATTAACATATCCATCACCTTACAAAGGTGCCATTGTTTTTTGTGATGAGAGCAGTTAAGATCTGCTCCCTTAGCAAATCTAAAGTACAGTATTATTAATTACAGTCACTATGCTGTACATTAGCTCCCCCAGAACTTATTCATCTTAGAGCTTAAAGTTTCTACCCTTGACCTTAGCTCTTTCTTTTATGGTAAATCTCTGACTGGCTCCACTCCTGGAGGAGACTAGGTGGAGGTAGGAGGTCTGTGTAGAAAGTTACTATGGAGGAAGTCATAGAGGCCTGAGAAGAAGGGCCCACAGGGTGGAGTATGGTATGAGGAAAGAAGTAGATTTTTCATCAATAGAGTGCCAAGTATATATCAGTTACCCAGGCCAGAAAGCCATGTGGATGCCAGAATAAGGTTTATAGTCTATTTGCATAAGCATCGCACTTCACCTCTGTTGAGGTTCCCTGTTAGCAGTTCTTAGCACTGTTTGACGGGCAACCCATCAACACCTTCCTGCTTCATGTGTGAGGACCTTCAGGCAGAAATGCTGCTCAGCTGTGCAACAAGGTTCGTTGAGTACACCTGAGCTGCCTGGATTATGGGCCACTCCTCTAAGCTTCCCAGGATATTTCTAAATTCTGAAAACAGGCCGGGCGTGGTGGCTCACGCCTGTAATCCTAGCACTCTGGGAGGCCGAGGTGGGCGGATCGTTTGAGCTCAGGAGTTCGAGACCAGCCTGAGCAAGAGCGAGATCCCATCTCTACTAAAAATAGAAAGAAATTATATGGACAGCTAAAAATATATATAGAAAAAATTAGCCGGGCATGGTGGTGCATGCCAGTAGTCCCAGCTACTCGGGAGGCTGAGACAGGAGGATCCCTTGAGCTCAGGAGTTTGAGGTTGCTGTGAGCTAGGCTGACGCCACGGCACTCACTCTAGCCTGGGCAACAGAGTGAGACTCTGTCTCAAAAAAAAAAAATAAATAAAAATAAATAAATAAATTCTGAAAACAGAGGACAGTTGTTCTTGATGAGTAGTACTTTGGAAGAGAATTTACATTCCACTCTTTGCCTTCGCATCCAAGTAGAACAGACCACAATAAAATGAGTCCATTACACAAATATTAGTTATACATTCTGACTCCTGAAGCAACTAGGAGCATTCTATTTCTCTTTTGATTTGGAAAGAGTTATTAATAATATTTGTTCTCACCAAGTGCATCAAGTTCTGTTTGAACTGACAACTTTAACACTGGCTTTTATCTCATTTAAATTTGAAGTGGTTCTTTTCAACCTTACTCTCAGTGAAAGGAGAAAAATACGGTTGCAAAAGTAAGTGTAGCATCTTTGTGCTTAACTGATTAAAATGTCATATATATACATATATATATATACTCTAAGAAATCAAAGTGTGTAGTGAATCAAATACAACATAAGGCACACTAAGGTTTTATTAAAATCTCATTTCTTGGCAATAGTTGTTTCTCTTCGGAGATTCCAGTCTGCCTCTCAAGACTTAATCTGATGTTTCCCAGTTGTTTTATACTAATATATATGCGTCCTCCCTTTTACTCACACAGGCATTATACCTCCCTGAGACTTCTCCCTTATGACTGTATATCAGTGTCTGCATCCCAGAGAATTTGATGAGTGACATCCCTTAAAGCTTACCCTGTGATTGCTGGGACTTATGGCTGCTTTGGTCAGGGTTCCATTTCCTGCACCTTTGTGCTGTGGCTGACATGAAATGGGAACTGGATAGGAATGTTGAATGTTGAGTGAATGAACAGCATCTAGAATTATAGTTAACAAACCTAGTGGCCACTGTCATGGTTAAGAGTACTTGCTCTGAAATCTGACTGCGTGGGTTCAGTTTGGTTCTGTTGCTCTCTAGCTTGTAACCATAGACAAGTTCATCAACTTTTCTGTTCTTTTATTTCTTTATCTATAAAATCAGGATAATAGTTACATCCACAAGATTTTTTAATTTATTTGTTGTGTTTTGTGAGATTAAATTGGTTGTAAAGCGCTTAAGAGAATGCTGACCAAGTAGAAAGTTCTCACTTAATGTTAGTGATACCATACAGTGTGGATGTTTATGGTTGCCGAGTGCTTACTATCTGATTAGATCATTTCTTATTAGTTTTAGAGATTTTCATTTCTCTAATGACCTTTCTACCCTTTCCATCAATATATTCTATCATAGAAGGCTTTGTATTCTATTCAGAATACTCAGCAGTCTCTGAAATACTTTCTTTAGTTTAATTGTTTTGTTTTCCTTCTGAAATATAAAATCTATATGGAAAGAGAACTTTTCCAACTTGTGTAGTGTTATATCTCCAGTTCAAAAAGAATGGTTGGCATATAATAGTTGTTTATTAAATATATATTAAAAGAATGCATTGAGTAAATTTTTTAAAATGTTTTCTTTATATTAAGCCAAATTTGTCCTCATAATTTCATCTACCAGTTCTAGTTCAGCTCTCTAGAGCAATATGTAATGGTTTTAATGCCTTTTCTATATGACAATTCTTTGGACATTTGAAGACAACTATCTTTCCCTTTTTATTTGCTCTTGTTTATGTTGTCCCTGCAATCTTTTGTGTGTGTCTATGTGCGAGTGTGTGCATGTGTGTGTGTGTGTGTGTGTGTGTTAAGTTACGGGAGATAATAGGAACATGGGAAGAAATGTAGAGAATTCCTAAACTTATTTTTTAATTTTTTTTTATATTGAGTTGAGTGTCCTATATATTCATGTTATTCATCCCTTGATGGACACATAGTTTGCAAATATTTTCCCCCATTCTGTAGTTTGTCTCCTTGTTCTGTTGATTGTTTCTTTTGCTGTGCAGGTTTTTAGCATGTTGTAATCTCATTTGTCTATTTGTGTATTTTTGCTTTTGTTGTCTGTGTTTTTGAGGTCTTATCCAAAAAATTGTTGCCCAGAGAAGTATCCTGAAGAGTTTCACCAATGTTTTCTTTTAATGGTTCCATAACTCCAGGTCTTACATTAAGTCTTTAATCCATTTTGATTTGATTTTCATATATGGTGAGGGATAGGGGTCTAGCTGATCATCTCAATAGACACAGAAAAAGCATTAGATAAAATTCAGCATCTTTTCATGATAAAAACCCTCAACAAACTATGTATAGAAGGAGTGTAGCTCAACACAATGAAGGTCATATATGACAAACCCATAGCTAATATTATACTGAATGGGGATAAGCTGAAAGGACAAGGATGCCCACTCTCACCACTCTTATTCAACATAGTACTAGAAGTCCTAGACAGAGCAATTAGGCAAGAGAAAATAAAGGGCATCCAGATTGGAAATGAGGAAGTTAAATTGTTCCTCTTTGCAGATGACATAGTCTTATATATAGGAGACCCTAAAAGCTACACCAAAAAAAAAAAAACAAACAAACAAACAAACAAAAAAAACCCACCTTAGAACTAATTAACAAATTCAGTCAATTACAGGATATAACATTAACATTTAAAAATCAGAAGCATTTCTATACACCAAAACAAACTAGCAGAAAGAAATAAAGAAAGCAATTTTATTTACAATAGTTACAAAAATAAACAAATAAAATACCTAGAAAGAAATTTAACCAAGTAGGTGAGAGATGTTTTCAAGGAAAACTATAAAACACTAGTGAAAGAAATGAAAAAGGTCACAAAAAAATAGAAAAATATCTCATGTTCATGGAGAGAAAGAAATAATATTGTAATGATGTGAACATGACCATATTCCCAAAATTGATCTACCAATTTAATGCAAGTCCTATCAAAATACCAATGACATTATTCACAGAAATAGTAGGAAAAAAACCCTAAAATTTATATAAAACCACAAATACCATGACTAGACAAAGCCATTTGAGAAAAAAAATTTTAAATAAGTCTATGATCCTTTCTTATGGTAGATGAATATATTTCCTTTCCCATTGACTTTGACCTCAGCAACATGTCTTGACTAGTGGAATTGAGAACTTGCATGCATGATGTAGCTCAGGCTCTCTAGCTCCATCATTAAAACAGAGAGTAGATTTTAGTTGCTCTTACCATACATAAACAAACAAACAAAAAGGTAACCATAGAGTGTGATGTATATGTTAATTTTCTTGACTGTAATAATAATTTCACTATGTCTGTGTGTAACCCAGGAAGTGGTTGCTCCTCTTGCCTGCATTCCAGAATGAGAAAACAAGTAGAGCTGCATTGAGCTGAGCCAAGCAAAGCTACATTGAGCTCAGGAGAGCTACAGTCATGTCATAGTCTTCACATAATATGAGCAGGAAATAAATGTTTGCTCTTATAAACCACTGAGATAATATGAATATTTATTACTGCAACAAAAGAGGATTAATAATACAGTTGTTGATACCCTTTCAATAAGATTTAGTTCTTATACTGTCTCCTTCATGAAAGTTTCCCTAAGTGTTTCCAGGACTCATTGATAGTTTCCAGACTTAGCAAATAAAAATAGAGGGCTCAATGCTGGCATTTAAAAAATGTGCATAACTTGATTATACGTGCTTTAAAGCAGAACCCAATCTTATTTATACCTCCAGCAATACATGTTGAACCCCTACTGTTTCAGGTATTTTATTAGGCATTGGCGATGCAATGGTATATGACAATAAGCAGAAGTTCTATATTCTTTAAACTTTTAAACTACTGAAGGAAATAGAAATTAAACAAATAACCAAAATGATAAATATAAAACTATAGTTCTAATCAATGTTATTTAAAAATACTAGGTACATGGTCCTCTGAGAATGCATATATGGGAGATTTGACCAAGTCAGAAATGTAAGGAAAGGCTTCCCTGAGAAAAGAAAGCTAATTTCTGAAGTTAAGAGTCAGAAAGGCAAGGAAGAATAGTCCAGCCTCTGCAAAATCCATGAATGTAAGTAACCAATGTGGCCGGAGAAGAAAGAGTGAAGTTGCTCTGAGATGAGACTGGAGAAGTAGAAGAAGACAGCCATGGGATCTCCCTAACACTAAACTCAATGTCACACACTTAGTATTTGCTCAACAAATAATGATGACCATATATGGCTTGACTCAGTTTAGCTAACCTTGTTAACAGACATTCTGCATACCTGTGGCCAAATGATAGGATTACAAATATGAAAAAGGTGTAACTCATATCTTCAAGGGCTATTTGATAGTTTATCTGCTAGAAGCTATAATAATTCAGTAACCATGAGGCATAGGTGAGTTCTAAGTAACAAAAAAGCCAGCTCCAACTGACTTCTGCAAAAAAAGGAAATGGCTTTATTGACTAATGGAATCCAAATAAATGTTAAACAACTAAGCTGCAGGAAGGATAGGAATGCAGCTGGTTTTTAGAAAGACCTGGCATTTGGGATTAAAATGCTGTCAGGATTATTTCAGTCCCTTGTATCTGTTTCTTAGACTGGCTCTCTCCCCATAAGGGACGAAAGGCATAAAGACTTATCATTGAAGTTAAAATTGAGGGATGAGGAGGAACACTCCAGTGAGAACGAGGTAGAAAACCTGGAGGTAATTGACATCATGGGGCTTTAAAAAAATTTAAAGACATTTATTGTTTGAGGGGTGCATCTAAGAGAGTAAAATACATAAGCCGAGAGAGAGATCATCTAGAGTTAGATCTTTTTTTTTTTTTAATCTTTTTTTTTTTTTATTATTTCTTGTACAATGATATGAAATAATATGGGAAATATTCATGATAAATTATTAAGTGAACAATGCAAGTTAAAAACAACAGTTTCATATTTTTTTCCCCACCCCCCCCTTTCCCGAGTCAGCACTTTCAAGTGTTACCACTCCCCAAACGGTGCGCAATGCACTCATTGTGTAGGCATACCCCCATCCCCTCCCCCACCCCCCACCTCAGTCTGATGTCCAATTGGTGTTGTTCCCAGATTTGTATTTAGGTGATGTTCAGGGAAACCAATTTTCTGGTGAGTACATGTGATGCTTGTTTTTCCATTCTTGGGATACTTCACTTAATATAATGGGTTCCAACTCTCTCCAGGAGAACCATAGAGATGTCGTATCTTCATCGTTCCTTATAGCTGAGTAATATTCCATGGTATACATATACCACAGTTTACTAATCCAATCATGTATTGATGGGCATTTGGGTTGTTTCCACATCTTTGCTATTGTGAATTGTGCTGCTATAAACATTCGGGTACATGTGTCTTTGTTACAGAATGACCTTTTTTCCTTTGGGTATATGCCCAGTAATGGGATTGCTGGGTCAAATGGCAGGTCTACTTGAATCTGTTTAAGATACCTCCATAATGCTTTCCACAGGGGTTGCACTAGTTTGCAGTCCCACCAGCAGTGTATTAGTGTTCCTGTCTCTCCACACCCACGCCAACATGTGTTGTTTTGGGTTTTTTTGATAAAGGCCATTCTCACTGGGGTTAAGTGATATCTCATTGTGGTTTTGATTTGCATTTCCCTGATGATTAGAGATGTTGAACACTTTTTCATATGTTTGTTAGCCATTTTTATATCTTCTTTTGAAAAATTTCTATTCATGTCCTTTGCCCACTTTTTGATAGGGTAGAGTTAGATCTTGATGAACCTCTCATTCACCTAAAGGAGGTTAAACTTGATGCTAAGTGTATCTAGTTATTTGTCACTATTTTCCTTAATTTTTCTGTGCCTAAATTTTACAATTTGCACAATGGAGGTTGTGTTGGACTTTGTTCAGTATTTCTTTACTTGAAGAATCAATTCTTTCATGTGGTGATTGTACAGCTATTAATCATCACCACTTCCTCTCCCAGCTACAGGCATAATCACATGGCATGGCGTGGACAAAGTGCCTCATCCCTTGGCCATGATAACTTGTTCAGAGATGTGAACCTGACCTGAGCAAGGCCACTCAGAGACTTACTATGAGATTTAATATATGTACATCAGAGAAAATAGGTTCTCTATTTTTGGAGGGAAGAAGTAAAAAGGCTAAGTGTTGCTGTAGTGGTCATATTTCTTACCCAATGGAGAGAGAACATGAAGCCAAACACAAAGGCAAGTACTGTAAAGGGAAAGAAAGAGAACTAAGAAAGAGAAGCAACTGCCACCTTGGACTTCCTAGTTATACAAACTAATTATTTTCTCTTTTAAAAAAGTAGTATGGTTGAGTTTCTTGAAATTAAAATACTCTTGATGAAAATGAAGGTGATTCTGTCTGATCACAGGATTATTGTGAAGATTAAGTTTTTAAGAATAAATATAATAATGCATCATAAGCTCTAAGGAGCACCTGAGTCATTATCTTCTAACAAGTTCCTTTGGCCATGGAGAAAAAATAAAATAAATTATTCTCACCAAATAGTGGTAAGTTATACTCTTCATGAAATAAACTACAATAATAGATATTTGCATGTACTATGATTTGGAATCACATATGATTCTAATTGCCTCTGTGTTGGGCTTAGTTCTAAACACTGTACTTCGTTTTATTAGTGTTTGAAACCAGCAAATAATATTATAGCTTTATTCAAATTGTTATGGCCAAATATACTTAATTACTTAAGAAAAAATGTTTCTTACCCAAAAAATGGTTTCTTAACAAGGATACTAGGGGAGTATTTTTAAAAATATGATTCTGATAATAAAGCTGGAGACGTGATTTCACAACCGAGTTTTCCCAGAGATGTTTATGATGGTTTGATTATAGACCGAATCCCTGTGTTTCCTGCTTGTTTTCTTTGTTAGGGAACTAGGGGATCCCCTGGTATTGCAGTGTATTTGCTACACTCATTATCTGAAATATTTTAAATTCTCCTTTTTAGTGCCTCAGGAGTAAAAAGACATTTATTTTATTCATCAACATGTATATCATTGCTTCTGTTATAATCTAGGATGCTCATGGTACCTTTCTTAGATTCAAAGACACCAGCATTTGGAGCCACTCTGATGATAATGTTAGGAAATAGGCTGATTAACTATGGCTGAATCATTCACAACACCAGATGTTCCTGGGAAGAACTTTCATATGAAAATATATCTGATATATTACAGAAATGAAAACTTCCTTCAGTTTGTCTGTATCTGATATATTTTTTCCCAGGCATTTATTCAGTAAGCTACCTGGATGAAATGAGTAAAGTAATAACAGCATTGGTTTCTCACATAAAGATTTGGAGTCTTCCTTTCAAACACAAAAATATTTTTCTCATTCCATCTTATTAGAAATCCACCACTGCAGTGAGGAAAAAAAGTCTCTTTTAAGGGCTTATTACATACATTCTAAGAAGTTAAAACAGAAATAATAATTTATAAAATAAACTTAACTATGATTTCTATAACAAATAAACTGTACATGCTATTTCCTTGCTCAGAATTTCATAGTTCTCCCTATAGAAGTCTTCCGCTTCCTTAGTTAAATATATTCCTAGGTATTTTATTTTCTTTATTGTTAAAGGTATTGAGTCTTTGATTTGGTTCTCAGCTTGACTGCTGTTGGCATATATGAATGCTATTGATTTGTGTATATTGATTTTGTAACCTGAGACCTTGCTGAATTTATCCATCAATTCCAATAGTCTCTTGGCAGAATCTTTGGGGTTTTACAGATATAAGATCATAGTATCAGCAAAGAGGGATAGTTTGGCCTCTTCTGCCTCCATTTCGATATCCTTGATTTTCTTCTCTGGCCTGATTGCTCTGGCTAGGACTTCCAGCACCATGTTGAACAGAACTGGTGATAGTGGGCAACCTTATGTGGGTCCAGTTCTAACTGGGAATGCTTTCAATTTGTCCCCGTTCAGTATGATCTTGGCTGTGGGTTTTTCATACATGGATTTTATCATTTTGAGGTAAGTCCTATCTATGCCTATTTTGTTAATTGTTCTTATCATGAAAGGGTGAATTTTGTCAAATGCTTTTTCTGTGTCTATTGAGAGGCTCATATGGTCTTTGTTTTTACTTTTGTTCATGTGGTGAATTACATTTGTAGATTTGCATCTGTTGGCTTCATAAAATGTGTTGGGGAGGATTCTTTCCTTCTCAACATTATGAAATAATTTCTAGAGGATAGGTACTAGTTCTTCTTTATAGGTCTGGTAAAATATGAGCGTGAAACCATCTGAACCAGGACTCTTTCTTTTGTTGGAAGATTTTTTATTGCTGCTTTAATTTTCTTACTTGATATTCATTTATTCAGGAATTGTGTTTCTTCCTGATTGAGCTTAGGAGGCTATGTGTTTCTAAGAATTTGTCCATTTCCTCCATGTTTTTAAGATTATGTTCTTAGAGATTTTTGTGGTATTTGGAGATTATATTTTGTATTTCTGTGGTATCAGTTGTGATTTCTTCTTTTTCATTCCTGATTGAGCTTATTAGAGTCCTTTCCCTTTTCTGCTTCTGGTTAATCTATTGAGAGGCCTGTCAATTATTTTTCATCTTTTTAAAGAACTAACTTTTTGTTTCATTAATCTTCTGAATAGTTCTTTTCTTATTGATTTCATTTAGTTCTGCTCTGATCTTTGTTATTGCTTTTCTTATTCTGGGTTTGGGATTTGTTTGCTCTTCCTTGTCCTGTTCTTTGAGATGATTCCTTAGATTGTTGATTTGTGATCTTTCTGCCTTTTAGATGTAGGTATTTATGTTCATTGTAGCCTTATTAATAAGAGCCCTACACTGGAAGCAACTGAAATGTTCAACATAAACAGATGGAAAAATATATCATGTTCATGGATCAGCAGAATCAACATTGTTAAAATGTCCATGCTACCCAAAGCGATCTACAGATTCAATGCAATCCCTATTAAAATACCAACATCATTTTTTGCAGATCTAGAAATAATAATTCTATGCTTCATATAGAACCAGAGAAGACCCTGTAAAACAAAAGCAATCCTGAGCAAAAAGAACAAATTGGGAGTCATCCATTTACCAGACTTCAAGCTATATTACAAGGCTATAGTAACTAAAGCAGCATGGCACTGGCACAAGAACAAAGACATAGATGAATGGAACAGAACAGAGAACTCAGATATAAAACCATGCTCATATTGCCATCTGATCTTTGACAAAGCAGACAAAAACATACACTGGGGAAAAGAATCCCTATTTAATAAATGGTACTGGGAAAATTGGATAGCCACATGTAGAATACTGAAATAGGATCCACACCTCTCACCTCTCACAAAAATCAACTCATCATGGATGATAGACTTAAACCTAAGGCATGAAACCATAAGAATTTTAGAAGAAAACGTTGGAAAAAATCTTATAGACATCAGCCAAGGCAGAGAATTTATGAAGAAGACCCCAAAGGCAATCACAGCAATAACAAAAATAAATGGGTCCTGATCAAATTAAAAAGCTTCTGCACAGCCAAGGAAACTATCATTAGAGTGAACAGACAACCTACAGAATGGAGGAAAGTATTTGCATGCTACACATCTGATAAAGGGCTGATAACTAAAATCTGTACAGAACTCAGGAAAATCAGCAAGAAACAATCAGACATCCCCATTAAAAAGTGGGCAAAGGACATGAACAGAAACTTTTCAAAAGAAGACAAACTGATAGTCAAAACACATATGAAGAAATGCTCAACATCGCTAAGCATCAGGGAAATGCAAATCAAAACCACAATGAGATATCACTTAACTCCACTGAGAATGGCTTTTATCAAAAATTTCCAAAACAACAAATGCTGGCATGAATGTGGAGAGATAGGAACACTTAAACACTGTTGATGGGACTGCAAACTAGTACAACTTCTATAGAAAGTAGCATGGAGAAACCTCAAAGAACTAAAAGTAGACCTACCATTCAATCCAGCAATCCCACTACTGGGTATTTACTCAAAGGGAAAAAAAGACTTTTTATAAAAAAGTCACCTGCACTTTAATGTTTATAGCAGCACAATTCATAATTGCAAAGATGTGGAAATAGACCAAGTGCCCATCAATATATGAGTGGATTAATAAAATATAGTATATGTATACCATGAAGTACTACTCAGCTATAAAAAAAAAATGGTGAACTACCTCTTCTATTAATCTGGATGGAACTGGAGACCATTCTTCTAAGTGAAGTATCACAAGAATAGAAAAATGAACACCACAGGTACTCATCATTAAATTGGAACTAATCATTCAACACTCATGTGCACATACGGAAATAACATTCGTCGGAAATCAAGCAGGTGGGGGGGTGGAGAGGATGGGTAAATTCACACCTACTGGGTACAGTGCACACCATCTGGATGATGGGCACACATATAACTTTGACTCAAATGGTACAAAAATAATTTATGTAATAAATTACATATGTATTCTGAAATAAATTTAAAAGTAAACTGTACATGTAACACAAACTACATAGGCTCAGAATTGTTTTAACATCACCTAGTTCAGACCCATGTGTTCCAAGATACAAAGGACACCCATGTGTCCACAGATGAGGTGGACTTGTGTGTTTCAAAAAGATCACTGACTGCCCCACTAATTCCTCTGTTTATCATTTCTGACCAACCCTGCCAAGACCATTCTTACTACCTTTATCTTAAAACCAGTTTTTAAACCTTCTTCCCCTTGAAAAAAAAAATAAAACAAAACTTACAAGTGCTTTTCCCTAAATTTTCCCTATGAGAACTATGGATGCTCTAGTCAATGTAGTGCTGTTCTTTGTTCCACAAGCTTAATGAACTAAGCCTTGTGTGGTCAACAGATCCCTGATGGTCTTTACATGTGGGCTTGCATCATTCCTACATGATGGCATTGCTTTCCTGATCATCCAGCATGGTGCCCACACTGTGCTTTTTGCTCCTAGAACTTAAATACTTAGAACTAGGGATATAATATTTGTTCCCTCCTATTAGATAATGGAGAGGTATCTGAGAAGAGATGAAGATCAGGAGCTTATTCTTGTTCAAACTCAATATTTATTGGCTGACTTTAATCTATCTAAGGCTAAGCCAATCCTTTTACTTTTGAGTAATGATTCCAGTTCTGCAGAAAATATAAAACTGAGCCACAAAGAAAATATGTTCTTATTTTCTCTTACCAAGAAAGCACTAGGCTTTGGTTTTCTTCTGGCAAGGTTAGAAGCTGAATCAAGGACAAACGTGCAAAGGCTACATATACGGGGCCCTGAATAAATATTCAAGCAGCTGTTGACTTGCTTTGACTTGCACACAAAGTATTCTTGTTGTGGATAACTTCCCTTTCAATGCAAGTAATATGAACTATGTGTTTCATCTGAACTATGTGTTTAGACTACCTGATAGTTAGGTCCCTTCAAACCTGATACCATCATAAACATTACAAAGTAGGTAAACTTTGACCTTAATGATTATTCACCCCATTTTCCCCCACTCTTCTCACATTGGTTTTGTTTTGATACTCTTCAACATTGTTCATTGATGATTTTAATGTTTTCATGCTGTCCTTATTTGCCTAGGAATCTTATTTTAGGCCTGGCTGCAAGAACCAAATATCATTCTCACACATGTGATTTTATTTCCTGTGTTGGAACTGAAACAATCAGAATTAAGTTTTTAATAGCTGAAAGTTACAACTCCAGGAATATTGATTTTATCAGGATCTTCTTGAAAGAAATAATCACTGAGCCAAGGAATGGATGTTGATATTCCATGCATCATCTAAGTAACAGTTGCCAACGCTACATCAGGTCAGTGCTATGCACCAGTATTTTCTAATTTACATTATGAACATATCAAAAGCTCAGTCAAAAATAATATATTTTAATCAATTGCCTAGCAGGCATTTGTTGAACATCATATTTAAAAAACTATGCACATAAAAATTAACTGGCTTATATTAAACATATTTAAGTGGTAAACTATGCATTTCACATGTTTATCTCATTGAATTCAAGTAATCTAGAAGAATAGTTTTATGACCCCCATTTTCCAGGTTTTAAAAGGCTAAGTAACATGTTCAATATCGCACATTTGGTAAATGTTAGACTTTGCTCTCAAGAAGCTTTTGATCTACCTGACTAAATAACAATATTAATGGAATGGTTATATAATAACATGAAAACAAAAGGCAAATCACAAGACAATGCCTTATTAATCACCCCTCTCCAATTTGTAAAATCTAAACTTTATCAATTCAAAGAAAGGAGAGATTATCATGACATACATTATCATGACATAGACATTTTAAAATCTTCTTAAAAGATATGGATAATTACATTGGATTTTGAAATTATGCACAATGGTAGAATGTTTGTGAGGAGTAGGAATTGTTGAGAACAAAGGAATAATACATTTTTGGAAGGAGAAACCATCAGGAGCAATGATTTGGATTATCAAATTAGCAAGAAAATTTTCAATGGCTGGTGAGGCTCTCTGTGCTTGAAGGTTAGGGGAAAAGGAAGAAATAACAGATGAATAGCTGTGAGTATTGAGGGAGGTGAGGTGTGTAATTAGTAGCCATACTAGTCTTTTCCTCTATAAGCTACTTGGTGCTATGAAAAGATAAGCAACTCAGGTTTATTCAAGTGGAATTCATTGGTACCTCCACTGAGAGTTGTAAGGGCCACATTTTGAAATAGAATTTGGAACAAGAGCCTGACAGCGTGCAAACATCAAGAAGAATCATTTGTTTTTTAGTTAGTTTTTTTGTTCGAAGGTTGCCTTTTACAGTCTTTTGACAGGTTAAAAAATGGGAATATATACAGAGAATAAAAGAAAGGAAAAAATTAAAATTTGGCTACAATGTGGATGTGGTAAAGTAGGAGGACACTGACATTGTTTAAGTACCTAAGTCAGAAACTGTGCTGAGATTTTTTTTTTCTTTTTACATATTGTTTCACTTAATCCTCACAACAACTGTAAAAAGTAGGTATTATTTACAGAGGGTGAAGCTAAGGCTTAGAGAAGTTTAATATTAATATATGGCCCAAAGTCACATAGTTACTAAAATATAAACTTTTTTTAAACCAGCTTTCATTGATTTATAGGTCCCTGCTTTCTCATCAAATGAATCTCATAATTTTAAAAAAACTTAATAATGTTAAGATAATAAGTAATTTAGTTATATATTTCTGTGTAAAACATCACCCCAACACTTAGTGGCTTAAAACAACTTTTAATCATTGCTCATGATTCTTTGTTAATTGGGCTCAGCTGGGTGGTTATTCTGCCATAATAAATCAGACATCAGCTGGTTCTGCAGTCATCTGGAGGCTCCACTGGGCTAAAACATCCAAGACAGTTCACTTAAGTGGCTGCAGTTGGTGCTAGCTGTTGTCTGAGATCTCAGATGAAGCTACTGAGCAGAGAATGCCTTGGTTCTCTTCCACATGGCCTCTCTACGTGGCTTGGATTTCTCACACCATGGCAGCTGAATTCCCAGAGAGAGCATCTAAGTGTAAGCTGAGTATCTCAAAATTCAACCTTAGTGTTTACTTAGGGTTTCTGCTGTCATACTCTACTAGAGCAAATAAGTCATTGAGCCAGCCCATAAAGGGGTAGAGAAGAAAATTCTACCTCTCATGGAAGGAGTGACAAGGAGTTTGGAGCTATTTTTAAGCAACATGCAACTAATCTGTTTGAGATGGAGGAGTGGAGAGGTAAGGATCAAAAGCAGAATTCTCCGAAGAGTCCTCTGAATGCTGAGAGTATATACGTGGATTCCAAGACAGAGAGTCCAGATGGAGATAGGAATAGGAAAATTTCCTAGTAATTACGAGCAAGATAGATGAACATGTCTAGATAGTTTTAAATTAGTTTAATATAGTGTCTATTAATTAAATTTATTTCTTAACCATGCATTGCTTGAGCAAATATCCCTAGAGGATTGGGAGGAAACATAGCTGAGAGATCATGATATTCCTAATACTACTGATCTATTGATATGAGACCCTTCTGGGGCTAAATGTCTTTTAGTTAATTTTATGTGTATATATTCTACCCTTGACACTATAATCTGTACTCTCTGTGGGTAGGAGTCCTGCTCCTGTTTTCATAACACTGTATTTACTCCTCATGTTTAATCATGCCCACAGGTTCAACTCATTCAGGCTGTTGTAAAAATAAATGCTGCTCAAAAGAGCAGCTCCCCCAGGTAACCTCCTAAGCAAAAGAAGACTGATTAAAATCAGCCAAGCATTTTATTTCATAAGTATCCCTGTCTAGTAATTTCAAAAAATAATCTTTTAGTTAATACCTTCAGTGCAGAAGCCTGCAGCCTACACCCAGGTGAAAAGTTTTATCCCACAATGACCTGTCTCAGGGACAGGCAAGCACTTGCTGAAGAAGCAAGTTCTCATTATTAACTAGTAATTCATTATTGCGTGGCCACAAAGAAACCTGATGACCTGTCTAGACTTAAAATGGGCACAATCATCAATGTTTCCATCATTTCAGAATAGGAAACAATTTCAGTCTAAGGTGCATGATTTCAGGACTGTATTTCTGGATGCTTCTATTCTTTTACAATATTTATTGAAAGACAAATTTTAAAAAAGTAAAAATAGCCACTTTTAACTTAAAATGATTACTTTTTTCTGCTATTGACAAGTAAGTAGCATTTACTACAAAATTAACATTTCTTATTCATTGCTATGGACATAAATTTATTTGAAGTCAAACAGAAGTTTAAACTCATTTCATTGAATTTTAACAAGAATGTAAAAATGGGATAATTTTTGTTAAACATGGTATATGTTTAGCAGAGTCAAAGCAAATGAGAGTTAAATCACTACTGAGAAAATAACTAATTATAATTATGTGGAATCCTAACATAGGAGTAGGTTACAAGAAATAATAAGGAAAACATGTTTTTTATCCATAAATATTAGGGCAAGTGTTGCAATGAGAAAAATAAAGCTCCTGATGATTGTATTTTATTATCAAATAAAGAATGTCGAAAATGCAGTCATCTGTTCTTCAGAGACTTTAAAATCTAAAAATAGTACAACTTCAAAAAAAACTCTAAAACAAAGGATAAAAATTATTTAGATTGGTGTATATATAAATGTTTTAATTGAAATCAATGTGTAAGCATATTGTAACATTTTATAAACAGAGTTAAGCACATAAAACTGGTTTTAACTATTAAAAAATCATTAATTGATTTTTTGCCTCTAAAATTCCAGTGAAACTGTTTCTAAGCCACTAATCCAATGGCTCCATTGGTTCACAGCCTATTTGAGAATTTTAGTTTTTCTTTTCACTCCCTTTTAAAATGTTCTCTTCCCTTGGCTGTGGGGGCACCTGTGTGGTCTCATTGTTTTCCTCCTCTCTGGTCTTCTTTACCTGTATCCTTTCTTTCTCCACCTTGTGTTCCAGAGATCTGTCTTCATATCACCCATTCTAACTGATAAATTCATTTTTAACTTACAAATTTCAGAATCTACACCTCTAGAAATCCTCTCTACTGTCTGAAACTCATCATTTCGAAATTGAGTGCATTATCTTCTCACATAAATGTTTTCCTTGTCCTTAATTTGTTTATTTTTATAATGGCGTCATCACTTTAACAGGCTTTCTCAGAAAGAAATCTGGAGCCAACAACATCCCTCTAATCCTCTCCTTTCTATACTCCTGTATACAATATATTGCTGAATTCTCTGAATTCAACTTCTATTCTTTTTCTTGAATTCATTCTTTCTTCTCTGAGCCCATGTGATGTCAGGCCTTCACTCATTCCCTTTCCTCAACAACTCTGATATTTCCTCTCTCTCCTTGTTCCCAAACTTTGCCATTTCCATTATCCTTTGAGTTTCCTCTTTCCAAAATGTACACCAGGCCCTAAAAGTCTATGAAATCTCTCCTTTCTATGAAAAATATACAAACTTCATTGAAGACATTCAATATTCTTAACATCTACCCTCCACCTACTTGTTAGTTTCATCTCCTAATGCTCCCATTCCTTTCGCCTTTGTTACCTTACATTGGAGGACCATGCAGGCTGAAGTCTATCCCCATGCCTATGTACATGGTCTTTCTTTTTTTCTGAGATGCTCTTTAAATTTTTTCCCACCAGTTTAATTTCAAATGATTCTTTTAAGATCCAGCTGAATTTTTTTTCTTAATCTGTAAAGATTTCTCTTAAGAAAGTTAATCATTCTCTCTCGTTTGCTATCATATTACCTTGCCCATTTCTTTATTATTGTATTATGTTGCATTGTATTTATTTGATTATATGAAAAGTTCCTACCACCAAACTTCAGTTCCTTGAGGAAATGGTCCATTTCTTCTTAATCTTTATATTATCAGTGTCAAAAATAAGCACCAAATATACTTATCTTAAATGAATTACTTGCATTCTTTGTATAGTACTTTGGTGTTTGACAGGCCTATATTCAAATCTCGATCTGACACTTAGTTGCATGACTTTAATTACTTAATTTTAGTCACACTTTCCCTATCTGAAGATATTGGTACCTACTTTGTTGATTTATTTTGAGGATTGACATTGTATAATGTATGGAAAATATTTAGCACAGTGTCTGACACTTAATAAATACTCAATAAATTGTGCCTGCTATTATCATAGGGCTTCAGCTGAATAGGAGAGAAAGTATAGACAGATGAAATATAATGGTTTGAGAAAAAAATTAGGACTCAAGGGAATGAAAGCTTAATTAAGTTAAATGGAAATTTTGGTAGAAATATAGGAATGAGAGAACTGGAAGAAAAGGAGGTTGTAGTGAAAGAGTAGAATGTCATATTCTGTCAACAGTTCCATATTCTGCTCTAGAGCATTACATTTTGATGAAAAGATTCAATATAAAGTCAGAAGTAAAAGTAGAGGAAATAGATTGTAAGTAAAGATAATCAGAGTTGGAGTGAACAAGCAATGAAATGCTATGATATATTGTTGTATTTGGAAATTTAGATATTAAGTGGTTGCCATAGCAATTTCAGATACCAGGTAGGCCTTGGGTTAAGAGGAATAGTGTGACTCAATCACAAGATTCTTTAAGACACGTTCAGGAGTGACCAAGAGATTGGTAAAGGATAGTGATGAGATTGGGATAAAGAATGACTTACACAAGGATGGAGAGCAATGAACTGGAAAGCTAGAAGATTTCTGACTCAACCATTTGCTTTCGTGAAACAACGGGCACGGGAAGGTGAGCACCTCTACTGTGGAGCAGGGATTGGTAACCAAGTCTGGCCTGCTGTCTCTTTTGTAAATGAAGTTTCATTGAAACACAGTTATATTCATCAGTTTATGTATTGTCCATGGCTGTTTTTTTTTTGGGTTTTTTTTTTTTTTATATGTGTGTGTGTGTGTGCACTACAGTGGAAAAATTGACTAATTGTGACAAACTGTACAGCCCAGAAAGCCTAAAATATTTATTATACTATGTTGCCTTTTATAAAGAAAGCTTGCGGACTCATGCTGTAGAAGTTTGCAGGCTAACTAGCATGTTCTAATATATGCTTGGATTCAACTAATGCAAGAAATTGGAGAGCCATCTGGTGTCTAGTTGAGAATATGGAGTGGAGCTTACCATAGATAGTGGTTTTCAGAAGGCATGGTGATCACTGAGCTAGGTACGAAAGGAAGCAGGCGAAATTGAATGGGTCCAGGAGAAGCAGCATTGAGCAATATGGGAATAAAGGTTCACCAGAAAGTGCTCAAACTGAGAGGCTTATCTCTGGAACAGTGACTGAGGATTCCTAAGCATGATCAAAGAGGACTCATGGGATTTTCTGATCTCAAGGTTCCAAAAAAAAAAAAAAAAAAATCTTGGTGTCAGGTTCTATCAGAGCCAGTGTTAAGCTAAAGCCTCCGGTGATGCCAGAAACTTGATGATGCAGCATTTGGCCAGCCAATAATGGTAAAGCTCTGGTTGACATTACAAGCTTTGAAATGTCACAGGATGCACAGAGCCAACTCTGCCGGAAATAACTTAAAACCCCCTAGGCTACAAGGCCTTTCAAGTCTCAAGGATTACTAGACCACAAACTAAAAATGAAAAAACCTCGCTGCATATGAACAAGCTCCCACTTCATTTCACAGTATAGTATTCTAGATAGATGGGTGATAGAATCATCTCTTTCTATATATGCAGAATTATGTACATATACACACACACACATATATACACACATATACTTTTTTATTATTTTTACAGACTTAGGGGGTACAAGTGCAGTTTTGTAACATGGATAGAATGCACAGTGGTAAAGTCTGGTCTCCCAATGTAACCATCACTCAAATTGTGTACATTGTACCCCTTAAGTAATTTTTTCACCTGACACCCTCTCCACCCCTCCAAGTCTCCAATGTGTACACATTATCTCCCACTTATAAATGAGATCATGAGACAATTGACTTTCTGTTTTTGAGTTATTTCATTCAAGATAACAACCCCCAGTTGCTGCAAAAGGCATGATTTCATTCTTTTTTATGGCTGAGTAGTATTCTGTGTGTATGTGTGCATGTATATGTGTGTGGAGTATCATATTTTCTTTGTTCAATCATGCTTTTTCAGGTAGAGAATTTTATTTGGAGAATTTCAAATGCTGAATTCTTGAACTACACATTGTTACTTAGAACAAAGGAAAATAATGTGTACTATTTAAAATATAAAATGCTCATTGTCTCCCTATGTGCGGTTATAATAGCCTGCTTATGGTTGTCTATTGTTAACTGACATTCAAACCATTTGGAGCTCATGTGAACTGAGCTGTCAAAACTCAGCAGAATATTTATTATCTGTGCTACACACATAAATTTACTTATTTACCACACATTCCAGACCTCTGTTACTACATTGTAGTAGTAGTTGTTGATGTGACAGGGTAAAAAGTAAAATGAATCCATTTAAAAGGTTAATTATCTGTGGTGTGAAACTGATAATAAATTATACCTGTATATCCATCAAATACATCTTGAGCACAAAGCACGCATCAGGGCCAGCAAATTGAAATTCAGAGGTACAGAAACACAGTGAATAACCTTGAGATGATGCATAAAGATTTGTATTTAGTTTTCACTTAGGGCCTAGCTAATTCTAGAGGAGAAAATGACAATACAACATGTTACGTAATTACAGCAATAGAAATAAAGTGCTACCGAAGGGAATGAGAAAGACTTCACACAGAATCAAATTTGTATCTTAAGAAAAATGAGTAGAGGAGAGATGGTGTTTGGTTTGCCTTACTGTTACCATAATAATACCAGAAGGAAAATAAGAATATGAAAGTCAGGTTATTTTTCAAAGGCATCATTGATTTTGAACTGTTACTCAATCTCAGGTATACATTTATTTGTGTTGATACAAATAGTTGTTTATTTTTCTTTATTTCATTCATTCATTCTTTGATCCCTTTATCTTTTCTGTCAAAAAGTATTTATTGAACCACTGCCATGTGCAAAACACAGTAGTAACACTGGGTAAACAAAGATGCAACCCTCAGAATGTTTACTGAGGTGGAGAGACAGGGAACAGAGGGATCAAAGCAATTCCTGGGGCAATGCTGCCTCAGAGATGGGCACAGGGATGGTGATAACATAGAAATTACCAGAATTGCTAACTGGGAAAGTCTTAATTAAGGGGACAACTTATTATAGAAAATTCATAAAAATATAATTTTTTGTTAGAAAATATTAGATGTTCCTTTTAGGATAAATCTTTTGGTAGTAACAAGGCTGCCAGAAAATTAAGGCAAGGAAAACTCTTTGCTGCAACAGGAATAGAAGCAGCAAAGATTTTCAAATTTATTGCATAGACTTCAATGTGGAAAAGGAATTAGTTTAGCTAATCTATTTTGCTTTTAAAGGGTTATAAGATTAATGCAAGTATTCCATTCAAAAAACAAATTATTGCTGACCTATAAAGCCTCTTCCAACAGTGACAGTCTGTTAGTCAATAACTATTTGAAATGTTAAAAACAAACAATATTAAGTTTTTCCTGAGCTTATGCAGTGCTGAGGGCAACTTCATAGAATGCTTAGAATGTGTTGTGTCAGAAATCTCCCTTTGGCCGGGCATGGTGGATCACGCCCGTAGTCCCAGCTAGTCAGGAGGATCGCTTGAAGTCCAGGTGTTTGAGGTTGCAGTCAGCTATGATGACGCTGCTGTACTCTACCTGGGGTGATAGAATGAGACTCTGTCTCAAAAAACAGAAAAAAAGAAATCTCTCTTTGATTTCTCTAAGACATTTTATCTTACCATATTTTTAAAAGTAATTAACTTCAAGTGCACATTTTCTGATCGTTTTGGCCATTACTTATAATGTAAAAAGATAAATTATATTGCTATGCTAGTTTGATAAGGCAGAAATAAAGAAACGGTATTAGTTTGCTTGTGTATTTTTAAGTTTAAAAATACAGATTATTTTAATGGTTATATTCAGTAATGTTTTTGGAGTTGCTTTTATCGGACTCAGTTATTTATAGCAGGCTGAAATCAGACCTAGAACAAAATCTTCCTATATGGGAGGAGCAGGCACTGAGTATAGAAACTGAGTGGCAGATGCTGAGAGGAAGGGCAGTCTAGAGGACAGAATGTAAAATTCAAGATGTGTCCTGACATTGAGGTTTCAGGAGGGCATAGAAACAAATTCTAGGAGCCGCAGCATTCACGAGTCCAGGAGAACCACCTGAGGGACACCTGTCAGCAGGTAGCTTGCTGGATTTCAGGCACTGGCCTGAGTTTTAAGGTTGAACTATAACTCCCTGCCGGGAACCTGGAGGAGCGAGACAAACCACGGTCTCAGAGACTCTGAGGTCAAAGACATGTAACAGAGACTTTTTAGGCACAAGCAACAATCCAAAGATCAAATTGCCAGATGTAGCATATTAGAAACACTGAGTTTAAAGACAAGCAGTAGTTCAACGATAGCAAGTGTTGTCCCAAGGATGTGAAAAAAAGGGTACTCTTGTAAATGAAAATTGGTGCAGTCACTACGGAAAACAGTACAGAGGTTCCTCAAACAATTAAAATTAAAAATAGAATTATCATGCAATCCAGCAATTCCACTTCTGAATATATATTCAAAGGAATTGAAGGAAGAATTGTAGAGAGATATCTGCATTCCCATGTTCATTGCAGCATTATTCACAATAGCCAAGATATGGCAACCTCAATGTCCACTGACAGATGAATGGATAAAGAAAATGTGGCTGGGTGCTGAAGGAGGAGGATCACGTGAGGCCAGAAGTTTGAGACTAACCTGAGCAACATAGTGAGACCCCATCTCTAAAAAAAAAAAAAAAAAAAAAACAAAAAAACACAAAACATTAGCTGAATGTGGTGGCATGCACCTATATTGCCAGCTACTTGGGGGGTTGAGGTGGAAAGATAGCTTGAGCCCAGGAATTTGAGGTTGCAGTGAGCTATGATGGTGCCACGGCACTCTAGCCCAGACATCAGAGTGAAGAAGAAGAAGAAGGAGAAGGAGAAAGAGAAGAAGAAAATATGGTGTACTCATACAATGAAATATTTATTAGCCTTTAAAAAGAAGTAAATCTGCTATTTATGACAACATGGATGAACCTAGAGAATGTTATACTAAGTGAAATAAGCCAGAAACAAAAGGACAAACACTGCATGCCCTCAGGAATCTAAAATAGTCAAACTCCTAAAACCCGAGAGTAGAATTGTGGTTATCAGGGGCTGCAGGGAGGGGGAAAGGAGGAGGCTTCAGTCAAAGAATATAGTGTCAGCCATGCAATATAAATAAGTTCCAGAGATCTACTGTATAATGTGGGGCCTATAGTTAATACTATTTTGTATGCTTAAAAATTTGCTTAAGAGAGAAGATCTTATGCTGTCCTTTTAACACATACAAAAAAAAAAATTAAAGAAAAATAAATAAAGGAGGCTGGAGGAAATTTATGGATCAGTTTATGCCCTTGATTGCAGTGATGGTTTTATGGGTGTATACGTATCTCCAAACTCATCGAGTTGCATACATTAAATATGTATAGCTTTTTGTATGTCAATTATACCTCAAAAAAGTCTGTTATTTTTTTTAAAGTAAAACAGTAATGCATTAATTAGGAGTTTAGTGTCTTTGGACTATGACTTTTAATTCCTTCTGTTTTCCTTTCTCTGTCAAGTCCAGATGTCTGACAAAGGGAGTTAGATAAAGAGCTCAATCAGAAGTAGTAAATGAATGGTTATTAGAATTAACTCATATTTGAATATTTTAAAATCAATATTTCTAAGTTTTTAAAATTTTTTAAGTGTTTAAGAAAAATGCAATTCAATTATTCATTAATAAGCATTTGTCGTGCTTACACTGCGTACCAGTTACTTATTAAGTGCTGAAAATAACAAGATAAATAAAACATGACATCTGCCCTTGAGGATCTCACAGTCTAGAGGGCAAATGGACCTGATAAAGTATAATGCAGTAACATGAGTCCTATAATATTATCACAAAATAGATGAATAACACTCAGTTTTCTAAAGTATACGTCTAGCTCAGAAACTCTAAACATTTTCCATATCTCCCTATCCATTAATAACTGTATGAAAGACTATGCTTTACTTTGCATTAACCCCCCACACAGCTAACCCTCATCTGCCATTTCCGCAAGAATTCTCCCCTCTACTTAGTACTCAGACTGACTTACCCCTCTCAGGCGTGATTCATTCTTTTCTGCACTTCTATTCGTGCTGATGGAATTCCTGTCAACCTGGAATTTCTACTTTTCCCTCTCTATCTTTCAAAGTGATTTAAGCCCATCAAAATATGGTCTTCTCCAAGGAGGTTTTACTGAATTTTCCAGACAAAGGCAATTTCTTTTTCCTTTAGACAGGAATAATAAATCCCATGTTTCACATTAACTGCTCATAAACATTGAGCACTGACTAGAATTATATTTGAATTATCTCCATTCGACCCCTATTACTAGATCATAATTTAGGGATTCAGAGCAGAAACTGTATCTTGGTGTCTTGATTATTTTATATCTGCCTCACAGTGCCTAACCTAGAGCCTAATGTATAGTAGACACTCAAAAAATACCATAAATCCCTCAATATATTATAGTCCCCCCAAATAGAGTTAGCCTCCATATTCCCAATGAGAATTTTACTAATAAAATTATTTTCCCCAAGAATAATATGCATGCACTTATTAGTGAAGTCTGCAGTCCCCACCCCCGGGCCAGGGACTGGTTAGTAACTGGGCCGCATAGCAGGAGGTGAATGTCCTGTGAGCAAAGCTTCATTTGTATTTACAGCTGCTCCCCATCGCTGCCTCCTGTCAGACCACTGGTGGCATTAACTGCAGGAAAACAAGCTCAGGGTTCCCACTGATTCTGCATTATGGTGAGTTGCATACTTATTTCATTATATATTGCAATGTAATAATAATAGAAATAAAGTGCACAATAAATGTAATGTGCTTGAATCATCCCAAACCATTCCCCTGCCCCAGGTCCATGGAAAAATTGTATTACATGAAACCCGTTCCTGGTGCCAAAAAGGTTGGAGACCACTGAATTAAGTGTATATGAGGTAGTCTAATAACTAGTTGTTGTGCTTAATTTATTAAACAGTTACATTTATGTATTTAAATCACATTTCTAAACAATAAAATAATCAAGAAATAGCACATTTTTACCTCTCATAATGCATGAAAAACTTAAACTTTTATATGAAAGCCCATCATGAACATTTTTATCTTCTCCAGAGCTACATTTATAATCATCATTATCATCTTCCAGGATATATCAACTTCACCACAATATAAGCATTTTTTGGCATATGTGATTCTTATAGTCTCTGGAAATTTTATTTCAAACAATACAATCCGTTTTCATATCTTCTAGTTTTTTTTCTTTCATTTTACCTATTAGTGTATACTCATAATATCAACATCTTAAGCATCCACTATATATTTTTAAGTAATCAACTTTATTTTTTAAAGCAGTTTTATGTTTACAGAAAGAAATGAGAGGTACAGAATTCATATGTACCCCCTCACTCTCTCTAGTTTCTGCTATTATTAACATCTGGCATTAGGATAGTACATCTGTTATACTTGATAAACCAATATTGATATATTATTATTAACTAACGTCTTTGGTTTACATGTGGGTTCACTCTTTATGTTCTGCATTCTATAGCTTTTGGTTTTTGTTCTTTAATTTACTTTTTTAAAAGCAGTTTTAGGTTCACAGAAAAATTCAGCAGAAGGTACAGAGATTTGCCACATACTTCTTGTCCCACATGCATAGCCACCCCCATTATCAACATCCCCCACCAAAGTGATACATCTATTACAATTGATGAACCTACACTAACACATAATTATCACCCAAAGTCCACAATTTACATCAGGATTCACTCTTGGGGTTGTACATTCTGTGAGTTTTTTACAAATGTATAATGACATATATTCACCGTTACAGTATCATACAGAACAGTTTCATGGTCCTAAAAATTTTCTGATCTCCACTTGTTCATCCCTTACTTTCTCCCCCTGAAACCTCGAAAACTACTGATATTTTCACTGTCTACACAGTTTTGTCTTTTCCACAGTGTCATATAGTTGGAATCATACAGTATGTAGCTTTTCCAGATTGGTTTGTTTTACTTAGCAATATGAAATTAATATTCTTCTATGTCTTTCCATAGCTTTATAGCTCATTTCTTTTTATTGCTGAATAATAGTTCATGTATGTAAGTACTATAGTTTATTCATCCCTTCACCTATTGAAGGACATCTTGACTGCTTCTAAGTTTTGGCAATTATGTATAAAGCTGTAAACACTTGCGCGAAGTTTTTTGTGTGGACATTAGTTTCACTGAAATATATGTCTATATTATAATGGAATATATACAATTGTGAGGTCATACTCCCAGGAATAATTACTGAACTTGATTTAATATTTTTACATTTTTTTAAACAATATTGCCTGTTGATCTCAATAAGTCTATGGACCCAATATTGATTGAAGTTGTTTGTGGCTATGGAGTCTTCACTTTGGAGTCAGAAAGTTTAAAACTTGTTAGCTGATGTACCATTTACAAGTTATATAATCTCACATGAGATAACTTTTCTGTCTATTAGTTTATCTATATGTAAAGTGACAATATTTCAGAGTTGTTGAGAGTATTAATGGTAAATGGTATCTATGTATTTAAATAATTTGAATAATAAATTGGAAAATGAGGCACATGTAAAAATTCCTAGCACACTCTTCAAAAAGAGCAGGCTTGGAACATCCAGTACATCATTTTTAAAACAATATGAATGACAAAAGCTGACCTCTTAGAGGACCAAGAAAATACATGGGTTTGTGTAACTAGGCTATCTAAACCTTACCATGCAAAGTTCCACAACATTGACAGATGTGCATTCACATATAATTATAAACTTAGTTTGTACCAGAAACATGCAATTTACTAATTACAAAATCATACACATGCTTCAATGCTCAGAGTATTGTATAATCCTTGGAAAAGTAAATTTTCCTGGATTTTTAAAGTATTTTGTTAATATATTAGTTAAATTTATATATAATGAATTCTTTCATTAGTTATTTTATTCCTGTATTACAAAAGAGATTCATATAATGGCTTCTTGAGAAGGAGTTCTGTGTGGCAGAATGGAAAAAGTTTGGTCTCTTTAGCCATGAGCTAGAGCTGAATCCTGGCTCAGTGATTAACTAGCTATTTAAATTTGGCAATTGATTTAATCTTTCTAAGTCTCAATTTCCTTCTATGTAAAATTGAGACAATAATTCTTATCTTTCTGGGTTATTTCACGAATGGCAAGCGATATGTGTAAAGTGCCTGACTCATAATAAAAGATCTTTAAATAGTAACTCTTGCTGGGATCCCTTTATCTAAATCCTTTATCTGAGCCCTTTCCGGCATTCTATTTTTCAGCAAGATATGTAAGTGGCTTATGAAAATTGGCTCATACGTTAGACTTTTTAAAATCAAATTTTCCTGCATATTCTGTGACTTAATCTTCTAAATCTAAGTGTATCTTATACATCATCACTGGGAATGAAATATATAAGAATAAATTGTCAAAATTACAGAATTGTTTTCATATTATTGAAATTTAAAATATTTGGGTAGTTCTCTGCAAAAAAAAATTAATAATATAAATCTTTTGTCATAGTCTACTATTGACTGAACTCCTTTACAAAAAACTTTTGAAGTAGGTAAGGAGATATTATTAATACCACATTGCAGAAGAAAAAAAAATGAGACCCTCAAAAGGTAAAATGATTTAATCTGTCACATAATTAGTATGACAAGACAGCTCATACTCTGATATTCATCACATCATGCAATGTCACTTCTTATATAAACGGCACACTGTTGGTCCTCTAACTTTTGAATTTATCAATAGCATAATTTTGTGTACATATGAAGTTAATTTGTTTTGAAATAAATGACTAATGTTATGATGATTATAGTCATAGTTGCTAAATTTTAATAGTATGTATCTCTATTATCTAACAAAATTCTCAGGAAATATTTGTAAAACTAAATGAATAATTTTTATTGTGTACATATGCAGAATTGAATATGAAACTATGTAAATGTAACTTATCAAAGATTGAAGGAGTAACCTGTAAACCAAAAACGCCTTGAGAAATAGTAACCATTTCCCTGAAAATTGAATGGTGTAACATGAAAGACAAAGCTGGATTATTTCCCCTTGGCACTGGCAGTGTGGAGCTAATAGCAGATAGCCTGTGAAAATATAATCAGACAGTCATCATATGGTGATACAGCAATATAAAGATAGAGTGGGATTTAAATAAAATTTCACAAGAAAAATGTATCTACCATGATTAAAATACAACTTTGTTATATTATGATTTTTAAGATCTTTCAAGTTTAAAAAAACAGAAGCTCAACTTCAATGATCCCAGGCAAAAAAAAGTCATTTATTGGAAGGATATTGGCTCATGTTATGGAAAACCAAACCAGAAAAAAAAGCAGGACTGCATCCAGACTCCGGGAACACTAAAAACCAGTCACTCAAAGATGTCAGGGACTCTTGGGCTCTTATCTCTGTCTCTTCTTAAATGCTCACATTATGTTTCCCTTTTTTTTTTCCAAGCAAACTTTCTCCTCTTAGCAGCAAAGTTGACTACAAGCAGTTTTTAAGTTTCACATCTTATAATTTAACAGAGCGAGCGAGAGAGAGAGAGAGAGAGAGAGAAATTGCTGCTGCTATCTCTGGTTCTAAGTCCAAAAATTTCAAAAAAGGAAATCATTTGTTAAGCTTGGGTCATGTGCCCAAAAATGGACCAACCATTGTGAGTAGAGAGATAGGGTCTTATAGAAGGAAGAAGAATTCATAGACCATAGACTGTTGGAACAACAAGACACATTAAATATCACTTTTCTAATGAATTCATTTTATAGTTAGTCAACCATGACAATTAGTGTTCAGAGACTTGCCCAAGTGACAAAACCTGGATTGAAATAAGTCTCTAGTATTTTTTTAATACTTAAAGGTATTAAAGGGACAATGAAAATGGATGAAGAAAGAAGAGAGGGAAACAAAGTAGAAGAAAGAAAAAAAGGAGGAAGAAGAGAAGGAGAGGGGGAAGAAAGAAGAAAGAGAAGGAAGGAATACTGAAAAGGGGAAAGGAAAGGAAAGGGTAGCTCCCACTGTGATCATATTGATGGGATGAGCGGGAGTTATTGTATTATAAGTGACTGGTTGTTGGGAAACAGAGCCATACCTGCCTGTTATAGGAAATAAACTGTAACTTATGTGTTATACATAGCAGGTAGAATCAATAAATGTTTATATTTGGCTTAAATTGTCAGATTATTTTACTCAATTTCTCTCAATTTTGAAACAGATGTGCTTCCTCATTTTGACTTTTCACTCATCTTCCGTTTTTTCTGAGTAGGGATTTGTAAGCTGTTTCTCAAAAAACTACTTCTTGTCTGAAACAAATTCTTGGTACCATCACAAACAAATTCTTGGTACAATCACAAATACTTGGTACCATTATTTTGTTCTGCCTAGTTTGGAATATCAGTGTAAAATGCACCTCCATTGTAGTAAGTTTTAAGCAGGCATAAAAAACAGCTTCATTACAGATGTAAATTAAGCTATTGCTAGCAATATCTTTAGTGACTCCTCGGTATACTAAATAATTACTTGAATTATTAAAACACAGTCTTAGAAAGATGCGTCTATCTTCACCAAGATATCTTTAAAGGTATGAACTTTTGAAATAGCACTATTGATGTATTGTGGTATTTTCCTTAAAGCCATTTGAGTATGGTGAATGATTTATTTAATGACATTGACTTCTTGCTTACTAAGTGCCAGGCAGGTACTTAGGAGTGCAATGGAAAATAAGATAATTCTTAGGGAACTAGTCTAATTAAGGGAAAAAGCCTTTTAAAAGGTAATTATAGACTTCTGTTAATGGCAAACTACATATTTTGAACCAATCTTCCTGAAGAGAATAACAAAAAAGCTGAATAAAATATATGAAACATTTTCTTAATGCCATCATATAACTAACAAAGTAGGAAATAATTACAGCACCAATATCTGGAAACAAACAGATAGCCAGAGAGAAGAGCCTAGTTTTTTAAATCACTTTTTCTCTGTAGGCATTTGCCAATCTAGTATGGATGTCTGACAAGTTGAGCAGCACTTTTGGAAGATTCCTGGGTCTATGGTGAATTGAATTGGAAGCAGATGTCACCAAATAGGGTGGCTGTAGTAAATCTCCTCTGACTGAGGTTGGAACCAGAAGAGACATACACTAGGTCCAAGGATGTATCAGAAGTAAAACAGCTGGTTTGAGTCATTTAGTTCAGTGGTCCCCAACCTTTCTGACAGCAGGGACCGGCTTTGTGGAAGACGGTTTTTCCATGGATGGGGAATTAGGGTGGGCCGTCAGGGTCTTGGCTCTTCACCTCAGATCTTCAGGTGTTGGATTCTCATGGAGAGCTCAGTCTGGATCCCTCCCCTGCGCAGTTTGCAGTGGGGTTCAGGCTCCCATGAGGGTCTGATGCTGCTGCTGATCTTATGGGGGTGCGGGGATCCGGCAGTGATGCGAGTGACAGGGAGAGGCTGTAGGTGCAGGTGGGGCTTCACTAGCTTGCGCTCTGCTCGCCTCCTGCTGTGCACTCATTTCCTGGCAGGCTGCAGACTGGAGCCAGTCTCGAGGTTGGGGACCACAGAGTTATGTGGCCAAGAAAATGTCAGCTCATGAAGTTGGGTTAAAGCAACAGAAATGATAAGATATGGAGATAAATTTAAGTGAATACTAACTATATAAAACAATCATATATTGTGTCACGCGGTTGAAAATATGTACATAATAATAATAAATGAAAAATGCACATACTTTGAATGGGGAGGTGTTCTGAAGTACTTGCATCATCTAGGAAGAGGGTATTTATCAATTAACCCAAGTACATGTTATAATGTCAGGAAAACCAGTAAACTATAATAAAAGAAGTATAAATGTTAAGTTAATTTGAGGAAAAATAGAAAATAGTCTAAAAGAAGGCAAGAAAACAGAGAAAAATGTATAACACTAGATAAGGCAAATAAAAGATGCAGAGCAAGGTTGTAGATTTAATGCTCATTTTTAAAAAAAATAATGTAAATATGCTAATTAAAATACAGTTATCCACCTAGATGAAATATAAAACTCAATTTTACACATTTAAAAGAGATATATGGAGACATTGATACTTTGAGGCAGGAGTCTGCCGACCTCCTCTTTTGCCAGCAAATTAATAAACTCCTCTTTTCTTCTCCTCAAAAAAAAAAAAAAAAAAAAAAGAATACAGATAGGTTGAAAGGAAAAAGATGGGAAAGAAGATACAAAAACATTTTCCTTTATTGGCATATAGAGAATATAACACTTAATAGAATAGCACTTATGTAATTCTGCAGAAGACATATTATTTTCATTTCTCCAAGGAACACTTAACAGCAATTAGTCATGTACTGGTCATAAAGCATATTCATCAAATTCAAAGGACTGAGATCATACAGAATGTTTCTTAACCATGATTTAATTGAGCTAGAGATCCATAGCAAAAACAAGCCAAAATAAGAAAAAATAAAACGATAACTAGAAAATTCCTATATGTAGAAATTAGGCAACACACCCCTGTATAACTCATGGGACTAACAATAAAAATCACAATAGAAATAGGAAAATATTTTGAATTGCATTACAATGAAACTATTATATATTTAATATTATACTTGTGGCATATAGCTAAAGCAGTATCTACAGACAATTTTTAAAGCTTTAGTGCATATTTTAGAAAATAGAAAAGATTGATGAAAATGAAGTAAGCATTAATCCTCAAGAAATTAGGAAAGGAACCAAAAACTAAAAAATGGAAAAGGAAGGTAGATAATAATAAAGATAAGAGCAGAAATTAATGGCATAGAAGACAAATATATAATAGAGAAGGTAAACAAAACTAAAAGATAGCTCTTTACAAAAACTAATTAAATTTATAATGCCAATCAAGGAAAAAAGATCAAAATCAGGAATGAAAAATGGACATTAATACATATTCTGTAGACCTAAAAAGACAAGGGGATATTTTGAACAATTTTATAACAATACATCTTATGGACAAATTCCTTTAAAAGATATAGTACTCCAAACTAATAATACAAGAAAAACAAAAAGAGAGAAAATTCTGATGGTTTTGTGTTTATTAAAGCAATCCAATTCTTTATAAAATAACTTTCCTACATCTCAGTGTAAGGACAAACTAAAAATGGAACAGAAGAGAGAATTCAGAAAACATAATGTCACCTGATTTTGGAAAAAAGTCACACTGCCTTGTAGTGGGAAAAAAGTGGTCTTTAAAATAAATGGTGCTGGATCAATCAGATAGCCAGCTGGGTAAAATATTAATACATTTATCTTGAATCTTATACCATGTACAAAATCATTCCCATGTACATTACAAATGGAAAAGTGAAGGTAAACACATTTTTTAAGAGGAAACCATAGGAGAACATCTTATTGCCATGATAGTAGGCAGGAACTACTTTTTTAAAAAAGGCATAAATCACAAAAGAAAAAAAAATAGTAAATTGGACTATTTTAAAACTTAAAACTACTGTTTATCAAAAATGCCCCATCTAGAGAGTAAAAATGGCTGGGCATGGCAGCTCTTGCTTGTAATACCAGGTATTCAGGAGGTTAAAGTGAGAGCATTGCTTGAGGCCATGAGTTTATGACCTGGCAATGTAGCAAGTAGCCAATGGTTTTAGAGACTCCTGTCACTAAAAATATTTAAATAAAAAATTAGTGGTCAGGTGCGGTGGTGTGCCCTGTAGTCCCAGCTACTCAGGAGGCTGAGGCAGGAGGCTCTCTGGAGCCCAGCAATTTGAGGCTGAAGTGAACGATGATTGAGCACTGCACTCAAGTCTAGACAACAGAGTGAGATCCTGTCTCAAGAAAAAGAGAGAGAGAGAGAGAGAGATAGAATGCAGTCAATAGAATGGAAGAATATTCAATTACTTAGATCAGTAACACACAAAGAAATATTAAAATCAACAAGAAAAAGACAGGTAGCCCATCATAAATATAGGCAAAAGGCTGGGCATGGTGGCTCACACCTGTAATTCTAGGACTTTGGGAGGTCAGGGTAGGAGTAGTGTTTGAAGCCAGGAGTTCGAGAATAGCCTGAGCAAGAGTGAGACCCCCATCTCTCCAAAAAGAAGAACTAGCCAGGCAGGGAAGAGGGAACCTGTAGTCCCAGTTACTTGGGAGGCTGAGGCAGGAGGATCTCTTGAGCCCAGTAGCTTGAGGTTGCAGTGAGCTATGATGATGCCACTGCACTCTAGCAGGGAGACAGAGTGAGACCCTATCTCTAAAGAAACAACAACAACAAAATAGGCAAAAGACTGGAACAGATATTTCAACAAAGAGGAGATCCAAATGGCAAATATATGAAACGATGTTTAACATCTTTAGTCACTAGGGAAACGTAAATTAATACCACTATGCCAGAATGGCTAGACTCAATGCTCTTCAGAAATGAGAATAAACAATGTACAGATATAAGCAAAAATATGGATTAATTTTATGAACATAACTGAGCAAAAGAAGGTAGACAAAAAAAGTACATACTCTGTTATTAAATTGCATAAAGTATAAAATTAAACAAGCCTAATCTATAGTTTTGGAGGTGAAGAGAGGGTTTTTTATGTATTTTATTTATCTTCCCATCAGGTGTGGAATATCACCTGGAGGAAGTATTGAGGTATACACATTGAACCACACTTTTTGTACATGTATTTTTTTAAATGTATATATCTTCCCACAAATAAAGCACCAAATTCAGGTGACTTCACCAATAAATTCTACCAAATATTCAAGTAAGAAATAATAGAAATCTCTTCTAAAGAATAGAAAAAATTAGGAATATCTTGCTACTTGTTTTATAAGATCAGCATAAACTTAATGCTAATACCAAACAAAAACATTAAGGGGAAAAAAAGTAATGGGTGAGTTTCACTCATACACAGAAATGCAACTATCTTGAATTATTAGTGCACAAATCCAGCAATGCATAAAAAGTACAATATATCACAGTCATGCTGGCTATATTCCAGGAATGGAAGGTTGGCTTAATTACAAAAAAATCAATTAATGTAAATTACTTTCTTATCAGAATAAAACAGAAAAATCATGTACAGAAAAAGCTATTGATAAAATTTGACAATTATTTACAGTAAAGTACTCAGAAAAGTAGGAATAGATGGGCACTTCCTTTTTCTAATAGAGGAGTTTTGGAAAAGCTTATAGTAAATGTTATTATGAAATGTTTAAATATTTTTTGTTGACATTAGAAGCATACAATTTCCCATTATTATTTATTTCCCTTTCAAATTATACTACACATCCTAATCAAAACAGTAAGGCATGTGAAAAAAAGTTATAAGGATTGAAAAGGAAGAAATAAAACTCTCATTAAGTGTGGATGATATGATTATGTGTATAGAATACCCAATGAATCAACAGACAAATTATCAGGATTTATAATAAGTTTAGCAAAGATGTTTGTACAAGGTAATATAACAAAATTTATTTTATTTCTATAAACCAGCAACAAACAATCAAAAATAAATATTTAAAAGACACTATCATAGCATTGATATTAATATATTATATATCAAACAAAAAATGTAAGAATAGATCTGTGAGAATCTCAACATAGAAAACTATGAACCATTATTGAGAGATCTTTTATATATGTTTATAGTTATGGAAGACTTAAACAAAGCAAATGGTATATGTGTTCACGAATAGGATTTAACATTGTAAGATATCAATTCTCCTCAAACTGAGCTATATGTTCACTGGAAAAATTCCAGTCAAAATCCTAGTTAGCGTTTTGTAAAAACCAGTAAACTGATTCTTAAATTAGATTGCTTTTGGTTCAAAAAATGGCCAAGAAAAATAAGTGATGAAGCTTCACTTCCCACAACTGAGGCAATTGTTGGATGTCTCCATGACTAGATCTGCCAAGTTCCTCATACCCCTTAGGACAGAAATATTGACATCCAATTGGAAGATCTGGTTCTGAATGGGTGGCCACAAATGTTGGTTGATGGTTCTGCAAAACTGCCACACATGGAGGAATGAACCCACTGTGTAAGTGTGATGGGAAACTAGAGAAATTGATCCCAAAAATCTCATTTAAAATTAGCCAGAAAACCAAAATTTCCAGGCACCTACGGAAATGTTATGAAAGGCAAATAATATACTGAATACTCACAATTAAAATTTGTCCCATATAAATTCATTTTATAGAATAATCAGAGGAAAAGTAAAATTATAATTCAAATTTTAGAGGTGAAAGCAGGGATCAAGCTATCTATCAAAGTCACTAGATTTGGCATGAACAATTCAAAGACTCTGGAAGA
This sequence comes from Eulemur rufifrons, assembly GCF_041146395.1. NCBI lineage: Eukaryota > Metazoa > Chordata > Mammalia > Primates > Lemuridae > Eulemur > Eulemur rufifrons. The sequence continues at coordinate 40,474,110 of NC_090988.1, forward strand.
TTTGATTTTGTTTAATGAATGAGTTCGGGGGGGGGAAGCATATTTCTCTTTATGTTTAGGAAGTTGCTGTCAGAAACACTTGGAAAAGCAAAAACATACATCAGAGAGATCAAATGGGGTTGGAGTTATGATTCAATGGGAGAGACAGGTGGTAAGTTTGGGACATATCAATCCTCCAACAAGTCACCACCCAGGTTCAGGACCTAGAAACCAAGCCAGAAGTCAGAGTGCCTCCTGCAAACTACCTCTTCTGGCCACCTAAACAGTAGAAACTTCTGGTGATTCAGCAAGAGGGTATTTACAGTTTGTCAGCAAAGATATCAAAAGATAAACAATATCAAAGGAAATCATTTGACCTTACATATAAAACTTCACTTTGTGCTGACACAAATAATTTTCTGACAAAATAGTTACTTGTTATATTTGGATAGATTTTATGTTTCCTAGAAATTTACCCATTGGGTTGCACTCTATCTGCCTTATATCACTTTGCTTTCTTCCACCTTCTGCTTATATACTGAAGAAGTGCAGGATTATCATTATACATTTGTCTATTGATTAAATGTATTTTAATCCTGTATGTAATTGCTATAAGAGGTATTGTGGGTAGGCTAGAGCAAACTTTGAGAGATAGTTGGTGCATTAGTTTCCTAGAACTGCTGCTCTGCTCAGGGTTCTCCAGAAAGAGAACTAATAGGAAATATATAGATATAGATATAGATATAGATATGAAAGGGAATTTTTTACGGGAATTTTCTCACATGATTATGGAGGCTTAGTCCTATGACAGGCCATCTGCAAGCACCCTGGGATGCCAATGGCATGGCTCAGTCCAATCACAAAAGCCTCAGAACCAAGGAAGCCAGTGGTGTAATTCTCAGTCAGAGGCTGAAGGCCTGAGAGCATGGGGGCCACTGATGTTAAGTAATGGAGTCTAAAGGCCAGAGAGCCTGGAATTCTGATGTCCAAGGGCAAGAGAATAAGTGTATCCAAGCTCCAGTTATGAGAGGGAGAGAGAAAGAGAGAAAGAGACAGAGAAAATTCACTTTTCTTCTGCCTTTTTGTTCCATCCAGGCTCTCAGCTGATTAGATGTTGCCCACCCACATTGAGGATGGATTTTTTCCACTACAAACTAAGTGGCTTAAAACAACAGAAATTTTTTGTTTCACAGTTCTGGAGGCTAGAAATCAAAGGTGTCAAAAATCAAAGGTTCAAAATCAAGATGTTGGGAAAGCCATACTCCCTCCGAAACCTGTAGGAGAGAATTTTCCTTGTCCCTTCCTAGCTTCTGATGGTGGTCAGCAATCTTTGGTGTTCATTGGCTTGCAACTGCATAGCTCCAATCTCTGTCTCTGTCATCACATGGTATTTTCCCTGTGTGCCTTTGTCTTTGTGTGGCCATCTTCTTCTCTATGTGTGTGTGTTTGTATCCAAATTTCCCTATTCTTATGAAGACATCAGTCTTACTGGATTTGAGCTCACCCTAACTGACCTCATCTAAATTGCTTACACCTGCAAAGACCCAATTTACAAACAAGGTCACATTCACATATACCAGGGGCTAGGACTTCAACGCATCTTTTTGGGGGTTGTGATGAAGCCCATAGCAGGTGAGGAACATCAGGAAGACAGGATTGATAGGAATGGGTTTAATACACCAAGCTCTTTCTCAGTTCAGAGTCTTGCAATGTGTGATCACTTCTGTCTGCATTACTTGCCACTCAATTTTTGGTGAAATTCCAGTGGTGTACTGGAGCTAGTTCATACCAGCACAGGAGAGCCAATTGTTAAATTTTCAAAAGACAATTGCTAAACACTGAAATTATTTAAAATTAAATTATATAAACTTATAATTAATTAAATTTAAAATGAAGGTAATAAATTCCAAAAACTCACCATTTCCTACTTATTTGGCTACACTTGACTATTCTCTACGTTTTCTCATTAGGTTATTTGCATCTATTATACTTATATAGTAGAAATAGAAAATATCGGTGTTCCTATCTCTCCCTAAGTCTACATTCAGTGATATTGTATCGGTAGTTTAAAGTTGGCCACAGAGGGAATATTTATAATACAAAAATCAGCTAACACTACCAGTCAGGGCTTCTTTTCTATGGAAAACCAGCTGTTGAACATTTACCAGATAACATGAGTTAACTCCTGTCCTTCCTTTAGCCTCACCGTTGACCAGCTTTCCACAGCACTCATTTGAATTAGACTTCTTTCTCCCATTATTCTCTTTCTTAGTTCCTTTTTCTATTCCTCTTGGGACTGCTTCTTTGTAATTGTGCAGTTATATATATATATATATATGTATATACACACACACACAATTTTATATATATGTTTTATACATAAATATATAATATACGTGTATATATTAATATCTGTTTCTCTCACTAAATTAAGTTTCTTGACAGCAGGAACCATGACTTTTTTATTGTTGCTTACCTCCAGCACAGAAATATAGCATTTAGCATATAACAGGCATGTAAAAAATATTTGTTAAATATTTATGATGCATCTGAGCAGTGAATAAAAGACTGAAATGATGAGATAATATATCAGGTTTGGCGATGGAGCAAAGTTAAGGCATGACTACAGACACTGAATTTCAAGTTATCTGCTAAGATGTTTAGTTAAATTTCAGTGAAAACTGAGAGAGTTAATCCCTTGGTATCTATTTCTCCTGCTACTTTGCACTTATGATTAATCATGGTATGCAATAACAATCTAGTCAAACGCATGGGACAGTTGGAATAAAGAGAGATGTGTCTGATATACCTAGTGAGAGGTTCCTAGAATGTAATAAATTTATTCTAATGAGAGAGTCTGGCAATTAAAGAAAGAAAGGCAAACTAGCCTATGACATCAATACCTACTTATCAAACATCCCAAGAATCCTTGCGGACCTCAATGTAAGGAGCTGCATGAGATAAAGATGGGCTCACCATGGACATGAGAACAATAAATGCCTTTTATGAGAGGATAAATCAACACACCTGAGATGTTCTGGGGTACTATCTAACCTATAGGGTAACAGAGGGACAAAAGAAGAGGTAGGCATTATTGCTGGCTCCCATGCCACAACTAAGAACCTACACATAAGCAATGTCAGCTATAGTTAGGAAGCAGTTCCTTCCAACCCCAGACTGAAAGTGTGGAATAATGGAAAGAGTAGGAGTTTTGATTAACTCTTCATTTATTAAGCGACCATCAGCATTAATCTCTCTGCAGTTTGTTTTCTACCTCCCTTAAATTGGGGTAATAATATAAACTTCATGGGGAGCTGGGGCTGCCAGTAACCCTTAAAGAAATTTTGTGTGAATTAGTAAAAGGCATCCACTCTGAGCTAATGCAATCCTTCCAGCTAGTGACCTGGCAAGGAAGTGGCCCTTTTCTATAAAGAAAAAGTTGTCTCTTCCATCTGGTGTTCATTCTCAGGGTACAAGACTACTTGCCTCCAAATACAGGAAGGTAAAGATTAAACAAGATCTTATATTAAAACACTAAGCTTTGTCTAAAACATAGACAGCTGTCACAAATGTCAGTTTCTGTCCCTAAAAATCTCTTCTCCTTTTCGTCCCTCTCCTATCTCCTCCATACCATTATCAGGTAGGATCTCCTTGCCCTTGGAGACAAGCTAGGTCAGACTTTTTTTCCCTATCAATCTCTTTGCTTCAGAACCTGAATTGGATAATTGTGAGTCATATACCCCATTTGCATTGTCTTTCCCCATGTAGTGCCTCCACCATGTAATTACTCCTAAAGTGTATTTTCTTTTCAGCGGTGCGGTGGGTAGGTGCTGAGGAAGACTAAGTTCAAGGAGCATGAAATACAGCTCCTTCTCATGTGCCAATAAATCTGGTCAATCTCAGCTGAAAAAAAAAAAAAAAGAGTAAAACCTGTTTTTTCTTGTCCCTTAAATTATGTCAGTACCTGGCAGTTGTTTATGTTTAAAAAGTCAACAGAAGGCAGGCAAGGGAACAGGGAACACGATAAGTGTTTAAGGGCTGTGATTTACTACTCAGCAATGTGCCAGTGATGTGGCATGAATTAAAAACAAGAAGTTTCCCAGGAGAAGAGATTTCTTTAGAGATGTAATTAATTGACCTGGCTTGGGTTTCTCCCTTCCTGGAGAAGTAGTTGTCAGTGAAGTGCTTCCAACACTGCCCTGGCTGTAATTATTATTCAAGTTCATGCTGTGAAGTCATCTTCACTCAAGAATTCTAGCATTCGCCACCGAAAAATTCATAGGCAAGGGTTTTGCATTGCCACACGCCTTGGGATTTTTTTCTCAGAATTAGGAAGCAAATGTAGACAGCAATTATTTTAGATATTTGTTTTCAGAAATGAATTTTTCCCATATCTGTCAGATTTGGCTTAGGATTCTTTTTCAATTTAATCTTCGTTAGCAGCATGCAAAACCGTTAAGTTAAATGCTCAGGAATAAGCAACTCATTACTTCATATCTGAACTCTAGAGAGCAACTGGTTGTCATGGTAACATAACTGCACGTGTGAAGTTAGCATTGGCAAAATCACATTTCATTAAAACACCATGCACATTTGCATGAACTCCTGCCCAGACCATTGTTGCTGGGTTGGCTCCTCCACCTCATCCTGTAATAGTGTCAAGGGATTTCATATGTCAGAGCCAAGCTTGTTAGAATTCACAGCATTTATTGATGATCTGTCTCAGATGGAAGTTGAGCTGTATTCAAAGCCTTGTTACATATATGACTAGAGAACTGACAATATATCTGTAGAATTAATCCTGCCAGTTACTCTTTCCCTGAACTGAGGTAATCCTCCTATTTCTTCTAGTAAATGGTTTTAATTATTTTATCTTGTATCTTCCTGTATTAGGTTCTGTGTATTTCAGAGCAGCAGCTATCTTCACAATGGTTTGTAGCACACAAACTCTTTGTTGAGTCCTGTATTAAGTAGAATGGTAAATAATATGAGTTTACTTTTTATTCCTATGTCATTGTTTAAACATCATTTTGTTGAGCTAAAGTCTTGAATGAATAAACCAACCACTAGGATGTGTCAGAACAATTCCTGAAAATAGTCTGCATATATTAGTTTACATATTATAATGGCCATTAAATATGATATAATGCATATCAACTCTTTCTCTGCTTACACACACACACACACACACACACACACACACACAAAAGGTAAGAAACAAGGTTCTTGACTGATCAATAATTTAAGAGTTGCATTTGGAGATTTTTATGGGACTTCCATATAATACCTCATTGTACTTCTCTATATGCCTCTGTTCATACTGCTCCTTATATTCAGCTTGGCTTTCTCATTCCAAATTCCCACTGAACACCTAGAGAACACATCATCTTTCAAAATTCTATTCAAGTATCATTTCTTTTTTGAAGTGTTATATGTATAACAATAACAGCATAAAAAGATTACAGGGTAAATAAAGGATAAGAAATAACACAGCAAGCATTTTTTTTTTTTTAACAATTTTGGAAGTAAATTCCAACAGAAACAGCAAAAAGAATGAAATTAATTTCCTCTGGGGGAAGACATTCAGGGTAAGAGAAATGGGGAAGAAAACCATTACAGACCCTGTAGCACTATTAAGGTTTTAAAATCATGTATATGTTATTTTTATATTTCAAAAGATAAATTTAAAAAGTGCTATATGCTTACATTAAAAGTATACAAGCTATTCTGTAGTATTTCTCATCAAATTATTTTATCTTTCTATAGATTTCTTTTTCACCAAATTTAAATGGACAACAGAATCAGATGAGTAATAAAGCATAAAGCTTGATTTCAGCATCTTGAACAATCACTTGATAAATTTTGTCATTTATATGTTTGTGCCTTCTAACTACAATCCTCTAAAAAGACATCAGATCAGTTTTTAAATATGTAATTCTGTAAAAGCCCTTCTATCCAATGCTAACTAAATGTCAACATCCACCACGTACTCTTGGAATCATTAAGAATGTAAGTGAGAGTCAGATTTACAACGATATTATTCCACCCTAAAGACAGGATATTGCACTGGGTTGCATCTAGAAGTCTCTTGCATGCCTCCTTCCAAGATACCTATATCTGTATCTATAACTGTACCTGAATATCTATCTATTTAGATATAGATATTTTAATATATGGTTTTTTTTTTTTTAAAAAAAAAAGTCTGGACAAGTTGCTTTTAAATGAACTCTGTAAAAATTAAAAATTAAGAATATCCAAAAATCTTCAGTGACATAAGAGTTATGAGAAAGAATAGAGCTCTAAAATATTAAAGCATATTTTACAGCTATAATAATTTAAAAATATGATTAGTTTATCAATTAGATGGATAGATAGATAACTGGCATGGAATAGAAAACTCACATATGTGAAAGTAGTTTATGATAAATATGGAATTTCAAATAGTGGTAAAAAGAAAAATTTTTCAATAGTGTTAGGACCATAGTTGTGTAGCCATTTAGAAAAATCAATGAGACACAATTTTTAAAAAACTGGATCCATACTTCATAACTTATAGAAAAACAAATTGTCCTTTCTTCTTGATGCTGTTTCTGCTCAAATATCTCAATGAAGTTTGTTTTTTCATATTTAAAAAAAGTACTAGTTTCTGTAAGGACAAATAAAAATTAAAAATAAGTTTAATTCTCTCTGTGGAAAATAAGAGATTCCCCTCCCCTTCTTTTTCTTAGAGCATTTACTTTAGAAAATTTATAATTTTTTTTTTTTTTTTTTTGAGACAGAGTCTCGCTCTGTTGCCCAGGCTAGAGTGAGTGCCGTGGCATCAGCCTAGCTCACAGCAACCTCAAACTCCTGGGCTTACGCGATCCTACTGCCTCAGCCTCCCGAGTAGCTGGGACTACAGGCATGCGCCACCATGCCCGGCTAATTTTTTGTACATATATATTTTAGTTGTCCATATAATTTCTTTCTATTTTTAGTAGAGACGGGGTCTCACTCTTGCTCAGGCTGGTCTCGAACTCCTGACCTCGAGCGATCCACCCGCCTCGGCCTCCCAGAGTGCTAGGATTACAGGTGTGAGCCACCGCGCCCGGCCTTAGAAAATTTATAATTTTAAGTACTTTCTCCTACCTTTGAAAAATACATACGTACTTTGAAATTTAGATAAGCCCTTTTCAGCTCTAGATCATCCAAGTAGGTCTTTCTCAAGGACCTCAGAATCATCTCTTTGAGATGTAAACATTAGAGGCATCAGGACCCTGTCTTCCAGTTTCTGTGAGAGGGTAGGTGACCAAGGTGGGTAGGTGCCTTGCTCCAAGTTGCAAAATTACCTCCTGTCATAAAGATGAGAAGTTTGTCCTCTGAATAAAGCCAATTAGCCATGACAAATGGTCACTCCAATTACCAACTACAGTTGGAATGGTGCTGTTAAGTCCTCCTACTCAAGAACTATTTATAATTTATTTGAAAGTATGTATGTAATGGGATGAATCTGCTTGGTTATATAAAATGGCAAGACTTCTGTCTGTCTTTACAACCTCTTAGTGGATTGCCTGTCATGTGCATCACGTTCTGTGTTAATGCTTATTCAATAGTGAAACTTTTTTTTGTTTTTCTACCACCTTTATGGAAAGGATTTTTAGGTTGAGAGAAGATTTTGTTTTTAATTATTATATATTTCCCCAACATTGCTAATGTAGATTTCCTCCACCATAAATAGCACTGTTTTTGAATCGGTTCTCTTGCTTGGGTTGAAATTCTGACGGGGACCCCTGTGTAAGGTAGAGCACTGTGAGATGGAGATGAGGCAGGTTGACTGGTCTGCTTTGGTCTGGAGTGAGTGGTGGGAAACCTCTATCAGCTGGAATTAAAGTCAAGCAGGTTGCTTCTAGAATTTCTTACTGTTTGAACTTAACTAAAGTGGTGTTAGTAATGGTGATTTTGTGGCACAGTCTCATACCTAACTGGTATTGGAATAGCAATGAGATGTGTAATGAAAACATGTAAGCCTTGAGAATTCCACCATCTTTGTGATCTGGACTCAGCAGTGAACACTTGGTAAAGTTTGTCCTATGGGCTCACTTCCTCTCAGCAGAATTCTTACTGTGTGATCAGGGACCAGATTTCTCTTAGTTTATTCTCAGTAAATCTGATGGAGTGTCTAAATTCCGCAGACTTTGATCCAAAGACCGTTTGGAATCAAATGAACTCAAGGGAATGACCTTTAAGTAGTTATTAACTAGCTACTGTGTCCAGACCTGTGCTTGGGACTGAGAGAACACAAATAAGGCACTGTTCTTTCTCTTTGATAAACTTGGTAATTCACCTAGAGGATGAATGGAGAGGACAGATCTGAAAGAAGGAAGAATAGTTAAGGAAGCTGCTGTAGTAGCCCAAATTTGAGGCAATGAATTGTAAGAGAGTCATCATAGTAAAGACGGGAAGAGATGAGAAGACAAAGTTAAAATGAAGAAAAAATCAAAGGAACCTGGTCATAGCTGCTGCAAAGGCTAAATTAAAATGAGATATCAATGATGGACACAAGCTAGTTGATAAAAATATGGATTTTGGTGTCTATGAGAACTGAATTCAAGTCCTACATCATTTTCCAAATTCAAAAGTTACATGACTCTTCAGTTTCAGTTTCAGTTTCCTTGTGTGTAAAATGGAACCAATAGTACTTGCTTCAGAAATGTATTATAAACTTAGTGTTTTACAAGCTGCAGGTTGTGCCTTGTTTACTATGAAATTAATTTCACAATTTAGTGAGGAATAACCAACATTTTCTTTTTTTTTTCTTTTTTTTTTTGAGACAGAGTCTCGCTCTGTTGCCCGGGCTAGAGTGAGTGCCATGGCGTCAGCCTAGCTCACAGCAACCTCAAACTCCTGGGCTTAAGCGATCCTTCTGCCTCAGCCTCCCAGGTAGCTGGGACTACAGGCATGCGCCACCATGCCCGGCTAATTTTTCTATATATATTTTAGTTGGCCAGATAATTTCTTTTTTTTTTTTTTATTTCATCTTATTGTTATGGGGGATACAGAATTGCAGTTTACATACGTTGCCCATGTACCGCCTTTCCCCCCAAGTCAGAGCTCCAGGCGTGTCTGTTCCCCAGATAGTGCGAGTTGCACCCATCATGTAGGTATATATCCCTCCCTTCCCCTTCCCCCCCCTTCCCAAGTCAGTACCTTCAAGTGTTACCATTCCCCAAACGGTGCACAATGCACTCATTGTGTCTTTCTATTTTTAGTAGAGACGGGGTCTTGCTCTTGCTCAGGCTGGTCTTGAACTCCTGACCTTGAGCGATCCACCCACCTCGGCCTCCCAGAGTGCTAGGATTGCAGGCGTGAGCCACCGAGCCCGGTCTAACATTTTCATAAGAATGATTTGGAAGAGAAAAGTAGAATGCATCACTTATGGTAAGAATAAGAATTTTTCATTAACACTTTATTATAATGAAGTAAGTATATGTGTGTGTATAAGGAATGTATTGGAGTAAAAAGTAAAATGTACTTAATGTTATGAATTGTATTAAAAACAAGTTTAAAAAGGCAGCATTTACAATACATGTAAAATATTTCATGAAATACTAACACATAGGAAGAGAAAAAGGCTTGCCATAAAAATCAAGGGAAGAGAATTTCAAGGATGGGCTGATAAATGATGTGGAAGACGGCAGACGGCAAAGAGGATAAAAATCTAAGAGAAGGTTATTGGCTTTAGAAATAATTAACTTGTAGAAAATTAAAGGTGACCTATAAAATGTGGGCTTAGTCTGCAAATATTTATTGTTAATAACACATACAGTAACATTGCTTTATAATGCTAGATGGTAGTAGAGAATATAAAGAAAAGTTAACCATAGAAAAATATATACAGGATGATTTCTACACAAAAATTACAATAGAAAATGAAAAACAGTACCAGATCTTTGGGTTTGCCCAATAGAAGGAAGTTAAATAATTACATTAGAGTTTTATTATTCTTGAAAATTTTTTCCATTTAAAAAAAAAACAGGTTTGGGATTTATTGTATATGCCACTTAATACATGAATACATGTAACCTTTATGATACTTTTTTTTTTTCCTGTCTGATAGGGAATGATCTTCTGGTTAAATACCCAGTAGGGTGGGGAGAGTCTGGAGATAAGCTTTATGGTTTCTCTGGCTGGTATCTGCAGATTGCAAACAATCTGTGACTTCCAATCTGTGATGCAAGAAGGGAAATACTCTTTTCTGGTACAGATATCATTTCACCCACCTTTTTATAAAATACCAGATTTTGGTGAAGGTTCTTAAGATGTTCAATTAATTATTCTCAAAGGTCTGGAGCAATGGTATGGAAGGTGAAAGAAGGGAGAATTGGAGCAGGTGGGCAGAGAGGAATTCAAATACCTCACTTCTATTACCCAATTGGAGGAAAGACCTCACCACCTGGGCCTCCCTGTGAGGGTCCCAGTATACCTTCCTCATTCTCCAAGTTCCTGGGTCCCTTCTCCACACCCTCCAGTCTTTAGCTCTTGTTTGCTACCACATGCGCACATCTCAGTCAGTCCATGCTACTATAACAAAATACCATAGACTGAGTGGCTTATAAACCACAGAAATTTATTTCTCACCATTCTGGAAGCTGGAAGTCTGAGATTAGGGTTCTAGTGAAGGCATTCTCATGTTGCAGACTGCCAACTTCTTGTATCCTTACATGACCAAAAGAGAGCTAGACAGCTTTCTGGCCTTTTCTTATAGGGACACTAATCCCATTTAGGATCAATCCTTATGACCTAATTACTTCCCCAAAGCCTCACTTCCTAAGGGCATTGCATTGGGATTGGGGTTTCAACATAGGAATTTTGGGAAGACTCAAGCATTCAGCTCATTGCACCACCCTCTTTCCATTTTTCTCTAGAATCAGTCACCCTTTCCTGCAAAAATTATACATACTTAGTCTCCCTCCATCTTATCTAGAATCTTGCAAAATTGTCAACTTTAGTTAAATTTCTAAGGCTTTTTTTCTGTTTAGTTACTGTTGCTGTGCAGAAGGGTAGCCATGTCTCTTTGTCTGTAACTCCTGTCCTGTGGGGATAGAGTGTGATGGTCCATACATTCTTGGTTTCATGTATAAAAGGGTATAGAGAAATACTGGGGATCTTTTGCTGCATGCTATAGCTACACTCTCCCAGCTGTGATTCTCAACCTTGGCTGTACATTGGAATTACCTGGAAAACTTTAAACAATATTCATGTTTAAACCCATCTCAACTAAATTAGAGCCTCTGAGCATGGGTTCTAAAAATCATTTGTTTTTGATCACTTGTTTGTAAACTGCTCAACTGATTCTTCTGTGTGGCCAAGTTTGGCAACCACTGTCCTAGATAGTACTTCTTCTTAACCTTTAATGTTGTGTCAATCACCTGAAGATCATGTTAAAATTCATCTTCTGATTCAGTAGGTCTGGGGTGAGATTGGAGATTGTGCACTTCTAACAAGCTCCCAAGAGATGTGGATACTGTTGGTTCAGAGACTAAACTTTAAATAGCAAGGCCCTAGAATATTTAAAATTAATTAGATCTCACCAGCTAATTATCTTCTGAAATATGCCCTGTCTTACTCGAGACCCAAGAAGAGAAATTATTATTCTATGAATATACTACAGTTTTAGATACTGAAAAATAAATACTGAAAAATACAGCATCTCACCATGTCAGAAAATTTACCTCATCTCACTAATCCCACTTATTGTGGTTTATCCAAGGAGCTAAATTCAATTAACTAAATTAATAGTACTTATTGTCCCCCCATGGTTCTATGGCAATATATAGGGCATGGGAAACTCTTTGTATGTGTCCTGTAGAGACAGAACAGGTCCAGTGGAGATTCCTAGATTAAGAGAGTCCTTGAAACTTGGTTTCTAGATTTAGTTTTGTTGAGTGATCCTGAACATGGCATTTGGTCTAAGCTTTCAATATTTTCCTAATTTCTCATTATAACTTCTCTGGGAGCACAGAGGTGCATCAAACAAACCCACTCTAGCAGATCAAAGAAGATCTTTAGAGGAGATGATTCCTTAGTTTAATGCCTACACATGAGTAAGATCCAGATGGTGAGGCAAGAGAACAGAATGAAAGAGCATACACAAAGGCAAAGATGCAAGAGAATAAAGGCATTACAAGTTCTACAGGTAATTCAGCGTGGCCAATTATAGAGAACATTTAGGGGAAGGATGACAGATGAGCCTGCAGAGAGGAGGTCCAGCCCATTAAATCACAATAACATTGACCATTCATTACACACTGATTATGTCTCAGACACTTTGCTTTGTGCTTTATACACATTAATTTAATTTAATTTAATCCTCGCACCAAGTCTGTAAGAGATAGATAACTGATAAAATTTTAGATGAGGTAGCTTAGAAACTGCTATGGTTTGAATCTGCACCCACCACCCCCACCCCAAGTTCATGTGTTGGAAACTTAATCCCAAGTGCAACAGTGTTGAGAGGTGGGACTTTGAAGAGGTGACTAGATCACGAGGACTCTGCTATCACTAATGGATTAATACCATTATCACTGGAGTGGATTAGTTATCACAGTAGTGGGTTCCTGATAAAAGGATGAGCTCAACCCTTTTCCTCTCTGATTTGCATGCTCTTTTGCCCTCTGCCTTCTGCTATGGGATGATGCAGCAAGAAGGCCCTTACCAGGTGCCAGCACCTCAATACTGGACTTCCCAGCTTCTAGAACTGTGAGAAATTTTTTTCTTTATAAATTACCCAGTGCGTGGTATTCTGCTATAACAGCATAAAATGGACTAAGACAGAAACCATAAGGAATTGAAAAGGTTAAGTATTAAAGGTTAAGTATTAATAACTTCACTCAGATCCCACATATGATAGGCCAGTCCTCTCTCTCTCTCTCTCCTGAGTCCTGCTCTTCTCCATGCTACAAGCTTGAATGAAGAATCAAAGACAACTTTTAAACTCAGAGGAACATGATCCAGCCACATGAAGGATATGGACAGGGCAAGAATGGAAGCTTGGATACTACTTAGGATTCCTTCTCTGAGTTGCTATTCATATAATTTCATAGGCTTATTATGATAATATAGTTTAATAATTGGGGACAGGTCTTATTTTTCTATTTATTACTTGCACTTAACCCTAGAAACACCTGGAACATAATATAAATATTTATTGAGTGAATAAATGATTGTTATTATAATTATGCAGTCAAATGATAGTGGGAATAGTGGTTGGAATGGATTAAAGAACTAGTTGGATAATTTCTACCAGGCTCATAATTAATGTTACTTTTAATAGCCAAAGTGTTTGAAATTCAAAGGGAATTTTCTAATACCTTTAGCTCAAAGGATAAACTCTAATGGTAGCTATATTAACTACCACCGAAAGACCAAAAAGGAAGTAATGGGGGCACAGGAGCCGATGGGTGCTCCATATATCATACTATGCAGGCGGCCTCATTTTCCAGATCAGGCAGGTGCTGTACAGATTAGAGAACATGGGGTTGAGCTCTGATTCTGAAGTCAGAAGACTAGTTTCAAGTCTCTTTTGCAGAAGTAGGTATATGACATGAGTTAAATCTGATTCTCTACTTCTTCCTCATGACAATGGAGTAATGTTGTAGGGAATAGATCAAATAATGATGGTAAAAGTACTTTTGCTATCCAAATTTGAGTACTGATTAAACAGTTTTTAGTGCAAGGGCTGCAATGCCTCAACCATGTGTATATTTGAGGTGTCTGTGATTCTGGTGATGTATTGTCATCTGTAAATTTTTCTATTGTGGCATTATTAATTCTGAAATTGAAGATTATTAAAAACTTACTATAGGTATATTATTAAAACCACTGAAAAATTACTTATGCATTCTGTCTACTTTAAATTTTCTATAACAAGCATATATTATTTTTTTAATCTGCAGAGAGCTAGAAATGTTATTTTGACACCTCTGAAATTATATTTGACAATGATTTGTGTTCAAGTCATGGCAAAGGAGAAGTTCATAAATTAAAAAACAGAAAAATCATTTTTAGTGTCTTAATAGGTGGATTGTCAAGTTTAGACTCAGAACACAATCTTTCAAAGGTTTCTATTGGACAGAATCAGCCTCATTTTCACAATTATAGTCCAAGCAGGAAGACATACACAGAACTAAATGCCTAGTACCTGATAAGATGACCTTTTGCTGAAAAATCATTTGGAATAGCACTTGTTCTGCAATAACTGTCATATTATGTGCAGGCAGAAATGGGATAAAAATGGAAGTTATTTTGGTTTCCTTCTATGCCACTTACAGATCACAACAGCAAGAACACAAATTACTAGCTAATCTAAATATAAAAGTTCATGAGACTTTGCTTAATTAAATATCCTGTTACTCAAAAGAGACTGAGCATCTGGACTAGGTGATGCTGCTATTAAGTTTGGGTTTTTTGGTACATTCAGTAATTGAGGGGAGGTCACTGGATGTATATTTTCTTTTTTGGCAAATTTCAGAGTGTCATAAAATAATATGAGTCAAAAGAGTTTAAGCACAATGTGGCTTTCAAATAAGGTAGATATGAATTCAAATTTGGACCCTAAATCTTTCTAGCTGTATGAACTATGGCAAATTACTCAGTTTCTCAGCCCAGCATCACATTTACTAAAAAAAAAAAAAAAAAAAATTGGAGTGGTTAAACATACCTAATAGCATTGTGGTAAAGATTAAGAAAGATTGTGTAAGTAAAGATTCATCACTTCTAAAAGTTTTTAGGTGTTCAGTATGCATTCTTCAATGCAGGACTCCTAAACAGATGGCCATCTGGACTATATTTGATTGTTGCCAATGTACTAATATGCAAAGCTGTCTTTTCACATTTAAATGCTTCCTTTACTATATGATTTCACTTTAGTCCTTTTGCTAAAGTGCTCTGACTCTCTGACCCACTCACTAGTGTTTAGTTCTGCATTTATTTGATATTACATTTCAAAAATGCTTTATTACTGTTATGGAATAGGAAGAAGCTGAAAAGAGTTGGTCCCTACCTTCATGGAGTTTGTAGTCTAGGAGAGAAGGCAAAGCAATAATTAAACACATAAAATGGGAGCAGAGATCAGGAAGATATAATCTAAGCTAAGGAGCTAGGAATAGTCTCTTACAGGGGAAAAAAGAAATTGAAGCAGAGATCTCAATAATAATGGAGTAAGTTTAACACAGTAGAAGCTTAACAGATATTTGTTGAAATCCATTGACATAAATTCAACCAAATCATCGCCTATGACTGAGACTGAAATTTTAGGAACATAGCCCTTAACATTATGAAAGCATTTACAGTATAGTAAAAATGGACCTTATTATTTCTATTTTTTTCAAAATAATACATTTATATAGCTATAAAAAAATAGCATGGGCTTACATAAATGAAAAGGAATAGGTTCCTCTTTTCTTTTCCTCTCCAGTCTTACTCCCCAGAGATAATTACTTATGAGAATTTCTAATTTTATTTCATCTAGTTGTCACCTCAATTATTAACAAAATATTTTTTTTTTTTTTTTTTTTTTTTTTTTTTTGAGACAGAGTCTCACTCTGTTGCCCGGGCTAGAGTGAGTGCCGTGGCTTCAGCCTAGCTCACAGCAACCTCAAACTCCTGGGCTCAAGCGATCCTCCTGCCTCAGCCTCCCGAGTAGCTGGGACTACAGGCATGCGCCACCATGCCCGGCTAATTTTTTGTATATATATATTTTAGTTGTCCATATAATTTCTTTCTATTTTTAGTAGAGACGGGGTCTCGCTCTTGCTCAGGCTGGTCTCGAACTCCTGACCTCGAGCGATCCACCCGCCTCGGCCTCCCAGAGTGCTAGGATTACAGGCGTGAGCCACCGCGCCCGGCCTATTAACAAAATATTAAAGGTTTATTTAAATGTTCTTGATCTGTCAAATTCAGACATTATCTGTTTACTTTCCACAACAAAAACTGAAGGACTAACATTAGCTGACTTAACACTATCTGCTGTCTTCTTACTTTTGCTAGTTTTTGATGATTCTGTTAGTATACACTCACTTTTTATATAAATTTATAAAATATACTAAATCTCCTCTTACTTGTTGCATCAATTTTAGACTGTATCCTCAACTCCATATTATGTAAGATGAAGATATCAACATACCTATAATTATTCTTCCTCACTCCCCTCTCCAAAATTGTGTCAGGAATACATGTTGGTTTTCTATTTTGAGGGGAGAGAATACTTATATATTTTTTGTAACTAAAATTCTGTCTTCTGTTATTTGTCTCTGTGTTAGTTCTCAGAATGGAAAACTGATAAATATAATCAAAATGTTGCTTATTGCAGAACCAATTAATATGTAGAACAATAGAGAAAGTGAAAAAATCTACATAATTCTATATCACTAAATCTTTGTCATTTGAACACCAATGTTCTAACTGCCAAGGTCACATGGAATCTTATTCTTACATCTTATCAATCCATAAAAATCATAGATTGACTTATTTGCTTATTTATTTACTTCTTTTTAGCAAATGCTTTGACCCTATCACTTAGCTTTCCTACCTCCTATCTCATGTCAAAGACATGAGTCTATCTTCTACGTGATGGCATTTCTACAGAGCTTTGACAGCCTGCTTTAGGGAAGGCCTGCTCCTCTGCCAGGATTTCAGTATCCTTTTCCACTGCAAACGTAGTTAGCAACATTCTTGCATTCCGTATCTTCCTTGGATTTTTTGTTTGTTTTTCCTGCTTTGTTGGAGTATATATTTTGCTATTTTTCTAAAGAGTGTGATAGAAGCAAAATCTCTTAATTTTTAAATTGAAAATGTTTTTATTTTGCTTTAACACTTTAAAATTTCAGTAATTAGAGATCTAGGCATCTTTCCTAGGATGTGATGCTCACAGCATCCTTGTTCCAGGCAGTAAAGAAAGGGATAAAAAAGGAGAGGAATAGCATCACCAGAAGCTATGACACTTTATCTTTCTTGTCACTGACTAGCTCTTATTCTCATGGCCACACCCAGCTTCAAGGCATGCTGCGGAATAGAGATTTTATTCTGACCTGTATCAGCCTGGCTTAATATTTTACTACTTTTGAAGTAAAGAAAAATGCCTGTTGGCTCACAATCAACAATCTCTGCCATAGCCTTAATTAATAAATTCTCAATAAAAACATCCATGTAACTTTTATTTTATTAATATTTATTTATTTATCTTGAAAGACAGAGTCTCTCTTTGTTGTCCAGGCTAGAGTGCAGTGTTGTAGTGACAGCTCACTGCATCCTCAAACTCCTGGACTCAAGTGATTTCCCACCTCAGCCTCCTGAGTAGCTAGGACTACATGTGGTTGCCATCATGCCTGGCTAACTTTAAAAAAAATTTTTTTTAGAGATGGGATCTCACTATGTTGTCCAGGCTTATCTTGAACTCCTGGCCTCAAATCATCCTCCCACCTTGGCCTCCAAAAATGCTGGGATAACAGGTGTGAGCCACCATGCCCAGTCCTGTGTAACTTTTAATTTTAAGCAGGGTAAATTCTAAATAAGTTCTTCAAAATAAATTAGTTGAGAAAAGTGCTCATAGATATATGAATGATTAACCGGTCATATAGAACTGTTGGCTATAAGCCAGATGAATATTAGATGATATTTATCAGAAAAAAATTATTTTCATTTTAGAATTATTTACTTTGAGTCATTCTTGGGCAATAATTAGGAAGCTGTATCAATATCCTGTTGTACACAAACTTAATGTTTGACAAAGACATTATATCTTCAGGAGAAAAAGAAATATTCACGTTCTCTTAACAAATGGGAAGCCATCATGCCATAGGGTATCTGAAGAGTAGCTTAAGGACTCTTGCTCCAATGATCTTGTCATTTATTAAATGGTACTACTATACACTTATTTACTCATTTCTTTTGGCTCGGTAATATGCTCTTATCTCTGCATCCTTTTGCAGCTGGTGTGCTAAGTTATGATTGGCAGATTCATAGGGTATTCCTTCCTCCCCCATGTATGGCAGTCACTCGGGAGAGGATTAGGGTGGGGCAGGACCCAGATGGGGGCCGGGGGCCCACCCTTGTTCTTCTTCCCAGGTGGGGCAATTGCACCAAGGCAACAACACTCACTTTCATCCCTAGGAGACCCGGAATCCCTCACTATCTATCTAACGCATTCATCATTAACTTTTTTTGAAAATTAAAATACAATATTTAATTTTTAATTAGATATACATAAAGATACTCTTTTTTGATTCCCATTGATGGCAAATGTGTTTACTGCAAAATAAGAGCATAGTACCACTTACTTATGCACTTATTTACTAATTTCTTTTGGCTCGGTAATATGGGAATACCCTATGAATCTGTCAATCATAACTTAGCACACCAGCTGCAAAAGGATGCAGAGGACTCTCTAGTCCACAGGCCAAGCAGCATAGGTACCATAGAGTCCAGAAATTGACCTAGAACAACACGCATGCGTAGTAATGCAATTCCCAATTGTCCACTCAGAATCGTTCCATGAAGACCTCTGAATCACGAGGAGGTCCCAATGCGGACACTATAAAACCAGACGCAGACCATAACCAATCCCTTTTTGGTCGCTTCCTTTTGCTCTCCCTTTGCTGCAATAATGGGTCTGGTCATCATCTGTGGCGTATGTGTCATGGTCTGTAAACCTATATCTTGCTCTTGCCCTACAATCCTATCTTTCTCTCCTTAATAAACCTCATTTTCATGCCTGCCTTACTTTGGTGTGTCTGGCTCATCAAGAACCCCCATTTCTGACTGAAACCTGACATATGTATAACTTACAACTAATACAAAATATTTATGAACATTTAGTATGCACTATGGGAATTGTAGTGATATCATTGAAAACTAGAAGATACCTATCTTCTAGAAAAGTATCAGTGTATATTTTAACAGTTAATAGTTGATTTAAAAAGTATCTAATACCTGGCATGGGGGGAGGGGGGTGCTGCTACAATTAAAGTCTATTGTTGGCTGTGGGACCTGGTTGTGGGAAGAAACAGAAAGAACCTTGAGGAAATGGTTGGTAAAACTTGAAGGAAAGTGAGAGAAATATTATTGGAGACTGGGAAAAAAACCTCTGGTTTGGCTGGTGGTGGAAATCTTGACAACACTGTCATCCGAGGTAAGGTACAAGATGGAAAATGTACCCTCTAAGTCAAGGATCTAGCTATGGTGATCTCCAGGCAGAATTCAAAAAGCTCTTAACTGCTTCTTTTGACCGCCTATGTTAAAATAGATATAGAAAGAAATGAACTAAAGAAGAAACTATTAGTTTTCAAGTAGAATTTAGGACAATTTGGAGAGCCTACGGCAGACTTTCCAGTCAACAAGTTTCTCTAAGTAAAACATTGCCTCGGGGTAAAGATAAAGTAAAGAACTGTAAAACACCTTGGTAAGCCCTCAGAAAAATATAAAGTAGTATTTTATTTACTCTTCAAGCAAAAGGCCTTTACTGGTGTCTTAAAAGTTTGCCTTTTGGATTCTGTCTGTTAAACAGTAGAGCTCCTTATAACTCTCAGAAAGAAACATGGGTGTGGCCTTTGTCTCATGGAGTGGGTTATAATTTGATACCCAAGAAGTTTTCAAAATTTTTAAAGAAATTATGAGTGTGACACAAAAAGGGCAAGAACGGTTCAAAATGAAAGTGTCCTTTGGACACCGAATCTGCTGTAAGCAAAAAATAGGCTGAGAAAATTACTTAGCTGCAAGTGCAGGCGCTTTCTCACAGGAATGGGAGAATGACTCAGAGGATGAAAGTTAAGCTAAAGAAGGCAAAGCTAAGAGACATGAAGACTCATTCCCAGGGAATAGAACCATAACCTAATAAAAGAAATGACAACATGTGCTAGCTAAATTTCAAAATTGTTATGGAATAAATATTTCTATATGGCTTCCTTTTCTATTTTTTGAAGGGGAATGTCTACAGTTGATTATCTTATGGTTGTCTCACATTTTATGTGTCATGCATATGGGAACACATGTAGCTTGTCTCTTTAGCTGACTAGTTTTTACAATGAAAAAACTGATCCCCGAAGGGCAGAGTCTGTTTGCTACTTGGACTGGATTTAGATAATATCCTGAACCTCAAGCCTGAGTCTGGTTCCATAATTAGTTGAGAATTTGGAGGTATTTGGGAGAGAAAGGTATACTTTTCAGGGAAAGATGTAAATAATGTATGACCCGAGGATGGATTGAGGTGGATTAAAATGGCTGGAAATTATTTGACACTCCTCCCATCAGGAGATGGGGTACACGACTGTTCCCCTTGCCCTGGGTGGGATCTATGACTGCTTTCACCACGAGAATATAGCAGAAGCAATGCTGTGCTACTTTCTAGTCTCAGGTTTTAGGATTCTGTCAGCTTCTACTTCCTGTCTCTTCAAATACTCCTCTGAAAGTCCTGACTCACCTTGTAAAATATCAAAGTCGAGGAGTCCATGCTCTGAGGAAGTTAGAGAAAGAGGGAGAAAGAGATAGGGGGTGCGAAAGGAGGAAGAGAGAGAGGGAGGGAGGGAGAAGGGGGGTGGAGAGAGAGAGAGAGAGAGAGAGATGCCTGCTGTTTTAGCCAGTTTGGTTGGCCATAACAAAATACCATAGACTGGGTGGTTTAAACGGCAGAAATTTATTTCTTATACTTATGAATACTGAGAAGTCCAAGATCAAGGTTCCAGCCACTTTGGTCTCTGGTAAGAGCTCTCTTCCTGGCTTGCAGAAATCAGTCTTCTTCCATGTCCTCACATGCTGGGGTTGGGGGTGGGGGAAAACAGAGAGAGAGAGAGCAAGCTCTCTGGTCTCTTCTTATAGGGCACTAATATCACCAGAATGACCCTTCCCTCATCATGACATCTTCTAAACCTAATTAACTTCCAGAGGTCCCTCCTCATAATACCCTCACATTGAGGATTAGGGCTTCAATATATGAATTTGGGTGAACACAAACATTCAGTCCGTAACACCTGCCCCTAGATATCATGGTGCAGAGACAAGCTGTCCCTGCTGTGCCATGTCCTTAACTCCTGATCCAGGAAATTATGAAACTAAACAACAAACCCAAGTTGTTGTTTTAAGCCACTAAGTACTGAGTTTTGGAGTAATTTATCACATAGTAGCATCCTTTTCCATTTAAATCAAATGAGTGTTCCAAATTAATTTAATTCAATTTCAATTCCAAGTTCTTCTGGGCATGTATGAAAAGTGAAGCTCTATCTGTTAACATGTTGGCTCCATTATCAGAAGCAGAATTTCACAAATAGTTTTATGTCAGTGTCAATAGATGCTTCAAGTAGATAATCATTAAGGTAATTCAATTAGTGGATGGAAATTTTAAAGAAGATTGTTGGAAATTTAATTTTAAAAAAGAAGTGACAATTAAAACCATATTGAGGCTGGGCACCATGGCTCATGCCTATAATCCTAGCACTTTGGGAAGCTAAGGCAGGAGGATCGCTTGAGGCCTGGAGTTTGAGACCATCCTGAGCAGGAGCAAGACCCTGTTAAAAAAGAAAGAAAGAAAGAAAGAAAGATAGATAGATAGATAGATATATTAGCCTGGCGTGGTGGCACTGCTCCAGAAGCTAAGGGAGGAGCATCACTGGAGCCCAGGAGTTTGAGGTTGCAGTAGAGCTATGATCACACCACTGCACTTTACCCTGGGCAACAGAACAAAATCCCATCTCAAAAAAAAAAAAAAAAAAAAAAAAATTTAATTTAAAAATTAAAAAAAATAAGACCATACGGAGAAGATTTCTGTTCAGGACATAGACAATATCTCTTATCAGATTAACCTGCAAACAGATGAAGGTTATAAACTCTGGACAAAATATTAAAAAGCAACTCCATGTAGCTATGTAGAGCAAACAAATGCATGTAGCTTTTGGAAGTTGTTCAACATATAGATGAAGGAACTGCATTTGGGTGAGTTTCCCCATGATTATGGCTTTTTAGCATGAGGGCAAGCTCCAGTCCATGACAAGGGATATGCTAAACTTGTAAAGAAAAGAAAATCAGCAGAGGGTCTAGAGGAATAGAGCAAAAAGGTACTAATTGCCCCTGCCATGTTCTGGTTTAGGATTGGAGGAAGAAAATAAAAGAGATGTTACCAAAGTAGGTAGTTGGTCCAGGGAAACTCACATAGGAAGATGGAATAGCGATTTGGGTCAGAGCTAGGGATGAAAATCACGTATACAACAGGCCTCCTCGACGTCGGATGTGCTCAGTTACCTGAAGTTAGTGTTAGGCATCTGGATGGAGTATGAGCCTAGTGTTGCATAAACTCAACTCCAGGATTGAGAACTGGACTTAGAATGGAAGAGTCAGTACGTGTGACAGATTTTTATTTTTTAAATTTGATAGTATAGGATAACATCAGATAAGCAACATTACTGGATCTAAAAATGGGCAGTTTGGCCTTGGGAGTGGGAGGGGTATTTATGTTTTGCTTTTTCTGAAAATTTAAAATTCAAAATTAAACTATCTTATGATAACTGGAAAAGAACAAATGAAATACGTCTAGTTTTAGTACAATTCCTTATACAGCATATTTAGAAGGGTGTTTACAAGCATTATATAATAACTATATAAGGGATATTTTTCCCTGCAGATATGAGTGTACCCTTTAAATTAAAACTTTATTACATCAAGGTGGTGGTATTAAAGAATACCTTAATACACATTTTAATGACCAATATGAAAAAAATTAAATAATATACTCAATAGGTCATAATGTTTGCATAACATCATTTTAGAACATTATAAAAATAAAGCAATTCCCAGTTTTGACTAAGGACGTTGGCTGACATTTTACTTCCATCATGTTACATTCTGTCTTTATATTTTTAAACAATGGCAAAAATTCAAAATATGAAGAGCCAAGCTGCTCTTGTTGGCTCTGGATATGCCTTGCTTTTTTGGATTTCAGTCAAATATTTGACACCAGTACAGCTTACTTTTGGATTACCAATTTCAGAAAGGGGCATAATTTCATTTACGTAGTTCAAATGTACAACTCGAAGTTCTCCAAGACCTATGTTGTCATTTTCAAAATAAAGATTCATAAAGCACATATTTCTCATTGGAAAGGATTATGGTGTGGAGGACAGAGTGAAAATTTTGAGTCAGATAGTCTAAATTTGAATTTTGGCTTCATAAAATTGGGCACTTGACCTGTCCCAGTCTTATTTTCTTGAGTGAAAAATGAGGATTTTTACCCTATGCTAGCCATAGTATATGGTTAATCATAACCATAACCTTAATCATAGTCATAACCATAACCATAATAATGAAGAGGAGGAGGAAAAGAATAAGTAGCCACTGTAGACAGAACAGTAGTGGTACTAGTGCTAGTAGAACTAGAAGTAATGTTGCTAGTATTTACAGTGGCATTTACTGAGTCCCTCTGGATGCACCAGAACTATTTGAAGTATTAGAATGTCCAAATTAATTTGATCCTTGCAGCAACCCTATAAGACTAGATCTTTAGGTAACTGAAGTGGGATGGGGAAAAAGGAGGCACGGTATTCATACATAATTATGGAACCGTAAAGACAGAGAAGGATCAGATCAAGAAAGAGTACTGAGAACACGGGACTTTATTGAATGGGTGAGTAATCAGGAGGGCAACATGATCACAAAGACAACTTGAAGGCAGGGTTTAGTCAAGTTTGCCATATAAGAGAATGTGCAGGCCTGAACTAAGACACTGTGGGTTTTCCTTTACACTCAGTGCTTCCATCTTTAGAAATTTATCTTCCTCCTTAGCTGAAATAAATAGGCTGTTTTGTTTTCTATTGGTTTTGGAATGATGTTTTAGATAAAAAATTAATCCATAATATATTGGATTAATTTTGATTATGACGTATATATTGATATAAGTCAATATATGACTTAGTGTGGCTATAATTATTTTTATATTCCTGTTATTGAATTTCTCAAAAAATTTTGTTTACAGTTATAAATTTAAAGTCTGTTTAATTTTTCTCTTTAAAAATTTTTTTTTTCCTGGATCCATGCCCAAGAAGCATTGAGCAAGTATCTCTGTATCCCCAGATATTAGCACAGTGCCTACCTCTAGAAGATGAGAGACAGAGAAAGTGGGGAGGATGAAGGGGAAAGAGAAAGCAAAAATCAGAAAGGAAGGGAGAGAGATTGGTTGAAATAAATTACATTAATGAACTGATAAAGGTTTTGCTACAGTATCTGGTGGTTCATTGTTTAGATCCTTTCTGAGGGAGGTAGAAAAGATCACCTCTCGTTCCTTTAGCGGGTAAGCTAATCTTGTTTCTTGGACAATTATTTGGCCTTGGATGGCACTGAAAAATCAGTGAGAGTGCCCTGGAGAAGGCACTTCAGTCTCTTGACTGAAGCATGAAAGGCAGTTGAAGAGCAAATCATCAAATAACTAAAATACCAAATGGGGTAGGATAATCAGTAACAATTAAATTTAGGAATACTACTAAGTGTGGTCATCAATCTGCCTGTAACATGTTTATTCATAAAAAATGGCTGTAAGACAATAGAAAAAATGCTAGCATTTCTTATCTTAGGGGACTGAGATTGAAAGTTTCTTTTATTCTCTTCCTTTTTCCCCTTGCAATGTAGTTTATATTACTTTCATAAAGAAAAACATATGAAAAAAAATTTTTTTAAGTATTCTGAGACTGCAAAGATAGGTCAAACTCTTGTTAAGAAGCTCTATTTTAAGTCATTTTTCAGTTTTATAAAATTAAACTCCAAATTCAAGACATTCAAGTTGGGTAAAAGTTCAGGATCTCACTTAGAGAATTCTCCCTCACAATTGATAGTTATTAACTACTGTGCACAAGCAGTCACAATGTAAACAGCCCTACTTGCAACCTACACTGGGACTGAGCAATAAAACCAAAAGGGTAGAGGTGCAATGAAATGATAATCCGGTAGGACAGCCAAGCTTGTCAAAGCACCATGACCCAGAAGTTCATCTAGCTCAGGTGTGGTTCCAGGCAAGATTCCAGGGCAGCCCAATCTAATGGGTACGGATGTTCAATAGAACAGAATCTGGCAGAACTGAGACCATTCTAAACTGATTTCCTTTTCTAATAGGACTCTAACTCAGAGAATTGGATCCAGCCCCAGGGGTAAGGCTCTGGCAAGAGCTGTGTAGAGAAACTTGAATCCTTCCCAATGGGATGCGATACAGGACAAAATGAGATTCTGTGGGAAATGTGACTATTATGAGGATGAACTTTATGGGCTGTGATGTGTGTGTGGGGAGGTGATGTGTGTGTTCGTTGAAGAGGAGGGGAGGTGGAGGGGGAAAATGTGGGGAGTAAAGAGAAAGGTCAAGACTGTAGATGTGCCGATCCAGGTAAAGAGAAAAAATATTGTGACTCCACAAGGGTGTTCAGAGTCCATCACTGGCATACAAGATGCTAGGTCTGCAGCCAACAGAACTTTATTTAAGCAGCACCAAGAGGTAGAGCTGGGAATCTGGATAAGCCTCTTGGTCTAGCGCTAACTGATGCTAGGTTATAAACTTCAGATGCGGCTTATCAAAGCCAACACAAAGAATTAGGAAACATGAAGACGAGAAAACAAGGCCTATGTTTATTCCCACAACAAAAGCCATTCTTCAGAATGGCTAGGGAAGAGTCTTCTTGCCTAATCTAATCACAGAGCAATGCCACCGAGAATGCCTCACTGGAGAATTAGGAAAAGAATAAAATCAGGAATTTGAGACGACGTAAGTGGGAAAGTGGAAATAAAGCTATCCTTTCTCTAATAAGGACTTTGTTCTATTTGACCTCCCAACATAGTTGGCCAGCTGGAGACAGGAATCTGAGGTGCTCTGAGGTGATATCACCATGTGGCTCTGTGTCGGAGGCAGAGTGCAAAAAGTGGTGAGGAGAGACAACCTGGGGTAGATCCAGAAGGAAGGAATCGGGACAAGCTGTAGAGAATCAGCAGCCTTTACGGCAAACGAGAGGTGGGAGTCTGTGCAGGAAAGTGGTTCCTGAGTCTACCTGCAGGCAGCCATAACTTGGAGTCCTGCGTTCAGAGATGGGGCTCTATTCTTGGGCTCTAAATTGGTCAATATAATTAACATTAACTATTATTAAACCAAAGAACTCCCAGATGTCAACAGCCTAACAGGAAAGAATTTTATGTTTTACTCAATGGGTTTAAAGTAGATCTAACAGCTCTTCAGAGTAGCTTTTCTCCAAATAGTGACTCATGGAACTGGGGTATCAGGAAATTTCTTCTGGACCCACAGTCCAAGTTAGATGATCTTATGTTGTGTCACCTTAGCCAGGGATTTCTGTTCATTATTACACCTACTCTGTGCTGTTGTACTGCTGTGAAATTTCTCCCACCAGACGGTGAACTCCTAAAAGAAGCAACTATAGCTTCAGTTTGTGTTCACAGTAATCCAAAATGTTTGAGGCAGGAAGAAGAAAGGAATAAAGGAGGAAGAAAAAAAAGGAAAGGAGGGAAGACTGCTATAAAGGAAGACTATGTAGAAACTAATTTAAGGAATTCAAGTATATAACAATGTCACTTATTAGAAATAAGATATTATAATAAGATCCGAATTGTAGCAAGTGATCAAAAAATACCATTTATTGAGTGCCTACCACATGTTAGACACTGTACTAGGCATACAAACATATTTGGAGATCCATAGTGTTATCTCTATTTAAAAAAAAAGAAGTCACTTATCAAGGTCACTCAGGTAGCTGGCATCTGGGATTCAAATTCAGGTCTATTTGACCAAAGCTTCTGTGGATCCTAGTGTCGACTCATTTGAACTGATGGTCTGGATGTCTCATAAAGCACTGTTGCCTAGAAAGAGGTTAGTCCTCAGAGTATGGGTGAGGTTGAACAGGCAGATGGGGGCTTGATGGCATCATGCAGACTTAGAGATCTTTCCAGATCTTTGTAAGAAAAGCCTCTGGGGTCAACTTGATCTTTGAGGGAAGTGAAATTTTGCCTGTTTGTCTTGCCGAAAATCAACCCTGGCATATTTGGTGTTAGAACTCTTGGGTTATAAGAAAGCCAGCTGGAGCTAATTTAAGTAAAACAGGACAGCGAATTATAATGGAACAAGAAAGTGTCATGGAGTCTAATGAGAAGAATGCATCTGGGCCATAGGAAGGGCTGGAATTGGATTCTGGAAATAGAAACCATCAAGAACTCAGGCAGAAATCTTTCTCACCTCACTTTTCTCTGTACATATTTCTTCTCTTTTTTCTTTTTCTTTCTTTCTTTCTTTCTTTTTTTTTTTTTTTTGGAGACAGAGTCTTCCTCTGTCACCCAGGCTAGAGTGCCATGGCGTCAGTCTAGCTCACAGCAACCTCAAACTCCTGGGCTCAAGCAATCCTTCTGCCTCAGTCTCCCGAATAGTTGGGACTACAGGTATGTGCCACCATGCCCGGCTAATTTTTTCTATATATTTTTGGCTGTCTAGATCATTTCTTTCTATTTTTAGTAGAGACGGGGTCTCGCTCTTGCTCAGGCTGGTCTCAAACTCCTGACCTCGAGTGATCCTCTCTCCTCGGCCTCCCAGAGTGCTAGGATTATAGGCATGAGGCACTAAACCCAGACTGTTTCTTCTCTTTCTCTCCAGTTAAGCTTCTTCTCCTCCCTGGCATATAAAGCCACACTCATTGCTCTTAATTTTATTTCTCATTAATTCCAAAAAGCCAGAGAAAAGACTCCAATTAGCTTGGCTTGTATCAAGTGCCTACCCCTAGATGAATTAACAGGAAGGAGAGAAATGTACTTCATGTAATGAAATATATCATATTCTTAAAGAATACAGACTTCTAGCCAGGCACAGTGGCTCATGCCTGTAATCCCAGCACTTGGGAAGGCTGAGATGGGAGGATCTCATGAGGCCAGGAGTTTGATACCAGCCTGGGCAACATAATGACACCCCCATCTGTACAAAAAAATAAAATAAAAAATTATCTGGGCATGGGGGTTGCACCTGCAGTTCCATTTACTCAGGAAGTTGAGGCAGGAGAATCACTTGAGCCCAGGAATTAAAGGCTGTAGTAAGCTCTGATTGTGCCACTGCACTCCAGCCTGGGTGACAGACTTCTAGGAGACCCAGTGTAGATCAACTAAGAATTAGGTATCACTGAGGGAGTAAGGGAATGAGGGAAAGGCAATTAAGGATCGTTGTGTAGTAGACAGACATTCTGGAGGTCTTCAGTACATTGACAGTACCTACAGCCTGTAGCCGAAAAGAGCATGGGATTGGGAGCCAAGCAAATCTGGATTTGGAAATTGTCTCATCAACCCGTGTAACCTTGCACAGATCATTTAAGCTTGATTTAAAATAAAATCAGATTTATTTTTTATTGGTGATATATATTACTCTTCATAATTACTGTTGTGCTTAACAATAGAGTATGTAAAATAATCAGCACATAATAGGTGCCAAACACTGATATTTGCCATTATTTAGTCCTTCTCTTGTATTTTTATTTCTTTTATGTGCTTTATCAATGTGTAATGCAGGCTCCATCCCTCTATCCCCCCAAACCATGTAGCCATTATAATAACTTCAAAAGTCAGTGAAATGGGAGCCATTGTACTATGACTATTATCCAAAAATGTTTCTACATCAAATCCAATCTTTGTACATTGTATCCAGTTTGATTAAACAACTCTGACTTATTTTTCTAGTCTTGGATATATTTATAGGGAAAGCTTTCCAGTGTGTCACTGAAAAAAATGAAAGCATTAAACTGTCTAGAGACAGAATTTTCAAGTTTGTGTATTCCCTCTGACCACAGTTTATTGTTTTTTAAGTGATTGGTGGTTGATATTTGGTCTTTGGTTCTTTTGATAGCTTCTTCGAGAATCTTGAGTTTATGAACATTTTAGAATACACCTTGGAATTAAAATGAAATAAAATATCCAAACATTACATGTGTGGCTTCTTAACAAATAACCTTGGCTTCAGGACTGTCTAGGATCTGTTCTTAAGTATTTTATTTGCTTAAATATCTTGCAGTATTATTGCTTATATGGTACATTGAAGGTCTGTGTAATCAGACCACTTCTTCACTGGTTTCTGCAATGTGTTCCTTTCTTGGCCCACTCTGATACCCTCGTTTTGGTTTTTGTTAATCTGATTATGACTGTAAATTGAATACATTTATGCCTTCTTGTTCCTACCTTAAAGCCAGTCTCACTTCAAAATCACATTAAAAATAAACACAAATCTACTTGCAAAAATCCTTGGAAAGGAATGTAAATCTTTACTGAGGTTCTCTTGAGGACACCAAAAAAGGGATTAAATGGAACATCAAACACCACTTTCTATAAATCCCAGCTGTTCATCATCAACACCCCTCAAAGGTCAGATTTATGACACATTTCTTCCCTTTTTTTACTTTCTCTGAAATATTTTCTGGAAATTGATTTTTTCTGTCTGTATCCTCATCTTCTACTTGTTCGCAAAACAGAAATTATCTTCATTAGATATTTCTCTTCATGGGAAAAGAGTGAGCAGGCAATTGGAATAATTATTGTTTAATATTTTGTCATATCACATAATAATATCAACATAATTCAAGACAAAGTGATAAAGATAGGTTAATTGATCAATCAGTCAATAAGTAAATAGATCAGAAGATAGATAGATATTCCTTATGTTAAACTGGAGAAATTGATATTTTTATCTTTATTTTATAAAGAAGGAGACCAGAGTTCAGGGAAACACGTCAAATGTCATGTAATTAGGAAGTGGCAATGTTTGAGGTGCTGGGTATCCTGATTGCCCAGATTTGATCATTACACATTGTATGCTTGTATCAAAATAGCACATGTACTCCATAAATATGTACAACTATTATGTAGACATAAAAATCAAAAATTACAGCAATCTTTTTGTTGAAAAATTGAGAGATTCTAAAATTTACATGGAAATTCAAGTGGCTCATAGTAAAGTAATTTTAAAAAGAAAACAAGCTGAAAGATTTATACAAGATGATTTCAACACTTATTATAAAGCTGTATTAGTTAAGCTCATGTGTTATTGAGATAAAGATTAATGGAAAGAGTAGAGAGCATCTGAAATAGACTCACATATATATGGTTAATTTTGGACAAAGGTGCAAATACAATTGAATGGGGACAGAGAATCTTTTCAACAAACGGTGCTAGAAAACTGGGCATCTGCATGGGAAAAAAATGAACATCAATCTTGGCCTCATACTATACAGAAAATTGAAATAGATTATAGTAATGAATATAAAATATAAAATTTATAAATGAAAATGTAAGTGAAATCTTTGAAACCCGAGGTTGGGTAAATATTTCTTATTAGCACATAAAGATTATAACCCCTCAAAATGGATAAATTGAACTTTAACAAAATTTAAAACTTTAGCTCTACAAAAGACACCAATAAGAAAATGAAAAGACAAGGCACAAAATGGGAGAAAATATTTATAAAACATATATCTGTCAAATGACTTTTATCCACAATATATAAAGAACTCTTTTAATAAAATAAAAAGAGAAACAACCCAATACAAAAATGGGCAAAAGATATGAAGAGACACTTTATAAAAGAAGATAAATAAATGGCCAATGAACACAAAAAAAGTGTTCAACTTCAGGGAAATGCAAATTAGGACCAAAATGAGATATGTTACACATCCATTGGAATGACCATATTTTAAAATGACAATACCAAATACTAACTAGAAGATTGAGCAACTGGGGCTCTTATTCACTGCTGGTGGAATGTAAAATGGTACAAACACTTTAGAAAACTATTTTACAGTTTCTTATAAAGTTAAACATACAACCACAATATGAACAAGCTATTCCAAATCTAGGCATTTAAAGAAGAGAATAAAAAGAGATGTACACATAGAGATTTGCACACAAGTGTTCATAACAGGTTTATTTATAATAACCCCAAACTGGAAACTAGGAGCAATCTAAATATCAATAAACAGGTGATTGAATTTAAAAATGCAGTATATTCATATGATGGAATACTATTCAACAATTAAAAAGGACAAATTGCTTATACATGTAAGAATTTGTATTACTCTTGAAGTCATTAGGCCAAATAAAAGAAGACATACACAAAATAATATGATTGTACTCATTAAAAATGCAGAAAATATAAACTATTCTATCTTGAGAGAAAGCAAATGCGTTATAGACTAGGGTTAGACATGGTAACAATTACCTGGGAATGACACAGCTGGTGTTCTCACCACAAAAATGATAACTATCATTTTATCAAAAATGATAAAATTCATTTGTTAATTAACTAGACTTAACTATTCCACAATGTGTATGTGTATATGTGTGTGTGTGTGTGTGTGTGTGTGTATATATATATATATATTTCAAATCATCATGTTATACACACAATGAATACATATATATATATATTTTTTTTTAAGTAGAGACAGGGTCTCGCTCTTGCTCAGGCTGGTCTTGAACTCCTGAGCTCAAATGATCCACCTGCCTCGGCCTCCCAGAGTGCTAGGACTACAGGCATGAGCCACCGCGCCTGGCCAAATACATATAATTTTAACTGTAAATTTTAAAAGTAAAATTTTTTAAAAAGAAGGAAAAGGTTCTGTATCTTTCTTGTGTTGGTGATTGCATGAGTAGATAAATTTATTAACTCTTCTTAGAATGTGCACTTAAAATGGGTGTATTTTACTTCATGTAATGTGTACCTCAATATGTTGGTTAATCAAATCTTACATAGGAGTAAAGTCAAAGGTCTGAAAGCCAGAGAAAATTAGGTAAGCTTTCTAAGGCTTGGTGTTTTTCACTCATAATGTGGATTAATTTCAACTATAACATTGAAATAAATGATATAAGTAAAATGTTTACACCTAGTAGGTGCTCAGTAGTTGTTTACTTTTTCCCTTAAATTCTTTTAAATAATTACCTTTAATAGGCCTTAAACTAAAAGAATCTTCTTGTCTTTAACAGGCCTTGAAGTAAAAGAATCTTCTCAAATACTATTCAGGAAAGGACACTAAGGACTTGAAACTACTTTAATATTTGTAATAGCTAGGCATTAAACAGTGCTTTTAATTATATTTAATTGAATTTATAGAGGATAGAATTTTCAAAGAATAAATAGCATCTATTTAACATGTGCAATTAGATGAAATTTTGACAGATGTATTCACCCATAAACCACCACAGGAAACAAATATAGAACATTTGCATTTCACCCCTCCACCTCCTGAAAGTTTCCATGGCCCTGTGCAGTTCATCCTCCTTCCACCTCTGGCCCCAGGGAACAGCTGTTCTGTCTTTTTAATCACTGTGGATTAGCTTGTATTTTTTTGAATTTTCATGTATATAAAATTACACTATATATATTCATTTTTGTGTCTACTTTCTTTTGCCCATATAATGATTTTGAGATTCATTCATGTTGTTGGAAGTATCGATAGTTTGTTTCTTTTTTACTGATGAGTAGGTTTCCTTCTATTGATGTATCATGTTTTGTTAATGCATTCACTCATTGATGGACACTGGGTTTGTTTCTAATTTGAGGCTATTGTGAATAAAGCTACCACAAACAACCATGTGTAATTCTTTAGTGTGGACATATGTTTTCATTTCTCCCTATTAAATATCTAACATTGTACTGTGCGATGAGAATCTCTTTCAATTGCATTTATTATAGAGGGGAAAAAACAGAGTAGGATGCTCAAATAATGAACAGTTAAAGGACTAAGCCTGGTTATATATCTCATACACAAGCAAAATAGTGTCATGTAGAGGGCATCTTTCAATCCATCTGTTTGGGTGCCACCATCCTTTCACCCTCAGACTACTTTGTTTTTATATATTCTCATTTATATTTATTCTCTCATTGTTGGGCTGACTTTTGTCTTTCCTCATAGTTATCAATATACCTGCCACTTAAGAGTTCTCTACTTTCCCATCTATTGGGTCTAATCTATTATTCTGGAAACCCATATAGCTAAGTGAGTTCAATTTGTTATAAATGATGCTAAAAGTCTGAATGAGGCCTTCCTGTGACCTAAGAGCATGAGTTCTTGGGATATTTAGTTTGATTTCTTGAACTTTGTTTTCCTTTTACATTCTGAGCAACTGTGATTGCCTGAGAAATACCCTGCAATGAAGTATAGATAAGCTACTATAGGTTGATTCTACTTTCCTTAGTAAATATCATTGTTACATTAGAAAAATATGAGTTTACTTTCACTTTGTGGAAAACCTTTTCAAAATTATTTGAATCAGTCTCTTAAGCATTTTTAAAGATCCTCATTCAAAAGCTCTAATGATTTTCTTATCTTTTTTTAGCATTTTTCAAAATCTTTCTATTGCATTTTGTTTAGCAAATCCAAACTGTTCTTTTACTTCTTGAATGTGTGTTTGTGTTTGCTGATGGGGTGAGGGATATATGTTTTGGAATATTATTCCTAAACATTTTGTTTTGGCAATGTTATGTAAGGTAATGTCATTGAATTCTGGACATTAGGGGAATCATTTGTTTGTTTCTTTTAAATTCCATAAATGCAACATGACATTATATACCTTTACATAAAGCTGGGAGGATAATACTTTACGTCATTTTACCAATTTTTTTCTCAACCCCTTCAGGGCAATAACTGTAATATATGTTTTTTTGTCTACCCAAAATCCATCTTCTATGTTGGGGGAGCTATCCCTCCCCCAACTCTTTCCAGTTCTAAAGAGACCACTAATCACAGTGCACTGTCTGCTCCCTGGCCACAAAGATACAGATTCAGGCCTGGTCAAGCCTCGTAACTCATTTACACATCATAGTGATTGGTCCAAGTAATGAGCAGAGAAACAGTAGAGTACTTTATTATATCTGATATATGAATATTAAGAGAGACTGACAAAGAAAGAGGATGATGCTTTTTTATCTGTGTTGCTAAGGTTTAAAGATGTTGGCTTAGGTCTGCCTGTGGCAGAAAGGAATTAGGTCAACCCTCATAGAGGAGCAGAGATAATGAGTTTCAGGGGATGCAGAGAGAATGAGAGAGCCCTGATACCATTTGAGCCTCTAAATATAAATGTCAGATATTTGAAAGACACACTCTTACACTCCTCATATATGTAAGACAAGGGAGTTCTGTTCCTCACTGCAGCATTTGATAAGTGACATTGTTGGGCTCGCACTAGCTCTGGGAACTTTGGCTGAATTTTCTTCTTTCTGAAATGCTTCCCCTTGTCCTTTGAATACCATCTGATATACCATGGTTTCCTTAAAGATGCCCTTGATTTCTTTAGTTGAAGGAAATTTTCACTTCTTGTAAAATGGTAAAAAATTTATAGATCTTACAAAGTAATTTTATATACATGAATACGTGACTTCTTTTATCACTTTCTACTTTTTATCTAGCACCTCATTTACCTGCATTTTATCATCTGTTCAAAACCACAATCATCTTGAAATCAGGAATTGTTTGGCTACATCTGCAAATCTCTCTATACCACAATTTCATACTTTTAGTAAGCACTTATTAATAATAAACAAAGTAAAAAATGAATCCATGAAAATTTAAAAGTAGGAGATATTATCTACCTTGAAAAACTTTTCCTATCCTCCTAAAAATCAAGTGAAGTGATTTTCTTTTGTGCTTCCAGACTGCCTTGTATTTATTTAAATCACAGCTCTTCTCACGCGGTTCAGAAGTTTTCTGTTGGCCCATCTCCCTTGTGTCTTTATAATTTAATATTATGTCTTTACAATTTAACATAATTAACTATCTTCAAGTATATTGTTTATTATTTTACACCCATAGCCTAACACAGTACCTAGGAACATAATAAACACTTAGTGAATATTTCTTGAATTAATGAATAAATACAATGCAATGTAATCTTATGCAAGGACTACAAAATATTCTTTACCATCTAATAATTATATAAATTAATTCAATACTCATCTTTTTAATAAACTTTTAGATCATGATCACAAATGGATCTTTACATGGAAAGTTACTTAAATGAGAAATTAGGAAATTAGAAAAAAATAGATTATGTCTTAGATGTCACCTTGAGAGCACTGGGGCCCAGAGGTTTGGTGAATTATTCCATGTCATACAGCGCATTAAGGAAAAATCTTATTTCCTTTTCCATTATTCCTTCTGTTATACCACATAACTTCTCTTTTAGTATTGAATAATCCAATTTGACAGAAGTGCAGAGCAGTGATTTTTCAGATCTTTGTCCTCAGGAGACAGGGAGTTGCTGAGGACTCGGGTTTCAGTTACCCGAGCGTCAAAGGAAAAGAGTTAAACCAAACCACATGCCACTGACAAACTCTTGCAAAGAACACCAACATGACTGTTACAGATCACTTTTAAAAACAGGAATCACTAAGAAAGAATCTCAAAGTAATCATATCATATTTTGGGGGGGTAGTTAATTCTGATTACATTTTCCTTGATTTTATTGTTTCCATCATAAGCAAGTAACATTTTTGCCCCACCCACCCCACCCCACCAAATTTCTGTAGTCATTATAAGAACTTTGATCACTGAATTCTTGTGATCATTTTCTATAGCTGTCCATAAAACATTTCCAAATTTTGCTGGTATGAATTATGGTCTTTTCCTGTTAAAGAACAAGGAGTTTGTTTTTATTAAATGCTTGTCTCTTCCAAAAAAAGGTTTGTTTAATTTTTTCTTCTTATTTCCACTCTTTAGTTTTTCCCAACTGCAAATTCCTAAGTATGTCTCAACTTCCATGTCATTGTTTTTTCTAAGTTTTAAAAGTCCTAGCTCTATGTAGCCAGTTCATTTAATCTTTACTGTTTGGGGATTTTGTTTATATGTTTATTTTCCAATGAGATTTACAGTAAAAGTTTCTATACCATTGATGCTTTGTTGCAATTGCTCATTAAGGCTAAAGAAAAAAATTTTTTTTTTTTGAGACAGAGTCTCACTCTGTTGCCCAGGCTAGAATGCTATGGCATCAGCCTAGCTCACAGCAACTTCAAACTCCTGGGCTCTAGCAATCCTCCTGCCTCAGCCTCCCGAGTAGTTGGGACTACAGGCATGCGCCACCATGCCAGGCTAATTTTTCTATATATATTTTTAGTTGTCCAGATAATTTCTTTCTATTTTTAGTAGAGATGGGGTCTCGCTCTTGCTCAGGCTGGTCTCGAACTCCGAACTCCTGACCTCTAGCAATCCTCCCACCTTGGCCTCTCAGAGTGCTAGGATTACAGGTGTGAGGCACCATACCCGGCCTAAAGAAAAATTTTAATATAGAGTTTTACAAATTGTCCTCCAGAGATTTTACTTTATTCATTCAATAAACATGTATTAAATACCTGCTATTTTTCAGGCTATGTGCTGGGGTACTGGCCATACAGTGGTATATAAAATTGATATAATCCTTATCCTATGGTGCTTATTTTCTCATGAGAATGGTATATATTATAGAAATTATGAAGACAGTAAGCACTAAAAAAGAGTTCAGGGTGCTTTTGAAGCACATAAAAGAAGTAACGGAAGGATTACTTGGTCAAGAAATGACCAGATATCGATATACTGATAAGTGATCAACCAAATAACTTGAATACTTGATGAACTCTGGGATTATATTAATACTTAACAAATGTACAAGTTTTCATCTAGAGCTTATGAAATGTAACAGGACATTTTATACAACTTTTTTTTTTTATTATGGCCAATGAGATAAAAAGTTCTTAGAATAAGAACCCTGTTAGAAGTAGGTATTTAAATATGTCTGAGATATACTCTTAGATATAAGATATAGATATAGTTATGGCTTGAGTAGCATCAAAGTAATATGATATAGGAGAGAGCATTTCTGGTTATGGTGGAGAGTAGTCATATAAGCCCTTCTGCAGATTGCAATTATAACTTGAACAAAATACTATAATTGTGAACTAAAATAAAATCTTAAGCCCCCCACCAACGGAATGGATTCCTGGTTGGCCAAGGGGACCCTAGAAATATCCTAAAGCTGAATTGCTGGCCATGAGAAGGGAGGTCAGACATCCTCATTATGCCCCTCTCCCTTCTTGGAGATATATTTTGTAGTTCATTAACAAGCCTAAGGCTATGCAAGACAAGGCTTAAACCACACCTGCAGGTCCTCAGTTTACCCAATAGATTCATGAGTCTATGTCTGGTGACTTGTCCCTGATTAGCAGACTTCTTTATCTTAACTCAAAACATTTGAAGCCTTCAGACAAAACTTCATTTCTTTAACCAATTACAAATCTAAAAATCTTTAAACCCACCTATTACCTGTAAATCCCCCCACACCAACTTCCAGATGTCCCATCTTTTTGGACCAAACCAATGTACGCTTTCCATGTACTGATTTATGACTTTATGTGTAATTCCTGTTTCTCTGAAATATATAAAACCAAACTGTAACCTAACCACAGAGAGTCCACTTGCTCAAGGCTTTCTGGGCATGGCTCTGGGCCATGGTCACTCATACTTGGCTCAGAATAAACCTCTTTAAATTATTTTACAGAGTTTGGATTCTTTTCCATTGACATATTGAATATAATTATTTAAAATCTTAGAAAAGAGAAGAAGGAGAAGGAGGAGAAGGAGAAGAAGAGGAAGAGGAGGAAGAAGAAGAAAGGAGGAGGAGGAGGAAGAAAAAGAAGGAGGAGAAGGAGAAGAAGAAAAAGAGGAGGAGGAGGAGGAGGAAGAGGAGGAGAAGGAAGCCACCACCCTGACATCAGTAGAGTTTACTGTAGAAAAACTGCAACTAAAAAGGGCAAGAGTTGCCTGTTTAGGGTTTTCTGGCAGAGGGCACTCTCCAACACCCACTACGGCATCAGGCAAGAGCAGCAGAAAATCCCAGACTTACTGGCTCAAGGTACCAGAGAATAATATGCCTGACTGGAATAAAAGCTGGAAGTTCAAAGGAGAAAATCGGGCAGTGAGAGAATTTCAAGAGTAAGACCCAAAAATGTGACTGTAAACTCTGCTCAAATACCAGGTTGAAAACCAGAATTCACATGCAGGTGAGACTCCAGCAGGCCTGGCAAAAATGTAGCCAGAGATTAGGTAGGAATCTACACTTGAAAGAAAATGCTAAACCAGGTTAGATCTGTGTTTGTGTTTACTGCCTTGTGTGCTGCTGTGATACTGAGTGCATTCCTCAACTACACACAGGTCAGAAAGCTGAAGCCATATTGCCTTGAGGTATCAGAGAAAAAGCCTGAGGTTGGCAAAGCAGGGGAAAATTACAGAGGAATCTAGAAGCGGGGAACCATAGTTTGAACATATCCAAGAATGTTTTTCTTTGTGTTCATCTGATTAGAGCTTGGTAAGCCTATTGAATCTGTAAATTTCTTTTAAAAATATATGGCTGTTTAAAGCTAAAATTGTAACACTGTATTTTGGGGTTTACGTATATAGATGTAATATATAGGACAACACAATGCTAAGAATGGGGAAGTAAATGGAAATGTACTGTTGAAAGGCCCTGGTTTTAATTTTCAGGCTGAAAGGAAGTGACACTGTATGGCAACTCAGATCAAAAGAAATTAATAAAGAACATTAGAAATACTAAATATGAAATAAATATATAACAGGAAATATTATTGGAGAAATAAAAGCAAACCAAACAAAAAGGCAATGCAAATTGTTTAGGTGAAACTACAAAATTACTAGATGAGCTCAACAGTAGAATGAAGGTGAAAGAAGATATAATCAATGTAAGAAATGTTTTTCAAGAGATTTGGGATATTTTCAGCTAATCTTTCTGCAATAGAATAAAAAGTACGTATATATATGATAAAAAGCCCCACATATATAGGATCAATTGATTGTCAACAAATAATATCTTTTAAGCAAATGATCCTAGAACAAGAGGATTCCATATGGAAGAAAATAAATATCTATAATCACCCCATGCCATACACAAAGATTATTTTGACATGGATCATAAACCTAAATGTAAATGCTAAAATTGTAAAATTTCCAGAACAAAACATGGGAGACAATTTTTGCAGTCCCGGAGTAGGCAAAGATTTCTTAAATAGGACAGAAAAACATAAACCTTAATTAAATTAATTGGACTTTATAAAAATGAAAGTATTTTCTTTTTAAAAGACACAGTAAGAAAATGAAACAGCATGCTACAGAATCTGAAAAAATATTTTTATACATACATTTGAAAAATGACTTGAATCTAAAATATATGAAAGTCCCTTACACCACAATAATAATAAAATTATTTTTAAAAGACAAT
This sequence comes from Eulemur rufifrons, assembly GCF_041146395.1. NCBI lineage: Eukaryota > Metazoa > Chordata > Mammalia > Primates > Lemuridae > Eulemur > Eulemur rufifrons. Next base: position 40,513,365 of record NC_090988.1, read on the forward strand.
GAAAAGGAGAAAAATAATTTAAACAGATATTTACAAAAGAAGCTATGCGAGTGACATGGCCATAAGCGTATGAAAAAGATGTTCAGTATTATATATGCCCATTATATATGTCCTACTAAATAAAATGTTTTGGCAAAGTTGTAGAGCAACTGAAGTTCTGCTACACTACTGAGGAAGATTTGTGATCAACTTAACAATGACTCACAACCCTCAGATCAACTGTGCAGATGAAGATTTAAAATGGCTCACCTGAATAGCAAATATTGAAAAGAAAAAAAAATAATAAAATGGTACAAGTACTTTGAAATAAACTTTAATAATGTCTTCTTTAAGTAAACTTCTATGTACCAAATGATTCAGCAACTGCACTCCTAGATATTTACTCAAGAAAAATAAAGGCAAATGTTCACACAAAGATTTGCACAAATATTCATAGCAATTTTATTCATTCTAGTCAAAACTTACAAGCAAACCAAATGTCTATTAATATTGAGTGGATGAAAAAATGTCATGATATATCCATGCTATGGAGTACTAATCAGCAATAAAAATGAATAAAATATTGGTACATGAAAAAACATGGATGAATCTCAAAACACTTTATGCTGACCTAAAGAACAGAAACAAATATGACATATTGAATGATTAAATATATATGACACACAAGAATATATTGACATATAGATTCAACCAAGGACTATAAGGTTGGTTTAGCATACAAAAATCAATTCAATACATCATAATAATGGAACAAAGAACAAAAGCCACATGTTTGTCATAATAGACACAGAAAAAGCATTTGACAAAATCCAATACCCCTTTATGATAACAACAGCAAGAACATCAACATAAAGGCACCTATGAAAAATCCACAGCTAACATCATATGGAATACTGAATGCTCTCCCACTATGATCAGGACAAAGTTGTCTGTTCTTGCTACTTTGAATAAACTTGTATTAGAGTTTCTAGTCAGGGAAATTAGTTAAGAAAATAAATAAAAGGCATGCAAATTGTAAAGGAAGAAGGAAACTATCATTTTTTGCATATGACATGATTGTGTATCTGGAAAATCCTAAGGCATCTGCATAAAAACTGTTATCACTAATAAATGAGTTTAGGAAGTTTGTAGGATAAAATATCACTACACCAAAATCAACTGTAATTCTACACACTAGCAATGAGCAATATGAAAATGAAATTAAGAAAATAATTCTATTTACAATAGCATCCAAAACAATAAACTACTTAGAAATAAGTTTTACAAAAGAAGTGTAATACTCATGTGCTAAAAATCACACAAAAATGTTGAAAGAAATTAAGAAAAACCTAAATAAATGGAAAGTCATCCCATGTTCATGCATCACAAGAATCAATAATGTTAAAATGACAATACCTCCTGTCTTGGTTCATTTTATGCTGCTATAAAAAATACTACAGACTGGGCAATTTATAATGAACAGAAATTTATTTGTTCCATGGTTCTAGAGGCTGGGAAGTTCAAAATCTAGGGGCCATGTCTGTGACACCAAGCACAAGTGTCAAAAATACACACACACATACATACATACATAATCATGCATACATACATTGGACTACATCAAATTTTTTAAAATTGTGCTAAAAAGGATTCCACAAAGAAAGTGAAAAGACAGTTCACAGAAAATATTAGCAAATCATGTATCTAATAAGGGACTGATATCTAGAATATATAAGAAATTTTCACAACTCAATAATAAAAAGACACCCAACCCAATTAAAAAATGGGCAAAGGATTTGAATGGATAGTTTTCTAAAGATTTTAACAAGGGTGTCATACAAATGATCAATAATCACAGGAAAAGATATTCAGTGTTATTATGCATTGAAATACAAATGAGACACCATTTCATACTCACTGGGATAGTTATAATAAAAAAAAGACAAATGCCAAGTATTGGAGAAGATGTGGAGAAATGGGAACCTTCATATATTGCTAGTGGGAATGTAAAGTGGTGCAGTCAATTTAGGAAAATAGTTTGGCAGTTCCTCAGAATGTTAAACATGGTTATTATGTAACTCAATAATTCTACTCTAGGTATCCATTGTTAATTTTGGGAAATTCACAGTCATTAATACTTCAGAAATTTATTCTGTTCCTTTGTCTATTCCTACTTGATTTGGTATTCCCATTATGTGTATTTACACCTCTTGTAATTGGCCCACAGTTCTTGACTATTATGTTTGTTCATTCTTTTTCTTTTTGAAGTTTCTACTGATATTTCTTCAAGCTCATTGATTCTTTCCTTGGTTATGTTTAGTCTATTGTTATGTTTTTAATTTTTAGCATTTCCTTTTGATTCTTTCCTAGAGCTTCCATCTCTCTGATGCATCTGCTGTTGCATGTTGTCCACTTTTTCCAATAGCATCTCTAGCATATTAGCCACAGTTGTTTTTAAATTCTAGGTCTGATAATTCCAACATCCCTGCCATATCCGAGTCTACTTCTGAAGCTCGCTTTGTCTCTTCAAACTGTGTTTTTTTGTCTTTGTCTTTTAGTATGCCTTGTAATTTTTTATTTAAAGCCAGACATGATATATAGGTAAAAGGAACTATATTAAATAGACCTTTAGTATGAGGTTTTATGTTTATTTGGCTAGGGGTTAGACTGTGTTTACTGTTAGTTGTGTCAGAAGCGAAAATTTCCACTGGTGTCTTTGTTATTGTCTCCCTGTTGGCTTTGCAGTCCCCTATATACTTTTAAAATAAGATTTGAGACATACAGATCTTCCAATAGTGTTCCCCTGCCATTGTGCAGTAGCTCTAGTGATGTGGTGGCAAGATGTAGGAGAAGGGAAGCTTTATATAGTCCTAAGATTTGGTCTCAGTTTTTTAGTGAGCCTGTGCCCCTGGGCTGTGACCTTCACAGGTGCTTCTCAGTCTCTCTGCCCGCTCCACTCTTAATTGAGACAGAAAGGCTACAGGAGGCTGAAGGTGGGTATTTCCCTTCCCCATGTGGAAGGCTAGAGAAGGCTGCAGTTAGGTATTTCCCATCCCTTGGTTGGTTTGCCTAAAATCACAGCTGGTTAGGCTTGGGGGAAATAGTTTCTTTTGAGGGCAAGCCTTGTTAAGAAGAACAGAGTTCTCTGTAAATATTTCAAAATGGCTACTTTTGTCCTGCCCTGGTATTGGTTCTTGGAGATTTTGGCAATGGGTTTCTGTTCCACTAAGTTGTGATTCTCTGTATCTGCCTGTCTGTCTGTCCAATGTGGGGGACAGTGGTTTGCCCTGTGACCTCTGTTCTCTGATAGATCTAAGAATTGTTGATTTTTCAGTTTGTTCAGCATTTTTTCTTTTTTAAAATTTTACTGATACATGACATACAATCTAGCAATTATATTACTATTTATTGAAAGAAAAGCAAATCAGTATATCAAAGAGATACCTGCACCCCAGTATTTATTGCAGCACTCTTCACTATAGCCAAGATGTAGAATCAGTCTTTGTCTTGTTGTATGGGTGGAAGTGATGACTTCCAAGCTTTTTATGTGCTAGACTGGAAATAGAAAGTCCTACTCTAGGTATATTCCTAAGAGAAATGAAAACATATGTCTACATAAAAAACTTATACATGAATCTTTATAGCAGCATTATTTATAATAGTCAAAAAGTGGAAATAACTCAAAGGTCCATCAAATGATGAATGGACAAATAAAATGTGGTATATCTATACAGTGAAATATTTAACAGTAAAAAGAAATGAAGTACTGATACATGCTATGACATGGATGAAGTGTCACTTATGCTAAGTGAAAGACACTAATCATAAATACCATATATTGTATGATTCCATTTATATGAAATGTGCAAAATAGACAAAAACCGAAGTAGTGTTTGCCTAGGTCTGGGGCTGGGAGATGGTGTGTAGAGATGGAAAGTAACTGCTAGCGGGTAAGGGGGTTCTTTTTGGACTAATGAAAATGTCCTAAAATTAGAATATGGTGATTGCTGTACAACTTTGTAAACATGCTGAAAACATTGAATTGCAAATTTTAAACAATTGAATTTTATGTTGTGTGAATTATATTCAGTAAAAATGTAAAAGTTAAAAAGTGAGAGAAAAAACCCTAATGATTTCCTGGAGCTGAAGTAGAGGTAGGATTTACTGTAGAGACAGGAGTAAGCTTGCTGGGGAGGAGTGCTGGAAATATCCTGGAAATATTGTCCTGGAAATGTTTCAATTGTGGTAGTGGCTCCATATGTGGTTTCATTTATCAAAACTCATTTACTAGTACTACTAAAATGGAAACAGTTTATTAAACATAAATTATACCCTCATAAATATGATTTTTTTAAAAACTGGCATAAGTAACAAAAAATTTATTATGTGGACAGTGACATGGGTTTATATTGTGGTTTTCCAGCATATTCATTCAGTGAACTTGAGCAGATTACTGACCCACCCTGAACATGTACAGGGTGTATATTGTATAACATACAATTATATATTATATAATTACATTACATTATTAGAGATAATAATACATACATCACAGGTTTTTTCTGAGATTTAAACAAAATAGAATTTTAAAAGTGCCTCATTTTATGTCAAACAGGAGAGAACTGAAATTGTATTTTTTTCCTAAGGTCAGTTTTTATTTCAGAACAATTTATTTTTAGCCAGCTTCCGAGTAATTGAAAAAAATAAGATTTTTATTCAGAGGTTTTAACTTAAAATGTACTGCTTTAATATTAAGCTGAAAACACATAGAATTTTCCTGCTTACCATCATAAACCCTTTGTTCTTCAGAAAACATGTAATTGATTTAGTGTAACCATATTAGTGGCTTGAACGTGACTTTATAGTGATATTTTTACAAAGAATTTTTTTTAATTTCCTATATATAGTGACTAATGAGTTTCTTAATGAAAAATTCATACTGAAACAACAGAGCCAAGTTTGAATAACATTAATGTAAATCGTAATAATAAAGGATTTGAAAAGGCTTCAGTCCCTTCAGTAAGGAGACTAATGAGAAATGCCTATGTGGTATCTTTACAGGTACCAGATCAACATGTAGTACCACCCATGCCTTGTACGTCACCAAGGTATCCCCATGATCAGTCATTTGTACACACTGCAGGGAACACTGCAAGGACCTAGGGTCTCTGCAATGAAGCCTTCTGAAAATTATACAATTCCTGAGATCCAAATGATGTGTGAATAATCAATATCACCCAAGAGCAGGTAAGATTACCTGCCACTGTGATTCTTAGGCTTTACTAAAGCAGTTCTTAACTTGTTTCAAATTAGAAACCGAAATAAGGAAACTATGGGCTCTTTTCCTAGTAAAAGGCACTTAGACACACTTAAAATTTTGCTCACAATTTTAGGAGGATTATGAACTTTGAAGCTAATCCATGGCCCACCAGGTTTAAAAATCCTGTTATAAAGAAATTTAAGCATCACTTTCTCCAAAGACAGCCCTTACTTAGACAAAATTTCTGTTCTGTATTCTTAAATCTACTGGCACATTGATATGTGATCATCCAGAACCGTAAGCAAAGGTTTTTAATCTGCATTTCTTCTGGAGGCAAATTTCCTTATTTGTTTCAGATGACTGCACTACAAATATTATTTTGCTTCTGTTTGAAAAATTATCTTATCAGTAGATCCTTTAATTTCTGTGGCATATCATCATAAATTCTCACTAGCTAGAGATTTTTTCACTGTTTTGGATTTTTGGTTTTTGTTTGGGTTTCAATGAGATTTAAAGTCATGAAGGGATGCAGAATTTTAGCAAATGCTTTTTCTGCTTCTGGGTACATTCAGTGTTGAAGACTATGTATGATTTCCTTGGGTACAAATAGCCTTAGGCTGGAGGCTTTCTCAAATGCAGGTTGTAGGAGCAATATACTGGGTAGGTGAGTGGACTCACAATCTCCTGAGCAGCTGGGGTGGCATGGGTGATGGTGGTAGCAGAGGACACAGGAAGCTTATCTCACTCCCAAGCACTGTGCACTTTTATCAGTAAATATTGTAATGGGCTGTGCAAGCCAATCTCCAAAGCAGTAGGTTGTGCTTGCAGGCAAGAACCAGCTGACCAGCTGCAGTGGTGGTAATAGGTTTTATCCTCAAACTTTTTTAACCTAGAAAAGTGTTTGGATGTCTCAGGGAATGGGTTGGGCAATGGAACACTTAGTGTTCTGGGTTCTGTGCTTTGTCTTGGCGGGGAGGGTGGTGAAGCTGAGTGGAGATGAACTAGGCACACCTTCACTCTGGCCATTCAATGGTGGGTGCAAGCACTGGCCCTGATGGAGGTTGGGGAACAGTCCTCAGGCCCCTGGAGAAATGTCTGGCAAGGAGGAGAGCAATTGTTGCTGAGCTAAAATTTCAGCATGGGGAAGGCAGGGTGGTCCTGGTGCCACAGCCAAGAAAGTTCGAGTGTGACCTGCTTTCCTCTCACATCTCATATCCTGTGAGACTCACTGCCTCATCCTGATAGTGGTAGGCAATCTGGACACTTAGTCAATGTAGTTTGCATCAGTTTGCAAAGCTGCCCTGGGCCATAAAACTCACTGCCCAGGTCAAATCCATGTCTCCTTGGCAACTCTCCTCCTGCTCCAGTCCTGTGAAGGAGGGGAGCCTGGCTGAAGCCCACACTACACTAGTTTCTCAGTTCTGGCTTTGGGAGGCCTTCCCCTACTCGAGACTCAGATCTCCAATCTCCAACCTCAGTCTCTAATGCCAACAGCTGCTGCTGCTGCTAGCTTGCAGGATCTTGAGCAGTCTGTAATGAGCTAGGATCAAGAATGCATCCTCCTACCAGTGCCAGGTCTGGGAAATTATGTGGGACACTTCCCAGAGTGGTTCCTTCTCACAGTCTCCTGGCTGCTCCCTAAGTTATATCCAGGGCTTGGGAGGGGCAAGGTGCTCTCCTGTGGCCTGGATTGCATGATTCCCTGTGGGAAGGTGGATTACAGTGAGACACTCACTCACTCTTTCCCATTTTGGGGATTCACTCATGGATTTCAGCCAGCTCTGGCCACGCAGGCTACCTGCCCACCTCCTCTTTCCCAGTATCTGAACTTTTCTTTTGCTTTTCTGTTAAATTCCCATGTTCCTTCTTGGATAAAAGTTCAAAGTGTGAATCTCTACATACTATTTTGTTTCATCCAAGTGGGTGAAGCACGCTAGAAAAGCCTCTAGTCTGCCATCTTGGGAAAAATTATCTGGGACCTTTGAAGTAGCTGGAGAATGGGTTGTATTTAAATTGGAAGAGATTTCATCTGTTTTTACATACTGAAGAGAATGGATTACAAGCCCAGAGGTAGTCTGTTCCTTGTAGATTTGTTTTGGGGATGAATAAGGTTTAAATTCTGGAATATAATTTTCATAAATTAAGCAATTCCTGGATCCAAGCCAATATTTCTCAAGTAATATGCATATGTAGCATGTAAGCTAGAAGCATGTCACTGGTAAAGTAGAAAAATAATCCTTTTTCAGAAAAATTTGCCAAACATTTTATGTTCATGGAAAGCTCTTGCTTTTTTATTTTCTCTGAATTTTTCTTAAACTATTGACATCTGCTATTATGTATTCATACTACACTCAATTATAGAGCGGCTTCTGATTCAGTAAAAATTACATGGTTTTCTAGTAAATAAAAATATAATCTTGCATGTTCTTTTGGAAGAAGTACTGTGACTTTGGGACACTGTCCCATCTGAACAATTTTGAGAACCATTGATCTGTAACTGCAGTCATTTCAGTCTATCACACTCATAATAAAGAAAAGAGAATTCCAGGGATATGGAAGAACATTTTGGAGACTTCATATTTTTGCCTACAGTGTATTTGCCTATCTCAGCTAAGGCAAACAGAAGTCATGTCTGGGGACACATTTTAATCTTTAAATAGCTAATATAAGCTTCTTTGCTCTGCATGATTTATCAGGCGTTTTCTTCACCTTCTTCTTAATAGGCAGCTCAAGTTGTCACTCTATAAGATCTAAATGAACAGAGTATCTCCCCAGGTAGGGTTAAAAGCGTGATCACTTTGGAAAGCCTGGCCATCTCCTTCCTTCTTGGATGTCCAACAGGCACACTACAGAGTAGCCTTTTCCTGCCTTCTGATTAAACCAAGATCTAATTTTTTCAAAAGAGTCCATAGGTTCCAAGGAAGAAAGCAGGAAATTGTCTCTATATTTACCACTCTGTGGGTTTGAATTTTCTCTATTGTGAGCAGTTGTGTATATTTTTACTATCAACCACCCTCACATCAACTCTTTGACTTTCAAAGCCTAGCAGTGTCTGGCACAGAGGAGGTGGAGAAGTTTGAGTGGACAGTGTTTATCTTTACGTAGAGTGGCATCAAAGCAATGTCATTGGTTAAAATTGGGGGACACTGACATGTGTTTTAGTTCTCCCTCCAACTCCTGATGGCTGTGTGCCCTAGGGCAGGTTACTGAACCTTGCTAAGTCTAAAATTGTTAACTTTGCTCCCCAGTAGTTCTTTTTGCTATGCTTCCAAGGCTAATTAGTCACTCCTCTGACTAACACATTCTTTCTTTCTGAATTTAGTTTAAATTCAATAACAGATACAGTTATAAAGATCATTATGGATCTTTAAGGTGATTTTTGCATACCTCTTTTCTGAATCTTTATGCATTTATTTTATAATCACTAGTGTGTAACTTCTTGGTGGCTCCCTAGTTTTATCTTCATCTAGTGTAAGCTGAGCCAACACTAGACAGAAGGATTTGTCGGCTTTGTAATCCCAGACAATTGCTATCCCCACAAGTACCATTATAAATGGCAACTGGAACTGGGCAAGACAGGCAGCCCAGACTGACCCCTGACAGTATACGACATTGCCCTTTTGTCCCTATGAAGTCAATTTATATTCCAGTTTCAGATCATTTTCAATTAATTGTGCTAGTTAATGTCTACGAGTCACTATCTGTTATATTAGTAATCAAGATATATTGTTTCTTCTGTACTTCCATTATCTTTTGGCCATGCAATTCTTTTGGAAGAAAAAAGTAATTAAGTTTGCTCAGAATGATTTATTCTTTACAAATATATTCTGCTTATTGTTTCCGATTCTATTATTTCTTTTCTTGAGGAAAAGAATCATGCATGGCATTCATTACATAAAAAAATAAAAACAGTATAAATATATGAGTCATACCTTCATAAAGTCCTCAGTGACATCATGATCTGAATAGGGATCTGAATTATATTTCCTGAATAATATGAAAACACATTTTTTTTTTTTTTTTACCTCTGTGCTCAGTCTTTCTGCTGTGTAGTATAGTGGAAGCCAGGATTTGAATAACAACTCTGTCATTTTGTTGCTTTGTAAACTTGGCAAGGGGCTGAAGCTTTCAGAGCCTCAGTTTTTCAGTCTGCAAAGTGTCTCACCCACCCACCACCAAATGTCTCTATTTGTGTCATCTCTGGCCATGTAAGAGACTAGGAGAATATATGACATGTCATTTGTCAAATGATTATGTCTTATCTCAGTTGTTAGAATCTGGCCCAGTGCTGGTATGTTACAAACATCATAAATAGTTTTTGTTTTTTTTTTTTTACATATACCTGCTGCTTTATCTCTTATGCCAGCCTGCTGAGCTGGGGTCTATTCTCCATTGTTCCATCTCTACTACCTTTTCTCCTCAGTTCTGGGGAGCTCGAAGTGGCTCCGCTGCAGACTATATGCCTGATGAGCTGCAGGTAATAGGAGATCCATAGAGAGGATGTCAGGACACCCTGGAAAATGGAAAATGAATAAGAGCTGGTGACAATAGGTACAGATGCTGACAAGCTTGCAGGACTGACACAGAACTGTTCCTGAGGCCAACTAGAGGCCCGAGAGTGAATTCTGTACCTGTCCTTAGGAGGAGGCCCTGCATCAGGCACTGGATCAGAACTGGGAGGAATAAATTTCCTCAGGGGCCAAACTGGTGGACTAGAAACAGCACACACACACTGCCCTCATAGATAAGATCAAAAGTGGTAAGTGGAGATTCCCCTTCTCTCTTCATCTAATAGAGAAGACTGGGAATCAACAGAGAGGTAATGGGAGGCTCCCAATGTGAAGGAGAAGAAAGTAGGGCAACTCACTTGGCAGGATTGGAAGTACCTGAGGAAGGCTTTCACATGTGGGGAGGAGATAGAAGAGAGATTGGGGCTCCACACTTTTCCTGTGGACATTGCTTTCAGAGCTATAGGAGGGCCTCTCCACTGCAGCAGGCTGCTAGACTAACACAGGGTGACTGGAGACTGTGCAGCGGCATTGCTCTGGACAGAAGGCACAGCGAGGTCCCACTGGCTTATGAACCCTGGGTGCTGCAGCTGATGCCACTTTGAGGTCCCAGCCCCAGGGCACTGCATCCACCCTGGGTTCGGATCCATTGTTGCTGCTTCCCCATCATCCCTGCCAGGCCAAGGAGAGTGGGGAAGCTGGGTGTTCTTGCAAGTCTCATGGGTGGGTGCTGCATGCCCCACTGCCTCCAAGGAACCTGGATACCTGCTGCTGCTGCCTAAGCAGCTGAGCCCAGCCATGGCTGTCAAAGGACAGAGGGAGTGCCCAAGGCCTTTGGTGCCCACCACTGCTTTCTGAGTGGTGCAGATGCTGCCGCCATCACCTGGGTAACACCACCACCTACGGGCCGACATGGGGTGAATGTTCACAGCATGCATGCCCACCACCCACCATGCATCTGCTACACATGTCCCTGAACTCTCCCACCATCTGCTGTGCATCTGCTGCACACCAATTTCCCACAACAACCACAGGGGAAAAGGGAGACACAGGAGAGCAGCAGCAGCAGTGTTAAAAGCTTACAGTCCATCTGCCCCTCTTCTACCTGGTCAATCTACTGGAGTAGGACTCAAGTGTAGCATCTCCCTCTCTTCATTGAGCAATAGAGTTGCCAGCTGAGGAGAACGGTGTACAGCAAAGCTATCTATTTTCATCTGAGAGAAGTGGTTTCAGATGAGAAGGAGTCAGCATAAATCTCTGGCAAGATGAAAAAGCAGATTATTTTGACACCCCTAAAGGATCACAATAGTTCTACAGCATGGACTCGAACCAAAAGGGAATTGCTGAAATGTCAGATATGGAATTCAGACCATGGATGGCAAGTAAAATCAATGAGATTGATGAGAAAGTTGAAATTCAACATAAAGAAACAAACAAACAAAAAAACAGGACATGAATAAAAAAGTCACAAAAAAGAAAGATACTATAAAAAACAGAACTTCTAGAAATGACAGAGTCATTTAGGGAATTTCAAAATATAGTAGAAATTTTTAACAACAGAGTAGACTAATCAGAAAAAAGAATTTCAGAGCTTGAAGACAAGGGTTTTGAATTAGCCCCATCAGACAAAAATGTAGAAAACAGAAACAGAAAGAATGAACCATCTCCTCAAAAAATATGGGACTATGTAAAGGAAATGAATAGAAGAATCATAAGCATCCCTGAGGGAGAAGAAGAAAAAGCAGAAAGCATGGAAAACCTATTTGAGGGTATAATTGAGGAAAATTTCCCTGATATTGCTTGAGTTTTAGACAACAAGATAGAAGAATGTCATCAAGCATCTGGAAGATTGATGGCAAATAGGACATTACCAAGACACATAGTCATCAGTATGGCCACAGTCAAAGTTAAGGAGAAAATCCTATAGGCTGTAAGACAAAAGCATCAGGTAACTTACAATGGAAAACTCATCAGACTTACAGCAGAATTCTCAATGGAAACCTTACAAGCAAGAGATTGGGGTCCCTTTCTTCTTAAAGAAAGTAACTTGCAGCTGAGTATTTTGTATCCTGCAAAACTAAGTTTCATAAATGAAGGAGAAATAAAGTCTTTCTCAGACAAGCAAACACTAAGGAAATTTGTGACCACTAGACATGTCCTACAAGATATGTTTAAATTGCTCTATACATAGAAACCAAACAATTAATAACCATCAGGGTAAATAACACCTGAAAATTAAAACTCACAGATTTTATAAAATAGTAACACAAGGGAGAAAAAAAAAAAAGAAACTCAGTAGGAATCAACATGATGAACAGAACAGTATCTCACATATCAGTACTAACACTGAATGTAAATGGTTTTGGTGCTCCATTTAAAAGACATAGATGGGCTAAAAGGATAAAAAAAAAAAAACACAACCACAACCCAAATATATGCTGTCTACAAAAAACTTATTTAACTCATAAATATTCTGATACACTGAAGGTAAAGGAGTGGAAAAAAATTTCCATGCAAATAGAAACCAAAAGCCAGCCAAAATAGCTATTCTCACATTGGATAAAACAGACTTTAAATTAGTAACAGTAAAAAAAATACAAAGATGGTCATTATATAATGGTAAAGGGAGCAATTCAACAAGAAGATACAACAATCTTAAATATATATGCACCTAACACAGGAGATACCAGATTCATAAAACAAATTCTACTATATCTAAGCAAAGAAATTAATAGTAACATCATAATAGTTGGCTACTTCAACACTCCACTGACAGAAATGGATAGATCATTGAAGCAGAAAATCAACAAAGAAACACTGGACATAAACTGAAGTCTACAACACAGGGACCTAACAGACATTTACAGAACATTCTACTCCCAAACTGCAGAATATACATTCTTCTCATCAGCACATGAGACATTTTCCAAGATAGATCACATGTTAGGCTACAAAACAAGTCTTAACAAATTTTTAAAAAATGTGAAATCATACCATGTATCTTCTCAAACAACAGTGGAATAAAACTAGTAATTAATTCTAAGATGAACTCTTAAAAATACATAAATATGTGGAAATTAACCTGTTGCTGAACAATCTTTGGATCAATGATGATCACAAAATGGAAATCAAAAGATTTTTTTAATTGAATTGCAAACATGATGCAAGCTTCCCAAATCTATGGGATACAGAAAAAGCAGTGCTAAGAGGGAAGTTCATAGCCTTAAATGCCTACATCAAAAAGACAGAAAAATCACAAATTAAAAACCTAGTTTCACAATGCAAGGAACTATAAAAAGAAGAACAAATCAAACCCAAACCTAAGAGAAGAAGAGAAATAACAAAACTCAGAGCAAAACTAAATGAAATGGAAACCAAAAAAGCAATACAAAGGATCAACAACAGTTTAAGTTGGTTCTTTGAAAAGATAAACGAAATTAATAGACCACTTACTAGATTAACCAGAAATAGAACAGAAAGGACTCAAATAAGCTCAATCAGAAATTAAAAAGGAGACATTACAACTGACATCACAGATACACAAAATAACACCCGTGACTACTATTAAAACCCCTATGAACACAAACTAGAAAATCTAGAGGTAATGCATAAATTTTTTGGACCATACAACCTCCTAACTTGAATCAGGAAGAAATAGAAATCCTGAACAGGCCAGTAACAAGTAGCAAGATTGAAACATTAATAAAAAATCTCCCCCAATAAAACAAGCCCCAGATCAAATGCACAGCTGAATTCTACCAGACTTACAAACACACAGTTTTAATTTTTTATAATACATATGTATATATTACAATATATATTATATATTCTTATATGCATATATGTATTACATTATTATGTATTATGTGGCATGTGTTGTATGTGTGTTATTGTACATTATATGTTAAGTATTTTATAGCATATATGTGAGTATATATATACACAAACACACATATATTAATACATACACACTTAACTTTATTGGGGTATAGTTGACATAAAATAAACCTACAAAATGTGTTTATTTAAAAGGTACAATTGGATAAGTTTTGCCATATGGCTACAATCATGAAACCATCACCACACTCAAGATAACGAATGTATCTATCCCTGCCAAAGGATTCCTCAATCTCTTTTACAATCCTTCCTGACAACCCTTGTCATCCCAGCACACTTCATCCACAAAAAATTATTGATATACTTTCTATTAATATAGCATATAACTTGTATTTTCTAGACATTTGTAAAAATTGAGTCGTACAGTACTTACTCTTTTATGTCTAGTTTCTTTTACTCCAAATAACTATTTTGAGATTCATACATGTTGTGTTATATATCAAGAGTTTAGTCCTTTCTAATTGGTGAATAGTATTCCATTGTATGTATGGACATGCTACAGTTTCCCCAATACTATTTATTTATTCCTCAATACTATTTAAAGACTTTTTAATATTAGCCATTCTTACGGGTATATAGTGTTATCTCATTATAGTTTTAATTTACTTTTTCTTAATTATTAATGGTGTTTAGACATCTTTTCCTATGCTTATTTGTCATTCATATATCTTCTTTGGTGAAGTATCTATGTATTTTTTATTGGACTATTTGTTTCCTTACCATTAAATTTTGAAGGTCTTTTTTATATAGTGGATACAAGTCTTTATCAGATATAGGAATAACACATGTTTTCTCTAAGTCTGTGGCCTCTGTTTTCATTCTCTTAACAGTGTTTTTTGAAGAAGAGAAGTTTTATATTTCAATGAACTCTAATTCATCCTTTTTGTCTTTTATAGATCATGCTTTTAGTCTTATATTTAAGAAATTTTTATCTAACCCAAGTTTACAAAAATTTTCTCCTTCATTTTTTTGTAGATGTTTTATATTATAGGTTTTACATTTAGGTTTATGATCCATTTTGAGTTAATATTTGCATATGGTACAAGATATTGATAAAAATACTTGTTTTTTCTCTTTCTCTTCTTTCTTCTTTCTTTTTCATAAGGATATTGAAAAGTTTTATAAACGTTTTGAAGACTATATTTTCTCCACTGAATTGACTTTGACCTTTCATCATGAATCAGTTTCCATATATGTATGGATCTATTTCTGAAGTCTCAATGCAGTTCCATTGTTCTATTTATCTATCCTTGTTCCAATACCATAAATATACATAGTGTCTCAGCTTAAAAACTCTCTCAAGGCAACAGATGGGGCAATCACAGGACTCTCCCCACTTGTTTTCTATTTTTCAGAGATGGCTGTCCTTTATTACCTCATGTCTAATGTATTGAAAGCCATTGTTTCATAGATTTTGTTTTTATATAGTTAATTTTTACAGTTATAGCTTTCATAATTCAGGAGGAAAATTAAATCTACTCCTGATTTCACCATTTTATCTGTACTTTAATCTTTTTATATTGACTACAAATAGCATACCTATTTTGTAGAACTAAAGTCAGTCAAATTTCTTTTACACTAGTCAATTATCCAGCTTTAAGATCCCTATTTTTCCCCAACATTACACGTCCATCAAACAATACAACATGTGCACTCTCTTCACTGAACACGTCCTCCAGTTGTCCCCTCAGTAACTACAATCTGGCCATAACAGTGTGCTAAACCTCAGAAACCTCTCCCATGCTGGCCCCTTCGTCCAGAATATTGTTAACCCACCTTTTCACCTAACTAAATTCTCCTTCTCTGAGTCTCAGCTTAAGTTTCAGGTTCTTAGACCTTTCCTCATCCTCACATTCTCATTCAAATTATGTTCCCCTGTTATTCTCTATCAAGTCCTTTCTTTTTTATTAAAATTTATACTGTTTCTAATTTTATATTTACTTGTTTACTCTTTTAATAATTTTCTGTGTCATTAGAGTATAATCTCCAAATGTCCACTCATTTAGTTTGTCCTTCCCCCTTGCAGGGACAATTCTCTGAATGCACTTTGTGTCTAGTAGGGAAGACAGACATTAATGATTTCTAAATTAAAAAGTGTTTATAATGAAGGTACCTAATATCCCTGTATTAAGCATCTCTGAGAAAGTGGTCCTTCATTTGAGACCTACAAGATAGCAGCTAGCAAAGAGTGATTGAGGAAAGAAAGCAGGAACTCCCATACTTAGCCTGGAGGAAAGAGGCTTGGTCGGGGAGCCTGCTGGGGGACCCAAGTGTGACGAGAAGTAAAGGTGGCAAGGGATAGCCACCTTGACGTGTTTGAACTGTTGTCATGTCAAACAGAAATTAATCATATTTTTTATTGCTTTGGGGTTCAGAAGAAAGACAGGGGAATTTTTTTAAAAAGAGGTTTTTCTAAGACAAAGGAATTAAGGTGGTAATTAAAGCCTAGGAATTCTGACACAATATCAGAAAGATCTTTCTAACATCTGGAATTGTCCAAAAATCAATTGTCTTCTTTAAAATGTAAAAATATCTCTACACTCGGAGGTGCTCGAAGATTGTATGATCATTGCTTAAATGTGTATTAATTCAAAATGTAATACTCTATTTACAAATACAATGATATACAAGTCACAATGGAACTTAGACTAGCAGTTGAATATGGAATCATCTTTGATACCTCACACTTCAATCACAATTTTGGTAGATCCTAGTTTCCAAATACATAAAAAAAACTATTTATTTATTTCCATGTTAACTATAACAACTCTGTTAAAATCACTGTCGTTTCTCACTTATCTGCTGCAATAACCTCTAATCTGGCCTCCCCATATCCACAATTGCCACCTCCGATGCATTCATCAATGATAGAATGATATTTTAAAAACAAAACTGGTAACACTGCATCCCTGCTTAAAGCACTTCTATAGTACCCTGTATATTTTTTGTAGAGTTCAAAATATATAATCTTTTGACTTGGGGGGACAGGCGGTACATGGGCAACGTATGTAACCTGAACTTTTGTATCCCCCATAATAAGTTGAAATAAAAATATATATATATATATATATATATATATATATATGATCTATTTGGCTCTATAGTTCCAAGTGAACTGACTTTGCCTACCTCTCCAGTCTCATTTTACGCCACCTTCTCCCTCACCCTGTGTATTCCAGCAACATTGGCTTGCAGTCAGAAGCTCAGCTGGGCCAAGAGATTCTCCCACCATAGGGAATTTGCTCATGCTATTTCCTCTGAACATCCCTTCTGCGACTCCTCTTTGCGTGGCTATTGTCCTTCAGGTTTCAGCTTAAACGTTTCTTAATCAGAGATGATTCCTTAGCACTCTAGAGTAGGATAGTTTCGTTGATTTTATACCTCACAGCATTGTCCACCCTTATTGTAGCATTTCCCACAAACATAATTGATTAGTTAATGTTATAATTATTAATATAGTCTCTGTCTTTCCACTTGATTGTAAGTTTCAGAAGGATCATGTCTAGGGTGGACACTTAGCTTTGATCTAGCATGATGTCTAACACAAGGTATATTGCTAAATTAATATATGTTGGATGAGATTTTAATGTTAAGGATGGATTAGGAAATTCATAGAATCATAAAACTCTAGAACCAGAAAATACCTTAGTCATCTTCAGAATTCAAAGGTCAAAAAGGTTATCTTACTTATCCCAAGTTAAAAAATTTAGTGGCAGAACCAGGATTCAGTGAAACCCAGGTATGTTAGCTCCCAAATCACTGCCCTGTCCAATATATCAGACTACCTCCCTGCCCCAGCATGTTCAATTTCACAACCTGATTTTTCACTTACTGAGGAAAACAATACCATATCCAGTATGAAAGGAAGAGATGCAATTTAATTAACAACAGGAAAATTAGTGGCAGTTTTTTTCTTCCATTGTGTTGAATATTGTGGCACAGTTACATGATTCCAATGTTCTCCATGCATATTTCTTGTTTATATTCTTTTAGAGACCTTATTAATGAGTATTGCCACTCAGATAATTATCACAAATAGAACTGGACTCTTTACTTGCTTAAATTAAGTCTGTGTGGAGGAGTTTATTTGAGGACTTAGTTCTGTGTGACCTCATACGAATGAGGAATAATGCACTGTAGTATGGAATTTGCCACTGAAAATTTGGCTATAGTACTCTAAAAATACAAAAAAGAATTTTTAAATCTTCTACAATAAAGTACATCTCCACATTTACTAAACATTTAGTCTATTGTTCAAAATTTGCTGTTAAAATAAATGATTAGAATTTTCTAGGACAAAAATAGAAATCAAGGGCATTTTTCATTCAGATAAGGATAGATATGATATATAATAATTCAATTCAAATCTTAGTGAGAAAGCACAGAGCTAGATACGAGGGAAACAACTGGAATTAAAAGATAGAGAAGGCAGAATTAATATTTATTTTTAAAATACTTGAGTCATACAACCACTCTTACTTTGCTTCTGTTATTTTGTGAATTATTTGACTAATTAATGAAAGAAATATGGATTGATCACCATGTCAGGCAATCGAGTAAGTGCTAGGAATATGAGGATTAAGATATATTCCCTGACTTATCAATAACTTGAAATGTGAAGGAAACATTTAGAATGTTAAGATGGCTGTGTTTCTCAATATCAATAACATTCTTCTGTCATTAATTCATATTTTCATAATCTAATTATAACATTTAGAGTACAGACTAAGTTACCGTAATGTAAAACTCCAAAAAATATGGTGGATTCATCAATGTGGTAGTTTTATTCTCTCTAATGTAGGAGTCCATCCAATTCTGGGTAGCAGGGACCTTTGTTCTAGGGGGTCACCCAGGGACCCAGTTTCTCTTATTGAGTTGCTCAACCATCTCTAGAGTAAGGTCCTCTTTCTCCTGGTCAAAGATAGTTCATCAGCACATTTTTGTTCCAATCTCATGAAAGAAGAGAGAAAAAGAAAATGAAATGTAAGCTATTTTCTCTTTAACGAATATGACTAGGTTTAACACATTACTTCTACTAACATCTGATGGTTGGAACTTAGTCACAGGCCAACACCTACCTGGAATGTAGGCTGCGAAATGTGGCAACTAGCTGGGAAGATCTATGCTCAGATAAAACTCTGGGGGTTCTATTATTGAATGGACTAAAAGAGAATAAATAAGCATGGACAATTATTAGTCTCTGCCAGTTTGCCCTTCTAACTACCCAGGTATCCCTGCATCCTCATCTTCTGTCACAAATACACTCAAACCTTCTTCAATGCAGCCCACCTAAAATCTCATTCAGTTACTGATGCTGCAGAAAATCCAGGGCTAGTGAGAAATGTAGTCTTCTCTATCAGGTATAGAATTAGTGTCTTGCGATTTGGCATCAACTAAACACCAGTTTAGCTGGGCACGGTGGCTCATGCTTGTAATTCTAGCACTCTGGGAGGCTGAGGCAGGAAGATCGCTTGACGTCAGGAGTTCGAGACCAGTTGGCTGGCCTGAGCCAAAGCGAGACCCTGTCTCTACTGAAAATAGAAAAAAAAAAAAAATTAGCTGGGTTTGGTGATGCATCTCTGTAGTCCCAGCTACTTAGGAGGCTGAGACAGGAGGATCACTTGAGCCCAGGAGTTTGAGGTTGCTGTGAGCTGTGATGATGCCATGGCACTCTAGCATGGGCAACAGAGCAAGACTCTGTCTCAGAAATAAATAAACAAACAAACACAAGTTACATGCCTGCCCCAGCTCTAACATGTAATGATGGAGTAGGGACAGGATAACTGCAATGAAAACACCTATTAAGAAATGTAAAAAATGGAAAGTACACAGCTATTTTTGTCCATAGTAAACGTTAAATTCTCCTACGCAGGAATTGTGAATACTCTCCATCCTGCTGGTGGGGTTAGTTCCCTGGGTTATTGAGATTCTAGTTTTGGTTTCAAGAAGTATTTCCTTTGTCCGTTGTCCCCTGTAGCTTTGACTTTACATGTCTGGGAGGGTCTTTCTTATGCACTGTTCACATCAGAAGGCAATAAGAGCGAATACTTTCTCCTTGGTGCAGCTTGAAGGATGGAGTATTATTATCTTAGAGCTCTAACAACATGGGTCCTTGTACACCAGGGTTGTGGTTTCTATGGTAATAAAATTCCTTCAAACTTGTAGTATGATTCTTGTCTGTTTGCTTCTAATCAATTCCATGTGGAGTAACCATGCCCAAAGATCTCTTTTGAATAAAACTTTTATAGAGCTTACAAACTCCCTTTTTTATTTATTGTCTTCTCTTTTTTTGCTCATCTCTCCTTCCCTTAACTTAGTACCATCTACCTCAATACCATCTGAAACTACTGGTCTTTAGCCCTGGACTGGTTCTCAGGGACAATCTTATACTCTTTGATATGAAAACAGATTTTTCCACCCTCTAAAGTCCCAAATTAATGTAATTTTAATCCATTAAATTGCAGGTCACAGGCAAAGAGACTCTCCATTAGCAGAACTGTGTTCCTTTTCATCTCTATTTGCAAATGGACCATTTCTTGCCAACTTTACCTCATGTTCCTTGTAACATTTTTCTGAAAATTCCAAGTAGCAGCCAACATATGCCAAAAATATGACATTCTTTTAATCCTGTTTCCCCAGATCAATGGCTTGGTGGTAATGTGATATATGTCCAAGTTGGCACATGTTTTGGAATGGCATATTAAGGGACATCACTTTCTAGCCTGCAGGTCCCCTCTACCTGCCACCTATTGTGTTGAACTAATGTCATGTATTTTTGGTTTTTATTTAGGGCAGTACCCTACTTCCAGAAACCAATTTCTATAATAGCAAAGTATAAGTTAAGCAGTTGTAACCTAAAATATAGTGCCTTGAATAAAGCAGAAGTTTATTCCTTTCTCTCATACCAGTCAAGAAGTGAACCATATAGATGGGTAGCTATTATTCAGCTACAAGGTCATTTAGATTTTTCATATCTTATTTCTTCATTAAGCTTATTTCTTCATTAAGCTTCAGATAATGTCCTTCATTATCCCTCATTGTCCTTACATTCATGTTCGAAGCATATTCCCAGCCTATGAGAAAAAAGAAAAAGGAAAATGGAGTTTTATTTCCTTTATAAAAGAAATCTACACATCCCTTCTGCTCACATCCCATTTGTAGAAACATAGTCAATACCTACTCCTGACTGAAAGAGAGGCTGAGACAAGTAATCACTAGCTGGGCAACTATGATCCAGCTAAAACTCAGAGTGTTTATTGCTAACAGGGAGAAGAGGCAGAACAATGGAAAATTTGCAAGCGCTGTGTTACTCCAGTGAAATTCTGTTGATATGAGGACATTTGGTTAGCAAATAATTGCATCACAGTATAATCACTGAACAAATGTAAATTTTGACAAAGGACCATTTAAAACCAGAGGAGGAATAGTGCTGCCTTCTGTAGGAGCCCGAATAAAAAGAGGTTCTGGGTAAAGAATTGACAGAAGCTGGAGAGAAGATAAAAAGGAATTAAGGATGCAAAAGTTTCTTCTTAACCAAAAGTTTCTTTTTTCTTTAATTTTTTTTTTTTCCATTTTAAATCCTTTATTTCAGAAAGGAGAGTTGGGAGTTTAGAGAGAAAATACAGAAAATGCATAAGTCTCCACCCCAGGTGTGCAGAGCCACAAAAGTTTCAATAGCAGAACAAGAATGTAGGACTTCAAGGTCGTTCTCCTTTTTAACATTTGATTCTACACAGTTATTTTTCAAAGATATTGAATATGCTTGGTAAGCTAGGCTACACATAACTGAATATGTTAATTAGAGGGATGAATCCTCGTGAGGAACAGTAATGAAATATGTCACTGTATCATGTATGTAATTTACCTTTTTGATAGAATTTCATCCCTATAATAGTTTTTCTCTCAATTTAACACAGTATCAAAGTCCAAGGTTAGAATGATAAATAATCTGGGAGAGCTACTTAGGCATTATATTTTTTAAATCAAATATTCATTGATTAGAGTATGAGCCAGGCATTGTGCTAGGCCCTGGGATTAAAAGGATGAATTACACACTTTTCTTGGTCTCAAGGAGTCTGATTCCCATGGGGGGGGGGGGGAGGACAGATAAATCAATATGTATTACAGTGTGACAGATATTAATATTAAGACGTTTAAGCTATTATGTCAATATAGGTAAGAGTGAGTCAATTGTGACAATGGGAATAAAAACAAGAAATATTTCAAAATTTCCAGTCTCAAAATTTTGGAGAGAAGGAAAGAAGTTTAGCTAATGGGTAATTCCATGGGAAATTGCTGAGGAAGCAGACAAAAGTCAAGCTTTAAATTTTTTTATTTTATGTTTTTCCCCTTCCTTGTTCCTGAACTTATTCTCCAAGCTCTAACCTAAAACCTTTCCCACACTCTAGGCAATTAGAATAAGATTTGGTGAGTGCTCAGTTTTCATTTTTTTAAATAACCTAAACTGTTTTTGTATGCTAAACATTCATTTATTCATCTATTCATTTGTTTATTAAGATAGTTTGAACACTTACCATGTGCCAGGAGCTACTTAACGAAGAAGAAAAATTTTGTGCTTTAATGCCAGCGTGGCCTCGAGCTCCATCCAGCCCAAGGAGAAGGGACTGGTACAACGCAGACTGCCAGTAAACGACCGGTGGGTGGTAAAGCGCCCAGGCAGTAAGGGGCTACAAAAGCCACTTGCGAGAGTGCGCCTTCTACTGGAGGGGTGGAGAAACCCCATCGTTACAGGCCTGTACTGTGGCACTCTGTGAAGTTAGAGGTTATCAGAAGCCCACTGAATTTTTGATTCGAAAGCTTCCATTCCAGCGTCGAGTACAAGAAATTGCTCCTGACTTCAAAATAGATCTGCTCTTCCAGAGTGCAGCTATTGGTGCTTTCAAGTGAGCCCTATCTGGTTGGCCTTTTTGAAGATAACAATCTGTGCACTATCCATGCCAAATATGTAACAATTATGCCCAAAGACCTCCCGCTAGCATGCCACATAGGAGGAGAACATGCCTAAGAATGCACTATGACAGGAAACATTTAATTCTAAAATAAACGAAACCAAACTCTTCTTTTTGTTATTGATAGTTCTGAACATTAGGTATTTTTTGTGTTCTCCATGGGGTCCAAGGATACCTAAGTATATGATTGTGAATGGAAAAACAGAGGACAGAAATCGGGTATTGACTGTTTTTCCATTTTAATTTGAATGTAAATTTTTAATATGTGGGGATGTAAAGTATTAATGCAAATCACATTGTCTCAATGAACAAGTTTCAGCAGTTCAACTGAATAACAATTATTAAAAAAACCTGTTAAATTTTTCTGGACAATGCCAAGCATTTGCATTTTTTAAAAATAAATACATGTCTTATTGAAGGTGACTAAATGACATTTGTAGAATTTTTGTCATAAAATAGGTTCCATCCATCACTATACTCTTCTGAGTTGTCCTGCATGCAAGTACATGTTTTTAATGTTGTCTGTATTCTGTGCTGTTTCTGTAAGTTTGCTATAAAAATACAGTAAACTAAAAAAAAAAAAAAATCTTGTCCTCAAAGTACTGATAGTCTAGTTGAATAAATAACCTAGAAAATGCATTAACAAATGTGGCATGATAACTGCGTTGAGAGACAGCAGCAAAGCATGGACACAAATGCTCACAAAGAAGGCATTTCTGGTCCAACTGGGAAGAGCCTAAGTGGGCTTCTAAGAAGAAAGGATACTTGTCTTGAGTTTGGAGACTCAGTAAGCATCACCAAGTAGGGTGTGCCATGAAGCAAGAATAGTATGCACATGGATAGAAATATGAGTAAACAAGACATGCTTGGGGAATCGAAAGAATTAAAGCATGGAATATCATGTCATTGTAAAAAGGAAAACGTCAACATGAAATAATTATTGCAAGAGAGGTCAAGAAATTGAGATTTTCTTCTTGACTTTCATTTCTTTCATTTAAAACAATTACTGAGCACCTACTCATGTTCCAAGCCCTGTGCTTGACTCTGGGGAAATAAGAATGAACAAAAACAGACATGGGACATTCCTTTGGGGAATTCACAAGTTATAACAGATATAGACGTCAATAAAATAAGCTCATCAATAAATATATAAATACACACTACCAAAGTGTGCAAAGATCCAGTGGTATGAGGAGGCTTGGTGAGCTCACAGAGCTGGAAAAAAAAGGCTTCAATTTCCTTTCTAATAAATTAAGTGGAAGTTATGATGCTCTCTAAAGCCTCTTCCAATTCTGGTGTTTTTATAACTCTAAATCTCATATCACTTATCATGGATTCTAATAATTTGGGTTTAAGATTTCCATGGTATGTTTAGAAAGTGAAGTGAGATTAGAGACTAAGTCCAATCTTATTTTCTCAATATTTTAAAGCTGTTTGAGGATGCAACCAGAAATGTGTAATCAGGTGTTAGACATGTTTTTGGGACACTTCTGTTTGAAACTTTAAAAACAATAAAATTTCATAAACATCCAGGAATTATTGTGTTAATGACTGTGTTCAGGAAATGCCATATAAGAAAAAGGACAAATAATATTAGAAATAATAGACATGACAGTCTTTTGATAGTGTGTACTGTCTTGGCAGTACAAAGGCCACTGTTATATCTCTACACACCTGGGATGACTGGGCAGAGTTGCCAACCACAATTGCATTTTGGGATCTAAAGCATTTGGGTTCAGAATATGTGGAAGTCATGGCTCAACAATGACTGTAGGATATACAGGAAGGAGCGGTGATCTTGACTACTTAATATCATGGTTACCTTGGGCAAGTTAGTTCAAGTTAGCTACTGTCCATGTGCCTCAGTTTCCTCATCTATAAAATTAAGATGAAGAAAAAAATGGCCTTACTCATCTTACAGAAGAGATTTGAGGATAAAATTATGAAAAATAAGTAAAAAGAAGGCTGCTGTGAAATGAGAGAGAGAGAGAAACGAGTTTCTATGGAAGCTGAAGGTAGTCGATATTTATTACAATTATTTTTTGTAAAAATGAATTTTCTTTAATAAATGTAGAAGTGAATGGTATTTTCATAGTTGTTTTTTTTAGTTTGCAGTTTAAAAATTGCCCTAATTGCAGCAAAAATTCGGCTCGTTTGTGTTGCTTTCTCTTTATTTTTTCTTTTTTAACAGCTCTGTTGAGTTATTGATACATAAAAATTGTATATATTTAAGGAGTACAATTTGATATTTTGATATACACATACATTGTGAAATGACGACCATATTTTTTCTTTTTGAAATTTTATTGGTCTATGAAATCCAAAAGTTTGGAAAAGTTTTATGTAGGGCAACTCTAGACACAAGTTCATTATTACTCAGTTTTATTCAGCAAGATTTTACCGAACATCTTTATTCGGGGAGTTTTTCAATTGCCTTCATATTTGTAAGTCTTACTTTCCAACAAAGTATCTGGTCCTTGAGGGCCTAAGAACCTCTCCAACTTCTTGAGGATTTCTCAAGGAGCTCATTTAGCCATGTGAGTGCACGGTAGACATTCCTGAATGACTGAATCAGATGACGGGCTACACTTGTTTTTGTATAGAAATGAGAATGAGTCACTGTCTGGAGCTTGTCCCCAGACTTGTGAATGTTAAGCCCTTGGACCACTTCTCACCGGTTCCCTGGTGGGCCCTTCCTCCTTGACCAGGGCCTCAGGGACGTGGTGTAGTTTCCTTTTCTCTTTAATGTCCCTGTCAGTTACTCAGATCTTTAGGATTCTTTTACCCATTCAGTTTATGCTGCATCCTGGGACAGAGTTTTCCTAGTTTCTTCTTTTCTGTTCCTAAAAACACCACACAGGCTCTTTTCATTTTGAGTTTCAATACTGATCTCTCTGGTAATCAGATATGGGATAACAAAAATGAAAAATTCCATCAAGGTACAAAGGTAAAGAAGTCTTACCTTGTTCTTTCAGCCATGTTTCGTGGTCTATAATTTTTGGCTTCTTGGTGGAAATGCTAACGAGGAGTCCTAAACCTTTATTCTTTAAGGGGAATTTCTTCAGAAGTCCTACTCTAAGGCTGGCATATCCAATCAGAGAGAAAAAATTAATTTCATTTAAGTTAATTTAGTTGCTATCGGAGGGTGAATTATAGCCACCCAAAGATAACAGGTCCTAATTCCAGGAGGCTGTAAATGTTATTTTATAAGGAAAAGGGGGACTTTGTAGATGTGATTAAATTAAGGATCTTGACATGGAGACGTTATCCTGGATTATTCAGGTAAGCCATCAGTGCAATCACAAGTGTCCTTACCAGAAAGAGGCAGAGGATGATTTGACACACACACAAACAGACAGAGAGGAGGAGGCAATGTGACCATCGAGGCAGAGGTGAGAGAAACAGCCACAAATCAGGGAATGCCAGCAGCCACCAAAATCTGGGGGAGGCCAGGAACACCTTAGCACCTCAGGAAGGGTTGTGGTCCTGTTAACACCTTGATTTTGGACCAATGGTACTGATTTCAGACTTCTGAACTTCAGAATTGTGAGAGGATAAGTTTCTGTTGTTTTAAGCCATAGAACTCTAGAGTCATTTGTTACTGCAGCCTCAGGAAATTAATAAAGGTGCTCACTTGCCTCAAATGCATATCATTTGACCTATGGGATGGCATCCATATCCAGGGGTTCTTGCCCCATTCATCCTTTTCTGGTAGTTGATTATCAAGCTGAGCAGAAACTATTCTCCTATTACTGGAAAGCTATCCTTGAGAAACTGAAGTTGGAGAAAGACACAGAAAGAAGGGTGATAATACTTAACCACTATTCACTCCTTTAATAAAGGTATAAATTTCCTATTATTTGTCAAGCTTTGGGCCAAGTCTTGGAGTAAAAACTAAATAAGACAGGATGTTTGTTCTTAAGAAGTCCGGTTTATTATTAGGAAGAATAGACACATATACATATAATTAAATGACTATGTGGAAAATGTAGTAACAATCACGCACGCAGAGTATTATGAATACACTAAGGATTGCACACTCCCAGGATGAGTGTGTGTGTACTGAGGGAAAGTAGAAAAGCTTAAAGGGGAAGGTATTCCTCTGAGCTGAGACATAAAGTTGTATAATAATAAGGTAGGCTGAAGGGATAAACTTCTATTGAATTTCCCCCATCCATTTTATATTTTGAAGGATACTGATTACAAAAAAAAACTTCTGTGTTTATTAATAAATAAATAATAGGTCAAGGACATCTCTAACTGCCAGAGTTTATAATTAACATAAGATGATCCGTGTGACTCTAGTAGTTTGCTATTATTTCAGCCAAGAATAAAAGTCTTTGTCATTTGAGTTTTTCTTGTGAATTCTTTTCCTGGCAAAAGTGTGATTTTTATTATGATATTTGGAATACTGATATAGCTACAGAACTCTCTCCTGATTACTTTCAAGGGAAGCCTTTCTTAGCTTGTGAAAGAAGTAACTACTTGCATTAAACAATCTGGCTTAGAGAAAATTATATTGCAAAGAATCTCATTAATGAGAGTTCCCCTGTAACAGGACAATAGCTCTGTCCTTTAGGGATGGTTTGCCATACCTGTCCTTGTAAATCAACATAAACAGACTCCAGACCCCTTTTACAAAGCTTTGAAATAAAAGTGTTAGATATAATAACCAACATTTGTATAGCATTCCATCATTTTATGAAAGTACCTGATTTGGGATTGTTTGAACCTTAAGCAAACCCCATTTCACCACCTCAGGCAAGTTTCTGAATCTCTTTTAGCTTTAGTTCCTCATTTTTTAAGTTAGGGCACTAACATCTACATGGAGAGCTTCTATAAAAATTAAGTGAGATTTTGTATACGAAGTGCCCAGGACAGTGCCTGACGCTTAGTAGGTACATATTAAGAGTTGGAGCTATTATTTTTATCTTTTGTCTTTTTGTTGATGTTCTGGAATAGCTGAGCTTTTTAAACTTGTGTTTTATTCTACTTTTCTCCACTTGCCTCACTCTTTTCGACTCATGGCAAGAACCTAACTTTTTTCCAACGAACACCTCCCCCTCTGATCTATTGAAATTAAAGCTCTAGGAAGGAGCATCAGTGGGTCCCAGAAGTGGACTTTCCTCCAATATTGACTCTTCTGGGATTCTCTGTGTGCTCTTTTCCTGCTCCTTTAGGTAACTCATGGTCAATAAGAGCCTAGTATTAGTTATAAATAATATGCTTCCTAAATCCTGAAAGATTTATAGTAGTTCTCTGGATTGGTCATGCATGTGTCAATGGAAAAGAACCCAAACTCTGCAAAATAATTTAAAGAGGTTTATTCTGAGCTGAGTATGTGCGACCATGGCCCACAGAGCCATGTGGTCTTGCTGTGGTTGGGTTACAGTTTGGTTTTATACATTTCAGGGAGACAAGAATTACTCATAAAGTCTTGAATCAACACATGGAAGGTGTACATTGGTTTGGCCCGAAAAGGCAGGACATCTCAAAGCAGAGGATTACAGGTTACAGGTGGGTTTAAAGATTTTTGATTTGTAATTTGTTGAAGAAATGAAGCTTTGTCTAAAGGCTTGGAATGTTTTATGTTAAGATAAGAAAGTCTGTTAATCGGAGACAAGCCACCAGACAGATATCTGCAGGTGTGGTTTAAGCTTTGCCTTGTATAGCCTTAGGCCTGTTAATGAGCTACAAAGGATATCTCCAAGCAGGGAGGGGGACATGACAAAGCATGTCTGACCACTCTTCTTATGGCCAGAAACTCAGCTTTAGGGTGTTTCTGGGGTCCTGTTGGCCAAGACAGAGTCCATTCACTCTGCTGTCCGACTTTAGATTTTATTTTAGTTCACACGTGAAACAGGAAAGTCATATATCAAAAAGAGATAACAAACTTAGAAAGAAAATTGTGTGAAATCTAACTGGGACTTGGTATGGATTCATTCCAGTTTTTCAAACTGAGGTTTGCAATCTAATTCATTCATTAAATTGATTGAAATAAGTACATTGCGTGTGGTAAAGGCAGTTTTTTTTTTTTTTTTTTTAACTTTGTGGTTTTAATTATATCCTACAGCATGTGTTGTAAAATGTAGTTTGTTTAAAAAAAAAAAAAGGGAGCTTGAAAGCTATGAGATTAGGCTACTACCGGCAAACTTTTTCTACCATTTGTCAATTGTCAAATTTGGGGAAGTTCTAGGTTTTATAAACCTTTATTGAACACCTATTTTGCACCAGACATTCTTCTATATGAATAATTTATTTTTTTCTTCCCTAATACCGTGTAGGATACATAACCTGTATCAATTCCACACCTTTCTCACCCTTCACTAGGCCTCTGGAACAAGTTTGAGAGTATTCCTATTATTTACTAAACAGACTAGGTAGTAAAACACAATTCCTAGACAGAGTGAATCTGAGCTTCCCCGAAGCCCCTGAGAATTACGTCAGCTTTAACCATAACCCCCATCTCTTTTTATGCAGCAGTGTCTTAAAATCTTTACATCAGTATGGGATTGGGTGGGGAAGGGGGTGCAGAAGGGGGTATGTAGTGGGAGGCTTTAGGTGGGGGCTCCCAGGGGGGCTTTTGTTTGAGGGTAGGAGAAGTTGCTGAGGATGGGCGGGAGAAGGGGGACGCTAGTACACAAAAGGCTATTTCCGGCTCAAATTTCGTTACCAAGGCTTTTTGAGTGGAACTTTTTTGCGGAAAACAACAGTCCAAAAGAACTAGGGGTGTGTGTGTATGTGTTTACGAGGGGGCGGTGAGGGCCCCCACTTCTGTGTGAGTATCCTTCACCACGTTTGTCGGTATTTCAGAGCAGGCCGGGCTAGAGACTGCGGAGGGCGTCTCCAAGTTCCCACCCGGGACATCCTGAACAGCAGCAGCCACAACAACAGGCTCGCCCCCAGACAAAGGGGCCGGCGCGGCGGTGCAGACCGGTGCAGCCCGGGCCGCGGGCCGCGGAGCGCGCGCTGGGAGCGCGGGGTCGGGGCCGCCGAGCGGGCAGCGCGGACCCGACGCGGGTCGGAGTCGGGGTGCCCGGAAGACCCGGCTCCGGGGCGCAGACCTCGTCCCGGCTGGCTCCGTGCCGAGCCTTCGGGCTTCCACTCAGTCTTTGACCCTCTGTCCCCACGCGGCCCCCCCGCAGCCCGCACCGCTGTAACCGCTGCCCGGGCCGCCGCCTGCTCCTTTTCCAGCCGGCCGGCAAAGAGCGCAGCGCGGCGGGGCCGGCGGCATGGCTGTGTCCTGGAGGAGCTGGCTCGCCAACGAAGGGGTTAAACACCTCTGCCTGGTAGGATGGCGGGCTAGGCTCTCCGTGGGTTGTGTCTCTCCTGCCTCTCCTGCTGCGATTTTGATTCATTCTGTGAGCGTGCGGGTGGGAAGCTGGAAGTGGAAGTTTTGTCTCTTAATTGGAACATTCTCAACTAACAAAACTTCACGCTGGAGACAATGACTCCCTCCCCCCTGCCTCCACTTACCTCCCCCAGCCCCATGCCTGGGAATTTTCCTACACATTGATGGGAGAGCAGATGTGGAGGAAGAGAGTAGAGGTCACTTTAAGTGAACACAGCTTTTTCTTAACCCTTTAAATATTTTTTGCCTCCTTTGCTCTTTACCCAGATTGTTTCAGTTTGTTTGGATATGGTGATGTCATTAATTTCTTAATCTCATTTCATACTGTAGGGGATATCTTCAGTTCATTTAGGAGACCTATTTGCAACTCAAATGCTTAATCTCAGGTGAAGGGGCTGGGTAAAGTCAGATTTGTTTTCCTCTGAATGGTTTTCGGCTTACTGGTTAATTGAAAACGCTCTATGCAATTACTAAGTTCCATTGTAAGTACTGTGTCAAGGGAATTTACTGGTGGTTTCAATTCATCAGGTAATGGTTATTTTCAATTTTTGTTTCCTCTCTCCCTTGCTGATTGGTTTAGCTCATTTGGCTTTCCCTGAATGTCCTGCTTTTTTGGAAAACCTTCTTGCTGTATAACCAAGGGCCAGAGTATCACTACCTCCACCAGATGTTGGGGGTAAGTGGAACTTGGGTGATCTGGTGGAGTGGGTTTAACACTGGCAGACATTGCTACAGGGCTCGGTCAATTCTTCCGTTCATTAAAGAAGCATGTGTTGTTCGCTTTAGAAACAGTTATTGTACTCTAAAGTGGTCAGATTTTCTTGATTTATCATTTACACTTGTCCAGGTTAAAAATATTGACTGTCTTAAGAACCAAAGGTAGTGTCTGCTAAAGTGAAATGAATGAACAGGCCAGACCAAGACTATTAGTGCCTAAAAAGAAGTTGCTATTTCTTGCCAGCTACAAAGTGCCCTGAAGGGTGTGCTTCACCAGGAGGACCAACCAATGTCAGGCTTTTAGTTTTCACTTATCATGGCTTTTACCCTGCTCATAAACTTATCCAGAGGATTTCTGCACTACTTGCTTTTACTGACAGCTCTCACAAAGTATGTGTCTGATGGGTTATTCCTTTGAGGGCAGTTTTCAGCGGCTTGCCTTAGGTTAGTGGCTGATTATGGTTCCAGTGTTCTAGTCTAATGTAAGAATGATACTATGCCAAACTTTGTTCTGATTTACTTCATGCTGATATTTTTCTTTTCTGTATTTTATGATGATTCTGATCTCTTTCTTCCTTTGCATCCTCTTCCTACTTGACAGAACAAAAAGGTAGTATCTTGAGGGCATCCTACTTGTATAACAAGATTGCATTTTCTAAGCAAGAAGCAAACAGTATAAAGCACTGCAAAACCTTTTTGTCATTCCATCTCATTGAGGAAGAAAATACATTCCAAAGAGGAGATGTACTGCTTTATTTTTAATGGTTTAATGACTTCTAAAAATTATGATTAGTGCAGATAAATTCATTGGAACAAGCCCTTCCTTTCACACTTTAGATGTACAGCGCTTACTTGTCTTTGAACCTCAGAGCCTAGAGTAGTGATTGGCATAAATTAAGTCTGCATTAAATTGCAGCTGAATTAATTAATTGATATTTTATTTTTATAATGCAGTATTATTTTTCATAATTTATTGGTCACACAATTTATAATTTAGAAGTTTAACACCTATGTTTTTAGCTAACAAGGTGAGAAAAGTAGGCTCAAAGATTAAACTTGTTGTATTGGTAACTCTTAAATCTGAACATTTCTTTCTTTCTTTTTTTAATCTGTCCAACCATCATCCAGAAACTGTCTTGAAACCTGTGCTTTTCAAATGGGCACATAAAGAGTAAGACCTCACCTCACCCTCAAGTTGCTTACAATTTAATGGAAAAACCAACAAGTAAATAATTATAATTCAATAAATAAGTGAAGAAAAGTTTTTCTCTAATGAACACATGAGGTCACTTTTGTTTCCTAGAAATTTCCTCTTAGTTGTGAGTTAATGAACAGGAGGTTTTTTCATTAGAAACTTTACCTGATCTGTTGCATAACTTGATGAACCACTTGGAGAAAACTCTTGAGAGTTACAGGGGTAAAATGTCCTCTGGAAAAGGAGGTATTTGTGTTATAAAATCGAAGATTTGGAAATTTATTGCAAACACTTAGAAAGCCATAACTGAACTTTGGATTTTAGCTATGTGACATGCTATAAGCTAAAATAACAGTTTATTTTAGAAAAACTTAATTTATGTTGATACTAACAACTTAATTTTTATGAACTTGGATGCTGTGTAACTGAACTTCACATTTATTTTGGTGATAAGTTGGGTGATTAGGATTATAAACATATAACCCAACACATTTGAAAAACATTTAAAAATATGTTCCACCTCTCTATTACCATCTTCAGTGCTTTTGTTTGAATAATATAACAGGCGAGTAAAGTTCAAGAATGCTGGCACATAGTAGGGGCTCAATAAATATTGGACAAATGAATGAAGAAAAATATGATAAAGGGACCAAATGAAAGAGTAGGAGAATAAAGGGCAAGAGGCAGATTGAAGAAAGGAGGTCATTATCCATTATTTTCCTGAGAAACATAAGAATAATTATAGTGAGTTAATCTTTAAGCCTTCTAGTCATTATTCAGCATTTTGCCAAGAATCACTGTGGAAAAGAAAGGTCTTTCTTCTTGGCATCATGCTGAAAGATAAAATACGACTTTCAAACTTCTCACTTTCTAGTAGTTACCCGTTATGAATTTTTTAGTCATTAATTTATCTAAACCATTTTGGAATAGATATTTTCAGCCTATATATTACTTTTTAATGACAAAGCAACTCTTTCTATAGTTTTACCATTTACTTTATGAAGCAGTGTTTAATTTTATTTGTCCTAGGTTTATCTTTTCTAATCTTATGATGATTATGATATCATTTCATAGAATAACAATTTGCAGGCACTTTTCAAATTGTAAAGAAACATAGTATAACAGTGAGATAGAATTAATTTTTAAATAAATATTATTGGTGCCCATGTTTTACATCTTTAATACTTATATATTATTAACCTAGTGTCTTAGAGCAGTTTATCTTAGAGCTTATCAAATACTGGGTCCCACCATGATAGATATGTAGAAATCTTGAAGAGGACATAGGTATTCTGACGTTACAAGTCTCTTTTAGGTGAATTTTGGTTTATAAAAATTATGATGGTCTTTCTGGAAATGCATTTCATTGTACCATTTAAAATGCAAATGGAAACAGTACTTTCATTTGCTGAACATTTTTATAATAGCATTGAGCATAAAGGTTGCTGTTATTCATCTATAAAATGTAAGATAATAATAAAGTTGTACGGGTATTATGAGCAGGAAGTGTCCACAGATTAATAGCCCATGTGTAGGAAGATATAGACAATCAGAAGCAGTTAATTCATAGTAATTGCTTGAAATCTGTTTTCTCTTGAAGAACAACTCTTTATTCAACTGTTTATTTATACCTATTGTATGCCAGGTATTTTAAAAACATTTTGTTTAAGCTAGGCCACTATTCTCCCCACTTTACATACGAGAAAATGTAGGCTGAGGAAGCTGTATGACTTGTTCAAGTGCCTTTGGATGATCAGTGTCTGAGCTAGGATTTGAATGAAGTCTTGTCTGGCCTCTTTGTTTTTTCCTCACACTACACAGCTTTTCTAAACTACTTCACTGGTCCATCTCAGATACTTATACCACTGGTTAGTATTGCTTTTTATCAGTGCTGCCCAGCAGAAATGTAATGCAAGTGATATATGTTTTAAAATTTAAAGTTTTCCAGTGGCACAATTAAAACAGTAAAAAGAAGCCAGTGGCATTAATTTTAATAAAATGTTTAACTCAATATATCCAAAGTATTATCCTTTTGACATGTAGTCAATATTTTAAAATTATTAATGAGATATTTTACATTATCTTTCCTATTAATTCTTTGAATACAGTATGCATTTTATACTCACAATACAATTCAGCCACTAAATTTTTATCAAAAATACATGATCTGTGTTTAGATTTCATAACATTTACAGGTGAAAAAGTAGATTCACATATCCAAGTTGTTCCAAACATGCTAAAAGATTTCCCAATAACACAAACGAGTGTCAGCTTTGAAGTTTAAATTCAAATTAATAAAATTATAAACCTAAAAATTTAGTTCCTGGGTGACTCTAGACATAATTTGACATACTCAATAGCCACGTGTGGCTAGTGGCTACCATTTCGGATAGTTCAAACATTCACTGTTGGGAGGAAGCTATTCCTGCCTTCATGGCCATATGCACATATCATTTTGCTTCAAAGCAAACAACTAGCCAACCAGCCAATAAAAAAAGACGTCGGGATGTAGATAGTCCTTTTTGTTCCTCCTCTGCCAAACAGGAGTTGTTACTGGATGGGAAGTTGTGATAAGGAAAACCCCCATCTAGTACTTAGCACAGCAGCCACCTGAGACCCCCACCCCTCACGGAAGACCTGCATCAGCATAATACTAACCTAACTCCTGGCCCATCAACTAACCTATTACCTGGCACATCAGCATAATACTAACCTATTACTTGGCACATCAGCATAGCACTAAACCTATTACCTGGTGTAGCAACTAACCTAACCTATTACCTGGTGGGCATTAGTCACCTGAGACCCCACCCCTTGGATCACCCCAACTTAATGAAAATGGGAAAAATTGGGTAGACGGGGCTCAGAATTTGGTGGCGAGACCCCTCTGAGCCCTCCAGCGAATAAACCTTGATTCTTCAGCTCTCCGTGTGCTGCTGGGTTTGTCCTTGGGACCACTCGCTGTAACACTTGCTATAACAGTTGTGGACTGTAATTATTGGCATGGAACTATAACAGTCTTGGTGGCTTCTGTCTCATCTTCTGAGCTTTCTGGAGGTGGGAGCCTTTGAGAATGAAGATAAAATTATTTAATTCTCAGAACTGGAATATCTTTTTATTTCTAGGTCATTGTTCTCAGACCAAAATTAAGGATTAAAAAAATTACATAAGAATGGAAGATCTTAGGTGCTGAAGTATAAAATAATGTTGGGATCCATATGTTTCAGTGGGTTTTTCATCATGATTATCCTTTACCAGACCGGTCTGATCCAGACTGGGAGGCAGCATGGTCACGGCTGGTTTATGCCTGAGTTAATGTGCTAAGCAGATTGTGCACTTCCTAGGAGATGTTTAATTATAACATGCCATGAGCTTTGGAATCTTAAAATTAGCTAAGAGGAAAGAAAAAAATTTTTTGAGGGTAGCCAAAACAAACACCCAAACAGGAAAACAAACCAACCAAACAATATTCTCCTCCACCCTCCCATAGCAGCTTTTTAAGAAAGGACTTCATTGATAATTTAAGATGAAAACTATTTTGATTTATTCATTTTCAAGGAATGGAAAATGTAGTTGCTTGACTTTAATAGAAAGTACTAATGGGTTGTGACCAACCCTGAAAAATTTAGTTTTCTAGTTTTTTTGAATGTTGGGCAATTTAACTCAAAATACTGTCTATAGAAGTCCTTATCCTAATTTTCACCCACTTTTGAGTTGTATTTTTGACATTTTAATAATAAAAGAATATCATTTAATTGATATAAACATTTTAACTTGAGAAGAGAATGTATTTTGTGGTACCAGATTCAGTGTTTCTTGGTTTTATGTCTTTTTTCCCTCCCAGTTAACATTCATGTATAGACTATTCAGTTTCAACTTAGGGATTCTCTTATTGCCATGATGAGAATTTAACATTTGTTGTTGTTGTTGTTGTTTTTCTTTTTTTCACAAATATTGTCTTAGATCTGCATGATCATGAAGATTTTTTTTTTTTTTTTAAACTCTTTTTGAGATACTGTGTTATCTGGAAGAAAGTTTGTGCGGGTTCAGATTCTTCCTAACTTTCTAGTGAAACACAGGGATGATCTCTCTTTGGTCAATCATTATCCTTTAGAAACATTAACTAATTTACCCTCTCAAGAGTCTAGAAGTTATATCATAACATTTTACAGAGACAGAAATTTGATGTCATGTGAATTTCTTAAGGTCAGAGACTGGAATCTCTGGACAAATGGATCTAGGAATTTAAATCTGTGTTGGTTTCACAGCTGGCCTGGGCAGCTTTGATTCTGCTGAGAAGGAATATATGCTTCCTATCAATTTGAGAAGAGACTTGATCATTAAGTTTTTTTTTTAATTGCACACAATATAAAATTCATTAGCTAGAGTTACCCAGGCATGCATTGTGGTTACAGTTAAGGAGGTATTTTTAACTGTTATTTTTTGTTTGTTTGTTTTTATTCTTAACATTCTGCTATTTGAAAACAATTTTCTTTCTGTTTACTGACAGGTGAAATGGGTTATATTACTGTGATGAAATAGCATTATATTTTTTATCTATCACAATAGATAGCAATTCATAGATTTTTAGACTTGGAAGGGAACTTTGGTATCTTTACTTAGACAACTTTCTCATTTTCCACAAGAAAAATTGAGATTGAATGATTTGCTCTCTGTCAGCCACTGAATGACCAGGATTGATCATTATTTGATTTGTTGCTCCTTTCAGTCTAATATTAGCCTGCTATAATGAACAGCTATATGAATACATGCAAGAAAACATTAAATTCCACACCATGTGGTCTGCTAGCTTTCCATTTTATGTGAAACAATATTTTAAATGTCTAGTAATTTAAGAAGTTAAGGAAAATTATTAATTTACCCTCAAGATAAAATATCTTTTTAGCACTATAGTTATAGACTTACCTTAAGTAAACTGTTAAGGAATTATGAGGCTTATTTTTATTTAAATTATTTCTGATTCCACAATATTTATTGGAATTATAGAGCTCAAGATTTAACTTCTTTGTTATATATAGCTAAATGCCCACTGCGTAATTCTCTTTTATCAATACCACCCAAAACAATATATAATTAGAAATTTGAATAAATCTCAGAGGTTTTCAAGTCTACTTCTTTTATTTTGTTATGAATTATATCAAAAATACCAATAACAGAATACATTCAGTTAGGACAGGCTAAGTACTAGACATTAGTCTAAGAGCTTTGCATTGATTACTTTGTTTAATCTTCTCATTCATCCTATGGAGTAGATGTTTTCAATTTTTTGCTTTGCAGCTGAGAAACTGAATTAGGGAGGTTCTATAACTGGCTAATGACAGAGGCAGGACTCCAGCCCAAAGATCCTGGTTCCAGAACTTGTATTCTTTTATTATTTTTAAAAAATTTTAATTGACAGATACAAATTTTATATATTTGTTGTGTATGACATGATGTTTTGAAATATGTATATATTGTGGGATGGCTAAATTGAGCTAATTAACATATGACTTACCTCACATACTCATCATTTTTTTGTGGTGAGAACTCTTAAAATCTACTCCCTCAGCATTTTCAAGAATACAATATATTGTTATTAACTATAGTCACTGTGTTGTACAATAGATCACTTGAACTTATTCCTCCTTTTTAACTCAAATTCCCTCACCAGCCCAGGTAACTACTCTACTTTCTACTTCTATGAATACAGTTAGATTCTTTTTTAGATTCCACATATAATGGAGATCATGTAGTTAGTATTTTTCTTTCTGTGCCTGGCTTATTTTACTTAACTTGGTGTCTTCCAGGTTCATTCATGTTGTTACAAATGACAGGATTTCCTTTTTTTTAAAGGCTGAATAGTAGGTGTTCTATTGTGTATATATACCACATTTTCTTCATCCATTCACCCATTGAAAGAATTTGTATTCTGAACCATTATGCTTTTCTGCCCCTGTACAATGTTAATATTAGGTTGAACCATATGGGATTGCCATTTTGGTAGAGCAAAAAAGCACAATATCAGCCATTTTATATGAGTACCATATATTATTCACATATGATGTGCCAGACATAGTTCTTGGCCCTTTACTTTTATAATCTCATTTAATCCTTATATTTGATTCCTTATAACAACTGTGGAAGATAGGAATTACCACTTTTTACAGAATTGAGAGCTGAGATTCTGCGTGGTTAGGTAACTTTCCTTAGGTCACACAGCTAACAAGTGGAGAAGCCCGATTTGAGCCCACATGTATCTGACACTGACGACCATGCTTTCAATCACTCTGCTGTACCAGGTGAGGTTCTGAGACAGATTACTGTTAGAACCTGGAATTCTCTACTATTATCTAAGGGTCTTATGCATTATTCCACAGTGGCTCTGAGCAAGACTCTGTGTGTGTGTGTGTATTTATTAGTGTGTTTTTGCATTTGTTAATAAGTACTTGATCAGAGGTAAAGGGAGTATGATATGGATTATTTTTCAATTTGAGGCAGACATATAACTTATCTTAACTGATATCTATTACTTTAGTTTGCTAGGGCTGCTTAACCAAAACAAATTTGTTCTTAGACAAGATAGCATGAGGAAAAAAATAAAAATAAAAAAGAAATTTGTTTCTTCACAGTTCTAGAATCTAGAAGTCCACAATCAAGGTGTCAGCAGGGTTGGTTTTTTCTGAGAAACCTTGGTTTGTAGATTGCGCTCTTCTTCCAGTGTCATCACATGGTCTTTCCTCTGTGTGTGTCTGTGTCCTAATTTCTTCTTCAAAGCACACCAGTAATATTGGATTAAGACCCACTCTGATGACCTCATTTAACCTTAATTACCTCTTTAAAGACTACTTCCAAAAACAGTACCATTCTGAGGTACTGCATATAAGGACGTAAACATGAATTTTAGGGAGACAAAATTTAGCATGTAACCTCAGGCTTCTTCTGGAAGCTAAACATGAGTTTTGAGGAATTAATTTGAGATTAATATAGTTTCTTTCTCCTGAATTGCAGAAGCCTAGGTGAGCACTAGCATTCTGGAATGATACTGCACAGGGGCCCTTCCCAGGCCCATTTGGGCAGGTGGTGTGATGCCTGCTCAGTGGTTTGTAGAGTTTAGTGTTAGCCCCACCCTACAACTATTTTGAACATTGCTCTTACATACCCCTTTACTTCCTCCATGGACCCAAAGAAGAAATCAGATAAATTAGCACCCATGAAGAGCAGTATCAGTATTTCATTTTGATCATTTAGATTTTTCATCAAGAGTATGACTTCAGGGAACTGACTTCCAGAGGAGGAGCACAGTGAATATTGAGGAGCTATATTACATGGCACACTGCTGAGGTTAATAGTGGTAGTAATAGTGATATTCATAGTCATTGTCATTGCGTATACTTTCTTCTGGGCAGCACTCAATCTTGAGGAAGAGGAGCCTGTAGAACTGTGGAATGTTCTAGTCCATTTACTTTCTTTAATAGATGAACTTAGTGTAGTTAAATGCCTTCTTTATGGACTCAGTGCAAAGCTGAATGTGAATGGTAGCTCTTCTTATTCATGACCAGTGTTTCTTCATGTTTATTACACTAAGCATTGAGTTTATCGTAAAATTGATTTTGAAATTGCTTAGGTAATTCTGGAGAGAATAAAAGTATAATTTTTTTTAAAAAGATAATGGGCTTTGAAGCTATATGGATATGAGTTTGAATTGTGGTTAGGCATTTCTCTACTTTTATGATTTTGGCAAACTGCTTCTCTGAGCCTAAGTTTAACTTATTTATAAAATAAGGCTTAAATCTTACTCTTAGGTTAGTTGTGAAGATTACATGAGAAAATGCAGGTGAAATGCTCAGCACTTGGTACATGGCTATTACATGTTACCATTTGTAATTATTACTACAAATATTAAATAATAGTACTTAGTATTAATGGTATTACTAAATGGTAACATTATAAATTATTTATGTTTATAGATATAAATATTAAAAGGAATTTAGAGATACATAAACATGGAAGGGATTTGCCACTCATATAGCAGATGGCATCTAGGAAGAGTTATCCTTTGTTCCATTATTACAGTGCTCACAGTGGTGCTCAATAAATAGATAATTTGATGATAAAGTTGTATGTTTGCTGGTTAGTTGGAGCATTCTACTTTCAGTTCCTTGGTTGACTGCTGGCTGCCTCCGTGGTCCTTCTGCAGAGAGGAAGGCTATGTGCTGCTATTTGTCATTGGCACACACTTTATGGCAACTTGGCTGGGATTGTTGGGTGGAATTTTAGTTTGAAGAAAAAATGTTTCATTCAAAAAAGTGTTATTTAATACTTTTTACTAATCTTCACTGAAGCTGGGAGTTTCAAACAGATAAACAAGGGAAGTATTGAGTATCCCATGAGATTATTGTGGATCTTGAAGGAAATTAAAATAAATAATAATAATAGCTAGAGCCAACTTTTATTGACATCTTCTCATGGACCTGACATTGTGCCAAGTTCCTGATATGTTCTATGTCAGAGTCTTTACTATCCCACAAGATAGGTTCTATTCATAAGAGGAAGGTAAAGACTAGAATTTGTAAGTAATTTGTTCATTGATTAAAGTACCTATCATGAATTCCATTATGTAATAGGAGGTATAAAAGGGTCAGTCTTCTTTCCTTTCTCCACTCTTATCCTTCATGGCCTCGTATAGTAATCCCCCTTACTGTTTTGTACCCCAGGAAAACATGATGAAAATATCTTACCCATCTCAGAGTGTTGTACTGAGGATTATGACTTATTAGATAAGGAAGTACTTTGAAGAATTGAAATCACCAAAGAGAAAGATTGTTGTTATGTATAGATAAAAAATACAGTATTCCTGGGATGTAAAATCCGCATATATGGAGGCCCAACTTTTTGTGCAAGAGGGTTCCTCAGGGCTGACTGCAGGATTTGAGTATGCTTGGATTTTGGTATTTGTGGAGTGTCCTGGAACCAATCCCCTATGTATACTGAGGAATGGCTGTGTGAGCAAATTATATAGGTAGGGATGAGCCCACCTCACTTTCTAGTATCACATCCTAATGCAACTTTGTGATGTTATAAAACTCAAACAATGTTATAAAAAGTTACTGTCTTGTGAAAAGTTGATTCTTTTCAGTTCTGGCAATGGCACTAAAGAAAAGTAGATAAATTAAGGAAAAGATGGACTTTGATCAATAGAATTTGTGTATATTTTTAGAAATTGGAAAGTTGAATTTGACAGTAGCTCCCATCTAAGGATAAATGAATCCAACGCATGTTCTATATGGGAAAAATTTCATGCTTTGAGTTTCCATGGATTTAAAAATTGTTAAAGGTCTCCAGACACAGATCAAGACTTTCAGAGGTCTGATATTGTTTAAGCCAAGAAAAGACGAGTGATATAACCAAAGTGAAAGCATTTTATATAGCTGAGACTTTTTTGAAAATGGCCACTTCAACAATAAGATACATTTAAGAAATGATCTGTGCAACATGCCCTTCTGACTATATTCCTTTTCTCTATGTTAGGATTTTCAAATAGCAAATAATCTCATTTAATGTAATCGTAGAAAGCTCAGTCCATTGGAAGGATCTGGAGTATCAGTGAGCCAAACAAGTTTCTTTTTGCCCCATGCTATACTTTTGTTTTTTTGTCAACTTCCTTTTCTCGCAATATGCTTTTCCTTATGTGTATTCCTTTCAGTATCTTATCTTGAATATAATCCCTATTCTACTTATGTGGGAATATGGATTTCAAGGTGGGTGAAGGTCTCATAATGATAGAGAATTATAGAATAAGAAAATAAGAACTACCTACTGAGAATACTTATGATGAGAGTGCTTTTACCTCAGTGA
The DNA here is from genome assembly GCF_041146395.1 of Eulemur rufifrons. Lineage (NCBI taxonomy): Eukaryota > Metazoa > Chordata > Mammalia > Primates > Lemuridae > Eulemur > Eulemur rufifrons. Next base: position 40,555,096 of record NC_090988.1, read on the forward strand.
CTTTTCCTTGGTTGACCTCTGTTTTTTTGTTTTTCTTTGAAACAAAGTCTGGCTATGTTGCTCAGGCTGGAGTGCAGTGGCTATTCCCAGGTGCGAACATAGCATCATAGCACACTACAACTTCCACACCCAGCTTCCAAGTTACTCTTGATATGTTACTTTTGGCCTTTGGGCTTTCTTAATTCTCGTGGTGTGAAAAGCTGGAGCCCCAAACCACATTTGTAAAGTGTGTTAAGTTATGTAAACAGAAGGTGAAGAGGATGTTTTTTTGTTTTTTTGTTTTCTTTTTTTCCATAGCTCAGAATATCTAAAGGGAAAATCAAGCAATCAATCATCAGTGGTCTATAGCAATGGACTTCAACTGGAAAAAAAAGACTCATGTTAAACCACAAGAATGTAGAGCTTCAACATGAATTTTTCTTACTTCAGAGATAGAATTTGCTCTGGGGTATTGTCTTTTCCATTTGTTATGTCCCATAGAGTTGGGGATTGGCTTGGACTTTATAGAACCCATCACTGAATTAACTGTTTGGCTATTTTGCTATTGTACATTTTTTTTTTAATGTAAGAGCAAATGAATGAATCAAATGAAAATCTTGGAAGAGTTTAGTTTACTGGCTCAGAATGGATCTTTAGGGTTTCTTTAATTTTGATTAGCTGTAAGGAAACTAGTCTTAGACTTATAGTAGTTTTAAGTCTTGAGTGTGTCATGCTTAAAGAAGAAAATGCATTTTGTTCCACCAAGAGATTTTAGATATATGAAAATTAATTTGTTAAAGTCCTTTTTGACATTCATTCCGATTCTTGTTAAAGTCAAGGATCTGCTACCACCTTTTCCTGAGCATGAAGTGACTATTGCTCAAATATCAAACATGGTAATACCTGTGCAAGTCAAGAGTATCAATGGGAGTGATATGATGTCATGGAAAGAACACAGATTCTGTGGACGAATTGATCTTAGTTGAAATATTGACTTTACCTCTTAACAAATGTACTTTTAAGTAATTTATTAAAATCTTCAAAGTCTGTTTTTTCAATTTTAAATTGAGAGTTATATTATTATATAATTGAGCCATGTGCAACATATTGAGTTACAAAAATGACAACTTAGTTTAACCTATGTTTAGTTTAACATAGTTTAATTGGCCGGGCGCGGTGGCTCACGCCTGTAATCCTAGCACTCTGGGAGGCCGAGGCGGGTGGATTGCTCAAGGTCAGGAGTTCCAGACCAGCCTGAGCGAGACCCCGTCTCTACTAAAAATAGAACGACATTATATGGACAACTAAAAATCTATATAGAAAAAATTAGCCGGTCATAGTGGCGCATGCCTGTAGTCCCAGCTACTCGGGAGGCTGAGGCAGTAGGATCGCTTAAGCCGAGGAGTCTGAGGTTGCTGTGAGCTAAGCTGATGCCACGGCACTCACTCTAGCCTGGGCAACAAAGTGAGACTCTGTCTCAACAAAAAAAAAAAACAAAAAAAAAAAACAAAAACATAGTTTAATTTAGAATGTCTCTTAAGGAATTTTTTTGGGGGTGGGGATGGAGGGAAGGATTAAGTAAAATGAGGAAGAAATGAGTATAAGGCCCTCAAAAAGTGTTAATTTACTTCTTCCTAATGGCAAGTTACAGTAGACAAAGTCATGACAATGCTCAGACTCATTTCTTTCAGGAACCGTCTTTGGAGTTCAGAATGTTTTGATGTTGAAATCTATTTATAAATGTTTGCTAATGACTGTAAAAATTTCCAACAACTAAGAGAAATTATCTTTTAATTTAGTGTGAAGCATGAATTCTGAAGTGTTTTGAAAAGATATTTTGTGAATGGCTATATATTTTATTTTCTTTATTATGATTTCAAAAACATTTAAGCTCACAGTTAACTGCTTTTCAGTTGGCGGTTGTTTCTAAATTTTAGCCCCAAATTTCTTGGCCTTTTTAAAACCTTCTGTCAAGCAACTCATAGATTGAGATACACATGAAGAAGACTCATATGATAAGACGTTAGCAGTGAATTCTTCCTGTAAGAACAAAGGATTTAAAAAAAACTTTTTGATGTCAGGGACAGGGTATTTAATTAAATATTTGCTTCAGTGCATGACACACTATCTTCATGGGTCTGTGCAAGGCTCCTTTTGCTTTCTTCATCATTTGTTTGTTTATTAATTCATTCATTTAATCATTTTCCATTACCAATTCCATTCTCCTCCCTACAAGAGCAACCTTTCTAATATGCTTGATATTTATCCTTTTATTGATATTTTATGTATAAGTTTCTTTTAATTCATAAAAATGGTATTGGGCCTTAGAATTATTCAGTTCTTAATTTCTCCCATCTGGTATTATGTTTTCAAAGTCTATCCTTGTGACTGTGTTTTTATTTGGTTCCTTGCTTCTAATATTGTAACAAAATCCAGGATTTTTGTATTTACTTGCTATAGCTGTTGGTTTAAGTTAGATTAAGATGAAGGTGGAAATGATATCAACATATGGAACTATTTTAAAAAAAATTAAAACATTTGATTGTAATAACTAGTTTTCAGTGAGAAAACTAAAGTATATATTGGGTGACTTAAGGAATGAATGTAGTGAGTATTTTAAGTATGATTTAATGTCTATATATCTTTCTTATGAAATGCTCATATTTTTAACTATTTAAACAAATAAAATGCCATATAAACCATTATAGTAAAGAAAAAAAAGAAACCAGCAATAAAAATATAATATCAAACTTGGGAATACCATGAAATGTAATACAAAATAATAGGAGAAACCTATTAAAAAGATAGGTGCATAGATGGAATGGATTTTTTTTTAAATGATGGGTAAATATAGAAGTGTCAAAGCAACAACTTACTCTGACTTTCTGAATTGCAAAGTACAGTATGGTAGGTAGCTTGTACCAACCCAAAGGCAAATCAAGATTAGGAAAGTTGTGAAATGGAGTATGAGTGGAGGTATTTTATTTTGTACATGGTAAAATATTAGGGTTTTCCTTATTAATATTTTAACATATGTTAAAATACTTTGTTTTCAGAAATTTTTTGCTAAGTGTCTTAACAGCACATAAGATAACCAAGCCATAAGAAATATGGAAAGGCACCTATCACAAGGGAACCACAAGTTGGATGATATCTAATGTTTGGGCCCCACTTGGTTAGGAGTGGTGTTAGAGGGTCAGTAACTTTTGTTGCTTATGCCCTTCCAGTGCCTCAATATTTCTTCTTTATATTACTTGAAACTCCTGTTATTTCCTAGATTGCCAGAGTATAATATCACTTCTTATAACTTCTCTTCCCTGTTCCTTTCCTTTCCCATCCTATCCTTTGAATCCTGTGCTTTACATTAATATCTTTTCATTTATCAAACATCTAGAAGAAAAGGGATCATCAGCAGCTTAATGCCTTTCTTCTGAAAGATTACACCCTAAGCTATTAAAGATTTTCAAGGCAGTTTTAAAAGTTTATCATGTATTTTCCAGTATGAAAATAGTATATATCATTAGGGAAAAAATGAAAAATGCACAAAAGTAGAAATGGAAGATTTCTTTGTATTATCAACATTTAAAGATAACATTATTCCTCAAATTGTACTTTTAAGACTTTCCCCACTTTATTATTTTAGGAAAATATTTTTAATGACTTTTTTACACTTATTATAGGGGATAGGGGAAAATGCAAAAAAAGAAAAGTTATATATCAGCACCCACATATAACTATTGATAACATTTTGGTATTATGTCCTAAGTATAAGTTTTTTTCTTTTTTTAAGTAGCATTGTGATCATTCAGAATAAATAGTTTTGTATCCTCCTTTTAAAATGTAGCATTAAATATTAAATTAGATTTATCTCTATTATTACAAACTATTAAACATACATTGTTTATTTTTAATGTTTCATTGAATAAATAAAAACACAACTTAAACATTTCCATACTTTTGGACATCAAATTGGATTCTGTTATTTCACTGACCTAGAAAATGCAGTGAAAAACATCATTGTGCCGAACACCCCTTTGTTTTTACAGTTATGTCCTTTGGATATGTTATTAGATTTTCAAAATATATTAACCCATTTAATTTCTTTTATTGTAAATTTTTATTGCCCATTTATCCATTGAGTTCTTGGTACTTAATTGTTAAATATATATTAAATTTCAAAAGGAATTTCTGCTTCTATATATTGAATACAGATGATACAATGGAAAGAATTAGAAACTCTCCTCTACATCTAAGAGTTAACTACTGGTATTTATTTCATGTCTATATCTGTATATCTATGCCATATATATAGATACACATATGTGCACATTAATTCAATAATATCAACATTACTATTTCATTTGACTTCCATGGTGTAAATCTAACTTATTTTATCCTTAATGACTACATAATGTCCCATGGTGTGTACCATAATTTATTTTCGATTTTTCTTTTTTTTTGGACATTTTCATTCTATTCTTTTGTTTATTTATTTATTTTTGGTATTACATATCATTGCAGTGAATATCCTTGTAAAAATTTACGTGTACACTTGAAGAAGTGTTTCTGTGTGCCATTTTATTTTTTTAAGAAAGTCTAAGATGTGATATTTTGGTCTTATTCAATGTTAGTTTTTCTTAGGGAAATAAGATTGAATTTGAATTATATTTTATCTTTTATTGCAATCCTTTTTTTTTGTAAAAAATGGCACTGGTTTTGTAAAACTTTTATTTGTAATATTTGAAAACTAGGCAGTAAATTAGAAATTAGAAAAAGGATTACAGGTATATCATCCTACATTTGATTTAATTTATTGTTCTCCCAGCAGCTAAACTAGTATGGTCCACTGCATGTTGACCAATTAAACTCTCTGAAGAGTTTGTAGGAAAAATCTAATGCTTTAAGATGTATACATTAGGAAGTTTAAGTAAATAGTCGGTACTGAATTATTCATTAATTTAGTCTATCTTTACTAAGTACCTCTCTGTTAGGCAATTTGACCATTTTATTGTATCCAGAGTTCTTTATTTTAGAATTGATAGCTTCTTTTGAAGACAGTTTTTTTTTTTTTTTCAAGGAAAGTCTGGAAGAGTCAACTTAATTCAAACATTGAAAGTCATGATTAAAAGACATGCTGAGTTACCTAAGATTGCTAGTATTTTGATGACAGAGAATTTAAAGGCAATTTTATAGATTCAATGAAGAAGAGTTAATAAGAAACAGGATTGAGTTCAGGAGGGGTAAAATAGACAATATGTTTAAGTAAGATATGCATAGCAGACACTCAAGAAAAACCTTGATGTTGAATATCCTATATATTCAGTATATGAGTTTTAATATATGTCATTACTCATAGTCTGATTAAAGTTTTAAACAGGTAAAGGGGTACCATTGCTATGTGTATTGTTTCTTCTCAAAAATTTCTTCATATGCTCAGGCCACCAATATATCTGTTTTGGCTTCTAAATTTTAGAGGAATGTTGAAATTAAAAATGGTTTAAAGACGAGGAAACATGAGGCAAGGTTTTGGAATGATTGTTTCTGATGGAGAGTAGCTGAGAGGTGACTAAATACTCAATAATTGTGATCAGATGTGCTGGATCCATGATGTAGGAGAGGCAAAACCTGTCTTAGCTTTCTAGTCAACCATGAAGTGCAAAATCTTATGCTTTTTACTTACATGCTTTTCCCTGTACACAGAAAATTTCAGCAGAAAAGGAGAATTAGCAGTGATGTAAAATAAAATGCTCTGTAATTCTTGAGACCTTATTGTACCTTAGAAAGGAGTAAAAGGGATGGATATAAATATTGACAATAATTTAATAGAGTAACTAAAAATATTTCCATTTCAATAATGTTTTTCAGCCAAAGAGGTCAAACTATTTTTTCACTGAGTATATTTTTACCCTTTAGAACAGTTCTATGAGAAAAAGTGAAGGCAATGTTTAATATTTCAATTCTTCAATTCTAGGTTCTGATGACAAGTGACCTTAGTAGAGGTCACAGGTGTTAGTTGTGAAAAATTTCATAATTTCATATCTTTTTTCTTCTGGTCAACTATTTGTCTGATAGCATTGTCTTTGGAAGCCCATGGGTGTGTTCATATGCAATTCTAAATCCCATTTATGTCAAACTTTAACTTTGTCAGACAGACACATAGTATAGAAGTGAATCTCTCCTGCCGTCTGGGCATTTGGTGCAGGAAAGAAAAGGTAGACAAAATTGGGACCAAAATATCATGGTACAATATTACTTTCTTTTCTTTCTGTAATAGCTGTATGTCCTTCTGATTTCTAATAGACTTTTCTAAGAAAAAAACACATCCTATTGAAAATAGAACTTCATTTTTAGAAAGTTTAGAATGAATGATGATGGTATGTAACAAGTAGGAAAGATTTGAGTTAGGCATAAGGAAATCTGGATAAAAGTCAGGATGAACTCCATACTTTTGGTGGTCCATTTAGTTTTATGAAGAAAAAAAAATCCCATCAGTTTTTTTCTTCAGACCCGATAGTTTCTTTTGGAGACAGTATTAAGAAAAAAAAAAAAAAGAAACTGTTTATAGATAAGAAGACAGGTCAACTTGAGTTAAAAATTACCTCATAGTTAAAAGTCTCAAGGGCAGCTAGTTGACAGAAACCAGCTAGGATCCTTTGGAATGAATTACAGTTTGTTGTGGCATGAAGGGACATCATGAGCTTTTTGTTATACCCCACAGCACTGAATTGGTAGTTTAATTTGGGATTTTTTCAAAATGATTGCTTCAATTATTAACTGCTTTCTGATTGCTTATGACATTTTCATTATTGTTTGCATTTGAAACCTTATCAAAATAGTTAGGTAATCAGTTTTCTAACTAGCTCTTCACTAAAGTGTCATTTTTATTCTTAATTGTAATCTTGCTCCCACGGGACTGTCCATCATATTCTAAATTCATCTTTCTATTATAATTTATGAATGGTACAAACTAAATATTTGAATTAGGGCTACAGGTTTGATTTATAGGAAAAATAAATTGTTCTGATTTTGTGACATAGATCCTTTTGGTTACTATAAAGAAAATAGAAAATGTCTACCATTGCTTTGGAAAATTATATAAACTACTTTATGAGATTGTATCTCTTTGTTCATGCATCTGTCTCATGACTACTTTTCTTTGGCTTTTGTTGCTCTGAGCATATTTTTCCCCCAGAGTACTTATTACAAATAATTGTCTTCATTAATGACCATGCAATTTTGAGGTCCCCAAGGATAAGAGGCAGTTTGGGCTTTGCCACTTACCTGTGCTACCACTTGCTAGCTTTGTGGGGGAGACAAGGAGGAAAATAGGTAAACCATTACAATAGAAAAAGTTCAATGCTCTATGAGAGATACAGTGAAAGGCAAAAAGGAAGCACTGAGAAAGATGCTACAGGTTTGTCAAAATATGTGAAAAGGGAAATTTGGAGGTGCAAATAAGGGTAGAAGTAGACACATGGGCCCAGCAAGCCCTCACAGAGAAAGTGACCCTTGGGCCACTTTCTTCAAGTTTCAACTTGAAGAATAGTAGAGTAGATCTGGTAATTATGATGGGGGTTGGAAGAGGTGGCATGCCATCTCAGATAAAAGGGGTAGTAACAGTGTGAGCTGGAGATCTGTAGTAACAGCTGCGATCTATAGTGACAACTTGGAATAGCTAATGTGGGCAATGCATCTGGAGCTAAACTGAGCCACATAACATAGAAGTATAGTTGAGTGGCCTTATGGTGTCATCACTTTGGCCTGCTTAAAAACTTGTAACGTAACTTGGAACAAAAAATATGAAGGTTGGACTAGATGACCTATATAGTCTCATCAAAAAGCCACAGTGGCCCTGAGAATTTTCTTCAGATTGGGTGTTGCTCAGTTCCAGAGTATGTCCCAGTGTCTGAAATGGTGGGGGGTTCGAGGGTAGGGGCAGAGTTGTGCTCAGGCAATAGGCTGGCAAGAGCAGGTTCTGAGTTCTGATTCTAGATCTTAACTAGATTTCTTGGGTAATCACTTTCGGCATTATCTTTTTCTAAAATAAGGGAATTGAAGGAACATCTCTTAGCTTCATTCATTCATTCATCAACCATGTATGTGCTGAACACATACCAGTTGCCAGAACTTTCTTTGATTTCTTTAGGTGCAGGCAAAATAAAGCTCAGCTTATATTAACTACAATTGGAATGTCCCCCTCCAGAGCTGAGGATGGAAAAACAGCCTGGAAAGGGTAATTTTCAGGAAGCCATGCCATAAGAACATTTAAATTCTGAAACTAGATCAGGTTTGTGGACAGCCAGGGACCAAGATGATGATAATAACTTTTGTTGGCTTCTTGCTATACGCCACACACTGCACTAAATGCTATATATGCTCATTTAATGGTTACAATAACCCTTTGGGGTAGATGTATTATTATCATTTTTTTTTTCATTTTGCAGATGAGGAAAATGAGACTGAAATGAGGTAAGCGAATTACCTAAGGCCACACAGCTAGTAAAGGGGCTAGCTATTAAAGTCAGGTTTGTCTGACTTCAGATTGTATTCTAAAACAGTGATTGCCAAGCCTGGCTGTATGTCCTTATGGCTCTACCCCAGACCTAAGGAGTCAGAATTTCAGAAAGTCTAACAACAAAAATATGTTTCTTTTAAAAGAGCCCATCAGGTAATTTCTATATGCAGTCAGATTTGGGAAGCCCCTGTAAAGATTTATATAGAACGACAGAAAAACATTTTAGTTGTGTAAAAGTATAAGCAACTGAAAGAGTAAGAAAGTATTGTGTTTTGGAGAGAGCACTGGACAAGGTGTCTGAATTCATATGTCTGCTCTGAGGGGTGATGTGTTGTTAAGGAAATGACAGAGCATGGAAAGGAAACCTGGGTTCCCAGCCTTGCTTCTTTATAGACTGGCAGTGTAGATAGAGGCAAAAAGGTTGGATTGGCTGACTTGTAAGGCCTCATGAAAGAGCTACATGGAGCCTTCAAAGTAATCTGTGTTCTGTGACGAAAGTATGAAAGAATTAGGAATTATATAGTCTTCATTTAGTTTGATTAAAAAAATTTCCTTGGAGGAGAAGAGTCAATAAAATTGACCTTAATGAGTACAAATTTACATAGTTTTTAGACAAACACAAATGCCAAATCAGAATATGAAAACATTTATAAGCCTCTGAGGTTATTTTTATTTTATATTTTTTTTCCTGGAAATGGCTAATGGTTGACCCGCCAAGAGGAAGCTAAAAAAAAACGACCAGTTCTTCAAACTTATTATTAATACCTCTCTGGCCTTTTCAAATCCCTTTGAACAACAGTTTTGTGTAGATATTTACATGTAGAATGTAATATTGCATTCCTCCAAATTGTTGAGAAAATTCCCAGTTGAGAGTCAAGTGTTCATTTGAAAGTTAATTTACCAGAAAAGGTAGTTTGCAAGTCCTCTCTAGAGCCAGGTGTTTCATGGGATTTGTTACATTTTAATAGCTTTGTCAAGAACTCTGATGAAGATGTGGAAACCATGAATGTAAAATTTTTAGCTGAGGGACAGGTGAGAGGGAAAAATACCAGAATATAGGATTCAGAAACAACATGATATAATGAGCTGAAGTTGATAAATACTTACATTTGTCTATCTGTTCTCACCCACTCCCGTTTTTTCTTTCTAGTATAGGATAGTGGGACCAATGCTTGACAGGAACTCATGTAAAGAAAACCAATACATTTTAAGCTCAAGGTGAGCCCTTATGTGACATTATTACCCTACAATGTGACATAGTCTTAAAGTTAACAGGTGGCATCCACAATGAGAGAGATGGTAGTCTTCAGTACTGCTCCGGGCAGTTAGCCTATGCCAGGAAGGTGCTGAATATTGGTGCATTGGGAAGGGTCCCTAAGATGATGAGGGAGTCTTAAAATTATATCATGAATTTTAGAGACAACTAATTGTGTTTATCATGGAGAAAGCAAGATTGGTCTAGGAATCATACCACTTTATCTTCAGTTTTTGAATATCTGTCCTAGGAAAATTATTATCCAGAGAAGCCCTGTGGGTGGAAGTTACAGAGACACAGATTTCATCTTAGTGTAAGAAAACAAAAAGGAACAGTCTGTTGTCTCTGGAAGAATTTAAACAGAGAGTAGGTTACCTTTCATTAGGGGCTGTCAGAGAAGAGGTGCGCGAGGCCCTTTCAGTTTTCCAATTTTAGAATTATTAGTTTTAGTATTTAGCAAAATAAATTTACTGATAAGTAAAATATTTAGTTAAAACTGAATCCCTTTTATATGTAAGACTCAGATATAATTAGCTTAAAATGTAATCCTTGTCTCTAACAAAATTTCACTCTTATAATGATTAACTACACAAAGTAATGTAATTGCCAAAATTGCTTCCTTTTAATCTGTTCTCCACTCTTCCATGAGAATAATCATTACCGAATTTGAATCTCTTTATACCACGTCCCTGCTTAAAATACAATCACTCTGTGCTATGTTTGTTTCGCCACAAAATTCATATGTTAAAATCCTAACGTTTCAGGTAATGGTACTAGAAGGCAAGGCCTTTGGGTGATTAGGTGATTAGGTCATGAGGGTGGCGCCCTCATGATTGGGATTGGTGCCTTTATAAAAGAAGTCTCAGACACTCCCACTGTTTCACTTGACCAGCCTAAAAAAAAAAAAAAAAAAAAAAAAAAAGAGGCCTCAGAGAGCTAGTGAGCCACCTTGTTGAGGACACAGGGAGAAGGCACTGTCTATGAGGAAGTAGGCCCTAACCAGACAGTGAATCTGCCTTGACCTTAGACTTTTCTGGTTTCAAAAACTATGAGCAATAAATGTTTATTGTTTGTAAGCCACCCAGTTTATAGTATTTTGTTATAGCATCCCAAACAGACTAAGACATTCTGCATCAATTTAGTTTTTTCTTAGAGACGGGGTCTTACTGTGTTGTCCATGCGCTCAAGAGATCCTCCTGCCTAATTCTTCCTAATAGCTGGGACTACAGGCATGTGCCGCTGTGCCCAGTTTATTTGAGAATAAAGACACATTCTTCACATAACACAAAGTCCAGCAAGTTCTGCCCCTGCTTGCTTCTCTAGCTTTATGTTTCATATCCTTCATTTCCGATCCAACCTTATTGGCTTACTATTAATTTATTATACATACATCATATTTTCATTTGCCACACCTTATTTCTCATGTGGTTTTCTCCTGTGTGGATATCTTTCTCATTTCTAGATGACTTCTACTCTCACTCTCCAGATCTAAGTTCACTTTTCACCTAATCAAGGGAGCTTTGACAGATCTTCCCATTTAGATCTAATTTCATGTTATATAGGTTCATACTCTTGCTGCTCATTCACAGCCTTTATCACTGTTACAATTTATATTTGCTGATGAAACTATTTGATCAATATGTTTCCCCTACCAAAACATAAGCATTCTGAGGGAAAGGGAATTTTCTGTTTTTGGTTCACTATTGAACTCCGGGTGCTCTGCAATATGTGCATGTCACAAAAAATATGTGTTGAATGAATAATATAAGTGGAGCAGATAGCACTTACTTTAAAAGTACATAAGAGAATGTTTAGAAAAAGGATATGATACAGTGACCCTAAGGCAATAAGTTACCTTTATATAATACGTGTGTTTTCAAGACTGGTTTTACTTTTCACAAAAGGTCTAAGAACTAGGATTACTATATTATATTCGGGCTGATGAAGGCCTTCTTCCTGGTAGACAGCTGCCTTGCTGTATCCAGCATGATGGGGAGAAAGAGGGAGAATACTGTGGTCTCTTTCTCTTCTTATAAGGGCACTCGCTAATCCTTATCATGGGGAATTCATCCTCACGACCTCATTCTGGTGTAGGTTTAGACCTAATTTTGTAGCAAAGGCTCCACCTTCAAATACCATCACAATGGGGATTAGGAATCAATAAATGAATTTTCAAGAGAAACAACATTCAGTTCACAAGAAGGACTAAGCTATGTTTTATGTATACCTCCTCATTTAAAATGTATTTATAGTTTTAAAAAATACATATGGAATCCTCAGGTGTATTTTAGAGACCTTGTCAGGTGAGACTTGAAATGTGAAAATAACACTGCCATCTAGTGACAACTAACCCGATGAAATTAAAAAACTTTAGAGTAGGCATTAAGGGTAAAACAAATCATTCACATAGAGTGGCCCATACACATAACTTAGGGCAGTCATTTCTTTATAGTAAACATTTGAAGTAGTTGATGCTTATGAAGCTCATGGATTAATAATGATTAAATAAAACAAATATGCTTAGCTATTAGAATATTACCCATGTATTACAGTAACTACATAAAATCACTTCTTATAACTGTGCCACTTGAAAATGGATTCATCTCCATTTTCCTTACTCTCTCCACTGCTTCTGAATGAGGAAATTTTGTACTCTGATTAACCTATTGAAAAGAATTTTTCTTCTTAGTTTAAAGAAGAGGGGAAGGGTTCCTACCTAACAGGTACATTGAACACTATGAGGGTGATGGGAACACAAATGGCCCCAATTCAAGCATTGTAAAACCTATCCATGTAACAGAAACACTTGTTAATTTAATATTCTAATATTTTAAAATAATAATTGATTAAAAAAGAGCTAAATATATTCAAGAGCAAACATATATGAGGAAGTAAGTACTTGGTAAAATTTCCAGTTGGATTTTGCAGCATTGTAAGGAAGGAGTGGAATGCCAAAATAAACTCTGTCTATCCCAAGGGGACACTTAGAGCCACTTTGAATTAAATTACTGTGTGATTTAATGTAAACACGAAATCAAAACACTTCCAGACATGCAATAAATGGTTAAAAAATGAAGATGTATAAAGCATTAAACCTCAAAGGAAATATGGTTAATTTATTTGTATTTCTTAAGTCCTGAACTTCTGTGATAGATTTTAGCTGATATATTTTAAATGAACCATTGTCCTGGTACATAAAAATTGATAAAATTGTTATCTACAATCCCTTGAGCTAAATTTTTTTTATCATATGCAAATACAAGATTAAAGGAGATAACAATTATTCTATTCCTGTGGAGGCCTAGATAAACAGCAAAAAACCATCATTCTCAAATGATAATAACTTCGTTGACTGAGGTGAGAAAATTATATTTAATGTTTTTTTTTTAGATAGTCCAGAGAGGATTATATCTATTTGTCCACTTACTGATATATTCATTGAAGTGTATCCTTAAGGTGTTCTAACTCATGATGTAGAAGTAGCCTAACTAGACATATTAATTACTTTTTATATCAGTCAATGAAAATTATTGCTTTCTTGACAAACACTACTTATTATCCTGTCTCCCTATTAGGTCCAATATTTCATATGCTCACAGTAAACACTGCATAACAGAGTTGATATTTTGCCAAGAGTTAAGTTGGAAATCTCAGGGACATGAACAAATTCAAAATAAGAAAAGCATCTGCCTTTCGTGTATTTCTTAGTTAATACCCTTAAAATAGAGTTGTTTTGTGCTTGCTTCAGGACAAATATATAGACATGACCCCATCTCTTGTTTTCTTGTAATATACTATTTATATAAAGAATGTGGATAGTATAAGACAATAGCAGATGACAATCTAGCAAGAGTATGACTTAAAAAATTAGTTGCCAAAAGTATTGCATCAATACCAAAGGGGACTCATTCTTTAAAAAATATGCTGTATAATGTGGTTATGATTACCTTGTATGAAGCACAGCTGATCTGGGGTGTAGAATTCAGTGGTGACCCAGAAAATGATGTTTCTATTATTATTGATAACTAGCATTTATTGAATTCTTGCCATATGGCAAGCATTGAATTAATCACTTTACATACATAATTTCTTCTTTTTTTTATTTTAAATGGACAGAATGTAATTATTAATAGTCCATAATTCCTAAGCTAGTTTATTGATTTAGGCATGACTCATTTATTTATTTATATAAACTAATTATTATATAATGAATATCCATGGATGCACCTAGAATTAGAACATTATGAACAATTTACATCTATATATTTGCTCCTCCCTTATCTTTTACTTGTCTTTTCTCCCCAATCCTGCAAGAATTACCACTATTTTGAATTTTGGGTTCCTTATTCTTCTGGCACTGAAATAAATAGTTTTATCTCATATATATATTTAACATATTGCTTGTTTTGGTTGATTTTGAGCTTTTTGTGTCTTCAAAATCCTCACCTATGCTAATGTGTAAAAGATTCACATATATATTCTATTAAAAGTTTTGAATTTTGTTTTTGATATTTAAGTCCTTAACCATTCAGGAACTAATGTTTTTGGGTGGTTTGAAATAGAAATGTAATCTGATTTTTTCCCATATGTATAACCGATTTTTCCCTTCATAAATAGACACTTCTTTCTCTAGTAATCTGCCATTCCATTTCTGTTACCTATCGTAATTCAATGTATATGTAGTTCTGTTTTGGGGTCTCTGTTTTGTTCTGTTGGTCAGTTTATCTACTATGCACATTCTAAATTACTGTAACTTTATAATAAGTCTTGTTATGTGGAGGGCAAATTCCTTCTCTTTCTCTTTTAGTGTTTAAGTTTGTTTTTTGCCTACATTTTTAAGTCAGCTTGCCAAATTTTATGAAAAAACCTATTGGGGTTTTGATTGGAGATGCACTGAGCTTATAAATCAATTTTGAGAGATTGATATCTTCACAATATTTAATCTTTTGTATAAAATATGATATATCATACCTCTTCCTAAGCCTTCTCTTAGGTTTCTTTAGTTCTTTGTTTTATATACAAGCTTTATACTTCTTTTGTTAGATTTATTACTAGATAATTTATAATTTTTATTGCTTGTATATAACAAAATCTTTTAAATTTTATTTTTAAAAAATTTGTTGTGTTATATAGCAATACAGTTAGCTTTTTTATATTGACTATATATCCTGCCACTGCAGTATACCCTCCTGGGATTTATATTAATTTGTTTATAAGGTGTTTGGATTTTCTGTGCTCTTATCCTTATCTTCTTCTATTTTGTTTGGGTGACTCTTAGTGGTTTTATTCTCTTTTAGATAAAAATCTTGGCTCAGTAATATTTAGATTTTCCTTTTTAATAATATTAATTCATAAGTCTCAAAATTGCTAGTTTTAAAATTACTGAAGTCATGACTTTTAAATTTTTTTTATATGCACTGTTGCAGAAAATGATCTGTATGACACATATAGTTTGAAGTATATTGGTAATAATTTTATGTCCCATTATTTAGATAAGTTTTATAACTAGGCTATGGTCATATAGCTAATAAATGATATGGTTAGACATCTCATAAAAAAGACCTGTCTGACTCCAATGTGCTACAGTGACTTAGAATGAAAGTATATGTTCCATACTGTCTTTATGGCATGAGTCTTTGATTGTGAGAGCTGAAATTTCTAATAATTCCTTGATGAAAGTTGAGCTCCATTTCAGTGTATTAGTTTTCTATTGCTGCTTTGACACATTACCACAAATATAGTGGCTTAAAACTACACAAATCTATTATCTCACAATTTTGTAGGTCAGAAGTCTAGGGGCTCAGCTAATTTCGTTCCCCCCACCAATTGCCCCCCCTTTTTTTTAATTTCAAAATATTAAGGGGGTAGAAATGTTCTTGTTACACGGCTTGAGTCAGGGCTATAAGTGTCCCCATTACCCAAATAGTGTTCATTGTACCTGTTAGGTGGGTTTCTCCCTCCCTCCTCCTCCCCCCACCACTTGATTTCCAATGGCTTTTACTTTCCTTTGTGTACTTGTGTGCCCATCAGTTAGTTCCAATTTATTAGAGAGTACACGTGGTGTTTGTTTTTCCATTCTTGAGATATTTCGTTTAGGATAACCATCTCCAGTTCCTTTCAAATTGCTGTAAAAGGCATTAATTCATCCTTTTCTGTGGCTGAGTAGCACTCCATGGTATACATACACCACATTTTGTTAATCCACTCATGAATTCATGGGCACTTGGGTTGATTCCAGATCTTTGCAATTGTGAATTGTGCTGCAATAAACGTTCAAGTGAAGGTGTCTTTTTGATAAAACAGCTTCTTTTCCTTTGGGTAGATACCCAGTAGTGGGATTGCTGGATTGAATGGTGGGTCTACTTTTAGTTCTTTGAGAAATCTCCATATTGTTTTCCAGAGGGGTTGTACTAATTTGTAGTCCCACCCACAGCATTCCTTTTTTTGTGCATCTGTGCCATCGTCTATTGTTTTTGGACTTTTTAATAAAAGCCATTCTAACAGGAGTAAGGTAATACTGCATTGTGATTTTAATTTGCATTTCCCTGATGATTAGTGATGTTGAGCATTTTTTCATATGTACGTTGGCCATTTGTCTATTTTCTTTTGAAAAGCTCTGTTCATGTCTTTTGCCCACTTTTTAATGGGGTTGTTTGTTTTTTTCTTGCTGATTTGTTTGAGCTCTTTGTAGATTCTGAATATTAACTCTTTATCAGATGTGTAGATTGTGAATATTTTCTGATTCTATACGTTGTCTCTTTGTTCTGTTGATTATTTTCTTAGCTGTACAGAAGTTCTTTAATTTAATCAAGTCCCATTATTTATTTTTGTTGTTGCTGTAATTGCCATTGGGGTCTTAGTCATAAATTCTTTGCCTGGGCCAGTATCTAGAAGAATTTTTGTACATTTTCTTCTAGAATTCTTATGATTTCATGCCTTACATTTAAATCTTTTATCCATCTTGAATTAATATTCATGAATGGTGAGAGGTAGGGGTCCTGTTTCATTCTTCTGCATGTGGCTTTCCAATTTTCCCAGCACCATTTATTGAATAGGGCTTCTTTTTCTCAGTGTATATTGTTGTCTGCTTTGTCAAAGATCAGTTGGCTATAAGTAGATGGTTTTATATCTGGGTTCTCTATTCTGTTCCATTATTCTATGTCTCTGTTTTTGTACCAGTACCATGCTGTTTTAGTTACTGTAGCCTTGTGGTATAGTTTGAAGTCTGGTAATGTGATGCCTCCAGCTTTGTTCTTTTTGCTTAGGATTGCTTTAGATATTCAGGCTCTTTTCTGGTTCCAAATGAAGCATAGGATTATTTTTTCTAGGTTTGTGAAATATGCCATTGGTATTTTGATGAGGATTGCATTGACTCTATAAATCACTTTGGGTATTATGTACATTTAACAATGTCTGTTTTACCAATCCCTGAGCATGATATGTTTTTCCATTTGTTTGTGTCATCTGCGATTTTTTCCTCAGTGTTTTGTAGTTCTCCTTGTAGAGATCGTTCACCTCCTTAGTTAAATATATTCCTAGGTATTTTATTTTCTTTGTAACTCTTGTGAATGGTATTGAGTCTTGATTTAACTCTCAGTTTGATTGTTATTGATATACAGAAACGCTACTGATTTGTGTACATTGATTTTATAACCTGAGACTTTGCTGAATTTATTTGTCAATTCCAGGAGTTTCTTGGTGGAGTCTTTGGGGTTTTCTAGATACAAGATCATATCATCTAGCCCTTTACTGACTTTTTTATTAATTTCCTGAAATATTTTTTTGGCTTCTTTTCACTGGTTTTCAACTTTCTCCTCAATTCCATTCATCTTATTTGCCACCTATATTCTGAATTCCATTTTTGTCATTTTGGCAATTTCTTTGTGTTTAGAGTTCACTGCTGTAGCTCCATTTTGATCCTTGGGGGTGTTGAACTGTTTTATTTTTTTCATGTTGCCAGGGTTCTTTTGCTGGTTTCTTCTCCTCCGAAACCTCTTTTCTCAACAGGTTTGCAGGGCACCTATTCTTTGCTGCGAACTCTCCTGCTTAATTAGAAGAAGGGGAGTTCCCTATATGGCGCTTTTTCCCCCTACTCTAGAATGGTGATGTGGCAGGGGAGGGTTATGTGTACTAGAAGCCTGTAATGTAGCTGTTCTGATTTGTCCTGTTCACCTGTGATCGCCACTGTTCAAGCCTGTGCTGGCTGATCTTTGTGCTGGGTGTTGAGTTGTTCACCAGATAGTCGTAGGCAGTTCAGGTTGTGAGCTGGGCAAGACTCCCTCCATGGAGGCTGGCATTGTGGGGATTGCTCTGCCCAGGGTATCCCCGTATAGGTGACATGGCAGCTGGGTGAGGCTTTGTAGGCAGTGGTCATGTGTTCCTGGGCTGTCTGCGTTTGCTTGAACTAGGTCCTAGTGTAATGGTGGCTTGAGGCTGGGGGGTCCCTGGTGGGGCGTTGGACCTTGGAGCAGTTCCGCCACCCTGCAGCAGTGGTGGAGGCTTAGGGGTGGAGTCTTGGGGTTCAGGTGCAAGGAATCTCAGGGGCAGTGTCCCAGGCTTGGTGGAAGCTCGAGCCACAGGGATGGAGCCTCAGCCTCCAGCATGAGAGCCTCAGAGCTGGGATTGGAGAGGAGCCAGAAACGAGGCCCTGTGGGCCTCAGGCTGATCCAACCTGGAGGGCAGAGTCAGAGCCAAGCAGGCAGCAGTCTGTTCCGAAGGTTTGGGTACCTCGTGGATGCCAGGTTACGCATGTGGAGGTCGATTCCAGTGGCCCAGGGACCGTGGAGTTCTTCCCGCACCCCCAGGACTTGCTGAAGCAGTCAGCCATAGCCTCCCGGGTTGGAGCTTGCAGGGGACCAGTCAACTTCCGTGCTCAGACCCCACTGCGCTGTAGGGGATGGGCACTTGGCTTCCAGTCACAGGGTATGGCTTAGGGGAGCCTCTGCTTAGCCTGCTTCCTCCCCAGCAGGGTGGGGGTGATGTGAAGGCCACCACCGCAGAGCTGAGTCTTGTGCTGACCTGGCACCGTGCACCTGAGAACACAGGATGGCTGCAGCTGCAGAAACCTGGGATTGGCTGTTGTCTGATTGCTACCGCACCTGTTGTCCAATGCAATGACTCCACACAGACTCAGTCCGTCCAGACAGAGGCCTGTGGCGGTGGGAGAGGGCTGTCTCACAACTCTCCACAGTGCCTGCGGGGTGCCCCAGGGCCCTATCCTCCTGTTCTTCCCCATGTGTAGAGGCCTCCTCTGGTCTTGTCAAATGTATCACCATCACCTTCTTTTTTACACTGAGTGTCCCGCGTTGCTTCTCTGTGATTTCACTGTGTGCCTTCCAAGAAGAGCTATCTGTAGGTAGGCATCTGCCTGCAATCTATACTTCTTTCCTTGAAAGCAGCATGCTTGCAGGCTGCTTCTAGTCCACCATCTTTTAAAAACTAGCTGATTTCTTTACTCTGAATTTCACTAGGTTGAAATCAAGCTGTACACCAGCTAGGCTTTCATTAGTGGGCTCTGGGAAGAAGCAGCATCTAAGATTACTTGGGTTGTTGGCAGAGGACACTTCCTTGCAAATGTAGGACTGAGATTTTCATTTTCTTGCTGGCTGTTGACTGGGGCCACCCTTAACTCCAGACACCTCTCATCAGTACTGACACATGGGCCCCTACCTGTCAGAGTCAGCAAATGAATCCTTCTCATGCTTGGATCTCTCTGACATCTCTTGCTGCCCAATTTCTCTTCCCTCCAGCAGGAGAAAGTTCTCTGCTTTTAAATGCTCATGTGATTAGATTGAACCCACTTGGGTAATTCAGGATACCATCCTTGTTTTAAGTTCCATAATCTTAATCACATCTACAAAGGCCCTATTAATAAATAATGCAACATACTCACAGGTTCCAGAAATTAAGGCTTGGACATTTGTGTGTGGGCTTTCTGCCTACCATACTCATTTCTTTGATCTTTCAAAATAATCACACTATGAGTATACTAACTTAATAGTGGTTCAGTCTAATTAAAGAAGCATGAATGAATAGAAAACTGTTGTTTTTTCATTGAGAGAGTTGGGATGAAAGATGGAGAATGGGTAAGGATGGAGTAGTTATCTTCTTTATTTCTCCTTGTTCTCTCTCATTTGTTTTTCTTTTCTTTTTTTCATTTTCTGGGAAAGAGTGAAGGACAAAGATTAAGAAATGTAGAACATAAAACTTGAATTTCTAGAAAATTTTTTTCTTTTGATTTCTTTCCTCCCCTCCCCTTCCTTTCTCTTCTCTGCTTCTTTTTTTTTATCTTTTCTTCTTTCCTTTATCATTTTTTAATTTCTTGTAGATTTTTTTGCTACTTCTTTCCTTCCTCCTTTTTTCTCCTCCTTCCTCTCTCTCCCTTTCTCTCTCATTCTCTTTCTCTTCTTTCTTGTTTTCTTTTTTTTTCTTTCTCAAAAGTAGTAGAATAGAACAGAACTTACTAAGGATAGCATTCATTCAATAGAAACCTTCTTGGGGGCATTTTATTATACAAGTAGTTATGGTTGAATTTCCTCAGAAGATGGTATTATTTTCTTTTTTTGTAGATGAGTAAAGCAAAGATCAGAAAATTCAAATAATTTTTACATAGCTTGAAAGAGATAATAGAAGGATTTTAGCTCTGTTCAATTTGACTTTAAGGCCTGTGACTTATGAAATGTTCTCTGATGAGAAACTTCCCTTCATTTCACTTTCTCTTGCCCCATGATCTTTATATTGGATTGAAATATTTTCTTTCTAGCATAAGATTCAGTCTTTACAAAATCTATTAATATAAACACTTAATGTGTTTATGTATCAAACTATATTCTGAATTTTTAAATTTATTGTTTATTTTTATTCATTCATTCATTTATTCACTTAAGATTTATTGAGTGCCATTTTGCTGGATAGATTTGCATACAAATTCTGGGAATAAGAATTATGGAATTAGGATTTTTTTTGAAGCATCTGCTTTTTGTAAAAGATGTACTTTTTTCACTTTATCCACATCTGTAATACTGTATTTCATGTGGGTAGAGAGACTTAATCTTCTTGATCATAGTGGGGACTTTCAGAGACCACTTCATAATGCTTTCCCATGATACTGTGAGTTGACCATTTTAAAATTATTGGTGGATATAAAAGCTTCATGAATAAAATGAGCATGAAGACTGAAGATATTTGAAACAAGTTTAGAGTTGAACCAAATCAATGCCTATCAAAACATGTACAAATGTTTAAAGGTTCAGTTCAATTCAATAAACATTTACTGAATACTGCCATTGTGTTAGGGTGGAGGATACAAATCTGTGAAGATCAGGACCCTGCCTTTGAGAAACTTTTCCCTTGGCTGTGAAGAAAGAGTAGAAATGAATAAGCCAGATCCAAAAATTGAGAAGCAGATACAAGGAGAAATGAGGTACCTTTGGGATTTCTGCCTCTCTAGTGACTAGCCTTGTGGGAATATCTGAGAATCAAGGCAATGCATAAGAAGCTCAGAGAAGTTTGATGTCTAATCAGACAAACACATTTAAGAATATACCAACTGAAGAAGAAATGGTGCTTGCTGGAGACATAGAAGTAGCTCATAATCAAGGAATAAAGTAAAGCAATCAGGCCTGGTGGGAGATGAAACCCAAGAGCCTGGTGTACCTAACATTCTCTACTGGCAAGTAAGCCATAATGTATGTGGCCCCTGGAAGCTATTGGAGCAGGCTTTCCTTACCTTTCAATTTAATATTCTTTCCACATTCTTCAGTGTCAATTGTTTTGCCTTGGTTTTAACCCCGAGATAAAAAGAGTCATATAGTTTAGGGTACAGAATATCTCTCCTACTTTGTGTGACCTTTGGCAAGGTATTCAGCTTCTCAGATCCATATACAACTCATCTGTAAAATGGGTATAATAGGTTTTACCTTGTAAGGTTTTTGAAAGGATTTTCTGTGATTCATTAGAGGCACTTAGCCTAATGCATGTTCTGTATTAGATGATAAGGAAATGGTAAATGCTCTATTCATTGTACCTTACTATGTCAACTTTCCACAGATGAGTTCTTATTTTTGATTTGTTTTTCATTCATGCCTATTTAGAATATTTGCTTTTGGTTTTTTAATTTGTTTTTGTTGACTAATTTTCAAATATAAATTTGGCCAGTAAGTTTGGAAATATGCAATTGCATTTACTTATTATAATTTAATCATTATTGTTTGATAACTTATAAACAGCACAGTTTAGCTGAATAGTGTAAGATATTGGTTCTCAACCAGGTTGCATGCTAGAATCATTTGGGAAACTTTCAGAAATGTTGGTATCCAGGTACTACCCTAAGCCATTGAATTCAAAATTTCTGATAATGGATCTAATTATTATTTTGTAATAGCTTTTCATCTCTGAAGTGGCAATAATAATATCTATTCAGCCTATCTAACAAAGTTGGTCTGAGGATTACATAAAAATATATATTCAAAAGCAATTGATGAAGTGAGAATTGAAATAAAAATGTAAGTTGATATTAAAGCGTTTTAGAACTACTCTGCTTTTGAGGGGTTTACCATTTACTTAGAGAAACAGGACAAAACATAAAAAGTTCAAGGTAACATGTCACATACTAAATGGAAGTAGCAGAAAATAAATGTGCTGGGAATCCCATCCCAGCTACACTGGGTAGGCAATCCTTAATGACTATATAGCTGTGACCTTCTCTAGCACTTACTAATTATTTATACCTCAGGTTTAATGATCAAAGAACAAAAGTGATAACCTTATTGGGGGTTGAGAGGGGTATTAGGAGGGAAGTCTTATCTAGGATGGTTGTCTAAAACTGCCCACCTCAAATGTTCATTCATCAAGTCATTTAACAAAATATTTATTGCCTTCTATATGCCCTCTGGGCTTTTTCTTTTTTTAAAGCCACTTTGAAGAGGCAGTATAAAGTAGTGGTTAATAACATAGATGCTTGAGCCAGAATGTCTAGGTTTAAATTCTGACTCCACAACTTTTTGGTTGTTTTATGTTGAGTAAATTCTTAAATTTACTATGACTCAATATTCTCTCTTTATATAAGAAGGATGATAATATTAATAATATTAATTCCCACAGTTGTCAAAAGAGGTTTAAGTATGTTAGTAAATGTAAAGTGCTCTGAACTGTGCATGGCCATAATAAGAGATGTGTGTTTTTTAACATCTTTGCATTATATTCTGTGATATTCTTCATTTGTTTTAATATGAAGACAATGTTTTAAATTAGCTATCACCATATGAAAATAGTGTTCAAACAAGCCAGATATCTCTTTCTTCCAAGACATACTCAAATATGTGAACGTCAGTTTTCCAAGGTACCATCTTATTTGAGATTGGTAGTTTGCAACAACGTGGATGATCCTAGACAATGTTATGCTAAGTGAAATAAGCCAGTTATGTTTGTTTATCTATTGCACAAAATGGTGACTGTAGTTATTTATTAATAATAATGTATATTTCAAAATGGCTAAAAGAGTAGATTTTAAATGTTCTTTCCACAGAGAAATGATTTTTGGGTGATGAGTATTAATTAGCCTGATTCGATCATTCCACAATGCATAGGATATGTGTATATCAAAACAGTATATTATGGCCGGGCGCGGTGGCTCACGCCTGTAATCCTAGCACTCTGGGAGGCCGAGGTGGGCGGATCGTTTGAGCTCAGGAGTTCGAGACCAGCCTGAGCAAGAGCGAGACCCCATCTCTACTAAAAATAGAAAGAAATTATATGGACAGCTAAAAATATATATAGAAAAAATTAGCCGGGCATGGTGGCACATGCCTGTAGTCCCAGCTACTCGGGAGGCTGAGACAGGAGGATCGCTTGAGCTCAGGAGTTTGAGGTTGCTGTGAGCTAGGCTAACGCCACGGCACTCACTCTAGCCGGGGCAACAGAGTGAGACTTTGTCTCAAAAAAAAAAAAAAAAAAAAAACAGTATATTATACTCTATAAACATATACAATTATTCTTCAATTAAAATGAAACTTAAAAAGAAGATTGGAAGAAGTGTTAGAAGACATAATGAGGGAAGTGCAGAAAGCAATGAGAACATTTATACCAGTGAGATCTCCCCTAGTTTCGGGTCAGAGAACTCTGGAGTAAGTGCTCATGATGAGACCTGAAAGATGAATAGAGTTGGTGATGTGAAGAGCTTGGAGGCTGTGGCGTGTATGGGGGTGGGTTGTGTGGAGACTGAGAGTGTTCCAGAGAAAGAGAACACAAATGAAAAAGCTTTGTTTAAAACTCCGTGACCTTATCAGTGAACAAAAGATCCAACACCTCTTAAGTGTGGAGGTGCAGAATACACTGATATGTTCTAGGGCTCTTCACACCCACAACAGTGGGATGGGCACAGAATAAGAAATTGACCTTGCGCTGGAAGAATGTTCTCAGGTGACTGTAACACTAGCAGAAAGGGAGTATTTAGTTGTGTGGCAGTGCAGAGCAGAAAGAAACCAGTTTTTCTTAGGGAGGTTTTAGTGAGAGAAAGGGGAAGGTTTTTTAAAACTCTGGTTGGCAATTGCATGATTCTTTTTTTTTTTTTCCCTTCCATCCCATTTTATTATAATCCTGTCCTTATGTTCCAGAATGAATGGCTATTAAATACACAACCCAAAACACTCCTAAAATGATCTTGTTACCATTCAAGTCTCCCATTTCTTTCTCAGTATATTAAATCAGAAGGGGGAAAAAATCAATAGGTTTAGTTTACCCCAGGAAAAACACCTTTACAACAGGAAACTAAATGTGTCAGGAATCTGACCAAAAAGGAAAAACAGGTTGAGACTTGCAGTGTTGTAGGTCCAGGTCAGGGTTGTGTGTAGTTTCTTTTGTCCTTAACTGTGTGTTGACACCTGCCTTATTTGTTCAGCTAGGATTGTGTCTAAGCAGAGCCTCTGCATCTGTTCTTAACCTCAACTGCAGCCTTATCCTTTTCCCCATGTGTCGAACACTCCTGGCTTACTTGCGAGGATCCCAGAAGGTAAGAAAAAAAAAAATCCTACTTATAGATTCTGGCATATAAATCAAGTGTAACAGTTACACATTAGTTCTGCTTAGTTTTCATGGTCTGACTTTTGGCTAGAATGATTTCTTCAAAGATGATGGCAAAGGCCATGTCACCTGTCAAGATGATTAGTGAGCTATTCTGCAACAGTAGATAAGGGCAGAGAATAATAGAAATACTAACAACAGTGGTTTCAGGCACTGTGCTCAGCACTTCACCATATGTAATTGTGAATCCTCACAATGATTCTGCAATCATGAATTGTTGGTTCCATTTTACACATGAGGAACCTGAGGTATAGAGAGTTTCAGTTAACTTGTCCAAGATCATGGGCCTAGTGAATGGCAGAACTAAGATCAATCCCAGTTCTGAGAACTTTCCACTATACCATGCCTCATTGAGATCCTATATTTTCATTTAGCTAAATCCAGGTGAGCAAACTAGAACCTTGTAGCCTTTGAGCAAATACATGGAATGATTGCTGGTGTTGGTAATTTATCTCTGCTTAACACACATACCCATTTTGTATGAAATAGGCTTGAAAAAGATGCCTTGATTAAATAATGAGGTTTAGTGTTGTAAAATGAAGGAGATAAGAAAACAGAAAAACACTTAGTTGTTCTGTTAAAACTCAAGTAAAATTTTTTTGGTCTTCGATTATTTTTGTGTGAGAGTGTGTGTGCAGGCATGTTAATTTTCCACTAAGATACAGTGCTGAATAGATACTGATATTTTAAAAGGAGTTGTTAACTTGAGGTCACTTTGATGTTCTATGAATTTCATGTGTGCAGATTCACTTTAGTAAAACTTCTCAACTTTTTTATGTAATTTTATTTGGAAACTTTACTTTTAATGTGGTAATTTGTGAAAATAACTCTTTCTCTAGGTTGCCTACCATTGTAAAATGCTAGGTTTTGATCCCTGTAGCTGGCCCTTGGCTTGGTGTGAAGAAAGAGAAGATAAGTGGCAGGCAAAGAAAAGTTCTCCCTTAAGTCTCCCAGTATTTAATAATCTTTAAAGATTTGTTCCCAGTGTGAAACAGTGATTTAAAGATGCTTGACATTTTATTTTGTTGTAGGAGCATGCAGGCATTTAAAACTATAGACGAGATTGCTTCATTTAAAAATAATTGTATTTTTTTACTACAAAAGGAAATAATATATATTTTAAAATTCAAACATTCCAGAAATATGCAAAATGATCAAAATTTTCCCTAATCTTACTCTGCAAGAGTAACCAGTGATGACAATTTGGGGTAAATGCCTGCAGACAGTTACATATAATGCCATTAATGTCGAACAGTATAGGATCATAGAGGAGTTTATGTTTTGAAACTTTTTTTCAACTAACAATATATCTTGCACATCTTTCCATATCAACAATACAGCCTTCTCACATTCTCTTTAATGACTTGGGTGTTCCATTGACTAGATATATCATAATTCATCACACCAATTTTTTATTAATAGGCTTCTGCCATATTTCTAAAAGTTTAATCTTATGAACAATCCGATAGTGAAAAACTGTGTATGTATATCTTATTTGTTGCATCATTTTTAACATATTAAATCATTTTTATTTAGGTTCCAAGCAGAAGAACCAGAAGATTGTTGGATAAAAGCAGAACATTCCATATAACCTGTGGTGTTACTATCTGTATTTTCTCAGGTGATAAAGCCAAAAAATGTTAAATATATTGTTAGAAATACACATTTTATGAATGATTAAAGGTGTAATTTTATTGTCTTATACATTATCTGCTGTCACCAACTTGAGATTTTCTTACTAAGTAGCTTAGTGTTCTTTTCCATATGTTTAAAAAGGTTTGTCTGGGAAGACTACAGAAAATGGGTATGTCTTATTGTTTTTTGCACTATTATATCCAAAAGTTTGCCCTCAAGCTGATAATGACTATTTCCTGAAAGTAAGTAATATCATTTAGAAAGATTGGAAGAAGCACACCGAAAGCTTTCAAGCTCTGAAAGTAATGCTATGATACGAGTTTAAATGCATGAAAAACAGAATGTAAAATGTTCATTCATAAAAATATGATTCTATTCCAAAAATTATATTTGATAAATGTTTCTTTGATATTAATGCTTGGTTAGAGGAAAAAATGTCAAAATTTGTGAATTATATCCTGCTCTTTTCTCAGTTAAAGAATGAAGTGAGAATCTGACTGTTACTAAGAGTCATTTTAAAATACATTTTTCCTGAAAAGTATATGATACTTTTCAAATGTTTGGAACAGAATGTAATAAAAATAGTGGTTAAGTATATGGACCCTGGAGACAGATTGCATAGACTCTGTCTCCAGCTACCCTTCTGCTTTACTGTGTAACGTCACCTCTCTGATCTTCAGTTGGTTGTTTTTTTTAACTGTAAAATGGATTGACAGTAGTACCCATCTCATAGTTTTAAGGCCAAAATAAGAAAATGAATATGAAGCTCTTAGGATAGAATTATTTATTATAATTTACAATCTCAGGGGTTAATTATCCTAGTGGCATAGCACCTGACATTTTCACCTGGCCATAATTTGATATGACATAGCTGTTTTGATACCAAGGTCATTTTGACTGGACTTTTATATATGGCCATTTGACTCAGGAATATTTCAGTATGGCTATTGCCAAGAAATCATTAAACTTTCATCTTTATGAAAATTTCCAAGCATTGTTGAAATAGACATCTTCACTGTTTCATCTCTGAACATCTTTCCGTTGGTAGTCTCCATCCCCAGAGGTGAGAGGCTCAGAGATGGGATTAGGACTCTAGTGAGCATCAGGACTGAGGGTGTGGTATTAGGGATAGATTAGGGGTAAGGAGGGTGAAAGGTCAGAAATGGAAGAGGATCAGGAAACTTTGGCATATTCATTAGTCAATTTTTTTCTAAATAATAGTCATGTCCCAATATTCTGGTTCAGTTGGAAAACAACTAAGAGACCAAGAATGTATAGTATTGCCGTGAATGGGCTTGTGTTCCAGAGGGTTTGCATTCTGCCACTCACTAGAGGTCTGACTGCGACTGAGTTACCTTTTTTACCTTTGTTTTTTTATCTGTAAAATAGAGATGATTCTATCTACCCATTGTTTTGTTGTGAGAATTAAATGAGAAAATCTACGCAAAATACTTGGTGTAGCTTCTTCTCTGCTGCCTAAAATTAGAAGCCCTGAATTCTTTTGACCTAAAAGGCCCTTTAAAGAAGGTGAATATATCCCTTAATGATGCATTCCTCATAGGTGTTATCTACAATTTTTTTTTTAGGGGAATTCAAGAATAATAACAATCTTCTAAGGATTCCTTTGTATTTTGGAATCATGAAGTATGTAGTTAACATAAAAGCTTTTAATTTAAAATGAAGCGATTTTTTATTGTGGATTTTGTTATTGATGAAGCTATGTAACACAAGCAGTTTTGCTTAAATAATGTTGGATACCTGTGCCATAGTTGAGTCACACCTAAACACCTTTTGTTTGACTTGTTTGGAATCCTGTCCTTGCTTGTTAATTAACCCACTTATAGCTTCCTGTCCATTTTTTTCTCTTAAAAATACATTTTTTAAATACTTTATTTTTTTAGAGCATATTTAGGTTCACAGCAAAATTGAGAGGAAGGTACAGAGATTTCCCGTATACTCCTCATCTTCACACATGCATAGCCTTTCCCATTATCAGCATACCCCACAGGAGTGATACAATTTTTTTACAGTTGATGAACCTACGTTGATGGACACATCATTATCACCTAAAGTCCATACTTTACATTAGGGTTCACTCTTGATGTTGTACATTCTATGGGTTCGATAAATGTGTAATGACATATATATTAGCCATTATAGTATCATATGAAATAGTTTCATTGCTCTAACAATCCTCTGTGCTCTACCTATTCATCCCTCCCTCCCTGGTAACCCCTGACAACCCCTGAATTTTTACTGTCTCCATAGTTCTGCCTTTTTCAGGATGTCTTATAGTTGAAATCATACAGTATGTAGCTTTTACAATAAAAAAGTGACTTTTTTCACTTAGTAATGTGAATTTAAAATTCCTCCATGTCTTTTTACAGCTTAGTAGCTCATTTCTTTTTAGTGCTGAATAATATTCCGCTGTCTGGATATACCATAATTTATTTATCCATTCACCTTCTGAAGGACATCTTGGTTGCTTCCATGTTGTGGCAATTATGAATAAAGCTGCTATAAATATTCATGTGCATGTTTTTGTGTGGGAATAAGTTTTCCACTCCTTTGAGTAAATACTAAGGAGTATGATTGCCAGATCATATGATAAGAGTATGTTTTGTTTTGTAAGAAACCACCAAACTCTCTTCCAAAGTGGCTGTACCATTTTGCATTCCCACCACCAATGAATTAGAGTTCCTGTTGCTCCATATCTTCACCAGCATTTTGTGTTGTCAGTGCTCTAGATTTTGGCCGTTCTAATAGTTATGTAATGCTATTTTATTGTCATTTTAATTTGCATTTCCCCGATGATATATGATGTGGAGCATCTTTTCATATGCTTATCTGACATCTATATGTATTCTTTGGTGAAGTGTCTGCTAAGGTCTTTGGCCTATTTTTTAATTCGGTTGTTTGTTTTCTTATTATTGAGTTTTAAGTGTTCTTTGTATATTCTGGATAGCAATCCTTTAACAAATGTATCTTTTGCAAATATTTTCTCCCAGTCTAGCTTGTCTTTTCATTCTCTTGACAATGTCTTTTGCAAAGCAGAGGAGATATTTTTTAATTTTAATGAAGTCCAGTGTATGAGTTCTTTCTTTCATGGGTCATGTTTTTGGTGTTGTACCTAAAAAGTCATTGCCAAACTCAAGATCATCTAGACTTTTTGCTGTGTTTTCTTCTAGGAGTTTTATAGTTTTGAATTTTACATTCAGGTCTATAATCCATTTTAAGTGAATTATATTGAGATTCATTTTTTTCTTGTATATGAATGTTATGTTGTTCCAAGACTATTTGTTAAAAATAATTTTTTCTCCATTATTTTGCTTTTTGTCAAAGATCAGTTTGACTGTATTTATGCAGCTCTATTTCTGACATCTCTTTGCTGTTCCATTGATCTATTTGTCTTTTCTTTTACTAATACCACACTGTCTTGATTCCTCTAACTTTATAGTAAGTCTTGGACCTGTCTACCTTTCATGTAACCTTTTCCCCACCTTTAATTTGATTACCTGAAGGAGCTTATAAGTCTTTTAAATTACTTTTAGGATATTTAGCATTCTAGTCCTCTCCCACTTTCATTGGCTTTTGAACTACTTTCCTCTCTCCATCTCATATTCTAGATTGTAGGGGGTTGTAGAGTTTTCTAGATTCCAAGCCATGTCTTCTTTTGAATCACTGTACTTCCCATACATTGTTGTAAACAGTAATGGTTTACTAAGCAATTTCAAATCATTTATCTCATTAAGTCTTTCATTTCTGTCACCATCATTTTACAGAGAGGTAAACTGAGGCTCTGGAAGTCAAGCAATATGGCCAAGATCACAGGTTTTCCTGCGAGTTATCTCATGTTCTTATCTGACATCTGTATATCTTCTGTGAAGTAGCACACTACTACTTCACTCACACCTTATTCTGCCTATGAAGAAAGGTTGGGAAAGGAGGTGGGTGTAATGGGCCAGTGCTCAGATCACTTGCTCCTGCCTTCCCCAACTTCCTCAAGATAATTTTCTTTTTCCCTCACTGTGCCAAAATGAGTTTGTCTTCAAATCTCTAAGGAGCTCTGAGTCAGTTGAGCACTGTTTTTTACTGTGAATATTGTTTTCCTAGATTTTTGTCCCATGAAGTGATTCTCAACACGTTTGCTATTGGATTAGGACATTATTTTTAAAATTTGAGGAGTGTGAAAAATTTGAACTGGTTAGAAGCCTTTCCGTAGGGCTATATGTTAGGTTGTGGGGCAGTGAAGTATACAAGATTTATAGCAAGTTGGAAGCCATGGGAGAGGTGAAAGACATAGATTACCTAAAATATCAAGGAGCTGCTTAAGTAAATAAATAAGTACCCGTATTATCACACACACACACACACACACACACACACTTATGTAAATGTGTGCGTGGGTGGGTGGGTGTGTATTTTTTTCTTAACCCAACTTACTAGGGATATTTCATTCCAGCCTTTGAAAATTTGGTAAATTGTCTATACTCAAGTGTTTTTGTGTGTGTGTGTCTTTAAAACTTCAATTTTCAACTAATATTTCATTGTTCACATAAGCTGCCAATTTGATGGTGCATTTACTTAGAGAGAGGACCTGACTCCTGGCTGTAGAGCATATCTGAAAATCCCAATGACTTGTGCCTGGTGTGATCCTGTAGGTGTGCACGTGGCTGCCCATCTGGTGAATGCCCTCAACTTCTCAGTGAATTACAGTGAGGATTTCATTGAACTGAATGCAGCGAGATACCGAGATGAGGTGGGTGGTCTCTGTCTTTCCACTTTCCTTTCACTTGTGTGATGACTAATGAGGGTTTGTGATTTTCACAGAAAATTTGTACCTTGCTGCTCCTTTTGAGAGCTTTTAAAATGCAGTTGTCAAGTTGAGTTTTATTCCTTTTCAGGAGAAAATATAGGTAATTACGATTTCATAGTCTCTCCTGCTGAAAATGGGAGTTTGCAGAGTGTCTACATTTTATATTCTGCGTGTTCAGATGGTTGCCACTCAGGCCTACCTTCTGACTCCCAACAGCTTTTGTCTAATTCCTATCATCCAGCTGGGAGTGTCAACAGTGCCATTTCAGGGTAAAAATACTTTAATAACTTACGTACTGTGCTTGAGGAAAAGGGCAGAAAAGTAGATTGATTATTTGTGAATCCTGATAAATCAATTTATTTGACTTAAAAAATATTAGTGAGATTTCATGATTCATTCATTGTTTTTTTAAATCCTCAAAATAAGTGTCCCTTAGCTGAATCCTGTAGCAAGCAACACCTGACATGGTGCTTTTCTCCGTGTGAACCCACCCATGAAATGAACTTGTATGTGCAGGGTGCTGGGCCAGCACCTGATGGACAGCACATGCACGACCCTGGGTGGGTCTCGCTTGCTTGGTACTTTCACACTGTCCCCAGGCTGCCTTTGTTTCACAATGCCAAGATTGCATCAAACCCAAACTGCTCTGTGTCCCATTTAATCATAACCCCCCATTCTGCCCACTAAGTTTGGTAGTGACCGCATAGGATCCTTACCCATCTCCCCCAAGTCCATTCCCTCCCCGACACGTCACCAGAATTTTCTAGATTACTATTGCTGTGATCGTGTGCTTGGTTTCCTTCCTAAAACAAAACAAAGGGAAAAATAACAACAAACAAACACAAAACCAAAGTAGCAAGCAACCTTTGATAAATCCCTTGCTTCTACTGGTATTTTTAAAAAGACCAATATGAATTTACCCATCTCCTCCTCCCCTATTCCCACCTAATGGGTACAATGCACACTATCTGGGGGATGGGCACACTTGTGGCTTTAACTCAAAAGGTACAAGGGCAATTTATGTAACCAAACATTTGTACTCCCATAATATTCTGAAATTAAAAAAGAATATATGATTTAACTGGTCTGGGTTGAGGCCTAGACATTGATATTTTTTAAAAGTTCGCAAGGTTTATAGAGTGTACCCATATTGAGAACCACTGAAAAATCCAGCTCCTTAGCATGCCAGTAATAGCTCTTCTCAGGTAGTGACTTTGGACCCAGCCGCCACTTCTGCCTGTCTCCCACCCCCTCCCTGCATCCCTCTGTCATCCTGCTCTGCCCATATCACTAGGGTTACTCGTTTCCTGCTCCTGCTATTACAGTTTCCTTCTTTTCCTTCTTTGCTTTTTTTTTTTTTTTTTAGAATTCATATGTCTTCAATAACTATAATGTTTTTCTCATTCTAATGCAATATACTTTTGCTTAAGTTTCAATATCTTTCATCATTTTAGGGTTTTCAGGGATTAAATTTATTTTCTTTTAAGAGTGATACGTGCACCATATAAAATGTTTAAAAACTCTCAAGTAAATGAAGTTAAACGTGAACGCTTCTCCTCCAAAAGTAACCACAATTTATTTTATGTTTTCTTCTAAGCTGTTTTGAATAGTCTTTTATAATACTTTATTCCTCTGCAATTTACTTGTTTTCATAAATATACATATTGCTGTCTTGCTATGTCAGACTATATAGATCTATCTCAGTCTCTTCATGTGAATATGTCATAATTTATGTCTCATTCACAGACATTTAAGTTGATACCAAGTTTTCGTTATGAATCATACTCCAGTAAACTTACTTCTTTGTACACTTCTGCTGCACAGATTCATAGATACAGAATTTTGGCTAAAAGGTATGCACATTTTAAATTTTGATGGGCAGTGCCGAATTGCCTTTTAAAAAGGTTTCTCCAGTTTACACACTTGTACCAATAGTGTATCCGAATGCCTATTTCTACACTTCATCTCTGGTTTTGGTTTTGATTTTTTTTTTTTCTAATTGGATGGATGAAAATGGTAACTCATTGTTTTAAGTAATAGTTCCCCTTTCTTTACTTCTTCCCTTCCTTTTTTCCTCCCTTTGTGTTTTCTCTTATTCTTTCTTCCTCTTTTCTTTTAGTAAATAAGTATTTAGCATCCAGGAGGTATAAGACAATGTTCTAGATGTAGATGAAAATAAAAGTGTATGTATATAGACTTATATATAAATATATATTTAAATATTATATATACTCTGGTGTGTGTAGATATATATAATAAACAGATATGTTATTCTGTGAATTGCCTTTGAAAAAGATGGCGTTGTGCCATATACCCTGTTGTTCTTGATTTATGCTTTACCCTCCATATTCCATGTAGAATTATATATCATCAGTGTTTTATTTTTCAGTCAATTCTTTTTTCCTTTTTCTCAGGATCCTAGAAAACTTCTCTTCATGACTGGTAAGTTGTTATTCTTAGCCTTTTATTTAGATTCAGGAACATATTTGAAAATAAGCATTGTCAAATTGCATAACAATTAGATACATGTTAAAATATAACATGGAAAAGTTGCATATCAGAGCAATATTAGGAGATCAGGTATAAGGGTGCAATGAGTCCAGAGAAGAGGGACAAGGCAAATAGTTGGGGTTTGAATGAATGGAGAGTAAAAGTAAGCAAGCAGGTTTCTAGGTCACATGTTCTTCCAATGAAAAGACTGTCACCCCCTGCTTCTTTAGGGCCTGCTCTGTGCCTGCCGCTGTGGCAAGTGCTGTGGGAGACAGCACCGCATGTAGTGGGTTTCTGCCCTCCAGGTGCTGGAAAGAAACACCAAGCACTTTAGGTATCAGTGTAGTTCTTATAATTCATTAATTTAGTAGGACTTTTTGTGACCTTAAAACTATAAAAAAAAAAAGAGGAGGAACAGTCATTAAAGTGAGTTATTTTTCTTGAAATGTGTCTCCTATTTCACTTGTAATTTATTTTTCCTTCTCAAGCTTATTGTCCATGAAATCTCAGTCTAGACTATTAATTTGTTAAAGCTCCTTTGTACATCTCAAAATTTTCTCCTTGTGTTAGACAATTCTTACTAAAATCCTTCTCTTTCCCAACCTTACATTTATAAAGATGAATGGGGAAAGCTCTACTTTGGGAATTTTTGGCCACATATTTTAAGGATAAGGACGATTGGGTAGTTGAGATGATCTGTCCTGAATGTTTGGCTCTAATACCTTATTAAGGATCAGAATTGCACATGGGACTGAGGCACATTACCCTGTCACATGCATTGTTTTTCTTTTGAATCAATTTTATTATGAAAAGTGGTCATTCTGGAGCTTTCTCCCTCCATGTCACAACTATATATTTAGATTTATAAAATATGTTTTGGTTTTGCCTATAGGTTTATGATATTTGCCACTTGTAAAGTAGTTCACAATTTTCTCTTTAGGAACACAATTTAGCTTTGTTTACAACTTTGCTCATTGAAAACATGTTTTTTTTATTTAAGCCTCAAGAATTGGGATGAGAAATAGGAGGGGAAAAAAAGCATAAAAAACAAAACCTTATGTATGAATCAATGTATTTTTTTGTTCATATGAATTCATTTAAGAGAAATAAACAAGAACTCTGTTTTAATATTATTTTCTACAGCACAAAGTTTAACTGAAGCCTTGGAACATTTAAAATACTTTTAAAAGTTTAGTTTACAAAGACATAAAAAGATTTGTTATGTGACTAAAATATTACCTTAAGACATTTAGTATAATTAATACTTCTGTATAAGTAGGTGATCTCTCTACCTTGCATGAAATTCCACCATCCCATGTTCCTTCCCAGAGGTCCCCATGCGTGGTATTGGACTAAGTAGAGAAAATACTTAAATTGAATTTCTTGGCTCCATTGCAGAGAGTCTCTGGGAGAGACTTGGTAGTGTGTTTTACTAACCTTCTCAGGTACCTCCAGAGTTACTGTTCTACCCCTACTGAACATCTTGTCACACTCTTAAGCATACCTTCTCACTACTATCTGCCTTTTGCCTAAAATAGCCTCTCTTTTGTTCACTTGGCCTGTTCCTCCTTGACATTACAACTGACATGCTCCATCATATACAAACTCCTCCCTAATTCCAATAGGCAGAGTTGGTCTTTTCTTGGTCTGGATTCCTAAAGCTATATATGTTGTACAGTTAGCCTTCCATATCTGTAGGTTGTGGATCCAGAGATTTAACCAACCTTGGATGAAAAATATTAAAAAAAACCACAATAAAAATAACAATACAACAATAAAAAATACAAATAAAAAACAATGCAGCATAGCAATTAATTGCATAGCATTTAGATTACATTAGGTATTATAAGTAATCTAGAGATGATTTAAAGTATATGGGAGGATGTTTGTTGATTATATGCAAATACTGTGCCATTTTATATAAGGGACTTGAGCATCCTTGGATTTTGGTATTTGGAGGGGTCCTGGAACCAATCCCCTACAGACACCAAGGGAGGGCAATAAAAAAGTACTGTGTTGTGGAATAGTTTATTTCCTTACATATACTGTCTTTTCCACTTGTAGGTGGGCTTCTCTGGGGTGGGAAAGGGCTACCCCTGGGGTGTGCAGGGTTCCTGGTACAAATTTCTTGTAGTGCTTCTGTCCATATAAACAATTTAAGTCACCTCAGATCAGCAAGTGAACATCATTTTGTTGTTCCAGTCTCAAATAATTTCAGGAAAGAAATACTGGGCAGGAGTCGTCCACGTTTCAGATATTCAGCCCAGAACTGGGGCTCAGACACATGGCTCCCTACCTGCGAGTCTGAAGCTCACTGAATAGTAGCAAATGACAGAGCAAAGTGAAATCTAAGGATGGGAGTGAGATGAGAGATGCTATTTTCTACGAATGGACTTAATCCAGTTTTGTCTAGCTAATAACGACTAAAATTAGTCCACAGCCATCTTTGAATGCATGACACTTAGGGAAAATTAAGTTCCTAATGAAGGAAAGCATAAAGAATATTTTTATTAGGAAATTTATTGGATTTTAGTTTGTTTGATGTTACATAGAGTCTTCTATCTTTGTGTGTTTAAATTTGTTTCAGTGTAACCTAGTACTGAGTAATTAAGATTGTCTTGTAGAAAATAATGCCTTTGGCAATACAAATGACATAAAATATGGTAGCTAGACTTGCTACATTAGAAATGATAAAAACATTCCAATTAAGAATTTATAAAATAAGTTTAATACATTGAATTATCCATTCATTTGAAAATGCTTACTATATATCTCCAAATTTGGTAATACCTTATATGGTAAGAATAAAATGTACAATATCTAATTTTAATTAGAAAAAGCCTTCATAAACCAATATAATTATGTTTCCAATTATGTTAGAAAAATAGGAAAATGAATAGACAATGGTATATTTCTGATCACATGTTGGTATGATGAAAATGATCTCATATTCATCTAGAAATGGTGGAATAGTGCAATTATTCATTTTAAAGGCTACTACTTAATGAACCTAATATTCATAAATAAATTGCAGTAAGAGTAAACATATAAGCATGTATTTTCCCAAGGAAACAAGTATAGGTTTGGCTTCATACTTTAAGAGCTTCAACGAGTTCACAGGAACATCAGTGTACTTCACTTGGTCAAGGAACTTTGCCCAGTGAGATTAGACCATCCCAGTGATTTCCAGCCTATGTTTCCTGACTCGTGGAATGTATAGTAATAGAGGCTAATGTATTGAGACTGAGCTGAACTGTCATTCGAGGATAGGTTAGGGTGCCCTTTGATGTACCCCAAGAGTACTCAATGCTTAGCTCTCATACAGCACTTAATACCCTATGTTGCAATTGCCTGCTAAACCTTTCTGTTTCCCCCATGGGACTGGGATTTATTTTTTTTTAAAGCAGCATTTATTTTATTTCTACCACTTAACAGCACACTGTAAAGATGCCGCCAAGGGGTTCACTGAATGAATAAAAACCATTTGTTTAGCTCTTTTATTTTATGCGTAGACCTTCTCTATAACATCTCAGATAATACATTGGCCATCTCTGCTTGTTTGCTTCCAGTGACAGGAAATTGTGGCTTGTCAAGGTAGTGACCCCATTCCCTCCTTTTTTACCACTCTAATTACAATATTTCTTTTTTTCGTGTTCATTACTAATTGTCAGTTATTGTTCTTCATTGATCTGAAATCTATTACTTTATACATTATAAACTTTGGTCTTTTACACTTTTGAGAGATGAGAATGAAAAACAAATTCTTTAGATAAAAGAGATAACATCCTAAGTCTGAAGGAACATTAGAAATCACTGAATTTATTCTCTTTAGTTTACATATGAGATTCAGTGAGACGAGGGTTCTGTCAGGAACAGTAACAGTCCCATACTCCCAGATGATGGGTACCACTGCTTGGGTTGTCTGGGGCTTCTACTTTATCTTCAAATGACTGAAGTCAACTATTTTACCTCTTCTAAATTTTCCAGTCTGTTTCCATGTTCTGTTCTAAGAGGAGTTCTCTGGTCAAATAAGTTTGAGGAGATATTTAAGTTTAAACAGGTTTCTTGACATTAGTACTTCTCAGAGACTTTAATACATAAATGCGCTTTGTGACTTCTCAAAGAATGGTCATGGCATTTTTAAGTAATACAAATTAATATCTAAAGTAATTAATTTTCAAATAATACATTTTAGAAATTATAGCTCTATTCTACACATACCCAATTTTTTCAGGTGTTCTTCCTATGAAATAATTTGCAGAAATTCCATGACTAATCTTGGCATGTTCAGAGCCACACAGGAAACCTTGCATGTAGACATAGTAGAACATTAATAAAGGGCCCATAAAAAATTGGAGAGGCCCCTCCAACCACAAATTTCACACTATATAGCCATCTGGGATTCTGTCATTGAGTTACTCATTTGGTCAAATAAAGGTCTTTTAAAAATTTTTTAAATTATTTGAAACTAGAGAGACTGACCTCCTCTTTTATTTCCTTAAAATTTATTGAATTGTAGTTGAAGTACACTAAATTATACATATATAAAGTATACAATTTGATTGGTTTTTAACATATATGTATATACACATGTGGAACCTTCACCAAAATCAAGATAACAAAATTTTCATTGCCATAAAAGGTTTTTTTGTGCCCCTTTCTAATGCATTCTGCCTTCTCCCCCTCCTAGCCACTGATCTGCTTTCTACCACAAAAGAATAGTTTGAATTTTCTAGAATGCGTATTAAAGAAATCATAGTTTGTACTTTTAATGGGATAGTGTGGCTTCTTTTATTCAGTGCAATAATTTTGTGATTCATCTATATTGTTGCTTAAACAGTTCATAGATTTTTATTGCTTATTAATTTTCCAGGTATAGGTAGTACCATAATTGTTTATTCATTCTGTTAATGGAGATCTGAGTTGTTCACAGGCACTGGCTATAAAAATAAAGCAGCTATGAACATTCTTGAACAAGTCTTTGTGTGACTGTATGTTTGTGTTTCTTTTGTGTAAATGATTGGAGGTGTGATGGCTGGGTCATTTTGTAGGCATGCTATTCTTTTAAAAATAGTATATTTTTCATAGTTTTGGTCCTTTAGGGTGAATTAGATTAGTTGTCTTGCTATTCTCCTACCCCTGGGAAGTAAAACACTCACTTAAAGGAAATGGAAAAGATGAAAAGAAAGGAAGTACCCTAGGAAGGAAGTGCAGAAATGATTTGGATTAGGAACATTCAGGGAAGGGCACATTTTTGTTAGGCTTCCAAATCTGTGTACGGGGCAAAGTGAGGAGGAGAGAGTACTCAAGTGTTAAGAAGCCAAAGACTAACTTCGTGTGGCCCTTTCCAAGTGAAACTTGTTTTTGCTGTACTGAGATTTCTAATGTTATTCCTTCCAATGATTCTAACTTTGGAATCCTGATTATTCCACCTGTATTGCTCTTACATCATTCCCAGCTTGTCTGCTTCCACTGGTGGCTCACAGTCCATGATAGCCTTTCTGTTCCATAGGTCGTTCCTTGACGAGACGAGACATCAGTCCATACTTTCCCAGATGGAATTGTTCCAATAGGTTTTCTTTGTGGTCTGATTTAAGCGAGCCCCTTAGCCGGGGCACTTCAGACTTCTGTTGCTTGTATGATTATAAAAATAAACAAATGTAACTTATAGACAGGATATTTAATTTGGTAGTATTAATAATAAGATAATAAGAAAGGGAACTATTGAGATTTTAGCTATTTTGGATATGACGTATCAGCTACTCATTTTAAACACGCTATATTTGCTAATGTTGGATTTGTAGCAGTCTATCATGTCATTATTAATTTTGACATGTTTACATGTTTTCTTCTTTTTTTAAAACAAATTTTATGCTATGTCAGAGCACTGATTTCAGCACATATTTTCCATACCACGAAGAAATATGCCTGTCAGTATTTTTAAAACATCAGCACTATTATTTATTTTCTTTTTCCTTCTTTCCTTCTTTCCTTCCTTCCTTCCTTCCTCTTTTTTTTTTTTTTTTATTTAACAGGTCTTGCTCAGTTGCCTGGGTTAGAATGCAGTGGCATCATCATAGCTCATTGTAACCTCAACCCCCTGGGCTCAAGTGATCCTCCTGTGTCAGCCTCCTGAGTAGCTGGGACTATAGTTATGTGCCACCATGCCTGGCTAACTTTTAAAAGTTTCTGTAGAGATGGGGTGTCACTATGTTGCCCAGGCTGTCCTTGAAGTTCTGGTTTCAAACTCCTGGCCTCAAGCGATCCTTTCACCTTGGCCTCTCAAAGTGCTAGCTAGGATTACAGGCATGAACCACCATGCTCAGCTGATTTAATCTA
Organism: Eulemur rufifrons; assembly: GCF_041146395.1. NCBI lineage: Eukaryota > Metazoa > Chordata > Mammalia > Primates > Lemuridae > Eulemur > Eulemur rufifrons. The sequence goes on from NC_090988.1 coordinate 40,595,203, forward strand.
CAATGTTTTTCCTGGATTTTGTGGTTTTTAAGAAACTTTAGGCTTTGTTTATCCTTTCTTTAAAGTTTTTCCAGGTAGTGAAGCCCAAAAACAGTTACTTGAAATTGAAACTGAAGGAGCTACTCATTCCATAAAGGAAGTAGAGAGTAAGGGAACTTTAGTACTATGGTGGGGAAACCAAAATAGTGAGGGTGCTGAATGTTAACCTTGTGCCTTTGCATTAATTGATGACATTCAATATAGTGTGTACCTGTAGAAGTAAGTACATATTCACCATTCTGAGTGGAACATTTCATAATACAAAAATGGACTCTTCTGTTAAAGAGAGAAAAGACTCTGCTTTGTCTTAAATACTTGGAAACTGTTGTACTTAAAAAGGCTTGAAGGGAGCACATACATGCAGGTATATGATTTGAATTTGGCTTCCCACAGAACAGCCTAGTACTTTAGATTTTAAAGTAATAATTTTTTTGCACTTTTTTCTCAGTAAGATTTAAGTTAAAATGTACTTATGTACATTTTTTATAGTTCCTGGCCTGACAGGGGTCTGCATGGTAGTGGTGCTATTCCTCATGATTACAGCCTCGACATATGCAATAAGGTAAGTGTCAAAGTCATTTTGATGTCCAGCTGTCAGGTTATTTAGATTTTCTTCAGATTGTCTTCATTTTCATATATAGGAAAAGCCTTGATTAACTAAAGTATTTAACCAATGCAGTGTCCTGGTTAATGGATTTTTCTGGGTAACTAAGAGTAAAGTAGACATGTTTCTATTTATCATTTCTTGCTTGTGAAAAATCCCTTTGTATTAGTCAGATATTCTGGGTTGGTAAGGAATTGGGTATGGAGACTTAAACTGATGACCAAGGGAACTTGAGTTGTTCAGGATTTTCCTTCTGAAGGATAGTGTATCTGTATAGAACTGGGACTAAAATCAATGTGTATACATGGAGACTTTGAGGATTCCTAGGAATATATGACTTCGAATTATTTTATAACTAATTTCCTGAGGGTTTTTTGCTGTAATTTAACATAATGTTTTAAACAAAGCTTTGGAAACATGTTTGGTTGACATCTGCTAAAATAACTGGAAATATCTGTATTCATATCGATTCTTCCAGTTAAGAAATTTTGAACAATTTCAGATATATATTATCAGGAGCACTTTGACATGTTCTTTCTAATGGACACATTCTGTTTTTCAGAATATTTATAGTGTTTTATGTTTGTGATCAAAATTTTTAGTTAAAGAAAGCAGGAAGAAGAAACATAACATATGTATTTCTTCTAATCTTCAAAAATTCTCAATTATTCTACTTGTTGAGATGTGAAATTTAATGGAAACACACAACTATATATATATTTATATATGCTTTGGAAATAATTTCCCAATAATATACTCAAATGAATCTATCCTTATACTTCTAAACACGTTCGACACACACATACATACATATACCCCAAAACCTCACAAATAAAATCACCACTAAGAGATTAACACTGTAAACTTTGTAGTGTTTAGTTTTATAGACTTAATTATTCTTGCTTTTTTTCACTCATTCTCCAATTTCTGCCCTGACCAAAATCACTCTTTTTCTTTTCCTAATCTTTCTCATATACATATATATTTCACCAAAACAGGATCATTATATTATTTTAAATCTGCTTTTTACTTAAATTTATGTTATGAATTTTTTCACATTAATAAATATTTCTTTATCATTCTCTTTACTGATAGCACAGCATATCACTATATGGGTAGATATGTAGTATTTTCCCAGTCTCATATTGTTGGATGTTTTGAATTGATTCCATTTTTTCAATATTTCAATTCTGAAACAAACACCCCCATTCATATGTCTTTGCATACTTTTTCAGTGATATTCTAAGGAAAAATCCGTAGATGTAGAATAGCTGGGCCAAATGAAAAGGACACTTTTAAAACTTTTTATAAGAATTAAAAATTGTCTTATATAAAGGCAAATCATTAACATTAATATATGAGGGTACCAATTTTGTGGGAAGAAATTTTGTTTTACTTGGGTAAAGAAATCATTTTAAAACTTACTTTTTCAGTTTTAGGAGTTCTTGAAGGAAAATTGTGGCATCTGACATATTTATTTACAAAATTGAAGATATATAGATATTTTACATCTGGAAAAAAAATCCATGAGAGAGTGTTGTCAAATGAAATATTCTCAACTGAGATATTATATTTGCTATTATAAAAAATTATTGAGCATCTCTTAATCTTCAGTTTTTCTTATTTGTTTGAAGGATATTATAACCCCTAATTTGCTTTTCTCCAAGTATTATTGTGTGAACGATGAAATTCTAAAATGGGTTATGAGGATAGATTTCTTTTCTTTTCTACCTTTTCTCTTTATCAGTGAGAAAACAAACTATTAAACAAATTAAATGAATAAATAAGTTTCCAACGTTTGATTTCTGATAGTGGAATGTAGTCTACTAATTCAAGGATAGTTTAATATGGATCCATTAAAATAATTAATACATCCTATTATCAGATGACAAGAATGCAAATGTTTTTCTCATCTCAATCAACTTTAAAATGACTGTTATTAAATATGAACTCTAATTTTGAATTAACATAACCATAGTAAATAAACTAAGAATTAAAAAATATAAAAGCCAGAATTAAGGTCATACTTAACAGTAAAACACTAGATATGTTCATACAACAATCAGGAAAAAGCCCAGGTGATATTTTTAATTGCACTGTTATTTAAAGTAAGAAATGTAACATTTGACTGGTAAAAATAAAAAAAAACAAAAACAAAAACAAAAAACCATTTGGAATTATTAGAAAAAATGCAACAACAAATTATTTCTAGAAAAGCAGATAAATTTGTCTACCCAGAAAATCTAAGAGTATTTTGAAAAACTTTAGTATGAACACCAAATACGAGTTGAAAAAGGTAATTAAGTATCAAACAAATGTAGAAAATAGCTCTTCTCTGTACTAGCTATAATCGGTTTGAAAATTGAATAAAATAAAAATATACCACTCACAATTGCAACAGAAACATAAAATATCTATGAACTTAAGAAACTGAGAGTTATATAGAGAACGAGCCATATAAATTTCACTGAGAAAAATATATAGAGATTTGAATAAAGGCTGTATAATATAAAGATGCAGTTTTTCCTCAATTTTTGTAGTGTTACAATTCCAATAAAAATCCCAGATAGGTTATTTTGTTTGTTTTTTTAATTTAGCAGAGTGATTCTAAAGTTCATCTGAGGGAACATCCAAATATATCTTACAAAAGAGAAGTAAAAGGAGGGATGTGCCTTACTAAACATTAAAATAATTAAGCTTAAGAGAGAGTAGGACTTACTTGCAGAAAGGATCAATACATTGAACCAAGGAACAAAGTTAACAGAAAGCCCTGTAAGGGACCTTGCTATATATAAGAATCTGCTAAGTAATCAAGGTGCCATCACAAGCTTTTGAGGAAAGTAAGGTTTAAGCTAATGAAGGTTTAAATAAATTACAGAGTTAAATGTAAAAAATGGTACCATCAAAAATTTATAAGAAACTTTAAGTGGATATTTATCAGACCTCAAATGGATAAGGAATCATGTGGGGAATATTTGTCCATCTAAAAATATGAAAACTAAAACTTCTGCATGTCAGTATACATTATAAAAATTGAAAAGTAAATATGATATTGGACAAATTATTACAATCACAAGGAATCAGTGCATTCTTTAAATGTAAATAGTTTATACATATCAATTCAGAAAAAGACCTATAAAAATGAGTAATCATCATGAACAGAGAATTCACAGAAGAATTTAACATAAGTAATACACATATGAAATATACCCAGTCCCACTTATAAAAAATAATGAAAACATAAATTTGGGTGTGTGTTTGGGGAAACAGGCAATCCTATACTACTCTATGGTTGGGTTTGTAATATACATGTTTTTAGAGAGCAATGAGTAGTGTGTATCAAAAGTATTACAAATGTGTATCCTTTGATCTAGCAATTCTACTTCTAGTAATTTTGATTAAAAAAGAATCAGATATGTGTAATATTATATATGTTACAAGGATGGTAATGATATATTGATTTTGATAGCAAATCCTATGAATGGAGCAAATGTGAAACAATTGGCTACTGCTTATGTAAGGGGTTCTAAAAAGTTCAAGGGGGTATATCAGAATCACCTAGAAGGTTTTATAAACTGCCCTCCACCTCCAAGATTCTAATATATAAAAATCCACCCTAGATACAAAAAATAAAATGTCAGTCTTTTTATTCTCTCAAACATTCCTTAGACCGTGCTTATCATTCTCCCCCTTTTCAGACTCTTTGTCCTCCCTTAGAACATCAAGATACCATTCTGTCTTTACTCTGTTCAGAAAAAGAATATAAAACTTATATCATCACTGATTTTAATTTCTTTCCTTTTGAGTTTCCCTTGATCTACTCTTAAAATAATTACTTAGGGAAGAACATTAATTGTTGTAGAAATTATTTGAAAATTGAGAATATTGATAAAAAGTACAGCAGAAGCACATATTAACAGACTACTCCCCACTCCCTGGCCTTATAATAACTTTCAAATAAACACCTTATTGTAATTATTTTCATGTGTCTTTATTTGAAATACAAAGAACCCTCAAAGTGATACATTGTTACTTATAATTTTGTTAGTTCTTACTGTATGGTATGTTAATCCTTTGGTATTAACAATAAATCTTAGATGAACTCATATTTTAGCTTTCTGAAATTATGACATGTTTGAAATAATGCATAATCTTTTTAGTGAGATGGAATGTAAAGTAGCATTGAAACTGATTTATTTGTTTTTTGCAGAGTTTCTAACTATGATATCTTCTGGTATACTCATAACCTCTTCTTTGTCTTCTATATGCTGCTGATGTTGCATGTTTCAGGGTAAGTTTTTTTTTTTTTTAATTTTCTTGGCATAGCAATATTTATTTAAAACAGATTTTTAGATTTCTTTTTCTTTTCATTTTTAAAAAATTTAATAGATTTAGGGAGTACAAGTTGAATTCCATTACACGTATATGTTATATAGTGGTGAAGTCTGGGCTTTTAGTTTACCCATCACATGAACAGTGTACATTGTACCCCATAGGTAATTTTTCACCCATCAAGGGTAAGTTTTAAAATATATTTTTTGAAGCTATTTGTGCCTAAAAATGGAGTAATTAAAGACAACTCTGTAGGAATTTTCATAGGAAGTGGTAAAGTATTTGATGACTTGAAATTGAAGGTAGTGTCTAGTGAAAGAAATAATTCTATTTTTAGTATAGTATATTTTAATAAAACCAGTATAAAATATATTAAAATTGAAAGCTAGAATTACTTCTCTCACAATATTGTAATTTTTATAGTCCCCTGTAGATAATATCTGAATATCTTGTAAAGGAAAAATGATAAGGAATGAAGAACTTCAGGAAGATATTTTAATGTTTTGTGTTTCCTGAAACTGACTTTCACTGCAGAATTTGTAACCATGGAGTTACAATTTTTTAGTTTTAAAAGGTCTAAAGGAAGTAATACTTGCAAACAAATCCAAAGATTTCAAATGACCAAGGATAAGGATCTGTCAGAAACACCAAAAAATCACAAAGTGAAAAAAGAAAGCATCCTAAGCTGTTACAAAGAATATACCCAAAATATTCTGAAAACTATATGTACCCAAACAGTATCCTCAAAGAATGGAGCTTACAATAATTTATGAAGATAGATGAAGAAAATAATATATTTTGTGTACGCGTATGTCTGCATGACCACCAGCAGTAGACTTGCTGGTTTCGGCTTGACATTTACCTTTATATGATACAATAAGCATAGGCCATTGTCTGGCAACAGATTCACATGGCTTAGCAAGATTGTGGGGCAGGAAACATAGACTGTCAATAGGATCATATCAGGTACTATTTTAGTGGGAGTACCTATAGTTGCTCATGAACCATTTTCCACCTCCTCCTCACCTCCCATGGAGCAACTCAGTTTACGGTAAGGAGACCATATGAGTAGAGATGAACTAGCTTGCCTTGGGTGAGACTTATGCTCTATGGGAACCAGTGGCTTGGTAACAGCCCACGTCCCCTCCAGGGACGCCCTGACTTACAAGAACATGCTGCACACAAGGAAGCTGAGGTCTGTGAGTCCCAAAATGATTTTGTAATTCCATTACAGCCCTCTTGGTGCAGATGCATTCACCAGTAATAAACAATGTTGTCTGCTAACACAACTGGCATTCCCTATTTATCTTAACTTGAAATAGTTCCAGGGAAACAGGGTTTGAAGAAAGGTTCAGACTTTTTGTTAGTCTTTTCTTCAGAATGTTTTGCAATGTAATTTATCAGTACAGAAGGTCATTTACATAAACTATATATTTATTTCAGAGTGCATGTTCAAAATGTTGGGTTTTTAGACTGCAGTATGTCCTGGCAAGCTTTGTTCAATACCATGGTTCTAGCAGGGACGGTTGCAGAGCATCAGAAACATGACCACACATTATAACGATGACTCCCAGCTAGCCATTCCTGCCTCACAGGGAAGGGGGCCATGGTCAGTGGACCTGGGTTCTGCTCATTTCCCTTTGTGGGAATAACACATTCTGTGGAGGTTTAGGGCACCAAGAAAGCCCTTGGTAGAGAAAATCTGCTTTACATTCTGTTCTTGAAATGGCTTGGTTGCCTGTCCAGGGCTGTGATTATAAAGTGGACTATGAATAAGCAGATATTATTAATGATAACAACAGTAATTTAAAACAATTAAACAATGTTTACTGTATGTGCCAAGTATTTATGTCATTAAATGCTCAGAATTCTATGAGGACAAATAATATTGCTCAATCCCCCTTTATAAGTGAGAAAACTGAGGTTTAGAAAGATTAAGTAACTTGCTGAAGTCTGCTTAACTGATGGATCCTGGATTCAAACTTAGGCATTCTGATTCAAAAACTCCTAATTTTTTACTACTAGGCTGTTTTTTTTTTTTTTCTTTGACAACATCTTGCTCTGTTGCTGGGGCTAGAATGCAGTGGCATTATCACAGCTCACTGTAGCCTCCAACACCTGGGCTCAAGCAATCCTCCTGCCTCAGCCTCCTGAGTAGCTGGGACTACAGGTGCGTGCCACTGCACCTGGCTAATTTTTCTATTTTTAGTAGACACGGGGCCTCCGTCTCGCTCTTGCTGAGGCTGGTCTTGAACTCCTGAGCTGAAGTAATACTTCCACCTCGGCCTCCCAGAGTGCTAGCATTACCAGTATGAGCCACGGTGCCTGGCCAAGATTTTTTTTTAAAAGATTATCTTGACTTTTCTGGAATTGTGATCTATGTAGCTATCTTTATCAGATGAGAGAAAGTATAACTAATTATACATTCTTTTGCCTTTATGTTTTACTAAATTAAAACCCTGAAAAAAAGCTATTTCTTTGTAATTCAAAAGAGAGTCAATTTTTTTTTTTCAAAGTTCAGGAGTTCAAACAGACTTTTTCAGTTTAAAGAGGATTATGTTGCAAGTTCTTCACTTTTTTGGAAGTAAAAGGAAGGCATATTTAAATTTCGATTTTACTTTTGTAGAACAAGTGTCATAGAAGGTGACATTAATACATACAGAGAAATAACAAAAAGGTATTTACAGGATAAATTATATAGAATCAATCTGTTATTACAATTGAATTAACAGTTCTTTCCTTAGTGTCAGTAGGAATGAAGAAAATAATTATTCTAATACTGAAATGAATGTCATGTAACATATACACAATATAATAAACATTCTATAGTGTACATTTTTTTCTATGAAGTTTAACTTTTAATAAAGCAACACAGATTATGCTTCTGGTACAGGAAAAATTACTACTGATAAATTTTCTGGCCGGGTTGGGCAACATCTTGCGATTCCATCTCTACAAAAATAAATTTTTTTAAATTATCGGGGCATGGTGGCATGTGCCTATAGTCCTAGCTGCTCAGGAGGCTGAGGCAGGAGAATCACTTGAGCCCAGAAATTTGAGGTTGCAGTGAGCTATGATCATGGCACTGCATTCCAGCCTGGGCAACAGAGCGAGACTGTCTCTAAAAATAAATAAATGAATAAATAAATTCAAATGGTTAAAATAAACCAATTAAAAGGTAAAGATTGTCAGAGTGTGTAAAAATATAAGATGCTGGCTGGGCACAGTGGCTCATGCCTGTAATCCTAGCACTTTGGGAGGCCGAGGCAGGAGGATTGCTTGAAGCCAGAAGTTCAAGACCAGCTTGGACAACATAGTCAGACCCTATCTCTACAAAAAATAATTAAAAAAAAAATTAGCCAGGCATGGTGGTGCACACCTATAGTCCCAGCTACTTGGGAAGCTGAGATGGGAGGATCACTTGAGGCCAGGGGTTAGAAGTTACAGTGAGCTATGAGTGCCCCACTCCACTCCAACAGAGGAAGATCTTATCTCTAAAAAATTTTTTTTTAATTTTCCAACTTTCTCAAAATGAAAAATGTTCTTTTTTATTGATAAAGCATTATCTATAATTAAATCTATTTAAGTTTTTTTTTTTTGGCTAAGATTTTGGGAACTTAGATATATCTTTACTTTTGAAATTCCTAGATAATTTTATTCTCCAGCTTTTTATTATAGAAGTAAAATGCAATTGTTCGATATAAGTTTCTTGGATTTATATTGAGATTTCTGTTAAACAGTATACTTTAGGTTTGAACAGAAAATCACTATTTGCTGAGCATTTACTTCCCTGAACGTCAATCTGCTAAGTACCATGAAATATAGATGAATGATATATTATATGATCTCCAGTCTCCCAGCATTGATAATTGATTTGGAATTTTAAAAAGTCAATTAAAAGAGCTAGAGATAATTATAAGACTGAATATTTTTTAAATGTAAACATTTTATTTATAAGAGTTCTAACAATTCATAGAATTGACAAATCAATGTGGGCAAGAAATGTTAGAAAATATTAGTCTTCAAAGATGAGGAGATTAGAAATTGTTGGCTGGATTTTCTACCTAAATAGACTTTTGCAATAAGAGGAGAAGTTGCTTCATGTGATTGTCTAAGGTTACCTTTTTGTTCATAGCATCTTAAATTTTGAAAGAAGCTTAAAAGATATTTTGACCAAACCTCTTTCCCCCTTTTTATCTTCCCTATGATGTATCTACTAAGTAAATATCTAATTCTGAAGATGTCCATTCTGTCTTTAGAAAGACACAAAGTCTTTGGGAACTTTCACAGAGTTCTTTCTTTTGAGAACCAGAATACATTTTACTATAATTTCTATTTTGTAATATAAAAGTCGATGATTCTAGGGGCCATGGAAATAGAGTCCCTCTCCTTTTTCTAAATTCTATTCATCTGTTCCTTGTATGATATTTCAAATCTCATCATTATTCTGAACTTTCTCCTTCAAATATATTAACAGTTAATATTAGTTGCACGTTTATCTTTTATCTTACTAATGTTTGATCTCATTAAATCCTCCCAACAACCCTGTTAAGTATTTGTTATTATTATCGTTGTTATTATTCCCTATGCCAGCTGAGAGGATAGGGACAGTGAGAGGTGAAGTAACTTGTCGCTGCTAGTGAGAAGAGCTCTGGTTTGCACCCAAGGATCAAGTACCAGAACTCACATTCCTAATTATTAAATTTTGCTGGCTCCCATTTGGCAAAGCTTCCCTGTATCCCCTTTAAAGCTGGAAACCCAGGGAAGTGCAAGCAGTGCTCTTGGAGCTTGTGATCTGATATTGACAGGGTGAAAGTCTTACTTTCTTTACTACAAATGTTATAGTCATTATTATTTAGGACCCGCTTTTCTTGTTCCATGATTATCTGTGCCCTTAGCTTAAACTGGTTTTTATCCTGATTATCTATATTTCAGAATTTTTTTCATTATTTATAAACAAATCTATTTCATGCCACCCTAAAAAACACCAGTTCCCGTATGCTAAACTCAGATATTTCTCTTTGGTGTTCAAAAAGATCTTTAAAATAAATGAATTTTCCTTTCCAAGATGTCAGTGTAATATGGTAGTTAAGAGCTACATCACTTAATACCTGTTTGACTTTTCTTTTTATTAATCTATTAAATAGGATAAATAAAATTTCCTACATTACAGTGTTGTCTCAGGTTTACATAAGGGAATGCAGTACAGTAGGCAGTATATAGACATAATAAATGTTAGCTAGAAAAAAATTATACAAGTACCAATACTAATAGCTGTGTAAGGAAGAAACTCCACATTTAACTGTTGGAAGAATCAATTTTTTTTCATAAAGACACAGCATTTCTGAGAAGCCCAAATTTTCTTATCAATTCAAAAATAATTTTTTTTTTTTTTTTTTTTTTTTTGAGACAGAGTCTCACTCTGTTGCCCAGGCTAGAGTGAGTGCCGTGGCGTTAGCCTAGCTCACAGCAACCTCAAACTCCTGAGCTCAAGTGATCCTCCTGTCTCAGCCTCCCGAGTAGCTGGGACTACAGGCATGTGCCACCATGCCCGGCTAATTTTTTCTATATATATTTTTAGCTGTCCGTATAATTTCTTTCTATTTTTAGTAGAGATGGGGTCTCGCTCTTGCTCAGGCTGGTCTCGAACTCCTTAGCTCAAACGATCCGCCCACCTCGGCCTCCCAGAGTGCTAGGATTACAGGCGTGAGCCACCGCGCCCGGCCTCAAAAATAATTTGATGAACATATCACGAAAATTGCTTAGCAGATCAAAAGAATATTCCTTGAAAGGGCCATGATTTTTAAAACATTGTGAGGTCTCTAAAACTCAATTCATTTTAGCAATAAAGGTTTATCTTGGAGCTTGCAAAACAAGCCTTCTCCTGAGGAATTTTTTGTTCCAATTTTTAATAGGTGGTTGCTATTGGTGTGTTTAACAATATTTCATTTCTGAAGACATTTGGAAAAACAGAACTATTTACTCTTTCTAGACATGTATGGAACTGGATATGTCTTTCTTCATTTTCATTTGAAAAACTCATTAGAAGGAGATACATACTGCTATTCTCACTTACTGATAAAAGGGATATTGGAGGGAAAAGAAATTACGAATGTCACAGAGCCTCTGCTGAAGAGCCTGACCGTGCTTCTTTGAAAGGCCTGTTGGGGAATGCATTGTAAATGAGAGTTGCCACCTAAGCCTCTGCAGTCTCAGCACTGTCAGCACTCCCACTGGCTTTAGCTCAGGAGTGCTGCATGGGTGGTGATTGTATTTTATATTCTTATTCAAGTGTGAGAGACATTATAATGTGATAATTCGGGAAAAGATAGAGGGGAAGGACCTCCTCAAATGTTTGCACAGGAATGAGAGCAAATTAGTAGTGTAAATAATTTTTTCGTGCCAACTCTGCTGGACTTCTCAGATCACTTTTTATTATATGAGTGATGCCTGAATTATTCTTTGAAGCAGAGTTCTCTGCCATTTGGGACTACTTGTTAGCAAGAGATAATCGTGGAGCCTGATTTATATTCTACTTGAATCATTTTTTTTCCAGGGAATCTAAAAGGAATAGTTTTCTATGTGTATGTTTTTAAAAAGTCTTATTCTTTAAACCAGGGGAACACAGTGGGTAGCCTTTGTCAACAGTAACATTAAGGAACCACGGGCAGTGTCACAGGCGGTGGCATAAGATTTAAGCTCAAGAAGTTACCCAGGGTTAGACGGATATTTGTGGGGCTAGGCTTTATTGTGCTGACTTGAAAATATCCTCAGGAGGAGGAAATTAAGGATATATTATGAAGGAATGGAGGCATTTATACAATATAGTTAAGTGTTAAGAGGTGCTGATTGCCAAGTTTCTTCTCTTTTAGAAGCCACTTTCGGGGAGATCTCTCTTCACCCACACTGATGTAGCAGAAGGGAAGGTTTGGTGATCTTCCTACTGGTGGGAGGCACCTGCTCCTCTTAGAAAGTCAAATGGGAATTGAACGGAGCCCAGGGAAGGAAGGCCCAGAGGATGTATGTTAACCTATCCTATCCTAGCCCTGAGGGAGAAAATTTTTACTTACCCAAACATTCTTTTCAGCTCTCCTTTCCTTACCTCTAGATTTGTAGTGACTGTATAGCTTATTGTCCAAATCAAACATTTTTGAGAGTGTAAAGGAATGCTGTTGATAATTAAGCAGTGGCTATGGGTTAAAGAGGGCATACAGTTATGCTACTTATTCCTAAGCAATTGGGAAAGTTCTAGGGAGGCTGGTGGACTGCTTTTAATGTAGACCTTGAGCCATAATTATAAAAGGCGTCCCTACCTTGAATAGAGGCTCTACGTGGGTACTTCGGAAACAGAACCTTAAAATAACACACACTACAGATTTGCCTAGCTTTGTTCCACCTTAGAGATAATAATTAGATGCCCACTACCATGGTAGGTAGAAGGTCGAGGATTTGGGTGTTGGTGATAGTGGCTACATCTTTCATAAGTTCTCTGTCTCTCTTACAGGTGACTTGGTTTCTAATCCTTCCTAGTTGCCTAATTTCTAATAGGTCTGACACACTCATTATCAATTTTGGTGCCTACTATTATATTTCTGTCGCAAAATCTCATTTCTCCTTCCATAGAGTAGAGGTTCTTAAGTTGGATTAATAATTCCTAGGGATCATTGAATGGATTCAGGGATTCATGAATTCCTGAAATATGAACACACATATGTATAAGACACATTTTGGGTATATATCTATACATATGTTTAGTTTTGAGGCACATAGGTGCATTTTGTGATACTTTTCCTTCCAAAATTCTTCTCACATAACCTGAAAATAACAAGGAAAGAAGCTAGGTCTAGCCTGGAACTGATAAAAATACTGTGGAAGAGATAGTGTTATCAGTATTTTTTAATTCCCTATGTGTCTTTACAAAGAGATTAAGTCAGAGCATAGCAAAGAAAGCAATGGGGAAAAGATACTATTTGCCATGTGGAAAAATCACATTTAAGTCCAGAAATTTCAAAAGCCAATGCCTTTTAGCAGAATTTTGCTATGAGTTCTCTCTAAACGTTAGAAGACCCATCAAGTTAGTATTCAAATGTAAGGGATGAATTTGATAATAGTCCCAAAATAAATACATGAATAAGTCCAAGTAAGCATGCAATTGTGTTGATTATCTTAGTTTTGCTCTTTCATGCCTGTTTTCTGTCTTGACCTTAAATATAGTGAAACAAACTGCCTGATGCCCTGGATTATAGTAGAGAAGAACCAGGATTGATTGTTAGAAAACCACTAATGTGATCTTGAGCAAATCAGTTTTTTATGGAGCTTCCTGATTTATAGAATAAGGAAAAATAATTATATCTCATAGACTTGTTAGAAGAGAAAAAGGGGATATAAAATGATACTGTGTATATACACTTTTATTATTACCTATATAATTTTCTCTATTTTGTCAGTTGATTTATTAAGAAACTAGGTCAGTGTAATTAATTACGTCTCATGAGAAGAACAGCTCTGAAATATCTACCCCAGCAACCTGGAGCATATTCATTGGTTTCATTCTCTTTTAGTTTTTTGAGAGGAATTAATGAGTGAAACATTTTGAGGCACTCTTCATTTCAGTGAACAGAGCTGTTTATACCTTTTTAAAGCCCATTACCAAGCTTCCGAGTGGCACCTGCTATATCTAGCAACATTGCTTAAGGGGAAGAATGAGACTTGCATAGGGAAAAAGAAAAGAGAAAGAGAAAGAATTCACGTATATACTACTTGAAAATGTCCAGGGGGAAGACAAATTCATATAAATACCATCTATCCAGAATTATGAAATAATATACACTGTAAAAAGCTTTAGGTAATTGGGAGAAAGCCAGAGGTTGTAGCTGAATTGCATAGAGGCCCACTGTTCTCTTCTCTTTACCCCCATTGTGTAAGTATGCGTTCCAATATGAAAGAGAGAAAGAAAATAGAGCAGAGTGCTATATCGTAGGTAAACTATAGTGTTTCTGAGGGTAGGAGTGTTTCTTACCCATGTTTATCCATGGAATCTCTTTCGCATGACATCACTCAGTTAATATTGGCTGGATTAAGCTGAATTGCATTAATTAGTTTTAGCTAGGAATATGTTGTCCTCATAGGCCCTTCCCATTTTCCTCAATTATCAAAGCATTACAGATGACAATAAAGAATAATCTATGCATTTGTTTAAATGTAACTTGGATTCCCTTTTTGTGGCTGTCACTTATGTTTAGTATTATCTAGGTAATTTGTTATTATGGCAACTAGTATATTGGTTCCTGTACCAGAGGGATTACTTTTTATGTCTTGATTATTTTGGTTGTATTGTAGACTGGCATATTTTTGTTGGGAGGTCTTCATGTATTTCTGTGGTTAAATATTCTTTGGATCGGAGAAGAAAGAAATTCCATCTCTCTTTGTTTTCTTTCTCTTTTTGGTTTTTCAATTTTTCACTTAAAAAATTGAATAGGGTGAATATAATTCTTGAGGAATTAGGTCTTTCTTATATGGAATCCAAATTCTCCTACCCCATAATATTAATATTTACATGTTTTCATATGTTAATAAATGCAATATTCTATACAAGTATGATTTTTAAGATATATGTGTGTTTCTCACCACATCTCATTTCCCATTCATAGGATTTTCATTTTTAGGTAAAAAGTGATTTTCCTGTATGGTAATTATGGACTAAGCTTATGGTTTATTTACGTTTGCTGATATTTAATCCTGTAAGCCAGGTGGGGATGGAGGTTGAAAGCATGTGGTATTTTCTTCCATAAGGATGCTCTATAGTTCTATAGTTTATTGCATAATTCTATATGTATGCATGTATAGATACAGTATATACAGGGAATTTTCATGTACATGAAGTCATTTGTGCTATAAGCTACATATATTAATGAATTTTTATTCTTCCGAGTGAGTTTACCTTTTTTCCCCATTTTGGGGATAGACATATTAAGCTTTAGACCAAATACTTTTTCACAGAATTTTTATATCAGTTTTTTTCCTGGGATCTTTCTTATAACAACAAGTGGTTCTGGCTGGAATTAACAAGGTGAGAAAGTTGGAAGAAAAGAGAAAGAACAAAGACCACCTTTATTTTAAGAAATATTTTTCACACATTAGTGTGAAATAATTCCGTTATTCTCCACTGCCATTTTAGTCTAGTGTGAAAGCAGGGGAAAGACTAAGAAGTAATGGATGCTTGCATATTTTTTCTTCACAAGAGGTTAAAACCTTTCTCTTTATACACCTGTGGAGTAGAGAGGAACAGGTACTATCTCCCTTTCTCAGTTGAGAAAACTTAGGGAAATGACCTATTTTATGTCATGTACCTATTTTATGTCATGGTTTAAGTCTTGATCCTAAATCCTTTGGCTTCAGGCTTCAGATTTGTCAGCTGCACAGGATTGTGGCAAAACCAGCTACTAATTTGCAGGGTCTCTTGCAAAATGAAAATGCAGGGCCCCTTGAGCAAAAATTGTTAAGCATTTTGAGATGGTGATAACAGAGTAATGAACCAATGACAGGACCTTTCTAAGAGCAGAGTTCGTGCAACTGCACAAATCACAAACCCATGGTGGACGCCCTGTCTTGTAAGCTTGGGCAACCCCACCAGTAAGAGCTATTAATAGATACAGTCCCTACTCTGGTTAAGCTGCAGGATGAGAGTACTCTCGGGTTTCAGAGACAATGCAGAGACAAGAACTCCACTGGGCCAGACAGACAAAGTGGGGATTGGGTAAAAGCTTTGTTCGGGTGGTACCTGAATGCTCAGGATTTCCCTGAGGCACACTGGATCCCTAGTTTAGGAAAACACTCTAAATCTAGATGGCACTGACAGGTAGGCTCCACTCTCTTGATAACTGCATGGGTTAGAAGTGGCTCAGGGATAGGGCAGGGCTGAGATTTCCTCAGGCTGCACCTAGCAGTACTCACTGCTAAGGGGTGATGTGGGATGCAGACTAACTTAGAACAACCTTTCTGCCAATGTGAATGCACTTAAAAGTTTATTTTGAGTTTTTGACATCTTTTTTGAAGGTAGAAAATGAGTTCAAAGTTAATGTTTGTTAAAACCAGAAGAGTCCTTGATTATCTGTTTCAACGACTTTTGTAACAAAAAGTTGTTTACACACTTCTAGTCACCAACTTATTCATTCAATAAATATTTATTGAACACTTGCTATAAGTTATAGGCACTGTTTTAGGCACCAAAAAAATAGCTATGGAGCAGGACAAACCCTTGACCTTAAGGAGTATACATTCTAGTGGATCCCACAGACGCTAGAGGATTGCAATGGATTTTGAAATGTGGAATTTGGTTTTATTTTCTTGACTTAAAGGCGTTTTCTTTGTACTTGAAAGCAAAGTAAAAAGAGCCGTCAGAAGCGAGTTATATTTTTACTGTAAAAAAAAAAATCATGTTATAGAATACTAGGAAAAAAATAGGTTCCTAAGAAACAGGAATATTTTTATACTCTTTAAAACAGGATTAAAATCACCAAAAACAAAAGTCACATCAGTTTCCTTGGATTTGTTAGGTATTTTTTACAGGAAATTAAAGTAGGGATGATTTTGTGATTTTGGTGGGGGGGCAGATGTGGTATTTTTTCATATTTAGCTTTTGCCATGAAATTGTTTTATGATTGTATGTTATAAACTAGTAGGACTCATTCAATACAATGTGTTGTATTATTTTCTGACTTTGTCACAGCCAGGCATTAAAAACAAATAAACAAACAAAAAACAAAACAAAAAACCTAATAGGATAACTATAATGGCTCTTGAGGAAAAAAAGGAAAAAAGAAAGAAACTATTAATATAATTCTGAAACACTGTTGAATGCTGATAGCACATCTTAAGATCCTTATGAGTGTAAAAACTATAGTAACCACAAACATGTAGTTTGATATATCGTAAAATCCTTTATTTCGTATTATAGGAGAGTACCAGGCATTCCACAGAGACTTCAAACTTTCTCCTTTACAACATAATACAAAGTAACTTAGAGATGAATAATAAGCACTTCTATTTCCTCATAGGCTGTGTGCCTACTTCCCCTGTCTCTCCCCATGTCATTCTCTTAACTTGACCAGAGTCTCTGTTTGCCATTCACTAGTATCTTTTTCCCTTCCTGTTTTTCACTTGTAAATATCTATCACTTATTTATGAAAGCTCCAACAATACATACAAGAATGTTCCTTTTTTTTTTTTGTATTTCAGTAAAACTTTACTTATGAAAATAGATGGGGGCTGGATTTTTTTTTTTAATTTCAGCACATTACGGGAGTACAAATGTTTAGGTTACATATCTTGCGTGTGTCCCACCCAAGTCAGAGTTTCAAGCGTGTCCATCCCCCAGATGGTGCCCTGCACTCATTAGGTATGAGTATACACATCCTCTCTCCCCCCCTACACCTGCCCGACAGCCGATGAATGTTACTGCTATATGTTCACATAAGTGTAGTGTAGACATTTTAACAATGTTGATTCTGCCAACCCATGCGCATGGTATGGTTTTCCACCTGTTTACATCCTCTGCTATTTCCTTCCTCAGTGTTTCATAATTCTCCCTGTAGAGGTCTTTTACCTTCCTAGTTAAATATATTGCTAGGTATTTTACTTTCTTTGTTGCTATTGTGAAGGATAGTGAGTCTTTGATTTGGTTCTCAGTTTGACTGTTGTTGGCAATAGGAATGCTGTTTTGAAATTTAAATGTGAGATATAGATGTTCTAAAAATTCCTGACATGATACTTTCTTTATAAGTATTAATCTTCCTCTTTCCTTACTTTCTTCAGAGGTATTTTGTGAGGATCCAGTGAATTTATGTGCTGAATCACAATAGGTGAAGAGTTCAAATTTGGGTTCAAATCTTATCTCTGCTACTTATCAGCTGTGTGACCCTGGGTATTATTCAGTCTTTTAGGATAGTTTCTTAATTTGTAAAATAAGAATAATCATTCCTAGTTAATGCAATTTTTTGTGAGGATAATGTGAAATGTATATAAATTTCTCTGTGCTGGACTTGGCATCTATTATATGTTACTAAGATATTATTAAAATACTTTATTCCAATTATCTATGGTTTGACTTATATTCGGCTTTTCCTAAGATGTTTTCCAAACAAGATTTTAAGTTTCTGGAGAGAACCCAGATTTGACTGCTCATTGAACTCTGTGACACAACCTGGAATTGTGCTAAGTGCATGATGCCCATGTTTGTTCAACTTAAGGCCAGTAGAATAACTGCCTGTGAGTTTGGACCTACTCACCTGTCAGCTACTATCCCTGGGATGGTCAGTGGCAGCAACAGGTTTTGGTAAATTGTTAACTGTAATTAAAACTAAGTCAGATTCATGCATTGTCCAAGTATAATATCGTAGCCATTATATTATGTGACTAGAACCTTATGAAGGATTAATGACAAAAGAAGGCACACATTTGTGTAATATCCATCAATTTTGTCATACCATGGCCATATCTACTGTGTTTCTTTAAAAAAATGTATGTGTGTCTGTGTCTACTATGGAAATCATGAAATGCAGCCCACTACTTAGATGTCCCTGACACATACTGCATGCTCCCTAATGACTTCATGATGACTAGTTTTAAGGAAGAAAGTAAAATAAAAGGAAGAAAGAAAAGGAACTGAACATGAGCAAAGGTGGAAAAAGGTTGGAGAGATGGTGAATACCATGAGAGACTGCCTGGGCCATTGCTTTTCTAACTTTCATATATTGGATCTGTCAGTATCATTATTTACATTATAGTATTTGTTTTAAAACACTGTCTTTTAAAGAAGCATTATAGCTGTGGCTCATTTAAAGATATACTTTTTAAGCTACTAAAATCAATTATTTGGGAGCAAGAAGGATAGTTTAAAAATAACACACTCTTAGCGAACCAGGAAGAAATAATTTGGAAATAATTTTTTTCCTGGTATTCTTTATCATAAAAATAAAACATGCTGCAAAATTTTCAGTGCTTTTCTCAATCCCACTTTTTACTTCAAGATTTGCTTATGCAGCAGTGATCTTGTTGATGCTCTGTACAATCTGTCATTTTATGAACTGTCCCCATGAGGTAGATCTTACTTAATCCCTTGTTGATAAGAAATGCAGAACATAGAAAATTGAATGATTTGTCTTAGAATGTCACAAAAAAAGAAACAATCAAAATGAGATTGTTAAGGTTTAAGCCTCTCCTGCCTGATTTATTATTTTGTGCTTTTTATGTGGTTCTGTTTTTAGAGAAATTGAAAAGTAAACAAATTTAGGACCTGATTGCTGTGTATACGTTGTTTTCAGACCGTAAGAGACAAACTTTCAATTCCTGTTATTTTTGTTTAACATTTTTCTGTATATCTGTAAGGCTATTTTATTTAGCCTTAGCCTAATCAAATATGATCCCTGTATTTTTCCTTTGCGTTTGGAGATGTAGCAAAGTATTACAGTGTTTATTGAAACGAAAACTTGTATATGATTGTTTGAATGTCTATGAAGTAAAGGCTGTCAAATTCAAGAATACTTGGAAAGATTGCATGTGTTCCTCCCTGTCACACATTTGTAGCATTTGTTTTTAGGGTCAAAAATTTTGTTTTAATCCCTCAGTAAAGAATTTATTAACATTTTTAAGATCTCAGTTTCTCTTAAATACAATACATAAGGTACACTTTTCAGATAAATGCTTTGTAAAGTTAGCAAGAAAAAGAGATTATTTTCTTTTACTGTGTCCCCTGATCTCAATCTCTTTTTCATCTCTCTGTTTGTTTGTTTGTTTGTTTTTTAATTTAATTTTAGAGGGCTGCTGAAGTATCAAACTAATTTAGATACTCACCCTCCTGGCTGTATCAATCTTAACCGAATCCGCTCTCAGAATAGTTCCTTACCAGAGTATGTCTCAGAACATATTCATGAATCTTCCCCTGGAGGATTTTCAAAACCAGAAGAGCTTACCCAGAACACATTTGTGAAGATTTGTGTGGAAGAGCCCAGGTTCCAAGCTAATTTTCCACAGGTCAGATTCATTCTGTGTTTGATCTCTGCAAAGTCTATGTTTCCATACAACGGATCAACATCACATTTAAACATGTTTTTGAAGCTCTGTATTCATGTATAATAGGATATTTCAGGATATTTCCACAACCAGTTAGTACCTCTTATTCTATTATAGCTACCTGACAGTTCAAGGCAAAAGACCTGTGATATTAGAGAATATAGAAAATTTCTGCTTGACTGATTTTATAATCTTTGCATACTGTGGCACTGGACTTGCTGCCAGAGAGATGATAAATATGTCCTCCCCATTTATTGAGAAAAGCATTGAGACAAGCTGAATAATAAAAAGAATAGTAAAAAAAAACTACTGCTACTAATTATTATATTGTAGTGTAATAATACATTATAATATTATGTATAATATTGCAAATAAGTGGTAAAAATCAGTTTATTGAATGCTTAATATTATCAGCTGGGTACTGTGCTAAAATGTTCTGTGTGCAGTATTTACTGTGACTCTCTGAAGCAATTAATATCATCCTCAATTTTCTGATTGAAGAAATTGTGCTTAAACACATTAAATACCTTGACCAATGTCTCCAAACTAGTAAGTGGCATAGATAGCATGCAAACTCAGGTCTTTGACTAAAATGATTGCTCTTTGAAAATTTCTCCCTTAAGTATCCAGAAATTGTTAATAGTTCAGTAAGGCCCCTAATCTTCCCTTGTGCCTGTGGGAACTGCCCACATGCAAATTACACCCTGTACTTTTGGACTATATACCAAGTAGAATAGTGATGTCAAATGTCTGTTTGAAGAAGAGAAGAAAGAGAAGTCAAAAGCTAGAATGAATTTGCAAATGACTTTGGGATAGTGTGCTAGTCTTGTGTTCATTATTATTAATAATAATCCTCTAGATTTCTATTGGACTCTAGAATTATCAGAACTTTTCTGAGCTTCACATAATGCTGAATATTAGGCACGGAAGGTATGGTGAATCCCATTTTACATATGTGAGACCTGATGCTCAAAGGGTAAGTGACTGTCCCAAAGTTGCAAGGCTGTTACATTGCAGAACTTGTCCTGCAATGCACAGTCTTCACAGTTTTGGGCTAAATGTCACCGTATGCAGAAGAGGTATGATCTGTCTGTATGGAAAAAGGAAGTTCTAGAAATAAATAAGGTTTAATTAAAAAAGTGAGCATTAAAATGAGTTTTAGTTGGAGACCTCAAAGTGATGTGGATAATATTAATATATTGTACACTTCTCAGAGTATGTAATTATCCTAGGACCACGGTTATCCATGCAGCACACATTCAAAATTGTCATGGTTTCCAAATTCTAAATGTTATCTTCTATTCTTATCATACGTTGTAAAAGCAAGTTGTTAACAACATGCCTAGCATATCCCATTTAAAAAAATATATGTTATACATATTTAACATTATATGCATACATTATATGTATGTATATTATGCATACACATTATGTACATTAAAAATCTAGGGTTTTTTTTTTTTTAATAAACATTGGATTGGTACTTTTTTCCTAAAATCATCCTTAGATTTACCTGAAATTTGAATTTCCCTTTATTCTTTCTTTGAAGAAAGATATTGTGTATATACATTATATATTTGTGTGCATAAAAGGATTTATGAAGGAGTGTACACTGGCTTGTTAATGGTAGTTACACCTGGGGCATGGGTTTGAAGGTAGGGTTTTGACATTGCTTTCTTTTTTATTAGGTCATTAAACATGAAATGTCCAATTTTGATTCAAAAGTTTATTACATCTCAAATCAGAAGCAGTACAATTAATCAAAGTATGTGTCTAAACTATCGACACAGTTTTGTCATCTTAACAGTAGCTTGTTTATGACAGCAGTGAAAAAGCCTGGAGAGTGAGTGGTGATGAAATTGTGACAGGCATTTTTCACAGCTTGTTGAGAATTGCATATTTTTTCTTGGAAGAAATGGTCCAAAGTCTGGAAGAAGTGGTAGTCAGTTGGTGTAAGGTCTGGTGAACATGGTGGATGACAGAGAGTTTCTAAGACCAGTTTCTGTAGTTTGAGCAGTGTTTGTACGACTTGTGGTCAAGTATTGTCTTGTAAGAGGATTGGCCTGCCTCTATTGACCAATCTGGGCTGCTTACTCACAAACATCTTCATCATTTTGTCCAGTTCATTGCAGCAGACATCTGCTGTAATTGACTGACCAGGTTTCATGAAGCTGTAGTGGATAATAACAGTGCTGAACCACCGAACAGACACCATTAGCTTTTTTTTGATGTATATTTGCTTTTGGATTATGTTTCAGCACTTTATGTTTATCCAATCATTATGCCAAACACTTGTGATTGTCAAAAATAATCTATTTTTTATCATATATAACAATACAGTATAGAAATGGTTTACCTTTATGTAGTGACAGCAAAGAAAGGCAAGCTTCAGGATGATTTCTCTTTTGAAGTTTGTTTAATTTATGTAGTACCCATCTATCCAGGTTCTTTACCTTGTCAATTTGTTTTAAATGGTCTAATATTGTTGGAATAATAACATCAAACCTTGTTGTTAATTTATGTGTACGTTAAGATGAATTCGCTTCCACTATAGTTTTTAGTTTATCCTTATCTACCTTGGTCTCAGGTTGTCCGTGTGGCTCATTTTTTTTTTTTTTGAGACAGAGTCTCACTTTGTTGCCCAGGCTAGAGTGAGTGCCGTGGCGTCAGCTTAGCTCACAGCAACCTCAGACTCCTCGGCTTAAGCGATCCTACTGCCTCAGCCTCCCGAGTAGCTGGGACTACAGGCATGCGCCACTATGCCCGGCTAATTTTTCTATATATATTTTTAGTTGTCCATATAATTTCTTTCTATTTTTTTTAGTAGAGACGGGGTCTCGCTCTTGCTCAGGCTGGTCTCGAATTCCTGACCTTGAGCAATCCACCCGCCTTGGCCTCCCAGAGTGCTAGGATTACAGGCGTGAGCCACCGCGCCCGGCCTCATTTTTAAGATTAAAATTACTAGAATGGAACTTTTTAAACCATTGATATACTGTTCATTAGCCACATCCTTTCCAAACACTTTGTTGGTATTTTGAGCTGTGTTGTATTGGTTTTACAACAGAACTCATATTTGAAAATAATATGAATTTTTTTACTTATCTATGGTTGTACAAAAACTGTTCTAAAAAAATTTGAAAGATAATCACAAGTCAGAACGTGCCTTCAAAAGAATGAGGATGTACCTTTACGATAAAAATAAAACAAGACATGTCAAAGTGAAATGTCACAGATATTAACTGTCAAACTTAGTTCTTAAGGAAATCGGACATTTCATATTTAATAACCGATATTTTTTTTTTTTTATAGTTTAGTTTTATCTGAATGTGATGCAATGAGCATTTGTCATTTTTTATTCATTTTCTTTATATTTTATTGTTTAAAATACACATTAAGATAATAGTATTGTAATGTATGAAATAAGCAATTGAGCAGGGTATAGTTTCCTAAAATACAGGTATTTTTTGAAATATATTTTCAAAAATTCTCCCTCAGACTTGGCTTTGGATTTCTGGACCTTTGTGCCTGTACTGTGCCGAAAGACTTTACAGGTGTCTCCGGAGCAGTAAGCCAGTTACCATCGTATCAGTCATAAGTCATCCCTCAGATGTCATAGAAATCCGAATGATCAAAGAAAATTTTAAAGCAAGACCTGGCCAGGTGAGTCAGTGGTCAGCAGCTTTCTAAATATCCTTTAATCCTTATGTAATTTTTGAAAATTTGCAGACATAGCATCATTGGAATAGTTGAATTTCATTCTTGGTCATTTAAAAATTATCTGTTTGTTGCTTTTTAGTATATTATTCTACATTGTCCCAGTGTGTCTGCATTAGAAAACCATCCATTTACCCTCACAATGGTAAGAAACATGTCTCTTGATTTTTTTAAATTTCTAGGTGCAATGTATTTTTTTTCCTTTTTTGCATCCTATTTCATCGTAAAAATCATTCAAAGCTATCACAATATCTAATGTTTAAGAAAGTCATCCTTTTACAAGGAGAATAGTTATCTGTTCAGAAACTTTGTAACTAGTATTTTTTTTATTTTCTGGCATCTTGCATAATTTAGCAAGTAATGTATTCAGAATTACTAAAGCTTATTGATTAAAAAAATGGAGAAAATTTCTTGAATGTTTGCTTTTTTCTGTTATGAAGTATATATGGAAATTTATAATATGTGCATATTTTTCTTTAGAAAGATTGACTTTAAGGAAAAAGAAGATACTATGAGTTGAAATGGAAACATTAGAAAATCCAGGCAGTGTTTATAGAAAAGATAAAGCCCAGTATAATTGGCACCCAGGTTATGTATGGAAGAGGAAATGGAAAATAAAGTTGAAAAAATAAAATGGAGTCAATAATGCAGGGTGGGTAGCTAGCTAAATAGTGAGCACCATCAAATACATTTAGCCTATCAGAATATTGATAACTTTATGTTTTGCATGGTAAAGAATATGAGCCCATTATAAAAATTCAAATAATTCACAAATGTAAGATAAAATATTAATAGATACTTTTGAAAAATTTCCCCCACTTCTCAATTCTTTTCTCCAGAGTTTGACATATATCTTTCCGGATATTTTTCTATATACTCTGACATATATGAGTGTCTGACATTTGTTTGCTGGGTCATACCATTCTGTAACTGACTCCTTTCACTCAGTGATATATTATGCACAAGTTCTAATGTTACTATATTTATATATGCTTCCTTCCTTTTAATGACTACATAATGTTTCACAGTAGGAAAGTACTGTTAATTTGTTTAATATTCCCATTGATGAAGGATATTTAGATTTTATTCAGTTTCTAACAAAGGTAATTGAAAACAAGAGCCACATGTTTATTTATTTATTTATTTATTTTGAGACAGAGTCTCACTCTGTTGCCCAGGCTAGAGTGAGTGCCGTGGCGTCAGCCTAGCTCACAGCAACCTCAAACTCCTGAGCTCAAGCGATCTTCCTGTCTCAGCCTCCCGAGTAGCTGGGACTACAGGCATGCACCACCATGCCCTGCTAATTTTTTCTATATATATTTTTAGCTGTCCATATAATTTCTTTCTATTTTTAGTAGAGATGAGGTCTCGCTCTTGCTCAGGCTGGTCTCGAACTCCTGAGCTCAAACGATCCGCCCACCTCGGCCTCCCAGAGTGCTAGGATTACAGGCATGAGCCACCATGCCTGGCCAAGAGCCACATGTTTAAATGTATGCTTAAGAAAAATAAAATTAAACAAGTTATGACGGGGCAGAAAAATAACTGGTGTTAAAGTGCTGAGATTTGGGGGAGGGGTTGTTTTGGGAATGGGAGTCACTTTCAAATTGGATGTATTAGTCAAGTTGAAAACTCTGCAACCTTGGACAACTTACTACTTTTTGTACATTTGGTTCTTCAGTGCAATATTGGGATAAAAATACTGACCATAGATTTACTGTGAGGTTTAAGTGAACCACTACAAGTAAAGCATGTAGAACAGTGCCTGGAACAAAGGTCAGATCAGGTCAGGTACATATAAATACGTGTTAACAATTATTATGATTTTTTTTTTCTGTGTGAATTTGCCCTTTGAGAACATATGCTTGTGAAGATAGCTAGCCCAGGAAAATCTGTATGTAAGAGACAAAAGAAACAGAAAGAAAGTGTCAAATCATTGGGAAAAAAAAAAAAGAGAGAGAGAGAGAGAC
The DNA here is from genome assembly GCF_041146395.1 of Eulemur rufifrons. Taxonomy (NCBI): domain Eukaryota; kingdom Metazoa; phylum Chordata; class Mammalia; order Primates; family Lemuridae; genus Eulemur; species Eulemur rufifrons. The sequence continues at coordinate 40,620,928 of NC_090988.1, forward strand.
TATCCATTAAATATCATTTCTTAGAAAGAGAAAAATTATTTTTGCTTCATTTGCTCCAACTTCTTTTTTTTTTTTTTTTTTTTTTTTTTTTTGCATTCTGTTTGTATGTAGCAAACTTGTTTACTAATGATTAAGGAAAAGTAGTTTGGCATCCAGTGAAATAATTAACAACATTCTGTTTCATCAAGAAAGATGGCAACACTGACCTACCATGGGGATGGAATTAATTTATAACTGTGATGATAGAGGAGTCCAGATACCCTTTCATCTGGTGCTGCATCATGGTTGGCTGGAGTGAGAGAGGAAATAATGTTGTCATGAGAAACAGCAAAACCTTAGTTGCCTGCATGGAATATAAAATTGAGACCTTAGAGCCTTTAGGACACAACTCTTTTTAGGAATCAAGTAGCCATGTCATGTCCATTACTTCCCTAGGATACCCGTGCCTTACAAGGTGGTTTAGTAAGATTACCCTTGTTCCATGAGAACAGCACGAGGTCATCTGCCTAGGCAAAGAATTTATGACTAAGACCCCAAGGGCAAATGTAACAACAACAAAAATAGATAAATGGAACTTAAATTAAAAAGCTTCTGCACAGCAAAGGAAATAATCAACAGAGTGAACAGACAACCTACAGAAAGGGAGCAGGAGGCTTGGCAAATATATCTGATTCAGAAACCTTGGATGTAGGCTTTCACTTGAATTGTATTTTATTTCTAAGACACGTTTCCGTTTGTCTGCATCCATACATTCCATACATATGAAATTTGTAACATAAAAAGAAAAGGGGGGAAGAATTGAAAAGGGAGAAAATACACAAGTAAGTTTGTCTTTCTTTAAGTAGTTTAAGAAGTTTGGCCTAATCTTGGGGTCGTAAGAAATTTATTTCAGAAATTAGCCTTTTCTTGTTTTGAGACTTTATTTTGAAAATTGTTTCTTCACCATAGTGTTAAATAGAGAATATGGGATAAGAAAAGAAAGCAGTTGCTGAATCCCAAGTACAGAGAAGAGTGGGTTTTTTGGTCTTTTTTCCATAAAAAATATCTTTTAACATACACAAAAGTAGAGAGAATAGTAAAATGAACCCCCATGCACCCATCAACTAGCTTCCACAAGAACAGAGAAGATCCTTTGCTTTTTAGTATATATTCTATCACGGGAAACTTTTATGCTCTCTCAAAACAGAAAATGAAAGAATTTTTCACGGGTGGTACATGCTGAGTAGAGGCATCTAGATCTAATGTCTTTCAGGTTGCCTAGGCCCCTTTCACAGGGCAAAAGGAGAAATACAAAGGAAGCGTGTGTAGGACCTGGAGGGCTTTGAGCAGGACCTGGAGGGCTTTGAGCAAGTGCTTCCTGTGGTGGCCTGACCTGCTTCTTAAAAGGTGATTTTGGTAAGAGCTGTGATAGCCCTGGAGCTGGCTTGAGGCACAGATCAGAGGAAAAGAGAGAGGAAGGAATGTAGGGAATAGACAGACGGAAAAGGAGCTAGAGGTAGGAAAGGCTTGAGAAAGGGAAACCAAATTAAATGTGAAATAAAATGGTAGTAAGTATTCACACCAAGGGCATGAACTTTAGAATAAAGTTCCAGCTCCCTCACTTAGTAGTTCTGTGTCTGTGAGTGCATCTCTTGACCTCTCTAAACTCAATTTCATCATCTGCAAAATACTGCTACTACTAGTATAATGATACTTATCTGGTAGGGATTTTGTCAGTATTAGTTTAATAACGTAATATGTGTAAAACCTTTGTTACATGGTTGGTGGTTGATACTTGGCAACTACATTATAATTACTTTCATAATAAAATATCTGTTTTAATTTGGATTCTGAAATTGTACTTTTCTGAGAGGCAAGTACAGAACATGAGCATCTGGTTTTTCAACCAGAAAATGAAAAGCTTTGGGAATGTGATAGTAGTCTCAGTCATTTGAAAATCTGTCATGTAGATAAAGAATTCAATTGTTTTTCCCTTGGGATGCCAGAGAGTAGAGATAAAACTAATAGGTAAAAAGTTTTAGGAAGATAAATTTTGATTTAGTATAATAAAGACATTTCTAACAATAAGACTAGTCCAGAAATTTCAAATAGCTATCTGTATCACAGGAGTGTTTGCAAGGATGATTGTATTAGATCAGGATTTTTCAACCTCAGCATTATTGACATTTTGGGTCAGAAAATTCTTTGATTTGGTATATTGTCTTGTGCATTATAGAATGTTCAGCAGTATCCTTAGCATTAGATGCCAATAATACCCCCTACTTGTGATTTGCAAAAGTTTCTCCAAACATAGCCAAATGTCCTCTGAGGGACAAAATCACCGATACCTGAGAGCCACTCTGCTAGATCAGTAGTTGTCCAGCATGTCTTACAGTGCTCAAGGGCTCCAGGATGGTCCAGAGGCCACTGTGAGAAGGGAGAATTTAGGAGGCAGTAGAGAAGTTGAGGGGTTAGAGTTCTTGACTTGTGTTCTGGGGATTCCAGTCTCACACCAGTGAGAACAGCCCACCTGCAGCTGGCCTGCATATGAGGATTCTAACGAAAAACTCATGAACATCATCTAAAAATATTTTTTGCTTACCCACTTAATTTTTTTTTTTTTTGGAATTCCATGAAAATTATTTTGGTTACCATGAGTTCCTAAATACTGCCATGTTATCTAGATCTTTGAAAAAGAACTTGATTATTGTTCAAATTCAGAATTCTTTTTTCATATTTACTGGTATCAATTCCAAGTAATAGTGTTTGGATATGAATCAAAAGGAAAAGTAGGATAGCAGTATAAAGATCTAACAAGTTGATCAAGTGTTAAAATGATACCAAGATGGCCTCAAGTACTTGACATTTTGTCATGTGAATGAAAGAGTGTTTATTTTCTGTGGAATCCCAAATGTGGGAATAGGAACAATAGTGCATTATTCTTGGAGCACACATACTGGTTTAGTGACTACTTTGGAAAATAAGATATGTGTTTGGATTGATGGGAAGAGACGGTAGAGCTTTTCCTCACTTCAGGGAAGCTCCATTACATATGCAGGGCCCAGGAGCTTCACTGTGCATAGCCTCCTACAGCAAAGGCCGTCACCTGGGCCCTGAGTCTCAAGGTGCCCCAGGGAGCCCTCAGCGCTAAGGCTCTGAGTCCATTGCAGCCTTAAGATTCAGGTTTAAGGGTGTGTGGGGTGGAAGCAAAGAGGTTGGATGTCTGCAATCTATATCCATCACAGTTTGTCTTCTCCCTTTTTTCAATTAAGAAAAATTTTCATCCTTCCTTCTGCTTCTGCAAGAATTTCTCAGCAAAATGACAGAGAGGAGAAAGAAGATAATTGTAGCTAAGGCAGGTTGTGGAGGCCATTTCTTCAGCTTTCTTAAAGAAACATCATTCTCTGAAAAAGAAAGGAAGGAAGAAAAGAAGGGAGGGAGGAAGAAAGGACATTTTCTGTGGCTAAAATAGTTTGGAAAATGTTGCTTAATATATTTCACTTCTGGAAATCCATAGTATCCATTAATATACTAACGGTTTTGAGAAGTTCTTGAATAAACAATCCCGTTAAATTATATTCACTCATTTAGTTAACACCTTCTCACTTTTTTACTTTTAGGTTTTTGCATACTCTCTTCACTCTGGAAGCCACTTATTCCACTTATTTCTTCCACTTATTCACACATTAAACACCACACATTCTCTCCACCTGGGTATTCCTGCTCATCCTTCACCTCTCATCTTAGTATCACGTCCTCTGAGAAGCCTTCACTGACCCTCCCTATTAGATTTTCTTGACCTTTTCCTCCGTGAGCATCCTGTGTACTCTCTTCAATACAAGTGTCATTAAACTATTTGCTTAATGCCTGTCCTTCTGGATCGTAAGCTCCGTGACCCCTTTCGAAGATGAATTCATATCATAGCACAGTATCTGGCACACACGGTAACCCAACGCATGTATGCTGAGAGTGAAACCCACCGAATATATAATTAGTGTTCGGGACCTAGCTTGAGAAATGTTTTATGGATGTATCTACTTTCTTCCATCTCTTTCTAGCACACTCTTACTTGGAAGGTGAAGCTGGAGAAAAGGATACGTTGGAGGGATTAAGAAAGAAGGAGAAATACTGCCAAAGTGGCTCTTAATCAGAGTAGACTTGCCATTGGGTTCTGAGTCTAATATTTGAGGTTATGGTACACATACATCTCTAGCAGAAAAGAAGAGGAGGAAAAGTACCTGTGGCAAAGGCAGTTGGGTAAGAACCACCAAACACAAGTAGAGACAATTTGTGGTTTACATCTGGTCTGAAATAGGGGGTCATTTTTCACTTCCCCTCCCCCATTCTCAGGGCTAACAACAAAGGAAAATTATTTGTTCCTAAACTCTATGCTTATCTGACAAATTCTACCCATATTTCTTAGATTTGCGTAGCAACCTGTAGGTTGAAATAGATCTTGACTATATAAGGTAAGGTTATGCATTCACATATGCACATATTTTAAACATCATTTTTTGTATGTTTTACTTATGTCTTATTAAGCTTCAGTTCAAGGTACTGTATAACTGTTTTTTTAAAGTCTCACAGATATTTTAAATTGTTACAATAGTTGGCTTCCAAAAGAAATTTTAAGGGAAAGGAAATTATTTTTATCAAGCCATCTGTTTACCATGTATTGTGTGTAGGCTGAGGAAGTGGTTTATAGTCTTGCCAGATTTGGGGAGTTGCTAGTTGGCTCATTCATGCTATCCCCCAAGGGAGTTTTTTCATAAGTGAAAAAATAGGCAAATCTTGCTGCTGCTTAGAAATAAATTTGAGTAGAGCAAATATTTCTAAGCTGAGTTTTACATTATGCTATTATGTTAATTTACTGTCTTTTCCTGCCATTTCCTTCTTTGTCCAATTACTTCTATTTGGAACTTACATGTAAAATGCAAGCTTTCAAACATTTTCATTGCATAGTTGTGTTAAGGGTTCCTTTGAAGTAAAACAAAGCAATTTCCCATATGGTGATTTCCACTAAAAAATGTGTACCCCTTTTTTGTCAAGGATAATAACACCTACTAGTTAAGTGTCTAAGAGGTTCTTTCATAGCCTTTGCAAATATTGTTTTGTTAGATTCTTACAATATTCCTATGAGACATGTGCTGTTAACTCCATGTGTTTCAGAAAATAATGTGACTGAAAGAGATTAAATAACATGCCAAAGTCACACAGCTAGTTGGTGGTAGATGTGAGACACAAACACAGACCTGCCTGCCTGAAAGGCATGTTACTTGCTATTCTGCGCTCTTTCCTGCCCACCCCCATCCATTCATGGTCAGGGCTTTCATATTTCTAATACTCCTATTATTTTTGGACATCTGTGTTGTTGGAATCAGAAAACAAGAATAAATTAAATAAATAATTGCCATTTAGGAGAGAGAGACTTAATGAAAATATAAAAGTGTGTTTTCAAGAGAAATATGCCATAGATAGCTTTGGATTGTCCATACTACTAAGCTCTTCTAATGTCATGAAGAGGTGAAATTCAAATAAATTTTCCTGCTTGAAAAAGTCTAATACTTATTTTCATACACTGTGCCAGTGTTAGGAAGAATCCAAATAAAATACACAACTATCACAAATTCAGTATCTTGAGTTTTATCTCATTTTTAAAATGGAGATTCTTAAGCTTTTAAAACTGAAAATACAACTTCGAAGTATAATAGATAAGGCTTAGAAATACTGTTTCAGTCGAAGTAAAGCCAAGCTTTGAGCACTGATTTATTAGGAATGCAAAAGTTGGGATTTTGATTACTTAAAATGCTTCAGCATTTCCTATTGATGACACTGACTTTCCTGTACAAGGAAGACATCTTAATTTGCTGGGTTTTCCCAGGAAGCTATGACTGTTTTCTGCTGGGGCAACTGCCTTCTCTCAGGGTGGAACCTCAAGCACACGTTTGCTGACAAGATTGATGGAAATCAGAGGGCGCTGTGTAGGATTTTGGAATCCTACTGCTTGGGTTGGAGCCCTGGATGCCCCACTTACTAGTATTATGACTGTGGACATGAGAGTTAACATACTTAATCAGTTGGTTTACCTCTTTATAGAATTTGGTTAATAAAAGCAACTTCTCTATGGAATTCCTCTGAATATTAATTAAAAAGATATAATCAAATGCTAAGCATGGTGCTTGGTATGTAGTAAGTTCTCAGTAAATGGATGTTGTTATGGCTGTCATTTCAGATAGTGACTGAGGACCAAGACATGGATTAAACTGAAAGTTTTTGTCTCATTCAGCATTATGTAGTAACTGACTAAGCTCTGGCCATCTGGTTTAGAAACAGTCATTTGGGGGACTGATGACTTGCCTCTTGTGGTTTACTAGCCTTCAGGATGAATGATTTCTTAGGTTGGGTTTCCTTGGAAACATACTGGGAGACATTTTTGCATGCAGGAGGTTTGTTGGGAAGTGTGCTTAGGACAATGCCCAATAATGATTGATGGACTAAGAAGGCAAGGTAGAACTTGAACTGTGTGATATGGCCACAACAGAGGCCACAGATTTGTCTGAAGCTCTGCATATGAAATGATAGTTTAGAGTTGTCCTATCTTGAAGTTAGAGGGCAAAACTTTTGTACCTCGCAACTGACCACTGCTTGGATTTGAGATGCTTCCAGGAGAAGGCACTTAGACACGCGCAAGAAAGCTTTCTTCTGTTAGCAATTCCTGGGAGGGTCTCAGTAGTGAGCCCTCAGTAGGCAATCCTTTCAGTGGCTGGACTAAGTGTTTTGATCCCGGAAGCTGGGAGGAGGGAGGAAATAAAGAGGATCTGAGCAGTGCACTACAGTGTCTATTGCAAGTGGCATTTTGAAAATATATACCTTTGTGAGATAATTCTACTTTTTTAAAATTGGAAGTTAAATTTGAGATGCATATAAATCCGAGATTATCTAAATTCATTGAACTTAAAAATTTGTAGTCCAAATTACAAATTTATTTGTGTCAGAGATATCTAAAGCATAGATTGTTGAAGTGACCAAAGTAACCCAAATAATATAATTGATAACAAAGCTGCAACTAAAATCTAAGTTTCCTGATTGTTCTCCCTCCCTCTTCTTCCCTCTCCCTCTTCTCCCTCTGATTCAAAACCTGTATAAAATTTTACATTTTATTCTTCAACTATGTAGTAGATCTCTGCCTGTATTTTCTAGCTGTGCTCTGTAAATACCAAATTTTAGATTTTCTACCAAAACAAATCTTTTATGAAGTTATATACTCTCACCTAATTTAGGTGTATAAATCAGAGATGATCAGAAAAAAACCCAAATTTAAGAGAGCATGAAACCTATTGTTTACTACAAAATGTAAGAATCTCTTCATATTTAGCTGAGGCAGACATTATATTCATTACTATTTTTCATGGTTTCTCAATTATAGAATTTCAGAATCTACCTTTTAAATAGTTGTAATGTATTTGACTCATACATGGATAACTCTATATCCTTCTATTATTATTTTTACTCAGAAACAAACATGTGCTTTCCTGACATCTGTATTCTAAGTTGTGTGATTCATTATTTTTGAGCTTGGATAACCTGATTTCACATATTTTTCCATGAGTCAGAGGCATGTCTAGCTGTTAGTTTGTTATTGTCTGTATTTTTACATAGCATGCCTTCCCTTGCCGTCATTTTTCTGCCTTGTGTTTTTAATCCTAGCTCTACCAGTCACTTTGGGAATAGTTTTTCCAGTTTTCAGTGAAAACCAGACAAGAACGAACGTGGATCTCTCAAAGATTGGCAACAGTTTATTATTATTTATTTAATTCCATGGGTTTAAGTACAACCAGGAAGTCTTCAGCAGCTGTTTTGATCTCTGGTCTTGCTCTCTCATCTATTTGACTCTTAAAAATTGCTTTACTATGGTTTCAGAAATCTTTTGCTTGGAAAGCTTAGAAGCTCTGCTGGGACGGATGATATATTAGCATGGCAATAATATGTCTGAACCAGAAACCAGGCACAGTGGCGAAAATTGCCCCAGAAGATCATTAATGTTCATGAAACATAGGACATCTGAGTTCTTTGAGAATTAAACATCGTCTAACTGCTCTAGTTTGGCTTTTTTCCAGGGAAAAAGAAAATATTTCCTCAGTGCCTAATGAGAGCCTGTATGATAAATATGAACTTAAATAGGTCAGTGTATTCAGAGTGAATCTCTTGCTTAGTATTAAGCTTGACATATTCAATCTATATTTTTGGATGCCTCTTTTTACTTAGGTTACAAAGAGAAAATGATGAGTAAAAGCTCCTTTCTTGATTCGTATCTCCTCTGGTGACTGCTCCATTTCTCAGCATTTCAATTGTTTTCCTCTCATTCTTTCTTAAATCAGCTAACTTTTTGACCACAGCACTAAACTAGAACAATTCCAAGATCAGCAATGGCCATGTTCTTGCTAAGTTCAGTGGTTATTTCCCAGGCTTCAATGGGCTTGACCAATCAGCACACTTAGTACAACTGATCATTCACCTTATTAAAGCCCTTTTTTTCTGCTCATCTGTTTTTTCTCCTAATTTTCTGGCTACTTTTGCTCAGTCTTTTGTTGCTGTTCCTTGTCATCCCCATGAGCACGAAATACTGGAACACACCAGTGTCCATTCCTTGAACCCCCTTTCCTCTCGAGCTATGCACGTTTCTCCAATAATCTCTCTGATCTTACTGATGCATCTGTATGCTATCATGTCCCAAATTTGTATTTCGAACCCTGAAATTCAGGTTCATATACCCAAGTAGCTACCAGACATTTAGGCCTTTGTCTTTTAACTCTGACTGATAAGGAAATCACTGGAGGGTCTGAGTAGAGAAGTGACAGGCTGTGGCTTACTTATTAACAGGATCTCTCTGGCTGCTGTGTTAAAAGCAGATGAAGGGAAGTGAGAGCAGAGAAGCAGGGAGTCCAGTTAGGAGGCTGTTGTGGCCAACCAGGTGAGATATCATGACGGTTTTGATCAGGGTGGTGACAGTGGAATTGGTGAGATGTGGTCAGATTCTGAATATATTTTAAAGGTAGATTAACTAGGATTTCTTCCCTAGATTGGATGTGGAATATGAAAGGAAGAGGAGTCAAGGTTGATCCCCAAGGTTTTGGTCTGAGTGACTGGAGTGCTGTTAACAGGGAGGGGTCCAGGTGAGGAGGAGCTTCTGATGGAAATTTGTAGAACTCAGTTTTAGACATGCTATTTGAAGATGGCTCTTAGTGTACTTTCATTAAATATTTATTCAGTGAACGGCTGGCATCTCAGCCCTGCCCTCCACTACTAGTTATTTCTGCGTCTATAGCCTTTTGTGTTCCACACCTTCTTGTCTTTGGGCTTGTGAGGTTATAGTTACTTGGCTTGTGCTCAGGCAGAATAAATCTGAGGATTAAATTACCCCACATATGGACATGAGCACAATTGTTTTTTTAATCATGAGCCCTACCTCCTACTACCTCTGACACTACACTTGTCCAGTGTTGTGATAGAAAGGTGGGCTTTCTTCCTAAGGTGATCCCTTTTTGAAGGTAGTGGGATTTTGGCTTCATATGTTTTGTTCAATCAGTTCCCAAACCACCATGTCATCCACATTTCAACTTTCAAAAATTTGTTGACTTCTCTCCATGGTTGTTATCACTACCCATGTTATCTTTTCCATTGTGGTTTCATAACCTTAAACTGCCATTTTAGTGTTTTCTTTTCCTGAGGGACTTGACATAAATGCACACCTTCAATCCAAGTTAATAAAATTCCCTTGTGCTTACTTTTCCAGGATCTTTCTTTTTTAAAATTGAGTTTTTCATTCAAATATACAATTAAACACTATTTTGCTGTCAAGTAAACATTTACATTTTATATTTGTCAAAATTTTTACTGTCATGGTGTTGTATTAATTGTGATGGATTCTGTGCTCCTGGCTCATTATTTTCTCTCAGACTTTTGGAACAATCCTCATTTGTGAAATTACAAGAGCTCCTAGTACAGTCTCTGGAACATTTTAGACACTTAATAAATATTTGTCGACTGTATGAATAAATTATAGAAGAATTGCCCACATTTGATATCGTTATTCTTCTTAGGTTAATTCTCCAATATTTTATTCAACTGATATTTACTTAGTTCAACAGATATTTATGTATTCAACTGATACCCTCTCTGGGTAAGGTGGCTGTGGAATATATAATAATGATTTAGAAATAGTTCTTTATCTCAAAACATTTACAGTTTATTAATACAGAAAAAAATTAAACAAAAATAAAGAGGTAGACCATAATAAGGGGCATAAAAGTCATATAAATAACTTGAGGGGTCAGGGAAATGAAGAATTTTCTTGGCCAGGAAAATCAGGATATCTATGAAATGGTGGCATTTGAGATAAGCCTTGAAAATTTGCTAAGGTTCAACATGAAATGGAAATAATGTCATTCCAAATGAGTAGACTAGTAAAAGTGAACAGATGAAGGGACAGGAAAATGTATTAGTTGATAAGTGTTGATTTAGCTGCATTAGAGTGAATTAAGGAGAAACATGGATTATAAAGCTGGAAAGAATTTGGAACAGCTGTGGTTGGCCATAGGCCATAAGACAGAAAGAATATGGGTGTTTTTCCATAGGGAGACACAAAAGGTTAATCAATTGGAGATTGCTGTAATCAGATGTTTTTCTTGGCAAGACTATTTGAAAGGACTTTAAAATTGATTGAATGCTGGCTGCAAGAGAAATAGGTGATATTACTCTGAGATTTGAGCCTCTGTTCTGAGATGGATGTAGGTTCCATTTCCAGATATAGGAGAATGAGAAGGAGAAGATAATTTGGGAAATAAAAAAGTGATGTTACTCTGAGATTTGAGTCTCTGTTCTGAGATGGATGTAGGTTCCATTTCCAGATATAGGAGAATCAGAAAGAGAAGATAATTTGGGAACTAAGATAACAGCAATTTTAGATGTATTAAATTCAGAGTGATTTTTAGGTAGAAATGTTTAGTGGGTGGTAGAATATGTGGAACTAGAGCTGGGGAAGAAAGGGTCAAAATAAAGACCTAACAGAAATAATTAGAGAACATCATATTCTGTGATCATATTCTCAGGTTTAACAAATTTGGTTACACTGAAAATTTAGATGTTTCTATTTTTTAACCACTTGTCTTTATTATTGCATGGCTCTTGATTTAAAAACAAAAAAACACTGAAGCTTTTAAATATCTTTTCTATGTTGAATAAATCCTTGTGCAGTGACATCATTTTTACATTTAGTTCCTAAACATGAGTCACGCCATATCTTTTTATAGTTTTTTCTTTTCTTTTTTTTTTTTTTATTTGAGTAGATTTAAGGGGTACAAGTGATATTTTTTTGTTACATGGATGAATTGTATAGTGGTGAACTCAGGGCTTTCACTGTACCTGTTATCTGAATAGCGTACATTTCACCCAATAGGTAATTTTTATCCTTCACCCATCTTCCACCCTCCCCCTCCCAGCCTTTTCAGCACCAAGGACCAATTTTGTGGAAGACAATTTTTCCACGGACCGAGGGTGGGGGGCTGGGGTGTCATGGGTCTGCGAAGGGCAGTGTGGAGCTCAGGAGGTGATACATGGCCGTTTCCTAATAGGCCATTGACCGGTACCAGGCCATGGCCCAGGGGTTGGGGACTGTTACACCACTCTGCATAACCATGTATATCCATTGTTTAGCTCCCACTTATAAGTGAGTACACATGGTATTTGTTTTTCTGTTCCTGAGATACATTTTTGTGGGACTGTTATACAATCAGTTGTTTGTTCAAATTTAAAACCCAGTGCTATATGGAAAAATAAGTGAAAGGAAAAGCTTATATTTGCTCGAGGATATCAAAGTACACATTTCTCCAGATCTGTTGTTATATTCAAATTCTGTCACTTTTTATTTTTCTTATTCTTAAATTTTGGTTATATATGTTCTGGTATTTATATTAAGGTCAACATGAACCAAAATCCATTCTTTACATCTAGCAAATTAAAGTAAGATTCAGCAATATTTTAATGTTTACAGTTAAATTACACTTTTAAAATATTTTAAATATTATAAACATAGCAAAGGCTTATAACAAATTTAAAAATACATGTGTATGAAATAATTATGAGAATCCTCATATTCTCTGTCTTCAATTTTACTTCCCAAGAGTTAATATTCCTAATAGCTTATTATATATTCTCTTCAATTTTTTTCTATACATGGAGAAAAGCACTACTATCTGTCTTTTTATTTCAACTTAACTACATATTATTCTGTAACATTTTTAGCTGAAAATTGTCATAAGTATATTTTTTATTATGTTCTAGAAGAAACAATATAGCTATAGATACCAATACTTTTATTATTTCTTTCCTTTGAGAAGTTTTCTGAAACCATTAAGAAGATAGTGAGAAAACGTTAAGGAATTACTATGTTCTGCTTTAGGCAATTTTAGTGAATCCCAATATTATTTGTACAAAGATACTAAAATGTGATTCTAAGATCTTCATTGATTTTTTCAAACCATGTATGCTGAAGCCATTCTGTATGTTATTCAGTGAAGGCCCTCTGTTCAAATATGAGGTGATACACTCAGGTAAAGAGTATGTTAAAAAGTCTGTTGTCTGAAATCCTAGCTAGTTTGGGAAAGTATCAGGGACTTATGAAGATATCATTCCCCAGAGGTTAAGAGAAACAATATTATGTTTTATCCATTCAAAACCAAACCAGCCTATGAAGCTCTAGTGATACATTTGGCTAGCACTTATAAGAAAAATGCTTGCAGTCTCCTATGGAACCCAAGGACATGTTAAATAAACATCATGTGTAATAACCTTTACAGTGTCTGTCCTGAAAGAATAGAATAGAGATATGAGTATTTGGTGAAATACACATTTTCTTTTAGAATGCATTATGAGATTTATCAAGCCAGATGCACACTGAGGCACACAAAGACAAACTTATTTGCTTCCCATCCTGATATCTTCTTGGCTTAGGTCATCTTGTCATAGTGAAATAGATCTATTAATAGTTCCCAGTAAAGGACATCCATGGCATGTGGATGATCAGATTGGTAGCTGGGAACTTTGCTGGGTGTCTTGCTTGCTGAGAGCTACAACTTTTATGACACAGAGGCTCTGGCCAGCCTTAAGTAATATGAAGTAAAAATGGTTGATGGTTTTTACAGGTAATGTCATCTTATTTGGAGATTTACTAACAACAAAATGGGTTATTCTCAGGGTTATTAAAAACTAAAATGTAAATGAATTTAATACAGAATCACAACTATAAATGAAATAATGTCATTTTAATAGTATAAATAATGTTTAAACAATATCATTTAAAAAGATTTCAATGTATTTTAATACTTTTTACTATGATTAGCAGTAACAATCCTATCAAAAACACTGATTGCAGAATGGTAATTTGGGAATTCCGTGTCACCTTAATTCCAATTCCTGAATGTAGATCATGTGACTTTAGTTTGTTTATAACTTATTATGAACAAGCAATTAATACCTGCCTTTTAATTTAGTGTTTTCACTGATTTTTAAGCTACCTCTCCTTTTTGACTGATGGTTGATAACATATCTCCATGGTATCTTTATCTTCCTTTCCTTCCTCTCCTTATAGCACCCCTACATGAAATACATTAATTGATCAACACAGCAAGTTCTGAGGTCTTAGGCTTGCTTTATGTAACCCAGTCTCTAATCATGGGGCCCTTCAAACCACTGCTATTTTCTTTTCTCTCTGCCTTAACTTCAGCCCATATTTCCCCATAATTCATATTGCTGCACGTAAAAAATTCTACTAATCTTTAACAAATGCCTATGTTCCTGCTATTCCATTTGATCTCTTATGCAACCCTCACCCATTTTCTGTTTCTTTGCTTTACTGAAGACAGTGGCCTGCCATAGTTAAGAACTAACAGACCTGGATCCAAATTTTCTCTTATCTTTTTACTAGCTGTATGGTCATGGGCAAGTCTTTAAGACTCAGTTACTTAATTTCTTTGTCTGTAAAAAACAGCCCTATGAGGTTATTGTGAGATTTTAGAAATAAAGCATTTAGCACTGCCCTGGGCACATGGTACTTGATAAATGCCGGGTAGTCACAAGCAGATGATCTTTGATCCATATTCCTTGGGTTAGATGTATTTTCAGCATTCAGAACTTACGGACTTTAAAAAGTATGCATATTCCATACATTCCTTAATATCTCCAACAGGATACAAGTCAACATTCTTAGACGAATTGATAATTCTGTAGGATGATTCTTCTGCATGAAATTTTATACAGAAGTATTAGCCTCACGTCATTAGCCTCCCATCAATTCAGGTCAAATAGTGCTACCAAATGAGTTATGAAAAAACTTATTTTCAAAATTTTTGAATTATGGGTTAGGGATTAGGAATCTGGAATATTGGAAGAAATTCTTCATTTTTCTTATTGTAAACAAAATTTATTTTCATTTTGACTACCTGGGTGTTTTCTAGATTTTCTAAACATGAGACCACAGATACTTTTTCTTACCTCCAGTCCCATAATTTATCTCCTTCCTCAGGTGGCCTCCCTACTGTATTCCAAATTTCTTCTTAGAATTAAGGGAGGGAATAAAATTATTTTTGTAGGAACATAATTGTTGGGCATGGAAAATTCATGTCACATTGATAACTTTTTTCTCCCTGGAATTTGTTAGGATGTGAAATACATAATAAGATCTAGGGAGAAAAAGACAAAAATCATTAGTCTTCATTTCTTTTTGTGATTAATAGCTGGCTCCTCTTATGAATTTTAACTCAGAAGATGTTTTAGCAAGATTTGTAGTTAAATGCAGTATAGCAATTTTAGATTGTGTGTAATTTATTGTTTTATATAAATATTTATGTGTTTTTAGAGAATTGTAGATTGTCTTACTGACTGTTGACATTGCTTTTTTTCTTCCACTAATGAGTATCTATATTGATTTTAGTCTGTTCCTATTATCTATTGACTTGGGAGACTTACTATGAGAAAAAAAGTTGTAATTGAATCATAGTCTGTTAATATATAATTATTAATCAGAATTGATTCTAGTATTTATTTATTTTTTTTAGTGTCCTACTGAAACCAAAGCAACATTTGGGGTCCATCTTAAAATAGTAGGAGACTGGACAGGTATGTAGAACATAGAGTTTTAAGATATATGCCTTGAAAATAATGTAACATAATTTGAATGTGTTTAAGTAGTGTAACTACCAGCATATATAGAGATGTGTGTGTTTCAAGCTGTTGTTCTTTATTTTTTTACTTGTATAGTTTTGACATCTATGTTTTCTTTGTGTAAGGTGCATTTTTGGAATCAGAATACCTTGGATATCAGCAATTATTAATAATATATTTTTCACTGTGCTTGCAAATCATAGGTTTCTGCCTACTTGTCACATGTACTGGCAATAGTGGGAACACTGGAAAGTGTTTCTTAGAAAACATGTTTTTAAAATTTGTGGTTGCTTTGACTCTCAAAATAATCAACACTTGAGATCTAGATCACACAAATCTTTCAGTTCTTGCATGACCTTCTGTGTGGTCTATCTGTATATATAGTAACTCACAGCCTGTTTGGAATAGTGGTCACTTTTAACACCAGGTGTGTTGGTGATACTTTACTTATCTATTCAATAAGTACCTTTTATTATCTAAGAGATGCATTGTATTAAGTGTTCTGAGTAAATAAAAAGAAATATTGATTCTTATATTCCCTTGACCCACCAGAGTGACTGACAAGTGGATGTTCGTTAAATGTTGGCTTGTTTGTTGGTCATTTAAGTCGTTGTTTGAAGGAAAGAATTCAGGCATAAACATGAATGCAAATATAAATTTAAATATTTTTATAATTAAGTGATAAACAGGAAGTTGGCTTATAAAATCTATAGTAAATCACAAAAATGTAGATTTAATGTAATCTAGGGCTAACAGAGATGATAGAATTTGAGCTGAACCTTGGAAATCAGGCAAATGAAAAAAGAAGTAGGAATTTTTTTCTTTTTTCTTTTAAATTATTATGGGTATAAAATAGTTGTATATCTTTGTAGGGCACATGTGATGATACAGGCATATAATGTGAATTAATCAAATTAGGTAATTGGGGTATCCATCACCTCAGGCAGTTATCATTTCTTTGTGTTAGAAACATTGCAATTACACTCTTAGATATTTTAAAGTATACCCTAACTTGTTTTTGATTATACTCACTTTGTTGTGCTATCAAATATTCTTCATTTTATCTAATTATCTAGCTATATTTTTGCACCTGTTAACCATCTCCACTTTATTCCCCCTCCCACTACTCTTCCCAGCCTCTGGTAACTCTCTTTCTCCTGTCTGTCTCCATGAGATCAATTGTTTTTAATATTTAGCTCCCACATATGAGTGATAAACTGTAGGATTTGTCTTTCTATGCTTGGCTTATTTCACTTAACACAATGTTCTCCAGTTCCATTCATGTTGTTGAAAGTGGCAGGATTTCATTCTTTTTGTGGCTATATGATATTCCATTGTGTATATATATATAGCACAATTTCTTTATTCATTCATCTGTTGATAGACACTTAGGTTGATTCCAAATCTTGGCTATCATGACTAGTGCTGCAATAAATCTGGGAATGCAGATATCTTTTTAATATACGATCTTTCCCCCTTTTGTATATATACCCAGTGGATTGCTGGGTCATATGGTTGTTCTGTTTTCAGTTTTTTGAGGAACTTCCATACTGTTCTCCACAGTAGTTGCACTAAATTACATTCTCACCAACAATGTACAAGGGTTCCCTTTTCTTTACATTCTTGCCAGTATTCATTTTTGACTGTCTTTCTTTTTGGTAAAAGCCATTTTAACTGGGGCAAGATGGTATCTCATGGTAGTTTTGATTTGCATTTCTCTAGTGACTAATGATGTTGAGCACTTTTTCATATACCTGTTGGCCATTTGTATGTCTTCTTTTGAGAAAGGTCTATTCAGATCTTTAGCCCATTTTTTAATCAGATTATCTGATGTTTTCCTATTGAGTTGTTGGAGCTATTTATATATTCTAGTTATTAATCCCTTCTCAGATGAGCGATTTGGAAATATTTTCTCCTATTCTGTGGGTTGTCTCTTTACTTTATTGACTGTTTTGTTGGCTGTGCAGAAGCTTTTTATTTTATTTTATTTTATTTATTTAATTTTATTTTTTTATTTCAGAATATTGTAAAGGTATAAATGTTTTAGCTACATAAATTGCTTTTGTACCATTTGAGTTAAAGTTATAAGTGTGCCCATCCCCCAGATAGTGTGCATTGTACGTGTTAGGTGTGAATTTACCCATCCTCTCCCTCCCTCTCCCACCTGCTTGATTTCCAATGCATGTTATTTCCATATGTGTACATAAGTGTTGATAGATTAGTTCCAATTTAATGGTGAGTACCTGGGTGTTTGTTTTTCCATTCTTGTGATACTTCACTCAGAAGAATGGTCTCTAGTTCCATCCAGGTTAGTACAACAGGTATTAAGAGATATTAGTTCACCATTTTTTTTATGGCTGAGTAGTACTCCACGGTATACATATACTGCATTTTATTAATCCAGCGATGTATTGATGGGCACTTGGGTTGTTTCCACATCTTTGTACAGAAGCTTTTTAGCTTGATGTAATTCTATGTATCCAATTTTGCTTTGGTTGCCTGTGCTTTGAGGGTATTACTCAAGAAGTTCTTGCCCAGACCAATGTCCTAAAGAATTTCCCCAATGTTTTCTTTTAGTATTTTCACAGTTTTAGGTCTTAGATTTAAGTCTTCAATCCATTTTGATTTGATTTTTGTGTATGGTGAGAGATAAGGGTCTAGTTTCATACTTTTGCATAGTGATATCCAGTTTTCCCAGCACCATTTATTGAAGAGACTGTCTTTCCCCACTGTATATTCTTGGCACCTTTGTCAAAGATAAGTCTAGTATAGATGTTTGGATTTATTTCTAGGTTCTCTATTTGTCCCAATGGTCTGTGTTTCGTTTTTATGCCAATACCATGCTGTTTTGGTTACTACAGCTCTGTAGCATAATTTGAAGTCAGATAATGTGATTTCTCCAGTTTTGTTATTTTTAGAACAAAAATGATGGCTTTGGCTATTCTGATTCTTTTGTGGTTCCATATAAATTTTAGCATTATTTTTTCTATTTCTGTGAAGAGTGTCATTGGTATTTTGATGGGAATTACATTTAATCTCTAGATTGCTTCGGACATTCTAGATTGCATGGACATTTTAACAATATTGATTTTTCCAATCCATGAGCATGGAATAAGACATAGGAATTTTAAGTGAAATTCATGGCATTGTCAAAAATCAGGGAATTCAATGACTGAAACATTTGGGAAGGATAAGCCACTCAGCCTTCAGTCAAACAAACCAAAGCAAAGTCAATCAAATAAAACAAAAACCATATCAATCAAACAAAAGCAAAGATTTTGTTCTGGGGAGTAGTTATTTAGGGTCAACTTGGTCAAGATTATGAATGCCTTGACAAAATATTATAATAATCTAGAGACTTTTTGGGAACCTTTGAAAGATTTGGAGCACCATGATGAATACAGTATTAATAAGTGGCTAGTTGGATGGATCAGATTCAAGGGAAGACATGTAGATACTTGAAAGCAGAGGGGAAGGGGGCAGGGGAGGGCTTGAGATGGAAACTAGAAGGAATGGATTTGTGAGCCATAGGTTGAGAAGTTAGCATTGGAAAGGAGAAACTAATATCTATAAAAATCAGGGAAGGATAAGATGTCGAGTAATACCAAAGAAATATTTTGAGATGAGGAAAAGGGTAGTAAACATAAGGAGCTTATATTTTATAGTTTTAAAAAATAATGGTAGTATGTATAAAATTCTCTGTCTTTAGAAAAAATATCCAGTTTGGAATTGGAGACTTGAAAAATATGAAGAAAATAGGCAACATAGGATTTAATGGACAGACAACTAAATGAATTAAAAAGATCTTTGAGCAGTAATGATCTATTTTGAATCATGAAAAACAAGGCTTACATAAATAATGTTCATGTGGTAGCATTCAAAAAAGATCATGTTAGTCCACTGATGAAAAATCACTGGTATAGTATGAACATATTAATTCTCACAATATGCCCAGAATCAGTTGACATCATCACAATTTTCTTTTG
The DNA here is from genome assembly GCF_041146395.1 of Eulemur rufifrons. Classification (NCBI taxonomy): domain Eukaryota; kingdom Metazoa; phylum Chordata; class Mammalia; order Primates; family Lemuridae; genus Eulemur; species Eulemur rufifrons. Next base: position 40,640,109 of record NC_090988.1, read on the forward strand.
TGCTGTTTGGGAAATAAAGAATGAGGGGAGTTTTTTTCTAGTAAAAATCCCAGTATAGCAGGAATTAAGCTTCGTAACAAATGGGAATTGTTGGAATTCTATATCTGAAGGAAAACAAGCACAATGAAGACATAATTTAATTCATAAGGGTAAGCAAAAACATTCTGATGGTTTATTACTAGCTATTGTTACTGAGTTTCTTCAAAAAGTTATTTTCTATCATCAGTAGCTCATTAAAATAAGTGATCATCTCACCATTTATTTTAATCATCTCTATTAGGAACACTTAATAATGTTAATTTTATCCTCCTTTTTATATACTATGCCATTGAGAAAAACAAGATAATTCTATTCAGAGAGTTCAGTTCCAGTCAGGTGCTTTTCAATTAATAGACCATTTTTGTTGTTGACTTGGAAAAAAATGTCAAGCATTCATGCAGAGAACCTCTAAATAATCATGTCACCATCTGACACTTTAGTCCAAAAAGAGATTTAGCTGCCTTTAAACAGTGAGATTACAATTATTGAAGGGAAAATAGGAACATTATTCTTGAGATAAAGGATCACTGGTTTTTATTCTAAAAGAATTGATTAAAAGCCAGTAGTAGTAGCAGTAGGTATAGGACATACTAAAGAGGTGCTTATGAGGTTGAGTATCAGATTTATTTTTTAAAACTGACTTAGAGATATTTAATAGTGACTTTTTCTTCACTGAAATTTGTTATGAATTGGCAGTGTACAGGGACTAAAGAACAGGTTTAAGATGGCTCCGTAAATGATCTTTCCAAGACTAATCAACTCCACATAGCTGTAGAATGCCCGAGAAGCCTGTGCAGTAGCTATACAGCACAGGACAAGAGGCATCAGAGTTTCGTATTTGTTTTCTAGATTTTTATTTTCACCAGGCCTCTATTTTCATTTCTTAAATGTGTGGAAGACCAATTAAGTCTACAAGACTTTTAAAACCCCTTAAACACAATTCAGATTTTTCCTTGAAATGATGGTAGTAGAGAGGATAGAGTGGATTACCCAAGTAAATACCTCTTTTAATTGAATTACTATTTTGCTGCTCTTTTAGAATCAGTCATTCTTTCCAATTTCAAACATATGGTCACAGATTACCTCTTGGCTTGATTATCATTTTAACTGTCTGAATATGTCTTGGTAATTTCCTCGTTAGATATGATTACTGTTGATTAATGTCTGAGATCATGTAATACTCTTGGTTATTTTAGTGGATTGAATAGCAGCATATGCCAGAGAGGTTTGATTTTTACTACAAAAGTATTATATACATAGTATCCACATGTAATTAATCTAAAATTTTTACCATTGATCAATTCAATAATTAATGAATTGGCAATAATTTTGGATAAATGTACAATAAAGGAGTCGTTGTATGTATCACATGACAACTTTTCCTTGAATCTTAGGTATAAATTTTCGTATTGTCGATTGGAAAAGCTTTCTACAATCAGAACATATAGTTAACTTTAAGTATTAATAGTATAACATTGTGGATTTGCACTGATCACATAATGTATTGACTACTCACAATGCGAGTAATATTAGATACAGATTTAGTTAAGGATTGAGCCGAAAAAGAGATGATAACTCTATCTCTATTTCTATGTCACTATAGAAGCCAGTCATGTTTCAGACTTTATCCAGCTGATTTTCCATGAAAAGATTAAAAGAGAATATGTGTTATGTGTTTAAAGTAATTTCTTTTTCATTTTTTGCAACTTCTTGTCAGATTATGACCACACTAAATTATACTAATATTATTAGTTTATGATGACAATATATCTTAGGACAATTGTGTCATCCACTTTATACTAGATATAACTATGAATGGCTTTTGGTTGCTACCAGAAGACAAAAAAGTGCTCCTATTGAATACTGAGCCCATTTTGAAGGACGTGTTGAAAGAGGAGATCCAAAAAAAAAAAAATTGAGCAGACTGACTTCTTTGAACAGCATGAATATTTAGGTATAAGAAATCTCATAGGTTTTCCATAATTCATGTTCACATATTGCAAACTTTAGTCTAAGCCCATAATAAATATTTATTGTCAACTGCTACATCCACAAAGGAGTGACTGGAAGTACTCTTTTTGTTATTGTTGTTACCATGATTAGTAAATTACAATGGTTAGTTATTTATAGAAGATAATATTTTGTTGTTTTTCCCAATAATCAAATATGTGTTAACCACCTACTATGTTCCAGACTCTGTGCTAGTCTCTAGAAACACAGCACTGACCAAAACAAACAAGGTCCCTGCTGTCATAGAGACTGTACTCTGGTCTGTGGGGGGGGGGGGGGACCTTTTTGGAAATGCTTTTGTGATGGTTCTATCTCCTGCCATATGGTCCTGGTTTATGGATTGTGGTAGCCTCACCTACACCCTATATCCCACCAGCCTCTATGTATAGTGGTAGCTTCCTGCCATTCTCTGGATTTCTTCAACATCTTCAATTTGGCTTCTTACTTTTTCCCTCACCTGAGTCAGTAGTTCCTTCTGTTAAACTCCTTCCATTTAAATTATGAAGAGTCCTGTTTCTGGCTAGATCTGGACTGTTGCAGGAGGTTGGCAAAGCTCTCTGAACAGAGCCCTGAATGGAGAGGAGTAATGTACAGAGGAATAACATTTCAGGCAGAGGTAAGAGGAATTGCAGAAACCCAGAATAAGCCAAATGCTGTGTTCAAGGACCAGTGAGGAGTGCAGTATTACTGACACTTGAGTAAGTGGGAAAGTAGTAGTTAATAAGGTCTGAGAAATACCCATGGGTCAGAACAGGTGGGCACTTGCAGGACTTCAGTTTTATTATAAATGTAATGGAAACCCGTTGGTGGATTTTGACCAGGATCTGAGTCACATTTTGAAAAGGTAACTCTGGCTGCCATGTTGAGAATATAGTGGAGGTAGACAGAAGTGGAAACTGGAAGATGAGTTAAGAGAGAAGTTCGTGCTGAAGTCCAGACAAGAGAAAATGCTATTTTGGCTTAAGGTGATAGTGACTGGGTAATGAGAAGTGGTTGGATATTAAAAGTAAATCTGACAGGTTTTATTGATGCATTTGAGGTGGGAAGTTAGAAATTTAGAAAGACCCTAGGTTTTTAGCTTGACTAAGTAGATTAGATAAGGCTGCCACTTATTGAGATGGGGAGTACTGTGGCATGTTTGGGGGGCAAGAGTGGACATGCAAAGCTCAGTTTTGTGAATATTAAATTTGAAACATCTCTTAGACTTCCAAGAGGTGAGGTTGCAGAGGCATTTGCATTTATGAGTCTGAAGTCAGGGAGAGGTCTGGACTAGAGATCTAAATTTGGTACTTATTAGTATATTGATAGATTTGAAGTCTTGAAATTGGATAGGATCACCTACAGCAGCAATTCTCAACTCTGTCAGATCCAACACCTTGTTTTATATGCCTACTTCACCAGTCTTAAAATTAAATTTGTAGACTATATACACACATCATTTAAAAAAAATCAGTATAATATCCTATTTTAGTAAGTTTAAAGAAGCTATTAAAGTGATTTATAACAAATGATTTACATTCAGTATTAAACTTCTAGGCATGACTACACTAGAAATCATAATTAAGTTGGTAGATACTTGTACCTTCATCCAGAATTATTATAAATAAGACATTCTATTTTTTTTTCCATGATACTTCCTTGTCTGAAAAGACATTCTAAATATAGGAACCAAATACAATTCAGGTGCCATTGGCACTGTATCCATTACTGTCTTAGTTATCTCAGACTGCCACAACAAAATATCATAGACTGGGTGACTTAAACAATATAAATTTGTTTTCTCATAGTTATGGAGGCTAGAAGTCCAATGTAGGGGTGCCAGCATGCTCGGTTTCTGGCGAGGGCCCTCTTCCTGGCTTGCAGACAGCTGCCTTCTCACTGTGTCCTCATGGGAGACACGAAACACTGTGAGATGTGAGAAGTAGAGAAGCTGTTTCCTGTTTCTTCTTACAAGGATACTAATCCCCTTGGATCAGAGCCCTACCCTTATAACCTCATTTAACCTTAATTACTTTCATGAAGGCGCTATCTTCAAATACAGCCACATTGGAGGTTAAGTCTTTAACAAATAAGTTTTGGGGAGACAAAGTTCAACTCACAGCACTTATGATGTGATGTTCCAAAATGATGAACATCTTTTACTAAGTTCTAGACACAATAGAGCACAATATTTCTTCAGTTTACAGGCTGGTTGTAATCCTAGAAATTTCAGTGCATATTAAAATTATGCCAAAACTTTGCATTTTTAATAATTATAAATGAGTTTTTATTGGCATGAGTAGCCACAAGTCATTTGTAAAGCATACAGGAAATGAGACAATTATCCATTGCATCATATTCTCTACAACATTACAGAATACCCTGATCCTGCCACTCTAATTTTCAGTAACTTCTGATCATCACTGTAGGAACCAAATTGCTTCCACAAGCTTTCAAAACTTCCCCTAAGAGATGGCACAGTCCCATCAAGGGTAACTAATTTAGGGAATGGGCATGGATAAGAAATGTAACAGAAGACAGAGCCCTGAGACATTTCAATGTAGTGTTCAGCAAAGGTGACTAAGAATTAGTGGCTACCCAGGTAAGAAGAGAATCAGGAGCTTTTGATTCCTAGACATCATAGGACAGTGTTTCAAAAAAAGAGGGCTCCACCAGTTGTATCAGATGCTGCTGAGAAGTGGAATAAAATCAGGGCTGAATCAGTGACTTTGGGAGCTTTAATGGAGTATTGGGAACAAAAGTCTGATTGCAATAAGTTTAAGAGATAATAAAAGTATAAGATGAAGTGGAGATGGTAAGTATAGACAAATCCAGCAGTATGCTGGGGTTAGCTCCTAGGAACTTGAAAGAGGATGCCTCTCTTCCCAATTCTATGATCAGTGAAGTCATGTTTGATAGCTTTTCATTATCCACAGAGAGAGTATTTATTTCACAGAAATTGACAAACACCATTCCTCTGTGTCCCCTAGAATTCATATAATTGAAACTTAATCACCAATGTGATAGTATTAAGAGGTAGGGCTTTTAAGTGGTGATTAAGTCATGAGGGCAGAACTCTCAGGAATGGGATTAGTTAGTGTCTTTACAAAAGGGCTTGAGGGAGTGGGTTCACCCTCTTCTGTTCTTCCAACACGTGAGGACACTGTGTTCATCCCCTTTTGCTCTTCTGCTCTTCTGCCATTTAAAGACAAAGCAACAACACAGAATCTTGGAAGCAGAGAGCAGCCTTCACCAGAGAGCAAACCTGCTGGTGCCTTGATTTTGGACTTTTCAGCCTCCATAACTGTGAGAAATAAATTTCTGTTCTTTGTAAATTACCCAGTCTGTGGTGTTTTGTAATAGCAGCACTAATGGACTAAGCAAACCATAAAATAGGCCTTATGTATTTATTTATTATTTGTTTTTAGCCCTGGCTATTAAACATCTGCCAGAATACCACTGGACAAATTCTACAGAGTTTGTACGTAAAGTGAAATAAAGAAATAGGTCAGCAGCTGAAGGGAGGAAATAAGGACAAAGCAGATGTAAGTTAGGGGCATATGATTATATTTTAATAGTTATAATAATTATAACCTATTTATATACTTAGGGAATGATGTGAATAATGGCAACGAGGTAGAGAGGGAAGAGTTGATACTGCTGGAGAGATAGGTGGTATAGTTTCAGGAGCAAATAGAGGGTGCAGAAGTTTCTGGGAGGGAGTCTTAGGAGGTTTTCTGGACCAAACTGAGTGTTAGGGATAAATAAGACTTGCCCAGAGTGGGAAGGAAATAGCTCAAATGGCTCGGAAGGGTGAACTAGCATGGAATGTCAGAAAGTGTCATGCTATTGGGAAGCCAGGCTTAGGTGGTATCCAGAGGTCAAGACAAGGAGGAATGTATAGGAATTGCTATGAAACTTGGTCTTTTTCCTAAAGGCAAAAGATGAAACATTGAAGCGTTTTAAACAGAGCTGAAATCAAATTTTCATGGTCTATGTGTCATTCTACCAGTGTTATATGGAAGAGAAAGGAAGAAGACTAGGTTAGAGGAAAAGACATTAAATCAAAGATTAGTCATAGTGTCAAGGAAGAGGAGGAGTTTATCTCCTGAGTTCTGAGAAGGAAGTGATCTGTGGTGTCCAGTGAAATAGGACTGAACAATAACTGTGGGAAGAGATTTCTCTAGCCTCATAAAAATCATGTCCTCAGGAAATGCAAGGGAGAGGTATGGGGATGGTACAGACTGCTGTGAATTACTGAGTAACTTGGAAACCAGCAAGTAGAGAGAGTTAGTGTATAAAAAGAGGCACATCACAAATGGGCCTATTTCGAAGTTGTTCCTGTTTCTACATTTTCCCAGAACTCAGAGAAGGACTGAATTTATACTGATCTTGCCTGTGATTAGCAGTGGGAGATAAGGGGCAAATACAGATGCAATTACCTGTGTATACATCTAGGTGGATCTGGGTCAGGATGAGAATAAACCTATTATATCTTAAAGTATATATGCTTTGTATAATGAAACCCTGTAATTCTAGCCTCATGTGAGTCTATGGGGGAATCATTGAGGACAATTAATTCGTCAATTTGATGGAACTTAACATAGCTTATTTGCTATCATAATATGATAAATCATTCAAAAGATGTGAGCTGGGCTTAAATTCTGTATTTCATAGCCTCAGAAATCAAGGAAATGAGAAGCACATTATATGTATATTACAATTTAAATGCCCATCTGTTCTCAGGAGGGAGGATAATTTGTTTTTTACTTGGTTTCTCATTTTATGAACATGAAGTATATGCTGTCATTTTTTAGTAGATGACAACTCATTTATAATGCCATGGAAATATAAAAACTTCTTAGTAAATAACAGGAATTCACTACTCATTAGGTTTATTATACTCTATCCATTTTACAACCTCAAACATAGGCAGAAATACAAAATTTTTATTTTCTATTGCATTAAAAAATATTTCTTTTAGTCTTGAAAATAGTGACACTGAAACTGGAAGTAGAGTTATAGTAAAGTGGTTTGTTTGGATGGATTGTTATATTTTTATTATGAATTGTTATGTTCCTAAGAGAAGTTTAGATTCTGTTATCTAGTATTTTCTACTTGATTTTACTATATAACATGAAGGAAAATAGGAATAATTAGAAATTTTCCTGGTAACATAATTTCTTAATCAATGTCAAAAGCATGGTAGTAATGTACCAAATGGCCAAGAAGGTATATGTCACTTTGCCGAATCAGCCTAGTGTTAATGGACTAATTTCACAGAAGGCAAAAAGGCAAGTGCAAGGCCATTATCATTATCATAAGGAACATTTTTAAGCGCTCATTCTCTTGATGTACTTGCTAAGCATTTTATAAAGGAAGTGAATTTATATGTTTTCTTGTTACTCTTCCTTGATCCACACAATCCATGGTCTTGGTCTTTGGCCAGGACGTTCTCTATTTAAGAACAGAGTTTCTATAGGCTTCAAAGGACCATATATTGCATGGCATTGATTTTGTTTGCCCAAGGTTTTAGGTTTGAACTTCATCAAAACACAAAAGAAAACCTCCAGTTTCTTTGGGTCTTGGATAAAATTGCCTGTTCCTCCTTGAACATACACATAGGGGGTATTTAGAGTTTGTGCAGAAAGCAGTAGCTGAATTAGTATCAAGCTGAGTCTTGATCACTTTGAGGTGTTTCTTTTGTTGAAAGCCAACACTGTTTAAAAAAATACATTTGCTGTGGCAAGTGAAAATAAAACATTTTCCTTAGAAGGTGGACTGTGGAAATCTACAATCCACCTTTTAGCAGTAATGTGGTTATCCAAAAATGTCTCTGTTATTTGCCTTCACTTTTCTTGAACTGCTGGGGTTTTTTTCCTGTCAATCTTTGTTGCAGTTTAGCCTCTGTGGCAATAAAAGAGAAGTTATATTTTAAAGGAAAGCCAGTTATAGACATTGATTCATTGATGTATTTAGAGGCCAAGAAGTCTGTTTGTAGTTCTTTCAAAAGCTGCTTTTGATTTTTTTAGTAGTGTGTTAACAAGTAGGAAGCAGAATAATGAGTATCACAGGAATAGACTTTTATCACTGTGCTTCCCCTGAAAATGAAAGGATCCATTTTCCTTTGTGTAATACTGCATCGGCTGCCTCAGACCTTACAGTGTTTAAAAGTACTAGGTGTTGAGGCATGCAGATTGCGTGTGACCCTGCTGCATTTTTCTCTTACTTAAGGTAATCCTTAGGCAAGAAGAAAGTAAAGGGAGGGAGGGGGGGAAAAGGAGTACAGTCTTTTCTCTGGAGAGAATAAGGCAGTGTGATGGCAGTGGAAGGAACACTGGACTGTGAATTTGTTTTTGTTTTTGTTTAAATCTCTTTGCCTTTTGCTGGCTGTGTGGCCTTGGGACTGTGAGCCAGTGGTCTGGTGTTTAGTTTCCTCACCTACAGCACACCCAACGGAGGGACTTGTTTCCTCATTTCTGGGCTCATTATTGCTGTGAAATAGTATAATTCTTTTTAGAGAAATAAATTCTAGAATATGTATAATTTAATTCCACATAAAGTGTGAATTTACAACAGATAAATTCTGGTATACTTGAGAAGATCTCACAAGAATGTTGTGGAGGCTATATGCCAAGTATAGGATGTTTAGGTTGTTTATCTTTCTGTCTCCTATTAGTGTTCGTATTCATTTATTAGCTGATTGTACGTACATGTGCTCTATGTTCTCATCTTCTGAAAATTGCCTGTATGGGCTTAGTTTTCTTCACCTTATGTAAGACAGTATAAGATTCTATTTTTTGTATTGCTTTGACATTGGCCTTAATAGTTGTAAAAAAAAGGTGGTTTTATATAACCAGAGCATGCAGCTGATTGTATTTTTTCTTCTGGATCTGCAGACCATTTCCATTTTAATTGTATGACAGAAGATTTGCCTGTATCTTTAATAAGAAAATATTCTTGCTCTGTAACTAGATTTGCTGATTTATCTAAAGTAGTATTTATTTGAATGCCTTTGATGTTGGTTTGAAAGCAATATTTTAGATAGCAACTATTGTTATTCAGTATTGAGTTGCCATGGTAATAAAGGACATTCAGTTGATTTAAACAAACTTTTCAGTAAAGGGAAATTTATGCTCTATATCTTTGTACTTAGTATGGATGTACTTTACATCTGCCCTTTAATTCTCCTTTGCTGAAATAATTTGTTTTTCTAAGATTAATGTGCATGTTTCTTTTCCTAAGGAAAATAAAACATCAAATTTTGACAAGCCATTAATTTCTTTGAATCCCTAGAGTAATGATCTTCTTTCCTTCTTTAAATAATGTTATAATTATTAATACATTCTAAATTCTTTTTCAAAGTAGCTGTAATGGCATTGCAATTCTTTTGTTGTGTTGACATTTCTTTGTAATAAGCAGAGCTGCCTTGATGATAAGAATTTGTTTTATTCATAATGTGACAAATAATAAATGCTCAATAAAAGTTTGTTGAGGGAGTGGATAAATGAATAAAACATGATTTAACTGATAAAGTTCTAACTACTCAAAATATTGGTCTTACTCTCAATTCTAAATTCTCTACCATTAGAGATTATTGATAAATATTAATAGTGGATGAAGCAAAAATATTCACCTCATCTAGCACCACAGATGAGAAGGACTTCCTTTGTTGGTTTGTTTTATTTTTGAATAAAACCTCCCTTCTTCTTTTGCTTTTTATTACCAGCATATCCAGGCAAAGTTGGCTGTCCTGTTCTTCCGGACTCTCAGAGTATACATTTAGCACTTATTTATTTGTAGTGTATGCAGGGGAGACCTGTGTCTCCCCTGTTGGACCAGTAGCTCATTGAGAACCTAACTTGTATTTGACTTTTAGTGCGTGATCAATAAATGTTGTCAAAAAATTAATTTTTTAGATGTGCACATTTTATGTTTATATATTTAAATTGTAATTTCTAAATGTTGTGATAAAATTAATTTGTACCTTTTCTTTCAAACTGTGTGTGTGTGTGTGTATCCACATTGTTGTGGTGTCTTCCTTTGGAGGCAGAGGAGTGGACAGTGCTCCAAAAACTATAATATGGGGAGTGTGAGTGATCACTACCCCTGAAGACATGTTCATGTGTGGTAGTGTGCTCATCCAAGCCCTAAATCCACTCTTTAAAAAAAAATTATTACTTTTAGGTAATTACTAATAGTTAAAATTCAAACAAAATGTTAAAATTAAAAATTCAAACACGATACAGATCAAATAACCTGCTAATGTCGTTTCTTCTTTAATCTCAAATATTCATATAGTCATTCATGACTGGTATATATGCTATAGACTGTAGATTTTCTAGATACATTGAGTCAACCTCAGCTGACACCTTAGAGCGACTGCAATGTTGGAGTATTTATTATGTATGACTGCTTATCAGCCCCCTGAGTAAATTGGCTTCTTTCACCAAATGAGACATACGTTGGCAATATGCATTCCCGAATCCTTGAAAGACTCTGTGGAAATTGTTTGCAGCCTGAGAATGACAGTGATAAAGGCTATCATTGCAATGGGCTTCTTGATCTTAGTGGGGATGATGGGCAGGAGCCCAGAGGCAGCACTTACTGATAGAGTCAAGGTGGCACAGTTAACGTAATGGGCAACATGGCTGGAAGAGTAATCAGAATGGATTGACAAGGTGCACTTATCCATGCCTCAGAGGTGTTATTTGCGTAAAATCTGGAAAGCACTGGGAAAAGACAAACGATTTATTGCTGATCTTTATTGTATTTCAACATACGCACATGCATCTCACCAGATAGTAGTAAAGAACATGGCAGGAGATCTCAGTGCAAAGTGGAGGTCTATCAAGCCCATCTGTTGCAGGTTGGGTTCACTAGAAGATTTTTTTATTGTGAATGTAAAATACTTATTAGGGATTAATGCCTGTGACAGGAAAGAGACCAAAGAGGGTTTGGGTGTAGGCAGAAGTTGAACCACCATGCAGGTACAACAAAGCCCAGCCAAGCTGGTGGGAATCTCTAGAGCAAATGTTGCCCATCAGAGTTGCCTGTGTAAGGCTGAAACATCCTTGCCTTGTCCAGTCGCTGGATGTGAGCTGCTCTGTGAAAGGCATTTGCTTTGCACCTGAGGCAGAGTGAACAGCAGGAGGCAGTGTGATAACTACACTCTCCACAGCTGGGTAACAAGTCCTTCAGTGAAGGGGAATTTGGGGATACTTCTCTCTACCAACCACACCACCCCTAGATGATTTTCTTATTAATAATTAAAAATAAAATCTGAGAAAAATAGTGAATGGATCAGGATGCGAGAACAACAGGCATAAACTAGAACTGTCTCAGACAAACCAAGACTTTATGACACCACTCCTGTTCAGTGACTTTGACGAGATTCCCTTCCTTTCCTTAAGCATATAATCTTTAATCAACTCAAAGTTGAGGGGTGGCTTAAAGATCACTGAACTCATGTGACTCATTTGTCAGTTGAGAAAACGAGTTAAGAACACAGACAGAAGTAGGTCCAGGATTCAGGCTTTCTGACAACCAGTTTAATGTTTTTCCTTTTCTTTTTTCTTTTTCTAAAAGAAATTTATTTTTTCTTCTTCTTTATATATTTGACAAAATTTTAATTGACAAAAAAATTTATATATTTAAGGTGTACAATGTGATGTTTGGTATATATATATGCATTGTGAAATGATTACCACGATCAATCTAATTAACATATTTATCATCTCACATAGTTACCTTTTTTGTGTATGGTAAGAATACTTAAGATCTACTTAGCAACAGGGTCTTCTTTTTTTGTAACCTGTTGCACTTTGTTACTGCAAACTGTATGAGTAAGGAAACTGTACGTCACTTAGTGTACCCTTTATCATGTATACTCACTTGTGTTTCTTGTATTGACAAATAATCATCCACTTATATTGCATAATAAATGTAAAAAATATAAATATTATGGTATAATCACCTTACTAATTTTGTTTTATAGTATGTGGGTAGTGTCTAGTTCCTTGCAACATAACTCCTATTAATAATACTATATTATGCCAGCTAATTTTAAAACTAAGTTAAGTCTTTAATGTGCATATCTTCTATTACTAATACTATATTATACCAGCTAATTTTAAAACTAAATTTAAGTCTTTAATGTGGCCGTTTAATGACCCTTAAGGATTTCATTTTGAAAAAAAATTAAAACTGGCAAATGCAGTGTAATATGAGCACTAAGAGTGTCAATGGAAAGAAGCCAATATCTGTACAATAATTTTAAAGAGATTTTTTTCTGAGGCAAATTTGAGGACCAGAACCTGGAGCCATGCCCAAGAATCCTTGAGCAAGTGGACTTGCAGTGGTTGGGTTACAAATTGGTTTTATACATTTCAGGGAAACAGAGGTTACAGGTAAAGTCATATATCAGTACATACAAGGCATACATTGGTTTGGCCCGAAATCTCAAAGCCGGGGCTTACAGGTCATAGGTGGATTTAAAGGTTGATTCTTTGATTTGTAATTGGTTAAATTACAAATTGGTTTTGTCTAAAGGTTTGGAATGTTTTAAGACAAGGAGGGCTGTAAATCAGAGATAAGTTATGGGACAAATATTTGTTGTGTAAATTGAGGACCTGCCCATTTGTTTTGCATATCCTTAGGCCTGTTAATAGGTTACAAAGGATATGTCCAAAAAGGGATGGATATGATGAGGCATGTTTGACCTCCCTCCTTCTGGCAGGCAATTCAATTTTATGATATCCCCTTGGCCAAGAGGGGGTCCATTCAGTCAGCCGGTTGGGGAGAGCCTTAAGATTTTATTTTAGTTCACAAGAGAAAAAGGAGAAAAATTTTACCTATTAATAAAAATGCAAAAGAACTTCTTTTTAGGTATTTCTTTTTTAAGGCAACACTTTCTCCCTTTAGATATGTTTTATCTGATTTTCTCTTCTTTCATATGATAATTTAATACTCAAAACAGTTAAATATTCCTTTTCATAGTGAAGACTGTGGAGGGGCAGACAGGGACGGGGGATCACCTGAAGGAAAACACTGATTTGGAGTAGGTAAAACCTGTCTGACAGGGTCCCTCCAGCAAACCACAGCTCGTAGGTTGTTGTTGAAGAAACTAATTGAGTGGCTGTGATCACATCTCTAGAAGCAAAGGATCTTTAGGTTATAAAAGAATAGCATTAATTAGAGTTATTTTTTCCTTTATTTTTTTTCTTTTTCTCTTCCCTTTTTTTGTAATGATAAAAGTTTTTTTTTTCTTCTCATCACAGGAATATATTTGCATACAGCTTTTTGTTATTATGTAAATCCTTATTGCTTTTTGTATATTGTACATATTGGGGAGGGTTAGAGATTGGCCCTTTTCCTCAAAGGGGAAAGCGAAGCACCTGAGTCACAGTAAATGTACAAAAAAGTTTCAATTAGAATTGGAAAGACTATTTTATTTTTTTCATCTTTATTTTTAAATAATTAAGTATATTGTCTCCCAATTGATTAGCCAGAGAGCCCAAATTAACGTAATTGTGTACACTACCTCATCCAGATCTGGCAGCCTCAGAATCTTTTTGTTGATTGAATAGGAGAAAGGAAGAGTGAGTGAAAGTCTACAAAAGCTTGTGTTAATTAAGACATATCCCCTACTGGTAGAAAATCCTGTTCAGACATTATTGCATCATTAGTCAGCCCATCACAATATCACTTTGCAGAAATCCTCTGGTTCTTTTCAGTGGTTTTAATGAATTTGTTCTAAGAAGCCCTGTGAAAGGACTGAGATACAGTATTTGTATAACTGTGCCATTTTCTTAAATAGTTAGAGCCTGCTGAGAAAGTAGATACTCTGATTTGACATTTCACTGCAAGAGAAGTAGCATTATACAATTTTTGTCACTTAATGAAAATATCAAATTATTTTGGTCTTTCCCCCAGAATCAGATAAAGAATGGCATGCTAGTTAAATAATTGATAGGCAGAAATATGGGAGACTAAAGAAGGATGAATGTAAGAATTATAAATAATTTTTTCATTTACTTGGATTTTTCTAAGGATAACTTTTATCATTTATCTTAATTCTTATAAAGAAAAAATAAACAATCAATATGCCTTTATGGAATAAAATTAATTGTTCACTTTGAGAAATTTATAAATATAATAATAAAAATAGAAATTTTTAAAAGGACACAATTTTAAGATACTATGTATATATTTGTGTATATGTGGACTTTTTATGATAGCTATTCAAGGGCTTTCATTTATGTTTGCTTGATATTATTCTTTGCATTTATGATACTCAGATTAAAGGACCTTCCAAATGTAGTAGTATTAGTTATAGATTTCTTCATAGCTTTATAAGTGATCTCTTTTATGTTGCTTTTGCCGTGTGTGTGTGTGTGTGTGTGTGTGTGTTGTCCTCACAATATAATATTATTTCTGGACATTATTTTCCTAGATTTACAATCGTATGTCCTTTGTGGTTATATAAAAAGAGGAAAAACCTATTGCTGAGAAAAGGAAGTATTATATTATGGCTGTGTACATTAAGAATTCTGATTTTTGTTTGCTTTTAAATAAGTTTGAAAGTCATTCAGTAAACTTTAATTTATATTAATATTTTTTGCTTCCAAGAAATATCTGTGGAGAGGGAGCTGTGTGGCCAGCATGGGTACCAGAGCAGTTTCTGGGAATTGAAAGAAGAGATGAGCAGCAGTGGGCAGATGAGACCTACTCTTTATTGTGGCGGTGGGCAGGGATGTTGCTGTTGGGTTTTGGCCTTATTTTTCAAGATACATTTTAGGAAAAGACTAAATGGAAAAAAATGAAAAAGATAAAAACATTGCAAATCTGTTCATTTAATGGGTGCTACATAAATTGGGAAGTTCAAAGGTGGTACATCATCAGAAGAATTTACTAATGATTTCATTGAAATGTTTAGTAATTTTATAAATTAGAAATAGTTTATTAGTCCATAACATAATTTTTTAAAATATGAACTCAAATTATAGAGTAAGCATAATAAAAGGAGAAAACTATATGGTGGTGTTTTTTTTATCTCTAGACATCAGAGTACGACCACAGCTGTTTTTGGATCCCATTACTTCCTTCCCAAGTGTATTTTAAGAACTGTCAGAGTGGCGAAAAAAAAAACCAAAAAAACAAAAAACAGTAGAAGCCAGTTAAATATCTGTGATTCGATATGTTTTAATAAATATGAAGATAAAATCTATATCTTGCTTCTCAGTAATATTTTGTGACCACTGTGCTCACAGATGATTTAACATCTAACTATTCAGTAACTGGGAAATGGCAATTGTCATCACAGTACTTTTGTGGAAATTGCCCACATTCAGTTAGTGATGGATTTACTGCAGCTGGAGAGTTTTAGCTTTTCACTCTATCTCTAATTGTGTGTGACTCTGTCAAGGCTGGATTATAGGTCCCTTTGTTTTTCGTGGTTAATGTGTGACCAGTTGGTCTCCTCTGTGAGTCATTATGATTAACCTTGATAGTTTTCTCTATCCAGTAAAAATAGATGTTGGAAATATTCCTCCAACAAAATATTTATCTAGCAATTTCATGTGTATCAGATAATGCTCTTTATCCTGGTGGCACAAAATCCATTGACTAGAAAGGAGAGAGGAGGTACCTAGACAAATACATACATTATAACAGTAAAACATAATGTGCTGAATTTTGTGTAAGCATAAGCACAGGGTATACAAAGGAGTACACAGTAGGGCCAACCTATTCCAAATTTGGCAGAAAGAGAGAAAAAAAGAGTAACAGAGGGCTCCGGGGAGCCTTTCCATAGGATGACTCTAGAAGTAATGAATATCTAGTCCTGGAAATGAGCATACTCTATGCAATGCAGATAGCTATGCGATGTAAGTATTTCCAAGATGGCACTCAGGGTTCTTCCTCCCTCCACTCTCCTCTTTGTCCTTCTTTTGCTTTTACTTTCCTTTTTCTCTCCCTCTTTTCCTTTCTCCTTTCTTTTCTCCCTTTCTTCTTCATAATGAACTTCATAGGCATTGAAATTTACTAAACCAATTCTTGGTTCATGGTCTACTGTCATCATTGGACTCTTCTAGGCCCTCATTAAGTCATTTATTCATTCATTTATGGTATTATAATTAATACCTATGACACATTAACAATTACTTAACATCTGCTCTTTTGCTTATCTTTTTCCATCTCCTTACCCTTCCTAAAAGGTAACCAGTATCCTGAATTGTATCATCCCTTTTTTCATTGGTTTGCTTTCGCATATAATGTACGTAAACAATACATTGCTAAGTTGGTTTTTAACTTAATAAAAATGATTTTCTACTGGGATTTTATTCTGCTCAACATTATAATAATATGATTCATTATGTTTTTATTTGTAACTGAAATCATTCAGTTCACTCCAGTTAATATTCTATTTTGTGAATAAGTGCAAACTGTCCATTTTCATGTTGATGAGCAATTGAATTGTTTCCATTTATGTTGTTATAAACAGTGATCCTATGAACATCTTCTTACTTGCTGTCCAAGACACATGAAAGTTTCTGCTCGGTGATATTCCTGGGAATAGAAATATTGGGCCATAGGGTATGCAAAAGTTAAACTTAAAAGATAATACCAAGCTGTTTTTGTAACAGTTGTACCAATTTACACTCCCCCTACCAATGCATAAGAGCTTAGGTTGATCAGCATCCTCCCAGCACTTGGTCTCCTGAGACTAATTTCTGTGAATTGAATGCCATGTAATGTGACTGCTAGCTAATGGTGTGTGGTTTTGATTTGCATTTCCCAGGTTACTAATGAGATTGTGCATCTCTTGGTATGTTTATTGGTCATATATGTCTTATCTAACCTTTCAATTATAAAATTTTATTAGTCTATACTAATGAATACTTGCTATCTGTCTATTGATAGGGACTGTAATATTTTAATCATAAAGATATATGTAGCCATTAAGAAGAAATAGACATATTTTAGTAGTATATAAAATGGTGGGTTACTTTCTAATAAAGGATATACGGTCAAAGTGGCTAATAAAACACTAGGAAATAATTCCATTTTGAAATTGTGCTTATGACATTTTTTCACAGCTTGCTGTTTATTTTTCTTTTGACAGAACGATTTCGAGATTTACTGCTGCCTGCATCTAGTCAAAACTCTGAGATTCTGCCCTTCATTCAATCTAGAAGTTATCCCAAGTAAGCAAAAGGAGTTCACTGGGTGTTGGGAAGGCAATGGACATGGTGCTGGAGAGATTTGGGCAGGCAAAGATAAAATGTAATCTTCTTTAGGATTTCTGAAAATCTTGAATAATTTACCCTAACCAACTAGGGAATCTCCTGCAATATAAAGTCACAGGCTTTTCACCGCTGTATCAGAGAAAGAAAAATTTGCGTTTGAGTGCAGCCCAGCTGCGACTAAGGAGCTACTGCAGAGTACAGACAATAAGCTGTCTGCATCAGTGTCCAGTCTGCTTCTTTTGGCTTAATGCTGTATCAAGAGGAGCAGGTATTTTGTGGGTGATAGCTCATCTGGTCTCTTAATTTCTGTCCTTTCAATGCAAGGATTCATTTATATTACTGGTTGAAGGAATATGCCTTTATCTTCCTGAAGGATAGGAAGTAGCAGGCCTCCTATTACACATGTCCTTCCTTTTAAAAAGCTGATGGATGCTGGAATCTTGATCCTTCTTGTGGAATCTTGGAAAATCCTGAGAATGTGACTCGCTTTAAAAGCTGGTATGCAACAGGCTAAAGAATAAATAAACTTATACCTGAAGTAGGAAAGGAAGGCCACCAACTTAAAGAATTAGTGTTTGGTTTATACATATTTCTTCAAAACTAATTACTATGCTAAATTCTTGGATTGCTTTGGGAGTTTATTCAAGTATTCACTAAACTTTGCTTTCTGGGGAAATTATTTCCTTCCTAATACTTAGCTTTGATAATGCTTGCTTAATTCTGAGAACAAAAATAAATATAGAATCCTAATTATATTGCTTGTGCATTGTTTCAGATATTAATCCAAATTTAATCTTTGGCAATAATCTTATAATTCCCTCATAACACACACAAGAACACACTTGTATCTATACAGCCTTGCATTCATACATTACTCTTTATATACACACTGACAGGAAGCACGCATGTACCTGAAAAGACTAATGCGTGACCATGATATCAATATTTTTATCCACAGCTGCTGTTTACAGCAGCTAATAACACCTGCATTTCTGCTTCTTAGGCTTACTGTCTGCCTAACACCTTTGCTTGAACAGAGTAGTCACAGTAGTTTCTCAGATGGTTATCTATTTGCAGCTACAAGCACACATCCGAGATTCATGGGTTCAGTTCTAGACCACTGCAATAAAGCGAGTCACAGAAATTCTTTGGTTTCACAGTGCATATGAAATTTATGTTTATACTATACTAAGTGTGCAATAGCATATGTAAAAAAAAAAAAAAAAATGCACATGCCTTAATTAAAATACCTTATTGCTAAAGAATGCTAACAATCATCCGAGCCTTCAGCAAGTTGTAAACTTTTTGCTGGTGGAGGGTCTTGCCTCGATGTTGATGGCGCTGACTGATAAGGGTGGTGGTTGCTGAAGGCTGGGGTAGTTGTGGCAATTTCTTAAAATAGGACAGCACTGACGTTTGCCACATCAGTTGACTCTTCTTTTCACAAAAGATTTCTCTGTAGCATGTGATGCTGACTGGTAGCATTTTACCTACAATAAAACTTATTTCAAAATTGAAATCAATCCCCTCAAACCCTGGTACTGCTTTATCAACTAAGTTTATGAAATATTCTAAATCCTCTGTCATTTCAACAATGTTCACAGCATCTTCACCAAGAGTATATTCCATCTCAGGAAGTCACTTTCTTTGCTCATCCATAAGAAGCAACTCCTCATCCATGAAAGTTTTATCGTGAGATTATAGCAATTCAGTCTCACGTCTTCAGATCTCCCTTCTAATTCTAATTCTCTTGCTATTTCTACCACGACTGCAGTTACTTTCTCCACTGAAGTTTCAAACCCCTCTGAGTCATCCATCAGGGTTAGAATCAACTTCTTACAAATTCCTGTTAATGTTGATATTTTGACCTTCTCCCATGAATCACAAATGTCCTCACTGGTATCTAGAATGGTGAATCTTTTTCACCATTCTAGGCAAAAATTTATTTTGCCATCAGAGGAATCACTGTGGCAACTATAGCCTTACGAAATGTATTTCTTAAATAATAAGACTTGAAAGTTGAAATTACTCTTTGATCCATGGGCTGCAGAATGGATGTTTTGTTAGCAGGTGTGCAAACAACATTCATCTTGTACATCACCATCAGAACTCTTGGGTGACTAGGTGCATTGTCAGTGAGCAGTAATAGTTTGAAAGGCTTTTCTCTGAGCATTAAGTCTGAACAGTTGACTCCAGATACTCAATAAAGCATGCTGTAAACAGATGTGCTATAATTCAGGCTTTCTTTTTCCATTTACAGAGCATAGGCAGAGTAGATTCAGCATAATTCTTAAGGGCTCTAGGATTTTCAGAATGGTAATTGAGCATTGACTTCGACTTAAAAGTCACCACTACTTTAGTCCTTAACAAGAGTCAGTCTGGCATTTGAAGCTTTGAAACCAGGCATTGACTTCTTCTCTCTAGCTATGAAAGTCTTAGCTGGTACCTTCTTCCTCTATAAGGCTATTTTATCTACATTGAAAATCCAATGTTTAATGTAGCCTCTTTCATTAATTATCTTAGTTGCATCTTCAGGATAACTTGCTGTAGCTTCCACATCAGCCCTTGCTGCTTCATCTTGAGCTTTTATGTTATGGAAATGGCTTTTTTCCTTAAACCTCATGGACAGCCTCTGCTAGCTTTGAACTTTCCTTCTTCAGCCTCCTCACCTCTCTCAGCCTTCAAAGAATTAAAGAGAGTTAGGCCCTTGCTCTGGATTTAGCTTTGTTTTAAAGGAATATTATAGTTGGTTTGACTTATCCGGACCATTAAAACTTTCTCCATATCAGCAATAAGGCTGTTTTGCTTTCTCATTATTTGTGTGTTCACTGATGTAGCACTTTTAATTTCCTTCAAGAACTTTTCCTTTGCATTCATAACTTGGCTAATTTTTTGCTCAAGAGGCCTAGCTTTCATACTATCTTGGCTCGCAACATTCCCCCCTCACTAAGCATAATCATTCCTAGCTTTCGATTTGACCTGAGACACATGCAACCCTTCCTTTCACTTGAACACTAGGAGGACCTTTTAGGGCTATTTATTGACCTAATTTCATTATTATTTTGTCGTGGAGGCCCAAGGAAAGGACAAGAGACAGGTGAATGGCTGGTTGGTGGAGCAGTCAGAACACGAAAAAAAACATTTATGGATTAAATTTTCTGTCTTATATGGACAAGGTTCATGGAGCCCCAAGCCAATTATAATAGTTATATCAAAGACCACTGATGACAGGTCACCATAACAGATATAATACTAATGAAAAAGTTTGAAATATTGTGAGAATTACAAAAATGTGATGCAGAGACACAAGGTGAGCACATGGTATTGGAAAAGTGGCACCAAAAGACTTGCTTGATGCAGGGTTGCCACAAACCTTCAACTTGTAAAAAACACAATATCTGCAAAGTGCAATAAAGCAAAGCACAATAAAATGAGGTATGGCTGTATTTCCCTAGGTTTCCTTAACTGTACTGCCTTATATTCCTCCTTCTCTTTCTTAAATGACTTTTCTGATAGTGTTATAGTCAGTTCAGGCTGCTATAATAAATTGCTGTAGACTGGGTGATTTAAACAATACACATCGATTTCTCATAGTCCTGGAGACTGGGAAATCCAAGATCAAGACTCTGCAGATTAGGTGATGAGTGAGGGGCACTGTTTTTGGTTCTTATGTTCTCATTGTATCCTCACATGGAAGAGGACAGAGAGAGAGAAAGCCAGCTCTCTTCTGTGTCTTCCTGTAAGAGCACTAGTCTTATCATGAGGGCTCCATTCTCATGGCCTAATTACCTTACAAAGGCCCTATTTCCAAATACCATTGCATTGGGGATTAGGGTTTCAACATAGGCATTTAGTGGGGACACACATATTCACTCCATAGATGATACTGATGATGCATTCTAATCTTTAACAGAGATACCCTATGACAATCCTTCTTCAGTGTCTAACCTTGGGGCAGATGTACTTTTTGGCATATGTAAATTAAAAGAATAAAAATCATATACTGATAGCACACACCATGTTATGGAATTTAAGAGTGCAGACTCTGACTTTGCCTCCTGGGGCAACCTGCTACCTCTGTGACTCATTCTGCCTGGTATGAAGGGGGGGATGAAAACAATACCTAGTACTCTAATACTCAGGGGAGTCATGAAGCTTAAATGAATTAATAAACATAAAATATTTAGAACAAAGCTTGGCACATAGTAAATACTCCGTATCAGCTGCTAATGTTATTTATAATTATTTAACATTACATATAGAATTAACTAGATTTTCATCTTTCTAAATACCTTAGGGAAGCACTTTGTTTGTTGATCCTGAAGAATAGCTCTATCACAGGGTATTTTTGTGAACCTGCCTTTATTAATACTTAGGGAAGTACTGTTTAGCCAATATTTCTAAATTATTGCTAGATACTAATGTGAGACACTGCTTTGGTGACCACCTAACATGTTTATGAACTTCACTTTTCTGAACTATCAATGAAAGCATGCTAATTAAAAGCTTTTAAGTCTGAGTGATATTTGTATAAATAATTCTGGATTACATACCAGTTTATTTAAATTATAGAATATTAAGTACTTCCATCTTCCCATCTAATGCCTAGTTTGGCAGTAGAATTTTAGGAAGTGGAAGTGGGACAGAGAAGAGATAATAAAATTCTATCCATTTGTGCTGTGCCCAGAGATTGATGAGTTGGTCCAGGGCAGAGAATGGGAGCAAAGACTGGGCATGTGAAGAATGTTGGGTAGGAGAGATTTACAGTAAGGGCCAAATCCATAAGTATCAATGGGGCAGAGATTTGTGTATATCTGGACCTGATTTGAAATAATTTTGCTTTATCTTTGGTTTTAAATATTCTCAATTATATTCTCCCTCAGATGTAATTTCAGTTATTCATTATTGCAGATAACTGAAAGTCAATGAATTTGTAGGCTGTGGTGATTTGAATTTTGGGTGAGGTCTCTATTTAGTCACATAGGGTCCCTATATTCTTTAACTTCTTGTTATCAAGAGGCATTTAACAAATAATAAAATATGGAAAAGTGTGTCCTCTATTTAGGTGAAAAAAATTCATGAAGAAAACTGACTAGTTCCTAGAATGTGTGTGTGTGTGTGTGTGTGTGTGTGTGTTTAAAGGAAAACTATTAAAAACATTACCAGCAATGATGCTGGGGAACATTGTTCTAAAATATAATAATGTTCATTAATCGCATTATTACATTCGTGAACTCTAACTTGACCCATTGCTAAAACTGGGGCATCCATTCTCATCAGGATATAATTGTAGACATTGCTCCATGAAAATTCTCAGAGCATGAATATGTGTGACAGTTGTCAGATAGAGACAGATGAGTAGAAAGAAAAAAAGGAGTGTACACTTAATTCAAAATACACGTTGTTGATTTATGGGTTGGAGAAAACAAATAGAGATAAAGAAACAAGTTTTATTTCTCATTCCTTACTGATGTTATTGTCATTAACTTGAAGTATTTAGACTAGAAAGTAGTTATTCTTATCCTCGTAAATGCAGCTTGGACTTGTAAAATGGTTGAGGACATCTGGCATAATTTTATTCACAAATGACTTGCAAACGTCTTGGCAATTAAGCCAGCAAAACATGACCAGTAGCTCCGGAAGGGTAAATCATGATATGTATAAAAATATTGTGAAAATAGAGGAATGAAATATTTCTACTTGGTTCCTATAAAGATCAAGTTCTCTGAGCTGCCTAATATCAGAACTATTTAGAGAGAGGAATATTATTTATGACAAAATTCAGAGCTGTTCCTTTCTGGCTTGGTTTGCTGCCAAAGAACAACCTTGATTGTTTAGACAATAAAAACAATGTCCCAACTCAATCTCATTTCCAATGGGCTGCTTACAAGTACCTTCAAACAGTGATATTGGGTAATATCCTTAAACTGCAAAGCCTCAGATGACCTTTCAAGATTTCATTTATTCTCCAGCTAACTTTTCTTTCTCTTTCCTAACAAAGTTTTGAGTTCCTCTTCTAGAGACCTTTCCTTCCTCTTCAGTAATTTTCATTCAGTCTGCATGTCTGAGCCAAGTTTCATTCATAATAGTAAAGAAATAATAATAACACATACTGAATACTTTGTACATGCTGGGAATTGTACTGCATGCTTTACATGCTTTAATGCTTACATGCTTTAATGCTTTACATGCTTACATGCTTTAATGCTTACATGCTTTAATGCTTACATGCTTTAATGCTTTACCTGCTTTAATGCTTACCAGTCCCCTATGAAATAGGTAGTGCTGTTTCCCCAGTTTTACAGATTAGAGGACTGGGATTCAAAGAGGGGAATGCCTTTGAAGGCATTTGTGTAAATGCCTTTTGTAAAGTTACATGTCAGAGCTGGGTCTCAAACCCAGATCTGTTTGCCCCCCAAATTATGCTTAACTCTGCTATACTGCCTCTCATACATTTATCCATCCATATTTCCATTCATCCATTCATCAAATATGTATTGAGTACTTACCATGCAACAGAAGCAATCACAATTAGTGAGAATACAAAAATAATTAGGACATAGAATATGGCTTTGAGGAACCTATAGTCCAGTGGGGGAAAAGCAGAATCACAGTGAAGAAATTACAGCAATGGGCTAAGACCCATACATAGGGAAATGCACAAAATTCTATGGGAGAAGAGAAAGTGCCTATCTAGGTAATTCATAAAAAGTTCAATTTTTCGCTTGAGTAAAATCTTGATAAATGAACTGGACCAGATGAAGAGGACTTTTAGACAGAGCAAAGAGCATAGCAGCAATATGGAGCAATGGAAGTGGGTGGTCATTGAGGGATGGCCCCCAGGTGGCTGAAAACTGTGTGTGTGCGTGTGTGTGTGTGTGTGCGCGTGTGTGTGTGTGTGTGTGTGCACAGCACACGTGTGCATGCATATGTAAGTGCACATGCACACACTCAAGGGGTGGGAGTGTAAAGAGAAATGAGGGCAGGGGCCAGTTCATGAAGGGACTGGACTGTCACTTAAAGAAACTTGGACTTTGTTGTGACGACAGTGGCGAGCCATGAAAGGATTTTAAGCAAAGGAAAAAGATAATTAGATTTACATTTTCATAGTTTTCTCATGGAAGCAGAGAGGCACATGAGGCACTACCTGGGGCCAGCACACTAGCCAGTTAGCAATTTCACATTCAGGTGGAAAGTGATAAAGGATCTATGCTGTGGTAATAGTAATATGGAAGATTGGATAGATGTCTAAGGATGTTAGGTGGCACAAACAACAGACTGTGCTGACTACTGGGCTAGAGGGAGAGGGAGGAGGAAGGAGAGGGGGGAGGAGGGAGAGGGAGAAGGAGGGATCTTTGGGTGACTTCAAGCTTTTTCACTTGAGTCACATTCTGGGCTTACAATCCTCATGATTGGGGATGAGTGACAGTCTCTCTGAGCATCATTTGTATTTTTTGTTCTGTAATTCAAATGGTGATAATGGAGATACCTTCCTTTTTAATGTTGCTTTGAGGAATACACAATCCCTGACATACTAATAATTCTATCTTGTAAGGCTTTGCAATATTTGAATAAAATGATACAAAGCACCTGGTCTTTTGCAAAAGTGAATCCTCATTACCATTCTCACTGTCAGCTCCGTTCTGCCATTTCTCAAAAGTGTGGCTTACCTCAGGGCAGTGGGGAAGGCTCTACCATGTGGACTGCTTTAGTGTCTTCACTCCAGTCGAGATCCTGCCGGAAGGGATATGTTGTTCTGACAAAGATGGCTCTGGATGATAGGCTCTGTGTGGAGGATGATTAGTCAGGAAGGAGACCTTTCTATTGTGTGTCTTCCTATGTGTGGTTGGGGCTGTTCTAGTACAGTTTCCACAATCACAACTATTCATAGCGTTTTTCACAGTGTAGATAATATTATAATATTGCCCTTCATTGAAGGATTACTGTCTCTCATCTTATCCCTAAACTTAGGCTTTCTTTTGTATAGTAGGTGAAATTCCAATACCTGGCTGGCAAGAGATCTAAAACAGGTAGTATTCCGAATAGAATGTGGACTGTATTATCATAATGTGAATTCCTAATGCTAATGATATTTGCAAAACTAGGCAAGCAAGATGTCAGGAGGAATCTGGCTGTGATCAGGTAGCAGGTCCCAACCCCTGGACTGGGAATCACAAGTAAAGACCCTTTCATGAGGACTACATAAAAGCTAGGTGGAACCACTGAAAAATTAAAACAGTTTAACAGAAACTGAGGCACTGCTGAAATTGTGAAGATTTTGGCTCAGAGATACAAGTCAAGAAGCTCTGTTAGTGCAAGGCTAATGGGCAAGCAATAAGGATACCTTCAAGCTGAGTGAGAGAATAACTCATTCCTAACTCAAATAAGAATCGGTTCAAGGGTAGGGCCAAACTGGGTCTATAGCTGGAGGTTGTTAGGTGGATGGTGTCTCAGAACAAGCTGGGGAAGTAGGCATTTTCTAGGAGATAAATTAAGCACACATGATTCTCCATCTAGTGCCTTTGAGAGCCATTTACTTTTCTCATTGCCCCGTCCTGCGTTCTCAGCTGTCATGCATCTTCTCGGACTCTGTTTTGGGGATTTTTTTAATTTATTTTGGGTTTTTTTTTTGTTTTAATTAGAAAGAGAAAGTGTCCTGCAGTTCTTCGTTTGTTAAAAAATCTTCAGGACACTTTAACTTATAAAATTTATCAATTCATAATGGTTATGGGAATATCATTTTGATCATGTGATTCTTTTATAGGAATCCTTGCCAAAGAGTTTTTCTTTTTGAAGATCCTAAATTAATTAATGGCTTCTGTTTGTAAGGCCTTGATGGAATGATTCAGAATTCCAAGAGATAAACAGTAAAGTGGGTTTTCAATCAATGTTGCTTTTATTTTATACATGAGATTGCATTAGATAGTAATTACAAATTAATTAAAGAGATTTCTTAGCCCCTTGCTGGTGAAGTTTCTTTCTTCAAATTGTTGCTAAAGTCCAAACAATGTGGACTACCACCTCCCACCAAGTCTGAACTCAAATGTTAAGGGACTACCCTTATCACTGTACAGATGCTCCTCCACTTACCGTAGCGTTAAGCCCCAACAAACCCATTATAAACTGAAAACACTGAAAGTTGAAAATGCATTTGATACATCCTAAGTGTATGTATTATTACTACAATACTACCCCAAACTTGGGAGTTTGCATTAAAGATGTAAAAATAAACAAATTTTAAAAGAAACTTTAACACATTTCCCGAATTTATTTTACCATAACATACTTTTTTCCCTCTTGTATTATTGTTGTGTGAGATTGCTTTTGGGAATTACTGGCATAATTAATATCTATTTTTTAAAAAAATTAATAAAGATGTTTTCTGTAAACGGTGATTAGCTTTCTCCTCAGATTGTCTAAATAAATTCTATTTTAATTTAGTATGCTATCAGTGTGTTTGGAGGTATGCAAAATTTCAAAAAGTGTCAGTATATTTTTATCTTTAATACAGTTGAATCAATGTGTAGCTGATAAATAAAAGAAGGAGATCTGATATAGCTGGTCTATCAACTCATCAGTCTTAATAAAACAAATCAGTTTTATAAAATGTTAATAAATTCCCTCAAGGGACAAAATTTATTAAAATTTCAAAAAGTGTTTATTTTGGGGTGGGTCAGGGAAAGGGATCTCTCTATTCTTAGAACTCTCTTAGATCCACAATTTTTATAAACGATCTTTTCATTAGTCGCCAACTGAAGCTTAAAAATGTGTCAAGTTGATCTTATCTCCACTACATTGTTGCAAGACTTTGAATAGTTGCCTTCAATTTCTGTAATCTTGTCACATATAGTAGTAACATAACATTCTTTTAAAGACCTTGTACTAAGATAGGAAGAAAGTCACCACTCACAAATGAAAGGCGATTTGTTTTGCACATTAATCAGATTAAATATGTAAAAAATAATTTAAGTAGTTTGTCTTCCTCAAAAAACCAGATGTTGCCAAGTAATCAATTACTAGTAATTTCATCTTTATCCTTCCTCTAATAAAAGCAAAATTTTATCTCACCTGGTACAACAAAGCATTTCAAATGAAAAACAGCAGATTCTCTAAGGTCTTTCAAACCAAATCCCCGTCTACACGTCCTGTCTCATACTGAACTCAGCCCACTGCTTGCATTGATGCTGCCCTCCCAGACGGCCTGGCGGTGCACCGTAGGCTCTCACTGGTGCCACTGACAAAAAGCATTTGTGATATTTGTGTGGCCCTCCACAATTCTTAATCTTTCTGTAGCATCACATCTTGTTGACCCTTTTCCAGATGAAGGAAATCTGGTGTAGAGAGGACAAGGAACTTTCCTGTGATCTGCCCCCTAGTAAATGACTAGAACTCTGTGTTCTAGTATTCTTGTCCAAAGTTATTTCAAAAGACCAAAGAATAGCTTTGTGGGCATGCTTGGAAGGATATGTATGGGGGTGTGTGGGTCAGAAAGCCAACCAGTAGGAAAGAGGGGCCAGTGGCCAGAACATAGTCCTACAGCCAAAATATTAATAGATGCAGGGAGTCTGAGAAATGGAGTATCTTGGCTGGGCATTTTGTTTCCCTGAATAACATCAATGTCTTGTTACTAAGAAAGAATGGGTATAGAGTAATGGGTAAAGAAAAATGGATATTGAGTGAACAGTTAGCAATTTCTGTTGCAGTTAAGGATTTCTCTTTCTCTCACACACACATATTTGAATATATAAGCACAAGTAGAACAAGCAGAGCTTCCTTTGTGAATGTTCTTCAGCTGTTTTTGTACTTAATGAACTGAACTAGGGCAAGAGGAGGAATAGTGTTAGATTCTTTTTCTTACTCCTATTATTTTTGTGTTCACATAGTAAATGTTTAAGTAAATATTTCAGCTAGCAACCTTGCTATTGAAGGCAACATTATTTATTGACTTTGCATACAGCAGTTGGTATTTTAATTTAGTCAGATACAGTACTATTAATATAATATGACCAGAGCTTTAACTTGTCCTTAGCTATGTGGCATGGGCCTATTTACATTTCTTTGTACTTTTAATTAATGTTTCACACAAAAAGACATGCTTAGAGACAGATATACTTGCTTTAATATTGACAATTCATAAACAACATTCCTCTCGGTTTATCACTATGAGAAACAATGGAATAAAGCCTGAGCCATCACAAAGCCTAGAGATTGTATTCAGATGTTTGCTCCATGTTATAGAAAAGGAACGTATTCATATTTTTCACACCTTTGTCTGCCTTCTCTACAGGCTATACATCGATGGTCCATTTGGAAGTCCGTTTGAGGAATCACTAAACTATGAGGTTAGCCTCTGCGTGGCCGGAGGCATTGGAGTAACCCCATTTGCATCAATACTCAACACCCTGCTGTACGTCATTTTGATCCATCTTATTAGTCCAAATAGAGAACTGCCAATATTTCAGACATCTCTCTTTTTAGCGTAATTCCTTACAGAATTCTTCTACTCGTTGTTCAAGGAATTCCATTTACTGATTGATGAGGGGAATAGTTCAGTGATCCTCAACATGTGGTTTCCGGCTCCTAACATGCTCTCTTATAAAAATATGTCAGTACCACAGTTATGCATACCTCTGTCCTTTTCCTCTGTTAAGTTATTCGCCGCCACCCTTCATTTCTCTACCTCCTCATCAGTGGTAAGTGGCACTATTCATTCATTCAGTCAACAAATATTTTTGAGCAGCCATGTGCAAATCTGTCTTATGGGTAATGGGAACACAGCAATGAATGAAAACAGAGTCCTTGCTCTTAAAAAGCTTACATTCAAGTGGAGCAGGTAAAAAATCAAGCAATGAGAAATTTATAAATAAAATTATTTCAGAAATATTAGAACCATGATGAAAAGAAGACAGATTAATGAGATACAAAAATAAAGTGTTGGGGTTATTGTAGAAGTATGGCCTGGGAAAGATTTTTTGAGAAGATGACAAATAAACATATCATTCCTGGGTTTATTAGCAAATTTACAGCAGACTGAAGAAAAGAAATTTCAAAGGTGAGATCGCTTAACCAGGAAGTACTCCTTCAGTTATTTTAGTTCCAGGATTATCAGCCAAAGTTAACTGATTGCTATTAATTCTCATGAAAACACAAACAAAATGAAGTTACTGTTAAATCTGTTTCATTTGCTTTTCAAGTTGACACAATTTAATTACAACTGTTTTGTGGAGTACCAAAAATAAATGATAAGCTGAAGTGGTATGTTTGAATGACATTGTATTTCAATTTTAAATACTAGATGCCAATTTGGGACTTTCTGGAGGTTCTGACAAAAATAACCATATTCCAAGCCAGAAATCATTTGTTTCTGACAACACATTGCAATTTATTAGGACACCTAATGTTATGAAAAAAAAAAAGAACATTTTCTTAACCTCAAGTCTACTTCATAGTTACAAATAGGGATCCAGACTTGGAACTATGAGTTGCTGGAATGCATTACATAGCACGTGGTTGTGAAATCTCTTTCTTTAATGATTATTAAGAAAGGGATAAACAACCAATTTTCTGGAATGGTTTTGGCTCATTTTGCCTGAAAGGGCAATACGAATGACCTTTGGACCCTGTTCAGTGGTAGAATTCACTGAAAATAGAGAACCTTTTTTTCTGAGATGCAGGGGCCAAAATTATTTTGATTCAGGAGTTCAGTGATGGCTCTCAGCTGGATACAGATGATGTGCATATTTCTGAGTAATAGTCATTAACACTTAAATTCATGAAGTATGTCATGTCTTTGAGTCAGTATATTACATATTAAATTCATTTGGGAGTTATATTATTAGTAAGTGCTGTATCAGATGCCAGAATTTAAATATGTGGTTTTTCTGTTGGTTACTAATGAAACGTATTCTTCTTCCTTCCTTCCTTTCTTTCGTTTGTTCTTTCTTTCTTTCATTTATTTGCTGTTCTAATCATTACCATGCTATTTTAATTTTAAAGGGATGACTGGAAACCATACAAGCTTAGAAGACTGTACTTTATCTGGGTGTGCAGAGACATCCAATCCTTCTGTTGGTTTGCAGACTTACTCTGTATGTTGCATAACAAGGTAACATTGGGATTGTTTTTAGTTTTGTAATTTTTTAAATTAAAAAGCTGTTTTCTTTCATATTGTACAAGCAATAAATGCTTGCTATAGAATAAACTGCCTATTTGCATATGGAAATTATGCAGATAAGCATCAAGAAAAGAAATAAGTCCCTTAAACCTAAAAAAAAAAAAAAAAACAGAAATAACATCTACTAACAGGTACACATCTTTTCAGATATGGATATTTGTGATAATGCGTATGTATCTATGACATATTTTAACATAAAAACATTAATTTCCATGTTTTAACATACAATGTTTAACGTAGAAATGTGTACATATGGCTTGAGGTGGTGAGGGATGACAAAGGGAAACATCAGCAGACACTTGCTACAATACCTTCCGTCCTTTGTTCTGATAGCGCTATCCCTTACCTCCCTCTTTAATATTTCAATTAGACCATCACCAAACTTCTTGGAAAATGATGCAGAATCTCAAAAATCCCAAATTCTGTATTTTAATTTTTACAAAGATAAAAGCAGACATTTTTTACCTATCTTACCTGTCACATTTTATTCTTCTATTTATCTTTATTTATTCAAATTATACAAGTAATATTCAAGTACATCTTTGCTACAAATATTTTAAGTAATTCATATAAAGTAAAATTGTTTTTTACTACCTTCCCCACCCAACCTGTGTAACTAGTTGTAACTCATGAGTGTTCTATAAAGTCTATCATACTATTTATTAATGTTCTGCAATTACCTTTTTAAACTTATTACTATGTCTTGAATATTTTTTGATATTAGTACAAATAGAGCTACTTCATTCTTTTTATTGCTGTAGATTATTTCATAACACTGATGTATTTAGTTTATTTAACAATTCCGTAATGTCTGATATTTAATTTTTTTATTACAAATAATGCTGAAATGGGTATTATTATACATGCCTCTTTGTGCATGTATTTATTCAGTCAGTCATTCTGTCATTCCACAAATGTTTATTAACTGCCTGCTATCATTCAGGAAATGTCCTAGGAGCTGGACGTGCATCAGGTAACAAAATAAAACCAAATTTCTGATCTCATGTAGTTTATGTTTTAAGTGAGGGAGATAGACAAAAAACCAATAAATACATAGGACGTCTGATTATGAGATTCCAGTTAGAACAAAGAAGAGGAAAGTAGGGGCGAAGCAACATGAACAGTAGAGGGCATGGTAATTTATATTGTTATATTTATATTGTTCAGAACCAAAAAAATGC
The DNA here is from genome assembly GCF_041146395.1 of Eulemur rufifrons. Lineage (NCBI taxonomy): Eukaryota > Metazoa > Chordata > Mammalia > Primates > Lemuridae > Eulemur > Eulemur rufifrons. The sequence goes on from NC_090988.1 coordinate 40,671,740, forward strand.
TGTTTGAGGAGAGACTTGAGTAAAGTGAATGAGCAGAGTAGACATGTATTTTGGAGAAAAATTTCAAGGCAGAAGATCCTAACTTCACAAGCAAGGACTCTGATGCTTGCTGTGTTGGAAAAAGAGGAAGGAGGTCTGTGTGGATGGAACAAAGTAAGCAGGAGAAAGAATGGTAGGAGAGGCAATTAGAGAGGTGGCATGGGTGCTTTCTAGGAAGAGGTGGATTACATAGGGCCTTGGACTTCATGCAAAAAAAAAAAAAATGGTTCTAGGTATATATCTAGAATAATTGAAAGCAGGAAATCAAACAGATATTTGTACACCAGTGTTCATGGAAGCATTATTCACAATAGCCAAAAGATGGAAACAACCCAAATATTCACCGATAGATGAATGGATAAACAAAATGTGGCATACACATAAAATGGAATACTAACTTAGCCTTAAAAGGAAGGAAATTCTGACACATGCTACCAATATGGGTAAACCTTGAAGACATTATGCTAAGTGAAGTAAGCCAGACACAAAAGGACAAATATTGTATGATTCCACGCATAGGAGATACATTACAAATTAAACTACTGTTTATTTTTTAAATTTTTTTTTATTTCAGCATATTATGAGGGTACAAATATTTAGGTTACATATATTGCCTTTACCCCATCTGAATCAGAGCTTCAAGCGTGTCCATTAGGTGCGCATATATACACACCCATTAGGTGTGTATATACCCATCCCTTCCTCCCCACTCCCATCTGCCTGACACCCGATGAATGTTACTACTGTATGTGCACATAAGTGTTGATCAGTTAATACCAATTTGATGGTGAGTACACGTGGTGTTTGTTTTTCCATTCTTGTGATACTTCACTAAGCAGAATGGGCTCCAGCTCTATCCAGGATAATACAAGTGGTGCTAGATCACCATTGTTTTTTATGGTTGAGTAGAACTCCATGGTATACATATACCACATTTTATTAATCCACTCATGTATTGATGGGCACTTGGGTTGTTTCCACATCTTTGCAATTGTAAATTGTGCTGCTATAAACATTCTAGTGCAGATGTCTTTTTTATAAAATGTCTTTGGTTTTTTGTAATGGGATTGCTGGATCAAATGGTAGTTCTACTTGTAGCTCTTTGAGGTATCTCCATATTACTTTCCACAGAGGTTGTACTAGTTTGGAGCCCTACAAGTAGTGTATGTGTGTTCCTATCTCTCCACATCCACGCCAACATTTATTGTTTTGGGCCTTTTTGATAAAGGGCATTCTCACTGGAGATAAGTGATTTCTTATTGTGGTTTTGATTTGCATTTCCCTGATGATTAGAGATGTTGAGCATTTTTTCATATGTTTGTTGGCCATTAGTCTATCTTCTTTTGAAAAGTTTCTGTTCATGCCCTTTGCCTACTTTTTAATGGGGTTGTTTGATTTTTTCTTGCTGATTTTCCTGAGTCCTGTATAGATTCTAGTTCAGCCCTTTATCGGACGTGTAGCACGCTAATATTTTCTCCCGTTCTGTAGGCTGTCTGTTTGCCCTTGTGATAGTTTCCTTGGCTGTGCAGAAGCTTTTTAATTTGATCAGGTCCCATTTATTTATTTTTGTTGTTGCTGTGATTGCCTTTGGGGTCTTATTCATAAATTCTTTGCCTAGGCCAATGTCTATAAGAGTTTTTCCAACATTTTCTTCTAGAATTCTTATAGTTTCATGCCTTAGGTTTAAGTCTGTTATCCACGGTGAGTTGATTTTTGTGAGAGGTGAAAAGTGCTTAGACAGTAGAATGATGGTTGCAAGAGCCTGGGGGAAGGGGGAATGGGGAATTATTGTTCCATATTTTTTCCAGACTATTTATTTTTGTAGGTACATTTCTTGCCACATACATTTTTATACAAAGGAAACCAGTGCTTAGTAAGAGGAAGGCAGGAACAAGAAAAAGTGTCTATAGTTTGTTTTTGTTCTTTGCTTTGTTTTGCATTTCCTAGCATACATAGCCTGTATCACTATTGTCTTTTTTTTTTTTTTTAAGAAAATTATGTTCATGATGAGTAAACTCCTAGGTAAAATTTAGGGACCCTTAGGGAATAAAATAAAGAATATTTGGGAAGGACTTAGGGAAATATTAGTTTAGTATAGTATTTAGCATGCTAGATTTTGCATATATAAAGATAACAGAGAATTATTCGTTTCCACCACCACCATCATACTTAATTTATGCCAGTAGAGCAGGTTATTAATGTTAGAATCTGTCATATGTATGTGTATGTATGTGTGTGTGTATTCGTTTGCTTATAGATATTAACTGTATTAAGCCAAGATAGGTGTTAAATTCTAGAATCACGTATGTTAGAAAATCTAAGTATACAGAAAGAATTTTTTTTCCAAGTCAGAAAAGTTTGAGCCAGAAAGAATTTTAGTAAATCTGTTCATGTTTCTGTCCTCTCAGTTTTGGCACGAGAACAGACCTGACTACGTCAACATCCAGCTGTACCTCAGTCAAACAGATGGGATACAGGTATGTGGTTGGATGTTACTGTAAATTAAACAAGCCTCTTGATAATAGAAGATTTACTCTGGAAACTGTGCGGGGGGAAAAAAAATTCTGCAGGTGGTTTAAACAGAAGTTTCCTAGAGGAAGGCCTCCTTTGGAACGTGTCCAGAAGTCATATGATGCCTTTCATTTGTCCTTCTCACAGGGGACTGGAGCAGATCTTTTAAGTCCTTCCCTCTCCTTTTCCCTATCACCTCAAATTCTCTGCCTCTAAAAACTCAGGCTACACATGAACAGCCTTGTGATTTTTCTTTCATCAAGGGGCGGTTTTATGTGGAGAGAGAAGATGAGTTCTTATGCAACTCAGCTTATTTCCCTCCAAGGGAAACTAGATTGTTTATTTACTGTGCTAGGCATTGTGTCAAGACTTTCACATACATTATCTCATATAACTCCAACAGATTCGAGAAGTAGATAATATTACTATCCCGGTTTTACAGATGAAGAAACTAATATTTAGAGACAACATCTAAGAATTGGATAGGAGTATAAATCTGGGTGTGAATGACTTTGCAAATTTAAATTTAGTATTTTCCATCATACATTTTCACAATATTTTGACTATTAATACAAAATATGAATGCTTGTCAGTTACCTCAAAACTAATCTAATCCTGTTTTCTTAGTCAGATTTCTACCCTACTTGGTATGTAAAAAATATTTCAGTTTACTACTATCATGAAGCAAGTAACTATCATTTTTCCTCATGATATTCCTGTAATTAAGATATGGAGCATAATTTACATTTGACTCTCAGTTTGTCTGCCTAGGACTTAGATACTTTCTTCTCTCTTCTCACTTCACTCTGACTCTTCACCATTAATTCAGATCTAATGATCTAATGTTCTATTTTTTTTTTCAAAATTTCAAGTAATTTATCTTCTTTTTTAAAATTTTTTATTTTAATTAATGTGAGTACATAATAGTTGTATATTGTTTTAGGGTATATGCAATGTTTTGACACAGGCATACAATGTGAATAATTAATCAAATCAGGGTAATTGGGGTGTCCATCACCTCAGGCATTTTACATTTCTTTGAGTTAGGAACATTCCTATTCCACTCTTTTAGTTAATTTAAAGTATTCTCAAACTTATTGTTGATTATAGTCACTTTGTTGTGCTATCAAATATTGTTCATTCTATCTAAACTATCTAACTATATTTTTGCACCCATTAACCATCCCAACTTTATCCTTCCTCCTAGTCTTTGGTAGCCATTATTCTACTCTCTGCCTCCATGAGAGCAACTTTTTTTAGTATTTAGCTTGCACATATGAGTGAGAATATGTGAGATTCATCTTTGTGTTCTTGGCTTATTTCACTGAACATAATGTGCTCCAGTTCCATCCATGTTGTTGCATATGGCAGGATTTCATTCTTTTTGTTGCCATATATTATTCCATTGTGTATATGTAGCACAATTTCTTTATCATTCATTCTTTGATGGACACTTAGGTTGATACCATATCTTGGCTATTGTGAATAGTGCTGTGATATAAGTGGGAGTGCAGATATCTTTGCAATGTACTGAATTCCCATCCTTTGGATATATACCCAGCAGTGGAATTGCTGGGTCATATGGTAGTTATATTTTTAGTTTTTTGAGGAACCTCCATATTGTTCTCCATAGTGGTTACACTAATTTATATTCCCACCAACAGTGTACAAGGGTTCCCCTTTCTCCACATTCTTGCCAGCATTCATTATTGCCTGTCTTTATTTTTGATAAAAGCCATTTTAACTGGGGTGAGATGATATCTCATCCATTTTGGATGCCCTTTATTTATTTCTTTTGTCTGATTGCTCTAGCCAGAACTGCTAGTACTATGTTGAATAACACTGGTGATAGTGGGCATCCTTGTCTTTTTCCCGATCTTAAAGGAAAGGCTGTCAGTTTTTCCCCATTCAGTATAGTACTAGCTGTGGGTCTGACAATATGGCTTTTATCACATTGAGGTAAGTTTCTTCTACACTCAGTTTTTTTCAGAATTTTTATCATGAAGAGATGTTGAATTTTTATCATCAAGGGCTTTTTCAGCATCAGTTGAAATGATCATATGGTTTTTGTCCTTTGTTCTGTTGATATGATGTATCACATTGATCAATTTGCATATGTTGAACCATCCTTGCATCCCTTTCCACCCTTTTATTTTTAGTTTATATGTGTCTTTATAGGTGAAGTGGGTTTCTTGCAGACAACATATATGTAGGTCTTTTTTTTTTTTTTTAATCTATTCAGCCACTCTATGTCTTTTGATTGGAGAGTTTAGTTCATTCACATTCAGTGTTATTATTGATAGGTAAGGACTTACTACTGCCATGTTGTTATTAGATTTCTGGTTGTTTTGTGATCTTCTCTTTCTTTTTCTCTTCCTTTGTGTATTCCTTTGTTAAAAATAATTTTCTTTGGTAGTGTTTCAATTTCTTGCTCTTTATTTTTTGTGTCCCTGTTGTAGGTTTTTTTAAATTTGAGGTTACCATGGGGTTTGCAAAAAACATTTTATAACCAATTATTTAAACATATGATAACTTAACTGTTCTTACAAACAAATAAGCAAAGGATATATAAAAAAAATTCTACACTTTAACTCTATCCCCCCTCCACTGTTTAACTTTTTGTTTCCATTAATACCTTTTTTTTACTATTTAGATTTCAAAAAGTTGTTGTAGTTATATTTGATAGGTTTGTCTTTTAATCTTCCTACTCAAGATATAAGTGGTTTATACACTGCAATTACAGCATTAGCATATTCTGTATATGTATACTTACTGTTACCCATGTATTCTATACCTTCAGATGATTTCTTATTATTCATTCATGTGAACAATGAAGGAGTTCTTTCATATTGAAGAACTCCTCTTAGCATTTCTTGTAGGACAGGTCTGGTGTTGATGAAATCCCTCAGATTTTGTTTACCTGGAAAAGTCTTTATTTCTCCTGAATGTTTGAAGGATATTTTTGCAGGAGATAATATTCTAGGGTTAAAGTTATTTTCCGTCAGCACTTTGAACATGTCATGCCACTCTCTCCTGGCCTGTAAGCTTTCCACTTAGAAGTCTGCTGCCAGACATACTGGAGCTCCTTTATATGTTATTATTATTTTTCTTTTTTCTTGCTTCCCTTGGGATGTTTTCTTTACCCATGACTATTGGGAGCTTGATTATTAAGTGCCTTGAGATAGTCTGGTTTAGGTTAAATCTGCTTGGTGTTCTATGACCTTCTTGTAACTGAATATTGGTATTTTTCTCTAAGGTTGGAAAGTTCTCTATTCCTATTTTTTGAATAAACTTTCTATCCCAGTCTCTCTCTCTACCTCCTATTTAAGGCCAATAACTCTTAGATTTGGCCCTTTAAGGCTATTTCTATATCTGGTAAGTGTGCTTCATTGTTTTTTTTATTCCCTTTTCATTTTCCTCTTCTGACTGAATATTTTTAAATAGCCTGTCAAGCTCACTAATTCCTTCCTCTGCTTGATCAATTCTGCCATTGAGAGACTCTGATACATATCTTGGTTTGTCAGTTTAATTTTTAGCTCCAGAATTTCTGCTTTCTTTTTAATTATTTCAATCTCTCTTAAATTTCTCTGCTACCCTTATGAAACCCTTCCCTGAGATGTCTTGAAGCATTGAACTTTTTCAGGACAGCTACTTTGTCTGAAAGGTCACATGTCTCTATCATTCTAGGATTTGTCATTGGTACCCTTATTTAGTTCTTTTGGTGAGGTTATGTTTTCCTGGATGTTCCTGATGCTTGTGGATGTTTGTCAGTGTCTAGGCATTGAAGAATTAGGTCTTTATTTTAATCTTTGTAGTCTGGGCTAGTTTGAACCAGTCCTTCTTGAGAAGGCTTTCCAGATATTCGAAGGGAATTGAGTGCTGTGATCTAAGTCTTTGATCATTGCAGCCATATCAGTGCTGGGGGTGCTCCAAGTCCAGTAATGCTGTGATTCTTACAGACTCCTGGTGGTGCCACCTTGGTGGACTGGGTAGGGTAAGATATGGGAGAATTCCATGGATTACCATGCAAAGTCTCTTACTCTCTTCCCTCACTCTCTGTACTGGGCTACTGGAGTTGTGGGAGGAATGACATGAGTACTCCATTGTGGACACACCTGAAGCCAGCCCAGTCTCACTTAAAGCCCATAGTGACTGCTTCCTGGCTACTTCTGATGTTTGTTCAAAGTCCAAGGGCTGTTTAATGAGCAGATGGTGAATCTTGTCAGGACTGAGTCCTTCCCTTAAGAGCAGCATATTTTCTTCGGGCCAGAATGGGTCTAGAAATGCTATCCAGAAACTAACGCCTCGACTCTATGGCTTCAGGAGTCTACTTGGTACTTTATTTTACTGTGGCAGAGCTGGTACTCAAGTTGCAAAACAAAGTCCTCTGAACTCTTCCCTTTACTTTCCCCAGGTGGAAGAAACTCCTTGAGCCACACTGCCTGTATTTAGGAGGAGAGGGGTGGTGACACAGGCACTGGCTTGGCCATCACCACTGGTGTCTCACTGGGTCATGTGCACCCCAGGTCCTCTGGCTCTGAGCCAGCACAACCATAGGAATTGCCCAAGGCCTGCAGCCTTTGTGGCTTTACTGCCTTACAAATTTATTCCAGGCTCCAGTCCAGTTTTTGTCGGCTGGTGGTGGGGCCAGCCAGAACTCAGGTTTCTAGGTGGAGGATTTCCCTCTGGCTGGGTGGGTCTAAATGCTCTCTCTGTGGGCACTGGCAGAAATCTTCCCTGTGCTGTGCTACCCTGTGCCAGGGTGGCCCTGAGTTTCAATTCAAAGCCCCACGATCACTTCAGTCTCCCTACCCTGAGCACACAGATTCTCTCTCCACTGGGCGTGCTGGTGCAGCACTGCTGGGAATGGGAAAGTGGTCGTGTAGGCAATGCAAGATTGTCTTTCTGCCCTTTTCAATGCCTCTTTCCCTGATATAATGTTAAAACCAAGTAATATAATCACTCACCTGATTTTTGGCTCTTCTGAAGGTGCTTGTTTGTGTAGATAGTTGTTGAATTAGGAGTTCGTACAGAGGGTCAATCCCTGGAGGTTTCTATTCAGCCATATTGCTCTTCTAATGTTCTCTTAGTTGCAGACACCAGCCCAATAATAGCCATTTGTTGATAGGCCCAAGTTTGTATTAATAGCTCTGCTGTCTTGGGCTGTCTTACCTACAATCATTTCCCCAAATTTATGATGACAATTTATAATATTTTATTCATATAATGAGCCAAATATGACAACTGTATTTGTGGTACAAAAATACTTCAATGAAATATATGCACTGAGCCTTTTTGAGAGTGAGCTATCAGAATGCATTCTTTGTCTTACATTGTAGTTTTTCAAAAATGAAGCAACTAAGTGAAGTCTAGGAAAATCAGCCATTTGTAAGAATGGCATTCAAGGAGATAGTGGATTTTAAAGGAAAATAGGAAGGAAATGATATGTCTAAATGATTGTTCTTACTAGGTTGCCATTTGACACTTATATTCTTTATATCACAGCAATTTGGTAGGAAACCACAAAACCAGCAGAAATGCTGTTAAAGAACTGAGTTATTTATCCAAATCTGTGAATAATATAGTGCTTTCTTTTTGGCAGAAGATAACTGGAGACAAATACCATGCACTGAATTCAAGGCTTTATATTGGACGTCCTCGTTGGAAACTTCTGTTTGATGAAATAGCAAAATATAACAGAGGGTAAGGATACTATATCTGAAAAAATTTGAAATGTAGTTAATGATTAAATGAAAATATTTCCAGATCATTGCATGAAGTTTTAAAAGATGAATTAGCAGTGGGTTTGCAAATTACAAAGTCACTTAAACACTCCATCACTATCAAAGGAGAAAGCAAGGCTGGTTATTGTAATGCAAAATAATTAAAATTTGGCTTAGAATTACTCTATAATATATTTATGAACTAGACTGTCATACTTGTTTATGAATTTGTGTAGACCCATATCCAAAATGGTATTCATTCCCACAGCATGTATCAGGTGATCATGGGAAAAGGTTTTCAAAAATGTTGGCAAACAAGGGAACTTCACAAATAGTTCTAACAATGAATGCATTTAAAAATCAAATCATTGTGCCTTTTACCAGAATCAATATCTTAAAAAAAAAAATCAACAAAAAAACTCTTCTTTGTAATATACAGTCATTAAACCAAGAATATTTCCACACATAATTTTTTTGAAATTATAACTTTATAAAGAATACTATCTTATGGACTATGTATCTGTGATCTGAAGAAATAACTATTAAAGGAAAAGCATTCACTTTAAGGCACAGACCAGCCAGCCCCTTTATCCTCTGTAAACTCACCATAATGAAGAGCAATGATATATAAGAATTCTAAAAAGATTTTGAAAACTATATACCCACTCATACATTTTTAAGTTTATATCTAAATTGTTTCATCATAAGTTTAAGTAGTTGAAAAAGATGTAATTTCTAACATATTGCAGATATCAACAATTTACAATTAAAATAATTCTTTTTATTTATTATTAATTAATTAATTAGTTTATACACACTAGACTATAAATATCTTGGCTACATGGTACCAACCTCATTGATTGTAAATATACACAAACAAGCTCTTCATTTAGCCGTAGAAAATTTTATTAATGCATCATTCTTTTTTTCCTTGAAATTAAATTTCTATTCCACTAACCCATAGAATTTTATCAGAATTCAATATATTTCTATGTTTGAATTATTTATACTTTTATTGCTAAACTAATAATATTTCTGTAACAAGGTTCAAGAAGTATATTTCATTTTCAAAATTTTCTGTGAACCTAAGATTCCAGTGTTAATGTTTACTTCTGGCTTGAGTTATCATTAAAATTATTAGCATATAGTTGATCACTGCATAATTTTAAAAATATATGTGATAAACATCAAAGGATATTTAATTATAAATGCATGAGCCAGCTTAAATAGATTTTATTTAAAAACCACATTTATGAATTCATAAATAAATATTATTAATTGAAAGATTCACTGATTCAAGATGTCCCCTGACTCTACCTGCAAAGATTTTGCTTTAGAAATTATGGAATGGAGCCTGAGAAGCAAAATTTAAAAAGGAATAAAGTTACCCATGGGGTTCAGATTACAGCCATGTTTGAAACCACTTCTGTAATATTTCCCTTTCCTTAATGAAGTAGTTTTGAGATGAAGAGGGAAGCATTATTTACAAAGTAGTGGTCCTTTGTAATATTCAGGGTGCTAAAGGTGAACTTTAGAAAAAAAATATGTATGTCAACCCAATTCCTTTCCCATCTTTCTCCAGTGTCACCCGTTTTAGATGTTATAATCTTGTCATACTCACCTGGCTCTTGCCATGCACCACAGACATGTTTCTATTTAATGGAATTTACTGACCTTTAATAAGAATTTTTTTATTGATTTTCATAGTATATTGCTAAAAACTCTGATAGTTTCTTTTGCTCAGTGCTGAAACAAAATCCCCAAACCGCAGAGCATCGTTTACAGGAAAATAGATTGGGTTTGTTCTTTCCTTCAGCTAGTTCTTAAGAATTCTCATTTGTTATACTCTTCATGTTTTAGAGCAATTTTATGTATGTGTTGGTAGGTAGTTCTTTTTCTGAGGACAGTAAAGGTCATTTAAGAAGAGCAAATGTGCACCATCTGCTGTTGACGTTTTGTACAACACTTTCACTTCATGTAATTTGCTCTGGGGCAGGCACTTGAAATGCATTATTTTTTTTAAAGGATTTTTAAATAGCATACTTAGGAAAAGAATGAATCAACTTTTTAAGGTCTCCATTAACTGGAAAAAAAGCGCGAAATGAATGGAAGTTTTCATTTAAGATGTAGCATTTTGGTTAACCTCCTGTGCATAAATTACTGAAAGAACATACAGAGATAAAAATAGGGAAGAGAGGCATATACATTAAACTATTTTTTAATACTGTATATTGGGCAACACTTTTGAGTTTTGAGAAAGTGGTTCTATATTAAACCAGTAGGCATTTGTTTAGTATACTATATAGAATACAAATTTAAATTGGATTAAACACTCCTGGGCCCAGAAGTGATGATTGGTAACTCTTTGTTATGTATACTTACAGAAGCTTTCATAAGTTTGTGTAAAAGTATATGTAAACATGTTTATATATTTTATATACATATATGTATACACATATATACATATATTTTTAAAATGTAAACCTTCGTTTTTAATCAAAAATTGAATCTATAGTATATAATTCTTCAACTTACTCTTTAATGATGAACTCATATATTGATCATGGATAATTTCTACCTCACAGTATTCTGGAATTTGGAATTGTGGTTACCATGACCATTACTACTCTAATTATGGATATTTCGTTTACCTCTAGTTCTTTAGTATACAAAGAGTACTGTAGTAACAATCTTTGTACATACTTTCTCACGTAAGGGTATTGCAGTTGATTAGGATCTTTGAAGTGTAATTGCTGTCTTAAAGGATATGTGTGTTTAGGTTCTGCTCTACCAAAACCAAAAGGTTGAATCAATTTATTTTCCACAGGCATGTAAGAGTGGATGCTTTCTTTTGTGGCTTTGCAAATTCAGAAAATGAATTATGTAAGATCATGGAGAGTGAAGGAGCTTTTCAAGTCCCTCTACCTTCACTATTATTTTAGAAATGAAGAAGCTAGTACCCCAAAATATAATGATTTATCAAAAGCTATGGTTAATGAGTCAAAATTCAGACCTGAACACATACCTACTTACTGAAAGTTCATTGTGCTTTGCAGCATGGCATTTTCAGCTTGTCCCAATAAAAAAAGTGGCAATCTTATTTTACTATGTCCCTCTTGGGGGGAGGTCAGGGAGGTGTTGCAGAAAACTCTTATGTTCTCTATGTATGTTGCAACAGAATGTTAACTATAAAATACTAAAAGCAGCAATAACTAATTTTTCAAAAAACATAAAGAGATATTCTAAATACTACTTTGTAAACCATTTAGTATGTGATAACTAGTCAGAAATTTATTACATCTAACCCAAATTTACTTTCTTGTTTATTATAAAAAATGTATATCATATTTTAAGTTGTTGAGTTTATGCATTATGCAAAGGGAGAAAGAAAGATTGAACTTTATGTGGCCTTTTTAGTAGAGAATTAGTACTCTGGGATTGGGTGAAATTGAGACTATCTTTATTTTGCTGGCTTGTAGTGTTTTCAAAACAATACAAATTAAGAACTCCTAGGTTTGGTCCCTCTCATATTTGCTCTTGTGTCTGTGGGTCAGATCACTCAGATTTTCTGGATCTATAATACAAAGATTGAATAAGTTCAAATGGAGAGAATAAGTTCTCATTATATGAGATCCCGTACTTCAAATCTACTGGAAAAGCAAGTATTGATAGAATATGAAAAAATACACAAATATATTGAACATTTGTGGAGGTAGTTCCCAGTATCAACCCCCAAACATCATTTTCTGCTTATCTCTGAGCCTATCTCCACCCATCTCATCAAAGTTTTTGTAGACAAATCTCCAGAAAATTGTTAGATTGCAGCAATTTAATGCAAACTTAGTATAAGTGGATTGCAAAGAATAATTGTAGATCTTGAAAAAAGTTTTAGGATTTCATTAAGTTAGTGAAAGTGACATTGGAACTCCTCAAATCACACAAAAAAAGATATCATAGAGTTAAACTAGTTAACAATTGTAAGGAAAATGTAACAAAACAAAAACAGCATGATATCCTTGGTGCTTTAAAAATAATGATTTGCTTATCAAGTATTTAAGAAATGCCTTTAGAAAATCTGAAAAACTTGCAAAACTAACTCTATAATTGCCGTGTCAAAGGCAAGTAAGAAAATAATGATATCTTATTGCCATAATGCAGTGTTGACAGAGAATTTATATGAAGAAACAAACAAATGACTCATTCTCCTTTCATTTTAATGAAAGTCACACTATGGTTTTAGTAGTAATTCAAATTTTATTAAGTATAAGATCATTTATTTTCATATTTCTTTCTTATTTTATTCCTTCTGCTCATTTTGGATTTCATTATTTCTTCTTTTACTAATTTTTTTTTTTTTTGAGACAGAGTCTCACTTTGTTGCCCGGGCTAGAGTGAGTGCCATGGCGTCAGCCTAGCTCACAGCAACCTCAAACTCCTGGGCTCAAGCGATCCTACTGCCTCAGCCTCCCAAGTAGCTGGGACTACAGGCACGCGCCACCATGCCCAGCTAATTTTTTCTATATATATTTTAGTTGTCCATATAATTTCTTTCTGTTTTTTTTAGTAGAGACGGGGTCTCACTCTTGCTCAGGCTGGTCTCGAACTCCTGACCTTGAGCGATCCACCCGCCTCGGCCTCCCAGAGTGCAGGATTACAGGCATTAGCCACCGCGCCCGGCCTCTTCTTTTACTAATTTTTTAAAGTAGAATCTTAGATCATTGACTTTAGACCTTTATTTTCTAATAAAAGTGTTTAATACTGCAAATTTTCCTCTAAACACTACGTTAGCTACATCTTACAAATTGTGGTATGTTTTGTTTACATTTTTATCCAGTTCAAAGTATTTTTAGTTTTCCATGTTATTTTTTTCTTTGACCCATGGGTTATTTAGAAGTATGTTGTTTAAGAATCCTTCTTTCCCCTGCCCCCCGCCCCCCATAACCCGTTTTACCAGAAAGGCATATAAGCTTCCAAACCTCATTGGGGAGTTGAATCTTCATTCTTGAGGTTCCCATGTATACATATATACATGTAATATAAATTTATATGTCTTTTTCTCTAAAAAAAATGTAGGTTGTTTAATTTCCAAATATGTAAGCATTTTCCAGGTATCTTTTTGTTCTTGATTTCTAGTTCAACTGGAATTTGATCTAAAAACATACTCCTTGTGATTTTAATTAAAATTTGTTGATACCTTTTTATTGCCCAGAATATGATCTGTCTTGCTGAATTTTCCACATGCATGTGAAAAGATTCTGTTAATATATTCCATCATTATTGGGTAGAACATTTTTGTAAATGTCAATTAGTTCCAATTGGTTGATAGTGATGTTCAGGTATTCAATACACTTACTGAATTTCTATTTGTTGTTATCAATTACTAAGAGAGGAGTGTTGAAATCATCAACTATAATTCTGGATTTGTCTGTCTTTGCAGTTCTATCGGTTTTTACTCATTTATATTGAAGATTTTTAGTTGTAGTGCTTAGACCATTTATATTAATTTAAGAAAATATGATTAGGTTTAAATCTAACAATTTACTGTTGCTTTCTACTTATTTGTTCTTTGGGTTTTTTTCCTTTCATTTTCTACCTTCCTTTGGATTCACTGAATATTTTTTTATGATTCTATGTTTTTCTCCAATATTAGCATATTAGCCATACCTCTGTATTTGCTTGTGTGTGCCCTTTTAGTAAATGCTTTGGGCCATTGGTTCCCAAACTGCATTCCTTGGACCGGCATCAATTGAAAACTTGTTAGAAAAGGCACTATCTCCAACTCTAGTCACATCCTGAGGTACTGGGGATTAGGACTTCAACATGTAAATTTGAGAGTGACACAATTCAGCCAATAGCACTCCTATTGTTCATATTGTCTTGCTCTTTGCATTTCTGGTAATTTTTGATTGAATGCTGTACATTTCTAAGTTTAAATATTAGATGCCAAATTTTGATTTATTCTTTTCCATAGTGTTAGACTTGCTCTGGCATGCAATTATGTCACCTGGGGTCCGTTTGATCTTTTCAAGGTTTGCTATTAAGCTTTGTTAGTGCAGTTCCAGAGCAGCTTTCAGTCTACAGCTAATTTTACCAACATCTCCTCTACCCCTTTCAAATAAGGTGATACCTTTGTAAGAATACTACCCATCCCCCACCCCCTATATTATAGGTCTTTCCATTCCAGTTTCTGGGAATATAAATTATTTGCAGTCCTGTGTAAACTCTGGTTTTTCTTTGGCCTATTGATTCTTTACCCACATGCATAGTTTCCTTTCTTACATGAGCAGATCATTAATCAGCCAAAGACTTGAGGATACTCCTCTGCAGATCTCCAGAGCTTCCTTCTGTGGATCCCCCTTCCCTTCCATATGGTGCTCCACAAATTCTAGCAGCTTTGGCCTCCATGAACTCCATTCTTTGTCTCCTCAACTCAGTGAGACCACCTGTGAGCTTGGGTTCCCCTGTGTGTGATGCAGCCTGTCCATTGCCTCCAGGCAATCAGCGGAGGCAATTGATGGCCTTAGCTTGGTTTTTTCTTTTCTTTTTTTTTTTTCCAGAGATCATATTTCTGTGCTGCCTTTTGTCCAGTGTCTGAAGATACCTGTTTGATATATTTTGTTTGCTTTTTTAAAGTTTTTCAAAAAAGGATAAATTATTCTATCATGGCTGCAAGTAAAAGTTCTATTTTCATAGTCCTTTGTTTCATTTTTCAAGATAAAAAGTTTTAACAAAATAATTTTTTCAGTATTTATTATAAATTTTTGGTACCCATTTAAATGGATTCACTATCTTTTATTCACCACCAATTATTCTGAGATAATTAAGACATTGTATTTGTCTATGATGTGAAATGTTCATCATTTTCATATCCTAGGAAGAATTCAATGCACATCGACAAACTTTGGAGGAAGATTAATTTGAAATGCTCTTCATTTCCTGGGATTTATTTAGTCTATTTGTTAGGAATATGTATTGTTTAGCTACTTAAATTTGATGTTACAGTATAATAAAAACTGCTTGGCTTTTTTTTTTCTACAATTATTGCAATGCATAAATAAAAAATAAAATGCATCCAGATTAATATATTTTTTGTTTCAATGTAGACATAAATTATTCACTTAAAATTATTCTTTCAAACTGGTAATATCTTTTCTCTCTCTTCCTTTATTCAGCACTGCTCATGCAAATCCATGTGTGAACTTTAGAAAAATCTATATAAAGTATCTAATAAAAGAAGAAATTGACATGGTTCAATGTGGGCTAGACGTCTACCCAGATGTCAGTTGTTTAGCAATTCACATCTATCAGTTGTTGCTCTTGACATAGTTTCTGGTTCACCAGTGCCATGTACTGAAAATACTAAGACAGACTGATCAATCTCTGTCTGATAATAAGCAAATTTGTGCTCATAGTTACATTCTTTGAATTATCTTGAATTCTAGCATGAAAAGCATAAGGTAAATAAAATACTTTCCTGGTGATCATTTACATTTGGAAATAATTGGAAATTTTTTTTCCAAATGTAAAACAGCAAGAAATTTACTTTGTTAATACCTTAAACCATGCTTCTAAAGCGTGCTTCTTGTCATGCTTTGCCTAACTTTCCACCTAATTTTCCATTTCCTTTCCTCTCTTTCCAGGAAAACAGTTGGTGTTTTCTGTTGTGGACCCAATTCAATTTCCAAGACTCTTCATAAACTGAGTAACCAAAACAACTCATATGGGACAAAATTCGAATACAATAAAGAATCTTTCGGCTGAAAACCTTTGCCATGAACCAGGAGTCTAAAGAAGGAATGAGTGCAATTTTTAAGACTTTGAAACTCAGCTGAATCAAACAGCTGTGCTGTGTCAAAGAGTAGCAAAGTTGTCTTATTTATGATTATTTAAAATGGAAGTGCAGAAAATGTGGCAAGATGACAGGTCATACTACACGTTTAATCTGGAAACCAAAGAGGCCCTGAAGAATATTTGATGTGATGATTCACTTTTCAATTCTCAAATTAAAAGAAAACTATTAGATGCACACTGTTGATTTTTATGGCAGATTCAAGAACTCCCCAGTGAGGAGCTGAACTTGCTCACTCTGAGGCTGATAGCCATGGTCCTCTTTAAATTGTTTTTGGTTGAACCAATGCAAGATTGAACAAAATTAAAAATTCATTGAAACTCAGATTACATTTTCTATGTTGTGTATAAACAGAGTAGCTTTAGTTTGGAAAAGCTCCAGGCAAATCTATTAAATGTTTAAAAATACATCACAGGACTCTGTATTGATACGGGTAGTTTGTGTCAATATCTAATCTTCCTCACTACTTGTGCTAAACCTCTATTTGTTGTCTGTAGATGAAATGCTGATTGAACCATCTGCAGATGTTAATATAGTGTCTATTTTTATATTTTTCTTTCTTCCTTTTCCTCAAGGGAAATATGCCCCTGCTTAGCATGCATTAGACATGATGATTTAATAGGTCCTTTTCATCTTCAAATTATTTAATCTATTGTTATTGCATTGTAATGAAAATATCATTCCTATAAATTATAAAGGGACATATATATATATGCTAATAACATTTCTTTCCCTTTTTCAGCATTTTGGCTTCTATTTTTTTTTTTCCTCACTTTTGCCCGGGAACAGTTTGTTTTAGGTCATAGCCTCTTAAGATGCTTTGTTTAATTTTCACTTTGAGAACAAAGGGCATCATGTCATCAATAGTCACTGAGATATAAGATTTCTCTCTCTTGTCATGCATTGGTTTATGATGGAGATGTTGACAATGTAGTCACACTGCTGAACAGTAAAACCTGTATTTTACTTTCTATATAAGAGGAAATACTTCATTAGTTATTCAAATTTAAGTTCAGAATCAAGAATATTATTGTTGCACTGTTGGGTATCCTGAGTTTCCATAGGGAATTATGGGATTCAAAGTCACTGTTGAGACCATGTTGTGAGATCCTATCAGTTTATGTTCCATGGCTATTATATTCTTGGTTTAGAGGAAAAACCTACATTACTACCTTAAGAATTAAGGTATTCATATAATTTAGTGATTTTGTTTAATAGGTATTTATCTATTGCTATTAAATATAACACATTGCTGAAATCATTAGTGTGACTTGCCTGGCCACATATAATATAACATGGTACAAGCTACTGTCATTTTTTGCTATGATTCACCAATAGCAATCAAGCATGCTAACCCATCCAGCACTGAATGACCATAAGCATATTTACTTGTAGGTATTTGTTTCTCTCCTTGGAATTCGTTCTTCTCCCTTCTGTGGAAAGAAGGTGAGTCAGAAAAAGGATGGGAAATGTGCAATGCTCCTGCAGATGTAGCTCTCAAGGCATATTTAATAACCAGTGCATCTTGGCAACACTTTCTAGGTTTAAAAGAATTTTCATGAAAACACAACAGAAAGAGCTAGTAAAAAGAAGATTGAGTTAGTCCAGGGTTAATGTGCAACACTGACATTTTAGTGATCAGAATTTATTTATGTGATTATATTAGCACACCTAATTTCAATAAACAAGATTTTTCAAAGAATAAAGATGATATTTCAGAGCAGGTCTGCTATTCTAGATGAGCCTCCTTGCCTATTTTAAGTTCCAGTAGATGTTCAAACGTTAAGTATTAAATACAGGTAATTTTTGCTTCTGTAGATTGAAATGAAATTAGGCCTTCATCATACATGTTTAAGCGAGTTTTGTTTTGTTTTGAAGGATACTTTGGGGATAATTCTTGTCATACAAGTCTTAAATCACTAATTTTAGTGGCAATAAATATTAAAATTGAAATGGTGTCCTTGAAATTCCTATAAGCTCACTTTTCCTTTGCAGCAAATAAAGCAGCAACATGTGTTCACAATATGATGCAAGTTTAAGAAACATAATCTACTTGTCAAGGATTAGCATTTGAGTGCAAACTAGCATGAGCAGCCTTAGAATTTGGGTTCCAGGAGTATCTGATTATGGCAAATTACTTCCCTGGCTTGGACTAAGATCTCTTATTTGGACTAGATCAATAATTCTTCATCTTTTTGGGATAATGTATCTTTTTGAGAACTTGATTAAAAATGTGTATTATGACAGACAACACATTACATATGATTTTGAGGAGCCCACAGATAATCTCTAAAAATAAGGACACCCATTTAAAAACCTCTGCACAAAATGATTATTGCTATAGGTCTTTCTACCATACATTTCTTTTCTTTGGTGTTTTTGGAAAAAATTATCCATTTTTTATAGAATTATACTAAGAAATTCACTTTGTGGATAAGAACATTCTCTTTATATGCCCCCAAACAAAGAATCCAAAAGGACCTTCCATTGATTTTTAATCTTCTTGTGTCTACTGATTTACACAAGGGAAGTCTATGATTTTTACGTATAAATAATACTTAAAAACTCAGATTTATACATACACACATACATACTATATATTAATACATAAATACATTTGGGACTTAGTTTCCTTTTTTAAAAAAAAATTCAGGTTGAAAGTGAAATGCTTGGTAGTTCTTTGTTTAGTGACTTAAAAATGTGAATTGGGGGACTGTGATAATGCAGGCACTTAAAGAAATAAAAGCAATGTAGACAAGGCATAAGCTGAATTGATTTAATCTCTACAGCCATGTTACTTATAACCGCCCAAATCAGTGCCTACTTGGAGCATTCACAGCAGGTAATGGGTTTAAAGCACAAGGAATTGTTAAAGAGACTTGCTAGAGGCAAATGGGTTGTTGTCATCAGTAGATAATATTGGTACTGAACAATGTTTATTATATTAAAGAGAAAAAAATTTAAGGAAAATATTTTTTTTTCCTTAAAGGTATTACGCCAACTGAACAGTGAGTTTTCTAAACAAACCAATGGGACAAAATTTTAAGTTGCCACTCACGATAAGCAGTTCCCTTTCCTTGTGCTAGCTAGGATATTTTCCTATCCAATTATATTATAGAAATATGAAATACTGAAGTTAGCAGTACTCTTATTTTGCAGTTGAGGAAATTGAGGCCCAAAGTTGCTTCAAGTCACCCACTGAGTTTGTAGCAGAACTGAGAGGGGATCTCAACTTTTCTAGTCTCTGCTACCGAAAGACTCCTCTCACCTCCCTATGAAATATACATCTAATAAAACATCTAGTCCTGTTCGTTTGAATCTCCCTTTAGAAACCCTATTTAGTGCCGAAAATAAGGTATTGAATGTTAATTCTAGATTCAGATGCAGAAAATCACATTCTTCTTTCCAGTTATCGTCTCATTTTAAATTTGTTAGTCTTATATAATATTTTTCCTATTTTCGGATGTAAGTTTTTAAATATGATAATTGTGCTAAAGGGATTGTGTTTCCAGAACTTTGCATTGGAGAAATCTGTAATAGTATGGTTTCTAGGAAATGCTAATATTGTAATTTTAAATTTAGGTTCATAGGTGAAAGTCATAACACAGCCAGGGAAACCAGGAAAAAGTTGATATTAAAACAAATGACTATTGTTCTCTAGTCACATGACCATAACTTGATTGTTGTGCAGGAGAAAAGAGTCAGGCTTTTGTAAACTAGTGAGACGGGGAATAAATGAAATCAAGCACAAGGAGATTGGCATTTACTTCAACCGCCACAGGACAATGAGAACTCACGGTTATCCTCTGTCTAAATATCCTCTTTAGTGCCCCACCTTCTTTATTGTCTTCTGTACTATTCACAAAGGACAGAATTGCAAAAGCTACTGAGACCAAATTTTCCAGTGAAAAAAAGCAGAAGACTTCTCATACTTAGCAAAGAAGGGTTCATTAAAAGAGAAGAGAAGAACAGGCCATGTGGATCTTTAAAAATTAGCAGAAAATTAAATAATGTTGCTTTAGAATAGAGACCAATAATCTGAATGAAGAGTGTTAAACTACACATTTCAGAATTGGTAAGGGCAAGAAATGTCTCCTACTAGCAAAACTAGAGGGAAAAAAGGTCAGAGAAAGAAAAATTATTTAACATACCAGGACATAATAATGCTTTTTTCCATAACTCAAAAAATGCTGAAATGTGTGGCGAAACTATTACTCTGGTTTGGAAAATGTGAAAGAATGTGTTTGGCCTGTTTTAGGTAGCCTTTCACATTTTCATTGACATTAGTATTTTAGCAAGAAGCTTTACCTTTAATTAAAATTTTATCTGGCTTCTTTAAGAAATAGAGTTTTAGTGAGCTGCTATTTGACTTAGAGAAGACCTCGACATTTAGAGGAGAACCGGCACTGCATACATACTCTAATATACGTAGCAATAAAGAAGGGGAGGGTGCCATGCATTGCTTCAGTCACATACACCATGCATTAAAATTCTGTCATTGCAAGGTCAAATTTCACAGCTCCTATCCTTCCACCCAGGGAGTGAAAACCTCCTTAGCAAAAGCAGACACTGAGAAACAGACATTCTCTCTGTTGTATCATAACAGCATATCTGTTCACCTATATCAGCATATTCGTTTGAACCTAGTTATCAATTTAGTATGACCATATAATTCATTTTAGTGAAAAATCTCGAAATGGGGGCTTTGCTTACCTGCTAAAAATATATTGCAGCCAATACATTGCCTAAAGAGAAATCAGTTAAATCTTCGAGGTTTTCCTCTCCAGCTAGGAATGTAAAATACCTTACTACATGTATGTTGGAACATGAGCTGGGTTGTAGCCTGTGCTCTGTGATTAGACGTGCTGCATAGTTTATTCTCCAGTTTCCCAGTACTACCTGGTTTAGGAAAATACCAGCGTTTGAGTCAGCTTGGCATCTTTAACAACAGACCTGGTGCTTACCAGGTGCAATTACACCTTTATTTAAAGATGACAATTATTTGCTTACCAAATGGCATTAACAGGAGGGTTTTTTTTTTTTCTTTTCATTAAAATTAATTTTAAAATCAGAGGTGGGAAAAGTAGAAATCACCTTAAACAGTGGGAACTCAATTGGCTGCAGTGCTCTTCTACCCTGAGAATGTGCCGGTGTTATCCCTTTATTCAGCCACCTCCAGTGGTTGTGGAGTGAATGGGATCCTGGGCTGGAATCAGAAGACTTGGAGCCGTCATCCCTGAAATACATTAGACTACTTGCATAAAAATGGGAATACTGTCTACTTCTGTCTAATACACAGGGATGTAGTGTGGCAAGATTGTGGAGGAGGGCAGAAATGCGCTGAGACAGAGTTCCTGGACAAATCTCCTTTAGTAGGATTTTTGATAACAGAGTAAAAATAAAGCACTGTTCTAAGAAAATAAAAACATGGGCTTTTATGAGCCACAGTCCATTGTAACTGAAAGATGTGTTTATAATAATTTTGTTTTCTGAGCAAGTAGGGAAATACCCACAGCAAATCAGTACCACTCTGTTCTTCTGAGAGTCCTATAAACAACCCACCTGTTACATCCAATATTTGCTTTCTGAATCCCTTGTAGATAATTTTGCTCATGCCTCTTGTGGAGAGATAGGTGTATTGATTTATGAAAATGGATTCAGGAATTGTGGAGGTTGATAACAAGTTATGCTACTTATTTAAGATTTGATGGAGGAAAAAGTAGGTGTTTATGAGAACTAGAAATAATTCTATTTTTAAAAAGCACTACATTGTAGCTACTTTTTCTTAGGAAAGAATAAATTCATTGCTTTCTTACTCTTACTGAAGATACTTTATGTATTTTCATCAAAGCTCACATTATTTTGTAGATTTTTATATTTAACTTGTGTGTGTATTTTTATGGTGGATTATAAGAAAAATCACTTCAGTGAAAATTAAATTCTACAATAATGTGTAATAATGCTTTCCAACTTTCACAGCATTCCACAGTGGCAGGTTTGCAACTGGAGGAAGCAAAGTCCTCCCATCAAAGTGTGAGATGCTCAGTTATCCAGGTGTGGCATTTGCTTCTTGCTGTCTAAAGTGCGAGATTATACAGTGTTGGAGAGGAAGCACTAAATCAAATTCAATACTTGTAAGAATTGAAAAGATGTGGTTATTTTTATGTGTAATTTTATTGCTGTAAATAGTATGTAAACAACATTTATTTTGGAACATGACATAGTGCTTATAAGAAAGGGCACACTTGTAGCCCTGGCTTGGGCGAGGCAAAGGCATTATATGTAACTAAAATGTTTGTACCCCCATTATATTCTGAAATTTAAAAAAAAAAAGCTAAAGAAATAAAGGTTGGTCAAACATACTTAAATCTTTTTTCATTGTAAACTAATTATGCACTTTTGACAGTAAGAATCAAGAATTTTCTCTAGAATTTTGGGAACAGAATAATGTTTTCATCCTAATGAAAGACCAAATAGTCAGACCAGTCTTACATGTGAAGATAATAAAGAAGTAATATTTAAGAATGTTCCTTTGGAACATTTTGAAAGTAGTCTAATTTCCAAGCTTCTCAACATTTTTGTAATTTTCTTCTTAGCATGATATATAATTGGGAATTATAGGATTCTGATAGTTAAATTTAAAATGCTAGATTTAGGATTTTGGTTTTATTTTGGGTTTGTTTGGGATACTAGTTTCAAACCTCATAATTGTGCCCACTAAAATTAGAAACAAATGTTTATACAGTTTTAAAACGCCAAAATTATATATATTTTATGCACAGAAAATTAATAAAATATAATATGCTCATTAAGAAGTCTAAATTTTGAGTTTTTATATTTGATCATTGAGAATTTCAATTTTACCTAAACATTGAGTATACAAATACTATATTTGTACCCATATAGTATTAAATAACTCCTTCTTACAGGTTTTTGTTTGTTTTCTCCAATATATCGCCATCTCCCTTTTTTGAAATTTGTGAATTACATAAAATTAACAATAATAATAGAGTAACTGTCAGGTTTGTCTGACATTTATTAATACATAGGTGGGATATGAGCCCTCTGACATAGCCTTGTCCTAGAGACCTGTGTTGTGATACCATCTGAAATCTGACTTTCTCACAGTAGAGTGCAGACCAGAATTTTCTCTAAGAATCATTCTATTTTGTGTTTCTGTATTGCCTATGAATTTCAGTAGAATCCATAGTTTTATAGTCAACAGAATGAGTAAGAATGCATCAGTTTACATGATTGTGGTCACCCTTAAGTCCCAAGATATACCTAGTAAGGTATACCAAAAGAGAATGCCTTCCTGCATCAGCAGGATGAAAAGATATTTGCTTCAGAGTAAAAGACATTATGTTATCCATGTTTCTAAATGTATGCTCTTTACATTAACTTGTTACTCATTATTTTCTTTAGTCTAAAAGTCATTCATGGGTCACATCAGATGCCACAATGCTCTAATTTATAGAGCTTTTAGAAGTGGTGACTTGTTTGTAGGTTTTAATCAGGTTACTTCACTATGTGGTACTACGTTTTTCTCAATCAATTCTTATCACGTTGCAATCTTTCAAATGATTTATTTTCAAAGAATTGGCTTTCCTGAGATGGTGTCTTGCCCTCTTTATTTTGCCAAGCTGTCATACATTTTGTAATGGGCATTTCAATAGGTCAAGTTCAAATGCATTTAAAAGGCAAGATTAGCATTTATGTGCTTGCATTCTGTGTGTGCATTATTTGCTTTGTGTCACAAAGAGGTCATGAGTGCATGCTTTAATAGCATTAGTGTTGTAAAATTACCCATCAGCAGCAGCCAGTGAGGGAAAAACACAAAAGATAATTGGAAAAAAAAAAAATCTATGGTGGAGGCAGGGTGCACAGATCGGGGAGACATTGATGTAAATCTTAGTTCTAAAGATTAAGAGTTTCTCTCAAGTGCTTTTTTAAAATTCATATTGAGTATTGTGCTATTGGAAGTATGTTTGCCAAAGCTAAGATATATATACACACACACACACACACACACACACACACACATGAAATGTGTGACAGTAAAAGATTCTCATCAGACTTTTTATTAGGCAATGAAATCTCTAAGAAATCTTTTTAAGTGGCTTGGGTTGCAAAGGCCATGTTTGCCACTTGCTGATAAACAGGCAATCAACTGGGAGATACAAGCATATGTAGCAGAATTGGCTTTGCATTTCAGATATAGACTCAAAGTATTGTGTGGAAAATACTTTTGACTTAGAGGGGCTGTTAACTATGATAGACTTCAAAGTGACCTTATATGCATTGTGATAAGGTGATTTCTGAAATTGAATTTTCAGTTTATTCTGACAAAAGACTTTGGTGGAAGGTTTTGACTAGTATACCGCAGATGTCAAGATATTTAAACAGCTGTCCATGTGCCTTGGGTTTCTTTTATGGTGGTGGTAGGAAGTGGTTTGTTCAGTTATTTATTTTAAATCTCTAATGGGATACTTTGCGGGTGGGGATGGGGGAGTAATTACCTTGTACTGGTCTACCAAAGCAGATTGAAACAAAACATCTACTATTGCAACTGTGTGGGCTTTGTTTGTCTTTGTTTGGGAGCTTTAACCTTTATCTGTCAGTAACAGGAAGAGTGCTTCAAATTAGCAAAGCAGCAGGTGAATAGAGCCCTGGGAGCCACAGCCATACCCTGAAGTTGTGCTATGACTATATCTTCTCTTTTCAGTTGTCTAATATAAACTCTATTCCCCACCTATTTCCTTGAACCCAGCTGTAACTCTGAACCTTTTTCAGGATTCCTGGGCATTTTTTTCCGATTGTTTCCTAAGCCAGCTACAGACTGATGCACACTTGTCAAAAGCTTATTTGTTTGAGTCTTTTGATTAACTCCAACTCTGCATTTGTCTTTTCCCAGCTTAGCCAACTGAATTAACCTATTGTCCTTGGCTCTGAGTTACACTCTGCCTCAGGGCTTAAAGGAGTCATCCAGGCACTGATCCTGCCTGATCACAGCCCCTTCTGTGCCCATGGTTACTATAGCTCCCAGTCACACACACTGGGTTCTGTGCTGCAGAACCAGGGGTCTTTATAGTACTTAAGAGATTATTTGCCTAAGAAATGCTGCTCCAGGTGCAGTCAATTCTTTTTATTCATAGTAGTTTTGTTCTATAAAGTTACTGCACAGACTGAATTAGTGAATACCAAACCATTACTCTCAGTTAGCTTTCTGAGAGCCTCTGATCACATTTTCATCAACCGTTTAATACATAATCTTGTACTTGTGTGTTTCTGGTTAAGGACACCTTTTTAAATATAGTTGATTTACTAACATTGAACTCATGGGCAATGGCACTATAACTCATACCTGAACAAAGCTTATCATAGCTTACTGCAACCTCAAACTCCTAGGCTCAAGCGATTCTCCTGCTGTAGCCTCCTCTCCTGCTGTAGCTGGGAATACAGGCTTATGCCACCACGCCTGGCTACTTTTTCTATTTTATGTAGAGGCAGGGTCTCTCTCTTGCTCAGGCTGGTCTCTAACTCCTGGCCTCAAGCAATCCTCCCACCTCAGCCTCCCAAAGTGCTTAAGATTATAGGTGTGAACCACTGCGTCCAGCCCTCTCCTCCTTTTTCTACTCAACCTGTCTCTTCCCATCTTTTCCCAAAGTGGATTGTGGTGGATGTGATCTGTGTTGGTACGGTTAGCTTTTCCGAGATATTCATTCTTTTCTCAGTTAATCTTTCCTGCCTTGTCCAACCTATCTCATTTCACTGAATTTCAAAATTCTAACCTCAACCTAAAGGGCAAGTTATATTCCTGGGAAAAACAAAGCATACCTCATCAGCTGCTCTTTGTCACACTTTTGAAAACTACCTGTGACCTGTTTTTTCACATTTTCATATTTGATTTATTTCATTCAGAAGAATCACTTTACCTGAGACAGCAATTTTAGGATCAGTATAAGAAATGACATAGTGATGCTGATTCAGTTGCTTATCAAGGACAGGTTTCGGTCAAGAGGAAGGCTGATAATTTCTTTCAACAACTTTGTAGAAATCTGTCTTTCTGGACCTATAGAATTCTACAACTGACTGTATAACATGGTGATTATAATGTCTTTTGAGACAAATCCTCTAACTTTTAGAATCGTAATGTTTAAGTTATAATCCTGACTTTACCAACATGAGCTCTGTTATCTTGGACAATGTTTCTAAAACTATTCTTAACATTAGTTTTCTTATCTATATGATGAAGGTTACATGAGTCAATAGATGTGAGATGTTTAGGGAAACACAGTAAATTCCCAATACTATCAATAACTATGATATTTCACTAATTAGACAAAGATAAGTGTAAAAATCATGGAAGAAATATGGACAGCAGGAAGGATGAGGGATTAAAGTTAGGAAGGTATGAATTAAAAGTCCTGGTCCCGTTATTTTACTAGTAAGGTGACTTTTGGGCAAGTCTCTGGCCTTTAAGTTTCCTCCTCTTTAAAAAATTCAGATAATATAACCCATGTTCTGGTTTTATATGACAATTAGCAATTATATAACAATAGTGCTTATATTCATGTGTAATATGTAAAAGATAGAAAGGCATCTATTATAATTATTATGGAAGAAATTAGTCTAACCTGAAAAAATCAGGTAGTGAATTATGGATAGTTTGATTTTTTTTTCTGTATTATAACCTTGTTTATACAACTGTATTTTAAAAATATTGCTCAGAAGTGATTATATTTCCATTACAATTTCATAGGTACTTATCTGCTTGCCCAGTAATTGTGCATTTCTTCAATGTAGTACATGGTCTTTGGATCTTAATCATCTTTATATCTCTGAGTCTTAACAAAATTTCGGATTCTCAGTGGGTGCTCAGTAACTATTTGGTAAACTAAACATAATTCTCATTATGTTGTTATAACTGAGGAGCATATCTAATAGGAAATACTGAGTATTGTCAGAGGTATTTATAACCATAGAAAGAATCTTAAAATAGTTTTCCTCAAAAAATAAAAAGAAAATTCTAAAGGAAAATTAAACTAGAAGAAATCAGTTAATTGTGTATATGACCAACACATTCCTTTTTAGCACTTTGGCATTAGTTATTTGTCTAGTTAGGGGAAAAGTAATATCAGATGTTGAAACTTGAGTGTGAATTTTGATTCTTCTTCATTGTTATTTATGCCACCAAGTTCTCTTATTTTTTCCTTTTTTGAGGTATTTTGCATCTGTCTTTTTCTTCCCCTCTGGCTGCCATTCTAGTTTTAGATATAACCTCAACACCAGTTAGTTGAAATACTGGCCCATATAGAGTAGGATTAAATTCAAGGGTACTAGCACTAGGCTACTAGCAATAGACATGATTTTTCCATGTGTACTTGAAAACATTTTTTATTATTTTAAAAAATTTTTTAGACACGAATACCTTGAAGGAATGAAAACTTTTTTAATAAAAATTTTGATATCTATAGCTCTTGGCCTTCTTCTTTATGTCTGTACTTGAAATTTATTTCAGCATCTGCCGAGGATGCAGTTTAATGAAGTTTTAAAGAATGCTCATCCCAGTGACCTATAGCTATTTGAAGAGCAGGAGATCAGTGTTTCCTTTTGCTTTCTAGAAAAGCTTTGTTATTATCAAAGGAAACCAACTCAAAATTCTCCAACACACTTTTTTCTGCCCTGCCTTCAAACCTTGATTTAAGATATACCAGTCATCTGAATAACTAGAAAGATTAGTTTAAATGTCGTTTCTTCCTTGAACTTTCCTTGATGGTACTAAAAGATGTGGGTGCACACACAACATACACACACATACACACACTTCCCAAACACTCAACCACACACACACCTGGCAATAAGCTGTGCCAACATGGTGTATTAGAAAAATCCATGAACTTTGGACCAAGGTATTGGTTTGCATCCCAATTTCATACTAGCAGCATGCTTTGGGGCATGCTGCTCCACCTCTTAGCATTCCAATTTCTTTATCTTCCAAGTGAGAGTAATAATAAACTCACAAGATTTTAGTGATAATGGAATGTGATCAAATATGTAAAACACGCATCTCTTCATATATCATATTATAAAATCTTCCCTACATATTAAGTCCATCAAAACTTTCAACTTGCATAACTCTTCTATAGCCCCAAGCTAAATGTGTCATATTTTTATGGTTTGGGAGTGGAAATATTTCTTACCTTTCTCCCTGGACTGTAAGCATTTTAAGGACAGAACTTCTTTCTAGTCACTTCTGCAGCACCCACAAATCCTAGCCTGGTGTTCCTAATTCCAGCTCATACTTCATCCATTGATTTCTACAAAGCATTGTTCTGAACTAAGCTATTTTTATAAATTATTCCAGTATTATCTGTCATTAATACTTTTTCTTCATGATTTATCATGCTATGGAAGCTGTAACAGAGATATTCACCATCTGCATCTAAGAACACTGTCTTCTAGAATCACTGGAAGATTTATCACAGCATGCTTTTAATTCTTGCTAAGACTTTTTTTATAAGCACTTCCCTCTTCTTGGTATCACTATTTTCATCAGCTTTGGCTCCTTGTTTTTATTTTTTTAGTAGAAGTATTACCTAGTTTAACACAACCTGGACTTCTTCTAGAACTATCAGCAACCTTTACTTTTTGGAAGTCCTTGATATACTGAAGTGGAAGCTAGATCTTATTGTTTTCCAAGCATAAAGCATGTTACTCGGTTTTTATTTTTCTCTATTTTCTTAGATTTAACTCTTATTCTCACATTTAATATGTATCCCATTCTTACTAGGGACCAGGCATTGGGAATATAATTTCTCAAAATTGATGCAGAATTTGTCCTCATGAAGCTTATAGACTAGTGAAAGAGAATGCATTGAACTTACTTGCTTGAGCACCACAAGTAAGAATGGCATGAGCTAAAATTGGAGAGGGAGGCAGGGACTAAAACAGGAAGTATTTGTTGAGGATTTGGAATTTAACTGGAGAGAAATGTTAAGCTTCTGAAGTGTTATAAGCATGCTTTTGAATGGTTGCTTCAATTGCTATATGGATTAGAAGACAAGTGAGGAGCCTAGAATCCAGTCAAGAGGCTATTGCAGTAGTTTCAACAAGAGATGATGGTGGCTTAGACTGGAATTGAAATAGAGAGATTTCTGTGACACCAAGGGCAGGTTAGAATGAAGTGGAGACATGCTAAATTTCCTGTATATTGCAGGCAGACTTAAGAGTAACGCTGATAGATTAGATGTGGGAGGTAAAGGAGAGAACTATATCAGAGGAGACGTCTAAGTTTCTTGCATGAGAAATGACTTGAGTATAGATGCCATTTATTAACTTGTGGAAGTTTAGAGGAGAAACTGATTTTTAGAAGGATATTAAGAGTTCACTTTTACATGTGTTAAGTTTTAAATAGCGGTTGGATATTTAAGTAAATCTTAAAATAAGCAGTTGACTATATCAGTCAGAAGCTCTGAAAAGAAGCTTGGACTAGATATGTAAACTTGAGAATCACCAAAGTTTGGAAATTTTGGAAAAGAAGACTCAAAAAGAAAGTAGAAAGGGACTGTAAGAGTGACAAGAGTGTCCATGTGTGGTAGATGCCCTGGTACACTGGATAAACTGCTCCTTCAGGGCCAAAACACTCATTTCCCAGGTACTATCAGTGTTGGCTGCTGATTGCTCGTAGCTGAGTCCCTTCCCAGGAATTGTGCTCACAGAATGGAGACCTTTGCCTGAGTTTATCCTCTTCGCCTGGGGCAGCACACATGCAACGACTAAACAAGGTGGGAAAACAAATACTTAAGCTCCTTTCCTTGATGTTGGGCAGTTAGAAAAGACCATCCCAGCTTCAGACTGCTGTAGTATCACCTGAGACTTCTGGGGAACTCAAATGAAGAAGCTAGTGCCAAAAGTCTCCTTAGGAAGCAGTCTCTGGAAGAGAATTTTGCTACTGGATAACCTACCAGTTAATGGGCAGTGCAGACTCCATCACTGGTAGTAGTTGCAGTGTGGACAGCTCCTAGCATGCTATAGTCAACAGTTGTCAAAAATGTCACAGCGTTATTGGAATGGGCTTGTAGAAGAATGGAATGCACCTATAAAGCACAATGTAGGGGTTTGAGAAGTTCACAGGGAGTGGCTCTTGTTGAGTGCTATTGATAAAATGACAATGTATGAATACAAAGACGATGAAAATAGACATTGACAAAAGACAATGAAAGGCTGGGGGGTAATTACTTTAAGGTGAATTATGAAAATTGATGAACCTATAATTTAAACTGAAATCTGAAACTTAATCAGTTGAAAAGCCTTTCAAAGAGGGTTTTAGCCTCCCCTGGGTGAAGAAATTCCCATATGTGAACAACTAGTTTCAGTTCAAGTCCTTGGGGTTCCAAAGTTTGCTTGTTATCTTGCCTTCCTAACTGCTTGTCCTATGGATTTCAAACTTGTTTAGTCAACCTCCGTAATTGTGTAAGACAATTCCTTACAATAAATTGAAATATATGCATGTGTGTATGTATATGTGTTTATATATATATGTGTGTGTGTGTGTGTGTGTGTGTGTGTATTCATATCCATGTAAACTGCAGAACTCCCTATAGGGTTGGCAGAGGCTTCTATTGCTTTGCATTTTCTCTTATTTCTAACACCTTGCTTCTGTTACTCCCTTGGAGGTATTAGATATGCAAGCATTCCCTAAAGATGATATGTAAACTTTTGCCTTAGTATGTTTCTAAAAGAATCCCAACTAAGAAATTTTTAATATCCAGAAGTAGAAGAGTTCACACTGTAAGGGATGCTGAGAAGGAAAAGCCAGAGAGGGAGAAAGAAGGAAAACCACAAGTGGGTTATTGCCAAAAACCATTAAAAAAAAGAGTGTTAAAGAAGAAGAGAGCAATCAGAGGTTTGCAATCAGAACTTTACATTCAGAAGTGTCCAAAGATAAAGTAAAATGAGTACCAGAAATGTCATCTGATTTGACAATATGGACACCATTGGTGACCTTGGTAAGGAAAGTTTCAGTGGTGAGGTGGGACAGAAAACAGATTGGAGTGGGTGGAGTACTGAGACAAAGCAGTGGAGACCTCAGATGTAAACAGCTCTGTTAAGGAGCTTGGCTATATAATTTTGAGATATCTTCCTTCTATGCCTAGTTTGTTGAGGGTTTTTATCATGAAAGGGTGCTGGATTTTTTTGAGTGCTTTTTCTGCTTCTAATGAAATGATCATATGGTCTTTGTTTTTGCATCTGTTTATGTGGTGAATCACATTTACTTATTTACATATGTTGAACCATCCTCGCATCCCTAGAATGAAGCCCATTTGGTCATGGTTGGTTTTTTTTTTTTTTTTTTTTTTTTTTTTTTTTGATGTGCTTTTGAATTCAATTTGCTAGTATTTTATTGGGGATTTTTGCATCTATATTCAAAAGGAATATTGGTTTGTAGTTTTCTTTTTTTTGTTGTTGTTGTGCACTTTCTTGCATTGGTCTCAAGATGATACTGGCTTCATAGAATGATTTGGAGAGTATTTTCTCCTCGATGTATGGAATAATTCCTGGAGTATGGGTACCAGCTCTTCTTTGGAGGTCAGGTAAAATTGGGCTGTGAATCCATCTGGTCCAGGGATGTATTTTTGTTGGAAGATTTTTTGTTACTGCTTCAATCTCTCTGTTCATTATCGGTCTGTTCAGGAGTTCCATTTCTTCCTGATTGAATCTTGGGGGGTTGTGTGTTTCCTGGAATTTGTCCATTTCTTCTCTGTTTTCTGGTTTATGTGCATAGAGATTTTTGTAGTATTCACGGATGATTTTTTTTCTTTTTGCTAGCCCTCCCTCCCCCTGCCCCCAATGATATTTTGTATTTCTATGGTAATCACAGTTGTAATGTCTCCCATTTCATTTCTGATTGAGCTTATTTGGATCCTTTCTCTTCTATTCCTTGTTAATCTAGCAAGAAGTCTGTCCATTTTGTTTATCTTTTCAAGGAACCAGCTTTTTGTTTTGTTGATCCTTTGTATTATTTTTTTATTTTCCATTTCATTTAGTTTTGCTCTGACCTTTGTTATTTATTTTGTTCTGCTGGCTTTGGGTTTGGTTTGCTCAAGAAATATGGCAAAAGCTGAGTGGAAATGTGATATTAATGGAGAGAAATTTTGTTTTTAGGTTGAGCATGTCTAAATGCTGAAATATTAAGGATCCTATAGAGTGGGAAGAGTTGAAGGCACAGAAAAGAATGAGGAAAATTAGTGAAGTAAAGGCTCAGGAAGTTCAGAAGTGTTGGGATCCTAACCTTATGAAGAGATGGGTCCTTGACAGGAGGAAGGAAACTTAATGACAACAATGGCGAATAAAAAGAAAATAAGTAAAACAAAAATGTAGGAAACTTGTAGATTTTCTGGTAGAAAAATAAAGGATCCCCTATCTATAATCCCAAATACCTTATTTATATATTTCAATATTGCAACTTTATCAATAATTTCTAATCCATATGTGTATGTGTATGTGCATGAATATATGTATATATATGTATATCTGCTACAGTATGGGTGTTTATATATACACATATATTTTATTTTTTATTTTTCTTTTTTGAGGCAGAGTCTCACTCTTTTGCCCGGGCTAGAGTGCTGTGGCATCAGCCTAGCTCACAGCAACCTCAAATTCCTGGGCTCAAGCGATTCTCCTGCCTCAGCCTCCCGAGTAGCTGGGACAACAGGCATGCGCCATCATGCCCGGCTAATTTTTTCTATATATATTTTTAGTTAGTCAGATAATTTCTTTCTATTTTTAGTAGAGACGGGGTCTCTCTCTTGCTCAGGCTGGTCTCGAACTCCTGAGCTCAAACTATCTACCCGCCTCGGCCTCCCAGAGTGCTAGGATTACAGGCATGAACCACCGTGCCGAGCTGGCACAGGTAGTTTAATAGCCAGCTTTTGCTTTTGAGCTATGAATCTGTTACTGGCATGATTAATAACATTTCTATGTCTCAAATGTTACTCTGTCTTAAAAGTGTATGATTATATTTATCATGATATCATTTTATTATGTAGGTATATTACTATTCACAATTATGCAAAATTATTTTTCAAAAGCAAAATGTGTGGTTATATTTACATCTCTCTTTTTTAAGACAGATAGCATGCTAAGTTAACACACTCTATCAGAATTTGTGAAATAATGATACTGAGTACTTACGCACTATGATAAAGGCTATGCATTTATTCTTCAGGACATGTTGAAGAAAGTACTATTATTGGCATTTTAACAATGATAAAACTGAGGCACAGAGAAGTAAGATAGCACACACAAGGTCACACTGCTAGTAATAGACTGAGTGAGGAATCCATTCATAGGGTCTGACTTCGGATCCCACATATGTTAAAGGTGTTCTCAGATTGTTAATGTACTTAATATCACAGTCTGTGCCATATTAACTTCACATGAAAAGCAATTTTTCATATGGCCAATTCTCCTTCTTGGATTTCATGTCAGTATGGTAGGCAGAATAATGCCCCCCTCCATGTCTCTATCCTAATCTCTAATACCTGTGAACATGTTACCATACATGATAAAAGGGACTTTTAAGATGTGATTAAACTTGAAAACCTTGAGATAGATTCTTCTGGATTAGCAGGTAGGCCCAAATTAATCACATGAATGCTGAAAAGCAGAGAACCTTTCCTGACTACAGTCAGGTAGAGGGAGATGTGACTATAGAAGAATGGCCAGAATAATGCAAAGTGCCTGGCTTTAAAGATGGAAGGAAGGGGCTATGAGACAAGGTATGCAGATGGCCTCCAAAAGCTGGAAATGCTACTTCCTTAGTGCCTCCATACAAACCATAGCCCTCCTGCCACCTTGATTTTAGCTCAGTCAGACTCAGATAAAACTTCTGGTTTACAGAACTATAGAATAATAAATTTGTATTGTTTTAAGCCCCTATGGTTGTGGTAATTTACTGCAGCAGCAATAGAAAAACTAATACAATCAGCAATAAAGCTCTCTTTGTTATTGGAGAGAGGAGAGAAAATATTTCAGTCTTCCCTGTAGTTTTTTTCTATTTCTTTCTCTCCTTCTCTCTCTAGACACACATGTACATATGCACAAACACATCAATTCTTTACAATTACTCTCGTAAGAGTGTTTGAAAATGACATGGTCTGATAAGGAAGACTTATAAAATCCCTGGTGGAATGTAATACTCGCTTGAAAAGCAGTACGGAGTTCATAGGTGGGGCTCAGTGTTGGGGCACAGTATCCAGGCCCTTTCCAGCCTTCTCTGCCTCTGTTACTTAATCTCTTGTCTGTCCCAATGGCTGGCCCTGACTCTGCTTTCATTCATAGACTGTTTTGATGCCTTGTCTTTTATGCTTCCAACTGTGGACTTCTGGTTTTGCTGTTTTTATTCCTACATGATCCTAATAGCTTGAGGCACACACACACCTTTCTACCTAGACATGATGTATACATTTCTGAAAATATCTTATTTTGGTATTGATTAGCATGCATGTACTTCCCTCTCTCTAAGATGGTTTCAGTCTGAATTTTCTTCTAATTTTAGAGAGAGAAAATGGCCATTAAATAGACATTGTAATTTAGAAGATATATATTTATGAAAGGAAACAAGCCGGGCGTGGTGGCTCACGCCTGTAATCCTAGCACTCTGGGAGGCTGAGGCGGGTGGATCGCTTGAGCCCAGGAGTTTGAGGTTGCTGTGAGCGAGGCTGACGCCACGGCACTTACTCGAGCCTGGGCAACAGAGCGAGACTCTGTCTCAAAAAAAAAAAAAGAAAAGAAAAAAGAAAGGAAGCAATAATTCAGGTGGCAATGAGGGTCTCAGTTCTTCTCAAAGAGAGCTGCAACTCTTCTTTCTTCTCCTAAATTTTCACCTTTTCATTTAATCTCTTATTTTTAGACTCCTTATTTTGTTGAATTTTAAATCTATGCAACTTTTTTCAAAAGAACTATGCCAATTCAATAGAAAAAGTGTAAAAGTGTTTATATGCTTTGTCCCAGAGAACCTATTCCTGGAAAAGAATTTAAGAGAAATCAGATGCTATATGCACCAAGATATGCATTACAACACTAAACATAATAAAAACATCAACAACAAAACTCCATAAAAACCAAATGTTTAGTAGCAAAAAACTGGTATGTTATTACCCTTCAGCATAACTGAATAAAATACAATTAAATTTATAACTAACAACCATCTAGGAAGAACTGAATTCAAATCTCAGATAAATTACCTATACTACTGAGCAAACATGTAAACTCAGGCATGTTTGCTTCCTTGAAACATGTAGACTCGGCCACAGTTTCCTCATTTGAAAACATGAATAGTACTTATTTTCTTATTGAAAATATGCAGATTAAATGAATTAATGTACATAAAGTGCCTGGCACAGTTCTTTGAATATCATAACCACTCACTAAACTGTAACATTTTTGATATTTATTTTTAATTATAAAATTAGAAATCATGAGACTATGCCTTATGATCATGATTATGAAACATAAAAATTGGTAGATTTTCATGAAATCATAAGAATAATTCCTTACATGGCTATTAAGAAAAGAATTCATTAAACAATAAGGTAAACTTGAATTATATAGAGTTTTGGTAAGTCTTTTTTTTTTTAAAGAAAAACTTAAATTCTTCCCATATGGTTTTAAATGCCTGAAAAATTTGAAAATTCTTAAGGTCTCAGTAGTTTCCATAGCCATTTTTAATTTCATTACATTGTATAAACTGGGAAATGCTTTTGAAAATAAGCAATACAATATATATATAACTGTGTGTGTGTGTGTGTGTGTGTGTATACACAACACACACCCTCTCTTTACATTTGCATTTCAGCAGCTTTCAGAAGGAATCTAATCAGAGGGGGAGTGGAACTTTATTCTACTGACATGCCCTCCAAAATAGCACAAGCTCACAATAGGTATCCCCAATGAAGCCCTTTTTATGGTGACAAAGGAAACTGTTCCCACAATCAAACAAGGAAAAGGCTATTTAAAAACATCCATCATTAATGTCGGTTGTCAGTTTGCTAGAGACACTGGCTGAAATGACTTGTACCTGTCACGTATTTATTTCTACAGATGGAGAATTATATATTTGACTTGTTGGAAAGGTTGAGTACTAAAAATAATTTTTTTTAACAAAACACAGGAAGAGAGGAAAAAAAAGAGTGACAGCTGCTTATTTTTCTTTCTGTAACAAAATGTGACTTATAATGTAGCAATGGAAAAAGATCAGAGCAGAAAATGAAGCAATCTATAAAAGCCATGCTAAAAAAACAAAGCCATAGAATATAATGTTGATTAGAATTTAATGAAACTGTCAGATATCTTGAAATATCAGTCATGTAATTTCAGTGCCTTATTGAGAAAAACAAGGAATCAAAGTGATGGTGGTTTTATCATAGATGTTGCTGCTATACAAATAGATACCTGGAGCTTCTAGAGAAACAAAACAATATTCTATGTTGAGGTGCAATGATCAAGAAGGGAATTGCCTTGTGATAAAGAAAAACAACGACTTTATACAGATCTCTGTCAGTAACAATGGAAATTTCTTGGGTGGACTTTTATTTAAATTGCTTTGCAAAAATGATTAAAAAATACCACCTTAGACTAAAATCTCACCTTCATGTCCAGTCTATATAAATGACTCACACATAGTTGTTTTGCAGTGTCCAAGACACCTTGATCTCTGTTAGGTGAGCCAGACCCCTCCACACAAATGTGCCTTGAGACTAAAATGCCCCCAATCACTGTTATTCCTTCTTCAGAATCTTCCGCAGACCATTATAGCATCTTTTCCCATTGCTTCTTGCTCTTAGTTTTACTCGTTTCAATTCTCAACTAAATTGACTCAAATCCCAAGGTGCTATTGCTAATGATCAGTTTTAAATCTTTTGGGGGGGGGGGCGGGATGGGGCAAAAAAAAAAAGAAAAGAAAAAATAAATCTTTTTTTCCCGGTTATGCACCGGGTTGATGATATAATCCCTAATATTTATCCTGTCTCCCACAGATCTCCGCAGTGCCATTGGGCATGCTGCTCCCCATCCCTTGCCTGATTTTTCTCCACTAGATATAAGAAACTAGACAAGCTAGCTTAAGTCAGACAACTAATGAGAGTTGGAGGATGACTACTGCTCTGTTACTGAGCTTATTAACTATTAGTAATTTCTGATCATCAATGAGATCAGAAATAATTGTAAATTTAAATTATAATTTAAAAATTAGCCATAGTAACTTGACCAATGTGTATGATAAGAAGATTTTTGCCTTTCTTTGAAATCTCAAATAGGACCAAGTGAAAAGTAATCATTTAAAAATTATGTGGCCTTGACTTTAGGCCAGTGTTATCTAGATAAGGCATTTTCAAGAGCTCAAATTTTTCAGTCAATTCATTTTTAAATGCTTTCATAAAACATCAGAATTCTATGCTTCAGACCTTATGGGAATTATAAAATATTGTGGTTGAAAGGTACCATAAATGTCAATGGGTCTCCTCTTAACCACTTTCCCAGAGATATAGAGGTTCAGGTGCCAGACCCAGGGAGGTTTCTGGAAGCCTGGATTGAGTAGGTCTGTCTTTAAAAGCACAGTATCAAGGGACAGAGAAAGCAGGGTGTTCACATATGAGGGCTGGAAATAAAAAAAGTAGTCAAAGTAAAGTACATATTTAAAAATCCTGAGCTGACAAGCACAAACTAGGCATAAGGAAGCTGTAGAAACTGAGGATACCTGGACAGAGCAAATGAGTTTGGTTAGAGGGTGGAAAGAAGAATCTGATAAAAGACCCTGAAATACTGTGGCAGAGCAACTTTTTATAGAGCATGGTTGGCCTTGCTTTAGAGTGGGGAGAGATTTGTTAAGAGTCCTATGCTGGCATGGATGCAGAGAGAAAGGAACATTTATACACTGTTGGTGGGACTGCAAATTAGTATAACCTCTATGGAAAACAGTATGGAGACTCCTCAAAGAATTAAAAGTGAAGCTACCATTCCATCCAGCAATCCCACTACTGAGTATCTACCCAAAGGAAAAGAAGTCATTTTATCAAAAAGACACCTCCACTAGGATGTTTATTGTAGCACAATTCACAATTGCAGAGATGTGGAATCAACCAAATGCCCATCAATTCATGAGTGGATTAACAAAATGTAGTATATGTATACCATGGAGTACTACTTAGCCATAAAAAGAATGAATTAATGCCTTTTGCAACAATTTGGTTGGAACTGGAGACCATTCCCCTAAGTGAAGTAGCTCAAGAATGGAAAAACAAACAACATACATACTTTCTATTAAATTGGAACTAACTGAGGGGCACACATGTGCACAGAAGGAAGTAAAACACATTGGAAATCAAGCAGGGTGGGAGGGGGAAGGAGAGGAAGAGAAAAAAATCTACCAAACGGTACAATGAACACTATTTGGGTGATGGGCACACTTACAGCTGTGACTCAAGCATTACAAAAGCTATCCATGTAACAAAAATATTTGTCCCCCTTAACATTCTGAAATAAAAAATAAGTATTACTATAGATCCAATTCTTAAATTTTCTCTATGGAATCCAAGTCAAATTAACCACTCAGCCAGCTATTTGAAGAATTCCAGCGGCAACCACTAATTTTTCAAGGATGTCCATTTTGATTTTGGACTTCTCTGAGTATTGGACAGCTTTTCCTTTTATTGAGCCAAAACGGGCCCCATTACTTCCACCCACTAGTCCTAGTCTCCTTTGCTATGCATAGCTAGAATACAAATGTAATAGCAATTGAACTATTTTTAAAAACCACCAGGACCCAAAAATTCAAGTAAGTGGGATTACCTGAACACCCCAATTTAAGGTCTTAATAGCCGAGGAAAATGGAAATAAGTTCCTTTACTAGAATTGGAGACAGGTTGATATTCAGGTAATTATTCTCAACCTTCAAATGTTTTGTAGCATTTTAAACTTTTTCTAATAAAATACTTCTTAGAAGGCAAAAAGATGTTAATACACTTATAAGTATAATCACCAAAATATTTAATGGGCACATCTTGAGACAGGCACTTAGCTGGATGTGTTATAGAAGCTGAGCCCTTGTTCTCAGTAACCCTCAAGAGTATAGTTAGAACTGTGATGGGAAAGAGTTGACGATCGAAGTCCATAATGCATTTTGGGCAGAAATGTAAAACATGGGAAAATATCATGTTTGCTGAGGAGAATAAAAATGTATTTCTCAAGCCTTAAGGAGTTTATGTACATTTGTTACTACTTTATTAAAACCAAAGAAGGGGGCAATAAAAAAGAAACATATCTTTAAATAATCAGGAGGCAAAAATGAAAATTATTCAACTTTTTAATAAGAGCACTTTAATTTAGATATAAGTAACGATTCCTCTTACCAAGTAGCATCCATTTCTTGGAATTATGGGCTTGGGGAAAATTGTAAAAAGGGATGAACGAAAACAGCAAGACAAATACAGGTGTGTTCTACCCACGTTGGAGGGAGGGCACACTTTGTATTAGGTTACAATTCTGAGAATGGTCTTTACTGACAAATACTAGGGGTTTCTGTCGGGATATCCCCTGGAAACCTGGATGTTACTTTGAGTTAACATGAGGTCTGGCTTGCTGGCCCCATTCTGTTGCCTAAGCCTTTTTATAAGTGGCTCTGATACAACAAGCTGTGATAATCCTCTTTTTCCAGGAGGAGCGGCTGCTGTTCTTCAGGGAGCTGCTTTCTCTTGTGACGACACAGCAGGCTGGTGAGCCCTGCCAGCATGGCCGTGAGGACAGCCCCTGCCACGGCTGCCCCAAGAAGCCATGGCCAGATCCGACTGGCTTGTTCCAAGAAGGGCTTAATATAGTCTTGAAAAGAGTCTGGGTCTGAAATAGAAAGACATCCCACTGTTTTTTCTATTGTTATTATCATCATCACCATCATCATCATTCTTTCATACTACATTGGAGTCAGACACTTGGGTTTAAATGCCAGCTCTGCTATTTACTAGCAATAAAACTTAGGAAATTTATACCTAGTGTTCCACAGCCTCGGTTTCTTCATCAGGAAAAAAGGAAAAGGATACCCCCTTGTTGGGATGTTTTAATTTTATAGAAAATTTCTGTAAATTATTCAGTGCCTGGTAGATAGTGTGCACTCAATTAAATTTTATCTATTATTTCTACAGCTCCTTCTGCTGATCTTATAACAATTCTGACATTGTTGTATCATTAACCATTCAATAATTCAGTCTTTTAATTATTTGACAACCGTTAACTCACTATAGTACTAGCAAATGCTCGGTAATCTTATAGGCTTCCAAGAACCCCAGGGCATTTGAACAATCTCTGTGTTAATGGAGGTCATAATTTTAAATCTTAAAACAACAGACTTAAACCCATTTATTTATTTATTTGTTTATTTTTAGACAGAGTCTTGCTCTGTTGCCCCAGGTAGAGTGCAGTGGCATTATCATAGCTCACTGCAACCTCAATTTCTGGTCTCAAGTGATTCTCTTGCCTCAACCTCCTGAGTAGCTGGGACTATAGGTGTGTGCCATGAAGCCTGGCTAATTTTTCTTTTTTTAGTAGAGACAGGGTCACGTTCTTGCTCAGGCTGATCTCCAACTCCTGAGCTCAAGCGATTCTCCTGCCTCAGCCTCCCAGAGTGCTAGGATTACAGGTGCAAACCACTGTGCCTGGCCTAGCCAAGTATTTTTAAAAATAATTCTGAGCAAGGCAAAACTTTTAGCATTCCGATTATTTATGTTGCTTCCAACCACATAACAAAATGCCATTGGGCAAGGATAACAACCCCAACTTCTACTGCCTATAAATACTTTCCCACCTCTGAAATAATTTAATTTTAATAGCTCAGGACATACACTTCAGAAATAATTTATTATACTTACTGAGTTCCCTTACCCTATTCTTGAATTGTTTCATAAAGTCAGGTTTCATCTCCTCAACTGCCATGAGCTTCTTTTATATTCAGTTAATAAGCCTTAAATACCTAATATAAGTTTAGCATTTCCTCCATTATTGCACTCATCATGTTATATTCCAATTATTATCTACTTATATGAATGTCTTTTCTATTGAACTGATTCCTTGAAAGCCAATATTATGTTTTAATCATTAATGTAATCCTGGCCTCTGGTGCTATGTCTGAAACACATAGGAGACAATTAAAATGTCTACTGAATGACTGAATATGTAATTGGCCCCAGAAGATATGGCGAAGGAATGTCCCACAGTGGTAGCTGTGGAATGGGAAGAGGAGAGCTATACAAAGAATGTCATCCAAAGGAAAAAAAATATAAATCACCCATATTTCCCTATGTTATAAGGTGATATTTGCAGTTATTTTTTAAAAAATTGATATAAATAGTGATGGGTAATTTAAAAACAAGTAAAAAGATAAAGGATTAACCCCAAGGGAAAAAATAATGTAAGAAAGGAAATGTAATCATGGCATGTTATTTGGTTCAATTGTGAATAATATTTAAATAGTAAATATAATGAAAATCCTAGATGTTGATTTGACTCCAAATAATGATAATACTATACCGAGAAGGTGAAGGAAAGAAAAAGAAGGCTGTAAGAGAGTTAAAATTGTTATTTATATATGAGAAACTACAGAGATAAATGATGAATTAATAAATAGTAATAGTGCCTGTTATTTACAAATACGAGGTGAATATCAGAATAAATATCTTAAAGAATTATGGTAGCTGATTTAGGGGCATAAACCTTTTGTTATAGGACTTGCAGCACTCTTTGACTTATAAAATAGCATGAACATATTATTTAATAAAATAAATTAATGAAAACATATGCTTAATAACATGCTTACGTATATGTGGAAAAAGATAAGAAAAAGTAAATAAAACTAAACAAAGGACAAAGGATAATTAATCTGAGTAGGGGGATTATAGGTGATTTTTATTTTGTGTTTATTCTCTTTTTCAATTCTCCAAAATCTAAAATGAATGTATTTTGTTTATAAAATTAGAAAGTGTGTTACTAAAAAGTACCTGAACTAATTGATAGATAATATAATTATGTATTAAGAAATCCATGTTCAGATAATATGTATTAAAAGGAATAGATTATTGTTGGATAAGAGTATATAAATTAAATTTGGCTGTACATTGACACTTAACCTAAAAATAAATATAATGAAAAACAAATCTTATTCTCACTATCAGCTACATATTTAAGGCACATAGAAGTTAAGGAGAGATGTTTTAACATTATGTCAATATAATGTAGAATTTATCTATGAAGCTATAAAATTTGAATAAATGAAGAAGTCTTTGCTTACTATTAGCTCAATAAGAGCAGATAGATTCTCTATAAAAAAGCAATTTCTTTATAGAAGGTGCTGTATAATGTGTATAAAATATATATTATTGAATGTATATAGAAGATACTTTAAATCCATTTTGTGATAGAGTGGAAAGAAGAAAGTGTATCCTGGGCTTACCTTGCCACAAGTTATGGCTATGTAACTCAAGTGGAGAGCAAAAATAATAAATACAACTTTTGGGCAGTTCCCTTTAAAACTGTCTTTGCCCTTTACCGTTTCCTTTTTGCTTAGCTGGAATACAGATAGAATGTTAGTGAGCCATCCTAAACCACTGATTTATTTAAAATTATTTAAAAAATGGGAATACTACACATAGCTTAGATTGCTATTAGTCACTTCAATATACAGTACATTTAAAATGCGTAACAAAGTGCAGGGTACATAGAAATCACATAATAAATATTATTTTCTTTATTGTTAAAGACTCAGCTCAAGTGCTTTCACAGCATTTAAATACTATTTCTGCCTGTCCTTCTGTTCTCTAGCTTTCCTTATTATTTTTTTCCTTCAATTCATCCCAAGTGATCTCAATTTTTACTGTCAATAAGAGACTATCTTCTTTGAATCCCTCTTTGATCCCAATGGTTTTAAACTAAAATTCAGACTTTTCTTTCTCAGCTATCTGCTTTTGCACCCCAACAGTGCACTTTTTTATTCTTTCTTAATGTCATAATTTTTCTATAATCTTTATGCAAAGTCCCATTTTTCTTGTAACCCATTCTTTTCAAAATAATTACATAGTCTTTTGTTTATTTTGTGCTCTATCATTTCCAAAGTGCATTCACTTGCCCACAACAAACATATGACATAGTTAGGGATCATTGCTCTAATTTAATGAATTAAGAGTCTGTAGCTTAGAAAGTTTGCCTGTAATGATTAAACTAGACAGTTTATGTATAGCTCTTGGTACAATGCCTACCATCTAGAAAGTAATTTATAACTGTTACTGACTCTTGTTGTTCCATAATAATTTCATCAATATTTTAAC
Organism: Eulemur rufifrons; assembly: GCF_041146395.1. Taxonomy (NCBI): domain Eukaryota; kingdom Metazoa; phylum Chordata; class Mammalia; order Primates; family Lemuridae; genus Eulemur; species Eulemur rufifrons. The sequence goes on from NC_090988.1 coordinate 40,715,233, forward strand.
TTAAACAGTTTCCAATGAAAGTTTTTTTCTCTCAGAACTTCTTTGATTGCTGATTCAGCTCAGTTCTCTCGTTTGGATTCTCAGATTATTTCTTTCCTTACCCCCTTGTGACACTTGGCATAACCGTCCATATATTATAATTATTTATATGTATGTCGTACTTTTCAGGCTGGTCACAAGCTCATGAGAGCAAGTACTATGTTTTGCTTTACCTTTCATTTTTCTATTTATTTATTCATTCATTTATTCATAAAACAAGTAGTCACTGAGGCACACTACATGCCAGGTGACAGCCCAGGCACTGAGGTAAAAAGATAAATAAGACAGAGTGTCTTTCATGAAGGAAACAATAACTGAAAAAAGAGACTGACAGGTAAACACATCATTTCAAGAGTAATGTTGTTCTGATGAAAGCATGTAAAAGATACAGTGGGATCACGGGGAAAACAACCTCCTACATCTGTCTGTAAAATCAGGGAAGGCATCCCAGAGGACTATCCCACTGAGTAGAAGAATGAGTTAGGACTGGAGCATGTGATGTTGATGGCAAGCCATGGCAGGGGGAAAGAAACAATATGCACACAGGAATACACATAGCTAAGCATAGTTTTTGAACAAATACGTGAATGATAGGAGCTTCGTCAAATTCCATTTGCAGAATTAGACACTACAGTTACTGTGAACCTGACCTCCCCCCTTCCTTTTAAAAATCAAATTTCTAGCTCTTTTGGAATATACTTGAAGAAAGAAGCTCTGAACAGAGCATTACCACACAGAAAGCAAGATTACATTTTACCAATAGCATTGAGGACACAAATCTTCATTGCCAAAGCTCTTTGGTCTCACCTTTTAATCAGTTATGCATAAAAGAAAATCACCAGCTACTCAATTTTTAAAAGCATCGCTAAATTCAATGATAAGAGAAAATGTTTGACAAATGCCAGACATCAGCTGCCTTTTTACAGAAAGCACTTAAGTAATTATAAACACGAGTACCTAAATGATGAATAATGATCCCCTTGAACAAAATTATATCAGGAAATTTTAAAAGATTTTTTGAGTAACCTTAAAATTTAGCAATGAATAGAGATAAATTTTGAACTCCCTGGAAGTAGAACAGAGGCAATAATATAGAATAATTCATAGCGTAGAAAACAGGCAATTGCTGTTGTCTTTTTTCTTTTTTTTTTTCTTAAGACACGGATGCTCACTATGTTGCCCAGGCTGGTCTCAAACTCTTGGGCTCAAGTGATCCTCCTGCCTCACTCTCCCTAGTAGTTGCTGTTGCTTATTTTAAAGTCAAACTTCTCTAAAATTAACTATGTAAATTCACAGCTGTGTGAAGAGTAGCCTAAAGAATTTCAAATCAGTTTCATTTTAAAAAATTTCAGTAAAAATAAATATCTTCAAGCCTCTAATATGACTCTTTGAGGCTCCTCTCCGCTCACTCATCCAGTGATTTTTGTTGCCTTTTGTAGTAAAATGTACCACCTGGATACCAGGGAATAACAAGGAGGTGCAGCATTTGTGTGGAAGACAATATAGGAGCTAAAGGGAACCCTCCCTTCTGTGGAATGATAGGGACATTATAAGTTTTGGATTCGATATTTGCCACTTATTAGATTTGTAATTTAGAATTAGTCACTTTATCTTTCAAATTCTCAATTTACTTACCTGTAAAACAGAACAAAAATCACTACTACACAGGCTCTTAAAGATTAGCTGAGAGAATTTACATGCTGATGTCTCTCATGTTAGGATCTGAGGCTGGACACCTCTTCTGAGTGTCAGCCCTGTATATTCAATTGCCCAAGAGATATATTTACCCTAATGTCTCAAACCACCCTGTTGCACTGTATAATAAAACAGTGGGTTTCCCTCCATGTCTGGCCCTACTCCTATTCTTACTATCTCAGTGAATCGTGCTGCCATTATTAGTTTCACAAGTCAGAAAGCTTAAAGGCATCCCTAACACCTCCTTCTTCCTCACCTCATCTATAAATCATATGCCAAGTTCTGTAGATTTGTCTTCAAAATAATGTCAAGTTCTTTCATGCTTTGTCTCTCCCTTCCTCCTCCCACCACTGCAATCCAAACTACCTTTACTGTTCCCTGGACTCTCATAACAGCATCTTCACTGGCCTCTCTGCATGTTTTGAAACTGCTACAAAATTTTCTACATACTGCAACAACAGCAATCTTTTGAAAATTCAAATTTGATTATAATCTGCTTAAAATTCATCAGTGGCTTCTATTATTCTAACAATATAGCCAAAATCCATAATCATGTCCCCTTTAGCAATGAGTTAATTCTACCTGTCATATTGATAGTGTCTGAAATGTCACTTCATTGACCCCTGAATATTGGCACATCTCTAAATAAAAGAGTCATTAGGCAAGTAGCCATTTAAGATCTTTCTCTTCTGTTATAACCTCTGTGAAGATAGAGACTATATTATTTGTTTACCACTGTGTCCACAGCATCTAAGACAATGTCTTAGTAAAAGTAGTTATTCAATAAATGTATGTGGAAAGAATAAATAAATCCAATAAAGCCACCTAAAAACACCTGGCATGATAAAATGCTTGAAAAATGATTTTAAATACATATATAAAAATGACCTGGGTATTAAGGGGTGGTGACAATTTTCTAGCAAGCTTCACTTTTATAAGTTGAGGTGTGACCCTTCATGATAAACATCACTTGCACTCAAATTGATTAACTAATTTTAGTTCATACCAGATATTATTTGATACTTAGAATAGAGAGGCTTGCAAGACAAATTTAGATTTTGTGGGGCTCACAACCCAGGTGGACAGTGGACAGATTCATACATAGAAAAATTACCATGCAACTCTAAGGAAGGAGTGCTTAAACATGACCATGTATATGTATAAAATGATTTGATATCTGAGAGTTTGACAAATGGAGAAACAGAATCAGACTTTAGGCCGAAACAACAGCATGTTCAAAAGTATGAGCCCATGAAATGTTCTGGAAATGGAAATGGAGACAAATCACAAAGTCCTAAATGGAGACTCTTTGCAAAATAGTTACCAACAAGCTCCTTTCTTTAAGAACTGTGATTTTTATAGAAGGAAGGAAAAACATGTTACTTGAGACTGCCCCACTTTTTGACTCATAGGAAACCCCTCCATCCTTTGCAAAATTCCCTGTTCTTAGTGATCCCATGATTAAAAAAAGTTCAATCAAACTTATATCTGTTCAACTAATTGTCCCCCAAAATGCAGAACAAGGTTGATAAAATATGGGCTCTCCTCTTATTCCTATATCATGGTTTGGCTATGCCACATACCAGGTAAATGGCCTGGGACAATTTATTTATATTATGTAAGCTTCTGTTTTCTCATCTATGAAAAATAAAAGGAAATAGATACCTGAATCTTGTAGGTAGCTATAATCATAGCCCAGATCTCTGGATGAAACAAAGAAATCACCATTTCTGTAAAGAGGTATAAAAGGAACCATGTAGGATCCCCGATTATGCCCAATGGGTGCATTGGCTTCTGGATAAACTTCTTGAAGAGGACGGTGCCTTCGGAGCCACTGTTCAAAAATACTGCAGAGGAAATGGTTATTCAGATTAAGAAATATGTTTGTAAAAAAATTGAAATTCTTAAAGTAAAATAACAAGGCATATATATTAAAATCCCCAGACAGCTAAAGATGCTGAATATATTATTTATGCTTCAAAAATATTTTGTAAAGCATTAGTTCATTCTTTCAAACCCTGAAGAAGCTCACTCATTTGAAAAAACTATGAGGATAACTTTGAAAAAAGAATTTCTCAGAGATGAATTAAACTTATACAACAAGTTTTGAACCTTCAGAATGATGCAGAGCAATGGTAATTATTGGTTGAGTGACAGTTGAGTCATAGTTGTAAATTAAATGTATTTCCTGTGCCAAAGAAAGTTAGCCTAAAGAAAGAACATATAAAATTAAATTGGAAATAGTACTGGAATTTGACCCTTTTTTGGCCTTGGTGAGGGGTTTTCAATTATTTCAACTTCTATGTTGTGTTTGGTGAAGTGTATGTATAATGAGTTTTGATGGGAGACAGAGCTCATTTCCAATTATAGAGGTTAAATTACTCGTACTTGGTTTCCCAGCTTCCCTTAATCCTAGAATATGACCATATGATCAATATTCAGCCAATCAGACATTCCCATTTATGAGTTTGAAATAGAAGATAGTGACACAAAGAAGCAAGGATGATGGAAAAACATTCTGGTAGTGGGCAGTGGTAGTGGCTACAACATTTAATTTTCAGGGGCGGTAAAGCCGGATGTATCAGCAAAGGAATCTATTGTCCAGGGGTATCCTGTGTTCTACAGCATAGTTTTGGCAGATGTCTTTGCTGCTACCCCTTTCCTGTGTTCCCACCTATTTCTGAACCTGCTTCCCCATTATTTTGAGAGCTATCTAAAATCCTCTCAGCAAATTCTTTTCCTGTTTGAATCACCCAGAGTTTGTTCTGTTTTATGCAGTTAAAATCTCTGATTGACAAAACAGCTAACAAATTAAGGGATCAACAAAATAAAGCAAGAATGGAGTAGAATCTCAAGTTGCAGGCAAATTTATAGTGGGCCATTAAAAGTATGACAAAGAGAATGGCTTTGTGTTATCAAGTTATATAACAGAAGAATGAACACTAGATCTGGAGCCAGGGAACTCTCCTTAAGGCCCAGCTCAGCGTTTTAATAGCTGTATGACTCTAAGCAAATCACTGAATTTGGACACTTAACCTCTCCATCCATAAAATGAGAGTAATAATGTCAGTTCTACCTGTTTCCAAAGACATTTTCCAATGTGATATTTTTTGTGAAAGTGCTAAATAAGTAAGCTATTGTTACTTAGCTATATAATTTAAGCGAGGAGGTAAAAGGTGAGTACATCACAGAGAAGGTAGTGTCTAAAAATGAAAGTGATAATGCTTCAAACAAAAAAATAAAAATTTGGAAAAGGATTTTTAACATGTGAAGTACAATAAAGAAGAGAACAAGGAAGTCAAATAGCAACAGTGGTCATTATTTTTTCCATGACAGAAAACAATTGCTTACTTAGAGAATCTGGACGGCAAACACTACTTGTGGTCAAAGATGGTTTTTAATTGTGAGTTAATTAAGGTATCACTGATAAACACTAAAAATCTGGTCCATGTTCCCTGAACTAGCTCAATTATTAATGAGGTATTTACTGAGCATCTACTGTAGGTCAAGTTGCACATAGACCTGTGTAAAAACCTGAGTTTTGCAGGTTGTGACAAGGAAGATTTGTAAAATTTCTTAAACTATTTGATTTTCTTTATCTGCAAAATGACAATAATGTCCATGTCATGAAGGTAGTGTGAAGATTAGTTAAAATAACATAAGATACATGGCTAAGTGCTTGACAGATGGGAAGCAAAAGGTATCCTCCTTCCCACAGCTCATCCTCCTTCTCATAATTATTGTCATACTGGAAGAACTTTAAAATTGCTAAGAGACATAAGATTTGCTATAATAGAAATGCCAAAGCCATGCACATTTGAGAAGGGTCTTTATTGGTGGTTACTATTCTGATAGGCAGAAATGAGAAAGAGGAGGTTGAAAAAGATTGGTTTTTCTGTGTCTCAGTTTCTTCAGCTGAAAAAATTAGAAATTGGCTTAAAAATTATACTCCAAATTCTATTCTAGTCCTATAATTTTATGAATTAGTCATTTTGTTTGAACTTCTACATTTTTTTCTCTTCACAAAAGCATTACCTTTTCATTATGTAAAAGTTAGAAAATACAAACATGCAAAAAGGAGAAAAGAAAAAAAATCACACGTAATTGCTTTGTTTTTTATTATATATAGTTTTTGAAATATGCATACATAACACTCTATATGTATTTAATCAAAAAAGAAAATTGTATTATAGATAATTGTTTAGAAGACACTTTATTTGTATTAAACTGTGTTTTCAACTGGTTAATCTATTTTTTAATGAAAAGGGGGCTGTCTGATAATTAATCCTTCCCTCACCCCTGTTAACCTTTGACTGAATAAGGAACAGTCCAATATACAATGAGCCATCAGATAAGGGGTTGAGGCAAAAATTGTACCTTTTGTCAATTGAGAAAAATCACTGCTATAGTTCAATTCGTAAATAATTTTGTTACTGCCAAAAAATAAACATTATTTACCTAAGTAGGACAAGGACATCAATTCTTAGTAGCAAAAGATTTAATGGATGAAACTATTAATATTAAATGTACTCACGTCCCTCATCAACCTTTTAAAATGAAAGTATTAATCTTGATTAAATTCTTCATCAGTGGTTCTCATCTTCAGTTAATTTTACCAAACCATGTCTAGAATGGCTCACATCAGAATACTAATGTTTAATTTACTGACATTTCAGAAAAATATTATCTTCTTATCAAAGATTCATTTAGGCTGAATCTAGACAGTTTTCTGGACATCTGAGTAATAGTGAAATTCACAATAGAGAAATTAGAAGAAAGTAAAGATGATCACAGACAGAAATATGAAGAGATGTGTTTTATGAATAAAACTGACATGGGACTTCTGGCTTCAGGTCTGACATGAAAAGAACCTGGTCACTCCCGTCTTTAAAAGAAGAAAAAGTTGGACAAACTGAAAATCAACAACTTTTCTTGGACCCACAAAAGAATTGAAGCTGTAGCAGAAACTGCCAACCCCCAAACTGGAGAGAGAAATGCATGGAGAAGAACACAGCTGAGGTCTGCTCCCCAGGAGCTAAAACACTTCTATGCACAGCTGCGACATCGTGTCTAGACCAGTGGTGATAGAAACTCCTGGGGCTGTAGTCTTACCACATATTTTTCAGTTTTGCCTCCAGGAAATCCACCAGGTTTTTGTAATGAAGATCTGAAAAAGATCCTTTCCTGGCTCTGTCATGGGAGGGGGAGAGTGATCATTGTGAAATATGTCCAGACCTTCTCCATCTAAAAGCCCTATAATCCAGGGAAAATGACTGCTAGAGCCTTAGTCCAGCTAGAGGAAAAAAATTCTTCTCAGTCCAGCCTCTCCCAATGTTTTATTTCTCACCTAAGAGGAAATAAATATAGGCCACAGGGGTCAGGACTCCAAGAAAATAAGTTAGGAATTCTAGGGAAGGGAGTAAGGAACATATTTAAAAAAAAAAAAAAAAAAAGCTATATCATAAAAGAAACACTTGTGAAGGTCGTCACTGCCCCAAGACACTGGCCCACTGAGAGACTGCAATTTAATCAGAACATTTGAACACTCCCCTTTCCTCATACTTTACCACCGTATGGACAAACTCCAGTATAATAACAGTGATGACAGCTAAAAGAGCTGCAAGACACAAGCTATCTCTAAAAAAGAATATATAGGGAAGCTCAAAACCAAGAGTGTAGATGAAAATGAATACACTAGAGAAATTTGAGGCCTCTGACCTCAAAACTATAACAATAACTACAGCAAACATTGAACACAGCCCAACTCCTTGCCAGATTAACATACATCTTCCCACTGAAGGCCTATTTACCTCAGTTCCCATTACCTAATAAAACATGTCTGACTTTTAATAAAAAATTATAAGGCATGCCAGCAGGCAAGAAACAAGAAAGTTTGAAGAGAAAATAATCATCTGAACCCAACTTAGATATGATATGGATTTTAGAATTATCAGGCACAGATTTTTTTTAAAAACTGTGAATAATATAATATTAATATGTTAGAATAATATTTCTAATAGAAAAAGTAAACAACATAAAAAGGATGAATAATGTAAGCAGAGAGATAGTAACTACAAGAATGAATCAAAGGAAATGCTAGAAATCAAGAACACTACAACAGAAATGAAGAATACCTTCAGTGGACTCATCACTAGACTTGATATAGCCAAGAAAAGAATCAGTGAGCTTGAAGATACGTCAATAGAAACTTCCCAAACTAAAATGCAGAAGGAAAAAAAGAGTGAGAAAAAAATCAAGAACTGTAGGATAATTTCAAAAGATGTAACACCTGAATAATTGGAATACCAGAAAAAGAAAAAGTGGACAAAGCGGAAGAGATATTCTGCAATAGAGAGAATCAGGGTTCGTTGGAGAAATGGCAGATTCTAAGGCTGGGGCAAGAAATATACAAGATAACTATGGATCATCTTGTAGTGCCAGGAAGTAAGCAAGTGTTCAAGGAAACACCAACTCACAATGTTAGAGATACGTCAAGGGGACCAAAAAGCCAACTGAAATAGCTCCTATTGGCTAGAGTTGGAACAATTTTAGCCACAAAATAAGGTAGTATTGAGTTGTAACCCAAAGTATAAAATAAATGTAGATGAGTCTATAGTGATATAAATAAATAAATGGAGGGAAATACATAAAGCCACCATGCAAAAGAATTTCATATAATTATGTAGACACTCCACCATCAAGCAGGTGGTACGTAACTCTCCACACATTAAGTATGGTGCCTAGTGATTTCTTTCCAAAGAGTACGGTATAGAAGTGTGACAAAATCATTTAACAGTGTGAGAAACCTGACAAACACTTCCTTTGCCAAATGATCAAGGTTAACATCAACATGGTGAGTCATGTTGATAGTATGTTCCTGTAAGGGTGGAAAAACTGTGGTACCTTTGCTCACCCATCATAAGGGTCATGGCCAACACTCCTATAACAAAAGACAGAGAAAAGCATAACAAATTTATTTAACTAAAGTTTTATGTGACACGGGAGCTTTCAAAAAAAAAAAAAAAAAAAAAGACACCCCCCCCCAAACCCAGGGAAGACTGTCTATTTTATGCTTAGATTGATGAAGAATGGCCAGACATGTAGTAATGGAACAAAAAGGGTATGATCTATTGATAGTAGACTGAGGGGGAAAACCCAGAAAGGCTTGTCTATTGAGATTCTTCTTGGCCTCTCTGTGTAGCATTCCCTCCTCCCAGGTGGGGCAGGACGCCTCTGGAATGAGGGTCTTACGCCCTACTATCAGACAAGGAAGGTTAGAGAATTTCTTTATGGCCAGCTCCTACACATAAAGGAGGGAGAAGGTTAGAGTAATATTTCTTTGGGCTACAGCAGTTCTAGTTTCTGTGCCTGCCTTGGGGATGAAGAATCCTAGTTTCTATGACATGTTTCTTGGGAGAAAGAGAGGAGCAGAAGATAGGAAGGCAGGAGAATGTAAGAGAGACTTTGCTTCTCAGGCCTTCCAAACTCCTTCAGTTCAAAGTACTCGGCATGCTATGTACCAGATTTTGGGGTATCAATTTCTGAGTCCAGACATGCCCTTGATATGATGTGAAGAGAATAGTGCTTTACCTTTATGGATATTTGTCCCCAAAATGCCTACCCCAGTCTAAGCATGAGAAAAAAATCAGACAATCCTCAGTTGAGGGACATTATACAAAACACCCGAGAAGTACTCCTCAAAACAGTCAAGGTCATCAAAAAACAAGGCAAGTCTGAAAAACTGTCGTAGGCAAGAAGAGCCTAAGGAGACATGATAATTTCGTGTAATGTATCAGGGATGGGATCCTGAAACGAAAAAAGATATTCGGTAACTACTAAGTAATCTAAATAAAGTATGGATTTGGTTAGTAATAATGTGTCAATATTGATTTGTTAATTGGGAAAAATGTTCCAGATTAATGTAAAATGTTAATAATAGGAGAAACTGACCATGGGGTATATAACTGTCTGTTCTATCTTTGCAACATTTTAAAAATAAAAAACTATTTTAAAATAAAAGTTTATTTTAAAAAAAAGAACTAACAAAGAAGACTTGATATAGTTGGATATTTGGAAACCTATTTTAACCACCACGCAAGAAATGTTACATACACATATATATTAGAACACCTTTTTATTCATCTATTTCAAAAATGGATGAGCACTCATACTCTGAATGTCAATAATAAACTGGCTCTGTGCCAGGCATTGGTGACGTTCGCTGCCCTGTGGTACTTAGAGGCTAGTAGGGGAGATATGTCTTAACAGTAATTTCAGAAATAAATCTGTAATTACGGGCTGGCAAATGCTATGGAAGAAAGCAGCATGATAACAGGATTTAATGGGGAGGCCTCATCTAGTCTGTGGCCTTGGGGAAAGTCTTTGATGGTGTATTTAAACCAAGATTTGAAGGATGAGTATTTAGAGAAGTGTTAGGAGAGTATTTCTGAAGGAGGGAATAGAATTTGCAAAGGGTCTTTAGTGGGAGGTGCACAGCAAATTCAAGGAACTGAAGAATGACCAGTATGTTTATGGTATATGTATATGGGAACAAAGAGAATAGTTGACAATGAGGCTAAGGACATAAACTGGGGTAGAATCACGAAAGGCAGCAGAGGCCATATGAGACATATTTGTATTTTTTCCTGAGAGTGATGGGAACCTGCGGTGGTGGGTGATAACATGAACAGATTATCATTTTAAAAGATTACATAGATTTTATAGTGGATAAGGGATTGAATGACAGTAAGATTTGGTTGATGTGTAGGCAGCAAGGGACAAAGAAATAGTGAGAAAAGTATGTACAGGCAGAAAGAGGGTGTGTGGAAATCTAAGCAGCACAACTGAGGGGTCAAGAGGAAGAAATCTAAGATGGCAATTTTTTGGGGGGGTAAATCACTGGGAAAGAAGTGGACTATCAGGGAGAGATGTGACTATCATGATTCTGTATGTGCTGTGCTAGAAGATGCTTTTGAGACATTCCAATGGGCATGTCAGGTTGGCAGCTGGATATCTGGGTCGGCATTTCAGGGAAAGATCAACTCTGGAGATACAAATTGAGAAGCCTCCAATTTCTAGAAGATAATTGAAGCTGTGGGAGTAGTGGGACAATGAAAAAACAAAGAGAATCTGGGATTATTTTTTCATATGTCATCTTTTTGAAAGGGCAGGACAGATGAAGTGATAATCACAGTGTCTTTGAGAACCACAGCTTGAGATGCCTCCAGCCAGTCAAATTTCTAGTCACTCAAAATTTATTGAATTGCAGTTGCATAATAGCAAGGTCAGGGGTTTCTCATCTTTTCTATTCTTTTGGATTGTTTGTTACTTCATGTAGCTTTTGTGTTGAAACATTTACTTGTTAAAACAAACTTCAATTTTTAAATAATGATAAATATCTTCATTTAAACTTAATCTGAGATGTTAATCCCTCTAAACCTCAGTATGCTCATTTATAGAAAAGAGATGGTGCTATCTACGTTAATGTAGTTATGAGAACAGAAACGAAATAAGGAAGTGAAACACTGAGTAATAATACTCAAGGATAAACTGAGACAATATTTATAAAATAATTGGCCCAATTTCAGAAAAGCAGTAGTTCACGTTTTCTGCCCTTCCAAAGTCCTCATTTTACAAAGGGAGAAAACTTCTAATTCAAAGGTCACAGTAGCATGACCAGGATTGGAATCCAGTGGTTTTGACTACCACTTTGTTACAAATTATAGCAAATGCCCTTGTTCTCTCTGTGTTTACAGAGGATGGGAGTGTTTCTGCCGTTGTGAGTACACATATGCTTCTGCCAAAGTCTGATATGTAGATTCTCTCTCTAAGGCCATTTGGAAGAGGTTTGACTTTCATCTTGAAATGTAAGCTGTTTATTCAACAGATACCTGCATTAATTAACATTAAACACCGTAACTGTTCCTATGCTTAAAAAATACAGTTTATACTAAGGAACAGCAATGAGTACATTACAACAAGATCAGGAAAGGATATGCATTAGCATAACAAACACAACAAAGGAGAGAAAGTGAAATAATATTCAATCCAAAACAAAAAGGCAGAAAGAGAGGAAATAGTGAACAAAGTTGGCAAGGGGCTGAGTTAAGATGAGAACCCAGTTTTTCTGGCTGATATATCCGGGCTTCTTGACATCCCATGTTTCCCTGCTTGGATATCTGTTCTTTCCTTCCTTACTCTCCCTGAGGAGGCTCTGGAGGCTTGTTATTCTCTGACTAAGCTTTGCAGCTGGAGGAAAGTTTGTCAATAGGGCTGGAAAGGTAAAGGAAACAGATACTAGACCATCAATTAACTCCATGTACTTCGGAAATTCAGGTTCACCCTGTGTCTTTTCACTGTGGGGTAACAAATTCAAACTTAGGCAGAGGCATCATTGTTTTCAGAGCAAGCACAAGTACATTAGGGAATATCAGTGCTGCCGACTAGCTGAGGCATCACAGCTTTTAAATTTGTCTTTGTTTTCTCAGTGCCAAGCACATAGTAGGTGCTAAATATTTACAGGATAATCAGTGCTGCTCTCTTGAGTTTATAATCTAACCCCAAAGACTAAATTAACAATAAGGCAGTTTCTGTAACACAAACTCTTCATATATTTTGCTTAATATTTTATTGATACCATTTTACAAAAGAAAAAATTTAGCCAAAGAGTTTAACCATTTGGCAATAGTTACTTAACTAGAAAGCAATAGAAGATCTGGGTTTCATTTCAGATTTATGTGACTTTTACGTTTACCCATTGCCTTAGCCAGAGCTCAGGTGTTCTATGCTTTTCCACTAACATGCAAGAAATTAATCAGTAATTAGGAATTAAAGCAAAAAAGTGGACAAGGCTTTAATATTTTGCTTCAAGCGCTAGCAGATCTTTCAGAGCTATGTGCAGAAGTAGGAACTAGGCATCTTCTATCATTTCACCTTACCTGACAAATATACACATTTGATCACAAAATCTCTAGAGTATAGATGAAGGATGAATGTGCAGTTGTGAAACACTAATAACAATAGTCTAAAGACATGTAATTTTTCTATTTGGAATTGAAACCCTTTTTTATTTTCCTCCACAGGTCATGAAGCCCCCTAGACCAGGACTGGTTTAGCAGGTTGCAAGGTGGCAATAGAAAAGTAGGTCAAAGAGGATGACATTGACATGGGATGTTGAATCTAGACCTTGACCTATTCATAATGACTAGCTTAGAATACTCTCCTAAAGGAGGCCAGGGAGTACCTGGGAAATGACAGTGAGAGCGCTGTGTGTTACCTAGACAACTCGCATTCACAGCAGGCAGAGGAATTGAAGGGAGCTAAGGGAAGAGGTACCACCATACATCCTGTTGTGAACACAGGAAGGCCCTGTAGGATGAACAGACAGGAGGACAAAGTTCAACTTCAACAAATGCAAAGGCTGGCCGGGCGCGGTGGCTCACGCCTGTAATCCTAGCACTCTGGGAGGCCGAGGCGGGTGGATTGCTCAAGGTCAGGAGTTCGAGACCAGCCTGAGCGAGACCCCGTCTCTACTAAAAATAGAAAGACATTATATGGACAACTAAAAATCTATATAGAAAAAATTAGCCGGGCATAGTGGCGCATGCCTGTAGTCCCAGCTACTCGGGAGGCTGAGGCAGTAGGATCGCTTAAGCCGAGGAGTCTGAGGTTGCTGTGAGCTAAGCTGACGCCACGGCACTCACTCTAGCCTGGGCAACAAAGTGAGACTCTGTCTCAACAAAAAAAAAAAAAAAAAAAAAAAAAAAAAAATGCAAAGGCTTATATACGGAGTTCCAACTCTGTCCCCTGGATATGGGAGCAAGAAAAGAAGCCAGAAACACAAAAACTCATCTTTAAAAACCTTGTTTGAAATTCCTGCTGTTAACTATGTGAGGAGCGAGGAGATAATCTCTGTAAATTTCAGTTTACTCCTCTGTAAAATGTGGTTAATGGCAAACTTCAAAAAGCTGTGAGATACAAATGCGATGAGGTATTCAGTACACTCAGAACAGTGCCTAACCTGCGGTGAGCATCCAGTGGTGGTTAATTATGGCTGTTGTTCTTACACAGCACAAATCATTGGTTCTATAGCCTAATACAAGGAGTCAATTTAATTTCATTGGACCAGAGATTTTAAATTTCTGTTGTTTGGGAATTTTGGCAGGAGGAATATATGCTAACAATTCAATATGTCAGTGAATTTTATTTCTTATTTTTAAAGAAAATATATAAACAGAGAGTGAATTAGTTATAAAGGTTAGCTTCACAGATTCTGGAGCTAGATGCTTGGGTATAAATTCTGATTGTAATAATTAATAGCTCTGTGAACTTGGGCAAGCTACTTAACCTCGTGTTCTAATTTTCTTTTCAGTAAAGTGGGGATTATAATATGTTGTAAGATAAATTGTGTTTCCCTCAAATTCATATATTGGAGTCCTAACTCCTAGTACTTCAGAATGTTACTGCATTTGCAGATGAGATCTTTAGAGATAATTAAGTTAAAATGAGGTCACTAGGGCAGGCCCTAATCCAATATGAATGGTATCCTTAGAAGAGGAAATTTATGCACCAACAGAGACAAAGAGAAGACTGTGTGAAGAAACAGGAAGAAGATGGCCATTTACAAATCTAGGAGAGAGGTCTTAGAAGAAACCAACTCTGCTGACACCAGGATCTTGGGCCTCAAGCTTCCAGAATTGCAAGAAAATAAATTTCTGTTGTTTAAGCCACCGGGTCTGTGGTATAAGCATATCTCATTTTATTGTGCTTCACTTTAGTGCATTCCACAGATACTGTGTTTTTTACAAATTGAAAGTTTGTGGCAACCTTGCATTGGGCAAGTCTATCAGTGGTTATTTTTCCAACAGCATGTGTTTACTTTTTGTCTCTGTCACATTTTGGTAATTCTCACAATATTTCAAACTTGTATCTTATTATTATATCCTTTATGGTGGCCTGTGATCAGTGATTTTTGATGTTACCATTGGAATTGTTTTGGGATACTACAAACCATACCCATATAAAATGGTGAACTTAATAGACCAATGTTGTGCGTGTGCTGACTGCTCCGTGGACGCGGCAGTTCCTCAGCTTTCTCTCTTTCCTCAGGCCTCTCTATTCCCTGAGACGTAACAATATTGAAATTGGGCCAATTAATAATCCTAGAATGGCCTCTAAGTGTTCAAATTAAAGGAAGAGCAGCACGTTTTTTCACATTAAATCAAAAGCTAGAAACTATTAAGCTTAATGAGGAAGGCATGTTGAAAGCCAGTATAGGACAAAAGCTAGGCCTCTTGTGTCAAATTGTTAGCCAAGTTGTGAATGCAAAGAAAAAGTTCTTGAAGGAAGTTAAAAGTTCTACTCCAGGGAACACACAAACGATAAGAAAGCAAAACAGTCTCACTGCTGATATGGAAAAAGTTTTAGTGGTCTGGATAGAAGACCAAACCAACCACAACATTCCCTTAAGCCAAAGCCTAATCTGGAGTGAGTCCTCAACTGTCTTCAATTCTATGAAGGCTGAGAGAGGTGAGGAAGCTACAGATGAAAAGTTGAAAGCTAGCAGAGAATGGTCCATGGGGTTTAGTGAAAGATTCATCTCCACAACATGAAAGTGCTGAAGGAGAAGCTGCAGCAAGTTATCCTGAGTTCTAGCTAAGATAATCGATGAAAGTGGCTACACTCAGCAACAGATTATTACTGGAGACAAAACAACCTTCTATTGGAAGAAGATGCCATCTAGGACTTTCATAGCTAGAAAGGAAAAGTGAATGCCTGGCTTCAAAGCTTCAAGGACAGGATGATTCCCTTATTTGGGGATAATGCAGCTGGTGACTTTAAGTTGAAACCAATGCTCATTCACCATTCTGAAAATTTTAGGGCCCTTAAGAATTATGCTAAATCTATTCTATCTGTGCTCTGTAAATGGAACAACAAATCCTGGATAACAACACATCTGTTTACAGCATGGTTTACAGAATATTTCAAGCCCACTGTTGAGACCTACTGCTCAGAATAAAAAGGTTCCATTCAAAAAATTATTGCTCATTGACAATGCACCTTGTCACCCAAGAGCTCTGATGGAGATATATAAGGAGACTAACATTATGTTCATACCTACTTATATAACATGCATTCATCAGCCCATGGATCATGGAGAAAATTCAACTTTCAAGTCTTGGTATTTAAGAAATACATTTCATAAGGCTATAGCTGCTATAAATAATGATTCTTCTGATGGATTTGGGCAAAGTAAATTGAAAACCTTCTGGAAAGGATCCCCTATTCTAGATGCCATTAAGGACATTTGTGATTCAAGGGAGGAGGTCAAAATATCAACATTAACACAAGTTTGTAGAAGTTTATTCTAACCCTTATTGATGACTTTAAGGGGTTTGAGACTTCAGTAGAAGTTGTCACTGCAGATGTGGTGGAAATAGCAAGAGAACCAGAATTAGAAGTAGAGCCTGGAGATGTGACTGAATTGCCATAATCTCATGATAAAGCTTGAACAAATGAGGAGTTGTTTTTTATAGATGAGAAAAGAAAGTGCTCTCTTTTTCTTGAGATGGAAACTACTAGTGGCAAAGATGCTTTGAACATTGTTGAAATGGCAACAAAGAATTTAGAATATTATATAAACTTAGCTGATATGGCAGCAGCAGAGTTTGAGAGGACTGACTGCAATTTTGAAAGTTCTACCGTAGGTAAAACACTACCAGTCAGCGTCACATGGTACAGAGAAATCTTTCATGAAAGAAAGAGTTAATCGATGCAGCAAACTTCATTGTTGTCTTCTTTTAAGAATTGCCACAGCCACCCCAACCTTTAACGACTATTACCTAGCTCAGTCAGCAGCCAACAACCTTGAGGCAAGACCCTCCACCAGCAAAAAGTCTACAGCATGCTAGAGGCTGGGATGATTGTTAGCATTTTTCAGCATAAAGTATTTTTAAATTAAGGTATATACATTGTTTTTTTAGACACAATGGTATTGCATATACTAGACTATAGTATGGTGTTATAGTTATAGTGTAAACATAACTTTTGTATTACAATGGGAAATCAAAAAAATTCATGTGACTCACTTTGTTGTGATATTCACTTTATTGTGGTGGTTTGGAACCAAAGCCGCAGTATCTCAGAGATATGCCTATAGTATGTTATGGCAGCCCTAGCAAAATAATAGGTAATAGTACTTACCTCAAAGGATTGTTTTAAATATTAACTGAATTAAGACATGTAAAATCACTTATAGTGATAGTAATGTGCAACATAGAGGAAATATTGCTGATATTAAAATTATAATTACTTTGTTATTGAGGTTTTCTTCCTTAGGATTTCTTTCAACTTTTATTTTCAAGTGTATCTTTTGCTCCTTCAAGATTAGGTCAAAGCCTACGTCCATGAAAACTTCAATAAGAGTTAACTTTTCCCTCCTTTGATTATAACATTTGTCACGTTGCATTGCAATCATTGCATTATGTGTCATTCTTCAACTATATGTGGAATTCACTGAGAGCAATGATATTGCCTTATTGATCATTATATACTCTATCACAGTGCTTGCCCACTAATCGGGGGGTTGCATTCAAAATTTGTTTCACAAACTCTCATAAACTGTACATAAAATTTATGGGAATTTTGTATTTTTCTCTGCAGCGTTCAAATTTTTATAACATTTTTAAAAAGAATGTGAGTTAAACATTTTAAGAATTACTTTTTTAGTGATTAGATATCAGAACTGGGAGAAAGAAGGATCTAAGAGATGCTGATGATTTTGGCTTGCGTCTCTGTGGATTGTGCCAATCACTGATTCTCACCAGTTATCACAGTGCCTGGCCTGTAATTAGCATTGTGCCAAGTGCTGGAAATACAAAAGCAAATGAAGAACTGTCCCTGTCTTCCAAGGAGCTGAAGTCTGGTCAATAATTTGTTCACCTGTAGGTGTATAAAAAAATAATAATTGACCACAATATAGCGTGAATGCCAGCAGAGAAGCAGGGCCTTTCATTCCTTGGAAGAACAGAGAAAGAGGAAACTGCATCTACTTGGGTGGGGCATAGATGGTGTCAGGGAAGGCACTCCTTAGGTGACACTTGAGCTTACATTTTGAAAAATCAATAGCAGAATTCTGGGCACAATAATAGAAGGAAAAAAGGCAGTCTAGGAAGAGTAAAGCACAAGCATGAGGGAACAGAGATATGCTTTTGGGGTCTTTCAACTAGTTCAAAAGTACTGAAAAGGAGTGTGGGTACAAGTGGTTTAACCCAGATAATGAAGAGCTTTGTATAAAAGGTAATGAGTCTGAGTACTATTGTAAAAACTATGAGGAGCCATTGGAGGATGTTAAGCAATGGAGTGACATAACAATATCTAATTAATGCATAACTGAATGAACCAACAGCTGAGTTTGGAGGCTCAAAGGAAGCAACCAGGTAATAGATGCACAGCCTACTGGGAAAAAGTTGGAGCCTCTGTCCGGGTTTAAAATAACAGAATCCAGGAGCTCTATCTTCTCATGTTTCTGGCTAATGATGAAACATATTTGGGGAATCTTTGGAAATTTTCACTGTAAAACAGCCCGTTTAAAAGAAATCAACATGTTAAGAGCATAGATTGTCAGAAATGAGTAGCTTCAATGAAGAGCCTGTTATATAACTAAGAAAGTCAACTGGGTCCAACCTCTATTGGCTATAATTTCAAGTAATAGTCTATAATGTCTTAATTTAGTCAAGGAAAGAGGAAACAAATCCTTGGAGAATGGGTAAGAAAGTTAAAATCAGATTAAAATTACTTAAACTTGGAGGAATTTAATGTAAGAGCCAAAAAGAACTAAAGAATTAAAAGTTCAAGAAAGAAAATCAGTTTCAGAGTCCCTCCTCCCCATTTCCCATAAGCATTTAAGCATATCATTAAGTAGCAGGCACCCTGCTATGAACTATTTTGAAGGGGGGTTAAAAGCAAGCTACAGTGATCCTCATGAGATTCTAATGTGCACTCGGGATTGAGAGACACTACATTAGGCAGAAATTGAACTCAAATCAAGTGAGCCAGGCTCTACTGGCCACAGCTAGTCAGGGTAAGTCTATGAAAAGGTGTCCTAGAGGGCCAGACCCTCCAGACGATGTTGGGGATAAGTAGGGGCTGCCTATTCATTTGGCTCTCACTAGATTTTACCGATTGGCCTTCAAAGCCTCAGTGTTCTTGTCTATGAACTGATGATAATAAAGCTTACCTTGTCCTCTTCACTAAGTTGCCCATTTATTTATTCAATAAATATTCTGTCATGTAATCACTATGTGTCAAGCTCCAAGTATGTATAAGAATGTCCCTATCCTCACGGATCTCACTCCATATTGTGATAAATCCATATATAAAATTTCAAAACAATGTAAATTATGCTTTTAGAGACCTGTATAAAACCTATGGGATTACAGCAGGAGCAGATAATCAACTGGGGGAGACAAGGAAGGCTTCACAGCAGGGATGATATTTAAACTAGATGAGTAAATTATGGGGAAAGCATTGCATTCAAACACAGACCCACAGGGAGCCTGGGCACTGATGTAACTGAAAAATGAAAGTGGTTTGGTGCAGGATGGAATGTAGAGTAGTACAAGATCAACAGGAAATACGACCAAAACGGTGGAGATGTGTCAGCTTGTGAAAGGTTTAGGTATATCAGGGTGCAGAGTTTGGACTTGATCCTGAGGGGTAACTTGCTTCCTAAGTACTTTAGATAAGGAATGACTATGATTGGATTTGGATTTTAGAACTATGATCATAGTGGATGTGGTATTATATTATATATTATATTAAATTATAATAAATCAAAATATGTTACTTTCATTTATCAGAGATCCTAGTGCACCAAGAGTGACTTAAGCAACTTCTCATATGACAAATAACTATAACTTTTCTTAAGACAAATATGCTACCTTTCTTCCTTCCAAAATTTCTCTTCCTTTAACATAAACTTTTCCATTACTTTCTACTAGTCTTTATTAGAGCCATCTTCTGAGGTTCTTAGAATGAAAAATGATCGATCAATTCCGTAATAAATTTTCATGTATTGGGTGACTGTCATGTATTCAGTACTATGCTGAGGAGTTATCAAAACCTTATTTATTTTTCTAACAATATTGCAAGAAAGGTAATAGTAACAGTAGCAGTAAGAGTTAGCCCATATAATACTTATTTTCCAGGTATTGTTGTAAGTACTTCTCATATAGGAACTCATTTAATCTTCAAAACAACTCTATGAGGTGTATTTTATTATTGTTTATATTTTACATGTGAGAAAACTAAAAGACAAAAAGGATAAGAAACTTGTCCAAGGTCACACAGCTAGGAAATGCCAAGTGGCAGAATCAGGATTCAAAACCAGGTAGTCTAACTGTGGTACGTGTTCTTAGCCTTAAAGAGGTACTGTCTCAAAACAGTGCTTTCATTAAGTACACATAAAAATAAGCAAAGAAACAAAAAGTGAGGGTATACATAGCTGCCCTCGATTTACTTAGTTAATAAATAGAGTAATAAGAATAAAACTCAGGTCTATTATACTCAGCACTTTCTGCAACACCAAGTGCTTCCAATTGTGTGTTTTGCATAGGGACACACACACACACACACACACACACACACGCAGTGAACCTACATGACCTGCACATTTTCTAAGTTGATCAGGAAAAGAAAAAGAATGTTGGAAAAGAGATTTCAAGTGGAAAAATCTGTAGCATTTACATCAGAAATGGAAACTTTCTCTGTTCACTGCTATATTCATAGAACCTAGAGTAGTGCCTATACACAGTTGGTACTGAATAAATATTTGATAAATAACTATCCCAAAGGGATTCCAGAATCTCTCTTGCGGGAATGAGGAGAATATATAATGCATTTCCTTAAAACATATATTCAGCAAATAGTTACTGAGTAGCTATCTACCTACAGGCAAGTGCAGACAGTGTATATGGTAAACTGGGAGATAAAAAGTTTCAAAAAGCAGAGTCTTTCCCCCAAGGAATTTTTTAAGGAGGAGAGCCACTTCTACCATTTATATTTACTTATATTTTTTTTAATAATTTTTTTTTATTTCAGCATATTACGGGGGTACAAATGTTTAGGTTACATATGTTGCCTTTGCCCCACCAGAGTCAGAACTTCAAGTGTGCCCATCCCCCAGACGGTGCCCACCACACCCATTAGGTGTGAGTATACCCATCCCCTCCTCCCCTCTCTCACCTGCCAGACACAAGATGAATGTTACTTCCATATGTACACCTAAGTATTAATCAGTTAATACCAATTTGATGGGGAGTACATGTGGTGCTTGTTTTTCTATTCTTGTGATACTTCACTTTAGTAGAATGGGCTCCAGCTCCATCCAGGATAATACAAGAGGCGCTAGATCACCATTGTTTTACTTATAGCTCTTTATATCTTTAATCATTTATATTATTTTATATCTTTAGTCAAGGTCTGAGGACCGGAATTTGATGTGGAATGGTGTCTTTTAAGTGCTATAGAGTAAAAATCATCATTCATGGTAATAACAGTTAAGGATCAAGGTGGGCTAAGTAGAGGTACACATTCACATACTAAACACTCCTGTCATGCATAGCAGACAATACTCTCTGGTTTCCAACATCCTCACTGAACTATCCCTAGTACTACGTCCTTAAACCCTAAGCATCAACTTTCAATGTGACATTAACAGCCGTGCTACTTTCCCCCAATTGTGGCAGATTTCACCTGCTTCTGAGGAGTACAGTGGAGGAGTTTATCATACATCTACTACCTGTACAGATGTAGAACTCCTTTATTTGGAATGAAAACTCTTTCCTCCAGACAAAAGGATATTACTGCCCTTTGTGCATATGGCCCTTCAGACACTATCTGTAATACTCCAGCCTCACAAGGAATTGGCATGGTATGATGGGAGCACAGAGGGGTTATTCCTTTTTGTAATAATCTACATCAGAACCTAAAGATCCCTACATGCACAGTTGCATAAAGACTAGGATTTAATTTATCAATTTTCCCCAAACTGTGATTGGTGTTAAAATACCTTTTACTTCCCTTATAGGCTCTAGGAGTCCCTGTAATAAAAATCACTAAGAGCCTCATTCATCATCTTAGATCACTAATAGAACATTTGCTAACTCATCCATTTCCATACCTGGCTTGCATATCCACTAACTTCTACCTCTGCTACAGAACATAAAAATGAGAAAAAATGAATAGCTTAGTTTGTTGCATCTGGATCAAAAAAAAAAAGAGAGAGTTAGAGACAAAAGTGGGAAGACAAGAACAAAATAGCAAAAATCTGTGGTTGTCAGCCTAATGAGTTTGAATTTATCCTATATGCAATGGGAGACACTGTTGCCATTTGAGAAGGGGAATGATGTTAAAAAAATATATAGTGCATGGAAGGATTTGTATGGAAGTGTTGTGTAGAATAGATTTTTTTTTGTTGAACAGATAAGAGGCAAGTAACCAATACTTATGGTGGGGCTAAGTACCTAGGGCCTATGATAAATGTAAGAAAAATTGGAGGTAATATCTGAAGATAAGACAAGAAAGCAAAGACGGTCACAAATATTTGAATACCAGGGATGACATCTGGCAGAAGCAAAATTTACTATGAGCTCAAATGCTTCATTTCAATGAACAACAAATAGTCTATGCATGTCTAAGAATATTTATGATGTACAATTATAGAAGCATATGGAACACAAATACACAAATAATTTATGTGGTAATAATACTAATATCATTGGAAATTTAGATAAGAAAAAGTATGATGTGTTCAAGTCTAGCC
Organism: Eulemur rufifrons; assembly: GCF_041146395.1. Lineage (NCBI taxonomy): Eukaryota > Metazoa > Chordata > Mammalia > Primates > Lemuridae > Eulemur > Eulemur rufifrons. Next base: position 40,737,788 of record NC_090988.1, read on the forward strand.
TAATGAACAAAGAAGATAATGTAAAACATCCTTCAGAAACCAAATTCAGCTGGAGCTGACAGCCTGACATCTTAATGCCAACAAACAATCCTGTCTGCTAGAAGGAAGGAACCCAAGAAAAGATAGATCAAGTGCTAAAAAAGAGATTATTTTCTTTGTATTTTGTCCTAAAATCGTAGTTAGATACCCACCCACCTACTCATCATTTTTTTTTCTGTAGTCAAAATCCACATCTACCTATATTTCTAAGGTCCTTTCCTTCTCTACTCCTCTAATCTTTATTCCAATTGGATAAAATTGACAAATAAAATTATGCCACACAAAAGCTAGTGATCTGAGTGTCACTTAATCTGGAGTTAAAAATATAAATTTTTACTTTCAGGAAAGGAGAAACCTACTATTCTGTTTATATTGAATCTTCACTAAGGGAAGGGAGATAACATTGAGGAAAAGATTCCTATTACCTGTGCTAAGAAATAATCGAGAGAATGGTGAGAGATTAGTGAAAACTATTCTGAAAATAAACAACAAATAACAGAGTGTAGAAGACCAAAGGAACAGACACAGAATCATCTCAAGAAAAGTCCCAAATATGTTAATAAATCAAAGGGAGTTGGGACAGTGAGAATTTTGAAATCTCTATAAATGTTCCAAGTTGTTATCAATTACCACTTATTTTCCCCAAGTGATTAGTAGTAAAATTCATGAAATGTGAAGGGCCCAGTTAAGAAATACCAAACAGGAGCTATGCTGATATATTCCACTCCCCAGCCAAGTGGCACAGGGAGAGGAATTCTGAGGGATGAAATGAACATGACAACTATATTTGCAAACTCCTCTTTGGGCCTAGCTGACAATCTTCTTCTTTTCAAAGGTCAAAGGAATAAAACAGCTTCCTTGTTTGAAGCTTTTCCTCTAACCATTTATATATTCTTGGATAGTGAGAATTAATAATTTTATTTTTCCCCTATACCCTCAAATTCTTATGATTTCTTGGTTTCCTTTTAAAAGTTGAGCTTGCTTATGTCAGTGAGGGTCCAAGTTAGCATTTTCTCTCTGTGCCCCAGACATCTGAGAATCTGTAGATGCTAAGATGATATTATTACATATAATCATTCAAAAACTATAAGAATGTCTCAGAGGCTTTATTACCAAATGGGTCTGGACTCAAATCAATACAAGAATCAATAAAGCTTAAAAAAATTAAACATGCACAAAACACATAGACGTAATTTACTTGGGAGAAAAGGGAAAAACAAATCATTTTTCTTGAAGCAGTGGAAGGAAAATGGCACTCAAGAAAAGAGAGTTTTCTTAGAAAGGAGAGAGGAGAGTTCTTAGACATATGAATAACATATTAAACACATCACAGAATATTAGGGCTTAAAAGAATACTGTCCTCTAATCCAAGAGTTGATAAGTAGCCTAGAGCCATTATAGTGTTTGAGGGCTTGCCATCCAATTGGGCATCGGAGCCTTTACTCAATGGTCCCCAGCCTTTTTGGCACCAGGGCACAGGGACCAGTTTCACGGAACACAATTTTTCCACAGACCTGGGGGATGGTTTTGGGATGATTCAAGTACATTACATTTATTGTGTACTTCATTTCTATTATTATTGCATTGTAATATATAATGAAATAATTATACAACTCACCATAATGCAGAATCGGTAGGAGCCCTGATCTTGTTTTCCTGAAACTAATGCCACTGATCTGACAAGAGGCAGAGCTCAGGTGGTGATTTGAGTGATGGGGAGCAACTGTAAATACAGATGAAGCTTCATTCACTTGTCTGCCGCTCACCTCCTGCCCTGCGTCCCAGTTCCTAAAAGGCCATGGACCGGTGCCAGTCCTTGGCTCAATGGTTGGGGACCACAGCTTTACCTCAATCACAATTAGAGTAGTTGTATCTGTTTTATATATTGAAATGACATTAAGTGCTGGATTTTTTAAGAGAAGGGCTCTGGATTCCTACTTCTGGAATGGCAGTGGGAGTAGCTCCATGGACCTGCTTCCTTGCAAAGCAATCATAACTGGTAAAAATTTTTAAAATAAACACTATTTAAAGTTTCTGCAAATGGTTCTAAGGGCACACAGCAAATGAAAAAAAATTTATTCAAGGAAATCTACTAAAATGTTCAGAATGGTGAGAATCTATGCATTTGAATCACCATCTCCTTACTTCCTCTCATTCGACAGAGATTGTGTTGTATCTGTAGACTAATTTGGGGAGTATTGTCATCTTAACAATAGCTAAGTTTTCCAATCCATGAATAAGAAATGTCTTTCCATTTTTAAAAAATCTTCACTAATTCCTTTCAACAATGTTTCATTGTTTTCAGTGTATAAGTCTTGCACTTTTTGGTTAAAATTATTCCTAAGTATTCTGTTCTTTCTGATGCTACTGCAAATTGTTTTCTTAATTTCGTTTTCAGATTGTTTATTGGTAGTGTATAGAAATGCAACTGATTTTTATATATTAATTTTGTATATTAATTTATATATTAATTCTGCAACTTTACTATAGTCATTCATTAGCTCTTTTTTGTTGTTGGTTTTGCAGATTCTTCAAGATTCTGTTTTGCAGATTCTGTTCTTTCTGATGCTACTGCAAATTGTTTTCTTAATTTCATTTTCAGATTGTTTATTGGTAGTGTATAGAAATGCAACTGATTTTTATATATTAATTTTGTGTCCTGAAACTTTGCTATAGTCATTCATTAGTTCTTTTTTGTTGTTGGCTTTTGCAGATTCTTCAAGATTTTCTATATATAAGGTCATGTCATCTGCAAATAGTGATAGTTTTAATTTTTCCTTTCCAGTTTGGACAACTTTTGTTCTTTTTCTTGCCAAATGGCCCTGGCTAGAACTTCCAAAGGATCCTTATTAGGGTCCTTTCTTTTGTGCTTCTGGTTAATCTTGTGAGAGGCCTATAGATTTATCTTTTCAAAGAACCAACTTTTTGTTTCGTTGATCTTCTGCATTATTTTCTTGTTTTCAGTTTCATTTAGTTCTGCTCTGACCTTAATTATTTCTTTTCTTCTTTTTCTTCTGCTGGCTTTGAGTTTAGTTTGCTCTTTCTTTTCCAGTTCCTTGATATGTGTCATTAGATTGTTAATTTGTGATCTTTCTGTCTTTTTGATGTAGGCATTTAAGGCTATGAATTTTTCTCTTAGGACTGCTTTTACTGAATCCAAGATATTTTGATAGCTTTTGTCTCCTTTGTCATTCAGTTCTAGGAATCTTTTTATTTCCATCTTAATTTCTTCATTGATTCAATTGTTCAGCAATATTCCCTCAGTGTTTGCTTATCTGGAAAAGTCATCATTTCTCCTTCATTTATGAAACTTACTTTTGCAGGATACAAAATTCTAGGCTGGCAGTTGTTCTGTTTTAGTAGACTGAAGATGGTGCCTCAGTCCCTCTGGCTTGTAAGGTCTCAGTTGAGAAGTCTGTAGTTAGACTGATGGGTTTTCCTTTGTAATGTACTTGATGTTTTCACCTTATAGCTCACAGGAGTTCCTCCTTCATGTTGACTTTAGCCAGTCTGATGACTGTGTCTTCGTGTTTGCCTCTTTGCAATGAATATCCCAGGTGTTCATTGATTTTCTTGTATCTGGATGTCCAAATCTCTAGTAAGACCAGGGAAGTTTTCCTCAATTATTCCCTCAAATAGGTTTTCAGCCCTTGTGTGTTTTCTTCTTTGCCCTCAGGGATGCCTTATATTTGGGGGTTTTACATAATCTCATGTTTGTTGTAGGCTTTGTTTATTCCTCTTAATTCTCTGTTCATTATTTTTTACTGACTGAGTTAGTATGATAGAGGTGTACTCAAGCACTGAAATTCTTTCTTCTACCTGGTCTAATCCATTCCTAAAACTTTACACTGTGTTTTGTATTTCCTTAGATGAATTTTTCATTTCCAAAAGTTCTATTTGATTTTTCTTTAATATGTTGATCTCTTCAGTGAATTTTTCATTCATTCCCTGAATTCTTTTTCTAGTTTCTTTGAGATGGTTTTTCATTTTCTCTTAGATTTTATTGAGCTTCCTTACAGTCATATTTGGAATTCTTCACTTCTTACTTTTGGATTTTCTTTTGTATAGATGGGGATTTTTCTACTTCCTCTCACCCATAGGGGTGTGTCTATAGTATACATTGGGTAAGAACCTTTGGCTTTTTGTTTGTGGTTGCTTTGATGGCAATCTATGTTCTATATAGATACCTTATTTATAGATATCTTCAGTGTAATGGTTTTCTCAGTTGCTAGTAGGCTGTAGCAGCGGTGAGCTATGTGTGTGGGCAGATTCCTTGTCTCTCTTTGATGAGAGAGGATGGAGGCCTTTGAAGTCCTTTCTCTTTCCCCAGCCCTGTGGTCTCTTAGCAGTGTGAATTGTATTGGCATGCCCAGTTTAATCTCTGAGACAGGAGGTGGTGCTTGTGGGTGAAAATGGACTTCACCCGGTATGATTGAGACAGTAAATGCTGTAAAGGACTGTACAAATTGACCTCCCTGTCTGTGGATGGCATTTGCCAGAAGGAACAAGCTTCAGTGCTATTTTTGTGACTGGCTCTAGTCCCTCAGAAGGAGCACTTGATTGCCCCAGGTGGTAGGTGGGAACCTCTTGGTATGTCCTTATTCTCTGCCACAGTAGAGTCAGGTGGGGAGTGTGGCTGGGTGGGGCTGGTTAGGTGAGCTTGCCCTCAGACTCTACAAAAGCTGGTATATTGGTTGTCTAAGCAGGGTTCAAAGGTCTGCTCCCAGCCCCTGGGGAAAGCCACTACCAGGGATGGGCCAAAATGTCCCCACCCAACCAGAAATTCTGCCTGTGGAGATGGAAACATCTGAGATTCACAATCTGGCTGTCCAGCTCTCATACCTACCCCTGGCCTATATGTCTGACCCACTAGCATGCATATCCATGAAACACCAGCTAGAAGAGGGCTACCAAATTTGGCACCCCAGGTCCACTAAAAGTCCACAGGGGAAGAGGCATAGGCCCCATGATCTGGAGCCCTCAGCCTAGAGAACAATGCTTTTGCCTAATTCTCGACACAAACTTCTCTCCCAGTTGGAATGGGAGTGGGGAGGGCTGCAGATCTCAGTCAGTTCTAGTGGCTGAATGCACCAGGCCTAGTTACTATGGCATCTGGGGGTGTGGTCTACATCATCATGGTTCCCACACTAATCATACAGGGGGGATGGATGCTCCCCCAGATCACCATGTCTTGGAACCCCACAGTATTCTCCTACAGTTCTGTCCATGTAGGCTTACTTGCCATCCAAGTCCAGCTCCCCAACCTTTCCCCATGGGTAGCCAGCAGTCTGCTCGAGTCCTGGGGCAAGAGCTCTGGTCTGCTTGTCTGACATGCTGGTGTGTGACTATGCAAAACGCTGGTGGGCAGGGCAAATTGGGATGCCCCCAAAGGGAAAGGGGCAAGACCCACTCTCTGTGGAAGCCTCAGCCTGCAGCATGTGCCCACTGGGGAGGTGCAGCGCTCTCCAAGTTCTCAGCTCCAACTGCTTTTCCAGTTGCAGTGGCTTGGGGAGGGGCAGGGAAGGAAGTGGCTGAATGGCAGAAAGCTGGCTCTCTGGCTTCTTGTCACACTCTTCTTGGAGGGGAGCCCCACATGCAGTGTCCAAGATCCAGGGTCATGCAGGTGCTCCCCTCTATACTGTGTTTGCCACTGTGCCTGGGCTCATCAGGGTGGAAAAGTCTCCAAGAAACTTGGTATCCTCAGGCCACAGAATGCTTGTGGAAGGGTGACAAGGATCCCCCCTTAACCTTTCACCGGGCTCAGAATCTCTCTGGGTTTGATCCTCACCGATATCTTTATTGTTTATTTTCTTCCTTCTCTGCTTCACAATTTACCTCTGTGAGATCCCCAGCAGGCTCTAGTCCTTTCTTTGTGATCTGCACCTGCTCTGCATTTCTTCTCGCCTTTCTTTTATCTGAAATCCAATCTTTCCCCCAGGACAGTGGGCTAGGCTATGTCTCTAGTCAGCCATCTTGTCTCCATTCCTCCATCTTGACTTTCTTACACACAGTTGTCCATTGACTGCTTCTCCCTGCCCCATATATGGGTGATTTTTTCTTTTTTACTTGCATATATTATGAATATAAATGTAAAAATACTAAAAACATTACTATTAAATTAAATCCAGCAACATATTAAAAAATTATACACCATCACTAAGTGGGATTTATCCTAGGAATTCAAGTTTAGTTTAATATCCATAATTTGATTCATGTAGTATATGCACATGAACAGAATAAGGAACAAAAATCACATGATCACTGCAACAGATATAGAAAAATCATTTGACAAAATCTAAATTCCTTCATAGTAAAAACATCCAACAGTCTAGAAATAGAAAGGATCTTTCTTAATCTGATAAATGACATCCATGAAAAACCCACAACTAACATAATATGTAATGGTGAAAGAATGATCTTTCTGCCTAATATGAGGAAAAAGATATCCACTCTTTCCACTTCTATTCAGTATGGTACTTGAAGTTGTAGCTGGGGCAATTGGGCAAGAAAAATACATAACATTCATCTAGATTTGAAAGGAAAAGTAGAAAAAGTAGGCAAATAGAAAAAAGGCAAATATACAGAGAGAGAAAGTAGATTAGTTGGTTGACTAGGGCAGGGAGGATTGGGGAAAAGAGGGGATGAATGTTAAAGTATGTTTTCTTTTTGGAGTGATGAAAATGTTATAAAATTTTATTGTAGTGATGGTTACACAACTCTCTAAATATCCTTCAAAATGAATTGTACATTTTAAATGGGTGAATTGTATATTATAGTAATTATGCATCACTAAAACTGTTACCAAAAAGGGGACATGCCAGTCCAGTCCTCCCATTTTGCAGCAGAAGAAGCTGAAGGTCAAAGACTTGTCCAAGGCAATGGAGCTGGATGATAGTAGAGTGGAAACTACAGCACAGGTCCTTGGCTTAACCCAGTTACTTGCTCATTCCATAGAAGTAAAGAGAAGATAAACTAAAATGTACTATTAAGTACCATATGGTGTGCAAGATCTTTTTAACTACCAGTGAACTTCTACCATTGGATATTGTTAGTTCCCTGTGATATAAGAGGAAACATAAGATCTGGAAAATAATGTGTCCAAAGTCATCTGGGTAGTAAACGAAAGGCCAGTTATTAAACCAAGGTCCATCTGGTTCCTAAACCCATAATCTCCTAATAAAAATTAATAATATAATTAAATAATAGAGAATGATTTTTAATTGAAATTAGGAAAGGTTTAGTATAACAGTAGTGGAATATATTTTTAAGAATTTCCATATGTTTCTGTCAATATGCATTGAGTCTTATCCAGCAGATGTGCTGGGAAATTGGCAGAATGCCAGTTTGGAAGGAAGGGATGTGGGGTCACAAGTAAGGTGAACCTTGGCTATTTACTGTTCTAGTTTTAAGTAGGGGAAAACCTAAATTTTCCCCTACTTAAAGGGATCCAAACATGAGCATTCAAGGGATGTGATGAATTCTGTTTTGGCTTTGGCATACTCAACTTTACAGGCCTTGACAATTTATTCCTGGGTCTTGTTTCTTCCAGCTCTTCATATGAATTGTTTTTTTTAACCTGACTACATTAGCTACTTCAATGTAGTCATGTCTGGTATTATTTGCAAATAGTTTCCAGAAGGACCTAATTTAGCATGCAATCTGTTGCTCATGGACAGGTGAGTGGTTGAGGTTAGAATTTTATGTAGTCTGCTTGCTTGGCATTCCTTTCTCAGTGATGGAACTTTAAATAGTGGCAACCTTCCTAGGAAGAGACACTAAGAAGATTTAGGCAAAATAATACTGTTATGGCCAAATATTCTACACAATGGGGCAGAATTTGATGCTCAGTATGGGAAGAAAAGTGCTAAGCTTTCAAGAAAAGCCTAAGCTGTATCGAGAGGGATGAAGAGAATGCTATAAAGCAGTGGGTATGTAGGTTCTTAGAATTTACTTTTGTCACATCTATGGTTATGTAAATGTTACTAATCCTAGCCCTCTCCCATTGTGGGTATGAGCACAATGGTTCTCAACCCATTAAAATACTGATGCCCAGACTTCCATATCTGTTAACTCAGAATTTCTGTGTCTGGGCCTTACACACAAGTATTTTAAAGAGCATCAGTTTATTATGCAGCAAGGATTGAGAAATACTTTTATGATAGATTATCTATTATGTTAGGTCTGATTTAGAAAATGGGTGAGACAGACATTGAGCAGACTGTATCAAGTATCTCCAGCTGAGTGAGACTAGGAAAAGGACTGGCTAATTGATTAAAAAAAATTAATGCTTTTCGTAAAACTTAACAATGGTGCAAGCAAATTCCCAAAAGATTGTTCTAATTGATTTCACAACACTTATTTTTATGCATTTTAATTCATTTTGAAGTTGTGCCATTGTGGCAATGAGATATATATTGATTGCTATGGTGAAAGCAGAAAATTTTCTTTTCAAATGAGTTCTATCTAAACACAGATGAGAAAGTTTTTTTTTTTTTTTTAACTATTTATAACTTGAGGAATTATGACACTTGATACCTTGAAGGCACTGAAGAGGAAAAATTGTGTTTTCATATTAGCTGTCTGCACCAAATCTAGCAAGAGCAAAAAAAAAAAAAAAAATTGATTTCTTTGCTAGAAGTCCAATGGATATAATAACTTTTCTTTAAGGAGAAAATAAGAAAAATCTCCCATCACCTAGATGATAACATCTGGGCAAAGGAAAATGTGCAAAAAGAAAAAACAGTGAAATAGGTTGGGGGTGCTTCTGGTTCAGTGTGAAAAATGAAAGATTTTAAAATCACGTGGTAGATTAGGAAAAAAATGAGGATTTAAGCATAACTTCCTTTGATGATATGCTCCATAGACTATGTCAGGGAAAATATTCCATGAAATTATAATTAGATTAGCAAATAAATGAAGAAACAAATAAACAAAAGCAAAAAATAAGTGGTTGGATATGTGTGAATTTAAGAAAAACACAGTGTTTTTATTATACATTTAATTGTAAACAAAGTAAATAGGCACTGACTTGTTTTTGTAGCCTCTGCATAGGTTCAACAATATGGCTTTCCTCCTCACAAAGGCCAACCTAGCTACCACCCTATGGAGAGCTGCTTCTAGTAAACAAAGATCAAGCATAAACCCTGCCATTACCACCACAGCCTGTTCTTGCCTGTGAGTGCCACCTACTGGCCTGGAAGTCTACCTGCACAACCCAATACAAAATCTGCTAACAGTGCACAGCTCTTGGGAATGAGATAAGCTTCTCATGACCTTTACCACCCTGGATTCTTAAGAGGCCATGAGCCTGCTCAGTTGCCTGATACACCACTACTACAACCAGCATTTGAGAAAGCCACCACACCGACGCTATCTATAACCACAAATTCATACCGACTCTTTGTCACTAAACACACTCAAATGGCCAAAGCCAAATGGCCCTACTCAACATATGTTATACTCACATGCTTAAGAACAGAAGAATGAAGAAAAAGTATTGTCTAAATGAATGTTAACTCAAAAATAAGAAGAGACTCTCTCTCCAGATGTGAAGACGTCAATGTAACAATACTGGAAGTACATAAAAGCAGGATGTTACGATGCCATCAAAGGATCATACTGACTAGCTATGGATTCTAACCAAAATGAAACTTATGAAATGTCAGAAAAGAATGCAAAATATTGATTTTAAAGAAGGTCAATGATATCAAAGGGAAATCTTAAAACCAATACAAAGAAATCAGAAAATCAATTCAGAATATGAATGAGAAATTTATCAAGCAGATAGATATCTTAAAGAAAAACAAAACAGAACTTCTGGAAATAAAAAATTCATTGAGGGAACTACAGAATACAGTTGAAAGCTTCAAGAACAGACTAAATCTAGAAGAGGGAATCTCAGAACTTCAAGACAGGTCTTTTGAATTAATGCAGTCACACAAAAATTTAAAAAGAATAATAAGAATGAATAAAGTCTTCAACAAATATGGGAATACATAAAGCATCCAAACTTATGAATCACTGGTATTTCTGAGAGAGAAGAAAAAAATGCACAATCACCCTAATTTACAATGGTCCAGTTATACTAACCTAACTTTCCCTTGAATTTCTTAGTTTGTTTCTATTTCAAAGGTTTTGTACTTGCTTTTTCTGGTTTAATATTTGGTTTAATTTCAAACCACTAAATTGTGTGAGATGCAAACTCCAGGTTTCAAATTCTTCAGGGAATTATTTTTGTATCCAGGTCTTAAGACTAAAAAATTCCTTTGACTTATAGTGGGCTTTGTTTCTCTGCTACACTTATCCACTTATGTTGTAGACTTTCAGGGTCTTGGATTTATACAGATATTTTAGTCCAAGTCATGGGCAGGTCCAAGTTCTTCATTTCTTCCCCATCATGGGCCTTAAAATCCTATCCCTTATGTTACTGAGATCAAAACTTCAACAGCCAAAGTTAGGGACAGGCCAGCTTCTGTTCTCAGTTTCTTTCTTTTGTTTCTAGAATCTGATTAACCTTACAGTTTTGAGAGATAACTATGCATGTAAAATAAAGGTTACTATTATATTTTTCAGTATGTTTATCTGCTTATCTAAAGGGAATTATCAGATTCTTTTCCTCTAATATCTAATATCTTCTAGAACAGAAAGCCATATGTCAACTTTAATCATTGCACATAAAAATAATGTATACTTTTAAAAAATCTTAAAAATAAATAACATGGTTTCCCTTTATTATAGAACATGAAAGAATTAGAGGACATTGGAAATCAGCAGAGCCAATGCCTTCATTTTACAGTGGGAGAAAAGGGGGAGGGGATATGGAAATAGCATAACTGAGGGTCACAAAACTATTAAAGAATGATGCTACTGCAATGAGGGCTTTTCTCAGTGCCTGCTTCCCTCACCCCGTGCCTCAACACTGAGTATTGAGAGCTTAATTACATTTCAATGATTAACTGGCATGGGCAAATGTCTGCATATCTTGTATCAGGTGACCTCACAGAACAGGGATCATTGAGGTTAAGGGATTTCAGAAGTTATTTCCATTCTCCAAAGCAATTTACTTTTAGTTTGGTAAAAGAAAAGCCCATAATGTGAATCTTGAAGCTTGTCTGCTGCTTGTCTTTTTTCTCCCTGAGATTACAGAAGCTGTGCTGCATCTTTTCCTTGCTGGAAAAGTACTATTTTTTTTTTCTTTGAAAACCTCTTTTTCTTTTGATAAATATATGTATGTTTCTCCTGATGGATTATTTTGTATTAGGACACAGCTACAGAAAACTCCTTTCAGAACTGCCATTTCCCTTTTGACTTCCTGAATTTAGTAATAAGTCTTTCCTGAATATCCAATAGGTTTTTATTCTCATTGTTATTATAGATTATTTTGACATTTTGTACTTGACAAGATTTATCTTAGGCCTGCTTTACTCTAGGATAGAAATAACATTTGTATTAATATCATGTATGCTTGTTATTTTCTGTTCTCTGCTTTGCCAATCCTACATGCAGAAATTTTGTTCTGACATTTCTGGAAACCCTCAAGTCATCTAAATTACATTAATAAACAGTCATATTATAAAAAGATATTTTATGAGTAATTGGACAAATGAGGTTATCAAAATAGCATTTCTTATGATATTACATAGATTAGTTATTCTTTGATGAAAATATTAGGTAATTTTCTCTAGTGGATGATATCTTTTAGAATTAAAACCATATGTTTCCCCAAAGTTTACTTATTACAGCATTTCAGCAGGCTTCAGTGTCTTTTCTTTCCTTTCTTTAGCAAATTTTCCTTAAACTAAAAATTGTCACTATCTTTTAATACTAAAAAAAAATTATCTAAAAAAACCCCTTTTTCTTAATTCTTATTCCTCTCAATGATTTGTTGTCTTATCTCCTCATTTTATTTTATCATCAAAATTTTAAAAGCTTGGTCTAATTTAACATTTTCCTTCTCTAGTCTGTCTTCATTCTACTACAGTTTGACTCATCCTCACAAGCTGTTGTGGGATGAATTGTTTCCCTCCAAAATTTATATGTTGAAGACTTAATTCCCAGGACCTCAGAATGTGACTGTATTTGGAGACAGTCTTTAAACAGGTCATCAGGGTGGTCCTCATCCAATACGGTTGGGGTCTTTATAAAAAGAGGAGATTAGGACATAGACAACACAGAGGGAAGACCATGCAAAGACATAGCAAGAAGATAGCCATCTACAAGTCAAAGAGAAAAGCCTCAGAAGAAACCAACCCTGCAGACACTTTGGTGTTGTACTTATAGCCCCCACAATTATGAGAAAATAAATTTCTGTTGTTTAAGCCACCCAGTCTGTGGTATTTTGTTATGGTAGCCCTAGAAAACTAATATACCACCCTAGATAACATTGCTGGTGTGAATATCAGTGACTTTCTAATTGGTATGATGACATAATCACAAAATAGGGACTTTCAAGTAAAACAGATGAGAGTTAAAATCTCATTTCAGACAATTAACAGCTTTAAGATAGCTTTGGGGGGTAGTATGTGCCTCCTCTGTGGAGAAGAACCAGAATAGTACACGGATTCTCATATTTCAAACAGATCATCTAGGTGAGAATACTGGGATTCGCCAGGGAAAAGATAGGAAGCACCAAAAGTGAGTTCAGGGCATCTTGCCCACCCAGCAATTGGCTAAGAGCCAGGAGAAGCTTCTGGACATGGGGAAACAGTAAGGGAGAAGCCCTCAGGACTCCATACTCCAAGACAACCTTATTTGATCTTAGCTACAAGAGAACCACCCCTCCTACCCATTAAGATCTTGGGCCTAACATAGGGAGCTGCTTGGAGATTATACATAAGACATTGCTCCAAAAAGAGAACCCACATGGAAACCCACAGGCATCTGAGCCTACAGCAGCTTGAGCTTGGTGCCATTCTGAGAGCCTTGATACCAGAACACTACGGGTGCACCTGCATGCACTGTGCACCTCCAAGGAGGGATAAAGGAACCCAGGCACTCTTATACACCACTGGGAAAGTCCCCATCACCCTGCTGTGGGCTGCTGCTGAGACTGAGACCTGAGAAAAGAGCATTTTCCACAGTTTCTTGCCCATGCTGCTTGCTTGGATGGGGCCCCAGCCTTTCTAGTTACAGGCCCAAGGTGCCATTTTGAGAGTTTAACACTGGGCTTTGCCTCAACCTCAGGCTGAGTTTGTGCTGATGCTGGTTGCAGCCCCCAGCTGGCTTGGTCGGGACAGGAAAACCAGGCTTTCCAACACACATGTAGGACAATATCCACCATCCTGCTGGGAGGATGTGAGACCAAGTTTTGACTGAACTGCACTCTCCACAGGTCCCTGCCAATATAGCTTGCTGAGAAGAGACCCAGCCTCTTTGGTCACAGGCCCAAGGTGCCATTTTGGGAACTTAAAGCTGAGTTCAGGCTGATGCAGCTGCACCTGCCACCCAGCTGAAGAGGGACAAGGCAGTCCAAGCTGAGCTCAGACTGATGCAGCTGTAGCTGCTGCCCAGCTGAGGAAGGACAGAGGAATCCAAGCTCTCCTACATATACCTGGGACAATTCTCATTGCCCTGCTACAGGCTGCCGTGAGACTGAGATGTGAGCAGACAGCATGCCCCCCAGTATCTTATCCATGCTATCTGCCTGGAAGGGGCCACACCCTCTCTGATCACAGGCCCAAGGTGCCATTTTAGAAGCCTAAAGCTGGACAGCATCCTGCCCATGGTTCAAGTTCAGGCTGGCACAGCTGCAGCTGCTGCTCAGCTGAGTGACAGGGGAGCCCAAGCTCTCCTAAATGTACCTAAAACAATTCTGACCATCTGCTATGGGCTGTGGTGAGACTGAGATGTGAGCAGATGGCACTCCACCAGCATCTTGAGCATGCTGTTTCCCAGGAAGGGGCTCTACCCTCTCTGGTCACAGGCCCTAGGAGCCAATTGGAAGTTTAAAGCTGGGAAGTGCCCCACCTGTGAGCTGAGTTAAGGCTGATGCAGCTGCAACTGCCACCCAACTAAGAGACAGGGGAGCTCAAGCTTTCCTACACATACCTAGGACAATTCCTACTTCCCTGCTATGGGCTCCTATGAGGTTGCAAAAGGAGCGGACTGCACACTCCACAGTTTCTTGCCCATGTCACTGACCTGAAAGGAGCCCTGACCTCTTTGCAAGCCCATAGCTGGCACCATTTTGAGAATTTAACACTGGGCCATGCCCCACCCTTGGACTAAGTTCATTGAATGAAATACAAAAGGCATTCAAAAGCTTTAAGAATAGACTAGACCAAGCAGAAAAAAGAATCTCAGAACTTGAAGACAGGTCTTTTGAAACAATCCAGTCAGACAAAAATAAAGAAAAAGGAAAAAAAAAAAAAAAAAAAAAGAATGAACAAAGCCTTTGAGATGTCTGGGGCTACATAAGGTGAGCAAACTTACAAATTATTTGTATTCTCAAGGGGAAAGAAAGAGTAAAAAATGACAAAGAAGATCATTATATAAAATTTATAAAAGGATCAATTCAGTAGAGGCAACAACAAACCTAAATATATATGCACCCAACATCACAGTACCCAGATTTCACAAAACAAGTATTACTAGACCTAACCTAAGAGATATATAGCAATGTAATAATGGTAGAGGACTTCAACACCTCACTCACAGCATTAGATAGATCACTGAGACAGAAAATTGACAAAGGAAAATTGGGCTTAAATTATACTTAAGTCATACGGTCTTAACAGAAATTTACAGGACATTCCACCAAACAATCATAGAACTACTTTTCTTTTCATCATTTCTTGGAACATTCTCCAAGACAGACCACAATTTAGGCTACAAAGCAAGTCTTAAGAAGTTCAAAAAAAATCAAAATCATATTAAGTATCTTCTCAGACTACAGTAGAATAAAGCTAGAAATCAACATGAAAAATAACTTCAGAACTTACACAAATACTTGGAAATTAAACAACACGAAAGAACATTCAGTCAATAAAGAAATAAATAGGAAATTAAAAATTTTTTGAAATGAAAGACAGTGAAAACATACCATCTGTGAGATACATCAAAAACAGTGCTAAGAGGGAAGCTTATACCTTTAAAGGCCTACAGCAAGAAAAGTAGAAAGATTATGAATTGCAAAGTTGCAACTTAACATTGCACTTCAAGGAAGAACAATAACAACAAAAACAAGAACAAACCAAACCCAAAGTTAGTAGAAGAAAAGAAAAAACAAAAATCAGAGATCAGAGTAGAACAAAATGAAATAGAGACAACTCCCCCACAAAACAAACAAATAAACAAACAAACAAACAAAAAACACCAAAAAAAGACCTGAAGACAATGCATAGATTCAACAAAATGAGATGTTTCTTTCAAAAGATAAACAAAATTGTTAAACCACTAGCTAGTCTAACCAAGAAAAGAAGAGCAAAGATCCACATAAACACAATCAGAAATGGAAATGGAGACATTATAACTGATACTACAGAAATATAAAAGATAATCAGAGACTACTGTGAACAACTAGACACTTAGAAACTAGAAAACCTAAAGGAAATGGATGAATTCCTGAAAACATACAACCTCCCAAGAAATCCAGGAAGAAATAAAACTTCTGAATAGAGCAACAATGCGTAGTGAGATTGAATCAGTATAAAAAAATTCACAACAAATAAAGCTCAGGACCAGATGGATTCATAGCTAAATTCCCAGATGTACAAAGAACTTGTGTCAATCCTACTAAAACTGTTCCATAAGATCAAAAAGGAGGAAATCATCCCTAACTCATTCTACAAAGCCAGTATCACCCTGATACCAAAGCCACATAAAGATGCAGCAACAACAACAAAAACGAAACTATGGACCAATATCTTTGATGAACACTGACACAAATATTTTCAACAAAATTCTAGCAAACTGAATCCAACAATATATCAAAAGTATAATTTACCATAATCAAGTGAGTTTCATTCAAGAGACACAAAGATGGTTCAACATATGCAAGTCAATAAATGTGATTCATCACATAAACAGAATTAAAAACAAAAACCACATAATCATCTCAATAGATGCAGAAAAAGCATTTGATAAAATACTGCATATTTTTATGATAAAAGACTTCAAAAAACTGCGTATAGAGGGAATATACATGAAAATAGTAAAAGCCATATATGACAAACCCACAGCCAACATCATACTGAATGAGAAAAAGTTGAGTTTCCCCAAAGAACTGGAACGAGACAAGGATGCCCACTTTCACCACTTCTATTCAACGTAGTACTGGAAGTCCTTGCCAGAGCAGACAGGCAAGAGAAAGAAATAAAGGGCATCCAAATTAGAAAAGAGGAAGTCAAATTATCTTTGTTTGCTGATATTACGATCTTTATACCTAGAAAACCCTGAGGACTCCTCCAAAGGACTCTAAGATTTTATAAATGAATTCAGCAGTCCCAGGTTATAAAATCAACATACAAAAATCAATACCTATACAC
This sequence comes from Eulemur rufifrons, assembly GCF_041146395.1. NCBI lineage: Eukaryota > Metazoa > Chordata > Mammalia > Primates > Lemuridae > Eulemur > Eulemur rufifrons. Next base: position 40,754,311 of record NC_090988.1, read on the forward strand.
TAACAACGACCAAGCTGAGAACCAAACCAAGAACTCAATCCCATTTACAACAGGTGCCAAAAAAAAACCACAAAAAACAAAAAACAAAAACTGTCCCCCCACCCGAAACCCAAAAACAAACCTAGGGAATAAATTTAACCAAGGAAGTGAAATATCTCTAAATGGAAACCCATATGACAAAAGCAACTAAACAAAAAGAACAAATTGAAGGCCAGGAACAGTGGCTCACATCTGTAATCCTAGCACTCTGGGAGGCTGAGGCGGGAGAATCGTTTGTGCTCAGAAGTTGGAGACCAGCCTGAGCAACAGCAAGACCCCATTTCTACTAAAAAAAAATAGAAAGAAATTAGCTGGACAACTAAAAATATATGGAAAAAATTAGCCGGGCATGGTGGTGCATGCCTGTAGTCCCAGCTACTCAGGAGGCTGAGGCAGAAGAATTGCTTGATCCCAGGAGTTTGAGGTTCATATGAGGTAGGCTGAGGCCATGGCACTTTAGCCTAGGCAACAGAGTGAGACTCTGTCTCAAAAAAAAAAAAAAAGAAAGAAAAAAAGAAAAAAAAAAAGAACAAATTGATAGGCATCAATTTACCAGACTTCAAGCTATACTACAAGGCTATAGTACCTAAAACAGCATGGTACTGGCACAAGAAAAGAGACATAGACCAATGGAACAGAATAGAGAACCCAAATATAAAACCATCCTCATATAGCCATCTGATCTTTGACAAAGCAGACAAAAACATACACTGGGGAAAAGAATCCTTATTCAAATAAATGTGCTGGGAAAATTGGATAACCACATGTAGAAGACTGAAAAGGATCCACACCTCTCACCTCTCATAAAAATCAACTCATAGTGGATAATAGACTTAAACCTAAGGCATGAAAGTAAGAATTCTAGAAGAAAATGTTATAAAAACTCTTATAGACATTGGTGTAGGCAAAGAATTTATGAAGAAGACTCCAAAGGCAATGACAGCAACAACAAAAATAAACAAATGGGGCCTGATCAAATTAAAAAGCTTCTGCACAGCCAAGGAAACTATCATGAGAGCAAACGGACAACCTACAGAATGGGAGAAAATACTTGCTTGCTACACATATGATAAAGCACTGATAACTAAAATCTACATAAAACTCAGGAAAATCAACAAGAAAAAAATAAAACAACCCCATTAAAAAGTGGGCAAAGGACATGAACAGAAACTTTTCAAAAGAAGATAGACTAGTGGCCAACAAACATATGAAAAAGTGCTCAACATCTCTAATCATCAGGGAAATGCAAATCAAAACCACAATGAGATACCACTTAACTCCAGTGAGGATGGCTTTTATCAAAAAGTTCCAAAACAATAAATGTTGGTGTGGATGCAAAAAGATAGGAATATTCATAAACTGCTGGTGGCAGTGCAAGCTAGTTCAACCTCTGTGGAAAGTAATATGGAGATACCTCAAAGAGCTAAAAGTAGAATTACCATTCAATCCAGCATTCCCATTACTAGGCATCTACCCAGAGGAAAAAAAAGACATTGTATAAAAAAGACATCTGCACTTGAATGTTTATAGCAGCACAATTCACAATTGCAAAGATGTGGAAACAACCCAAGTGCCCATCAATACATGAGTGGATTAGTAAAATGTGGTATATATATACCATGAAGTTCTACTCAGCCACAAAAAACAATGATGATCTAGCACCTCTTGTATTATCCTGGATAGAGCTGGAGCCCATTCTACTAAGTGAAGTATCACAAGAATGGAAAAACAAGCACCACATGTAATCATCATCAGATTGATATTAACTGATCAGCACTTATGTGCACATATAGTAGTAACATTCATCAGGTGTCGGGCAGGTGGGAGGGGGAGGAGGGAATGGGTATATATACATCTAATGGGTGTGGTGCTCACCATCTGGGGGATGGGCATGCTTGAAGCTCTGACTTGGGTGGAGAAAGGCAATATATGTAACCGAAACATTTGTACTCCCACAATATGCTGAAATAAAAAATAAAATAATAATAATCATAATAAAAAAGGATCCTAATATATTCAAAGAGAACCTCAGTTCATTTTCTTTACTAAATTTATTACTTGCCTGGTCTTTTTTACTTTAGTAACATACCCACTATCCTCTCTAATGCTTCTAGCTTTAGGAGCTTTCATTGATTCCTCCTTTTTCTTTCTTTCCTTCTTTTCTTTCTTAAAATTATTACCTACATATACATCATGATCTAATGCATCGACAAGTTCTGTTGGTGTTATCTCTGAAATACACGTGAACTCAGTCTTTTCCCCAACAGCTCCATTGTCACCTCTCCAGTTGAAATCACTCTCATCTCCCACTTGGAACCAATGCAATAGAGTAATCCATGTCCCTATTGAAGTTCTTGCTCCAACAATCCATTTGTCACAGCAGCCAGAATAACTTTCAAAAATGTCAACCTTCTTAAAATTATTTCAGTACCCAAGATTAAAAATCATTTTAAGTCTTTTTACTGTATCTACTCAAGGCTCTGTTAATCCCTTCTGATCGTTTCAACCTCATATTGTACCCAGTTCTCTTTGTTTACCAGCTTTAGCTTTGCTAGTCTCCTTTCCAACCTTGAGATAAGACAAGCTCTTTCCTGCCCTGGATCCTTTGTATTTCTCTTTCTGTTTCCTGAAACACACACCCCAAAGGATTTTCTTTGGCTGGCTCCTTTTTATAAACTCAGTGTCAAATTATAGCTCATTTTCTCAGAAGCCAACGAGACTAGCCTATCTCAATTAGAACATTCTCCCAAGTAATTCTTTACAAGATATATATTTTATGTCACATCATAGTGCTTGATAGAATTTTGTGCTTCTTTCTTTCTTTTCTGGCTTACCTGTGTTTCTCCTTACTAGAATGTAAGCATTTTAATAGCAAGGACCCCGTCTGTCTAGTAATTGTGTGCTAAGACCTTGGTATGTATTTATAAACATATCATATTAATAATCAAAGCTATGACTTCTGATAGCTATAAATATTAGCACCATTTTGTGGCTGAAAAATGGAAGGCTTAGGGGAGTATAAGTAGCTTGCCAGAAATTGCGTGGCTAGATGTAGCAGTGTTGGGATTCAAAATGAGGCATGTCTAATGCTAAAATCTGTGATCTTAATCACATGAATTATTGCCTCCTACTCTCCTGATTTATGGCCTTTTGATTTATTTCACAGCCCTGTTCTTTCCTTGGATCTGATATTTGGTGCTAGTTCAGTGGTTCTGACCTTTGGCTCTCTAAGTAATTGTGACGAGGACCTTTCTTACAGTCATGCTGCTTCTGCCTGCCTAAGTACCCTCCCATCATGTTAAGTATTCCATACTGCTCCCTGGGACCTCCTATTCTGCACTGCAAGACCTTGACACATTCTTCCTTCTGCTTTGCAGAAAACTGTGTGTCTTTGAGCAGGTCATCCTCATTGGGTCTTGATTTCCTTATTTGTAAAATAAGAAGTTTGGATTATGATCTTGAAATTCTCTTTCAGATTTAAAAGTTCATCAATAATGATGACAACTAATGTTTCTTTATCTTCCTTCATTTGAGGTTTTTAAGTTAACAATATTTTACTAGTAATTTAATTTCTCTTGCACCAAAACACATTAACCCTACACAGAGTTGGGAGAGTTCCCACACTGTAACTGGAACATTCTCTAGGTTATTAGTTATAGTTATAGCACATGATTTCATCATCACTTGATGGAATACAATCCAACTGCCTTAAATTCATATTTTACTGCAAAACAAAGTGTTATTGATAACCAAGTGGACGGCTTCCTGCTTCAGAATCATCAATTACACAACACTTTACTCTAGTAAGTATTTAATGAATGTCTCCTATGTGCCAGGATCTGTGCTAGGTGCTAGAGATGATCAATACATAGACCATGTCTTCAAGGAACTCAAGATTTAGTGGGAGAGATAGGCAAACTCAGGAATAAATCTAATAAACATAGACTAGAATAAGTGCTAATTCTAACAACAACAACATCAACAAGGAAAACAGCTATAGGAATATAGACAGGTATGACTATAGCGGTATAACTGCTATTTGTTCTATGGAATTAATTTTGCTTTAGAAAAAAATCAGGGATGTTTTAAAAGCTGGTCACAATCCAACAATATGAAAAGGAACCTAGGAACAGACAGCCCTCTCTGCCATCCATCTGATTGCTAGACCAGACTTTTAAGACATTTTTCTGGTTTCTGAGCTCACCTTCTTTCATAACCCTGAGATTTCTGCCTTTCTGAGCAAGCTTCAGCCCTGTAATCACCAGCTGGGAAGCAATCTGCTGTTCATTTCTGAAGCCCCAGGGACATGCCTTGCTGCCACCCTTCTGGTTGGACTGTTTCTGGGATGCCAGGTTGGCAAAGCATCTGGTTTGAGGGCCTGTGAATCAGGGCAGCCTTCTTAGCAGGATGGCCCAGGAGAGGCTTAAGGAGCAGAGTGGAGGGGAGGCTACACTGGCGAATACAGCCAAGAAGTCATGTCAGAAGATGTAATTAATCTGTAGCTGTGGAGTGAGGCAGGCCAGCCATCCCTGGAATGTATTGTCTTAGGGTTGTACCGAGCCTGGGTTCCATGCATTTGAGAGACAGACTACAGGAGAATCCGTGAGGCGTTGCCAACACTGGAGAGCACTTAGAAAATAATGAGTCAAGAACAAAAGCATTGTGTATGCTTTTTTAAAACCCCTTATACTCCACTCTATTTAAAAGAGATAGTCTTGTTAACATGTTGAAGTTTATACAGTGTAAACTCACATTTCTATGAGGAAGGTAGTATTACCGCCTTTTTACAAGTGAAGAAAATGAGGCTCAGGGAGGACCAGTGACCTTCCCAAGACCACACAAGAATCATGAGGCAGAGCCAGGACATGATCACAGGCCTCTGACTCCAGATCTCACAGTTCTTCCATTACAGGATTGCTCTTCACAGTTAGAATCTGGCATCTAGTCTGCGAGCTCCTAGAGGTCAGTGTCATGACCTGCACTTTGTACCTCTATCTCACTTAGTCTCTGAGCCAGTCTGTCCTGTCAGGCTTACTCTTAAGGGCCCCAACCACATCAGAGAAGTTTTTAAGAATCAGTTCAAACTGCTCGTCTATTTCTTTTTTATTTTTAAATTTCAGAATATTATGGGGGTACAAACATTTTGGTTACATATATTGCCTTTGCACCGCCCAAGCCAGAGCTACAAGCGTGTCCATCCTCTAATCTTCTGGGCATACTAAATGACAAAACTTCCCACCTCAAATTTTTGGCCCAAATTTTCTTTCTCTTTAGATACATCTTAACCCCCATGCCAACCCTCCACCTCCAGTCTGAGCTTGCTAAGTTTTTTACCAACTTGTTCTATTTGGACTGCTTCCTGCTACAGTAACTACACTGCTTGACTAACCTCCTATCTGGATAGCTCGTGCTTGCTTGCTGGGGAAGAGTACATTCTTTCTGTTTATAAACACTATATACATTCTTTCTACTAAGTCTCTCTTTAAGTCTTTTATGAAGCAGCACATCATACAAGTTACTTAACCTCTTTATAATTCTGTCTATTCATCCCTAAGATGTAAAGATAATGGCACTTAACTGGTAGGATTTCTGTAATTATTATTAATAAATGATTCAACTTGTGATGCACTTAGAATTGGTGCATAGTAAGCACACAATAAATGTTAGTTGTATTTTTTTTTTATTTCAGGAATTTTGGTAACGTAACTATCGCTATTTTCTGAAGTTTCTTTTAACCTCACACTTCTGTGCTTTTCTTGTTTTGTTCCCAATGGATTGAATGTTTTTACATGCAAATGTCACAAATAAAAATCCTACTCATTCTTCATAAAGCCACCAGTCATAATAGTATTCCAAACAATAGAATCTAACAATAGATATTCATTGAATATCTATTCTATTAATGCACCAGGCATGGTGCTAGGTGCTGCAGTTTCAGGGGTTGAAGAGGATCACTCTTGTGGTCCCTACTTCCTTAGTGCTCTTTTTTGTCACTCCCAAATGACCTTGCATACTAAGCAACTATTATTGCATAAGTTGCAGTTTGCTTTATGTTACTTAGTTATTTACATATCTGCACCAAGGGACACTAGGCAGAGAAGAACAGTATTTGGTGATTGCTGCATCCCCATGGTCTAATATAGAGCATGACACATACAGAGTACTTAATGTTTGTTGACTTAAGATAAATGAATGCCTGTGTGAAGAAGTGTGCTTGCTTTTATTTAGATAAGCCTGTCTTGTGTAGTTAAGTGCAAAGAAAAGGGAAATATTTCTAAAGCCCCCTTTCTGCTCCTCTGACATTTATCCACAGTGCACCAGCCAGCACCAATCCTATACTTCCTTCTTGAGGAAGGTATAAGCATAAAAGCTCATGCTTACTGGTCAATGTGTAGCCTGAAACAAAGTAGGTCACACAAAAGTGAAATCTGGATTTGCAAGAGTTAATTCCAAGTGGAGAATTACCAAAAGGGGAATTTGAAGACCTGTGGAAACAAGGAGGTGACTGGAGCCATTGAATGCAGGGTTCTTACCAAGGGCAGACTGTGGTAAGATGGGAGAGCATTTCAGAAGCTGCTGCTGGACAGACAGTGATACACAGCGTGTCAGGAAAATTGTGGCATCTGGAACTCAACTGCCTAATAGAATTCTTCATTCAATCAATCTATGAGGGATAGGACTCTGAAATAGATAGGAGCCACTAGCAATTACTTTAATAAAAATAGATTAAAAGGAAACAAACACAATCTTAAGAAGCTTTACGAGTTGTAAGCAAATGATTACACATTCCTTTCAACTCTCGTTTGTTTGTCTGTTTAGTTTTGGGAATTGGCTCTTTTTTTGGTATTACTGAAAAAGTACATATATACCTATTACAAAAAAGTTAAGAAAAACACATAAAAAATATAGTTCATGCCTAATTCTACCAACCAGTGATCCCTTATCAACGTTTTTATATACCCTTCCTTCTTGCCTCTATTAATAGACACATTTGCATATGTTGATACACATGCATATACTTTTGAAATGGAATATTATTAAACATCCTATTCTGCAACCTATTTTCCTTATTTAATAATATATAATAAACATTTAGAAACTCAACTATTATAAATTTCCATAATCATTTTAATGGTTCTGAATTTTCCATTGCATAGGCTACTTTGTGAATGGGCAGTGAGGAATATATTTAAATTACTTTTCCTAGCCAGTTTGCTAGTTAGCACACTGCAGTTGCACCTTGTTATCCATCGTTTATTCTTTCAACTAAACATTATGTGAGGGCATTACCCACAGTACAGAGAATGCAGATAAAAAGATATGGTAGATAGAATAAGAGTTGAAATAATAATTCAAGATTTTGTTAGATAAACTAGTAATTGCACAATTATAATACACCACGTTAAGTTGTATAGAAAGATCAGCACGAAAATTCTTGGAGACCTGAAAGAATGGAGTAAGTGCCTTGGGGAAGTAGAGAAGGCTTCACTGATAAAATGATGCTTGAACTACTTCTTGGCTTATAAGCACGGGTGGAGCCCCTAGCTGCATGCACATCAACAAGCTCCTTTAGGAAGGATGCAGAAGCTGAAGTGTCTAATGAGTGCCTAATATGTGTTGAATAAATATTTCTCGGATAAATGTGGAAAGAATAGATAAACTAATGAGAAGGGAATCTTCTAAAACATTAATGTTCCCCAGTAATATTTACATCACTTTAATGGGACACTTAAGCTCCAATAAAGCACTGTATTCCTTTGCAGTGCTCACTGTGGAATCACCTAAACCTCTAAACTTTTGAGAGTAACTTTTTGAAAAACAGTTATTCAAATTGTTAGAGAATAATAATTATTATAGCATCCTATTATTGACTATCAACTACATATTTCTAATACTATTTGGTTGACTCCCAACCAAGGTGGTATTATTAAATTATCTCCATTACACAGATCAGAGGCTCCATGGCTGAGTGGTTAAGTGACCCATATCTGAGTCCAGTTCTGTCTGACCCTTTAATCCATTACCACACTATGCTGCCTACTATTTATAGATAGCATTTAGATTCATATCTTGTGTGATTTATATAACTTCTTAGTTGGTCTGGACTTGTTCAAAAAGACTCCCATTTTAGAGAAGAGGAAAGGAAGTCTCAAAAAAGCCATGTGATTTATCTAAATTCTCAGAGATAGTGTAGAGATCAGAATAGATCAGGCTGTTGTAGCCTTAGGCTGATTTAAAAACTCAGATGCCCCTGTCTTTAGTTTCTTCCAAATCTGATCTTTTTACAGAAACAAAACAGACAACTCTTCAACCCATTCTTTCTCTTAGAGTGTTCAACCCTCTCTCCTCAACCTCCTTAAGCTTCTCTCCTTGCCAGAACATCTTTTTACAAACCTGAAAACAGAGTCCCTTTTCAGACCTTAACCTGAACAGAGGAGAAAAATAATTTTAACTATAAATTGAAGTTATCTCTTGTCACTTACCTATTAATCATAACTAAAAGCATGATTAAGCTGTCACTAAAAAAAAAACACTAAAGCCCTGAAATTGTACTAATGCATTCTACTGACATTTCTTCAAAAAGGCATTATCCACAGTGTTGTAAAGTCCAGGAAGGACCTTAGAGATTTAGACTAATACATTCTTTTAACACACAAGAATAGTGAAGAACAAAAAGTCCAAGACCCTGAAGCTATGGACAAATGATTGAATAAAATAAACCATATGAGAAAGAATAACTTCTGAATAGCAAAAAGATCATCAAAGACTTCAAAAAATAGCCAAACAACTGGAGAAAATATTTGTAATGTTTATAACAAAAGAACCAATTTAAAAAAATTATGAAAAGTCTATATGGTACAGCAATTAAAAGACAAATAAACCTAATATAAATAATAAAGAATAGAATCAGAAATTTAAAAAGAAAATATAAGTATTCAATACCATATATAGGAAATAGAGAAATTCAAATGAATATTTCCCTTCTTAGCAGAGTAATAAAGCTTAATGAAGTTGACAATAGCTAATGAAGTGAGGGTACAGGGTGGCAGACTCACTTTCATTCTCTGGTTGTGGATATGTAGATGATACAACCATTTTTGGAAGGCAATTTGGAAATATCTACAAGAATTTTAAATGTATTTCACCTCTTCCCTTCCAATTTCAATGTTACATATAAATATATATCCATGTTGTGGCAAAGACATGTGTAGCAAAGACAGATACGTGTGTGTATCTATCTATATTGTTTAGCCAAAAATAAAAGAGAGAGAGAGAGAATCAAAGTGCTTGTTAAGGAATGGAACAGATTTGCATGGACTGACGTGGAAAGGTATCTAAGATCAATTATTAAGTAAAAAAACCCCATAATTATGTGGAAATACAATTTTTTAATGTATATAAAATAAATATATTTTTTCTATAAACACAAGAACAGAATGGTGGAGTAAGACTTTTTATTTTGTTATTTTGTTTTTTTCTCTACTTTTTGAGTTTTATAAGTATTTTTTAGCTGATAGAATAGATTTTAGGTAATTTTCCCCAATTCGTTTCTTTATTTTTTAAAAATTAAAGCTAAAATATTTTAATATAATCATATATTTATATGTACACATATATATAAAGAGAGAGAGAAAGAAAGAATTTGGGGGCATTTAGTGAGTATGACTAAAAAACAAATTTTTAACATTGGAATTGGAAGGCAAGAGGTGAAATACATTTAAAATTCTTGTAGATATTTCCAAATTGCCTTACAAAAATGGTTGTATCATCTACATATCCACAATCAGAGAATGAAAATGAGTCTGCCACCCTGTCCCTTCCACTTATCTGTGTGCTCTTAAATTTCTTTCATTAATGTTTTATAGTTTCCAGTGTTTCATTTTCTTGTTTAAATTTACTCCTGAGTATTTTATTTTATTTTTCCATGCTATTTTAAATGGGATTGTTTTCTTAATTTATTTTTCAAATAGTTCATTATTAGCGTATAGAAACTGTCCTAATTTTTGAATGTTGTAAGTTTACTTAATTTGTTTATCAGTTTTAATAGTTTTTTTGGTGGATTCTTTAGGATTTTCTGTGTTATCAAGAAACAGAGACAATTTAACTTCTTCCTTTCCTATTTGGATGCCTTTTTATTTCTTTTTCTTGTCTAATTGCTGTGGCTAGGACTTTAAATACTATACTGAATGGAAGTGGCAACAATGGTCATCCTTAATTCTTTAGAGTTTATGGGATGATTCTAGAGATTTAAAAATGCCAAAAATTCACAAGGACAACAATATAAAATGATACTGGAAAAATGTTCAATCTCTCTTTTCCGGGAATATTTTATTCCAACACTCTACTTCTCTCCTTTATATATGAGTGTAGGTGGTTGTGCTATTGGTGTTGCTAATCATAATTTTGGTGCTCTTACACATTATTATAACCTGATGTCTGAATGACATATAACATGGGATATTACTTAATTCCCATTATATGAGAGATGCTATAAAGGCGATAAAAATCTGCTTAATGGTTTTCCAGGCCAATGGTCACTTTTTATTTGTTTGATACTATGTCCATGTTCCTGGGGACGTGAGTGAAGTGAGGAGGGTAGTAAATTCAGTAAAACACATAATTCTCGGTTTAAGCTTCCCTATCTTTAAAACAGGAAAAATAGTGCCTCTCATTTTTGTCAAAGAGGATGATAGTATTACCTTAATGGCAGGTATAAATCTGTGATCTATGCCTTTCGTTCATTAGCTGTTGTGAGAAAATTACCTTAGAGGGGAAAAAGAAAGAGTTCTACAGCATTTGTTGTGATTTGATGCTTTATTTTCTCCTCTCTTCTTGAAAAATTTCAGAAACAGACAGCTGACCTTCCTCTGTGTACTTTCTTTTCTGCTATCATCACCTATGATTAAGTCTAAAACCTAATATGGCTAAGACATTACACATGTAATGGAAGAGGGTTAATAAGGGGAATAAAAGCTCCAAGAGAATTAAATCACATTAAATAGGACAGTGGGGACATAGTACACTCTGTCTGGATAATTAATCATATAGTGTTCAGGCTAATGGGAAACATCAAAGTCTGTACTTCCTTATATATGAGGGTCTTAGGTTAGAAAAAAAAGAAATAACAATAAAATTTCCAAAGGGAAAAAATATATTGATGAGAGATGTAGTAATTTAGTGCCCTACCCAGATGGCCTTAAATCCCTTGTATCATCAGCTCTGTGTGCCCACCCCACGCTTCTCCAATCTTTGCTCTTAACTACATGCCCCTGCAACCTCCAGAAGGCTGCCTTTGGGCACTGAAACCACAGAGCCTTATCTGGAATCAGGCTAGTGACTCGGAGTTTTACATCCTCTACTGCAGGGCAACTTTTAGCTAATGGTTATTTATTATGGGAGTACAAAGACTGATTTCCTTTGTCTTAAGGTAGGACAAACAGATGTACTTTATACTCTACTAAGCTCTGGTGGAGTCTGGGACTTAAACTAAAATTGTACCCTTATTTGGCTTTTCCCCCTTTCTTATCCTGCCTTACTCACTTCCTTACTGGTTTATCTTTAATGAAACACTTCTTTTATAAAACATTTGCATCCAAATCCTTAGTGTAGGATCTGTTTTTGGTTGAACCTAATCTGAGAAAATAGACCATCATAATTTGTGCCCTTTATGTAATAAATAAAGTTAAATTTGATAGATATCCACTGCATTTACAAACAATAAGCACATAATTTATAAAGAAGTACCAACCAACCTGTCCACAAATGCATGGTGAAGAAGAAAAATGGGATCATTAGCAGATCCCTGTACCTGGGACATTGTTCCATTCATATACATGTGCAAGGCATTGTGCATACTGCTTTTAGAGGCATCTGCTATCCCAGTAAGTGGACTAGCAAATCCTGTTGGTAAAAAGGAAATTGAAAAAAATAAGTTAGTTTACCTTAATGATTGAAAATCCAAGTGATTAGCTCATTGATTTACAAAAATAATTAAAAGTATGATTCAAAATAATAAAATCAATAATAAATGAATTCTGCATTGGGATTCTTTACATTCTGAATACTCAGTGCATATTCAATAAACCTTTGGGGAATCGAATAGCCTTAATTTGGATACCATGGATGGATTGACCAGATGAAATAGGCTAAACCAATTTGTGCTCTCTCCTTTTGCTTCTGCCTATTATTCCTCCTTTCAATATAGAAAAGTTGAAAGAACATTTTATGATAATCATCTATTCACTCTCACTTCAATCTGTAACAGCAATCAGAGCAAATTTTTCCAGCCTGTTATGTGTCCTCTTGCTTTCCAGTTCTGGAGAATACTTTTAATTTTGGTTTCTGACTCTAGAGAAAGCATAAAATTTGTGATTTTCTACATTTCAATTCATCTTTGACAGTCATCTTTGATACAAGGTCATAACGTGTTTGATTTTATGGAATATTCATTTCCCAAATAATCGTAACTCCAATAAATGGTTCTATTCATTGCATCGGGAACAATAATAATGAGAATAATGATAAAAAAATATTATTTTCTAAATGTTAATTGTGCTAAATGTTTCTTGTGACATATGTCCTTCAATCATTATAGCAACCTTGTTGATAAGAAATTATTACCCCCACTGGAAAGAAAACTGAGGTTCAGAGAAGTTCTGAGTTTACCAAGGCTACATAAGTAGAGCTGGGATTTTAATTCATATCAGTTAGGCATTAAGATATGAGCTCTTGATATTGTGTGTTCTCTCTCATACCCCCCTTAAGAAAAGTTAAAGTAAGATTATCTTTATAGAGTTCAGTCAGACAAAACTGAAAGTTAAAACCAGACAAAGAAGTTTGAGTAACAAAGTTAAACTGTAAGCAGGACCCAAGTTGGAGGAATATAACTAAGGGCATATTATTGAATTTCAGAACTTAGAAATATCAAGCAAGTGGAAACTGTGAATGAGATTATAATCTAAACCAAAGTTAGGATAAAAACAGTGAAGGCACTAGGATTTGGGCAGGGGAGGTCCAGCTTTATTTCATATGAATAGAACTATTTTATTGGCAATCTCTTCATTTTTAAAGGAGCAGCTCTTGACTTTGGCACCTGATGTCCAGTTCTCTCTCACCATTGTGGCTCAACATTATTTTACTTCCTCAGCTGGCGATTTTTTCCCTCTTTTAAAGTTTATTTTATGCATTCTGAGACATCATACCAATCTCTGATCCCTCTGGAAGGTTAGCCTAAGAACATGCATGTCCTTCTCCTCTGGACCCTCTTGTCCATGACAGCTTCTGTGAATACATATGCATGGCACTTATTATGTCTAGACATTTTTCTAAGAGCTTGGAATGATTAATTTCATATAACATTTAGAATGATCCTACAAATTTAGTACCTACATTATTACAGACATGGAAAGGAGGATTTAGAGAGAGAAAGGAATTTGTCTAAGGTTAAAGAACAAATGGGGAAGGGGTTTAAGGTTAGAACAGAAGACTGTTTTATCGTAGAGTGCATGCTCTTAGATACAATGGCTTTACTGCCTTTCCTATGTAGCAATAAATCATATATCACTGAGAGCAATGTTCTATATAGCAATGGTCTTCAAGATTTTATTTTTGAGTAGCACCAAAGGAAAGTTTAAAACCACATTTTATGTATGCTGTCACATATTTTTAGTTAGGTTCCAAGTTGTTTTCTTCACCTATTATTTTAATTTTTAATTTTTTATTGATATGTAATACTGCATATTTTGGGAGTACATGTGATATTTTCATATCTGCATATAATGTGTAATAGCCAAATTAGGGTAATTGAAATATTCATCACCTCATACATTTATCTTTTGTTTATCTTGGGAACATTACAAATTTAGCTATTTTGAAATATATAATAAATTATTGTTAAGTAATTTCCATACTGTACTATCAAATCGTTTTAGTTATGATTGTAAATAGTGTCAGGGGATATAATTCAAGGATATTGCAAATAGTATAAATTTAAAAATAAAAATATAAAATCATTTTTAATAAATGTGTCCACCTTAATGATTTGACACTCACTATCATTCATACCAAAAACACCTGAACAAATTCTTCTTTTATAGTCTGAAATTTTCTAGAGTTTCCATTTTACACTTGACCTTGTGTTTGTATGTTATTTTTCTAAAGAATTATATCTAAATGTTATACATGTTATGCTTAAAATATTTTTTAGAATGTAGTTGGGGACTGGGGAGATGTTGGTCAAAAGATATAACATTTCAGCTAGACAGGGGAGTAAGTTTAGGAGCTATATGGTACAACATGATTATAGTTAATAATAATATATGGAATACTTGAAAATTATTAAGAGAGTAGATTTTAAATGTTCTCACCACAAAAATGATAAATACGTTTGGCAAAGAATATGTTAATTAGCTTGATTTAGTCATTCTCCAATGTGTAAATATATCAAAACATCATGTTGTACACCATAGATATATGTAATTTTTATTAAAAAATATAATTAGCCTATTATGCTTTTCTGTCACAAAAATAATTATGTAAATTCAAATAACTGTTTAAAAATTTCATGTGACTATATGTCTAATCTTCTGGATAGAGTTATCATTAAAATTTTTAGTATTACCTAACTGATCCAGATGACATGAAAATATTCAATATTTTACAATAATTATTAAATGTAAAAAACAAAATTTTATTATAAACACATATCTTAATAAAGCTGATGAAAATTGTTAAAAATTAATTTGGGGCCGGGCGTGGTGGCTCACGCCTGTAATCCTAGCACTCTGGGAGGCCGAGGTGGGCGGATCGTTTGAGCTCAGGAGTTCGAGACCAGCCTGAGCAAGAGCGAGACCCCATCTCTACTAAAAATAGAAAGAAATTATATGGACAGCTAAAAATATATATAGAAAAAATTAGCCGGGCATGGTGGTGCATGCCTGTAGTCCCAGCTACTCGGGAGGCTGAGACAGGAGGATCGCTTGAGCCCAGGAGTTTGAGGTTGCTGTGAGCTAGGCTGACGCCACGGCACTCACTCTAGCCTGGGCAACAGAGTGAGACTCTGTCTCAAAAAAAAAAAAAAAAAAAAAAAAAAATTAATTTGGATGTCCATGGATGAATGATATTCTTTGTTAGAAAGGATGGAATTCAATATAAATTCTATTCTAAATTTAAAAAAATAAACCTAACTGCTGAGAAACTTTGTTCTCATATATAACTAGATGGGAATGAAAAGATTTTTTATAGACATTGCACTTAATTACTTGAACTTCCTTTGAGTTATACATGCCAAAAATGACATGATTCACCATAAAAATTAGTTCTTATAATTGGATCTATCAACTGACAACTCAACCAAGAATTCTTTGATGAGAGCAATTTTATAAATTATGAGTTTATTTATAAACCACCCAACTTGTAAGAAGCTTGTTACCTAGTAATTAAAGTCAACCACTTTAACAACATTGACACCCTTTTTGAATTTTGAATTTTTGAATTTTGAATTTGCCACTTGTTTGGAACCCTGGAGGTTTTAACCCTTTCAGGGAACATGTTGAGAAAGGAATCAGGATAGGTAAGAGGTAGGCTTTCTTCTAAAATATCAGAGAAGAGAGATTGTGAAAGGGGAGGTATGAAGGAGAATCTTGAGGAGATTGCTCTCAGATTAATTTTAGAAAAGCATACTTGGAGGATGACCTGAAAATAAAATTTCTTTAAAACTCTCTGTGCCAGGTACCCCTTAGAGAGTCTTTGTGAGTCAGTGGTTGTGTATCTATCCCAGTTTAAAGATACTGCTGTAGAGAAAATATTTTTAGAGCTGAGCAGACTTGGGTTTAAATTCTGTTACTTAATGGAAGTATGCTCTTTGTTGAGAGCGTCTATCTTTTTTGAGCATCCTTGGTAAGAGAGGGAGTAACTATTACCATCTATGGGATTGTGGCAAGGATTAATTTTGGTAGCAGGTGTGAAAGCATGGAGTATAGGTCTGGTGCAAAATGGATGCTTCCTGAGTAGTAACTATCATTTCTATAATTTGGTTGCATGTGAAGAATGGGTGCTCACCATGGGAGCTGCTAACCAAGATTATGGGGCAATCCCTCTGCAGAAGACCCTCTTTTGCCACAACTCCATGCCATCAGGGCCCCATCCCAGCACCAGGTTCTATTCTTCCTTCCTGAACTACGTTGCTCTATATAAACCTGCATGCTGCTTGCCTTCATCCAACATCAGGTGCTCCTGGGCTGCCATTATAAGACATTTTTCAACAAGGATATGCTTCTTAACTCACTTTTTATGTTGACTAGCCAGGTGTTGCATATGGAAAAGCCTCCAATGTTATTAAGAAAGGACAGAAAGCACATGGGGTTTGTCAGAATACATTGTGATATGTGCTCAGAAATAGTTGAAAGGTCCTGGCTGAACCCATCTTTGTGACATGTACCAGATTGTTAATCTAGATAATCTTATTAGGTAAACAATTTAAAATGAACTATGAATATCTTGTATCTTAAGATAGACTAGAAATGCCTCAGAAGTAGGAACAAAATTATTTGTGTTGATTTTTCATAGTTAAAGCCTTGCACATCTTTGTATTTAAAAGAAAAATATAAAATACTTCTCAATTTTTCATTTCTACATCGTACAGGAATTGGGAATAGGAAAGATACATTTGTCTCCATAAAACCTATAAGGGAACTTCAGAAGGCTCTATTCTGGTGCTTGTCCAGTGACAAAACAGAGAAAATGTTAGGGATGCAAATAACATAAAAAACGTGAATAAATTATTTTCTACTTGACTTTTCACATAGTTAATTTTTTTAGCTGATGAAGTCAACTTGAAGAAAACAGAAATGATTGCATCAACATTAATAGCTTCTCTTGCTGAGATTTTATTCTCTTTTGGAAGAACAAGTCAAAAATGAAATTCTAGATGCCAAATAATAATTGCATACTTCATCTTTTCAAATATCTTTCATATACATGATCTCATTTGAATTTCAGAGTTACTTGTTATATGAACATTAACATTATCCCAATTTTAAAAATGTGAAACTGCAGTTTATAGAAGTTAAATAACACAGCTAAATTCAAGCTAGTAATTGGGGAATCAATGAATTGAATATAGGAGTGGTTAATTCCAAAACTTGTGCTCTTTTCTGCACACCACAATTGAACAGTGTCTGTCCTGACTTGCCGACACACCTTGGAAAATTCTTTTTCCCATGCCCCTGCAATGAATTTATGAGCTTGTCATTTTTATACATTGAATTACACCAAGATGCAGAATGTGTTATTGCCTCAACCTTGTCCAGGGATTCCCCATGGATAGAAGTCTAATAAGCCAGTAGGGACCTTGTTAGCAGTCACAGATGCCAAAATGGCTCAAAGTTCTTTGTGAAGGGCAGTGACAGTTTTCCAAATTACTTAATGTTATGCCTACATGTTTACATGCTACATTCCTGTGGGAAATTAATAAACACTGCTTCAGGTCAATGACAAAATTAGAAAATTTCAACTAGTCAATCCATCTCTCTTTTTCTTTCTTTTCTTCTCTGATACTACTCTAGAGATTTTTTGTTTGTTTGTTTTTAATATTGATGCTTATCTCTGGCATCTGGAGATTCAAATTTAATTGGTTTAGAATGGGACTCAGGAACCTGGAGCTTTAAAAACACCCCAGGTGTTCTAATGTGCAACCAGGGGTGAAAGTCACCAAATTAGGCTAAATTGTTCTTCATCCTCTAAACCTGAACTTGGTGCTTCAGAAACTTTACCTCTGAATAATTATTTCCTTCACCTGAAATTTTTTCCTTCTATATTCTGACAGCCCCAAACTGCTTCTGCCTTTAAGATCCTACACCATGAACTGTTTTGAAATATTTTCTTACTCATAATTTCTCCATGTTCCCTTGAAAATGATGTTTAAAACAATTGAACAACTACTCCATGGCAGGCACTGGCTAGGCATTTACACATGTATCACTTTGTGTAATTCAGTATCTTTCTTTCTAGAAAGATGGATTATTGATGTTGTACTTTATCACACCTATTAGATTTTGAAATGTGAAAAGATGTGCAGTTAAATCTTCAGGAGACTAGAACACATTTAATTTATTGAATTTAATATAATTTTAAGTGCATCTTTTAAACCTATTTTAACATTTCATAGTGTTTCAGAGTTAGAATTGGAGAAAAGAAAACAAAAAAAGATAGAAAAATATACATTAGTGCATCTGAAGATTGAAAAGAAGTGACTTTATATCCCTAGGCTTACATTCCCCCTAATTTACTGTCCTAATGTGCAACTTAATTGAGGAATTATGCAGTGCACAGCTTCAAAAGGTTACACACAACGGTTTTAAAAGATTGCATTTGATGGCCAACTGCTTTAAAAACCTTGTCATTTCAACTACTTGAAGTAGAAATATAAATTGCAGCTCAAAAAAAAAAAATTCGGATCTGAACAAGTCCCTAGGTACACTGCAAGCATTAACTTTCAACCAATTTCCAGTTTTCTCAAAGTGCTAGCTCTACATCCATAAATGTAATGAATTAACACTTATATTTATTAGGAAATACTTTTAATTTTACTCAGGAGAACCCTTCAACAAAGCAACAAGTCAAATGTCCTGGTAGGTGAGTGTTTCATATCCTATATTTATTATAAGATAGCTAAGATCACAAAAGCTCTACAAATGTGGTTTGCAAAAGTGTAGTCCCACAGCCAGCATCATCACCTGTAAATTTGTTATAACTGCAAATAAATACTCTAGCAGAGAACTATTGAATCACAAAGTAGAGTGGGGACTCACCATGTGTAGTTAACAAGTTTTCCAGGTGATTCTAATGCACACTAAAGTTTCAGAACTATTGCTCTAATTCTTTTCACTTTATGCACAAAGACAACAGTTGATCAGTCGTAATTAGTCGGTCATTTCTATAAACTCAACAGAGGAATTCAACATACTTTTTTGCATTATTATTTTAAACTGCTTATTATTTTAAGCATTAGACTGATTTCTCCACTTAGTAACCTCAGTGTGTTTTTCTCTTCCTCACTACTTAATTGCCTCTCTACAACAAAAATTATTGCCATTATCATACCACACCTTCTACTCTTAGGCTGTTTCCTTATGTTCTTATGGAACTTAATCCTCACAGTAACTTTGTAAACAAGATATCATTTAACCAACTTTCAGGTGGTGAAACTAAGGCTCACAGAATGTAAGCGGTTTGTTTAAGGTCATTCAGCAGGTCAGTGGTAGAGTCAGGATTTGGACCAACTACCTGCCAGACTTCAAAGCTCTGCGCTTAATCATTCTGTCACATTCTCTCAGGTGGTGTAAAGCTACTGGTTGTACCGAAATCTAACGCAGACAATTGATTTTCTGTTCCAGGTATGACAGTCCCCTTATTTCCCTTAATTCTTGTCATGTCCATTGAGAGAAAAGGCTGAGGCCCATAATGTACTATCTCAGGGTAGAGAAGGCCCTATCATGGTGGTTCCTGCTCTAAATAAAAACTTCGCAAGCTTCCTAGCACAGGACTTTGGATGGCATACAGTCACTCGGATCAGTCAGATTCCTGTCATAAAACTCAGAGAAGGCTGGAATTTTTAGTAGTGTCAGCAAGATATTGTTTAAGGCTCAGATGTTTACTCCTTTATGGCCAATTTTTGTTTCTGTCAAATTTAATTCCCTTACTAGATTTCAGGAGTTTGTAGAAGGATATAATGTCATCTCAAAGATTGTTTTTAGAAGACATTCTAAGTAGAAAATAACACTTTGCTACACATTACTCTTTGGATGTAAGTTAGATTTAGGACCAATATTTTGCCAAAATAATTTTTTGTCCACTTGGGGTCTCAAGGACTAGTTTACTTTATTTTTAGAATTTGATTTCAGTATAGAGCTAGAAAATTACAGTGTATGCATCAGCATGCAAGATAGTAATCTTATTAAATGAACTTCTACCATTGCAGTAAAATAACTGTTCTAAAATAGTATAATTGGCAAATATTGACTCATGTAATCTTCACAACAACACATGAGGTAGATGTTCCGATTATCCTTGCTTTGTAAATGAAGGACTTCAAGCAAAGACAGGTTAAACTTAGCAAACGTCATCTGGCTAGTGATAGTATCAGGATTTAAACTCAGGTGGTGTGATGCTTAGTTACTACTTTCTAGTTGCCTCTTAAAATTGGCCTTTCTATTTGGAAGACTCAAGGACATAAACTTCCTTGTTGATGATCTAATTTTGCTACCTGTTAGTTGTGTGACCTTGTCAAGTTATTTAAATTCCTAGAATCTCAGTTTCCTCATTTATAAAATGTACATAATAATAAATATGGTATAAGGCTTTTGAGAGGAGTAATTAAGATAATTGATGTGAAGGTGTTTAGGAATTGAAAAAGTAGGGTTATAGTGATGTTAGCAGTTGTTATTAATTACAAAGTTTCTCTGGGAATTTGTAAGGCTATGTTGTAAGGATATAGAAAGGAATTTGTAAATTTTTCCCTTTTCCTTATTTGCATATTACTTAATCTACTCCAACTCACTCTTGAGGATGTCAAATCATCAATGAGAGTTTCTTTGACAAGAAGCATTTGTTTAGGTCCTTTTATTTAATAACACTTAAACTTGTCTCTTTGTAATGATAACTTCCTTTGGATTATAATTATTTATTCATAATCTAGGTATTAATTATACTATAAATTTCAGGAGAATGGGATGTGTGCCATATTCACTAGTTATTCCTAGCATACTGCAAAGTGCCTGTATATCATAGATGCTCTATAAATATTCCTTGAATATATAAATACGAGGCATTTATTTCTCTTTCATCTAAATTGTCAAACATGTATGTAGAATGTTCATAGTATTCTTTATCATCCATTTGCTGTCTGCAAGATCTGTAGTGATATTGCCTGTTTGTTTCTTGAAATTGGTAATTTGTATCTTTGCTCTTTTTTTCATTTAAATCTTGCTAGTTTGTCAATTTTATTGATATTTTCAAAGAACCATCTCTTTGTTGTATTCTCATTCTCCATTGTTTTGTTTGTTAATTTCATTGCTTTCCACTTTTATCTTTCTTATTTTCTTCATTCTTTTTACTTTGGTTTTATGTTTTTCTTCTTTTTTAGGTTTCTGAGGTTGAACTTATATTACTAATTTGAGACTTTTCTTCTTTTTAAATGTATGTATTTAGTGCTATACTTTCCCCTTTGAGCACTGTTTTAAGCTGTGTCTCACAAGTTTTCATAAGTTTTTTTATTTTTATTCAGCTCAGTGTACTCTTATTTTATTTGATTTTTCTTAAGATTTCCTCTTTACTCCTTGAGTTATTTAGAATTATTTTATATAGTTTCTAAGAGTTTGGAAATTTTCCTGTTATCTTTATATTATTGATTTCTAGTTTGATTCCTTTGTAGTGAAAAGAATATAATGTGTATGATTTCAATTCTTTTAAATTTGTTGAGGTTTGTTTTATGGCCCAAGATGTGGCCATATGTTTAGTATATGTTTTGTGGCCATTTGAAAAAAGTTTTTTTTTTTTTTATATTGATTGGAGTGTACTATAAATGTTGATTAGATTCTTTTGGCTGATCGTGTTGAGTTCTATATCCTTGCAGATTTTCTGCTTAGTCCTATTAATTATTGAAAAAGGAATATTAAAATCTTCTACTATAATTGTGAATTTGTCTTTTTTTCTCCTTTCAGCTCTATCAGCTTTTGCTTCACATATTTTGGAGTGCTATTGTTTGGTGCATACACATTTAGGATTGCTATGTCTTCTTAGTGGATTGACTCATTTCTCATTATAAAGTGTCCTTCTCTTATTCTACTAATTTGTTTTTGCTCTGAAGTCTACTTCATCTGATATTAGTATTGCCATTCTTCCTTTATTTTGATTAATATTTTGTGAGTTTTTTCCATTCTTTAACTTTCAAACTGTGCATATTGTTGTATTTGAAGTGAGTTTCCTGCAGTCTGGATATATTTGGGTAATTTTTTTAAATATTTAATGTACAAATATCAGTCTTTTAATTGACATTTTTAAACCATTTACATTTAATATAATTATTGCATTGTTATGCTTAAACCTGTCATTTTATTTTTTTCTGTTTGTTATGTCTATGATTTTTTTTCTGTTTTATTTTTCTTATCATCATGTGAGTTGCTAGAATGCTTTTGTGAATTACATTTTGATTTATCAATAGCTTTATTGAATATATCTTTTTGTGTCACTTTTTTTAGTGATTTCTCTAAGTTTTACATTATCTTTACATACTTTTTCTGCCTGCTGTCATCATCATTCAACCAGTTCAAATTAAGTATAGAAAACTTACCTCTATTTATATTCCTTTACCCTCTCTGATACAGAACATAATTATCTTAAATATTTTCCTTATGTTCATTTAGAAACACAACATAAAATTTTATTATTTTTGCTGTGACTAACAAACGTAATTTAGAAAGCTCAACAAAAAGAAATATATTGGATTTACCATATTTTTGCTTAAGAAACTTTCTTCTTTAATCATTTCCTTTATATTTAGGAAACTTCTGTTAATCATTCTTTCAGGGTAGGTCTGTTGGTGACAAAGTCTCTAAGTTTTCCTTCATCTAAGAAAAACCTGATTTCTTCTTCATTCTTAAATCATATTTTCCCTGGGCATGAGATATGGGTTATGGGTTGACAGTTCTTTTCTTTCAATGTTTGAAAAATGTAGTGCCACCTTCTGGCCTCTGAGGTTTCAGAGGAGAAATCTAATGTCATTCAATTTTTTTCCCAATAGAGAGAATATATAGTTAATCTCTTACTAGTTTCCAAATTTTTTTCATCTTCAGTTTTTGAAAGTTTAACAGTGATATTTCTTGATGTGGATTTCTGTGGGTTTAACTAAATGCAGATTCACTTAGTGTCCTGAATCTGTAGTTTTATGTGTTTTGCCAAATTTGGGAAGTTTTCAGGCATTATTTCTTTAAGCACTTTCTCAGACCCGCCATTTTCCTGCTCGCTAGGATTCTGATAACACAAATGTAAAATCTTTTTTTATAGTTCCACAAGTCCTTCATCCTTTGTTCAATTTTTTCCAGTCATTTTCCCTTTGTTTTTCAGATTTGGTACTTTCTGTTGTTCTACTTTCTGGTTCACTGATTCTTTCCTCTCTACTGTCTCTTCCTTCCACTCTGCTGTCAAACACATTTCTTGAAATTTTTATTTTAGTTACTCTATTTTTCAGTTCTAAATTTTTATTTTGTTCTTTTTTATCTCTTCTATTTTCTTCCTAGGTCATTCTATTTTTTTCATTTGTTTCAAGCATGTTTGTAGTTGTTCATCGAAGCATTCATAAAATGGCTGTTTTAAAATCTTTGTCAGATAATTCTAACATCTCTGTCATTTCAGCATTACCATCTATTGATTGTCTTTTTTCATTCAAGTATGAAATTTCTTGATATGATGATAGATTTTTGTTTGAAACGTAGACATTTTGGGTATGATTTTATGGGACTCTAGATCTTATTAAATCTTCTGTTTTATAATATTTTATAATTTACTGGCTTTCTCTGCTTCAGGTCCAGCAGAGGAAGGGAAACACTGTATCATTACTGCCAAGCAAGGATAGAAGCCTAGGCTCCTCACTTGACCTGATTCCCCACTAGGCTACTACTGATACCTTCCTGGCTAGAAGAGGTAAGAATGCTTCGTTACTGCTCCTTACTTGGCTTCTGCTAATACCACGGATTGGGTGCCCTCATCACCAACAGACCCTGATAGAAGTCCCGACTCTCCACTAGGCCTCCTCTGATACCAATCCATCAGGGAATGGTGGGAGAGTCACGTTTTTTACTGCCAGGTAGGGGTAGAATTGCAGTTGCTCCATACGACCTCCAACCTCCGTGTAAAGTAGGGAGAGTGGTTCATTTCTTCGTGGTTGAAATGCAAATTTTTGCTTCATACTAAGCCTTCTGTGACGCCACCCTGGAAGGGGATTGAGACACCTTGTTATAGCCTGGCAAGAGGGGAAGTCTAATCTCCCCAGTCAACCTTTGCTGGCATTGTGCCACAGTTTTTCTGTTTTTGTGCTTGAATGGAGTAGGGTAGGACTGCTTAAAAATTTTCTGCCGCTTTCCTAATTCTTTGACTAAAGAGAGAAGGCTTTTGTTGGTGTTTATTTGTTTGTTTGTTTTAGTTTTGTCTATACCTCTTGGTGTTTCCAGGTTCCCAGCTTCTTCAGCTCCAAATATGTTTTTGTTTTTTTGTTTTGCTTTGTCTTGTTTTGTTTTGTTTTGTTTTTGACACAACGTCTCATTCTGTTGCCGGGGCTAGAGTGCAGTGACATCATCACAGCTTATAGCTCACTGCACCCTGAAACTCCTGCCTCAGCCTCCCAAGTAGCTGAGACTACATGTATGCACCACCATGTCTGGCCAATCTTCTGAATATGTAAAGCAAAAATAAAACCCAGGGAACTTGCCACAATGTCATGAGGTCCCAAGGTCCCTAGACAATCTTCCTTCCTCTCTCCACCATTCATGTTCTTCTGTTTCTTTTATATATAATATCCAAAGATTTTTGACTGTATTTAGAGTGAGAAATAGGGAAAAAGTGTATTTATTTCACCTCCGCAGAAGTAAAAGTCTGTGTTGTGTACTTTTATTAGTTTATTGACTGTCATATTTCTGTATTTTTGACCACCTAAAAAGTTCATTGTTTTCACAAAAGAATTTCTTCTAAGATACTCCTATTGAGCAGAGTGATTAGTGTTGGGTCATATACCAGATGCAGGATTGGGAGTGTATCAGAGTCCTAAGTTTTACCCTAGCAACTTAGAAAAGCCTTTATGCTGACGTGGAATTATATCAGGCTTGGAGTCAGATAGGTTTGAAGTAGTAGGCTCAACTCAGAGTGTTTATCAACTATGTGACTGTCAGTTTCCTTATCTGTAAAATCAAAACAAAATCTATCTCGTGTACTTGCAACCTTCAAATGAATGGCTTGACAATATGCACAATATCAGGTGACCAACAAATATTAATTTTGCTCCCCATCTCTGTTTCTCATATGAAAGTGGAAACAGAAATATCCATTATTCTTTTGCTTTAATATAGCTAAAGCCCTTTGGATATCAAAGAAATCTATTTATGCCATGTGAATCAGAGGCTAATGGTCAGACTTACAAATTGACTAAGGAGCATTCTTTTCACACTGGAGATTTTACTAAACAGAAATCTCCTATTATAAAAATGACATCTTTTTTTTTCTTTTTCTGCCCTTGAGGTAAGAGGAGCTTGCAAACAAGAGGAATGTAAGTCATGAAATAGCAAATTTTTGTAGCCATATTTCTAAATTTGACTATACAAAATCTGCTCCCCCTCCATTATTTTGTACATCATATGGAAACAAATGTTTTGAATACAGAAACCTGCTATAGAGCAGAGCTCCCTTGTATGTGTGATCATAAAAATCACCTGAGGAATTTACCAAAAATAAGATCAAGTGTGGGAACCACAATGTCCTACTATTGACTATATAAAACCTGTATTTTCATAGCTTGGTGGTGCTTGACCACTGTGAGGTTTTCATGCTGTCCCTTGACTTTCCTAATCCTGGAAGGTATGTCTGGACCTCATCCTGATGAGAGCTCTCAGGTTACATCCAATCCACTGTAGACAACCTAGACAGCCACCAGAGAGAGAATCAAGGTAACTAGTGTACCACTGTAAGAAAACACCTTTTACTTCTACTCCAAAGAAATATGTATGTGTGTGTGCTATTCGTATTAACAGCAAGGTTTTTTATTGTTTGTTTTAGAGACAGGATCTTGCTCTGTTGTCCAGGCTGGAACACAGTGGTGCAATCACGGCTCATTGCAGCCTCAGACTCCTAGGCTTAAGTAATCTTTGTGCCTCAGCCTGCTGAGTAGCTGTGACTACAGGCTCAGGCTTTCATGCCAGGCTAATTGAATTTTTTTTGTAGAGATGGGATCTTGCTACATTGCTCATGCTGATCTCAAACTCCTGGCCTCAAGCAATCCTTTTGCTTCAGCCTCCAAAAGTACTAAATTACAGATGTGGGCCATTGTGCCCAGCCTGTATTAACAGGAAGGTTTAATATAAAGATATTAACTATTTTTATTGAGTAATTTTTTTTTCTGACATTTTATACATGCGCACACACACACATCTATACATACATACTAATTCTGACCATTTTCAACATCATTATGTGAGTCAATATGGCTCTCTGGGGGTCATAAACATCCTCACTCTCACTGCCAGGCCTACTGAGTCAGAATCTCCAGAGGAAACAGGCAGTATCATATACTCGTAATCATCATCTCTTTTGATTTAGCAAACATGCCTTTGGATATAAGCTTTCTATGGTACTTCACCCTGAAATTGCAGAATTACACTTGAAATTAATAGTCTTCCCAGATGAACTCATTTGAAAAAATTCAATTATTCTACCATCACAATGTTTTATAGATTAGCAAAGTGTGACCAATGGACTCCTTGAAGTACCTGAAACACTTAGAGGCTCTGTGACGTTAAAACCATTTTCCTAAGAATACTAAGATGTGTTTTTCCTTTTTCTGTGTTCACTGTTGCACTAATAGTGCAAAAGTAATTGTGGGTAAATCTGGTGTCTTAGTATCAATCAAGGCAGTGCCAACCAACTGTACTCATACCCATTGTATTCTTTACCAGCCATACACTTGCAGTAAAAAATGAATGAATACCAGTTTCACTTAAGAATCCCCTTGATGAAGCAATAAAAATATTTTTGCAAACTCCATCCTTTTTACATGTCTTTTTAATTTTCTGTCTGATAGAATGGGTTACACCTATATAATATTTCTGCTGCATTCTGAAATATGGTCATCTAGGGTAAAAGCACTTGCACCATCATTGTTTGTGCAGAGAGCTGAAATAACTGTGTTTGTTCATGAGATATGATTTTCACTTGAATGCAGAATTGAGAGATAACTGGTTCTTGAGACTTAGGAGTTTGGCAGATATTCTCTTGAAAGTGAACAAAGTAAGTCTGTCGCTTAAAAGAAAACAACTGCTGATATTTTTCCCAATGATACAGTTTGAGCTTTCAAGCAAAAATTAGAATTTTAGAAAATTTGATTCCATCATTATGAGCTTGACAGAGTCTCGTCTCAAAACTTAAAGACAATTCTGATGAGATTGGTGGTTATATTAATGAATATGACTTTTGAATATTTTATAATTAGATGTTTCAACATTAGGAAGATCTACCTAACTCAGTATTTGCAAATGACCCATGCATGATGTTATGAAAGAATTCATGGGTAAAATATCCATTCATAATTCAGGACAGATCAATGGATTTTAATGTAACAAATACAAAAAGTTCACTGATAAGATTTCAGATTTGACAGTGCAATTAGACTTTCAAGAAATTGCCACTTATGAGTTCTAGTATAGAAAAAAAGATCTAAACTTGTCTTAACATAATTTAAAAAATACTTCTTCCTATTCCAATTATGTAATTATGTGAAGCTAGATTTTCTTCAAATTCTTCAACCAAACAGAAAATCATAATTTATTGCATGCAGCAAAAGCAAACATAAGAATCCAAATGTATTCTATTTGTAAAAATATAAAGCAGTGTCGTTCCACTTAGTATTTTTGAAAATATTTTTAAAAATTATATTATTTTTACTAGTATATAATGAATTTGTTATTAATGAATCAATACTTCTTTTCAAAATTCCTCAATTTCAGTTTTATAAATGGTAAGTAGTCATAAATATAACTCACATTAAAAAAAAGCTTGCTGGTTTTCCCTACATCATAACAGTTGTAAATGGATTCTGAAACCAAAATATTTGCAATTAATCACTGCATAAGGTCTCAAAGCAGTCCTATAAATGTGCCAGACATTGTTAATTTGCCTTTGATATCCTGAAGTCTCTCAACTCATATTTGTTTAATTAATATATGCATAAAAGAGTTCTGCTTTTTTTGCAGTACTTATTGCTAATTCGTAGCATTTTCCCCAAGATTTGTCCCAAAGAAGTGAAACGTCCATTAGAAGAGGTGCATTATTATTTTGTTCCATAAATTGGAACAAAACAATTAGGACCTTAAATTGAATTCTTAAAAAAATAAGATTATCTCTTAGTAAAAGGACATTTTCCACAGTAGTAAATTCAAATGATGAAAAATTAAATGAAAACTCTTGAGTATGGATAAATACATATCATGAAGACTGATAACCTATGCTAAATCATAAGAGAAATTAATAAAACTATTAAAGATTACAGAGAAGGAAGGAAGGAAAAGGGAAAATATTTCTTATGAATGTGTAATAGTAGAAGCTAGTACTATATCTTCACAATAGCCTAAACATGTAATTTTTAGACACATTTTATAAATGAGGAAGAAGATGGTTGGAACTTATACTTAAATCCAGTTCTATATGCCTTCAAAATCAGTGTTTCAATTGACTTTAGTGGGCCCTACTCCAACCTAGAAAAGCTCTCTCTCTCTCCACCCAATGAGTTTAGTAAGATAATGCTTGCCAGCACATAATATCAGCACCTTTTAATTTAGAGCACAGATGGCACATGCCTTAAATAAAATTACTTTACTTTCTCAATATTCATATTTGAAAAGAACAACAAATTGCATACTAGTATGCCTAGAGAAGGGGAGTAGAAGACAGAAGTGATAGAAGAGTCATTTAAAATGTATAAATACATAAGTAGGACTAGCATTTCCCTTTTTTCTTTGCAGAGAGAAGCCCGGTTACATCATTATTGAAGCTATTGCTAAAAGTTTACTGAGTGTAAAGCAATAATATCCTCAAACTTTAAACTATTCTAAGTTCATCCAGAAAGAAATATAAAACTGTAAGTCTCTACCACCCAGATATCTCAATAGTGTTACTTGTTCTAAAGAAATCTGTCTCTGAAAGAATTAAAATGCCCCCTAATGTTCAAATAGTCATAATTTCTAGAAGGCTATTACTATATGCTAACTAGGGGTTTCTAATGACCAGAGGAAATGAACATATTCTAGTCCTGCCACCCTCCTGCTTTGGGAGCAAGGCATTAAGAATTAATGACTAAGAATTTGACAGGCATTCAAGAAGGTGAAAGATCTCTACAAGGAGAACTACAAAACACTGATGAAAGAAGTCATAGATGACACAAACAAATGGAAAAACATCTCATGCTCATGGACTGGTAGAATCAACATTGTTAAAATGTCCATACTGCCCAAAGTGATTTACAGATTCATTGAAATCCCCATCAAAATACCAATGTCACATTTCACAGATCTAGAAAAAGTAATTCTATGCTTCATTTGGAACCAAAACAGAGCCCAAATAGCTAAGACAATCTTAAGCAAAAAGAACAAATATGGAGGCATCACATTACCAGACTTCAAATTATACTACAAGGCTAAGTAACCAAAATAGCATGGTACTGGTATAGAAGTAGAGACATAGGCCAATGGAACAGAACAGAGAACCCAGAAATAAAATCGTCTACCTATGACCAACTGATCTTCAGCAAAGCAGACAACAACATACACTGGGGAAAGGAAGCCCTTTTCAACAAATGGTTCTGGGAAAACTGGATAGTCACATGCAGAAGAATGAAACAGGACCCTTTGCCTTGCCATATACAAAAATTAATTCAAGGTGAATAAAAGACTTAAATGTAAGACATAAATCCTTAAAAATTCTAGTAGAAATGTATACCTAGTCAGTTTAATTGCCTTTAACCATGTCACTGAACTCCCAGTCCCCATGTCCCACTCCCAACAGTGCTAATTTAGTTAACACTCTTGTAAACTGTGAAAACAGGGCACGATGGGTAGTTATAGATTTGCACAAGAGAAGATTCCTCTTGGAATCTAATACCTCAGACTCCACAGAGACCCCTATTTTAATTGGAGACTACCTTTTATAATGTAGATTATTTTTCTGTGCTTTATCTAGGAACATGAGGTTCTATTATGCAATTCAAAAATGCATATCTTCACTCTTTAATTCAGCATTGAAATCTAAGAAGAAGTTGAGGTTACATAAATAAGTTCAGTGGATAAAAGCACAATTCCTTCATCCTAGGAATGACTGTGAGAATTTGTTCCATGGGAAGTATGTTACACACATTTTACAAGGCCTAAAAGAAAAAAGGGCAGCAGTAACTGTAAGGTTCAATCAAAAGCAACAATTTATCCCTACCCTATTCAGGTTGTAAGATAATATGTGTCTCTTCAGTGAACAAAATTTGCTCCCAGATCTTGTCCTTGAATATTCTTCCCAATGAAAAGAATCATTGCTCTTTGAATATATGGCTAATTCTAGACCTGGAACATTGTAGGTACAAGGTAAGTCTAGAGTAATTTGTTATACCAGACAGAAAGTGCTTAAAAATGATGTATATATAAAACAGAGACATAAGAATCAGCTTGAAGTTATACCCATGGACAAATTATGGGACCATTGAGCATAAAGATAATTAAGCACATTGAATTATATATCATTGAAAAAATAGAAAGCCTTTACTCCATACCATTACTGGATAGATAGGTGATAGATAGAAAGAAGGAATGGATAATTTTTGCCAACAATAGAATCTTGAATGTTGGCTAATAAATGTAAAAGGAGTGTTGAAGTTGGAAAGTCATGATTTTGTAACCATCTGCATTTTGTAACTGCAGGAGAAAATTGTGATGAGAGGCAGGATATTTGCATAATTTTGAAAAATGTCTCCATGTAGACAGTGTATTAGTTGGAAAGGGGAAAAAATAATACAGTGGGAAAATTGGACCACATCTGGAGCAGGTGATCAAAATTAAGCACCAACATGAGGCAAATGGTCATCATGTCCTCCAGGTGTGATATCCTCTCAGAAAGACACAAAATTGCCTATGCAGAATTCTGGCTAAGAGTGCATTGCCTGGATCCAGTCACAAGGAAATATCAGACAAACTCAAAAAGAGGAACATTCTATTAAAAAACGAGGGAGAAGGACTGCATTCTCCAGAACTATAAATCTAAGAAAGAGGCACACACACACAAAAGGCTATGGAAACATTTCAGATTGAAGAAGCCTAAAGAACCATGATAACTAAGTGCTACTTGACCTTAGACTGGCTCCTATTCTGGGGAGGAAAAACGTTATAAAGGATATTTTTAGGTCTATTGAAAAAACCAAAATATAAACAGATTGGATAAAAGCATTATATAAACATAGAATTTACTAAAGTTGAAAATTGTTATGTGGTTAGAGAAGAGGCCATTCTTATTCATAGGAAATATACACTGAAATATTCAGGAGTAAAGAGTTATGATCTATGCCATTTGACCTCAAATGGTTCAGACTTGGGGGGAGAGAGAAACAGGATAAAGTATAAACAGTAAGAGAATCTGGGTAAAGGTTATATACACAATTTTTGTACTACTTTTATTTTTGCAACATTTCTGTAATCTTAAAATTGTTTCTAAATAAAAGTTTAAAGAAAATATTTAAAAAATATGTCCCTGATTGGGAAAAGTGCTTGTTGGTAGCTTAGATCAATGGTTTCCAACATTTTCCCACCATGACATGGAGTTTATACAGTAGGCATAGATAAGCTAAGTTATGGGTTAGATGCAATCAGAAGGACCCAAAGATACTATTTATCTATTCAGTTATCAAATACTTATTGAACACCTGCTATGTCCAGATAATGTGCTATTATGCTTTTTCTCTCCTTCTCAAGAAAGTTTACCAGAGTGTGTGAATGATAAATTATTGGAAAAAAATAAATTCACAAACATAAATTATTAGCATTAGCAAATTCTTTGCAATAAATCTGATGTTCCCTACTTACCTGTGTGTGTTAGAACTTCATTTAAAAACCACTGGCTCAGTTGACACATCTTTTTTTTTTTTTTTTTTAATTTCAGCTCATTATGGGGGTACAAAAGTTCAAGTTATATATATTGCCCACAAGCCACTTTTCTTGTTTGACTTGAGGCCCTAGGAGTGAGATTCCCCTGCCTTATTTCTTTAACCAGCTCACATGCTTTAATAATAAAGTATATGCTTTGACACTCATAACTGTAAACTCTGCCTGAAAAACCTGCAAAGTACTCCAGTTCCCTTAAAGATGAAGCCCTGCTTTGCAAGGTCACTAATGTCAGCATTTGGAGTACTGCTATTAATCCCTGCAGAGTCCAATGAAACACCAATTCTCCCAGATGGTGACTGCCAAATTATGTGTCTCAGTCTTGGCATATGGGCTCTGAGAATCCCTGGTGCTATGTATTGCTTTCTTATATTATATTGAAAGACCAAATTGATATTGTCCACTTTTAAGAAACTTTCAACTCATTCTGGGTCATTACAATGCAATGGAAAGAAACTGGACTTTGGTACTTGACAAATCCAGAAGTAGACTACCTCTGCTGCTTACTCGGTGACCAATTATAACCAAATTACTTGATATCTTTCATCCTGTTTCCTCTCTTCAAAGTGGGAATAATAATGTAATCTTCTTGAGGGATGGTTTTAAGAATTAAGTGAGATAATGTCATACAAAGTGTTTGGCACAATGCCTTGCACATAGTGATTACTTTAAAAAGTTAATCATTAATATTTCTGTATAAGGATAAACATAATTTCATTTTTTTTTTTTTTTTTTTTTGAGACAGAGTCTCACTCTGTTGTCTGGGCTAGAGTGCCGTGGCATCAGCCTAGCTCACAGCAACGTCAAACTCCTGGGCTCAAGTGATCCTCCTGCCTCAGCCTCCCGAGTAGCTGGGACTACAGGCATGCGCCACCATGCCCAGCTAATTTTTTATGTATATATTTTTAGTTGTCCAGATAATTTCTTTCTATTTTTAGTAGAGTCTGGGTCTTACTCTTGCTCAGGCTGGTCTCGAACTCCTGAGCTCAAATGATCCACCTGCCTTGGCCTCCCAAAGTGCTAGGATTAAAGGCATGAGCCACAGCTCCTGGCCCATAATTTCTATTTTAATAGCTGGCAAACAGAATTCCTTCCTCTTCAGGAGTGGGACTCGTTGCTTAACTTGATTCTGGGTATAAGACCTTGAAATTATGGTTTGAAATAAAACAGAGAAATGAATGAGACAGTAAAACTGGTCTGTATAGTAGATCAAGAAAAGTTAGGGTCTAAAACAACAAAAAGAAAAAAAATTAAGGCAAAAATGATTACAACAGAGAGAAAAGTTCGTCTGCATGGTAGGCTGCCAAAGGACTTTTAGGAGGTAGGATGTCTAGTGTTAAATTTTGAGTTGTCTGCCTTGCCACAAATTAGCTCCCTAGGCCTTCCAAACCTCCTGTTAAATTTGTGACTTGAGTGTTTTTGTTTTTGTGTTGTTTTGGTTGTTGTGAGTTTATTTCCCCAGTGCAAATTGAGGCGAATGGGATAGGTTTCATGACTGAGTCAACTCTGAGCAGAGAAGAATGAACAGATGTTGAATGCAATATACAAGCAAGATTGAGAAATTTGTATGAGAAATAACTGGGAGTTAGAAAAGACTATGAGAAGGAATCTCTGATGAATCAAAGAAATCTTGAGGGATAATAGGATGGAAGTTTGACCTGACATATGAGTTGTGCCTTTATTATAGTTAAAAGAATGGACTTATTTCACACACTAAAATTTAGGAAAATATTATAGGTCCATAGTCCTATATCTATAATTTTACAATACAAAAAGCTCTGAAAATGGAATTATTTTGTTTTGCATCAATACTCTCCTAGTGGGAAAAACTTGACTTTATTCACCATTGGGCTGTCTATTGTCTCTGTTTATTCCCAGGGTGGATATATTCATACATTTCTCTGAAGCATTATTAATGTGCTGGATTATGAAGTGCTGCCCAGAGTCTGCTAGGGTTATTGTCAATATAGATATATAAAACACATATCCTTACTCAATTCAGAAAATTCTGGATTTCCAAACACCTCTGGGCCCAGAATTTTGGATAAGAGACTATAAACATGAATTTAGAAAAAAAAAATAATGATTGAGCGAAAAAAAGAGATTACCTTCCAATGTGTTTCTAAAGCTGAAATTGGCAGTTTTATCCATGGAACCAGACTCATACTGGGTCAAACTCAGGCAAAATTCCACATCAGCTGAAGAGGGGAGCCTTGGGGTCCTGGCTTTGTCATGGTTTCCGGGATTGCGTAGTAACGGTCCCTCCTGAGTTCCATTGCATAAAGCCTGACGGCTGTTGTATTCCTCCAGTCGGCTACAGATAATCTGTACAAAACACATTCGTGTTAAAGAAATTGTCACCACCTTTGAGTCAAGAGGAAAAGGTAGAAAGGTTGGAATTCCTGATTAACATCTTTAGATTTCTAATTATTAGATTAATACAGTTATACATTGCTTAATGACAGGGACATGTTTAGAAATGCACCGTTAGACAATTTTGTCATTTTGCAAACATCATAGTGTACTTACAAACACACATAGAAGGATGGCTGCTACTGTGTTAGACAAGAAAATCTTAGAGAAGCTACTTTTAATTTTTGGTCACTAAGAAATAATTTAAGAATTGAACCATTGCATGGTAGAAAAAAACTGGGCTCCAGGTTCAAGTAGATGCAGCCTACAATTCTGGCTCATTTACTTAATAGCAATGTGACAATGAACATATTTTTTAGACTTGGTAAGTCTCAGTTTCTTTAATTGTACTATGATATATGAAAAAAGAACCTCTTCAACAAATAGTTCCTGACTCAAAAATTTTCAGTTTCTAGTTCTTTTACTTCAAGACATTCCTTAATCCTTTTATTCATATGTAATTGAGAACTAGAACTGTTGGTTGACTTCTCTTAAGGTCATATGATGTTTGGAGTCAGAACCAGAGCACTAAAGCACAGTCCCCCGATTTCAAAGCTATATCCACTACATTTATTACCACCTATTAATAGCGTAGGAATGGTTGAATCAAACTAACCTAACTTTTGCACTGAATTGAATATGTTGGATGCCTTTATGATTTTGATTAACTAGACACCACAGCAGGTACGTAGATGAAATGATTTTCATTCCTCTTTGAATAATAAATCTTCTCAGGATATTTTCAAAAGATCTTGCGGCCTAAAAGACTCCTACAGCAGACTCAGTTAAATTAGCGAAATTTGAATGAAACTATTTCTGCTGAAATGCCAACTGCCAAGTGACTAAGTGTTCAGATGACTGGAGGTATTAGCAACAAGGAAGAAATCTACGCTGGTTCCAGAAATAATTTGAAAATCTTAACTCCAAACTATATTGTCTTTATGTTTCATATGGAAGAGGAGACAGAAAACGAGAAATTGTTAGCACTGGTTATGATCATGAAGACTGTATCCAGAAAAACATGGTTTCCAATATTGACCCTATTGGCTATGTGACCTTGGGCAAGTTACCTAAGTTCTGAGTATTAAGTTTTTCATGTATAAATTGGGATTATAACAATTTATCAAATAATATAATATATGTAAATCATTTAATATAGTGCCAGGTGTAGTGTTTAAAAATGACAACTACTATAATTATTACTGAATACAAGAGTATTGGACAGCCACCAAATCATTTTTAATCCTAGGTCTATAATACTGTTCAAATATTCATTATTATAATTGCTAACTTTGATATATCATTTAAAAATATACTAATTCTTTCCACACATGAAACTCAAATATATGTCAGATACCAAACAAGTCATTTTGCAGGAAAAATTTCACTGAATTCCTTCACAGTAATGTTTTAAGCTATATTATTCTAATTTTAGAGGAAAAAGTCTCAGAATAGTTAAGCAATTTGCTTAGGGTCTTGTGGCTAAGTAAAGTTACAAAAGTCCACTCAAATTCATGTTGATGTGCCTCAAAATTCATGTCGATGTGTATCCTTTCTTCTACATTATTCTGCTTTTATTCCATTTAGTCCTCACATTAACATAAAAAAGAAACTTATATGATAATTGCACCTCATTTTTTTTTTTCTCTTAAGAAAAACCAAAGGTCAAAGATTTTAAATAACTTATCCAATGTCATCTGGTAAGTGGCAGAGGTAGAATTTGAGCCAAGGCCTTCTAACAACAACTTTGTTCTTTTTCTATGTCAACACAAGTGACTTATAACATGCGCTAGGGGAAAAAAAATCAAGCGCCCCAAGTCAAAGGATAAAAAGGGAGATAGAAAGAAGAAACAGATGAACCTATATAGTTTTCTTTTAAATTTAAAGAAATAGTAATAAAGTGTCAACTATTAAAAGCTTTCAGAAGCAAAGATTCTGTTATGGCATTAGAGATTTATCTGGGAAGAATGTAAACCATATGACATTCCACAGAATCTTTTTCATAAAGAAAAAAGAGAAGCTGTTATTTCACTGAGCTGTTGTCATGGTTACCCAAAACCCATGACTTTCTGCTGAAATGTGACTTTTCTTCCCACAGTTTGCTTCCCTGTGATGTGCTTTTCAGCTGATGAGTGAATTCTCTGACCACAATTTGCTCATGTCTATCAGCTAGGAAATGTTTTTTTACGCTTTCTTTTGATTCATCATGACAGCTATTCCTGATATCCCTTTTATTTTAATGACCAGCTTATCTGTTGGTTATATAACACGGATTTAATTGTGTTGAGCACAGGTATTTTGTACTTAAATGTTATTAAGCAACCTCCACCTCCAAAAATAATGGACTATTTTAATTGATGGCAAACATGGCCTCTACTTCAAAAGCTTTTGACATTAAACAAACAAATAAATGAACAAACAGAACACATGAACTGCGAATGTAAACTTTCTCAGAAAACTAACATTAATTATCTGATTTTATCTTATAAAGTGTATCTTATTTGATAGAAAACTCTGCCAAGTAAATAGTCTTAATCTCATTTAAATGACAGCTATGTTGTAACTTGCTTGATCTTCTTTATTGTGCTCTTCCTTTTTTTCTTGAATGCACAAAATCTCTTATCCCTGAATTTGAGTAAGTGGCTGCTATTGACATTGTTGTGTCCTTGACATTGGGGAAAATGCCATGCATTAAAAAGTATCATCTAAGGTCCTAGAAATCCACCCATGCAGAGTTTAATTTTTAATCTATGTTAGCACTGGAGCTAACATTTCTCTGCTGTCAAATTTTGTTCAATTCAGCATGTATTTATAGAGCCTGTTTCATGTATATATTATGGTCTGGACTCTGTGGATCTAGTAATATTTAGAAATGATCTCTACCTAGGAGTGGCTAACAATCTGGTATACAGAGACAGATTTGAAAACCATAATATGTACTGAAAATTATATATTCTATGATATAAATCTATAAAAAATGTAATTATGGCACCAAGGGAGAGGATCAAATTCTACCTGAGTAAGGGAGGTGGATCCATAAAAGTCTAATAGAATATTTTCATTATGACTAAATGAAAAGGAACCATCACTGTGTCTGCCCATGTTGTCTGGGGCAAATGAATTTTAAGGGAGTCAAAATGACTACATGTCAAATTATACATCCATAAATTAGTCATTTGTTCCACCCCTTCTGAGCCTAAATGGATACTTATAAATAGGGAACAACACGGTTGATCTAGATAGCTTGGAGTCAGAGCCACTTGGTTTTTGTCCTCAGATGTGTGACCTTGGACAAATCATTCTACCATTTTTAGCCCTCTTTATCTTGTTTTATAAAATGGGGGCACTGTACTAGATACCATTGACGTTCTCTCTGCTCACTTGATAAATATTATAAAATCTCTAAAACCTCCGTTTTTGTGTCAGCTGAAAAGATATCTGAAACCAATTAAAAAAAAAATGAAGTCTTTGTATGAGAGGAGCTCTCAGCCTAGCTAATTTGGAAGGTATTAATGAACTTAGTCTGGAAGCTATTCAGATTTCATCTCACACAAAATAGTCTAGTTTTTAATTTGAGTGTTCAATTTAGGCAAAAGCATTCAAGTTAATGGTGTGTTTATTACAGAATTTGTGTTTTTGTAAAGGGAAAGTAAACAGATACCAAAACAATCTCCAAAATCATTAAATCAGTGATTCTTAGCTCTGGCTGCATATTAGAATCACCTGAGGAAGTTTTATTATAAAAATACAGGTGCCCGCACTTCACAGCAAACCACCTGAATCTGAATTTCTCTGCAAGAAGTTGGTGGGAGAAAATATAAATGAATAAAAAGTAAATAAAATAAAAAATCAATTTTAAAAAATAAAAAAAAGAAGGTGGGCAGAGCTTTTACAAGTGTTTTATTTTTTAAAAGGTTTTTTAAAAGCTCCCTAGGTGATTTTCACACTGAAAACTGCTGAATTAAATCGATATAAGCAACTGATCTTAATTTCTGATGGACTCTGTAACCAGAGAGGCCGTGTGAAGAAATGGAAACAGACAATGGTGCTGGGTTTGACTGTCATCCCTTCCACTGATTATCTCTTGACACTACTTAGACACAGTAAGTGGACCCCACATGTTCACCTTTAAATGTTCTCCTTTCTTGTTTAAATTGTGGTTTGCTTTTTTTTCCCCAAGTGGTCTTGTTCTCCACTCTATATCCTAATTTTATTTTAAAAACATGGAACAAGGTTGTAGTTAATATAATAATAATTTCAAGCTGGTGTTTACACACTGGAGCCAAAAATTTTCTTTAGAAACTGATAAAACTGGCCACAATCATAAAATGAAAAAAAATCCACTTAATAATCAATAAATTATTATAAAAGACAACACAGATATAATTCTGGGTATCATCTGGGTAGTATACACCTCATATAACTAAATATTAATTTGTGTCTATCTATCAAGCTTCAGTTTGATTGTTGTAATTTTTTTTTCTTATAATTTAGATAATCCTCCAGCCTTTCTGGGTCAAGTGAAGCTACATAGTTAAGGAAAGTATTATAACTGACTGAAAATCCTACATCCCAGCTTGGCAGTATTTTCAGCAGTGACAGAGGATGTGAGAGCTAGATGAGAGTTTTGCACTTTATAGATGAACGTGGGAGGTCTTAAGGCTTATTGAAATACACTTTTTTCAAGTAAATTTTTTCTAGCCCTTCCTGCACAAATATACTCCTTACTCTTGGTAAATAGCTTACATGCATGACACCAGAAATTATACAGTGGCCATTTTCCAACAAGCTTCAATAGGCTCCATTTGGAAGGTATGTGAACCTAGGAGGGGGCGGCACCTATATTTCAAAACTGCAGAGTATGAGGCATCAAGTGCACTATTCTTCCCATCCCATTCGAATATTGGGCTTAATATCATAAAGCATTGCTAGCCAAAAGTGCTGCATTAGAAATTTCTGGAAGACAGTCATAAAAGCATTCCTTCTACCTTTATGGTTTTAAAATGATAAATAATTAAACACCTATTTCTTTGGTTACACTTTGTCTCTAATTCGTAATGAAAAATTCAGAATAGTAGAAATAGGCTTTCAGTTTCGAAGTAGCAATCCCTTACATTGTATATAAAGTTTGCAAGTATTTAGGAAGAAAGCTAATTTCTTCTGCAGCTTCATGAAAAGTGAGACAGAATGGGCAAGATCCTTTAGCTAAAGCCATCACAGCAGTCATGTCCTTGGAAATAACATAGAGCAGTTATGCAGCCAGACTATTCAAAAACAAATATTTTTGCTGCTTGCCACCTGTGTGATCTTATGCAAGTTTTATACCTTTATAATGGGGAAAAGTTAATAAGCATATTAAATGATTTAATGCACAAAAACACTTGCAGCAGGGCTCACACATGCTACATGCTCAATGAATATTAGCTGTTTTCATTTACCTATTTGAACTTTAGGATTCTCAAATATTAAGAAATGCACATCTAATCCAATAAGTATTCCCCAAACTTTTTTGATGACAATAACCACCGTAGTCATTTAGTAAATTATGCCTTCTCAGGACCCTTCCGCTGAAGATTATGATCAATGGGTCTGGAATAGGAGTCGGAATTTGCATTTTTAATTTTTACACCATATGAGTTTTATTGTAAATAATAATTTTATTATTCAGAAACACTGGCCTAGATCATCTGTTTAATCATCTAAATATGTATTCATTCATTCATTTATTCATTCACAAATATGTAAGGAGGTATTGCCATTATTTGCCAGGGACCATACTAGGTGCTGTGAAATACAGTGATGAATCAAGTACTCATTGTTCATTGCAGCTTAGAAATCTAGTAGAGGAAATTAGACAAATAGTCACACAAATATCTAAAGTGTGCTATAAAGGAAAATTATGAGGTACACTGGGAGCTCTCAACAAGTTACCTTTTCTATGCTAGGTGGGGAAAGTCTGGAGGGAAATTTATAACGACCTGCCTGAAGAAGTGATTGCCAAGGTTCCTTTCTGCTCTGACATTGTATGTCCAGTGCATCTTACCTGCCAAGAGGAGAAGAATGATGCTGGGCTGAGTAGGTTAGGGTTTGCTGGGTGGTGACCTCCCATGTACTCATCTGTGCAAATGTCACAGTTTTCTGCATCCCGCCAATCCCAGTATGGAATAGTGAAGTTCTCATCCTCTGTCAGCTTCTGGATTTCTTGTTCCCACAGCAACAAAAGTAGTCTATGCCAAGGCAGAAAACCTGGTGCTTCATGGGCAAAATCAATGTCTCTCCAGATTTCAGACCCTCCGAGCAGTGTGTCCCTTGACACATAATAATGCATCCAGACAAAGAGGTCATAAATGCTGATGTCATTAAACATGGGTGTCGATCCATTATTCATCTGGCCATAGGTGCCTGTGGGGATGACATAGTCTGGGCTGATAGTATGCTTCGCTAAATTGAGGTAGGCAAGAAATTTGTCCTTCTCTGAGACACTGAAATCAAAGATGTTTCTTCTCACCAAGAATTTTCTCTCTGTGCAGTTTGGTCCTGCAAAGCCAAACTTGCAGTTTCCACAGTTGAATCCCATGAAGTTGCCGGAGCACTGGCAGGTCCTATTATAAAAGACAGAGGGCCAAGACTCCCGGTCATCCACCCCTGTGAAGGGGAATTGAGGCCCAGATGGTGCATTGGACAGAAGGATGTCCTGACAGGAACCCCGGCCTGAGAGCTGGCCACAGGGACTCCCATCACCCTTCCATGATGGGCAGCATTCCTTCTCCATCAGGTTCTTGGAAGAGGCACAGGCTCGAGGGAAATGGCCAGTGGAGATTTGAAAACTCCACAGCAGGAAGTATAAAACAGCCAGGAGCATTCTTCCTCCAGTCCACACAAGATCTACTTGAGCTGGTTAATCAGAGCCACAGACTTTTCTTTCTAGTTATCCCTACAGTGACTATCACATGTCTTGGCTGAGACCTATGTAATACCACTTCCACGTCAAGCACATCAGTCTTTATCTTAAGCTTTCGTCTTCTGAAAAGCACATGACTAACTTTTCTTTGGAGTTGGCATGTATCCCACCAGTGGGATAGACCTATGTTAAAGTGAGACACACTATTCATCATTAATAGTTTAATTCTTATTGTTAGAATATTAATAAAGTTAATAATAATAATGTACCACCTAAGAAAGCCCAGTTAATTGACTATAAAATTGATGATAATTTGAATTTGCAAATGGGAAGCAGTGTCAGGAATAGAGTTCCTCTTATTAAGAAAGGTGAGGAAGTGCTAGAGATTATGGATAAAAGATGAATATTTCTCAGAGACCATAAATAGGCTACAACATTTGTAGAACTAATTTTACAGACAGAGATTTTTTTCACAGCTGGGAGATTATTCCTTATATCTGATTACATTTCAGTTTCTATATTGTATACGAAGTATCAGAAAAAAATTGTTCTGATACTCTGATTATCTTGATGCATTTTCTGATTATTCCCGAGGATAGACCACTTTAATATCTAGGTTATCTACTTCATTGTGGGGAGATTCCACTACAAAGATCTCTCTCTCTCTCTCTCTCTCTCTCTCTAATGCTGTGCCATATTATTTCACCCATAAATTCTAGAAATTAGGAATTTATTTGAAAATTTGTTTGCAATGTGACTCATGCAAAGGAATTCTCAGTTTAGTGAGTAAATGAATAGGAGTAATATATTTATTCAACAAATATCTTTTGATCATCTCAGTTCTTTCAGGAGTTCTTTCTCTATGCATATAGTGAGCTAGAGAAATTGAAATACATGGCCAAAAATATAATTTTAACCACTTATTTTAGTTTTCAAATTAGTAACACAAATAATAAGTGCATCAAACATTTTACGGAAGAAACGCATTTGTGAACTGAGGATATTGGAAAGGATTGCATAATTTTGGATAATGGTATGTGAGTGTTATCAAGGGAGTGCCCCAGAGCAACATCTCAGAGGGTGGGCATAAGTTGGAAAGACAAATGACAATAGAGTCCACACTTGAGGCAAGGGAAATGGGTAGAGGTGGGAACTATGTTTCATCTCCCTGAGTTGAAGCATTAGATTTAGATAAGCGTCCCCACACTATAGAAAATCAAACTTGGGACCAATCCACGGAGGGCCTTAAAGACTTACTCAGTGGCTTAAACTAAGATAAGCCTTTTTGTGAGCTGAAGAGTGACAAAATGAGAATCAAATCAAAGTTGTCCCTCTGAGGCTTCCTTCCTTATCCTGCTCCACACCTAAAGCTGAGTAGTCCCCTGAACCTAAAGAACAAGGCGAGGAAAGTGAAACCTTTGAAGAAATCATCAGTGTTTGGACCCTTAGCTGAGAGGTTCTAGGGAAAGCCATCGCTGTCCTGGTGATACTGAAATGTCAGACTGCTCTGCTTTCTCCTTTTTTTTTTTTTTTTTTACTAGAATTTGTCTCATTGTTTAGAAAAACATCAAGGCTCCTCTATACAACTTTTTTGAGACTCACGGCAGCTTTGCAGGTAGTAGCCTTTGCAGTGTGTGTGTGAAGAGGAAGAGAAGTTTCCATGGAAATGCTGGCTCTGGCTGGGATCAGGAAGTCATCACATGATCTCCACAAGGAGACTTAATCTTTTCTCTCTCCTTTTGGAGCCACAAAGAGGATTAACACGGGGCTTCTTGTCTTTGGGGAGTCTTGGTTCTGTATTACTTGTAACCACATGTGGCCTTTTATAATTCTTTTCCATCTACTTGCAGACAGAATTCAACTTTTCATGTTCAATTTAATTAAGAATTTTGCTTTACACTTGTCCCCCTATCAGGATTCCTAGTGAAATAATTTAGAAAGTCTCCATCATGCTCTCTAAGGGCTTTTGTGTTTGCTCTCCCAAGTCAGAGCCTGCTTACAGGAATAACTAAAATGTACTTTGTCCTAGTAATTTCTGTTACACAGTTGATTTCTTTAAAT
This sequence comes from Eulemur rufifrons, assembly GCF_041146395.1. Lineage (NCBI taxonomy): Eukaryota > Metazoa > Chordata > Mammalia > Primates > Lemuridae > Eulemur > Eulemur rufifrons. The sequence goes on from NC_090988.1 coordinate 40,797,670, forward strand.
TGACAGACTTCTTATTGCTCCCAATATAGGCCACTATCTCCTTTGGCCCACATGTGTAGTTGTCTTATTGCCAGTCCTGGGTTCCTAAATATTAAACCCCATTTAGACCTGTTGCTCCCTAACTCTAGGTATACATTCTTTATGTGTCTCCAGGTGATAGGATTTGAGATGCCCTATCCTATTTTGGGAGATTATTGTATGACCTAACATGGAGTTAATGCAATACCCTATTGACTAGAATTAGGGGATCAGTAAATACTCTGCAAATATACACTGAGCATCAGCTATCAGGCATAGCCTGAGAGATGGGGATGGTACAGTAATCATAACAGAGAACTTTCTACCATCATGAAGGATATAATCTACTAAAATAATATTTTAATTTTAGTAATTTTTAATAATATTTTAAACTATGTATATTTTAAATAATTTTTTTTTTGTAAATTAAATGATTTTTTAAGTTGTTATAAAAGAAAAGTAGAGAGCTCTTAGGGAAGATGGCAGTGCCTATCTAATCTCATGAGGAATAGTCAAGAAAGCATTTCAGGCAGAAGTGACATTTCAAGTGACATCTGAAGGATTAGAAGTCTGCTTGATGATAAGAACAGCCGGAGTGTGAACTTTCCAGGCAGAAAGTCATACCAAAGGTTCCAAAGTGGAAGTAACATGGTATATTCAAGGATCCCAAGGACAGTTAAGGGGCTACAGCCCTAAAGTGGTGGAGATGTGATATAAGTATCATATGAAGGTGTACATATGGACCCAATCATAATCCATAAGAGGTTTGAAGCAGAGTTTTGGTGTTATCATACATGAATTTAAAACATTTCACTGAAGCTATTGAGATGAGAACAGATGTGGGATGGAAACTAGACTAAATGTAGAAATAGCTATTAGGAGATATTAGAGTAAACCAGGCAAAAAATGGTGTTGCTTGGACCACAGTGATGATCCCCAAGATGGACATAAGTGAATGGATTTGAGAGATATATGTGATGAATTCAAGAGTAATAAGAGGTGCAGGGGAGAAAGATTTGGGGTTAACTGCTAGGTTTTTGGCTTCTGTCAATAATTAAAATAAGGACTAGTAGAGGGTAAAACATTTATGGAAATTGAATATGGGTTCAATTTTAGATATGTTGAGTTTGAGAGTATAAGTTTGTGGCTATAGACTAGCCACAGATGCTGGTCATCTATATCTGGTATTTGCATAGATCATTTGCCCACTCACTGGTGTTGACCGGGCCAGTCTTACTCTTTTTTTTCTAACTCTGATCACTTGTATTTGCTCCTTTATTTGATAGTAGCTTAAACTCACTTCTCCAGCTTTGTCTTTCAGCCCTCCCTCTTTCAATTGTAATAGTATTTATTGATTACAACTAATATAGTTATCTCAGAATCAATAGTTACCATATTAAAATTAGAATTTACTACAGAACTAGTTATATGATGCTCAAATCAGTAAAAAAATAATATAATAAACTAGTGTGTATCCATCACCAAGCTTCAACAATCAGAATTTTTCTGAAAGCATTGTTTCTTCTGTCCCCACCAAACTTAAAATTCTGGGTTATTTTAAAACAAACCCCAGGCAACACACTTCACTTAAAATATTTATAATTGGTATATATAGCTAACAAGGGCATAAAATATAACAACATACATCTCAAACATAAAGAAAACAATAATTTCTTAATATCATCTGATTTCAAATTTATGGTCAATTTACTTTAATTATCTCAAAAATGTCTTTGTCAAGATTTAAAAAAATGGTCATGCATTGCATTTGGTTGATATCTTTGTCAGTTTCTTTTAATCTATGTTTCTCTTCTTTTCTTAAAAATGCAATTTATTTATGGAAGAAACTGGGTTTTACTCTGAAGAATTTCTCACATTTTAAGGTTGACTAGTTTTATCTTTGTGTATTTAACATGTTCATTATCCTGCATTTTCTGTCATCTCATGCATTTTCAATAATAATCTCTTGCATTTTCTATAATTAGGGAGTTAAATCTAGAGATTGATTATATTCAGGTTCAATTTTGTTTTTGCTTTTGTTAAGAACTACTTCACAGGTGTTACTGTGTAGAACTTATTCCAAGACACTGGAGGACCATATTTTCTGGTTTTACCAATGTTTTTTCTTAAAATTGATTAGTCTGAGATGATGTCAGACTTATTATATAATTCTCTAACAATCTTTTATATGGTTTTATTATTCACTGACAATTGTTTCTTACATCCATTATTTTATTAAAGACTTCAGAATGGTTATTTTTCTAATTCTATCATTCTGTTTGTGTTTACTAACTGTGGTTCTTTTGTAAAAAATAACTTTTCCTTATTAATTATTTAGTTACCTGGCAACACATTCTGTATAAGAAAGGTGTGATAAATGCTTGATTCTTGTCCTTCATCTATCAGTTTTCAGAATAATAATGTGGTTCCCTAACAACCTCTGAACATTATCTCTATATTTTACCTATCATGAAGATTTATAAAGTTTTATGTATTTGGTGCATTTCTTTTGAAATACAAATTGATGCATCTTTGTCCATTATCCTGCTAAATAGTGGACATCAGTCATGCTACATTATAATATGTTGGCCAATGACTATCATGCTTGTGTTTATGTGTGTGCATATATAGAGTTGAAGGAAAAATATGTAGCCTCAACAATCTATAGTCGAAGTTTAGACTCTTTCATTTATTCAATAAATATTGAGCATCTATAATTCCTAAGACTCTATACCACATGCCTGAGGGTATACAAAGTTGTATAAGTCACTGACCCTGAATTTGAAGGTCAGTGTTACGAAGTCAGACTTTCTGAATTTATATTGAAGGTCTGCTGGTTGTTAGTTCTTAGGCTTTGTGGGAAGAAAAAAGGGAGAAGAGAATGAGTATATACTTAAGATTTGCTCAGTAACTTCACTAACTTCACTTATCATGACCCCACTGTGCTCAGCCCTACCACATAGGACTTCTTTGAGTTTTAAATGATATAATAGATGTTAAACACTCAATACAAGGTCAGATATATATTAAGTACTCAATAAATATTCACTGTTTTTATTATAGATCACAAATTTGGTGCTAGGAGTGTTCATCACTACAGGGTTCTCGTTACTTCTAGGCCTTTTCTTTGGTGTAAAGAGCTAGGAAATAATTATTTTATTAGATATCATTATTTTAAATTGGCCTTTTCTTCTCTACCTAGCATCCTTACTTGCTCTTTTCCTCCAATTAAAACCTTGTTATCTAAGATACTGAACTTCTGCAGTTACATTGGGATGTCATTTCCTTAGAATTCAGAAATTAGCACATGCTCTTTCCCCTACTAAGAATGCTTTCCTCCTTTATTCACTTGCATGACTTCTGTTCACGCTGTAAGATTAAGCTCAGGTGTCATAGCTTCACGAAAACCTCCAAGGGTGGACTGGAGAACTTTCCTTAATTCTCTCATTGTACCCTTAGTTCACCTTTGTCATTGCACTGACAACGATGCACTATAATAATCTATTGATCTGTCTGATGCCTCTTCTAGACCATACATTCTTGAAGGATGAACATGTGGTTTTACACTAAGTGCCTGGAACATTGCATGGCATTTTAGGCATATCTTTATTAGATGGAGAATAGATGAATGGATATAAATTTTCTTCTTTTGTTTTCCTTATTTTGTAAAATACATTTTAAAGTTCTAAGATATTTCAAACATATAGAAGAATATAAACAATCACACTTAATAAATTTTAACATTTTGCACTAATGGATAAACTGTTACAATCACATACTATCTATCATTTGGAACACAGGAAAGGCAGAGCTGGAGGAGGAAGGGAAGAGGTATGAATGATACTGGCCCTCATTTTGAATGTAGTATCAGGCAATAAGACAGAAGGGCAGAACCCAGCAATAAATTCCAAATAGAGTGGGGAAGGTGGGAAGTCCCACTGTGAGAAGAAACTAGCAGAAGAGAATTAGGGACACATCATACCAACACCCTGATAGAGGTCTAGCTGAAGAGAGAGGGGGCTAGTATTTACCTAGGATTTATTCAACAGTCATTTTTATGCAACATTATTGACTGGATACCTACACTGGGCTAGGCATTTTGCATCTAATTTTTATAATTCAATTATTAAAATGAGCTTGCAAGGTACATGTTATATCCCTCTATAGTTAAGGAAATTGATGTTTATGCATAAGATCAAACTACTAGTAAATTACAGAACCATATCTTTCTGTATACTTTTAAATCTCACAGATATTTAATTTTATTGTGTTATCTTCCATGCTAATGCTAGTTTTACTTGCTGATTGCATTTTACTGTACTAATCCTGCTTCTATTTTTTGACTTCATACTTTGCCTTTTTTGTATTATCATAACTGTTCTGAAGGTCAGCTTTAGGTACTTGGCTGTGTTCTTGGTGGGCTTCTAGAGTATAGATCAATATTAGCCCTCACTCCAGTTTGAAGTTGGTCTTTTGTGATGTATTACCTCAATCATACACTAAAGCTCCTCTCAGAACTGGTCCTTATAGGCTATTGAAGTGTTGAGAAAATTGTGGTCACCACAATGCTGAATGAATTATATTTTCTTTGCTTCAGTTGAACTGTCTATAAATTAGACAAAAGAGAGAGGATATTAATCTCCCAGGAACCAATTTCTTGATTATACACAATTCTACTACATGCAAAACTAGTTTTACTATCACTTAATGCATGCACCACTTATAATTAAATCTTTTTTAGAAATTATTTAAATAGCATTAGCAAAGAGCAAAATCTGCATTACAAGAACAGAGGCTATAAATTAAGACACATCACAGAGAAAAATGGGTCAGCAGGAAAGTGTAACTGTAGAGTTGTAGGATGGCTGACGAGAGAGCACATGAGAGACAGCACAACCTCTGATGACATCAGAGCAGACCTAGATAATGTACCAAAATGTATAACTGAAATGTGCAGCCTTTGCAAGTGAAAGGAAACTTTCTTTAATGTCAATAAATTGTGCAGATCCTAGGAGAAATCACATGAATTTCAGTTTTTATTAAACAAATAATCACACAAACTGTCACTTTCATAATTCTTTTAGCTGGGGCTCTGAACATAAGACCCCAAGGTATGGCTCCTTGGCAGGCTGAGTATTTGAGCTGAGAGAGATTGAGAGGACTGCAGAAGCAGACAGGTCTCTCTTACCTTTCCCTGCCCCCCTTTTCTCCCGTGAAGTGGGTCATAGAAACCAGAATTCCTTTCCCCCAAAGCAAGCCATAGAACCTAGGACGATCACTCTCTGAATTTCTGCCTTCTCCCATGAAGACCTTCAGATTAGAGGTGTTGGGCCCCCTACCCAGAGGCCAAGAAGAATCTAAACAAATAGGAGTTGCTAAGTCCCCTTCCCTCCCACCTAATTACCATTAGGTCTTACTCCCTTTTTGTACAATCATACTTCTACATGACTATTATTCCTCATCAAACCCAAGCATAAAAATATAGTTTTCCCTGGTCTTTGGATCTTCACTTTTGAAAGCTCTGATGCCATGTAAAACCTGTATTAAATAAATGTGTTATGCTTTCTCCTCTTAATCTCACTTTTGTTATAAGGGTGTCAGCCATAAACCTTGTGATGAGTGAGGAAAAAGATATTACTTTTTCTCCCCTATACTTACATAAACATATATTTTCTCCTTCAGAACAGTGTACATGCATTTCTAAAACATTAAGTGTATATGATCAAGTCATAGAAATACTTTATACATAACATTGGCTATTTGTATATTTTTAGGACCCCATATAATAACTTCATGTCCTCTACGGATCTGCAGCCATGGGTTAGGAATCACTGTTTTAGGCAATGTCATTCAAAAGTTTCAGTGTGATTTAAAGAAGAAGGGTGGTTCTAAAAGGACATCAAAATGAAAACCAAAATGAAGGTTCACATGAGCAATTCCCAAGTGTTCTTTTTTTTTAATTTCAGCTTATTATGGGGGTACAAAAGTTCAGGTTGTATATATTGGCCATGTCCCGCCCATCCCCCGAGTCAGAGCTTTAAGCGTGTCCGTTCCCCAGACAGTGCGCATTGCACTCATCATGTAGTTATACCCCCATCCCCTCCCCCAGCTCCCCATCCCCCCCAGTCAGAGCATTCAAGCATGACCATTCCCCAGACAGTGCACAACGCACTCATCATGTGGGTATACACCCTTCCCCTCCCCCATCCTCCACCTCAGTCCAAAACCCAATTGGTATTATTCCCAAGTGTTTTATCAATAAGAATAATGTTTTATTATCGAAAAGTTTCTCATAAAAGTGTCAAAACCAACATAAGTAAAATAAATGAATTATAGTGGGAAAAGCCACATAGGATTCGTACAAGGAAGATAGGCTTTAGAAAATGGGCCTATTATAAACTCAAGTAAATGATTGACTCTGGGTTAGAATAGTCATTCTGTTAAAGTGGAAACACTGGATCACAAATTAGTACAGATTAATTCTGGTGCTGCCATTTTCTGTGTGACTTTGGGCAAAGAACGTAACCTCTCTAATTTTGAGCTTCCACAGCAGTAAAATAGGAGTAACAATGCCTGTCCGGTCTAATTTCAAAGATTGTTAAATGTGTTATTTTCTCATAGCTCAAAATCAGAAAGTACTTCACAAACTTCACCTCCTTGTCTTTGAAAATTTAAGCTATTTCCTACAAAATCTGAGTCCCCATCAAAATTCACAATTTCTGATTGGCCATTTGAAACCAGTTGTCTTTTCCTGAGCAGCTCCTTTAGTTCCCGGGTATTTAATAATCGCTTGGATAAATAGAGATTACAATGCCCAATATTAGACCTATCCCACCAAATTAGCAAAATAAACGCTCTTGTTATGGTGAAAAGAAAAGACTTAACCTCAGTGATCATGCTTCAAGTGATATATTTCCAAACAGATGTACCAAATATTGTTCTATGCAAGAAAGCAGTTGGAATCAATGTTTACCTAAATAATCTATCAGTGCTTTCTTCTCAATTAACTTTACTCCAAATACTTACATAAATCACTAAATTAAGTATGGATTCATAAGCACATTCACATAATATTGACTTGTATACCTTCCCTGAGTTCAGCCCGCTCTGTCTATCCTAAACTCACTTTATGTGGCACTTAACTTGATGGCCTGTTGATTGTTCCCAAGCTTAATTTGCCCTGAAACATTTTATTTTAATCATCTTAAATTCTTATTTCTGGACAAATTTACATCCATTATAGAAAAAAAATTATTTAGATCACCTAGTGTGAAGTACTGTACTCAGATTTCAGGTAAAATGAGAGTGCCTATTTTTAAGGGGTTAGAGTAGTATGCATTACTTCTGATTCCAAATTCCATCCATTTTATATGCACACACAGACACACACACACACACACATATATACATGACGGAAGGAAAAGAATATAATAAAATATCTTCCTCGGGTAAGAAAGAAGAAGAATATGCATTACTTCTTTCCTTCATCTAATCAAACAATCATTTATTTAGTGTGTATATTTTGCCAAGCAATGTGCATGACAACAGAGGATAACAGTGACAAATGAGCCTCTCCTCTGGAGTAGTTCACAGTCTGGCAAGGGAGTCAGAGAAATCAAGAGACAATTTCGGGACAGTTTATTAAGTGCACATTGTTTATAACATTGAATGTGGTATCAGTTAGGGCACTGACAGGAAACAGCTGACATACTCAAGCTGGTTTTCTGCGAAGAACTTAACAAAAAGACTATTTACAATTTTGGGAGTAGGGTTTAAGGAAACAAACAAGGGACTAGGCATGGAGGGCAAGGGCAAAAGCAATTACTGAACACAGAGAGGATCACTGTATTGCTTGAGCCAGCTGGCAGGAACTGGGCCCTGTAGAAGGATGCAGGCAACTTCTGGCTACATGGCAGAGAGGGATTTGGGGACTAAATATCCTGAGCCCTGAAATCACTTTCCTTCTGCCCTCTGATCTTCTAACTGTGCACCTGTGTGGATGAAGTCAAGCTCAAGCCAAGGGAGCAAGGAGCCCATTGATGCGGTCCTTACAAGTCAGCCTCATGGGGCCCAGAACAGGGTGCAGAAGGGTGGAGAATGTGTCTAGGGGGCCGACGGGATGATATCCAACATAAATGCATACTCTGTTCTTTTCACATAATATCCTTCCTCTTGGCAACTGAACTATATGAAATGGTTAGTCTAATCTTGTAAATGAAGAAAATGAGGTTTAGAAAGTTTAAATGACTTATCTGAGGGCATGCAAACTAGCAACTGATGGACTCAGGGTTTGAATTCACTGGTGTGGCTACGACATCTTTGCTTTTTTTTTTGTTGTTGTTGTTGTTGTTTTTTTTTTTTTTTTTTTTTACTAGCTTTACATGTTGGATTCATATACAGGAAATTAAGGGACCAGAATGGAGACATGTAACTCACACTATCTGTGAATTGGCCTGGAGAGACAAGATTGTTAAGAAAATATTTCAGGGGAGAGTTGATGCCTGAACTGAGCTTTGAAGGAAGAATGGTACAAGTAAGAAGATAAAAGGGAAAAAGGGAAAGGCAGTGTTGCCCAGGTAGATGGAACAGAAGAGATGACAAGATACATTTAGGACTTCAAGTAGATTACGTTTGAAACAGAGAGGGTAGAAGTAACAAGAATACATAGCAGCAGTGTGGAAAATTAACATGATTTAGAGACTTTTGTGTGAGTTACAGATTGTATGATGTACACCTCACAGTGTACAGGTATTAGGGTTCATATGGATAAATGAATAGGATTGTTTTAGGGAGGGGGAGGAAGGGATGGGTAAATTCACACCTAATGGGTATGGTATACAATGTCTGGGGATTGGGCACTCTTGAAGCTCCTACTTGGATGGTGTAAAGGCAATATATTTCACCAAAAAGTTTGTACACCCATAATATTCTGTGAAAAAAAGAATATTAAAGATAAATAGAAAATCTGAATTAAAGCTAACATTACTAAAAAAAATGTTATCAGTAGTAAAATGTCTATTTGAAGAAACAACATTCCCAGATGGTTTGATAATTGCATTTTGTCAATACATTCAGGAACGTATATCCTCTACGTTAATCTGTTACAGATAATAAGAATGGAAAACACCTCTATAAATAATTTGATGAATCCAATTTACTTTTTTTGAAAACCATTCTAAGACAATAGGAGAAAAAGAAACCATAGGGAAATATCACTAATGACATAATGAAAAAATCTTAATAAAATTTTGGCAAAGAAAACTAGGAAAGCAATATAAAAAATCACATTCTGACCAACCAGGATTTATCTCAGTCATTTCATTATTTTAAATTAAAAAATCCATTAATAGATTTTGGTTAAAGTACACTTAATATCATTTCCTGCTAAAATTAAATAAAAATAAATGATAAAGGTGATTCTTAAATGAATAAACTCATAAGGACATGACTAAAAGGAGAGGAGACCAAACCCATCTGAGAAGGTGAGATGCAAAGAAGGAATAATAAGGGCAGTCCAATCCTATACTGGAAGAATGGCGAGCAAAAAAGCCATGCAATGTACACTGCACAAATTCTGAAAGGCCCAGGAATTGGCAAAGCAACGTACCTCTAAAAGTGAGTGTGGAGGAAATACTGGAAAGAATATGTTTATTTAAATATCTTTTAAAGATGTAATTTGATTCCAGATCCCAGACTCCGTACTGTTTTCCATAGAGGTTATACTAATTTGCAGTCCCACCAACAGCGTATAAATGTTCCTTTCTCTCTGCATCCATGCCAGCATCTAGGGCTCTTAACAAATCTCTCCACACTCAAAAGCAAGGCCAACCATGCTCTATAAAAAGTTGCTCTGCCACAGTATTTCAGGGTCTTTTATCAGATTCTTCTTTCCACCCTCTAACCAAACTCATTTGCTCTGTCCAGGTGTCCTCAGTTTCTATGGATTCCTTATGCCTAGTTTGTGCTTGTCAGCTCAGAATTTTTAAATATGTACTTTACTTTGACTACTTTTTATTTCCAGCCCTCATATGTGAACACCCTGCTTTTTCTGTCCCTTGATACTGTGCTTTTAAAGACAGACCTACTCAATCCAGGCTCCCAGAAACCTCCCTGGGTCTGGCACCTGAACCTCTATATCTCTGGGAAAGTGGTTAAGAAGAGACTCAGTGGTCTGAGATGTGGATCCTGTTTCATTCTTCTGCATGTGGCTATCCAATTTTCCCAGCATCATTTGTTGAACAGGGCTTCTTTTCGCCAGTGTATATTGTTGTCTGCTTTGCCAAAGATCATTTAGCTGTATGTGGATGGTTAAATATCTGGATTCTCTGTTGTGTTCCATTATAAGATTCTTTTTATCTTTGTTGGAAGGATCAGAGTTTCGATGTCATACGACAGGGAAAAGAAAAAATATTATTGTATATCTTCCAGAGGACTTTTCTAGAACTTTTTGGTAAAGATGATCAGGATAAAGTCATTCAATGTAATTTCCCCTTCCTACCTTTTTTTAAACATACTTCAATAAAGATTTGGGCACCGATTTTTAGTTCTTTTGATAAAATACTATGTCTCTAAGACTGTCCACAAAATGATCCAGTTATATTTGAGTAACAAGTACAAGTAAGTGCCAACAATCTTCTGAATATTTTCTTAAAATTGCTATATCTTAGTGTACACATCAAACATAGCCTCCATGAAGAGAGGACTGCTCTTGGAGAGATGGCTGTCCATTTTCCTGTTTGACAAAAACCCTGTATCTACTTGTATAGGAGAATTCTAAATCCAGAGGCAGGAGATAAATTACTTCCCTAACTTCTTTCATGTGGATAAGGTTCTTCTCCTTAAAACGGTAATTCATGGCTGGGCGCGGTGGCTCACGCCTGTAATCCTAGCACTCTGGGAGGCCGAGCCGGGTGGATCGCTCAAGGTCAGGAGTTCGAGACCAGCCTCAGCAAGAGCGAGACCCCGTCTCTACTAAAAATAGAAAGAAATTATATGGACAACTAAAAATATATATAGAAAAATTAGCCGGGCATAGTGGCGCATGCCTGTAGTCCCAGCTACTCGGGAGGCTGAGGCAGGAGGATTGCTTAAGCCCAGGAGTTTGAAGTTGCTGTGAGCTAAGCTGACGCACGGCACTCACTCTAGCCTGGGCAACAAAGTGAGACTCTGTCTCAAAAAAAAAAAGGCAATTCATGACCAGGTCACTTGCTGATGTTTGTTTATTTTAACCAGCTATATTGATCTTATAATTAGTGGAAATTCTTAGCTCTTAGATGTCAGTGTCCATTTCAGAAGATGTTGTGAATGTTTATCCTTATCCTTGTCCCTACAAGTACTTTCATGGTAAGTTTAAGAGGCTGTGTCTGGAAGTGCTAGTCAAGTGCTACTTTAAATGAGAAGTCTAACTTGTTTAATAGGATTGGCAGTTCAACATTAAATATTCTTGTATACTTCCTTACTAAGTCTCTGTAACTCTCCAGGGGAAACATTATTTAGAGTATTAACCCTTATAACATGTTTATTTTTTATCTGCTACATTTCAGACTCTGTTTGGCCCTGGGGAAATAATTATTAATATGACATTACTTTACCTCCCAAAGGGATAACAATCTGTTGTGAAGACAGCCATGTAGCAGATAAATCTAGTATAAGTGGAAGGAGCTGTAATAGTTCTGAGCACAGAGTAGCCTCACTTATACCAGACTATGGAAGCAGGGAATATTTGTTGGAGTGAAAAACTAGGGCCAAGCATGGAAAGATGGTTCTGAGTAGAACAAAAGGTTACCATATGCTTGTGGTTTTTTTTTTAATTGATGATAATGTGATTAATTTTTAACAGCTTTATTGTGATTTAACACATTTAAAGTATATGATTCAATAGTTTTTAGTATATCCATAAATATGTGCAACTGTTACCATAGCCAATATTTAGAGTATTTGCATCATCTCAAAAAGAAATCCTAGACTCTGTGGCTAACACCCTCCTATACTTGCCCTCCACTCCCAGCCCTACACATCTACTAATATACTTTCTTTTTATATAGATTTTCCTTCTTTTTTTTTTTTTTTTTTTGAGACAGAGTCTCACTCTGTTGCCCAGGCTAGAGTGAGTGCCGTGGCGTCAGCCTAGCTCACAGCAACCTCAAACTCCTGAGCTCAAGCGATCCTCCTGTCTCAGTCTCCCGAGTAGCTGGGACTACAGGCATGTACCACCATGCCCGGCTAATTTTTTCTATATATATTTTTTAGCTGTCCATATAATTTCTTTCTATTTTTAGTAGAGATGGGGTCTCGCTCTCACTCAGGCTGGTCTCGAACTCCTGAGCTCAAACGATCCGCCCACCTTGGCCTCCCAGAGTGCTAGGATTACAGGCGTGAGCCACAGCGCCCGGCCTAGATTTTCCTTCTATGTTCTTTTATATGAGTGAAATCATATAGCCAGTGATCTTCTGTGACTGACTTCTTTAAATTAGTAAAATGTTTTTATTTAAACATAGAATTTGTGTATGACTCAAGTATTCTCCTGGATATGTATTCAGTAAAAATGAAAACATATGTTCACATGAAAATTTCTATGTGAATGCTTCTGGCAGCATTATTCATAATAGCCAAAAGCTAGAAACAACCCCTATGTTCATAAACAGACAAATGAATAAACAAAATGTGCTATATCTATGCAATGGAATATTATTTAGCCATAGAAAGGAATGACATACTGATACACGCACAAACTTCTTTACCTGTGCTCTGAGACCATGAGCATGAAGGATCTGAAATAGGTTAGGATTACAGTTAGCATCAGCCTCTGTCTACCTGAACTTGCATTGTTGACAAAAATACTCTTCTCATTCTCCTTCCAAAATCTTCCACCAAGTTTCTCAGATAATAAGCCTGTCTGAGAAAATATAAGGCTATAGAATTGGCTTTGATTGAAATTATTTTATGTTGAAGACAGATGCCAGAAAACATAATGGGAAAAAATGTCGTAATTCCAGAACACAACAACCCATGACACAATAGAGGAAATGATGTCTCTTTATTTAAGCTTGCTGAACACCTGTCCTTCCTACCCCCACACTATGAGAGCTACCATAGAGATGTAGAAAAAAAAGACTTAAAACAGCAGTCAGTGCAATATAGACAATAAAAATTTCTGTTCCTTCCTCAACTGTCTGCTTCCAGTGTTTCAAACTTTTCAATATTCAGATTATACTATATCTTTTCTAGTACCATAAACAAGATTATCACTGCTATAACACAGTTGATATTCACCATTATTATTTTGTACAAGATCCAGAGTTAAATTTGACCTCTTTCATCTCTCTCCCTCTTTCCCTCTCCCTCTCCCTTCCCCCCTTCTGTTTATCACTATCTCTTTCTCAGAAAACTGTCTATGCCTATTGAGGTTAAAGAGTTCATTAAGATTTTAGTGTCCATTTTTCAAGAATGTAGTCACACATTCGTTTTTCACCAAAATTCCAGCTTTATATATCTCTCATTTGGTACTAATGGTAAAAAATTTAGATGCGGATTTTTTTGAACAGTAAAGTAAATTAAAGTTAATTTAGTTCTATCACTCATATTTTAGATCCAGGAAACACAGCCAAAAGATAAGTAATGAAATAGCCAAGACTACAGTCAGATGGGAGCAGAACAAGCAGCAGAACCAATTCTCCTGACCCTTATTTAATGACCTTTAAACTCTTCATCCTCTACCTGTTGTAATAAACTTCAAAGATTTCAAGATATGAAGGCTCTAGAAATTGTCTGTCTCTCTTACCTATAAATTGATAGCAATTTCTCCATGTATTTTTTTTTTTATGAAGAAATGAAGAGCCCATTCCATTGTGAATTTTTTCTCCCACCCCATTTACTCCTGCTTCTAAGTCATTAATGTTGATTAATTTAGTATGACTTCTATCCCTGTACTCTTATCACCTCTTACCAGAGATTCCACTGCTCACCACCAGATGTTGGCCTGGCAACATTTCGATTCCATGTGAAGTGGTTATTGTTTTGCCACACTCAACAAGTTTGTAAGACTCTAGATTTTATTTCAGAGTACAATTTTAAAGTGATAAAAAATAGATCATCATTGAGTACCAGTGTCCTCCAAACATCCTCTTCCTTCTTTCTAGTTCCTACTCCTGCACTAGTGCTTACTGTGAAAACACTCTGTTCAGGTCAACATTTATTTATTGGATAAAGGCATCTGCTAAAAGCTTGGGGGAATAAGAAGCATGTTCAAGAGGTACTTGATGGGAAAGAAGAAAGAGTAAATGCCTCTTTTCAAACTAATAGAAAAAATAACCCTACTTTAGTTCGGTAGTGTACAACACTTATGCCTGAATACAGAGATGACTGCAGAAGAATCACCTGAAAAGCATGGTAAAATGTATTTTGGGAGGTAAAATCACCCCTGGTTGAGAATCAGTGCTTTACACTAATTTCCATTGTGCTTATAGATTAAGAATGGTATAAAATTGTAGTTTGTGGTAATATATGACATGCATCAAAATTTTTGCCATTTTAAACAAAATCTTGAGGTTAAATTAAAGTGATTTACATTGACGTATTGACACATTCTCTGACCTTCAAGTTTCTTCATCTTCAAAAGAGTCATATTAAGCTAAGATTCTTTTAATTCTGTAATTCTTGGCTTATTACTTTTGATATGGTCATTCTCTACTCTGAAATTCCATTAGTTAACTTGGAGGTATAATAGAGACTAAATATATTCTGGGTATTATTTACTCCAAATGTCAGTTGCCAATTTTATTAGCTCAAGTATGAGAGATAGGAGATTATGAAAAATGAGTCTGGCTTTATTTATTTTTTACAGTACCCAGTTAATGACGAATATATTTCCTAGCTGATACATATATTTAAAAATTACAGAAAAGAATAAGTAAGCCAATCTCACACCCAGACTAAGAAAAGAAATAAAAAAGAACAGAGCAGAACTAAATGAAATCTATAATAAAAGAACTACACAGAAGATTAATGAAACAAAAAGTTGGTTCTTTGAAAAGATAAACAAAATTGACATGCCTCTTACTAGATTAAACAGAAACGGAAAAGAAAAAACTCTAATAAGCTCAATAAGGAATCAAAACAGAGAAATTATAAGAGATAACATGGAAATACAAAATATTATCTCTGAATATTATAAACATCTTTATGCATGTAAACTTGAAAATGCGAAGGAAATGAAAAAATTCTTAAAAACACACAGCATCCCTAGGCTCAATCGGGAAGAAGTAGAATTTCTGATCATACCAATATCAAGTATCAAAATTGAAGCAGCAATAAAAAGTCTTTCAAAAGAAAAATTAAAGTCCCGGATGAGATGGTTTCACACCTGAATTCTAACAGACCTTCAAAGAATTGATACCTATCCTGCAGAAATTATTTCATAACATCAAGAATGAAGAAATTCTCCCTAACACGTCTTATGAAGTCAACATCACCTTGATACCAAAGCCAGGAAGGTACTCAACAAAAAAGGAAAACTGCAGACCAATATCCCTTACCAATATAGATGCAAAAATTCTCAATAAAATCCTAGCAAACTGAATTGAGATGCTCATAAAAAAAAAAATACGTCACAACCACATGGGCTTCATCCAGAGTTGCAAGGATGGTTCACCATAGGCAAATCTATAAATGTAATTCACCACATAAATAGAAGTAAAATCAAAGCCTATATGATCCTCTCAATAGATGCAGGAAAAGCATTTGACAAAATTCAGGACCCTTTTATGATAAGAACACTTAACAAAATAGGCATAGATGAGACATACCTTGAAATGATAAAAGCCATATACGACAAATCCACAGCCAACAACATACTGAATGGGGAAAAATTGAAAGCATTCCAATTTAGAACTGGAACCAGACAAGATTGCCCTCTATCACCACTTCTATTCTCTGTATTTTTAGAATGTGTTATTCATCAGGTATAAATATAACAGATATAGTCTCCTATTCTACTTGTCTTTTACCTCTCAAAGTGAAAGAATTTTCCAAATAAATAGTTTTAACTTTAATGTATTTTAATTTGTCAATCATTTACTTTGTGATTTGTACATTTTGTGACCCTTTAAAAAATTGTTGCCTACCCCAAGCCCAAGACCATGTTAGCATTCTCTTATGTCTTCATCTGGAAGGTTTGCTCTTTTACATTTCACATTTAGTTCTAAGATCCACTTGGAATTGGTGTAAAATAGAAATGAAGATTTATTTTCCCTCATATAGTTACACAATTGGTCTAGTGGAATTTATTAAAAAGATCATCTTTTCCTATAATGTTCTGCAGTGAACCTTTATCAAATATCAAGTGACCAAGTATGTGAGTCTTTTTCTTGACTCTATAATAAGTACCACAGGCCTATTTCATTTTTTGTGCACCAATATCACAGTCTTAATGTGTCTTAATGTAAGTTTTGACATCTGCAGGTATTCCAAATTTGTTCTTCAAGCATGTCCTAGCTATTCTTGATCATTAACATTTTCATATAAGTTTTAGAATAATCTTATCATTTTCTACAAGAAAGGCAGCTGGGATGATTTTGTCGGGATTATTTCAAGTCTAAAGATTAATTGTGAGTTGATAAATTTACAGTTCTTAATGCTCCTACCTTTGACAGATATCCAATGATATATTTGATCTTTTTTATTTTTTCCCAATCATGTATTGTATTTTTGTGTATAGAGGATTTTTATTTATTGCCTTTTTGTGCTACTTAATTGCATCATGAAAAATAGTTTGCTCTGTTGTCTGAATGTGTGTCCCCCCAAAATTCATATGTTGAAACTTAATCCTCAGTGTAACAGTATTAAGAGGTGGGGCTTTGGGGAGGTGATTAGATCATGAGGGCTCTATCTTCATGGATGTGCTTAGTGCCCTTATAAAAGAGCCTTTATAAATGAAAGCAGCCTTGATCCTTCTGTCATGTGAGGACACAGCTAGAAGGAACAGGCCCTGATGCCAAATTTGCTGGCTCCTTGATCTTTGTCTTTGCAGCCTTCAGAACTATAAGAAATAAATTTCTATTGTTTATAAATTACCCAATCTTAGATATTTTGTTATAACAGTCTAGACGAAGACAATTTGTTTTTCTCTTTTAATTTTGACCTTGTATCCAGTGATGTTAGTAAATTCAGCTATTAATTATAATTGTTTATGTGTATATTTTTTAGAGTTTAGATACATGATCATGTCATCTGTGAATAATGAACTTTACACGAATTCTACAATATTTACACTTTTCCTGTTTATTATTTATTACACTGGAAAAGACTTTTTGAACAGTGAAAAATAAAAATGTTCATAGTGAGTCTCTCTCACAGGGGGAAAGTTTTTGCTATATCACTATTAAGTATTATATATTTTCAATTAGATTAAACAATCTTTATCAGATTACAGAAGTTCTCTTCTATTTCTAGTTGGCGAAGAGTTTTTTGCTTTCATTTTTTAAAATGAATGCATTACTGATTCATTTTATCAAATGCTTTTTCTTCTTCTAGTGATTTTAATGTTTCTCTCATTTTTCCTGTTACTATGGTAAATGAAGTATTGACTTTTTAAACTACAGTTTATTTACATACACAAAAAAGTTACCTTTTAAAGGTCTATAGTTTGCTGAATTTTTAAGATCATACACAGTCAGATAATCATTACTACAAACGAGTAATAGAATATATTTATCACTACAGAAATTCCCACATGCCCCTTTGTAGTGAATAATAACCTCCTCCACCCCACCAACCTTTAGCAACTGCTGGTCTGCTTTCTGTAGGTATAGTTTGTCTGCTCCAGAATGTCATAAAATTAAATCATACATTAATTATACATGAATCCATTCATATCTGGCTTCTTTCATATAATGTGCTTCTGAAATTTATCTATGTTATATCATTTACCAGCAATTCATTATGGATGCAGACAATTTATTTATTTACCAATTGATGAACTTTGGGCTGTTACCAGTTTCTGACCATTATTGCTATAAATGAATAAAACTGCTATAAACATTTATGTATAGGTCTTTGTGTGGACATATATCTTCATTTCTCTTGGGTAAAATCATAGGATTGGGATTGCTGGGACATATGTTAAGCATCTTATTAAATAGATAAGAAACTACTAAACTGTTTTTAAAATAAGCTGTATGACTTTGCATTCCAAATGGAAGTAATGAGATCCCTATTTCTACACAATCTATTCTGTTCCATTGAAATCTGGTCTAAGCCAATGTCACATTGTCTTAATTACTCTTGTTTCTAAGTCATAAAAACACATAAGTTGTCCAAATTTATTCCTATTTTTAAAATTATTTTGACTATTTGAGGTTCTTTGTATTTACATATAATTTAAAAAATTAACTTGTCATTATCCATAAAGAATCTGCTATGATTTTGACTGAAGTTGTATTATATCTATAAATGGATTTTGTGGGAATTAACATATCACCTATATCAGGATTTTGAATTTATGAATGTGGTGTATCTTTCCGTTAATTTATTTTGGTTTTGATTTCTCTCATCAATGTCTTGTAGCTGTTAACATGCAAATTTTGTACATGTTCTTTGAACATATTTTGATTGATTTATTCATATGGATTTCATGTATTTTAATACTATTGTAAATGGCACTGTTTGTTTAGTTTTCTTTTTAATTATCCATTGCTATCATATAGCTATCCAATTAATTTTTGTATGTTGAGGCTTTATATCCTATGATCTTTTTAATTTCTTTTATTAGTATTAATGATGTTTTTGTAATTCTTTGAAATTTTTGGCATATTATATCATGTCATCTGTGAAAAAAAAGGAGAGTTGTTATGCCTTCTTTTCCAATCAATATGTTTATATCTTTTTTACTAGCTGTACTGTACTGGCTATGACCTCTGGCACACTCTTGAATATGAGCAGTGAGAATAGACATCGGTGCCCTGCCCCTTACCTTTGGGGCAAAACATTTCATCTTTAAAAATTAAGTATGATTTTAGCTGCAGTATTTTTGTAGATAACTTTATTGGTTTTTGGAAGTTTCCTTCTACTCCTGGTTTTCTGAAGGTTTTTTTTTTTTTTTTTTTGTCATGAATGGATATTGATTTTTGTCTAACATTTATTTTAGCATTGAGGTGATCATATGATTTATCCTTTTTAGTCAGTGAATTACAATGTTTGATTTTTGACTTTTCATCAAACCTCACATTCCTAGAATAAACTCCACTCGATCATAATGTATTATGATTTTATATGTTGCTGTATTTGATATATTTTGTTAGGAATGTTTGAATCCCTGTGATCTAAATATGATCAGAGAGTTTATAGGCTAAATGTTTTATAATAAGAAAAAGTAGAATTCTGAGCTAAATTTTGGCCCAGAATCTGGGATATGATTCATTCTAAACCACCACTTAACTTTAACATTTTTAATAAAATCCCTCACATTTATTATCAAATTCCATTCTAGAATTCCTCTCATAAGCATTTTTTAAATAAGATTGTCACAATAACCCCATGGAGAAATATTCTCTTCTTTTTCAAAAAAAGGAACTGAAATTGGGGAAGGTAAAATGCCTCACAATTTATGAATTTCACTAGTACTTAGGGGACTGTACTTTAATATAGTTATTATCTCAGAATATAAAATTTCTAACTCCAAATAAATTTTCTTAACACTCTTACCTACCTCCTTACAAACACTTTGACTTATAAGCTCCACCACACATTTTGGTATATTTTGTTTATTTTTGCATTTCTGGTCACCCTACTCTGTACCCATCCTTTTATTTCCCTGCCCACCTTCAGTCCTGAAATCCTACCTGTTTAGAGTCTGCATAATCTGTTTACCAAATCCTCCAGGCAAACCCCATCTCATCTCAACCGTTAGACATTTCATTCATAGAATCATGAAGAACTATATTTCATTTAATCTAAGATACCACTATCAGATGCATTGATTATAATTTTTTTTAATTTTTTATTTTAAAAATATTTATTTAAATATTTAGATTTGACAGTGACTTTTTTCCCAGAATATTACAGGGGTACAAACGCTTTGGTTACGTATATTGCCTTTGCAATGCCTAAGTCGGAGCTACAAGTGTGCCCAACCCCCAGACGTCATGCACCGTACCCATTAGGTGTGAATTTACCGATCCCCTCTTTCCCCCTCCCACCTGCCCGACTCCCTACAAATGTTATTATACTTCCATATGTGCACCTAAGTGATCAATTAGTACCAATTTAACGGTGAGTACATGTGGTGCTTGTTTTTCCATTCTTGTTATACTTCACTTAGAAGAATGGGCTCTAAATCTGTCCAGGATCATACAAAGGGTATTAGTTCATCATTTTGTTTTTTTATGGCTGAGTAGTACTTGATGGTATACATATACCACATTTTATTCATCCACTCATGTATTGATCGACACTTGGGGTGTTTCTACATCTATGCAATTGTGAATTGTGCTGCTATGAACATCCAAGTGCAGATGTCTTTTTCATAAAATGTCTTTTTATCCTTTGGGTAAATACCCAGTAGTGTAATTGCTGGATCAAATGGTAGTTCTACTTTGTGTTCTTTCAGGTATCTCCATATTAATTTCCATAGAGGTTGTACTAGTTTGCAGTCCCACAGCAGTGTAAGAGTATACCAATCTCTCTGCATCCACACCAACATTTGTTGTTTTGAGACTTTTTGATAAAAGCCATTCTCGCTGGAGTTAGTTGATATCTCGTTGTGGTTTTGATTTGCATTTCCCTGATGATTAGAGATGTTGAACCTTTTTTCATGTTTGTTGGCCACTAGTCTATCTTCTGTTGAAAGGTTTCTGTTTATGTCCTTTTCCCCATTTTTAATGGGGTTGTTTGATTTTTTTCTTGTTGATTTTCCTGAGTTCTGTGTAGATTATAGTTATCAGCCTTTTATAGGATATGTAATATGAGTATTTTCTCCCATTCTGTAGGTTGTCTATTCTCTCTGATGATTGTTTCCTTGACTGTGCAGAAGCTTTTTAATTTGATAAAGTCCCATTTATTTATTTTTGTTGTTGCTGTGATTGCCTTTGGGCTCTTCATAAATTCTTTGCCTAGGGCGATGTCTATAAGAGTTTTTCCAACATTTTCTCCTAGAATTCTTTTGGTTTCATGCCTTAATTTAAGTTTGTTATCCACAGTGAATTGATTTTTGTGAGAGGTGAGAGGTGTGAATCCCATTAATTTATGTACTGCTAAGAGAGAAAATTATTGCAAATTATACTATGAAATAACGTCTTCTTACTACATTTATTATAATTCCACTAGCATAAATGTTAAAATATAAAAACGCTGTTTCAGTTACTTATTGCTGTATAGTAACGCACCCCCAAATTTAATGGTTTAATATAAAAATTAGTATCTTCAGTGGTTCTGTGGGTTGACTGGGTTCAACTGATCCATTTTCTCTTATGTTTTCTCGAGCAGTTTTATTTAAATGACAGTTGCAACTGTAGTAATAATTCAAGGGCAGCACTGGGGTGGACATGCCAGATGGCTCATCACATGAATGGCAGTTGACACTGGTTGTTTGAGGAAAGCTTAGCCAGAGCTGTTGAATAGATTACCTACATGTGACCTTTCCACATGGCTTCACACAACACGAAAACTGAGTTCAAAGAGGGAGTTCCTAAAGTGTATCCCAGAAAAAGGAAGTATAAGCTGTCACTGTACTTAAGGGGTGAAGCTGTAACTGGCATAACATTACTTCCTTTATCATTTATTGATCAAACAAGTCCCAGGGCCTCCTTAATTCCAGTGGGTGGAGAAATAGGCTTTCCATTTTGTTGGTGATTTGGCAAGTGCAAATAGATTATAAATATAAATGTGTCTCTGTGAATTCATGAAAAATTTGAGTATATACACCAGATGTGTTAATAGTGATTGACTCTGCATGTAGAGGATTGAAAGGACTAAACTTCTTTGTAGGACTAACATTTACATGTTGGAATTACAATAGATTTTTACTTTCTGTGTTTTTCAAATGTATTTTAAAGTGTATTAAAGAAAATTGTTCAGAATAAATATTGAATAACTGCCTTCCCCCAATTTTCCCAAGGTTCCTTAAGGAATAATAGAAGGGAATAACTAATATTGGAACTATAATTTATATGGATATTCCTCAATTCTTTCTTTTTAAAAAAAAATTCCTTCAGAACACACTGCTATATTTTATCACTCACTCTTCTACAGGAAATAACTCCTGTAGTAAGGGGTTGCTTCTTCAGAGCATAGTGCCTGAATTTTTGGTAAAGGAATAAGTCTTGGAAAGTTAAAGGGAAGCCATTGCACAAGTTAGGACTAGAAATCTTTCCTCTTAATCTTTTGTATTATATGGAATGAGAAGAAGATGAAGGAATTGTGGGGTTATTGGTCATATTATTGTGCTGTATCAACATCTTAATTCTTTAAGCAGTGAAATCTCTTTCTCAAGTAAACTTGGTCTAAGCAAGGCCATGCATCAATAAAAGTTCCTAAGATCTGCCAGGAAAATGGCTTCTACTTCTTTCTGCATTATCTTTTACCTAAGAATGCTGTTTTCACCTCAAAAAGGCCACATCTATTTAAAAGGGAAGGGATAGTGTGGGTAATTATAACAGGAACACAATTGGTTCCTAGTTAGTAGAAAACACAGTGATGATTATTTCTGTGGGAACCCTGTAGGTATCAATAATTACTATTGAATCAACTTCAATTCTTCATCACACTCTTAGTAAAACCCCATCAAGTGAGTAAGTGTAAATTGGAATGGAGGCTTTTTCAGACTTCAATATGAAATCTCTCAGAGTTTAAAGATTGACATGCCCCAAATCTGTCATTGAAGACTTTGTAATTACCCTACCTATGTGCATGATTTTATCTACTAAAATGTTCTCTCCTTGGGCCCCACTGACTTTTGAACTTCTGTTCAAACATACTATAAGAGTAGACACTGGAGCAGTGAGAAATAGATTTTGCAATATTTACAGCTAATTTTCCCTTTCCCGATTTTCTCCCTCTTTGTCCATGAAACTTCAGGAGTGCCACTTATCTTTCTACAGATTGGATTGACATTGAATGAGGTATACTCAGAGTTTGAGCCTGAATTTTTCATGACAGGTAATTAATCACCTGAAACTTCTTTTTGTGTTTGATGAGGTGTCAAAATCACTCATAGAGCAAGCTGATGACAGGGATTATTTTTTCCCTTCAGTTGGCAAAAGTTTTCACACTCATGAAAATTTTAGATTAGTTACTAAACTAATGGTCCAATTCCAATCAAATGCCTATGATATTTCTTGACACCTGTTTTGTGATCATAAAGAGGATAACATGTTGAAAGTTCTAACATTAGGTGTTTTTTCATATCTTTTAATCCATAGCCAAAGAAAAAATACTCATTAATATCATAGATACTTCTTCTACATCCTTTTCTATTAAAATAAGTGAGAAATTCAATGAGATTCATCAATAGTATTTCTCTTCTAAATTCACAGAGTGTCACTACCAGGAAAAAACATCATAGGCAAATACAAAATAAATTTGTTGAACTTCAACTGGGCCTTCAGTGCTTCTATTTATTTTTTCTACAATAGCTAATCTACACCTATCTGTTATACACCTACATTTTCTTGACAGGTAACCAAGGTCAAAGTTCTCCAGAGAAACAGAACCAAGAGGATGTGTATCTATTTGTTTTATATATATATATATATATATATATATACCTGTGTGTATATGTGTATGTGTGTGTGTATACATATATATATATATATATATATGTATAATACATATATGGGGAGAGAAAGAGAAAGAGAGGAAGAGAGAGATTTGCTTTTTATTTTAAAGAATTGGTTCATATGATTGTGAAGGCTTGGCAAGTTCAAAATCTGATACAGTAGGTAGGCCATTAGGCTGGAGAATCAGGAAAGAGTTGCAGTTCAAGTCCAAAGGCAGTCTGCGGGCAGAATTCATACTTGCTCTAGAGGGGTGAGTCTTTGTTCTAGTAAGGTCTTCAACTAATTGACCAATGTCTGGGCACCATGGCCCAGCCACATTGACACATAACGTTAGCCATCAGCCTTGGACTCTTACTTTAGCTAAGAGCTTTCTCTTATTTCAGAGGAGGAAGGGAACTTTCTACACTTCCAAAGATAATGCTCTCTCTGCCCTTACCCATATTCTTTGATTTCTCTTGTAACTTGCTCTTTCGTTTCTCCTCTTAAACCCCACCCTGATCCCCTTATCACACTCTATACCAGTCCTTGCAGTTGGCCCTGAAACTCATCAAGTTTCTCCACGGAAAAACTTCTTCTTGACCTTTTCAGAGTTGCTATTCCTTGCCTTCATTTTGCAACCCAACACCCCATTTCTTTTATTGTCTAATCTGGCCATGATTCCCTTCACCCTTAGGAAATATGTCTCTCACAGGTCAACAGCAAGTTTGTAGTGGCTATAACAATGAGCTCTTCTTAATTCTCATTCTTTGGCATCTCTGTACACTGATTCTGTTATCTTCCTCCTTATTGAAACTCTCCCCATTTTGGTTTCCTGTGGTTTCATCTTCATTGGATCATTTCATCTATTTCTCCTTCACTTGCTTTTCTTCTTCCTGTCATCACTTATGTAGAGGTTTCTCAAGTTCTAGTCTCATTCCTTTCCTTTATTTATTTCTTTTCTTTCCCTGGGCAGATATCTAAATTTTTACAGTTTTAAATATCTACTTTTTATAAAATGTATTTCCAAATCTGTATCTCCTAAATTATTTCTCCTTCTGTATTCTAGTTTCCCAAACTAAATATCTGGGAGCTATTTGTTAAACCCTCCACCTTTTCATTTTCTTCATTTAGACCAATAAACACCCAGGCCAGATTCTAACTCAGAAATACTTCTGCTGCTTGGTTCATTTCCTTGATCCTTAGTGTCCTGCCATAATTTGAAGCTTCACAATGTCTTGTCTGGTTATTTGAAAGAACTCCTAACTGTTCTCCCCACTTCTAGTTTTTCTTCCCTGCATCCATCTCCCTAATTTGCTGGAATATTCTTTCTAAACACATGCCCAAACATGTCTCTCTATTGCCTGTAGTGATTTTGCAATGTCTTTTCAAAATGTCCTCCACTCAACATAAGATCTATTTCTTTTTCAAATTATTATCATCCTGTGATAAATCAATGCCTGCTTACTTTGTCATTTCTTAAATGAGAAAAATAAAATTTGAGAGACATAACCCTGTGGTTGCTCTGATATCTGAAGATAGATCTGGAAAATATGATTATAATCCCGATTTCAATTTTTTGCTTATTGAGCTGGTTAGTTATACTCATTCACACTAAGATAGCTTCTAAATAAAGAAATAAATAAACAAATAGGCAAAAACCTTTGAGATCTATCATGATAAATGTGTGCCCCTTCACTAAAAAACAATAATAATTCAAAGCAGTTGTTGTCAACCTAGCTGGATATTAAAATCACCTACGGTGCTAAAAAAATGTTGATGCATAGGTTTCATGAGAATTTCTGAAGGTAGGACTCTAACACCACTTGTGTTTTACTTTTAAGAGCCCCAGTTGAGTCTAATCACAGGCAGACTAGTTTGTTTTTATAGAATTTCTTGGGTCTAAAATGTTTCAGAGAATACACTTTGGCGGATATTGGTACAACAATTTTTCTTACAGGAGCCCTATTGACATTTTGAGTGGGATAGTTACAATGGTAATTATTATTAAGGGCCTGCCGTACATGTTTCAGGAAGTTTAGCATTCCCAAGCCCTATTCACTAAAATTTAGCAGCACTTCCCAGTGATTTTTGGTTAGCAAAGACAACCCCATCAATTACCAAGCAAAAGAGTAATCAAAAGATTAATCTTTCAATAATATATCTGTTTGATACATCATTAATACTCAATATGTTTAACTGAATTGCAAAATATTAATGGTTTCATCCATTTCAGGGAAATTTCTTTAACAAAAGAAATTGTATTTCTTATTTACTCTGTACTGAATAAATAAGAAAAAAGATGTGATCCCTGTTCTCACCAGGTTTACAGTTTAGCAAGAAAAATAGTTCAAATAACTGTGCCATAAAATCAATTTATTATTTGTTATTGTGATTCTAGGTAGGTTTACTAAATATCTGATCACTCACTGGATTATATTATTGATGAATTCAAAAAAATTACAAGGATAAGAATAAATATCAAATAAATATTATATTTTACATACTTGAGAGAGATAATTCCTGTCTTTCCATCAAATATAGAATAATTTATACTCTAACCTATTCAAAGAAGTTAATGGATTGTTTTCTGATGCACATACAAATGAATTGTATTACTATAATATATTAGTGCTGTAAATCCTTTTGATCATGAAACAAACATTTCCAGAGAGGTAAGTTTCTTTTCATTGTTAAGTAAATGATCTTGGGACTGAAGAATTTAGTGTATTGCTCTATGTCTTTTTATATCCTCACTCCCATATGTAAGGGTTGCACTTTAGTGGCAAACATTTCACATAATCAAGATAAACTTTGGTAGTTCCTATGAAAATCATTATATTGAAGATGATGATTATCCTGTCTCTCAACAAGTCCAACAAACCACTACCTCCCAAATATTAAATTTTCATGAGTAAAGAATGATGTAGTTGACTTATGCTCAGAAGCCATGTGACCGTTTTAATTCTCATTGGATTATTCTTTTACTATCTACTATGTGACCTTTGAAAAATGGTCATCTCTCCAAGACACTGTACTAAAAGAGAATTAAAAAAAAATCTCTTTAAGTTTCACCCAGGATCAATCAAGCTATCACCAATAGATTGTCCTATCACTCTGTTTTTTTTTTTTTTTTTATTTCAGAGTATTATGGGGGTACAAAAGCTTTGGTTACTTGAATTGCATTTGCACTGCCTGAGTCATAGCTACAAGCATTCCCATCTCCAGACAGTGTGCACCGCTCCTGCTAGGTGTAAATTTACCCATCCTCCCTCCCCCTGCACTTGCCCCATGAATGTTACTTCCCATATGTGCACATTAGTGTTGATCGAGTACTGCCAATTTAATGGTGAGTACATGTGGTGTTTGTTTTTCCATTCTTGTGATACTTCACTTAGAAGAATGGGCTCCAGCTCCATCCAGGATAATGCAAGAGGTAGTTTGCCGTTTTTTTTAATGGCTGAGTAGTACTCCATGGTATACCTATACCACATTTTATTAATCCACTCATGTATTGATGGGCAATTGGGTTGTTTCCACATCTTTGCAATTGTGAATTGTGCTGCTATAGACATTCGAGTACAGTTGTCCTTTTTACAGAATGTCTTTTTTTTCCCCCTTTGGGTAGATACCCAGTTGTGGGATTGGAGGATCAAATAGTAGTTCTACTTTTAGTTCTTTGAAGTATCTCCATACTATTAATAATTTCCACAGAGGTCATACTAGTTGGCAGTTTCACCAGCAGTGTATGAGTGTTCCTATCTCTCCACATCCATGCCAACATTTCTTGTCTGGGGACTTTTTGATAAAAGCCATTCTCACTGGAGTTAAATGATATCTCATTGTGGTTTTGATTTGCATTTCCCTGATAATTAGAGATGTTGAGCAATTTTTCATATGTTTTTTGGCCATATGTCTGTCTTCTTTTGAACAGTTTCTGTTCATGTCCTTTGTCCCATTTTTAATGGTGTTGTTTGGTTTTTTTCTTGGTGATTTTCCTGAGTTCTATATAGATTCTAATTATTATCCCTTTATCAGATGTACAGCATGCAAATATTATCTCCCATTCTGTAGGTTGTCTATTTACTCTAGTGATAGTTTCCCTGGCTGTACAGAAGCTTTTTAATTTGATGAGGTCCTATTTATTTATTTTTGTTGTTGCTGTGATTGCTTTTAGGGTTGTCTTCATAAATTCTTTGCCTAGGCCCAACTCACAATGGATAACAGACTTCACCATAAGGCATGGAATCATAAGGATTCTAGAAGAAAATGCTGGAAAAACTCCTATCACTCTGTTTAGTCTGTTTTTTTTTTTTTTTTTTTTTTTTTTTTTTATCTCAGACTTTCCAATTCCTATTCTCAAATTTTGCTTCTGGCTTATACTTTTCCTTTGATGACTTATTTAGATTCCCTTCTTACTTTAGGAAGCTTGCTGGGTCCCTCACCCAGATAACTCTCATCTCTGTTTACTCCCTTGATTTTGATATCACTCATAGTTACAGTGAACCACATTCATCTTGTCTTCTGATCTAACCCTCTGTCATCCCTTTTCCTGGCCTACTTTCCAAGGGAGAGATTGGACACACATGGTGCATTGTACTTACTTTATAGAAATGTTCAATTTGAGTACTTATCTCTCCATAATTGCCGCAAAAGGAATCACAATCAACATAGAAAATGCAAATTCTTCCTGAGATTTTCTGGGAATCAAGATGGGCAGTGTTTTTAACTGGGAACTCAGGAAATGGGAGCCCAATTTGAAAATTCATGTTGTTTACTCTTGGGGGATTCAGACTGATTGATCTTTCTGGAGAGCTGGTGTAGCTGAACCACCAAGGATCCGTTTGTAAGATGCACTGAGGAAACTTATGGGAAAGAACTCAATCCAAGAGCAGAAAGGCAATCTGAGAAGCTAAGTTCATGCACAGTGAGGAGGGTAGTTATGAGTATGAGAATGTGAGCTGCTCAGATTTTCCAAGGAAACACAAGTAATGTATAATAAAACACACATAGGACAAATAAAACATTAAATATGCTTGTTCACAAAAGTGGCCATTGAAACATTGTTTTTGGCTTTCTCTCCTCTCTCTTCTTCTCTTTTCTTCTAGTCCAATATTTCTGTTAAGTTCTAACATAGTACAATTTAACTGTCTTTTTTGATACCTTGTAACTTATTATCTATTTATGCCTTCATTGTCTCACCTTCTAGGCTAAATGATTTTTCAAAATGATTTCCTAAGCACAAGTATAATTAATTCTTTAAGAGGAAATATATTGTGAGCTGTTAAGATCATAATTCTTTTTCAACCTGATGAACAACCCTCTCAAGATTTTATTCTGTTTATTCTCTATAATACCGGACATGCCAGTCATTGCAGAAGCCTCATCAGTATCGCTTCAGGTTGACATGGTCTGGTGAAATGGATTACACAAGTACAGTATTTTATAGTGACTATTGATTGCTGTCTGTTTGCCTCAAGTGAAAGGATGTCCGTGGTAATTGCTATTTAAGATTATTGCTCATTCTGTATAATTTATTTATCATAATTATTATAATTCTTCGTGACATTAGTTACAATTCAGTAATTCACTTTAGCATTTGAATGTTTCTAGCCTTGATTAGTTGGTCAATTTTGCATATTCATATTGTGGCATTTTCTTAATTTTGTTGATCATGTAACCATAAAAATATATTATATATATGCATGTACATATGCATATAACCTTATACATATCCACATTTATATTTATCTAGGTGTGTGTATAGTATATATATATAAGCTTATACACATGTGTGTACACATGTATGTGTGTGTATGTATATCCATATATAAAATAATCTCCTGCAAGTTAGCAATACTGCCACCAGATCATCAGATTATAGTTCAGAAATTATTTATAACAATTCATCCCTTAAGCATGATCTACTTAATGTTTTTGTGTATAGTTGTCAAATCAAGCCTAATTGATTAAATATATTTACATTTGTATTTGTATGTTCATGTACAGGTGTATTATAATTTCTTTTTTTGCTCCTTCTTCTGAGGCATGTATATTGTAATTTATTTTCAGGTATTATGTGTTACATATTTTAGTATATTATATTTCTTACTTTATTATATGGTTATTTCATAATATATTTAAATCTCTAATGTATCTTTTATAAATCAACCTTCACCATAAAGGCACTTTTTTCTGGATGTAATACTAAATATTTTAAAAGTTTATTTTATTCTCATCAATTTTCACTTTCTATTTATCATCTCACTCTGAGTCTTAGCTAGATTTGGTTTTATGAGAGAATTATAGAATTTTAGAGCTGGAAGGCCTTACTGAACATCAAAAGACTAGAGTCACTTATCTTTGAAGCAGTCAGATATTCTCTGACTTGGCCACAGGCTCTGCTCACCCAGCCTGAGTTGTCTGACCTAATCATGGGGAAGGCTTTAATTCACTTTTCCGCCCCACTGCCCTCAGAA
Source organism: Eulemur rufifrons (assembly GCF_041146395.1). Taxonomy (NCBI): domain Eukaryota; kingdom Metazoa; phylum Chordata; class Mammalia; order Primates; family Lemuridae; genus Eulemur; species Eulemur rufifrons. The sequence goes on from NC_090988.1 coordinate 40,827,911, forward strand.
GGCTCTTGCATTCTCTATACTCTGGAAATGAAAAATAGAAAGAAAAGAAAGAGAAATGGAATGCAATCTCTTATGTGTCTAAGCTGTGATGCCAAGCACTCATTTTTCAACCAATTTACCTTTGCTTTGATGATTTTTAGCAGATCTTTCCTAGAGACAGCCCAGAATTTCTGTACAGCTTGATCTTTGGAACAGCAACCTGGTGGAAGGATGGGTCAAGGTGGTTTAAATCTGCATGTGCATAGAAGGCACAATGTTTTTATTTAGATTATATAATTTAATTAAAAAGATCAAGAGAACCTTCTAAAAATTCTTTTGCTCATTTTTAATTGGCTTATTTTGTTTTTTTGTATGTTTTTGTTTTTTCATTGAGTTGTTTGAGCCCCTTATGCATTTTGAATATTAGTCATTTATGAGATGTATGGTTTGCTAATATTTTCTACCAATCTGTGGAGTGTCTCTTCACTCTGTTAATTGTTTCTTTTGCTGTGCAGAAGCTTTTTAGTTTGTTGCAATCCTGTTTGTCTGTTTTTGGTTTTGTTGCCTGTACTTTTGGAGTTCTATCCAAGAAATCATCACCTATACCAATGTCATGGAGATTTCTCTTATTTTTTTTTTGCTAATAGCTTTATAGTTTCAGGTCTTATGTTTAAGTCTTTCATCCATTTTAAGTTTATATTTGTATATGGTGTAAGACGAGAGACTAATTTCATTCTTCTGCACGTGAATATCTAGTTGTCTCAACACAATTTACTGAAGACACAGTCCTTTCCCCATTAAATGTTGTTGGCAACTACATCGAAATTCAACTGACTGTAAATACTTGGGTTTAGTTTTAGACTTTCTATCCTGCTTCATTGGTCAATGTGTTTGCTTTTGTGCCAGTACCATGCTGTTTTGATTATAATAGCTTTATAATATATTTTGAAATCAGATAGTTTCATGCTTCCAGCTTTGTTCTTTTTGCTCAAGATTGCTTTGGCTATTTGAGGGCTTTTCTGGTTTCATACACATTTTTTTGTATGGCTTCCTCCCTTGAAGTATACAGTTTAAGAGCCCCACAATTTATTAAATCTAGAGAGCAAATCTCCCTGAAAATACTCAAGAGCAAGAGACCTCAAGGATTTGATCACTGTAGTAGTAGCCCTTCTTTCCTGCTGCCATTTCTTCTGTCACTGGCATGAAATGATGCTGTTTTAAGGAGATCCCACGTAGTTCGGATGTCCTTATTATCCACTACTCCAGTAACTCCTCTACTAGTTAGTCAGTATGGGAGGTAAGAAAAAGAAAAGTCTTCTTCAAAGTGTTGTGCTTGGTTGCCCTATGGACAGTTGGAAGTGGTGACCATGTGGACAGTTTGGGCTATCAAGCTGATTATTCCTGAGCAACCCATGCTGATGTACATCCCATGGCAATTTGTCACAACTCTCAGTTGGAGAATATCCAGGGATGCTTTCCCTTTGGTTTCCAGAATTACTGCTTCTTAGTTGGTCTTATATGCTGAGTGACTGTTCCCAGAGGACTCCCTTCAGACCAAAGTGCAGGCAGTCCCTGGGTTACGGACAACCTGACTTCCAGCATTTCATACTTACAAATGGGCTCCCCAAGCTCCTCATGAGATAAATTATAATTAAATAATTAAATTAATAATTCAGGAACTAGTTTCTTCCATGCATGTAAACAAATTCACATGGTGTAAGCAGTCAGTTGGTGCAGCATCTTTATGCTAGCGGCTAGTCTCATTGTTTATACAGTCACTTATGTACAGCATCACTTTCATCTTAACATTTTTATTCAATTCTGTAAATCTGTGTTTACCCTTATGATCATGCCTCCAAAGTGAAAGTCTGCTGCAAGTCCAGGTGAACCTACAGTGAAGAGAAAGGTGATTACAATGGAAGTGAAGGTAGAAATAATTAAACATTCTCAGAAAAGCAAGCACCATCATTCATTGGGAAAGCATTAGGCTTCAGTCCCTTGACTATTGCACAATTACCTAGGATAAAGTGAGAATAAAGGAACATGTGAAAGGCAGTGCTCCAATGAAAGCATCAATTATTAGTAAGCAGCATAGGGCATTAATTAATATTGATTTGGTTAGAAGATCAAAATAAGAGTAATATTTCTATTTTTCTAGCATTGATGTAACATCAGGTGAATGTTAACCTTTAATATTCTTTTATGTAATTGCTCCTATTTCCTATTTAAACTTTTTGTATGAGTTTTTTATGTTCTTTTTGTTTGAATTAAAACAAAGAGAACAATAATTTCTGTAACTTAATTATTATTATCACCACATATGAACCATTGTTATTATTAATATTATTATTTCCATATATGTGCTGTTTGTCAGGGATCCGAGTTACATACAAATCTGTCCTAAAGACATTCTTAGGAACAGATCTTGTCTGTAACCCTGGGACCACCTCTAACTGGGGGGACAGAAAACTTTCAAACTTATCCACATGTTTTGTTTTACTGACACTCCCTTTCTCCACAGTCATTCAGCCCTGGAAGCGAGCCTGATTCACCTGTCCAGACTATTCCAAATGAGTGTCCCTTGGATGACCTTGATTTCTTTTCTGCCAGCATTTCTCAGCCTGGTTGACTTCAAGCCATAGATCAGAGATATTTTACTAAAACTGAACCTCAAAAGGAGAGAGGTTAATATCTAGAATTTTAATTTTTTTCTGATGCTCCTTAGCCTTTATGTAGATATTTTGACTCACTCACCAGTGATATGAAGTTGACAGATAAACACGATCAATTAACCAACTACCACAACTCAACAAAAATGGCTCATTCCACAGTTTTGTTAGAATGCCAAGGGCTCCCTTTCCTTACATGACCTTAGCTGAAGGGGAACATTCAAGGAATTCTTCCTAGAACAACGATATCATGAATAATGTCCACTCTGTTAAAATATAATTTTAAAAATATTTTTAAAAAGATGGCTTTCATACAAATATAAATTAAATGCATTTAAAAAATGTATTTAATTCTTTCAGGGAACCAGCAGAATGATAAAGTTGATTCAAAAAACATTTGTACAGATTTATACAATCAGAAATAGGAGACATGCACAAATACATTAGCTAAGTTAAATGCAAACCTGGCTAATATCTTACATGTCAATCATACTATAACCTTTGGAGGTATCTTTCCTACTGGACAAAAATAATTTTCATTTTCTTTCTAAACCAAAAAAATATTTTCAATTTAAAAATTTTTAAAAGTTTAAAAAGTTTACAAACTTCCTTTACAGAATCTATGAACAGGGCCCTAATCAACAGTAAGTAGGAAGTTAAATACAAGCACATTCATCTAGAAAATAAGATAACCCTTGGTTTTGTGTTTAGTTTAGCAAACTTATTTCTGCATTCTTTTTCTTATTGGCTACATACATCTTCATTTCTCAAATAATCTTCAAAATTTTGAATGGGTCTATTAGTGCCTGAATATGACATAGAAAAACATAAAATGATCTTTTGTGTTATTTTGATATTTTATATATTTTTTGTTAACTATTCTAAAGTTACATATTACATAAATCATAGCTTTAGGAGGAACCTAATCTTTAAAATGGCAAGTTTTCTCATTTAAACAATTTTTAAAAAATTTTTCATCACCAGACATCCAGCTATATGTTAATTATTATGAGCAAACAAGGCCTTAAACCTAGTGATCAACTTGTATGACTACCTCCACTTTCAGCAAGTTAGTGGACTATAAAAAATAAAATGGAGAAAGTGACATCAGCAAGATGATATAATAAGAGGTAACCTGCTCAAATCTCCCCACAACAATAAGAATTTTGTACTCATCCGCAGACAAAAATCTCTCTGCAGGAGCCTTAGGATTCAGGGAGGAGGTTGTAAAACACCCAAAGGAAACCAAGACCTAGGAAGGTTGTTCTGAGAATGCAGACCAGCAACCAAATAGTAGACCCACTGATCATACTTCCAGGTCCAAACCTGAAATCACCCCCATTCCCCAAAGGGCTTGGCTACAGCCTCATTTATCCATGAGCCTTCAATCAAAACCATCTCCCAAAGTGTCCAGAGGGAGTAATGCATAATAGTGCCTTAACAGAGAGGCTCATCTGCCTGCTAACACTGGTCTCAGCAGTAAACCTGGAAGCTCTATGGTTCAACTCCAGCCCTCCTCAGCTGAGGTCCCAGCTAGAAATGCTCACACAAGGACCTACCCATATTCCAAAGTCCTGGTCTGTGCCTTCATGAGGAGCTTACCAGCCTGTATCCCACAGCAAATTTTGAGTGGATCCTGTCTTAGGTATGGCCCCTCCTGCTGCATTCACAGACTTGTCTCACCTGTGCAGGACCTGCTGGGAGACACCAGCCTATCTGAGCCAAGGAGATGTGGGGTCCAACTCCCATTCCACAGCAGATTCCAAGGGTGCCTAGTTTCAGTTCTAGACCCTTGTGTTGCAGTTGGTGAACTGTAATATTTCGCTTGTGCAGGGACCTGTAGGGAGATGCGCATCTGGTAGAGTTAATTAAACAGGTTCACCAGCTTTCTTCTCACAGCACATTGTGAGGGGGACCCTATCTTAGCTCCAGCACCTCTCACTGCAGTCAGGGAACAATTACACTTGTTCAGGTTCCTGCTGGGAAATGCATCCCTGTCTTAACAAGTGAGATGGGATTGCTGGCCACTATCCTACAGCAGATCTTAAAAGGTCTCCGTCTCAGCTCCAGCCACTTCCATTGTAGTCAGTGACCTATATCACCTGTGCAGGGACCTAGGGGAGGATGCATACCTGTTTGAGCTAAGGAGATGGGCTCACCAGCCTCCATCCTACAGCAAATCCTGAGGAGACCTAGTCACTGCTCTGGCTCCATCTGCTGCAGTCAGGGAACTTTTCTGCCTCTTCAGGGTCCTGCTGGGAGATACACACCCTTCTGAGCCAAGGGGACAAGCTCATCGGCAGCCATCCTGTAGAAGATCCAAAGGGGACCAAGTCTTACCTATGACCCCTCCATCTGACCAATGGAGGAACTTGCTAGGAGACAGGTACCCACCTAAACCAGGAGATGGGTGCACCAATCTCTACACCACAGCAGATTCTGAAGGAGCCCTCTTTCAGTTCCAGCCCTTCTCACTGTAGTCAGTGAACTATCCTGCCTATGCAGGAACCTGCAGGGAGACACACACCTAGCAGAGCCAGTGAAACAGAATCCCCAGCCTCTGTCTCACAGCAGAGCCTGAGGGGCCCCAATATCAGAACCAGCCCCCCTCACTGCAATTGAGCAAACATTCTGCCTATGCAGGGTACTGCTAGGAGGTTTCCCTGTTTGATCCACTAGGACAGGCTCTGGGCTTGGGTCCCTGGCCAGCTTTCTTTTAAAGCCCAAGTACTCCCCTTGGCTCTTCCCCAGGCCCATCTGGGCTGGAGAGCCATGCCAACCTTGGAGCCTTATGAGACTTGTAGCAAACATGTACTTACAGTACCCTTTAGAGCAAAGACACCTGTAGTAGTAACAGGCTCTGGGAACACAACAGTCAGTCTTCTTATAATCTCTAAAAGGCCAACTGAAGAAGAATGGGCAAAATCCAAGAAAGATGGTAAAGACTGAAATAAACACAAAATCCCTCAATGTGCAGACAATGTCACATGCCCACACATATAAAGGACATTCACATTAACATGACCTCACCAAAGGGACAAAATAAGGCACCAGAGGCTAATCCTGAAGTGATGGAGATATATGATCTTTCAGAAAAAAAATAATTTAAAATAGCTGTTTTAAGGAAATTCAATGAGCTTCAAGAAAACACAGAGAAACAATTCAGAAGTTGATCAGAGATATTTAACAGAGATTATAGTAATAAAAAATCAAACATAAGTCCTGGAGCTGAAAAATACAATAGATGGCATCAACAGCAGAATTGATCAATGAGAAGAAAGAGTCAGTGAGCTTGAAAACAAGTCATTTGAAAATAAACAGTCATAGGAGAAAAAATAAAAAAGGAAACAAAGAAAGCTTATGGAATCTATTGGAAAACATCAAAAAAGGGTATAATGAACACTATTGGGGTGATGAGCATGCTTATAATCCTAACTCAAGCATAACAAAATCGATACATGTAACTAAAACCATTTATACCTCCATCATACTTTGAAATAGAAAAGAAAAATGAAAAAAAGAAAAGGGAGATATTATAACTGATACCATAGAAATACAAAGAATCATAAGAAACTATTATGAATAGCTACACACCAAAAAATTGGAAGACCTAGAAGAACTAGGCAAATTCCTGTACACAAACAACTTACAATTGAGTCATGAAGAAATACAAAACCTGGCCAGACCAATAATGAGTGCCAGGATTGAATCAGTAATAGAAAAGTCTCCACTCAAAGGAAAGCTCAAGACCTGATGGCTTCACTGCTGAATTCCACAAAATGTCTAAAGAAGAACTGATACCAATTCTTCTCAAACTATTCTAAAAAATTAAAGTGAAAAGTATTCTTCCAAACTCATTCTAAGAATCTAGCATTACTCTAACATTAAAACCAGAAAAGGATGCAAAACAAAAAGGAAACTACAGGCCAATATCCCTGATGAACCTATTGGTAAAATTCCTTAACAAAATACTAGCAGACAAAATCTAACAGCATGTCATAAAGATCATTTACCATGATCAAGTAGGATTCATCCCAGGGGTACAAGGATGGTTCAACATGTACAAATCAATAATCGTGATATATCACATTAACAGATTGAAGGACAAAAATCATATTAGCACCTCAAAGATGCAGAAAAAGGATTGGATAATATTCAGTATCCCTTCATGATAAAAAATCTCAACAAATTTGGTATAGAAGGTATCTACATCAACACAATAAAGGCCATATATGAAAACCCCACAGCTAGCATCATACTGAATCAGGGAAAGTTGAAAGCTTTTTCTCTGAACTCTGGAAGAAGACAAGGATAAACACCTTCACCACTTTTATTCAACATAGTGCTGGAAGTCTAGTTAGAGAAATTAGGCAAGAGAAAAAAATAAAGGGCATCCAAATTGGAAATGAGGAAGTCAAATTGTCTCTATTTATAGAGGACATAATTTTATATATCGAACACCCTAAAAACTCCACCAAAATAGTGTTAGAACCAATAAATTAATTCAGTAAAGTTGCAGGATACAAAATAAACCTACAAAATCGATAGCATTTCCATATATTAATAGCAAACAATCTGCCAAAAAAAGAAAGCAATCCTATTTACAATAGATACCAAAAAATTTAAAACACCTAGGAATAAATAAAATTTTGTCTCCTTTAGCCAAGGAGACAAAATATCCTTACAACAAAAACTACAAAACTTTGATAAAAGAAATTGAAGAGGACACAAATAAATGGAAAGACATCACATGCTTGTAGATTGGAAGACTTAATATTGTTAAAATATCCATAGTTTCCAATGCCATCTACAGATTCAATGCAATCCCTATCAAAATGCCTAAACCATTCTTCACATAAACAGAAAAAAGATACTAAAATTTATATGGAACCAAAAAGACATTGAATAATATCAAGCAAGGCATTACACTACCTGACTTTAAAATATATGATAAACATCATGGTACTGGCATAGAAACAGCAGAATAGAGAACCTATGAAAAAATCCATGCACTGACAGCCAACTGATCTTCAACAAAGGTTCCAAGAACATACACTGGGGAAAGGATAGTCTCTTCAATAAATTGTGCTGAGAAAACAGTATATCCACATGCAGAAGGATGAAACTAGATACCTATCTCTCAACAATTACAAAAATGAACTCAAAAAGGATAAAGACAAATGTAAGACCTTCAACTATAAAACTACTAGAAGAAAATATGTAGGAAACATTGACTTCATGGCATTGGTCTAGGCAAAGACTTTGGTTTTTTTTTTTGTTTGTTTGTTTTTGATAAGAACTTAAAAACATAGGCAACAAAGAAAAAATAGACAAATGGGATAACATCAAACTGAAAAGCTCTGCACCAAAAAGGAAACAACAGAGTGAAAAGATGACCTACATAAAGGGATAAAATATTTTTAAACTATATATCTGAAAAGTTTCAATATCCAGAATATATAAGAAACCCAAACTACTCCAAAGCAAAAAACCTAAATAATCTGATTTTAAAATGGGCAAGAGGTATTAATAGACATTTCTTAAAGGAAGACACACAAATGGCCAACTGGTATATAAATAATGCTCAACATTGCTAATGATCAGGAAAATGCAAATCAAAACTACAGGGAGATATCATCTCACTCTGGTTAGAATGCTATTATCAAAAAGAAAAAAAATAACAAATGCTGGTCAGGTTGTGGAGAAAGGGGAACTCTTAAACACTGTTGGGAGTAATGTAAATTCATACAGCCACTATAGAAAAGTATAGAGGGCCCTCAAAAAATTAAAAACAGAGCTACCATGTGATCTCACAATTCCACTATGTATATATATCTTATACATACATATATATAATATATAAAAATGAAATTAGTATGTCAAAGAGATATGCACACAGCTATGTTTATTGCAATAGTATTCACAATAGCCAAGACATGGAATAAACCAGAATGTCTGTAAATGGATGAATGAATAAAGGAAATGTGGTATATTTACACAATAGGATATTAGTTAGCCACAAAAAGAATGAAATCCTGTTATTTGCAGCAACATGAATAATCCTGAAGGACATTATGTTATGTGAAATATGTCAAACATGGAAAAATAAGCACTCATGATCTCATTCATATGTGGAATCTGAAAAAGTTAATCTCACAGTAGTAGAGAATAGAATAGTGGTTACCAGAGGCTGGGAAGGGTAGGGGGGATGGAGAGATAAGGAGAGGTTGGTTAATGAATAAAATGTTATAGATAGGTAGGAGAAATAAACTTTAGATATCCATTGCATAGTAGGAAAACTATAATTAATAATATCATATTATATATTTCAAAATAGCTAGAAGAGGATTTTGAATGTTCTCATCACAAAGAAATTATAAATATCTGAATTGATGGATATGCTAATTACCCTGATTTGATTATTACACATTGTATATATGTATTATAATAATTATGTGTTAATTAAAAATAAATTTTTACAAAAGGAAAAATAGAAAAAATAAAACCCTAATTTTCTCTGAATTATTTGAACATGAAAAATATACCTATTTATCGTACTAGGAATTTAATGCTTATGGCAACTTGGCAAGTTTGGTATTAATGCTCCCAATAATTTACCAAAGTATGTAAGTAATTGGTATGAGATCACTTAACCTATAAATGATGTAAATGGATCATAAGCCCTGCTACCTTGATGCCTAAGTCTACAGTCTTTCCCTTAAACCATCTCAAACATGCTTTCTCAACAATTTTCAGGGAAAATTGTTAGAAGACTGAAATTTAATGTGGTAATTATCAGAAGTTTAATCTAAAATCACTAATAAGATGAAAGTAATTCTCTTTGAAATGACTAAATGAGCATAAAAGAATGACAACTATTCTAATTCCACATAATAGAAAACCAATGTCTGCTTTTTCTGCCTTAAACTGCACAACAGATATGATAAATGTCAAAAATGAAGGGAAGAGGGGGATGTCATTATGGTTAGGGTTAGAGACATTGTAATTGGTTATAATTAATGATCTAAAAAAAGGCAGGAAGAGAGTGTTAATGGAAGAAATACAGCATAAATATGCAGAATAAGTCCGGAGTCCTAGATTCTAATCATAATCTACCACCAAATATGCACGGCCTGAGTAGTTTAATGTGCCTCTCTGGGCTCCAGTTCCTTATTGTGAAAGTTAAAATCATTGTCCTATCTGGTCTCTAAGACACATTTTAGCTTTAATAATTTTTTATTTCAAAATATTAAGGAGGTATAAATGTTTTAGGTTACATGGATCACTTTTGTAATGCTTAAATCCCAGCTATAGGTGCACCCATCACCCAAATAGTGATCATTGTACCCTTTAGGTAGGTTGATTTCCACTGAGTTTTACTTCCCTCTGTGTACATGTGTACGCATTGGTTAGTTCCAATTTAATAGTGACTACATGTGGTATTTGTTCTTCCATTCTTTAGATACTTCACTTGGGAGAATGGTCTTCAGTTCCATCCAGATTGTTGCAAAAGGTATTAATTCATCTTTTTTATAGCTGAGTAGTACTCCATGGTATATATATATATATACCACATTTTATCAATCCACTCATGAATTGATGGGCGCTTGTGTTGATTCCACATCTTTGCTATTGTGAACTGTGCCACAATAAACATTCAAGTGCAGAAGAATGAAACACCCTACCTCTCACTATTCACAAAAATGTAACTCAAGATGGATAAAAGACTTAAATCTAGGGCATTAAACCATAAGAATTCTGGAGGAAAATGTGGGAAAAACTCTTCTGGACATCAGCTTAGGCAAAGAATTTATGACAAAGACCCAACGGCAATCATGGCAACAACAACAATTAATAAATGGGATTTAATTAAACTAAAAAGCTTCTGCACAGCTAAGGAAACAATCAGTCAAGCAAATAGACAACCTACAGAATAGGAGAAAATTTTCACAAGCTACACATCTGACAAAGGGCTAATAACCAGAATTTACAAAGAACTCAAGCAAATCAGCAAGAAAATAAAACAACAAACAATCCTATTAAAACTTGGGCAAAGACATGAACAGAAGCTTCTCAAAAGAATAAAGACAAATGGCCAATAAACATATGAAAAAATGCTCAATATCACTAATTATTAAGAAAATGTAAATTAAAACCACAATGAGATATCATCTTACACCAGTTAGAATGGCTTTTTATTAAAACCTCCATTTTAGCTTTAATATTTTTGAACTCATTAAAGGAGTCAATAATAGAGGACAAACAATATATACATAGCAACATCATTTTCTTGCTTAAAAATTTTCAATTACTCTCTCTTGCAGTACAGTGTTGTCATTAAAAGATTGCTTAATTTCTCCAAGTCATTGTTTTTTACTTGGGTCCTTGTGAGGATTTCAGTAAGATTATGTATGTAAAAATATACCATAATGTTCAGAAAATGGTAAGCATTCAGTAAACCCTGGCTAGTAGTTTTAACTAAAGAATTAAGATAATTTTTTACATGACTTGCCTAACTCCCTTTAATCTAGGTTTCATCTATCTCTAGCAGTGTTTCTCATCATTCTCCACATTACATACCATGCTGAAGAAACACAAAATGCTTATTTCTTTTCTTCTTCTGCTTATATTAGTAATATGCTCTTTCTCAGGAATACTCATAGTTTTCATTAAAAAAATAATGTTATCAAAATAAAGGGCATAGGAAAAAGATGTGAAAGTGATATTTCAAAGCCCAAAGGGATCTTGGGGCTTTGTTTCTAGTTATCGACAAGTTAACACTGAATTTATTGTAATGTTTTTTCCCTTTATTCTAAATATTTTACCCATGATATTGTATTGAGAAGGCTGACAGTGTAAATATTTATGTGAAATTAAAGAAGTCTCTGTGGCAAACACACATGTCATTTTATGACACCATTTACATGAAAAATCAGCAACTCTTAGAGTAATAATTTCTTTACACAAGTCTTAAAAATCTTCTTGACTTCACTGACACTTTAATTATCAAGTGACATGTCTAGTCCCAAAGTAACAAGTATGCATAATCATTTCACTTCACATGCTGTCATTAATCTTGATAGTGTACTCAATAACTTCAAAATCTATCCTTTACCATTGTGGAGAGCAAGATAAGAGGTTTTATATACTTATCATTTAACATTTTGACTAATTTTCCTTCAGTAGATTTAAAACTTATAGCAAATAAGTTTTTGAACAAAGATTTTGAAGATTTTTTTTTAACAAGGATATCAGCCTTTACATGTTTCTGAAGTGTTGTGTCAGAATAATCAATTTGCTTGATTTTATCTTTCATGGTCCATTTAATTTCTCCTTAGAAGATTTCTTTTCCTGTCCTGCTACCACACTACCCCTTGCAGTGATTATGTCAAATAAGAGAATATTTAACTATTTCTGGGCACCATAAGACTACAAGGTTATATATTTTATTGTCTTTGTTTTTTTTTACTCCATGCTTACTTCAAATTCCCAAAAAGGATTTGATGTAGTTTATGAAATTATTTACATTCGGTATATCTAGTCTTGAAAACATAAAAAAAATTTCCTAGCACTAAATTTCAAAAGGAATTTAATATATAATTTATCAGAACTGAACAAAAAAATAAAAAGTATAGGCATACCTTGGAGATATTGCAGGTTTGGTTACAGATAAGCATAATAAAGCAAAAATCACAATAACACGAGTCACACAAATTTTTTGGTTTCATAGTACACATAGAAATCATATTTATACCACACCATTTTCTATTAAGTGTGCAATGGTAGGCATTATGTCTGAAAGAACAATGTGCATACTTTAATTTAAAAATACTTTATTGCTAAAAATGCTAACAATCATCTGAGCCTTCAATGAGCCAAATTTTTTTGCTGGTGAAGGGTCTTGCTTCAATATTGATCACTCTTGGCTTATCAGGGTGGTAGATGCTGAAAGTTGGGGTGGCTATGACAATTTCTTAAAATAAGCCAGCAATGAAAGTTGACACATTGATAGACTCTTTTTTCACAAAAGATTTCTATGTGGCATGTGATGCTGAATGATAAAATTTTAGTCACAGTAGAACTTCTTTCAAAATTGGAGCCAATCCTCTGAAACTCTGCCACTGCTTGATCAACTAGGTTTGTGTTAATACTCTAGATCCTTTGTTGTCATTTCCTCAATGTTCACAGCATCTTCACCAGAAGTAGACTCCATCTGAAGAAACCACTTTCATTGCTCTTCCTTAAGAAGTAACTCCTCATCCATTCAAGTTTTATCTTGAGTTGGCAGCAATTCAGTCACATCTTTAGGCTCCACCTGTAATTCTAGTTCTCTTGCTATTTCAAAGTCTCCATGAGCATTGAAATTAACTTGTTCCAAACTCCTGCTAATGTCGGTAAGCTCTCTTAGGTGCATAAGCATTTAAAACTGTTTATCTTATCGATGACTTAACCCCTTTATCGTTATGAAATGATCTTCTTATTCTTGGTAATAAACTTTACTATGAATTATACTTTGTTACTAAGTTTGCCATTCTACCTTTCTTTTGATAATGTTAGCATGGTATATATCCTTTCGTTTGATTTGTCTTTGTAATTAAACTGAATTTATTTTAGGCAGCAAGAGCTGGGCTTCTTTAATAAAATTCAACCTGATTTTTTCTGCTTTTTGATTGGAGTTTACATCATTTGCATTCAATATGATTAATAGTATGGTTTGGAGTAAAGCTACTATCTTGCTATTTTTTCTCTTTGTCTCATTTGTACCTTATCACCATTTTCCTCATTTTCTGCCTTATTTTGGATTAATTAAATACTTTTTTATCATTCAACTTTATCTTATTTGTTAGCTTATTAGTTTTTATCCACTTATTTGTATTTTTTTGTGTTCTTTTAGGTTTTATATTATACAAACTTATGTCTCTCAAACTAATAATATACTCTACGTACAGCAGTAACATCAGAGCACTTTATTTTTATCTTTCTATTCTTTTTTATGTTTATATGTATATTTACATATTTCATAGACTCTATAAAGCATTGTGATCACTTTTGCATAGTCAATTATTTTTCAAACCTTTTTAAAAGGAAAAAATTGTGTTTACTCATATATTTACCATCTGTTGTTTTTTCTTCTGTCTGAAGAACTTCCTTTAACATTTCTTCTAGTGCAGACCTGCTGCTGATGAATCTTCTAACATTTGTATATTTTAAAAAGTCTTCATTTCACCTTCATTTTTGATACATATATTTACTGGGTACAAAATTCTTAGTTGACTGTTTTGTTTCGTTTTTGCTTTCAGTAGTTTCAGGTTGTTGCTCCATTGTCTTATGGCTACCATAGTTTCTGACAATAAATAGTTTCCTTGTCATTCTTATCTTTATACCTCTGTAAAAAAAAGTTTTCTTTTTTCCTCTGGTTAGCTTTAAGATTTCTCTTTACCAATTTTTAGCAATTAGATTATCATGTACATTGGCCATTATTTTTTCATATATTTTTATGCCTTCCTCTTTCTGTGACTCTGATTATGTGTACTAATAGCCTAAATTAGTTTATTCCATAGCTCCTTGATGTTATTTTTTTAAAACTAATTTTACCTATGTGTTTCATTTTGGATGGTTTCTTTTCCTATGCATCAAGTTCACCAATATTTTTTCCTACCGTGTCTATTCTGTTCTTAACCCAATCCAGTATAGTTTTCATCTCAGACAATATATATTTATCTCTAGAAATTCAGCTTTGCATTTTTCTGTCTCCGTCCCTCTCCTTAACATGGCATGGTTTAGCCTACTTTCTATGTTCATCACTCTCTTATGTCCTTGTTTACTAATTCTATCATTTGTATCTTTTTTGTTTTTATTGATTCATTTTTTTGTCCTTATTAGTAATCATATTTTCCTGCTTCCTTCATATTTGTTAATTTTTTATTAGATACCAAGAATTGTGGATTTTAACTTATTGGCTACTAGATATTAGATTCTTTAAACAGTCTTCAGATTTATTCTGTGGTGCAGGTAAATTTCTTAGGATCAGTTTCATCCTTTGAGACTTCCTTTTTTATAACTTTATTAAGTTGGTCTAAAAGAGGGCCATAGTTTTTCATAGTACTCAGGCAATGTCCTTCTGAATTCTCTATCTGACAGTGTGTGACTCTAGAGACCTTTCTCAGATAACTCACTCTGGGTAAAGACAACTGTCATTGTTCGAGGCACATAGAGAGGTCCATGTCACAGAAAACTGAGGCCTCCTGCCAACAGTCCTGTGAGTGACTTGAAAGTGGATCCTCCAGCCCCAGTAGAGCTTTCAGATGACTACAGCTTCAGCATATGTTTGACTACAACTTTATGTGTGATCATGAGCCAGAACCACCAGCTAAACTTTTCCCAGATTGCTGATACTCAGAAACTGTGTTAGATATTAAATATTTATTGTTTTTAATCACCAAGCTTAGAGTAATTTTATGCAGAATAGATAAGTAATTCTGACTCTGGTACTTGAATGTGGGATTGTAGTAAATACCTAAACTTGAGAACCAGACAATGGGTGGAAGCTGAAATAATATTAAGAAGAATATTACTTGGAATGTTGAATGTTCCTTCCTTTTTCCTCCTGCTTCTTACATTAAATGATAAAAGAGGGAGGTAAACAAAAGGAAGGGCTGCTATACACGAAGTAGTTGGGAATTTACAGTTTTAAATTTTTAAGCCTCTGCAGATAGTAAAGGATGTTAAAATTAAGAAATGGTTTCTGAGCAAAGAACAAATTACTGGCAGAAAAACAAGACCCAAATAAGCAACAAATACCACAACTGGAAACTATTTTTATCTCAGATAGTTTGAAGGTAGTACTTCCACTTATACCTTCCCCAGTCAGGCAAGAGTCTCTCCAGAGAGACTGGGCTTCTAGAAAGGTTAAGAGTGTTGTTCCTCAGCATTATCTGCAGAGACCCAAGGTAGAGAAGGAATTATCTCAGAGGAATTTGTGAGTATGGCTTTCATCTAGTGGAGTGAACTGCAGGAAGATTCACGAGAGTTTCAAAAAGTTTTTTAAGAGAGTTGTATCGATAGAAACAATGGATGGAAAAGGGCAGAGACTATAAAATGAAAAACTTAGGACATGCCATATTTCTACTAGCAGGAAATAGGCTGAAAAGAGTACTCACCTCTAAATACATACTACCTGTTTTGGAAAAGGGAGAGTGACTTAGTGGAGCCCAGAAGGGAAAGCCAAGAACTATGGAAAATAACTTCTGGGCCAGAGCAAAAGTCATAATCAAAGAACTTGCAACATTTTCCCAGCTGGATCTCAGAACTGCTAGAAACCACGACTACAATGTGCCATTCGTTTTCATCTTCTTTTTAAAAAACAACATAAATATATATAGAAGTTATTCTATGATTATTTTGGAGGTGTGAGGGGCAGACAACCAGATTCTCTAGTTCACAAGACTTCAGTTGAGATGAATTTTTAGGATTTGAATATATAAAACTATACTGAAGGATCCTTATTGACATCTTAAATTCATTTAAATGACGACATTCTGGATTTTGAGCAGACTATAGTGGGATGAGGCTTTGGGGGACCTTGAGTATATCTTGTGTATTTTGCATGGGGGAAGTATGTGAATTCTTAGAGTCAGAAGACAGACTCTCATAATCAGCTCGTAAGATAGCTCCCGGTGATCCCCACCTCCTATACTCATGTCCTTGTGTATTCTGTCTGTACATTATATTTTGGAAGGTCTGTGTGTCTGACAGAATAAAATAGAAGAAGCAGTGTGAGACTTCAGAAACTATAGGATGTAAAAGACATTGAAGATGCATTCTCTCTCTCTCTCTTTTTTCTCTGTATTTTTCTAATTTTTATTTTTATTTTTTATTTGAGAGGATTACGGGGGTACAAATGCTTTGGTAACATAAATTGCCTTAGCACTGCCCAAGTCATAGCTACAAGTGTGCCCATCCCTGAGATAGCATGAACCACACCCATTAGGTGTGAGTTTACCTATCCCCTCCTCCCCCCTCCCACCTGCCTGATACCTAATGAATGTTACTTCCATATGTGCACATAAGTATTGATAGATTCGTATCATTTTAATGGTGAGTACATATGGTGTTTGTTTTTCCATTCTTGTGATGCTTCACTTAGAAGAACAGGCTCAAGCTCTATCCAGGTTAATACAAGAGATATTACTTAACCTCTTGTATTAACCTGGTATAAACATGGCTGAGTAGAACTCCATGGTATACATATACCACCTTGTATAAATCCACTCATGTATTGATGGGCACTTGGGTTGTTTTCACATCTTTGCAATTGTGAATTGTGTAGGTATAAACATTCGAGTGCATATATCTTTTTATAGAGTGTCTTTCTTTCCCTTTGTGGGATTCCCAATAGTGGGATTCCTGGATCAAATGGTATTATAGTTCTACTTTGAGTTCTTTGAGGTATCTCCATGCTACTTTCCATGGAGGTTTGCAGCTTGCAGTCCGACCAACAGTATACGAGTGTTCCTATCTCTCTGCATCCACACCAACATTAGTTGTTTGGGGACTTTTTATTAAAAGCCATTCTCACTGGAGTTAAACAATATCTCTTTGTGGTTTTTATTTGCATTTCCCTGATGATCAGAGATGTTGAGCATTTTTTCATGTTTCTTGGCTATTAGTCTATCTTCATTTTAAAAGTTTTTGTTCATGTCCTTTTCCCACTTTTTAATGGGGTTGTTTGATTTTTTTTCTTGGTGATTTTCCTGAGTTCTATGTAGATTCTAGTTATCAGCTCTTTATTGGATGTATAGCTTGCAAATATTTTCTCTCATTCTTTAGGTTGCCTATTCACTCTAGTGATAGTTTCCTTGGCTGAGTAGAAACTTTTTAATTTGATCAGGTCCCATTTATTCATTTTTGTTTTTGCTGTGATTGCTTTTGAGGACTTCCTCATAAATCTTTGCCTAGGCTGATACTAAAAGAGTTTTTCCACATTTTCTTCTAGAATTCTTATGGTTTCATGCCTTAGGTTTAAGTCTGTTATCCACCGTGAGTTGATTTTTGTGAGAGGTGAGAGGTGTGGATCCTGTTCAGTCTTCTACATGTGGCTATCCAATTTTCCCAGCACGATTATTGAATAGGGATTCTTTGCCCCAGTGTGTGTATTTGTCTGCTTTGTCAAAGATCAGATCAAAATATGAGGATGATTTTATATCTGGGTTCTCAGTTCTGTTTCATTGGTCTATGTCTTTGTTCTTATGCCAGTACCATGCTGTTTTGGTTACTATAGCCTTGTAGTATAGCTTAAAGTCTGGCAAATTGATGCCTCCCAATTTGTTCTTTTTGCTTAAGTTTGCTTTTGATATATGGGGTCTTCTCTGCTTTCATACGAAGCATAGAATTATTTTTTCTAGATATGTGAAAAATGTCATTGCTTTACTTTATTTCTAACTGTAGGATCTTGACTATATTTTGTAACCTTTCTATGTCTCAATTTTATTATCTTTAAAATTACGATAATAATATCAGTTCCTATCTCACAGGATTGTAAGAAGAATTATGTGAGACACTATGGAAAAAGACAACCTCACAAACAGGCAGCAACAAATGCATTGAAGTTTTTGTTGCTACTATTATAGCTATTATTATTATTATTATTTTTATAATTATAGGTACCTGGAAACCCACAGAAATGAAGTTATCTTTTACCCCTTACATCTGTGAATGTAAATATGATGTCTGAAGTTGAGCTGCCTCCATGTGATCATGGGAAAAAGCCAAGAGAATGACAGAGGTATTGACCCAGTTTTCATTGAACCTCTGAACCATAGCAGTAATGTCTTACTGCTGAACTGCTTGTTATGTGAGAGCTGCAATCAGTACAATTTAAGTCATTGAATCACAGACTTTCTTTCCTTGTACCCCTAAACATCCCTAGCTGATGTACAGACCATATATATACACCAACAAAGCACTGTTAGAATGAGAAAGATGTAGCAGACACTATAAGGAATGATTCTGACAGCTGGAAGTAACTCCATATTTATTCTAGAAGACAGTATTACAAAGACCCATTGGACTCCAGATTGGGCATAGAGAGGAAGCCAACAGCTTCGGAGACTCAAACTGCAAAGCCATTCCTTCCATTCCCAGTATCTCCATGCCCATGACAGATTCTGAAGTAAATTATAAATACTTTATAGAGCTCTTGTGAGGATCAAAGACAATAGTGTATAGAAATTTTCTTTCACAGTACCTGGCAATAGAAATCACCCATTAATTTGTATCTATTTATATTATTATAGCAGTATATTATCATTCCCTAGTGGATTTTCTTTAAAAATTCCCCAGTTATTTAATATGTAATGAACTAACCTTCTCATTTGAAGTATAAATGTCTCTTTAATAGGTTCCAAATCTTCTATTTATTTTTGACCCCTTACCCTTAGCCCAAATACCTGCAGCAATCAGAGTCCAATTCAAAGAACATTCTTATTGAAATGAACATTTTCAAGCTACCTTTATGTACAAAACAATCTCTATCCCTTCACATACAGAGACTGCTTCACACTTTGATGATATAAGTGCAAATAACCTGAGAGACTTTTGTTGAAAAGTTCTATCATACCAATTTATTGATGGAATTCAAATGTCTAAAAGTTAAATAGAAAGCCTCAGCTAAGCTTTTTCTTGACATATACATTTATTTCCTGAGTATAATGAAGAGAATCTTGCAAACTGAGAGAGGATTTCATTGAAATAGCTCATTTTGATTACATTTTAAGTGGTGATAATAAGAAAGCATTCTAAGTAATGGCTCTATTAGCATATTTCTTGGAAGTCATGTTAACTCTATATGACAGAGTTGAATATAGACTAATGAATAACTTAGAGATAAATTTCTGCCATATATTACATTTTCAGGTTTTTGACATTATAATGAAAAATAATTAAGGTCACAAGCACTTGGATCAGATAGATCTATCAAATCACAGCCTGATTTTATTTTCATGGGATTTTGAGAAAAATTACCCAATATCTCTAAGCCTCCTTGTTCATTTGTAAAATCATTATATTCACAATAGAATTGGGATAATTAAATAAAATCATGTATGTAAAATTCATTAAACAAGGCTGGCATATAGTAATTAATAAACATTGGCTAGTCATATTATGATTTACAAGCATTATTTAGACATCAGTTAGATTCTCCCCCATATCTTATTTGGTTTTTTAATACAAAATTTTTTATATTTAATTATTAAGGGTACCCAGTAGTTGTGCATATTTATAGGGTGCATGTGATGTTTTGATATAGGTATAAAATGTGAATTAATCAAATCAGGGTAATTGAGATATCAATCACCTCAGGCATTTATCATTTCTTTTTGTTAGGGACACATTTCAATTTTACTTTTTTAGCTGTTTTAATGTATACCCTAATTGATGATTATAGTCATTTTGTTGTGCTGTCAAATATTATTCATTCTAACTATCTAACCATATTTTTGCACTCGTTAACAATCCTCACTTTATCCTCCCTTTTCTACTATCTTTCGCAGCCATTGTAAACATTCATGCTACTCTCTGTCTCTGTGAGATCAATTGTTTTTAATATTTAGCTCCCAAGTATGAGTGAGAAGATGTAAGATTTGTATTTTTATGTTTGGCTTATTTCACTTATTAAATTGTTCACCAGTATCATCTATGTTGTAGCAAATGACAGGATTTCATTTTTTATGGCTATACAATACATTGTGTATATGTACCACAATTTCTTTATCCATTCATCTGTGTATGGACCCTAAGGGTAATTCCAAATGTTGGCCATTGTGAATAGTACTGCAATAACATGGGGGTGTGGATATCTTTTCAATATGCTGAATTCCCCTTCTTTGAATATATACCCAGCAGTGGGATTGCTGGGTCATACGGTAGTTCAATATCAGTTTTTTTGAGGAGCCTCCACACTGTTCTCCATAGTGGTTGCGCTAATTTCTTGGCAACTTTGTTCAAGTTAAGTTCACTGAAGATGTGTGGATCTATTTTTGGGTTCTCTATTCTGTCTATTGGTCTATGTGTCTGTTTCTATGCAAGTACCATACTGCCATACTGTTTGGGTTACTACAGCTCTGTAGTATAATTTGAAGTCAGGTAATGTGATTTCTCCTGTTTTGTTCTTTTTGGAACAACAATGATGGCTTTGGCTATTGTGGGTCTTTTGTGGTTCAGTATAAATTTTAGAATTATTTTTTCTATTTCTGTGAAGAATGTCATTGGTATTTTGATGGGGATTGCATTGAATTTGTAGATTGCTTTAGGTAGTATGGACATTTTAACAATATTGATTCTTCTAATCCATGAGCATGGAATATTGTTCCATTTATTTTGTGTCCTCTTCAACTTCTTTCATCAATGTTTTGTAGATTTCATTACAGAGATCTTTCATTTCTTTGATTAAGTTTATTCTGAGGTATTTTATTTTATCTCTAGCTATTGTAAACAGGATTAATTTCTTGGTTTCCTTTTCAGATTGTTTACTGTTGCCATATAGAAATGCTACTGATTTTTTAATATTGATTTTGAATCCTGCACTTTACTGAATTTGTTTATCAGTTATAATAAGTTTTATTTTTTTTTTTGTGGCATCTTTAGGTTTCTGTAGATATAAGATCATGTCATCTGCAAAGAAGGATAATTTGATTTCTCTCTTTCCAATTTGTATGCTGTTTATTTCTTTCTCTTGTCTGATTGCTCTAGCTAGAACTTCCAGTACTAAGTTGAATAACAATGGTGAAAGCGGACATCCTTGTGTTCCAGATCTTAGAGGGAAAGATTTCCATTTTTCCCCATTCAATAGGATACTAACTGTAGTTCTGTCATATATGGTTTTATCACATTGAGGTAAGTTCCTTCTACACCCAGTTTTTTTCAGAGTTTTTATCATGAAGGGATGTTGAATTTTACTGAAGGCTTTTTCAGCATCAATTGAAATGATTGTGTGTTTTTTGTTCTTCATTCTATTAATATGATGTATCACATTGATTGATTTGGTTATGGTGAACCATCTTTGCATCCCTGGGATGAATCCCACTTGATCATGATGAATAATTGTTTTAATGTTTTTTTGAATTCATTTACTAATATTTTATTGAGGATTTTTGCATCTATGTTTATCAGAGATATTGGCCTATAGTTTTTTTTTTTTTCTTGTATCATGGTCTGGTTTTGTTATCAGGAAGATACAGGCCTCATAGAATGAGTTGGGGAGTATTCCCTCCTTGATTTTTTAGAATAGTTTACATAGGATTGGTGTTCTTCTTTGAATACTTGGTGGATTTCAGCAGCAAAACCATCAGGTCCTGGGCTTTTCTTCCATGGGACATTTTTATTACTGCTTCTATCTCATTACTTGAATTACTTATTCAGGTTTTCGATTTCTTCCTGGTTCAATATTGATAGGTCATATGTGTCTAGAAATTTATCTATTTCTTCTAGGATTTCCAATTTATTGGTATTAATTTGCTCATAGTAGTTTCTAGTGATCGTTCGAATTTCTGCAGCATCAGTTGTAATGTCACCTTTTTTACATCTTTGATTTTATTTATTTGGGTCTTTTCTTTTTTTTCTTAATTTGTCTAAAGGTGTGTCAATTTTTTTTTCTTTTTTTTTTTTCTTTCAGGATATTATGGGGGTACAAACATTTCGGTTACATTTTATGACTTTGCCACACCCAAACCATGATTTGAGGCATGCCCTTTCCCCGCTACAATGCTCACCGCATCCATTAGCTGTGAGTTTACCCACCTCTAACCCCCCAACCCCCAAAGAATATTACTACCATGTGAGCACCTTAGTGTTGATCAGTTAGTGCCAATTTGATGACGAGTACATGTGGTGCTTATTCTTCCATTCTTGTGATGCCTCCCTTTGGAGAAGGATGGGTTCAAGCTCTATCCAGGAAAATATAAGAGGTGCTAGATCACCATTGTTTTTGTGGTTGAGTAGAACTCCATGGTATACATATGCTACCTTTTATTAATCCACTCATGGATTGATGGGCACTTGAGTTTTTCCACATTCTTGCAATAGTGAATTGTGCTGCCATAAACATTTGGGTGCAGATGTCTTTATCATAGAATGTCTTTTGTTCCTTTGGGTAGATGCCTAATAGTGCCATTGCTGGATCAAACAGAATAATGGCCAGCAAACATATAAAAAATGCTCAACATCTCTAATCATCAGGGAAACGCAAATCAAAACCACAATGAGATATCATCTATCCCCACTGATATTGGCCTTTATCAAAAAAATCCCAAAACAACAAATGCTGGTGAGGATGTGGAGAGATAAGAACATTCTTATACTGCTGGTGGGACTGCAAATTAGTGCAACCTCTGTGGAAAAGAATTTGGAGATACCTCAAAGAGCTAAAAATTTTATTTTTTCAAAAAACCAACTTTTCATTCCATTGATGTTTACAGTTTTTGGTCTCAATTTTATTTATTTCTGCTTTCATGTTCATTATTTCTCTTCTACTAATTTTGGGTTTGGCTTGTTCTTGTTTTTCTAGTTCTTTGAGATGTATTGTTCCGTTGTTTATATGAAGCTTTTCTACTTTTTTGATGTAGGTACTTATTGATATAAACTTTCTGCTTATTGCTGCTTCTTCTATATTTCATAGGTTTTGATAGGTTGTGTTTTTGTTTTCATTTGTTTCAAGAAATTTTTAAATTTCCTTTTTAATCTTTTCATTGACTGGTCATTCAGGAGCATACCTTTTAATTTCTATGTGTTTGTATAATTTTCAATGTTACTCTTGTTATTGATTTCTAGTTTTATTCCATTCTTATCAGAGAAAATACTTTATACTATTTCATTTTTAAAAAAAAAATTAAGACTTGTTTTGTGGTCTAATACATGCTCTATTCTTGAGAATGATCCATAAGCTGATGAGAAGAATGCGTATTCTGCAGCCGTTGGATGAAATGTTCTGTAAATATCTGTTAGGTCTATTTGGTCTGTAGTAAAGATTAAGTCCAATGTTTCTTTGTTGATTTTAAGTCTTGATGATCTATCCAATGCTGAAAGTGGAGTGTTGAGGTCTCCAGCTATAATTGTATGAGGCATATCTCTATCTCTAACTCTGATAATATATGCTTTATATAGTTGGGAGGTCCAGTGTCGGATGCATATATATTTAGAATTGTTATATCCTCTGGCTGAATTAGCCTCTTTTTAATTATATAATGACCTTCTTTGTCTCTTTGTACAGTTTTTGTCTTGAAATCTATTTTATCTGATACAGTTATAACTAGTTCTGCTCTTTTCTGGTCTCCATTTGCATGGAATATCTTTTTCCATCCCTTTATTTTCAGTCTATGTGTGTCTTTATAGGTGAAGTGGGTTTCTTGCAACAACACATAGTTAGGTCTTATTTTTTTAATCCATTAAGCTGCTCCATGACTTTTTATTGCAGAGTTTAATCCCTTCACATCCAGTGTTATTATTGACAGATAAGGACTTACTACTTCCATGCTTTTATTTGAGTTCTGATAATTTTTGATCCTCTCTTTCTTTCTTACTTTCTTTCCTGGCTTCCTCATTTAACAGTGATTTTTCTCTGGTATTGTGTTGCAATTTCTTGCTTTTTATTCTTCGTGTATCTGTTGTAGCTTTTTGATTTGAGCTTACTATGAGGTTTGCAAAAACTATTTTATAACCAATTACTTTAAACATATGGCATCTCTGCCTACAGACAAATAAACAAATACTCAAGTAAAGATAAATATAACAGAAATTCTGCACTTTAACTCCATCCCCCAGCTTTTCAACTGTTTGTTGTTTCCATCTTTTTATACTATCTCTCAAAAATTTGTAGTTATTTTTGATAGGCTTATCCTTTAGTCTTCCTACTCAAGATATAAGTGATTTATATACCATAATTACAGCAATATACTCTTCTGTATTTGTGTACTTACTATTACCAATGAGTCGTATACCTTCAGATGATTTCTTATTGATTATTAATGTCCTTTTCTTTCATATTGAAGAACTCCTTTTAGCATTTCTTGTAGGACAGGTCTGGCATTGATGAAATTCCTTGGCTTTTGTTTGTTTGGGAAAGTATTAGTCCTTCATGTTTGAAGGATATTGTTGCAGGATATAATCTAGGGTTAAGGTTTTTTTTTCATCAGCACTTTAAATGTGTCATGCCACTCTCTCCTGGCCTGTAAGTTTTCCACTGAGATGTCTGCTGCCAGATGTATTGGAGCTCCTTTATATGTTATTTTTTTCTCTTTTCTTGCTTGTTTTAAGACCTTTTCTTTATCCATGACCTTGAGAGCTTGACAATGAAATGCTTCGAGGTAGTCTTGTATGGGTTAAATATGCTGTGTATTCTATGACCTTCTTGTATCTGAATAATGATATTTTTCTCTAGGTTTGGAATGTTCTTTGTTATTGCTTCTTTGAATAAACTTTCTATCCTAATCTTTCTCTCTACCTCTCCTTTAAGGCCAATAACTCTTAGATTTGCCCTTTTGAGGCTATTTTCTATATCTTGTAGGTGTGCTTCATTCTTTTTTTATTTATTTTTTCTTTTTTCTCTTCTGACTCTGTATTTTCAAATAGCCTGTCTTTAAGCTCATGAATGCTTTCTTCTGCTTGGTCAATTCTGTGGTTGCGAAACTTGGACACATTTTTCAGCTTGTTAATTGAATTCTTAAGCTCTGGAATTTCTGCTTTATTTTTTTAATTATTTAAATCTCTTTGTTAAATTTCTCTATAGGCTTCTGAATTCCTTTTCTGTGTTGTCTCGAAGTTCACTGAGCTTCTTCAGGACAGCTATTTGGAATTCTTTGTCTGAAAGGTCACATATCTCCATCACTCTGGGATTGGTCACTGGTCCCTTATTTAGTTCATTTGGTGAGGTCTTGTTTTCTTGGATGTTCTTGATGCTTGTGGATTTTCATCAACATCTGGGCACTGAAAAGGTAGGTGTTTATTTCAATCTTCACAGTCTGAACTTGTTTAAACCCACCCTTCTTGAGAAAGCTTTCCAGATATTCAAAGGTAATTTAGTGTTGTGATTTCAGTCTTTGGTCACTGAAGCTGCATCAGCAGTGGGGGTGCCCTATGCCTAGTAATGCTGTGACTCTTGCAGACTCCTGGTGGTACTGCCCTGGTGGACTTGGGTAAAATGTGGGAGAATTGCCTGGATTACCAAGAAAGATCTCTCATTCTCTACCCTCACTCTCTGTGCTGGGCTGCTAGAGTTAGGGGAGGAGTGATGTAGGCACTCTCTTGGGGCCACGGCAGCTAAAATTGCACCAGGTCAGGGCTGAAGCCAACCCAGTCTCACCCAAAAGTGGTCACTGTTGCCTGACTACCTCTGATGTGTATTCAAAGCTCAAGGACTCTTTAGTCAGCAGATGGTATAGTCAGCAGGTGGTGAATCCTGCCAGGACTTGGTCCTTCCCTTTGGGGCAGCTTATTTCCTTCTGGCCCAGGGTGGGTCTAGAAATGCCACCCAAAAACTAAGGCCTGGACTCAGGGGCTTCAGGAGTCTGCTTGGTACTTTATTTTACTGTAGCTAAGTTGGTAGCCAAGTTGCAAAACAAAGTCCTCTGAACTCTTCCCTTTCCTTTCCTCAAGCAGGAGAAAATTTTCCCTGAGCTGCACTGTTTGGAATTGGTGGAGACAGAGGCACTGGCTCAGCTGCCCCCACTGGTATCTCACTGAGTCATGTGCACCCCAAGTCCACTGGCTCTGAGCCAGCACAGCTGCAGGAATTGCTCAAAGACTGCAGCCTTTGTAGTCAGACTGCCTTATAAATTTATTCCAGGATCCAGGACACTTTTTGTAAGCCACTAGTAATGCTAGCTGGAACTTGGGTTTTAGGGTAGAAGATTTTCCTCTTGTTAGGCTGGTCTAAATGCTCCCTCTGTGGGTGCCAGTGGAATTCTGCCCTGTCCCGTGTTCCCCTGTGACAGGGTGGCCCTGAGTTCTGATGGAAAGTCCTACAATCACTTCACACTCCCTCCCCTAGGCATGCAGATTCTCTCTCCACTTGGTGCCTTGGAGCAGCACTGCCAGGAGATGGGTGGCAAAGGCAATGCAGTATGTCCTTTCTGCCCTCTTCAGTACCTCTTTCCTTGATATAATGTTAAAACCAAGTACTACGATCACTCACCTGGTTCTTTTGAAGGTACTTTCTTATGTGAATAGTTGTTCAATTTTGTGTTTGTGCAGAGGGACAATTGCTGGAGGTTTCTATTTGGCTATATTGCTCTGCCATCTTCTTTCTGTTTTTTAATTCTGGGTTGTATTAGCTTGAACCAAACATTCCATATTCAATTTCTTCTGCAGTATTGCTAAAATTTTGAGCGAGCTCAATTCTTATAGTCAAGCTTTAATTTGAATTTCAGGTCTGCTGAATTATTCTTCTTTGTTATTAATTTCAGGATTTTCCCTTTATTGCTGCCAGCTATTATTTCAAGTAAAATAGAATTCCTCTAATTTTCTTATGTGAGAAATTTAGTTCTTCCTAAACTCTAATGCCAAACTCAGTCCTAAATTTTATTATTTTATAACCAAATAACCAAAAGTTCATTAATTCACTCTGCCAAACAAGTGACCTAACTCCACCTGGTCTCTGTTCTTCCTCTTTTTATCTGATACTAAATATGCCACTGCTATCCACCCCTCACTTTCCCAACACACACACGTTAGAAAGCAGCATGGTCTGTGACTATCTTGTGTTTCCAATGACAAGGTTTATTTTTGCTTTCTTTTCAGCATTTTGAATGAAACATGAAATTTTGTTTAAGTTTTTATCCCCTTATGTATGCACAAGGTTGAGTTGCCGTTAAGCACTCAAGTAAGACTAAAAGGACAGATATTATATCACAAAGACCTGCTTTTGGCATACCATTAGGTTACAATTTAAACAGACTTCAGTGTTTTGCAAGAGCAGCCTATTTGTTCAAGGAAGACTAGATGTAGAGTCAAAATTCATGTTCCCATTATGGCCTCAGTATCTTCATGTGTCAAAAGAGTGAAATAATATTTTATCTGTACAATAGGATGCTTATGATTGATAAATTAGAAAAGCAATATTAACGTACTCTGTAAATTATAAATATGATACGTGGGTTACACTGAATTGAATTGGGGCAGTATGGCAGAAAATAAAACAACATGGACTCTAAAACCAAAAGACCTCAGTGGCTGACCCAAACAAGCTTTAAACTTCCTTTTTTATTTGTTTCCCCCAATTGAGGCAAATAATAGCAGATATAATAATAATATATTTTTGCAGGTCTTTTATAAAGGCTAAGGAAGATAAACGCTTTTGAATTTGTTTTGTTTTGTTTTTATAGTATTGTTGAAAAGAAAAAAAAGCTCAATCCTCATTCTTTTCATTTTTTTATCATTTTAGCTTTATATGTCAAGAATATTATCTGGCTTCTGGCCCAGAATTCCTGTTAGTTCTTGTTCTGAGAGAGATGCTGGCAAATGTTGCAGTTGATGGGTGACAGTGCCCTGGCCACGAGGAACACAGCAACGATACTGACCTTTGGCTTGGTTTGGACCAAGGGTCATGGGTGATGATCATTTTAAGACCACGCTGCATTTTCAGCTTTATCTGCTTGACATCACTGTCAAGGGACTGCTTGAACTGGTTAGTAGGTGGGAGGCTTCCTGCTAGGTGTTCCTGACAGAGGCGGCATTATATCTGGTTTCTACAGAGCATAAGGTAGAAATAAAATTTGTCATACTGTTCCTGTTTAAGAAGAAAGGACTGAAAAATTGCCATTTGGGTTAATTGCCTTCTGTAATAGTCTGATGAATTTTTGCAATAAAAATCATTGAGTGTTTATAAAATACCAGGTACTGCACTAGTCCCTGGGATTGCAGAAATAAATCCCACTGGTGATCTTGATTCTTGCCTTCCTGTTATTCTCAAATAAGAAAATGCTTTGAGACTTCAGTTTTAAAACTTTATATGCTCAACTTAAGCAAGGGACCCAAGATGAAGAAATATGCATCATGGAGAAGATGCAGAAGAAAAGAGAATGCAGAAGAAATGGAGAAGAAAAGAAAAAGAAGTTTTGAATCTTAAGATGTCACGGCATGCTTAGAGGCCATTGTGTTCTTAACTGAGTGGAACTTAACAGGCGTAGGGTGAGTTAGCAGGAGAAGGAGCTGAAGACATAGGCACAGGCCACGGTGAAAGTACATATCCACATCATGCGGTGTACTTTAGGGATCTATTTTATCTAGTAGGAAATCAAAGGTCCATTAGCAGGTAAGAAACGTTATTAGAAAAGGGGTCTAGAATAGTCTCTGATACACTAGGTTCCCCATTTCTTCCAGGGGATGTAGAATTCTAGAGTAGTCCCCCCTTTGTAAATGACATTCTTCTCAGGGCAATGCTTTACCCAGTAAACTCATCTCTTGACTTTGACTTTATTAATACGTTGTTTGAACACAGCTTCAGTAGGGGAAGACCTATGCCAGCAGCTGTTCTTACTCTGCAACACTCTGCTACCCTCTTCTGGTGGTAGTCTATTATTGCAATTAACCCTTCAATCCAGGTCACTCTATCATCTCCAGGTGTGGTTGGTAATGCTCAAATTAGGAAAAGTGACATGGAGGCAGACTTCATAGCCAGACCCAGCTCTAGGATATAGGAAATTAAATCCTGTTGCAGAATTTGACAACTGAAGGCTATGGGGAGAGACTCCATGCAATGGGCCAGGCAAGCAGTCCATATCAGGCTGGTGACACATTAAATTATTGGCATGCTTCCAATGAGAGGTTAGGCATGTCAATAATAATGAATTAGTTTTCATTACACCATATTAGGAAACACAGGCAGCAGCAGGTAGATCAGTGCCTTCTTGTGTGGCCTTTCCTGATCATCCTATTTAAAATTATGTTCTTCACACTTCTATTTCCATCTTTGTTTTGTTTTTCTCCATAATACATTTTGTCATTTAACATGCTATATTTGTTTAATTTTGTTTATTTTCTATATATGCTATTAAAAATAAACTCCAGGACAACACGTTTGCTTGTCTATTTTTTATCTTATCACTGCTGTATCTCCAACACCTAGATTAGGGCCTGACACCTATTAGTTGCTCAATAAACATTTTTAGAATGAATAAATATCAGTAGAAATCAGCCTTCATTGGGATGCAGGTTGGAGCCAGGATTTTTTCCAGTAAAAATAAAATAAGGTCTCCTATTCCTGGGAGACCCTGGTCTCCCATTCCTTAGCAAGAGAGGACCAAAATCAGGAAAGTATATATGAATTGCGTTGCCAGAACTGAACGCAAATTTCATCAGAGTTTTGGAAAATGTGATTGGTGGGTTTGGCTGGAATTCTTAAATGTTACATTTATAAGAATCACCTGGGAATCTTGTTTAGCTGAAGATTCCCCACCCTCCAAAATTATAATTCAATATGTCTTGATTTGAGTTAAAAACCTGGATTTTTAACAAGCACCCCCAAGATAATACAGGAAATCCTCTGATGACACTTTGAGAGAAAATCAATTCCTCATAGTTTAAGATTAAAATTTTTCTTAGAGATTGGGGGATATTCTACAGGTGGAGATGTTTTTCCTTCAAAAAAAGAAGGATGGCAGAGCTGGAAACAAGTGAATCCTGAGGGTGTCAGGGCATCATTGCATGCCCAATTTCAATGCTTGTTAAAATATGTAATTTTATTCTCAAAGATTACATTGTAATATGTAGGGGGTGATTCTGATGCCAGAAGCCCTAAAGTCATACTTTAGAAATACTGGCATAAAGGAAAGGGAAGGGAAGGGGAAAAAATTAACCTGTATTATGCCTATGTGCTAGACACTGTACCAAGAGAGCTTCACACAGAGGTAAATATTATTACCATTATTTTACAGATTAAACTAGTGAGACTCACACACTATGTAACTCCCTGAAGTCACACTGATAAGAAAGAGGCAAGCTGGGATTCAGAATAAAGGAGTCCTAAATCTACTGTCCACTATCCTTCTATCCCCTTAGGTTATTCTATCATGTACAATGATTGTTCTGTAGTACATACACAAAGGAGATTTGTTGGATGGATAAATGCGTGAATGACTTAGTAAACAAGTGAGTGATAAATAAATGATAGCAGTGGGAATGTTAAAATAGGTGAATGTGAGAAAGTCACCTGTGGTATCATTCTGGATCATAATGTTAATCATAACCACTAGTATACTTCTCTGATATAAACAATCAATATCAGGCTTTACACAATTCCTATTCGCCCATTCACATATTTTGGGGAGGAGGTCAGGTTTATTAGTGTTTAATGTGCACACAGTATGTACCTTTTTAAGGAATATAGTTTCGTGAATTTGACCAACTGTAGGTAGTTGTATAACCCCCAGCACAACCAAGATCCAGAGTCTTACCATCACCTCAAAAATGTTCCCTGTCACCATTTTACAATTATTCTTTTTCCCTCACCACTAGCTATTGCCAAAACAAGAAAAAAATCTAATTATTCCCTTACTGTTTTGCCTTTTCCAGAATTTATATGAATGGAATCGCACTTTGTGTAGTCTTTTGTTTCTTGATTACCATATCTTTGCAGTGAATATTGAAATCAAATAGTGTCTGAGTCTTCTTTGTTCTTTTATTTTAAAAGTGTTTTGCCTATTCAAGTTCTTTCACTTTCCCAAATAAATTTTTAACCTAGCCTGTAAATTTCTACCAAAAAAAAAAAAAAAAGGTTGCTGAGAGACTTATATAGGTTGAACTTAATCTTTAGGTCAATTTGAGGAGAATTTGGGTCTTCTAATTGATGAACACAGTATATCTGTTCATCAGCTTAAATCTTCAATTTATCTTAGCAATATTTTGCAGTTTTCAGTACACAAATTTTGCAGATATTAGATTCATCATAAACTATTTCAGGCTTTGATGCTATTGTAAACATTGTTTTAAATATTAATTCAAATTGTTTATTGTTAGTATCACAACACTGAAAATGAGTGCTATCTTAAATTTTGAACCCTAAGTGCATCTTTTGCTTTACCTTAGTAACATCCTGAATAGTATGTAGAAATATATCCAATACCTTTTGTACATTGGCTTTGTGTCTTGCAGTTTTGTTACACTCACTTATTAGTTCTAACAGCTTTTGGGGGGTATATATCTAGGAAATTTTTATATAGACTATCATGTCATCTATAAATAAAGACTCATTTCTTCCTTTCCAATTCATATACATTGTTTGCCTTTATCTTGTCATATTTCTTTAGTTAGGATCTATCTTCAGGATAATATTCAAAAAATTTAACAAGAGAAGATATTTTTGATTGTTCCTGATTTTTGAGAGAGAAAGCATTAAATCTTTCAGTCTTAGATGAAAGATTGTCATGGACACCCTTTATCAGGTTGAGGAACAACATCAATTCTTAGTGTAGAGAGAACTTTTATTATGAATAAATGTTGAATTGTTGTCAAATATGTGTATATATCTATTGAGACAATTATTAAGTTTTTTTGTATTTTGTTCATATACTTCATTAAATTATTCTCTAATACTGACATAATGCTGCATTGATGAGATTAAACCTATTTAATAATGATATCTTATGTATTTTTTTGTATTGCTGGATTAAATTTGCCATGATATACTAGGCACATATTAGCTATATTATACTTGAATTGACTTCAGAATAAGGGACAAAGTTGGGCATTATATAATTATAAAGGGATCAACTCAAAAAGAATATATGATGATCCAAAATGGGTATGCATGTAACAACAGAGCTTAAAAATACAAAAAACTAATAGAAGAAACAGATAACATGCAATTATATTTGTAGGGTTTTATAATCCTTTCAAAATAATAAAACAAATAGACAAAAATTTGTAAGGATATAGGAGATCTGAATTAAGCTATCAACAAACTTGATATAATTGTTATTTATAGAATAATATGATGAACAAAATACATAAAATATTATTTCAAATATACACAGAACACAAGATAGATCATATTTTGGACCTATAAAAATATCAATAAATTTAGAAGAGCTGAAATCACATAAAATATACACTTCAACTATAATGGAATTAAACAGAAATAAATAATAGAAAAAGTAGGAAAAATCCTCAGATATTGGAAATTAAGGCACACACTTGTAAATAACACATGGATAAGGAAGAAATCTTAAAGGAAATTAGAAAATATTTTGAAATAAGTTGAAAGAAAAATACAGTATATCAAAATTTGTTGGATGCAAACTAGAGAGAAATTTATAGCATTAAATACTAACATAAAAAAGGAATAAGGCCACAAACCAATGGCCTAAGCCTCCAATTTAACAAACTAGAAAAAGAAGAGCCAATTACTTAAAACAGGCAGAGAGAAGAAGAGGATAAATATAAAGGAATAAATCAATGAAGTAGACGTCAATAAAATAGAAACAAAATTGAAAAATAATAGAGAAAATTAAATAAAATCAAAACCTGGATCTTTGAAAAGGTTAATAAAATTAATAAATCTCTAGCCAGATGGATAAAGAAAAAATACAAGTTGCCAACATTAGGAAAGAAAAAGTTGCCCATTTAAGTGACAATCAGTTATATCAAAAGGCAATGGATCTGAATAGCCAAAAATTTTTTAATAATTTTTATTTTAGTAAAAACACATAAATTTTAACATTATAATCATTAAGTGTGTAGTATAGCAGTATTAACCATATGCACATTGTTGTTCAACAGATCTCTAGAACGTTTTTATTTTGCAAAGCTGAAAATCTATACCCATCGAACAACAACCTCTCGCCCCTTTCTCTCCCCCAGCTTCTGGCAAACACCATCATTCTTCTGTTTCTAAGAGTTTTACTGCTTTAGATAGCGCATGTAAGTGAATAAAGCAGCATTTGTTTTTTTTTTTCTGACTGGCTTATTTCACTTAGTATAATGACTTCCAGGTTCATCTTGTTGTAATATGTGACAGGATTGCCTTCCTTTTAAATGCTAAATAATATTCTATATATATATACCACATTTTTTAAAATACATTCATCCATTGATGAACATTTAGGTAGCTTGCACCTTTGGCTAATGTGAATACCATGGCCATGAATATTTGTGTGTAAACATCTCTTTGACCTCCAGTTTTCCATTCTTTTGGATACACACCCAGAAGTAGGATTGCTAAATTTTATGGTAGATCAATTTTTAATTTTTTGAGGAAACTCCATATTGTTGTCCCAATTGCTCCACCATTCTATATTCCCACCAATATAGCACAAATGTTCTAATTTCTCTATATCCTTTTTGATACTTGTTATTTTCTGTTTTATTTCTGTTTTTTACAGTTGCCATCCTAATGAGCATGAGGTGATATCTCATTGTGGTTGTGGTTTAGCCATCCTAATGGGTATGAGGTGATAAATAGATAAAGAAAATGTGATAGATCAACACAATGGCATATTCAGCCATAAAAATAGAATGAAATCCTGTCATTTACAGAAACATGAATGAGTCTGGAGGACATTAGGTTAAGTGAAATAAGTCAGGCACAGAAAGACAAATATTCTATGTTCTTACTCATTTGTGTGAGCAAAAAAATGTGTCTTTT
This sequence comes from Eulemur rufifrons, assembly GCF_041146395.1. Lineage (NCBI taxonomy): Eukaryota > Metazoa > Chordata > Mammalia > Primates > Lemuridae > Eulemur > Eulemur rufifrons. The sequence continues at coordinate 40,862,189 of NC_090988.1, forward strand.
ATATTTGACAGTTTGATTATAATGTGGCTTGGAGAGGATTTATTTTTTGGTTAAATCTAATTGGAGAATTTTGAGCTTCCTGGATCTGGATGTCCATATCTCTCCCGAATTTTGGGAATTTTTTAGCTATTATTTTGTTGAATAGGTTTTCTGTGCATTTCTCCATGTTTTTTCTCCTTCCCTCCTATAATGTAAGTTTGTTTGCTTAATGATGTCCCATAAGTCCTGTAGGATTTCTTTTTTTTTTTTTTTTATTTCATCTTATTGTTATGGGGGATACAGAATTGCAGGTTACATACGTTGCCCATGTACCGCCTTTCCCCCCAAGTCAGAGCTCCAGGTGTGTCTGTTCCCCAGATAGTGCGCGTTGCACCCATCATGTAGGTATATATCCCTCCCTTCCCCAACCCCCCTTCCCGAGTCAGCACCTTCAAGCATTACCATTCCCCAAACGGTGCGCAATGCACTCATTGGTAGGCATACACCCATCCCCTCCCCCACCCCTCACCTCAGTCTGATATCCGATTGGTGTCGTTCCCAGATGTGTATTTAGGTGATGATCAGGGAAACCAATTTTCTGGTGAGTACATGTGATGCTTGTTTTTCCATTCTTGGGATACTTCACTTAATATAATGAGTTCCAACTCTCTCCAGGAGAACCATAGAGATGTCGTATCTTCATTATTTCTTAAAGCTGAGTAATATTCCATGGTATACATATACCACAGCTTACTAATCCAATCATGTATTGATGGGCATTTGGGTTGTTTTCACATCTTTGCTATTGTGAATTGTGCTGCTATAAACATTCGGGTACATGTGTCTTTGTTACAGAATGATCTTTTTTCCTTTAGGTATATGCCCAATAATGGGATTGCTGGATCGAATGGCAGGTCTACTTGAATCTGTTTAAGATACCTCCCTAATGCTTTCCACAGGGGTTGCACTAGTTTGCAGTCCCACCAGCAGTGTATGAGTGTTCCTGTCTCTCCACATCCACGCCAACATATTTCATTTTTTTCTTCTGACTGCGTTATTTATTTCAAAAGACCTGTCTTCAAGCTCAGAAATTCTTTCTTCTGCTTGACATAATCTGTTATTAATACTCTCAATTATATTTTTTATTTCATTTATTGAACTATTCAACTCCAAGGTTTCTTTGTGGCTCTTTTTGTGTTATATGTATCTTTTTGTTGAATTTCTTATTCAGGTCATGAAATGTTTTTCTGAATTCATCAAATTGTTTGTCTTTATTTTCTTGTATCATGCTGAGTTTCTTTAAAATTGTTATTTCATTTTCCTGTTTAGGTGTTTCATAAACATCCTTTCCTTTGGGAGTCTGTTACTGGAGACCTACTGTGTTCTTTTGAGAATATCATGTTTCCTTCATTTTTCAGGTTTCTGTTGTCCCTGTGTTGATATCTGTACATCTAGTGGAAAAGTTGCTTTTTCCAATTTTATGCAATAGCTTTTGTAGGGAGATATTTTTCCTCGTGGATGGGTCCTAGGTATAAATTTGGTGTGGTGCATTGGCTTTGGTCTTGGGTGGATTATATAGTGTAGTTTCCATGCAGTTTTTCAGCTATAATCCCCTCAGTGATGTCTGCAATTGCCTCTGTGGCCTAAGATGTGGGAATTTGTGATGGTGGTGCTGTGGTTTTGCTGGGGGTAGGGGTGCTGGATTGGGTTTTGGTTTGGGTATATTTGGGCATATTGTGCTAACAGGCTGTGTGGCAGGGTCTACGGGTGGGGGACTGGGCCACAACCAGACTGGCTATCAGGTCAGGTGTGGACACACACATAAATTATTTTCTTGTTGTGGGCTGAAAAAGGGATGTGTTACCTTCCTTTTAGTAAAGAGCATCCCAAGAGAATCTATAATTAAGAATAAATTTGTTTGTGAGAAGAAGATACACTGGTATTGTTGAGAAGCAAACCATCAAACCTGTCAGACTGGGGCATGGTGAGATTTTTCTTTCTTGGGAGAGTTTGATGTAAAGTTTATGTATACATATGAGCATAGATATATTTGATGCCTATTTTTAGTATGGAGATTTCTAAAAAGTAGAACCACCTAGAGCAGCTTGGGCCAGCAGAACTTGCAGAGAACATGATATCTGGAGAAAAGATAGTGGGACTCCAAAACATTCCAAGTCTCTGATGATCTTGGAATTACAGAAGCAGGCTCCAGTGTTCCAAGAGGTCCATGTAAAGATAATGGAGGTTAGCAGAGAGGCATAAATCAGGGAGCAACCAGCCTACTAGCTGTCCAGGCAATGAAATGCCTAGCCTAGAGAAGTGCTTGACAGATATATCATTAGAGAAATTGACCCAGGACATGGGTGTATTCTATGAGAAGGCCCTTAAAGACAGAGAGAACTGAATAAAGCTGGATATCATGAGAAAATCAAGCTCATCAGCAATGCAGAATTCAACATATCCGTAGAGGGTCTGAGCTGCAAAATGGATGAGGCCACAGGTACTTCCTTGACACTACCATATCAGCAATGACAAAAGAAGAATCCTGCTTCTCAATTCTTCCTTGATTCAATGATAGAGGAGCTAGAAACTGGGACAGGATAGACAACATGAAAGATGTTTAAAGGCAAAGTCATCTACTCTCATTCAAGGTCCTAGAATGAGAAAAAATGTTCCAAGAATAGATCAATTTTCCTTTCTGTCTCCTATACCTCAAATTTCAAGTCTTTCCTGAACTAAATGGAGAGAATGAGTACTCAGATATGGTAACTATGTTTTAAACTAAACTGCATTGTCTTAATAACCTAAAATGAAAAGATAAGTATATATTTAACATAAAGTTCCCCAAAGAGTTCCACTACCTTATTATGAAGAAAGGGTGAGCATAAAACATTGGAAAGTGATATTTTTAAAAATAATATGTTCATATTCCAAATATTGGAGGCTCCTCAGGAAACCAGTTGCACTATTTTTATTAAGTTATGGTTCTCCAAGAAAAGCATGAACCTGAAACTAGCCTTTTAGATAGTGTACACAGAGAACTTTGAAAAGATCAGTTTATGTACAGTTTAACTAAGTAGCTTAAACATAAAGAATCTATTGACCACAGTTAACTTTAACATTTAAAACACAAAGGAAAACATAGATCACCTTGATTATTCTCCCAAGATGGTGTTAAGTTGTTTCGGAGAATTGTACCTGCATCTTATTTGTCATAAGAGGTACAAATTATTTTTTGTCTTGGGTTGATAAACTTAGATTTACCTTTTTTCACAGTATGACCTATTCTTTCAGCAGAGTCTAGACATTTTGCTTCAAGATTTCAGTGAACTTCTTATTAACTTTTGTTAGCTTCTTTTATGGACTGAATCTCCCTTTTTGGTCCTTGAACTCATACTACTGTCTGGAAGAGGAACAGAATGCTTGTAGAATTCTATTTGGCCACCTTATTCTGAGGATCTAGTTCTATGACCTGTCTTTCTACATTCTCTCGATAACTTGGAGGGATGTTCATAACCATATGATCTATTAGATAATTCTTAGACAAAATTTAGAACACATTTCATCTCTGGAGACCACTAAGTAGGAGTCCCCTTAAAGTCTTATTGGCTTCATAAATATCAGTGTTCATGCTGTGTGTGGGCTGATTCAGAGCTTTCATACACCTACAGCTCTATGCTAAAAATAAGACAAAATCATTTGTTTCCTAGGCAACAATTTCATGGAACATGTATAGTTCTCCTTTGAAGGTGTCTTAAATGGTAAAATTTACTATTTGCTATTTTGACATGTTCTCTTTTTAAAAATAACAGTCTATATATCATGTGGTTTAGCATGCATAGATTACTGTAGGCAGCTGAACTCTGACCAGATTCTAACTTGTGCCCAAGGAGGGTCAGGTGATTTTTCTGTGTGAAGTTTACATAGAACGTAGAAATGGACAGTAGGGCATAAGAACGGAAAGAAGAAGAAAGAAAGAAAATAGGAAAGGAATGAAAGAAGAAAAGAAAGAGACAGGAAGAGAGAAAGTAAGAACCTATAATGTAGACCTAATCCACAGGATTATTATGAAAATAAAAGCAAATGGTTAGCATGATGTTTGGCACTTACATGTTCAATAAATTGTAACATTATTTTTTATTTTGTTAAACTGAAAACAATTATTTCTGTGTAAAATATTTAGGGACGCACTCAAATGTTAAATGTATGTGAACATTGGCTTCATAATACATTATGTTATAATTAGGCCTAAGACATCAATGAAGGTAAGACATTGATAATTGGGAAAGACAAATCTTTTCTTTGTTGGCTTAAATTGACATTAGTATACAGAGATGTACAGTTGGGTGAATTACACCCACTTCTGCCAAATATTTTTGTTTAGATGGCTTTATATAAAATATTTTATATGTATTAACTCATTAAATTCTGACAACCCTAGCAGAAAGATAGCATTGTTGATATTTTAAATATATGAAACAGATAGAGATTTTTAAGTGATCAGCTAAAGCTTGTGTAGCTGGTTAAGTCTGGGATTTAGAATTCAAATTCAGGTCAGATTCATACACTAATCTAGAGGTCCTCTGCTTTGTCCTTTTCCTTAGGGAACTTGATCTAGCATTTCCATGAAAGCAAGAAGTATCTAATAGAATTTGACAAACAAGTATTAGAGAAATCAAACTGTGGCTTATCTGGTAGAGAAAGGAATCAATCATAGCTGATACTTCAAGCTATGAGTAGGACACAAGTAAAAGTTATAATTATTTTAGTACTGCTTTCCCACCAGGGAACTTTAGAGCTTAATAGGTTAATAATACGATATGATATATTTATCGTATATATATCGTAAATATATCATATCGTATTATTAACCTATTTTTTTAATACATTTCATGGTGATTCATGGTGTTATTATTTAAAACCTGAAACCTTCCAGGGCTTATACAGATGCTTAAGAAAGAAAACCGTTGCAGAATAAGTTCATTGAGAACTACAGGAGAGAACTACATCCTGCCGTTTTTGTTCTCCATGTTAAGTCTCTTCAAAAAATAAGGCTCAGAAATGGATACAGCAAAACAAAACATGAAAAGTAACCCTTAAGTGAATTCACACTCCATCTTCAGCTAGTTGTATAAAACTGCAAAAAATATCATTTAGTTTGTATTAGGTTTTATTATTTTGATATTCTTGCATATTTTAGAGAAAGAAACTTAAAAATTTTAGTTGTTTCCTTAATTTATCTTCAGTCTATCAAAACCTAATTTTTCTTTTCAATTAAAAGCATCTTTTCTTTTATCTTTTTTAGAGTTGGATGTAATCTTCCTACAGGCTGGTGACATTGCATGTGGTTTTACATGATGACCGGCTTTTACAGAGGCATTCAACTGTTTCAAATTTTCCAACTCTCTCCCTTAGATAACAGAAGTAAATGACTTAGTTCCCTTTGTCAGTTTGGACTCAGACTATTAGAGAGACACACTGACAAATAAGAAGTTTGAGAAGTTTCAGTTGATAAGTTCTGAAAGTGAATATGCTTTTGCTGAAAATGGATTGAATATTTACATGTCCTTGTATTTTGATCATATTACCATGTGTGAAATACTGTGAGGCCAGACAAAGATCAAGACAGAGAAACTAGAAAGAATTATACAATTTTGTTGCTCACAGTTCCCTAGGGAGAACACAGCATGGTATAAAGGGTCACTCAGAGAGAAACATGTATATATGTATATTTATATATAAAAATTTATTGTTTTATTTAAATTATTAGAGCTCCTTATCTATTCCTATAAGAAATAACTCATATTGTTTTTTTTTATTTCAGAATATTATGGGGGTAAAAATTTATTTTGTATAGTTTGAGTCAATGTTATAAGGTGCCCATCACTCAGATAGTGTGTATTGTACCCATTAGGTGTGAATTACCCAATCCCCCTGGCTGTTTCCACCTGCTTTATTTCCCTTGAGTTGTACTTCCATATGTGCATATAACTGTTGAACTATTAGTTTCAATTTAGTAGTGAGAACATGTGGTATTTTTTTTCCATTCTTGTGATACTTCACTTAGAAGCATGGTCTTCAGTTCCACCCACGTTGTTACATAATTCTACACTTTGTATAGAACCAGAAAAGACCCCATATAGCCAAAGCAAACTTAAGCAAAAAGAGCAAATTAGAGGCATCAATTTACCAGACTTCAAGCTACACTACAAGGCCGTGGTTACCAAAACAGCATGGTAGTGGTACAAGAACAGAGACATAGACCAATGGATGAGAACAGAGAACCAAGAATATAAAACCATCCTCATAGTGCCATCTGATCTTTGACAAATCAGACAAAAACATACACTGGGGAAAAGAATCCCTATTCAATAAATGGTGCTGAGAAAATTGGATAGCCACATGTAGAAGACTGAAACAGGATCTGCACATTTCACCACTCACAAAAATTAATTAATGATAGATAGAAAACTTAAACCTAAGGCATGAAACTTAAGAATTCCAGAAGAAAATGTTGGAAAAACTCTTCTAGATATCAGCCTAGACAAAGAATTTATGAGGAAGACTCCAAGGGCAATCACAGCAACAACAAAAATGAATAAATTGGACCTCATCAAATTAAAAAGTTTCTGCACAGCTGAGGAAACCATCAATAGAGTCAATAAACAACCTACAGAATGGTAGAAAATATTTTCATGTTACACATTCAATAAAGGGCTGATAACTAGAATCTATAAAAAACTCAAGCAAATTAGCAAGAAAAAAATCAAACAATCCTATTAAAAAGAGGGCAAAGGACATGAACACAAACTCTTCAAATGAAGATAGACTAATGGCCAACAAACCTATGAAAAAATGCTCAACATCTCTAATCATCAGGGAAATGCAAATCAAAACCACAATGAGATATTACCTAATTCCAGCGAGAATGGCTCCTAGCAAAAATTCCCAAAACAACAGATGCTGAAATAGATGCAGAGAGAAAGGAACACTTATGCACTGTTGGAGGGACTGTGAACTAATACACACTCTATGGAAAGTAGTATGGAGATACCTCAAAGAACTAAGAGTAGAACTACTATTTGATCCAGCAATCCCACTATTGGGTGTTTACCCAAAGGAACAAAAGACGTTTTATAAAAACAACACTTGGGCTTGAATATTTTTAGCAGCACAATTCACAATTGCAAAGATGTGGAAACAACCCAAATGCCCATCAATTCATGAGTGGATTAATAAAATGTGGTATGTGTATACCATGGAGTACTACTCAGTCATAAAAAACAATGGTGAACTAATACCTCTTGTATTATTCTGGGTAGAGCTGGAGCCCATCCTCCTAAGTCAAGTATCATAAGAATGGAAAAACAAGCACCACATGTACTCACTATTTAATTGGTACTAATTGATCAACACTTACGTGCACATATGAAAGTAACATTTATCAGGTGTCAGGCAGGTGGGAGGGGAGAGGAGAGGACGGGTAAATTCACACCTAATGGGTGTGGTGCACGCTTTCTGGATGATGGGCATGCTCATAGCTCTGACTCTGGTGGTACAAAGGCAATATATGTAACCAAAGCGTTGGTACACCCCCATAACATTCTGAAATAAAAATTAAAAAAAAAAGAAAATAAGAGGGATGTTTACTCATTAACCTTTTATACTTTTTAAGTGGTTTACCAAATTTTCATTTATAAGTTATTCCAAATGAGTAAGTACAACTTGAAAATGCAATAAAATCATAGTGGATTGAAAGCATCCGCAGTCAGCACGCAGAGTATATCCCATGTGGCTGCCTCTGTTGACCCTTGAATGAAGTTTCCTGCCCCAGAATTACAATTTACCAGTGGATGTGTCATATTTTTAGCTTGGCTTCACCAGTAGGAAGGAACTCGCCAGAACTAGTTTTGGCACCTTAGACTCACTCTTGGGCTACTTAAATGGCAAATTAATCACAAGCATTGCAGGAGCAGGGAAAACACCTACACTTTTAAAAATGATTTTCTAATTTTATACTTGCTATTTGAAAATAAATATTGAAGCAGTCATCATAGGTATAAATAAAAAACACCATAGTACTTTTTTCACTTTTTTATGGATATTTATTTTCTTTTGAATTTTTATGCGGTGTACTTTAATCATTTTATTACTTTTGGTGGGGCTTTAGGGTCTTAATTCATCCTGGAATAAACCTGTGCCAGTGTTCGAAGTATCTCATTCACTAGATGAAATTCTTTCCCTACACCTTTATGTCACACTAGTCATATGGAATCCACACTGCAGTTTCTAGGTAGGGTTGAATGATATTATGAAGTCCAGCATACCAGCCTCATAATGAAAATCGTGTAACCCTGGTCTGATTATTTCTACTAGGGGATAAAAGAATGTGTGATACTCTTCAGGACTCCAGCAGGTCATGTGAGACTAGAATGTCTCCATCTATTTGACTTCAAGGATCATTAGCCACCCCAATGCCACTGCTGTGTATGTGCCAGCCTGCTTCCCTCAGATGATGATGTCCTCCCAAACCAAGCGTAACTTTGCTGCCCCTCTTGTTTATTGTGGGCAGGGATTCTAGCTGTATTTTCTCCTTGAGGCAAGCTCTATAGCTTAGTCTTTTTTCATAATCCCTGTAAATTTGCCTCTTGGCCGAGATAATCCCAGTTATCATAAGGACAGAAGTAGGCCAAGAAATAGATAAAGTGAAGCTAAAGCAGAGAGGATAAGCAGAAGAACCAGGGGAGTGGGGACATATTCATTCATTTATTCTAAGAATATATTTTTGCATGCCAATTAAGCACCTGGCACTGTGCTAAGTGTTAGAAATACTGAGATGAGTAAGGCTGAGTTGCTGTTCTTAGATACTCGAATATTGTTAGGGTATCTTTCATCAATATTACTTTTATATTTTCATACAAATTGCCAGAGGCTTCATCTACTGATGTTTTTATGCATTTTAAAAACTTCATCAATGGCTACAATGTATTAGTCTGGGTGTTGCCTTTTGATGATTCTTCTTTGATATCTGCTATAATTAATTACCACAGAATGGAGTCTCTGATTTCATCATGCAGCTTAAAGAGGAGAAAGGGCTTTTTCAAAGCAACTGAAAGAGTTTTGCCATGGCCCTCCGCTGTAATCTCACTCTTGCTTCCCAGTTATACGTTTGTGACTTTTAGTATATATGACTGTGGACAGTATAGTAACACTGTAACTTTCTAACATTTAACCTTGGGATCTTAAATTTGTGTCTCATGGGTGCTTCCAAAGTGCTTGTAATCTTCCCTTGTGTAGCAGGCTGGACATTGCTCTATCTTGGCACTCACTATGAGTTTCTCAGTTTGAGGAGTTAGGACAGTTTGAGGAGATGGCTTTAAAATAGGGTTGCCAGGTTTAGCAAATAAAAATATATGACACCCAGCTATAATTAAATTTCAGAAAAATGATAATTTTTTCTTTTTTAGTACAAAAAAATATTAGTACATTTTTTAGTATACATTTTTAGTATAAGTATGTCTCATGAAATCTTTGGGGCATACTTATATATAGTGCAAGATTAATTTCAGACTAATGAACATAGAAAATGTTCATTAGTCTGAAATTCAAATTTAACTGGCTTCTAGTACTTTGTCTGGAAACTCTAAAGATATCACATACCTGGAAGATTCTATAATTCTCTCTTTAAATAGTACTTAATAAAGAACACGATTTAAGCACTAGCAATGAACATTTAAAAAGTTAAATTCATCAATCAAATACTACAGTCTGGGTTAGATTTTATATATATGCACACATATATACATATAAAATAACTATATGTCTATTTATTGTAGGAGGGGTCTTCCAGTTTTCATGGAAAATGTGTATTGTGAAAGATTATGAATGTATTTCAAAAATTTTTTGCACCAAAATAAACTCATTCTAACCTGGTATAACATGACTGAACAGGATCTAGTTTGAGGCACTAAGAAAAATAAGATACCAGTTTAAAAAGAGCCCCTATCAGAACAACATAAATTCCGCTAAATTGAAGCAAGAACAAACGTTAAATTTATGGTGACGCTTGGGTGAAAGAATGGTGAAATCATTGATGCCTTACAAAGAGTTTATGGGGACAATGCCTCAATTAAATTACAAATGGATAATTCATTTTAAAAAGGGACAAGACAAGGTCAAAGATGAAACCTGCAGTAGCAGACCATCACATCAATTTGTGGAAAAAAAAGTAACAATAGTCTTGTTTGTGCCCTAACTGAAAAGGACCAATGAGTAACAGCAAAAACAATAACACACATCATACATATCTCCATTGGTTCAATGTACACAATTCTGACTGAAAAATTAAAATTGAGCAAAATTTCCATTCAATAGGTGCCAAAACCAATGCACCCAGATTAGCAGCACACAAGAGCAGAACTTTCAATGGAAAGGTTAAAGAAGTGGGATCAAGATCCTGAAGCATTTCTTCAAAGAATTATAACAGGAGGTGAAATGTGGCTGTACCACTATGATCTTGAAGACAAAGCACAATCAAAGGAATGGCTACTGAGATGTAAAAGTGGCCGAGTCAAAGCAAAAGTGGACTAGTCAAGAGCAAAGGTCACGGTCACGCTTTGGGGGGATGCTCAAGGCATTTTGCTTGTTGACTTTCTGGAGGGCCAAAGAATGATAACATCTGCTTATTAGGAGAATCCTTTGAGAAAGTCAACCAAAGCTTTAGCAGAGAAATGCCTGGACAAGCTTCACTAAAGAGTCCTTCCCACCATGACAATGCTCCTGCTCCTTCCTCTCATCAAACGAGGGCAATAATTCAAGAGTTTCAATGGGAAATTATCAGGCATCCACCTTACAGTCTTGACTTGGCTCCTTCTGACTTCTTTTTGTTTCCTAATCTAAAAAGTCTTTAAAAGGCACCCATTTTTCTTCAGTTAATAATTTAAGAAAGATGACACTGCATGCTTAGGTTCCCAGAACACTCATTTCTTTAAAGATGAACTAAATAGCTGATATTATTGCTTGCAAAAGTGTCTTGAATTTTAGGGAGCTTATTTTGAGAAATAAAGTTTATATTTTTTATATTTTAATTCTATTTTTCCACAAACTTTTTGAAGTCCACTGTGTGTGTGTGTATACATATATACATATATATGTAAAATCTGTTTTTCATTTGTTTTTAACTATTTCTGAATAGGTTTTAACTTCAGTTTCTTTTCTTCCTCATAAATTCATGAGTTATCAAAAGAAATGAAAGGCAACTTTAAGGATGCCAATTGATGTAGTCATTCAGCAAAGATTTATTAAGCTGCTAAAGTGTGACAGACATGTCCAAAGAAGTGATGTGACATGATCGTGAGAAAAAATGCATATTCATAGAGGTAAAATTGGCTGTATATTCATAGAAATAACATTAAAGCCTTAAAACAATAACCAATAACTCCATAGTGTGAAATTCTGTAATTATATAAATTTGTGGAACTTTGGAAAAAAAAACTGGTCTGATATGTACTTCAGGGCAAGGAAATTATCAAGATATGTGAGTGAGGTGGAGATATCAAGGTTAAATAAGGAAGACGATACTGTTTTTTGTTAAAGATTCATTCAATGTGTTATATACCTGTGTAAAATTGGAAATTGATTATTTATGATACAAGACATAAAATGATAAGACAAAAAATTGGATTAAAATTTTGAACTAATAATTATGCACCTGACAAAATTGAGAGCTCAAACTTAAATAGAACATGTTTCTAGTTGAAAATGTCAAAGTTTCTAGGGAACTTTCTTAATTATATTTTGCATATTATTTGATGCAGAAGAGCCATACTTAGAGTGTGCTAGATTAAAAAAAATTCAGAAGCAGTTGTAGGTTATTAAGTTAATCCCCCTGTACCAAAGCTTATGGCCCCAATACATTTCATTTTTATCACTAGCTCTCTATTGGTTTACAGATCCTATTGCCATGAAAGAAGGAAATCTAAGTTTATATCCATTTCATCAGAGGAATGAATACAAGGCTAGTCTGTCTGTCTGTCTATCCATTTAATCTATCTATATATCTAATCTATCTGTCTCTATATATTTCTATCTATATCTCAATATTTAATTCATGGTGCTCAACATCTTGTTTACTTCTTTTTCTTCTACTGTTCTATTGAGATAATTTATTTTTATCTAACTTAAAGGCATTTAAGTTAAAGAAAATCTTCTTTAGAATGCTGCAGGAAAGAAGGAAAAATTCTAATTCCAAGATTCTGAAAATAAGTGATGAGGTAAAATCATTTTTTTTTTATTATTTAAACGACTCATGAAAATGGTCACCATAGAAACCAGACATGAGTCCATGGAACATCAAGAGATCAGAAGAGAGGTCTTGAGCTGAGACTGAGTCTTAAATTTGGAATGTTGACATAGACTTTAACCCTCATTTGAGGATAATCTGTTAATTTATGAGATTTATTTTAAATTACATTGTCCTGGGTTTTGTTAATTTTTGCAAAATTCTACTCTGTAGTATCTTCGTTTCTCTCTTTTTTTATCTTCCTTCTTCCCTTCCTCTCTCTCTTCTTCCCACCCTCATTCTCTCTCTCCTCTCTCTCCTTTTTCCATCCTTCCTTCATTCCTTTAATTTTTTTTCCTCCTTCTCCTCCTTCTTTTTCTGACATTCTTCATTTTTTTCTTGAATGAGGGTCTTTGGTGGGACATGTGAAAAAAAGGAGATAAGAGAAAACTCCCTTGGGTTTCCTACACTTAGAATATTACTAAGAAATGGGTAAAAAAATACAATATACTAAAATCTAAAATGAGAGCAATAATTGGAACATAAATGATTTACTATTCTGATTAAATATTCTAGGTAGTTCAGAGTGAACTCATAAATACATACTTTTAAGATTTTGACCTTTGCTTGAGAATCTCCTTATATAATTATACCTGAATAAAATAGAAAGACATATAGTTGAAAATAATCATTGGCCAGTGGATTTACAAATACCGAAAATTGTTTAGAAAACAATTTCAGGTGAAACAAGTATAATACGAGAGTTTGTGTACAATATAAATGCAACTAGACTTTCAGAACTATGAGGTTATCATACTTTGTTTATATACATATATATATAAATATATTTATTTCAGCTTATTATGGGGGTACAAAAGTTCAGGTTATGTATATTGCCCATGCCCCCCCATTCTCCCAAGTCAGAGCTTCCGGTGTGTCCATTCCCCAGACAGTGCACATCGCTCTCATTATGTAGGTATACATCCATCCCCTCCTCCCACCCCCCACATCTGTCCAATACCCAATTGGTGTTATTCCCAAATGTGCACTTAGGTGATGATCAGGGAAACCAATTTGCTGGTGAGCACATGTGGTGCTTATTTTTCCATTCTTGGGATACTTCACTTAATAGAATGGGTTCCAACTCTCTTGTAAACTCCATACTTAATATAGGGTTTAGCAGGTAATAATTGCTCAATTAATATTTGCTTGAGCATACAGATGCATTGAAGTACATTTATATATTACTTTAAGGAGTTGAAAATAAAATGCAAAAAACCCCACAAATAAAAAAGCTACTTAATTCTGAAGTTATCAGACAATAAAAATAAATATTTGTCATCATGGTTCTTTGTTTTTATGTGGAATATTGAATCAATGACCTTAAAATATTTTGAACACTATAATTCTTAATGTATATTTATACAATGAGTTGGTAGCATGACTTTGCTTTCTTTTATTTTCCTAGAAATGCAGTGACAGCTACTTGAGATTTTATAATAAAATATTTATTATAGAATATATGAATCAACATTTAAAATTTACATAGTTTATGAGCCAATGGGAAAGGGCATTTACAGGATTAAGATGCAGCATAAGATAATTGGTAATAGCTCAGATTTGGGATTTCAGGAGATAATTTTACATTTTGGAATTGCTATTTTGAAATGGTATGATAAGTGCAAGCAACTTCAGCTCCCTGGGTCTTACCATTTACTTCCTATGGTTGAGATGAAGAATATTTGAGAAAATATATCTATTTCTCACATAAAGCATGCTTTTAAACTGTTTATTATGTGAAATGGGGGTGTACATTGTAAAAGATTTTCATTCTCAGAAGGGTTAACAGGGTATTAATTATATAGAAACTTTTTTATTCTCCTGTTTTCAAATTGTGCTTTACTTAATGAAATGGTGCCTACACTCATATTTATGATATCATTTATGCCAAATTAATTTAAAATAAACACAAATGGTTTTAAAAGACTAACAGTGCCTCTGGGTTTTGGAGGCACATTAAAATCATCTGTGAAACTCTTTAAAAAACCAAACTCCCAGAGGACCCACCTGATACCAAATAAGTCTGTGGTTTTTAAATCTCTCCCAGATGACTTTTATGTGTAGCCAGAGTCCAGAACCCCTGAATTAGAAAGTCTATGTATCTGAACTATTTCAGGCTACTTTAGAATATAGATTGAAATTATTACCCAGTGAGAATATGAATTGTTTGCTAGAATGCATTCATTAATTTATTCATTAAACACATGTTTGCTAACCACTGCATGCTAGGCACAGTACGTGGTACAGAGAATGCATAAAATATGATGCCTGCCCAAGAAGAGTTTGCATTATGTCAAGGAAGGCAAGAACCTAAATGAACAACTATGTTTTCATATGACACATCTTATGCAGGCCTTTTTAGTAAAGTTCTACAGTAGTTCAAAGACATAGTGGTTAGTCTTTTAAGGGTGTTGGGCAGTGTTTCACTCAAGCTGATCCTGAAGAGTGAATGTGTATTCATTAGGAAAAGAAGAGGATTAATATTAAGTAACTTTCAAAAAGGTAAAACAAAGAGTCATGATGGAAAATACACATTGTGTAAGGGAAAAGCAAGCCAGTTGTGCAGAGATTAGAAAAGAAGGTTGGGACCAGACAATCGGGGAACCCAGGTACCATGCTTCAGAGGTTAAACTATACGTTATGGGCATTGTGGAAATGAGAGTACACCAGCAGGAAAAGAAGAGAATTAGAGATCAGTGATATCTTTTACTCTTTCTGAGTATCCTAAAGATATCCTTTCCAATGTAAGGTTTAGAAAACCTAATGTTTCATAGTTTCTTGGATTATCAAGTTCACTTTGATTATAGGAAACATTTAAGTTGAAAAATGACTGGATCTAAAATGCTTAACAAATTATTATATGCTAATAATAACTAACATTGCATCATTACTATGGGCAAGGCACTGGCACTGTACTAATAACTTGACAGGAGTTAACACATTTAATACTAACAATGACCTTATGAAATAGTTGTCATTACTCTGTCTACTTTATAACTAAGGAAACTAAGGTACAGAAAGATTAAATAATTCACTAATACACAGCTAGTAATCTACATAGCCAAGTCTCAAATCCATGCAGACTGACTTCAGAGATCATGCTCGTACTTATATGCGACAGTTTCTCATCTATAGTAATTATAACTAAAAATATGTTAAATGCTCACCATGCACCAATCTCTGTGCTTTGTAAATGTAACTCATTGAGTCTTCATGTCTAACTTATGGAATGAGTATTGCCCCTATTTTATAGATAAAAAAAGCTAAGAAACAGAATTGAATGCTTTACCCCTTCAATTGTAGCTCCTGGGTTCCTGGTCCATCAGTCAGAGTTTCTGATAGATCCATGTGTCTAGCCCAGCTCAACATCCTTACTAAATCTTAAAGAGACATAAAAAACAAATATTTAGTAACATAAAGGAGTCTATCACTTCATCAATTCTCAAAATTTTGGGTGCTTTCTAGGTAACTTTAAATAATTACTGGCTTTAGCTCAATAAATTGCTTCTAAGAAAATGGAACATTGAAAAACAGCAAAAATCTCTTAAATCACTAGAGTTATAGAATGTTAGACATAATGTTAGATTTCAAGTAGCTAAGACTAATGTATTACAAGTAGTTGCAATGGCTGCATCTAAACCATTGAGAGTATAATTGTCTCTTATGCATGTAGTGCAACGTTCCTGGGGATTCTATTGAGCAATGGATCCGAAACTCTATTTGAAAGGATAAAAATCCTCTGTATAACCTTACTCGGTTATTTAAATGCAAAACAGAATGCTACTGCCATTATATTTAATCTATTTTTGATTGTAGGTGAAAAAATTCACTGCCTTTGCTGAAAATATTGACTAAGAATTACCACAAGACTTAGCCATTTAATTTAAATACACTTACAAAGAGATGAACTCTACTAGACTAGAATGTGGTTTTTAAATTTCCAGGTGTCTAAAAAAGTGGACTTCATGTCCCAAGCTATTTGTCTAATGCCTTAGCCATTCAAACATACAGAATGTAAATAATTGGAAATTAAACTAATCCTCATTCCCATGATTATCACCACCTAATACCATATGCCTGCCACATTGTAGGGACTGTACAATTGCTTCAAATTTATTATTGCTTATCTTAGCAGCAACTTCACTACATAGGTGCTATTATTCACATTTTAGGGAAGGAAAACAAGAAATTCCCAGTCAACATAAAAACAGAATTCAGAAAGGAATTTTGTTTTCTTATTTATGACCCTAATAATCCAACACCATTATCCAAATTCTTTCCTACACATAGTATTGTATTGGAACAAAGGAGCCAGACTGTAAGAGAGTGTGAGGGAAAAAAAGGCGTGAGCCATGATTGCTGAGTCTTCTATGATGCTTTTAGTTTGCAAAATGACTTTATCCTTAACCAGTAGAATTAGGTGTTTTAAAAATTATCTTTTTTATTTTCCCATTTACAAATAAGGAAATGAGGTTTCAAGGTTCAGTAGCTTTTTCAAGTCTCATCATCAGGTAAAAGCCAGATTCAGTTTTCAACTGCCAATCTGTTAGGCCTGAAATTCAGTGGGTACTCTGCTACAACCTTGGTTGGAGGCTGAGAGTTGACCTGGATCTGGGT
This sequence comes from Eulemur rufifrons, assembly GCF_041146395.1. NCBI lineage: Eukaryota > Metazoa > Chordata > Mammalia > Primates > Lemuridae > Eulemur > Eulemur rufifrons. The sequence continues at coordinate 40,879,125 of NC_090988.1, forward strand.
ATTCACCTGGGCTATCAGAGAAGTGCTTTGCCTCTTGTGATGAGAGTTAGGCATGGCTGAGGCTCACAGAGTGAACATAAGTAGCTCTGTCTTTCCATATGTGTACCAAGAAGACTGCTTGGATAGGGCTTCATCCTGGAGAAAGATTGACGGAAATAGTTATTGTTCCCAAGCACTGAGACTAAACTATTTTATTATTGTATTTGTCCCCAGCATCATAACAAAATTAAAAATTTGCAGGGCCATAGTTTAGGTCTGTCCTGCCAAATAAATAGAGAGATGAATGAACCTAGATTCATACATGATGACTTGAGTTCAATTGAATTTAATTGAATTTCCATATAATATCTGTATCTCATACCTAAGTTTTATGTAAGACCATATAATATGAAAAAGGTTTCTATTCTTGTTGTAAAATCCTTGTTGAAGACATCAAGTTTTTAAGGGCCATTTATATTAGAGTCTATATAACAATATTAGCATTTATTAACAGCAGCATCAATAAAATTCTCTTTCTGAGAATGGACTAATTTTCTCATAGCAGATAATGATAATTAGTAAGACATTTTCCCTTTTTTTCTTGTTTATTAGCCAATTCATAACTAAATGTTTTCTGGCAAACCACAGATACTACTTTAGTCAATACACTTGGGTTTCAGTCACCTCCTTTTTCTGCATAGTTTTCATTTGCTATTTTTAATAACATATATAATCATCTCATTGATATTTAGAAACTAGGAAGGTTAAATTTAATAATAAAATCAGATAAAATAATATCCATTTTAAAGTTGAGCATACTGAGATGTAGTGAAGGTTTTCTAAGCTCTACTCTGTCTACACCAATGTCTTTTCAGTTTCTAAAACATGGCAACTATTGTCCTGCCTCAGAAATTCCACATATTGTTCCGTATGCCTCTAAACCCCCTTCCTTTTTTCCCTCCCTGGGATCAACTATCGCTTTATACCCTTTAACCCATAAACACACACACACACACACACATGCACTATTTTTGCACAGTTAACTTTTTCAGGTCTTGATTTAATATTACTGTTTTAGAGAAATTTTCTTTAGCTATGCAATTGAAACAAGATATCAAGCCCCCTCCTCATGCCATGCTATTATTTATAACTGTACCTTGTTCTTCATTTTATCTCCCATAAATGCAATATATTAGTTTACTTGTGTGCCCCTTATTTGCCTTTAAGCTTCACAAGGAAGAGACTAACTCTACTTCCTTCCTCATTGTATCCCCAACACCTAGCCATTCCTGACACTTGGTGGTTTAGTAAACATTTAATAAGTGGCATGAATGAGTAAATTTAAACACATATTCACTAATACACACATATGTAATAACTACAAGTTTTCTAAAGCCAAGTATTTATTTTTTTCATCATTCTATTTTAGTGCCTTGTATAGTAACTGGTAACAAAAGCAATGACAATAATAGATGCATGATGAGTATTCATTAAATTAATGAAAAAAATCCTTCAGAATTTTTTTTTTTTTATTTTTATTTCATCTTATTGTTATGGGGGATACAGAATTGCAGGTTACATACGTTGTCCATGTACCGCCTTTCCCCCCAAGTCAGAGCTCCAGGCGTGTCTGATCCCCAGATAGTGCGCGTTGCACCCATCATGTAGGTATATATCCCTCCCTTCCCCAACCCCCCTTCCCGAGTCAGCACCTTCAAGCGTTACCATTCCCCAAACGGTGCGCAATGCACTCATTGTGTAGGCATACACCCATTCCCTCCCCCACCCCCCACCTCAGTCTGATATCCGATTGGTGTCGTTCCCAGATGTGTATTTAGGTGATGTTCAGGGAAACCAATTTTCTGGTGAGTACATGTGATGCTTGTTTTTCCATTCTTGGGATACTTCACTTAATATAATGGGTTCCAACTCTCTCCAGGAGAACCATAGAGATGTCGTATCTTCATTATTTCTTATAGCTGAGTAATATTCCATGGTATACATATACCACAGCTTACTAATCCAATCGTGTATTGATGGGCATTTGGGTTGTTTCCATATCTTTGCTATTGTGAATTGTGCTGCTATAAACATTTGGGTACATGTGTCTTTGTTAAAAAATGACCTTTTTTCCTTTGGGTATATGCCCAATAATGGGATTGCTGGATCGACTGGCAGGTCTACTTGAATCTGTTTAAGATACCTCCATAATGCTTTCCACAGGGGTTGCACTAGTTTGCAGTCCCACCAGCAGTGTATGAGTGCTCCTGTCTCTCCACATCCACGCCAACATGTGTTGTTTCGGGTTTTTTTGATAAAGGCCATTCTCACTGGGGTTAAGTGATATCTCATTGTGGTTTTGATTTGCATTTCTCTGATGATTAGGGATGTTGAGCATTTTTTCATATGTTTGTTAGCCATTCTTATATCTTCTTTTGAGAAGTTTCTATTCATGTCATTTGCCCACTTTTTGATAGGGTTGTTTGATTTTTTCTTGCTGATTTTCCTGAGTTCTAAATAGATTCTTGTTATCAGTCCTTTATCTGATGTGTAGTATGCAAATATTTTTTCCCATTCTGTAGGTGGTCTGTTTATTCTCTTGACTGTTTCTTTGGCTGTGCAGAAGCTTTTTAATTTAATCATGTCCCATTCATTAATTTTTGTTGCTGCTGTGATTGCCTTGGGGGTCTTCTTCATAAATTCTTTACCTAGGCCAATGTCTGTAAGAGTCTTTCCTACATTTTCTTCTAGAATTCTGATTGTATCATGCCTAAGGTTTAAGTCTGTTATCCACCGTGATTTGATTTTTGTGAGAGGTGAAAGCTGTGGGTCCTGTTTCAGTCTTCTACAGGTGGCTAACCAGAAATTATTTTTGAAAGCCACTTATAATCTGTTATTTAATGGGTTCAGATAACCATAGAGTTGTAAAACATTTAGAATTCCAATAACTCTTCTGAAGTCTAGAATATGAGCTAGCTAAATCTAGGAATCACAAAAGCAAAAACATAATGCAAGAAGTGGGTTAAGTGTGCCAACGTTGGAAAAAAGTGCTGTCACTCTGTAGTCACTCATATCTCCTGCCAACATTCACATGCTTTACCATCAGTGTGGCCAACTTGGACAATGAAGGGCAGCATATAGTATATATGTTTTTATTTTCATAATATTCATTTAAACATTCAAAATATGTATTGAGTAGCTTCTATTTGCCAGAATTTTTCTCTGAGTATTTGGAATATATCAGTGAAACACACACACACACACACACACACAGAGATCTCTTACATTCTAATAGGATGGAGAGAAAGAGCCAGACAATAAACAATAAATATAACTAATGAGTAATTATACAGTATGTTAAACTATATTAAGAGCTGTGGGGAAAAACAGAGTTAGGTAAAGAGATTCAAGAGCACTGGGTTTGTGAGAGAGAAGAGTTTACAGGATTAAATAGGATATACTGATAGGGCCTCATTGAGGAGGTAAGATTTTAGCAAAGATTTGAAGGAGAGAAGAGAGTTGGCAAGAAAAACATCTAATGCAAAGGCCATTCGGTGGGAGCATGTCAGGCTCCTTTGAGAAGTGAGAAGTGCTGGTGCTGAAGTAGAATGAGCAAAGGGGAAGCATACTAGGAAATGAAATCAGAAAGGTAATAGGGTGGGAACAGATTATTTAAGACAATGGTAAAGACTCTGGCTTCTACTCTGGTGGAATGGAAAGTTACTGGGGGGTTGACTTAAGATAACTTCCTGAAAAGACCACTCTGGATGCTGTTACCAGTTTGGAGGCTATTGCTGTATGCTTGGTAAAAGATGACGGTGATTTGATTCAACATGGTATCTGTGAAGGTGGTTAGAAGAGGTAGGATTCTAGGATATATTTTAAAGGTAGAGCTCAGAAGATTTTGTGATGAATTATCATGTATAAGGGAAAGAAGGAAATCAGTGAAGATTTTAAGTTTTAAGCTTGATCAATTCTAAGTATGAATGAGTTTTTCATTCTTTTTTTTTTTTTTACTGTTCTACATAAGAATTACAATATTTGGTTCATTAATAGTTCATCCTAAGGCAAAAGTTATACCCTTGAGCAAGTTATAATCAGAATTTACTTTTGGGACTTAAAATATTGTTTCTATACTCTTTTTAATTTTAATTTTGCCTAATTCAGCATTTTACAGTTATCAGACAAAGTTATATTTTAAAATGTCACTGAGCAATTTAAGATTATATAATTCATGTTTTCCTGCTCATCTGAAAATATTACTATTGTTCAACATGGGGCATGCCCTTTGTTGTTTAGCTTTAAGAGCACAGGAAGTAGATATGTCTTGGTAAACCATGTACTATCTTTATGGAGTGCTTTATCATTTCTGGCATGCTTTGACATGTCTTATCTCATTCCAGCCTCTCCACAACTCTGAGAGACAGCAGAGAAGGAAATAAGTGCAGAAAATTGAAGAGTTTAAGTGACTGAGTGGCCAACATGAAAACTCCTTCTTGCCTAGGTTCAGCCCCTTCACTCCTGTGCTTTGATCCAGCTTCAGCGGATGAAGAAGAATGGTGAACTTGGAATGCCCTGTGCATACTCAGAGCTAAGTGTCTCACACAAAGACCCAATCTATGACCTTGTCCTCATTGATGATGCCCCAGTCCACTGGGTTAACAAACCACCTTATACATTAGAGCTACTCACATCACCAGAATCATTTAGTCATGTCACCATTTATTTTTTTCAGGACTCTCACCATTTTTGTATTTTCTTATCCATGCCATCTTTTTTTATTCAGGGAGGTCAGCAACAGCTTTGCTGGCATCTCCACAAAGTACTATAATTCGCTTTGTGGATTACAATCAAAGAACTTGGAAAATTAACAATGTCATCAGTAGATACAAAAATCCAAGCAGAAAGATGCCATCGTAAGGCTCACAATATGTGGTAGATATATATCTAGTTTTCTTTGTCTTGTTGAATCCTGAAACTAACAAACAATAACTTGCCTTAGTGTCAAAAATCTGGTGGGAAATCTAATAACAGGCATTAGTAGTGCATGCATCAGGACCAAGCCCCTTGGACTTTAGTGTCCTCATCTTTTAATCTTTTATCCAGCTCCTGCAAGCACCTGGCTCCCAAAATTCAGCTAGGTAAATAAAATGGGAATAATAGTATTACTGCAATGTCTTTCTTTTCTTTAAATTAAACCATGCAAGTAATTTATACCAATCTCTTTTTCAGAGACAGAAATGAAGTCTTTTGGAAATTTAAAGATAACCTCAGCATATTTGACAAGCCTGGGCAGTTATGGGGATGGTAGGGGAAGAGAAGGAAAGTCATTTGAGAAAGTAAAAGACATTTAACTGCTATGGAGGAAGAAATTTTAATGGATGTAGAAAGAATCATTTTTAAGAAGTTCAGACAAATGCAAAATGGCATTATTAATAAGTAATATAATTAAAGAGACCATTCTTCCTAACCACTCACACCTCTGAATCATCTTGGGGTTCCCTGACTTCCTAGCTCTCTCTACCCCCCAGCAGTGACGCCCCTTCTCCCAATCATTGTCAGAGGTTTAAGTGCCCTCTTCAGAGAGCAGTTTATTATCTACCTGCTCCCCCAGCTTCTCTCTGAGTGACACACACCCACGCCTCCCCATACAGCTCCCCTCCTTCCTCGGCTCCCCAGAGGGGATCTGAGGAGCAGGAGAGGGAGCCCGAGGCCACCTTTGCCTGAACCCCCAAAACACAAGGTTTCAAGACCCTTATTCACCCACTGAGTCTATGCCCTGGCTGTTCTGCCACCCCCCGCCGCGAGCCGCAGGAGTAGGAGCCAGCCCTGCGCTGCGCTTCCAGCTGCGTCTGCCCGAGTGCGGCACGTGCTCCCGGCGCTGGCGCGAGAGAGCGAGCGCCACCGCCGCGGGCCCCGCAGCCGTTCTGCCTGCTGTCACCGCTGCCTCCGTCGCTGCCACTAGCGCTCCAGCTGCAGCCGAGGCCGCTACGAGAGCGCAGGAAGCCCGCGAGGAGCGGCTGGCCAGGGGCGCAAGGCTCAGGGCGCGCACCTGGTAAGCACAGCGCCGTTTTTCATTCTCTCGGCTGTAGAGTTACCGCGGATGTAGGATGCCGCTGGAGCCCCTCCCCCAGCGCAGGGATGGAGAGCGACCAGGCAAGGGGCGGGAGCTGGGGCTAAAGAGACTCTGGAGGGCAGGTGGTGGGCAGGTGGAGGACTGGTGAAGCCAGGGCCGCTACGAGGTCCTGCAAGTTTAGAAAAGTCACCCTACAAGGACGTGTGCTGTGTAAATCAGACATAAATTTGAGGAAGGAGCCTGGGCTACCGTGGCATCGCTCCAATGGGAGGTTTATGAAGATCATTTTGCTTTTATTTGCATAAGTGAGGGATTTAAGTGGGCTCGTTTCCATAGGAAACGAACTAAAAAAATCAGAGGAGGAAAAAAAAAAATAAAGATCCAAGCCAACGGATGCGTTTGGATCTCTGTCTCTCTCTCTTTCTTTCTCTCTCATACCGATACATGGGCAGGAAGGTGTGCGTTTAGTAAAGGAGGAGGGCTTCTGTATTTTCGAGTCCATTAGGTGTTGAAGGGCTAATAAGAGCACTTGCTGGTGCTTCACACCAAAAGAGGCAGCCAAGGAGGGACCTGGTTTGGTGTGGATACCAGTGTTCCATTTCTAAATGACACTTCATTGACTACAGTACTAGGTGAAAGAGGTTTTTTAGAACTGTGGGCCATTTTAAGATAGTACACATGCAACTCTGGACCTGTAAACTCAAGTTCATGTACTCCCAGTGGAGCTAGAAAAACATCTTTCCTCTTGGTTCCTTTATGGAACTTTGGCAAAGGATGATGATGATGAGGGGTGTGTGTGTGTGTGTGAGAGAGAGAGAGAGAGAGATGGGGAGAGAAAGGCAAGAGAAGGGAGCTGGATATGACTGAATAGGCTGAGTGGGGTGGTACAAGGAACAAGAACCTGGCAGTCAGGGTTGACATTACCGCGTTCATTCATTTCCTCCCTGAGTTGGTCTCTAGGGAAACGTGTGACCTTGAACAAGTCTCTTAACCTTTGTGTACTCAGTTCCTCCATCTGCAAAACATAGAGATTGTTTTGCATTTTGGGACAGCAAGGTCTGATGCAGTGTGTCTATGATTGTATGGGTTTAAGGGGCTGCCTACAAGGAAGGGAGAACACCCAGAAAATATGGATAAAGAAAGCTTCAAGGCAACCTCTCTCAAAGCATCAAAGGCAGTTGCAAGACTCTGGCTGTGTTGTTAAAGTAATGCATGCCAAGAAGTCTGTGGAAATGAGTGAGGGTACTCAGACACCCAGCCTACAGCCAGGGGAATCTGGCGTTCTGAGAGTGGTTTGGAGGGATTCAGATCCACAGAACCTAAGGTCATATGCCTGTTTGGGGGTAGCAACTGGAGAAGGTTTGGTGGCAAGGAAAATAAGTGTCAATCCAGTTTAAAGGTTAAGCATTCAAGTGGCAGGAAGAAGGTTTGAGAGTGAGATATATATATATATATATACCAGAGTCTGGACAGAGCGATTTGCAGGGAGAAGGGAATGGCTATTCCTCCTGGGACAAGGATTTCTATACCCCTAAGAGGCAAATGGCACTTACCACATCCTTAGTCCTTGACACCTCTTCTGCTTGTCTGAAGAAGGCACAGTTGCCGTTTGTCCCTCAATACAGTCTCATTCTTAGAATTTAGGGATTTTCATCCCAGGTGCTGAGATGTGACGATCAACATTCAAAAACTCAAGTCCTGGGAGTGCCTCCAGCTCCCTCACCATGTGAGCATCTGGCTGCAGAGAGCTGGTCTACCCATCCAGATTCGCCCAAGAGTCTGTGTTCCTAAAGGAACTCACTGTGCCACTTGGTGGCACCAAAAAGTTGCACAAAGAACTCTGTTCTCTATAAATACAAACTACCATCCCTCCCTCCTCCGCTCTCTCCCCTTCCCCCCTTCCCCCCTTTCTCAGTAGCGGGGAGATTGCTGCACAAGCCGCCCTCAGCTCGGCTGTTCTACGCGCATTGAGCGCAGGGGGATGAGCTTGAGATCATTTTGGGGGGGAAGCCCGGAACTGGAGAGGCCGGCTTTGCCCCGCTGATCCCCGCAGCCCAACTTTTCGGGGGCTAGCTAGACCGCATCTCACTGCCCGCTGCGCGGCCGACAGGGGGTAAGCTTTCTAAGTGTCTGTGTGCCCAAATGTCCCCTGGCCAGAGAAGGATTTAGGAATTGTTAGCTTGCCGAGTAGCTCACAGTTTGGTTTGGGGGAGGGGGACACGAGCGGGGGGGGGGGTGGCCAGAGCCAACGAGGTTCAAATCTGCTCCATTTGCGAACCTCTTTGGTTAAACCTGTTGGGAGGAAAGGCACAAGCAATGGGGGTAAAAGAGGAAGGTTTACAGGGGTTGAGAAAGGGATTCTGCATGCCTTCGGACCCGAGTTTCCATTCCCTAAGGCCAGGTGCGCATGGTTTCGAATGCACGCTGTGCTCCCAGACCACCGGAAGGCTCGGCTCGAAATTGTGAGAAGCAAAGGTGGAGCGGGCGTGAGGAAGGAGGATCACTTCCCAATAGATCGGTAAGCAGCCGCATCGTGGCGCCTGCTGCAGGAAGAGGGGGGACAGCGGGTGGTGCTGAAAGCACGTCTCTTTCACTCAGGCTGGAGTGCTCCTCTCTGAACACCAGTCTGAGCCCTCCCGCTCTTTCCTCTTCCATGTATTTATCTTTCCCTTCCTACACAAAGCCTGCTAGTTAACCGAAGGCAGCAACATGAGCGGCATGCTGAAAAGTGAGCCCAGGCTAAGGCGACTTGGGGAAGAGAACCTAGGGCAGGCCCACAAATGCGAAGACTAGACGGTGGCCGGAGCCTAAACTGCACTTGGGACCTCTCAGAGGGAAGTGACTGGTCCACCTGGAGGGCTCTTCCACCTGGTGATCCTATTACTGGGTGCTCCCATTTCCCTCCAGAGCAGGTGCTGTGGGGAAGGGAAATTGAGAGGATAACAAGCACTTGTGCTTATTTAGGCACACTCTTGGTGCTGCCTCAGCTGAACTGTAAGCTTGAGTAGCCGCGCAGATAGATTCTCCAACACTACTTTTCAATAAGAAATGGGCACGGACCAGTGGGAAGCAGCGTCTCCCTTCCACTTTCTTCTCTACTGCCTACGTGGTGTTTTATTGTTCGGAGGCGCTCAAAGCTAATTTGTATCCCTGTTTGAAGCAGCCAGAGGACCATTGCCTTGAACTAAATGCAGCCCTTTCTCCAGTGGGGCATAAGCAAGGGTTTTCTGTGGAAGCCTCTTAGTTGCGTGACTTTCTATTAGGAATTTTGTAGTGTTCAGTTATGCTACCCCTTGTTAGGTGTGTTCTGTGCTGTTCCCTTTGTGGAGCACAGGGAATTTTCTCCTTTAATTTTTCTGTCATCTCCATGCAAGTACACATTTCAGAATCAGTTGTGGCTATTTCCGTCCTTTATAAATGTATGCTTCCATTTAAAAGAATCATTGATTTGGGAATTAAAAAATACTGCTTCCTGATCTCATTGGGTTAGTAATTTACATCCCGTCAAATCTCCAGCCCTCTCCAGTACAAATATCTTCAGCACTCTGGACAGATCCTTCCAAGGTTCCTAGCAGAAAAATGTGCATAGAACACTTTCTAACTGCTCTTAAGAAAAGAATCTTTCTCTAGTCATTTACACTCTGAATGACAAAACATACAATGTAGATATTTTAATTGCACACTCTAGCACATTTTGTGCTACCACGTGGCAGTGTTTTGGCTGTGGGCTATATGTTCAAAAGAAACCAAACTCTTCAATGTTCATTTATAAAAGGACACATTATGATTATTTGGGGAAAGGGGATGATATTTAAATAATCCAAATACTTGATGAGTTCTTCACTTTAATTTCACGGATAGACACAGGCCTCTACCATCACTTCCTAGTACACATTATGGACATGATGACAAACACTCAGGGGAAAAATGAAAAATTCACTTGTAGATACTATATCCAACCAGCACAAATTATCCAGATTTTGGAAATACTTGAGTAAATACCTACCATTTTTAGTTTTTGCTCTGATTATATCCATTGTTGTATCACATTGAATATTTTATACGAGTCTTACTATATTGTCTTTTAAAAAAATGTCATTTTAGACAGAAAAACTAAATTAAATGGCAATAAAAGGTAAGTGATAGTACAAGCAGAAAATATGAAATAGTTAATCATGACAAATTTGTACTTGTTTGTATACTTCTTTTATCCCAGGATTTCTATCCTTATGGGATGAAGAAAGAGATATATCCAAATATTCCTCTTTGTGCTTTGTTTTGCATATATATATATATATATATACACATATATATGAGAGATATTTTATCCATATCTTTATATAGACAGATAAATCAAGTGTATACCAAGTTTATAAAATAGTGAAGACTACCTTTTGTTATTTGTTGTTATATCTGACATATGCTAAAGGCAATTTGATTCATTTGGAGTTTGGATATACTGAAAGTATATTATTACATAGCTGGAAAATTCTGCAGTTTGAAAATATGTGTTATTTTTCATATTCAGCAAAATATTTATGCTAGCCCTTCAGTATCATTTAGCTGTCATTTTAATCAGTGAGTAGAGATTAAGAGAGCATAAGAAGACAGGAGCAGCATCAAAAGAGATATTTTTAGTTCATGATGCTTTTGTATAATCCCGAAAAAGAAAATATAAATTTTGATTTTGAATTTTCAACTGTTGGTAAACCAGATATATTTTTTATATTCGTTTATTTCAGTTGTTTGAAATGTGTTTCTAAAAGTCATTATGACATAGCTTGCTTTTATTTCCTTTAAATTCACAGAGAGAAGGAAAAAATCTATAATTTACCAGTCCCAATCTTGTTTGAATTATATGTTCCTTTGGTCAAAAGGGGCACCAGGCAAAAGTCTTGGTGCAGGCTCATCTTTAATCTAATAACTACCATTTATTGAGCACATCAGGCCCCATGCTATGCACTAGATATGTTATTTTATTTAATCCACATATCAATAATACAGTGCACTAGTTATCTTTACCTTTCTGTTGTAAAAACTGAGTTTTCTTTCTTTCACTGTCACAGAGCTAGGAAATGGCAGAAATAAAAAAATATATATATCTGCTTTGTTTGGAACTCAGATTTATACTGCTTCCATTATACTAAACTGCTTTCATCTGTGGTGTGACGAAACATCATGAAATTATTGCATTGTGGTTTCCACTGAATTGTGGTATGACAGGAAGTGCAGACAGACCCTAGCTCCAGATTTACTGAGTTTAAATCCCAGCTTTGTGATTTACCAGCTGTGTGACCTTGGAAAAGTTGCTTAAATTTCCATGCCTCAGTTTCCTCATTTTTAAAAAGAGGAACAAATTATAACAGTATTGGTGACATTGAGTGAGGATTATGAATTAATTGGACAAATATAAATAAAGTGCTTGAACCACAGTGAACAGTGTATAAGTGTTAGTTATGACTATTAATCCCATCTAGGCCTTTGGATATCAAATGTTCTTGTATTCCCCATGTCATTAAATTTAATGTTCTCAACAATCTTATAGATTGCATTCTATTTTTATTTTGTGAATTTAGCAATAAAATGTAAGACTAAGAGAGATTAAACAACGTGTCCAATATTCCACAGCTTATAAGATGACAAAGCATGTATTTAAATCCAGGACCATCTGATTCTCAAACCCTTACTCTTAACTAGATACTGACCTACAGCCTGGACGCATATCTCAATTTTTTGAATTCTACTAATTTTGAGTCAGCACAACCTTCTTCCTCTACAAGGGAATGTGCAAATATTTCTTTTTGTTATATATTCAAGAATATTTAAAAATAAGCATGCAAATGCCTAAAGATAATCAGAAATCTAAATGGTACATAATTGCTGTCTCAATTATCTTCTTTTTATAGTCAAACTATACAAGAAATGTAAAGGAAAGAATTAGATACAAAAAAAGTGTATTTTCTGTAATGTGATACTGTTGGTGTTGTAAAGAAACCAGATTTAAGAAGAATTTTCTAATGATTAGTTGTCACAATAATTCTGGTTATAGGCCACTGACTTTAAACTTTTCAGCATAAGTGCTCTGAGGAAAATGAAAAGCGAATAAACACAATGGCACTAGTGGGCATTGTAATAATGAAACTTTCTTACATTCATTATATTTTGCAGAGGAATAATCAAAGATATTTAAAGAATCAATTTACTTTAATACATAGTAATTAGTAGAATATTTTAAAGAGAGAGAATTAAATAATATACTATTATATGACTTGTTTAAAAATAAACCAAAAAAATGAGATTTTGAAAAACCAATATGTAAATTACTATTGAAGTTATCATTCATCTTATAATCTTGTTAAAATTATAATGATCTTTGCATATTAATTTTAAAAGCAGTCTTTGAATTTTGGAAGTATATCATAGGATACTCTCCTCACATTCATGTACTGTAATTTGTGGATACTTAGCACTATGCTTATTTGATGTAAGGCAATACCATTCTTGAATCTCATAGTTTAATTTATATTTCTCAAATTGAAATTTTAAACTTTGAAACAGGATAATACAAGCAAAGACAGATGAAAAAGCAAAGAAAAAATAAGGCAAGCCTATTTCAACCTATTCTCCTTTAGCGTTATTTAGAAGTTTCAGTTTTTGTGGGACTGATGCATGCAGATGATTGCCTCTTGGTCATGTTCTTCTTTCATGATTATGTCAACCTTGCCAGGATGGCTTTCACGTAAATCAGTGGTTTTCAACTGGGAGTGACTTTGACCTGAAGGAGACATTTGGCAGTATCTACAGACATATTTGGTCGTTACAACTGGGAGGTGGTGCTATTGGCATTCAGTGGACAGAGACTAGGGATGCTGCTAAACAACCTTCAGTACACAGGACAACAGTCCCTCACAATGAAGAATTGTCTAGTCCAAAAGGTCAATGGTGCTGTGGTTGAAAAACCCTGATCTAAATTATGCCAGGAAACAGAAGTACCTATATTTACTTGATTTGTTTGTATGGTTTCTGACTAATTTATGGAAATTACATAACAATCTAATGGCAAATAGAATCTCCAGAATGCTTTGCAATTAATCCATAAGGTTTAAATAACCAGTCCTTTGGGTCCTTCGGGAGGTATTATCATCTGTTTATATCGAGTGTGGGTTTAGAGTGAGAGGTAGTCCTGACTCTGCCATTTATTAGAGGTGTGAGACTTTGGGTAAGATTCTTTACCTCTAAACTTCAATTTCTAGAGGTATTAATACAAGTAGTAATCGATGCCTACCTTACAGGGTTGTTGTGAGGCTTACATAAATAATGCTTGTACTTTATTTAGTACAGAGAAGGCACTTAATAAATATTAGCTATCGATAAATAATTAGATATAAAGTTTTAGAAATGTGAAACCACATATGCAAGTACCTGATGATTGGTAATATAACATGTACAGTAATGGTTTATGTTCTTTAGATGCATGTCATAAATTATAAGAAATCGGCTGAAGACTGCAAAATGGGTAGAAGTCTAAAATCCCTACTTGGTAATTAAATTAAACCTAGTTAACAGTGCATTGCACCCTTTTTACTGCTTTGCTGCAGAAGCCTGTTTCAGGTCTTTATGCCAGCTTTTTAAAATTAACACATAAAATTATATATTTCATCTTTGTACAATACTATTTTATGGCCCTTTTGTATAGAGGGGGTTTTAATTAAAATATGGCCTATTTTTTGTGGGGCTAAACAGTGGGGGTGCTGTGCTTTCTTGTTTACAAGGTCACAAGTGTGTGATTAACTATGACAATGGAGTTTTCCTTGGACTGTGAGGTTCTCAGTATCATTACACCTCAGAGTGTCTCTTATCTGTGGTATGCACTTGTTTTCAGAAAAATATATCAAAGACAACCATGGCATATACAATACTGACACCTCTAACTGTGATGAGGCTACTGCTCAGGCAAAGTAAATCATTTTAGTATTAATGTCCTGAGCTATGTGATTTGCTTGTGTGGAGATTAAGTTATATAAGAGACATCTGTGCCAGAAAGATGGTCAGTGTTTGAGAAGATTGTTGAAAGTAAAAGACAATGTGAGCTGTGAATTTGATTACAAAGTAGGTTGCCATTTATGGCAAATTCTACCCACCAATATCTTTTTCATATTCATTTAGTATATAATATGAGACTGTATCATTACCTGGGACAAAAAACTTTTAAAAATATTAAATACATGACTATTGTTTCCTATAATAGGATAGTGATTAATTTACTATGTTATGAATCCAGAAAGATAACATTGAATAAAGCATTCTATTGCTTCTGAAATAGGACCTTGATCTGATGTATAAGTTGAACTATCCAAATATTTGCCCACTTTTGAGTGAATTAAAAATCTCCATACTATTAGATTGTAGATCTATAATATTTTGAAAACTTTTGCCCCTCATTAGATGAGTTAATGCCTCCTCCTTATCTGTATATGAAATGGGGATTATCAAACATTCCTAGCGGCACCTTTTTTAAGGTAATAGTGAGATCAAGAATGGGAAAAGGTTCTGTACACTGAAAATAAAGTATTGTAATATTATTATTTCCTCTTCTTTTCTTCTACCAGACACTTCTTGAAATAAAGAATGAATTTTATGATAAGATTGCTAAGGAGAAACGGCCTAACCCATGAACTTATATAAAAGCAAGAGAGAGTAGGTCCTCATAGAAAGACCATTGGGTGGTGCCCAGAATCGATGATGTTAAAGACAAAAGTCTTGGAGTGATGCTTATATCACCTTTTAAAATCTTGGGGCCACATGTGTCCTTCTGGATCCTTGAGTGTGATCTTTTGACCAAATCCAAATTTTACATAAAAAATCCTTTTAATAAAGAGATTTGTTCTGTGAAATTTGGATTCAGTCGAGGGGCTGCAGTTGGGGATCTGGAGGGCCTCATGTGGCCCTGAAGCCACAGGTGTCCACCCCTGTGTGAAACATTTCTGCCAGAAATATCATGCTTAGATATATGTGCCATAGAAATACTTTCAAAAGCAAGTAAAATGTAACATTGTTTATGATAGTAAAAAAAATCTATAAATAACCTTAATATCTAACAATAAGAGATAATTAAATATTGGTGCACTCATATAATTGAATACTACATGACTGTTAAAAAGAAATAGATGTTTGAAATGTGAATCTTGGCTCTGCTACTCATTTGCTTGGGAGTCTTGGCCAAAACACTGTATCTCTCTGAGCTTCAGTTCCTTTCTCTGTAAAATGTGCATAAATTATTCATCCTGTAGTTTGCGTGACAATTAAATGTCATTTTATGTGAGACATTAAGCAAACGCCTAACACATGGTAAGCTCTCTGTATATGTTAGTTGTTATCATTGTTCTCATCATCCAAATGAACTGATATGGAAAGATATTTATGATCTATTATACAAAGAAGAATAAATATATATATATATATTGTAAGAGAGATTTAATACTAATATCTCATTTAAATAAAAATATATAAAAGATTATAAGCTCAGAAAATCATAGAACAGACACCAAGTTGTGTCTTAACTAATATGTGATTAAAACTTTGTTTTGAGATGACATTTTGTTGAATTCAGGTTCTAGGTCTGCTGCAAATCATTTAATCTTTATGAGTCTCAGTTAAACTAAGTCATATCCAGAGTCCTCACTAGTTCTATGATGCTATTTTTCTTAATATGTTCAAAAGCCATGGGGAACACTAAATGTTTATTTCTACATCTTTTTTGGCCTGTTTCTCTTTTTGAAGTTCTCTGTTGCTTGAACTCATTGGACAGAGGGAGTTTTATTACACATTGTTCAATTTTCTAGAGTGGGTCAGGAGGTATTATCCTGGAACCTCACCCAGGTAGTTGAACAGAAATTCACATGTAGACAATTCATTTTATTTGTGCATTCAGCAGGATTAATTAAGCATCTAAATTTGTGCAAGGCTTGTACCAGATGCTGTGTATGGCACGGATTTAACCCTTAAGGGGTTGGAAGTCTGTTGTAAGAGAAAACATGTATGTAAATAGCTATAATATTAGCTTAGTAACAAATACCATAAGAAAGTCTGGATAATAAAATGCTATATGAGCTCAGAGGATAGAGCAAACACTGCAAGGTAAGAGATCTGGGAAGATTTTACGAAGAGTCTATTTTAAGATATTCTCTCATTCAATCCTCATTAAAACTCTTCAAGGTAGGTACTATTCTCATTCCAACTGCCTACAATGGCAGGAGGCTCAGAGAGGTTAAGTGCCCAGGGACACAAAGCCAACAAATGGCAGTGCCAAAATTCAAACTCAGGTCTCCTTGGCTCCAAACCCACACTCTTAACAACTCGCCATAAAGGCCTTTGAAACAACTTCATATCAGGGATCAGCACCAGCATAAAGCCATTGGAACAAAGGAGTGTATAGTGGGACAATAGAGTATTGTAACTTGACTAGAGTAGACTCCCAAGGAGAAGCAGAGGGAGAGGAGATAAGGTCCCAAGGAAGGCAGGTGCAGAAATTTAGAAGGCAGATTCCTCAGTTCCAAACTTAAAAATATTATTAATAATAAATAGTAAATAAATTATATTAGTAAATTTAGAAATTTAGAAAACACAGATGCAGACAAAAAAGAAAATAAAAATTATATATATTTTCACCACACTATTAATGTCGGTGTATATGTTTCCAGTCTTTGTGTATATACACATCTACCCATATTTCTTGTGAAAATCAAACCATACCTGCCTTTTATTTCTGTTTAATGTAACATAAATACTTCACATTTCACTGCCTCTCCCCTGCCACTTCACAAAAGAAAGTTTCTATTCAAAAAATTGTTCAATATCCTTTGCTGATTTTTCCTTATTCTGGGGCCTTGAAATTCCTTGGGGTGCACTTTCTGGAGCTAGTTTATTTTTTTCTTTCTACTTCCTAGGTGATTTTATCCAGTCTCGTGGTTTACAACAAAAGGACTTCTGTATGTTAGCACCTCCCACATTTTTTTTCTCCTAATCAAACCTCCGTCTAGAATTCAGCCTCTTCCATCCAGCTACTTATTCGATTTTCTCTTCTTGAATTTCTAGTAAGTGTCCAAAACTAAATTTCTGCTGTCTCCATACAAATGTTCTCCACCGCGCTTTCCACCCCAGTCCATGAGACACCATCCTTTGTGGGCTCGGGCTGAGAACCTTGGCCTCCTCATTGACTCTTCTCTTTCTCTCATCCCAAGTCAAACCTGGCAGCAAACCCTTTCACTCTAGCTTCAAAATAAATTCAAAATCCCGCCACTTCTCACCACCTATACTGTCATCACCCCAATCCGACCATGGTCATCTCTCTCTCTCACCTTAATTAGCACAGTAGTTGCCTAGTTGTTTCCTCAGTTTCTTTTTTTTTGTCCTTATTCTTGTTAAAACGTTACGCAGAGTGTGTCCCTCTTCTATTAAAAAACCTTTCAGAAAAATATTCTCATGCAATGTTAAAGCCAAATTCTTAAAATCCAAACAGGTTCAACATCATCGCACAGGCTGTGGGTCTGCACCTTTTCCTCTCTCCACATTAGATCTGCTTCTGCCTCTTTGTTATTCCTCAACGTGCTAGCATCAGTCTGTCTCAGGGACAGTGCATTTGCTTTTACCTTTACCTGGAATGTTCTTCTTCTGGATAGGTGCATGACTCACTGCTTTAATTTCTTTAGGTATTTACTTATTTACTCAAATGTTACTTTTTCAGCTTATATGCCTTTGGCCAAATTATTCAAAATTTCCCACATCTCTGGCACTTTCTATATTCATTCCTTGCCTTTTTTTCTTTTCAGTGTTCATTACTGTGTATTCCATAATATTTTACTTATCTTGTTTACTATCTGACAAACTTCCTTATAGGCTCTCTAATGGGTGAATTTATGTCTACTTTGTTCATAACTGAATCCTCAGGGCCTAGAAGAGTGCTTGGTACAGAATAGTTACTCAATAAACAGTTATTTGACAAATAAGTGATGCTGATAGTTCTGACACATGCCCTACTGGTCTATTTGGAATTCATGCTGTACTAATTTCTTGTATTGATAGCACATGAGATGACTTTCTGTTTAGCCTTATAATAAGCTGAGTTGTAGCACAATTCTGTCATATTTATATATCATAATTTATTTCAAAATGTGGTTTCCAGCTATCTGAGCTTCGTAGCTAATATCAAGAAAGTATAGACATTGTGTAGCCAAGACAGATTATGAAGCAGTAATTGCTTCATAATCTGATGGGCCATAATTTTATGGTGTATGGCAGGGCAATATAAGTACACTTGTAGTAGATAATCATACACATTTGTACATTCTGTGTGCTGAATCATCTTTTTTCCTGAAATGGTCTTTACCCTGTAGTTTGAAAGGTGACTCCTGTAAGATTCTTTATCCCTGGGAAGTTCACACTGTGTCTGAGTGGCCATTCTAATCTTCCTGGATTTCGTAAATATCTCTTTTGTGGGAAGGGGTGATGAAGCAGCAAGGAATAGTGAAAAGAGTATGTTATAGAGTCACCAAGTATAGATATGAATTCCAGCTCCATCATTTTCAAAACACATTACAAAATTTGTAAAATAGAGGTAATAAAATAATACAAGTTGATCATCCCAAATCCAAAAATCTTGAATCCAAATGCTCCAAAATTGGAAATTTTTGAGTTTCCACATCATGCTCAAAGGAAATGCTTATGGAACATTTCAAATTTAGTATTTTCAGATTTAGGATGCTCAACCAGTAAGTAAGTATGGTGCAAATGTTCCAAAATTTGAAAAAAAAATCTTAAATCTTAAGTCTAAAACACTCTTGGTCCCAAGTGTTTTGGATAAGGGATACTAATCCTGTACTTACATCTCAGGGTTGTTATGAAGATTATTGATACATATATGCCTCCCCACACAGATACAGAACTATTACATCATACATCTTTAAGATATACAATGCACATCAAATATAATATCTTCCATGAGAACCAGATGCATTTTTTTCTCTGTGACATAGGAGACTCGTATATGTCTGTGAATATAAAGTGCCTAAGACATTACCTTTGGCTTCCCTGGCATTATGTGCTTTTACTTTCTTTCCTTAGTTTCTGGGTTGTGTCCTTTGCTTAGCTGCTCTTTCCAAAACCTGGCCTCGTAGCAGGTCTTACTTCTTAGCTCCACCTTCCCCATATTTATACTTTCTCTCCAGGTGATTGCATACATTCCAAAGATTTTATATACTGGTGGCCTTCAATTTACATCTCTAACCCAAAACTCTCCTCTAAGTCCAGCCTTACATATCCACTTTCTTGTTTGATACCTGTACCTAGATGCTTAAAAAATATCTCAAATTTTACATATTCAAAAGAAAATCATTGATTTTATTTTGACCCTCATCTGTTTATGTACTAGCCTATCCCATCCATATTAGTGATATAAAAATGCACTAGGTTTTCAGACTAGAGGCTTAGGAGTAGACCCTGATTCCTATCCCTACTTACTACACACATCCAGTCCATCAGCAAGTCCAGTTGATTCTATTTGGAAATATGTCTGACTGTGCCCACTTCTCTCTACATTCAAAGTCACCAATCCTAGCCAAGCCACTATCATCCCGTACTAGATTATTATAAGAGTCTCCTAATAAGATTTCTCCAAACTATTATCCAGAACAATGGACAGCCAGAATAACCCTTTCTGAGACTGAGTCGTGCCAATCATTGACTTATATTTTCTCAACGGCCTTCTGCTGTTCTTAACGTTACAATTCTACAAGAGCCTACATGGGCTTTTTCTTACCTTTAAAACCTCATCTTTACCACCATCCCTGCCATTCTTCATGTCCTAGCCACACTTTTTATTACTGGCTTCTTTTTTCGTATCTTCTTTGTTCTTTGCATTCATCGGGTTTCAGCTAAAGTCACCCTTTAGAGTACTGATTCATAAGGCCCATGAGTAAAGGGAGCATACATACGTTGTTTACTCTTAAATATTCAATTTCCAGGAGACAGTCATATCCTATGCATGCCATAAATATGTGTTAAATGAGTTAATGAATAGATGACTGGGACATGATGGGTGCTCAGTGAGAGATCATGATCATACTCATCAATGCACATCATTGAACATCTTTGTTACATTGGACTCTTCCACTCAATAGTTAATAGACCTTTGTTAAATGAGTTAATTAATTTAGCATATATTCAGAAGACAATCTTTCAGTGTTTCTGTATGTATAGTATGTCTCAATGTATGGGGGTTTCCTAAAATAACTCTAACAAATAAAATGCATGGGATTGATATTTCAGCTACATCAGTTTCATAGGCCATTTCTAGTCTCTCATATCACTTTGATGTTCTTACATTAAAAAATTTGTTCTGTCTTTTTTTATTGGGTTTGCTCACTCACATTCTGAATTTAATAAGAAATTGTGGTTCCTTTTATTTCAATTATTTTTTTTTACCTGAGTAGAATTCACATGACCATGAGAATAAGAATTATTCCCTAGGTCTTTGGTCTAAGGAAAGTGACAGGAAGGTTTGAGAATATTCAGATAATTTACCAATGAGAAAATTAACATCAGTCTTTGTTTCCTTCCCCCTTATCTATTATGTCAACTTTCATACCAATTTTTTCCTATATATTGCCAAACTCCTAGTTATTCTGGAACATCTAGTTGTTTGATGAGTTTTTCTTTTTTTATTTTAGTGTTTGACACTATACAGAGGGGGCCTTTCTCTGTTGCCATAGGAAACAGTAGAAGGAAACAGTGAAAATGAGGGTAGGAGTGATAAATGTGATTCAAATTATATTCATTTTGTGTCTGGACTGGAATTTTTGCAGATCTGATGAGTTTGAAACCATTAGTATTCTTGTAGAAGCATGCTAATTGCATAAATTCCTGAAGAAACATCATCTGTCTTTCAAAGGTAGAGCTTAGGGAGCTAGTCACTTTAAAACAACTTGAGATTCTTGGCTGGTAGACATGATAACACACAAAATAAGTCTCTTATACAATTCCTTTAAATAACCTAAATCATTAATTTGTCAGTTCTCTTTTATAAATTATGCTAGAATTTGCTGTAGGAAACTTGGGACAAAATTTCCTTCTTCCCAGAAACTTAAATTGAATTAAATGACTATATTCATAGCTATACCAAGTTTCTACTTGGAAGGATAGCTCTGAACTTACATCCTTTCAGCCCTTTGAGCCTTAGCGATGCGGAAATTTTTTTCTGGATCAGAGCTAGAGGACTGATTACTGTGAATTTTATTACAAGACTGTAATTACTTTGAAGACTCTCTGGAGGACCAAGTGGGTTGCCAGAGAATTTTCTGTCCTCACTACCTAGCCACAGAATGCCCTTGGAAATTAAGTAACAAAAAAGATCATGTCTTGAATGTATATATTCCTATTTAATTTACAAAGCATTTGCATGGTTGGTATCTTAGGTTGATTCCCATAAGAGGAACTCTAGCTCATATTATCCTCATTTTTCAAATGAGGAAATTCCAGTACTAAGAGGTTAAACAATTTACTTCTTAATAGCAAAATGGGGTTTTGAAGCTGCATATTATTTTCTCTAAAAATTGGTGCTCATTTCATTATTCCTTGCTGCCTATTTCAGAGACATTTTACACTGTAATATCCCAACCTTCTTCTTTCTCTCCTACAGTTCATTTAACTTGAAATACACACCTCTCTTCATTTTCTTTGTTATATATTATATGTTAATTAGACACAATACCTATTTATTCCTGGTAAGATTACTCATCTTGCTTTAGATTGCATTTGGAGAGGAGATATATACGGATTTTTTAAAAAGATAGCATTGTTTTTGTAATTGCATAATTAATACATGCTCAATGCCAAAAATCTGGAAAGAAACAAAAAGCATTGTGAAAATTAAACAACAATTACTGACTATCCCATCATCTAGAGGTCATCAATGTTTAATATTTTGGGTTTCATACTTCCTAGGGTTTTCTGTTCATGGTATCACTTTGCTTCTAGGATGCTTTCTCTTACCTCTGCCTGAGAGTACAGTTCTGCCTGCCACACATAAGATTTGGTTTTGTTTACTCCAGATGAACAAACAAAAAAAATTAATCTAAGCCAGGCAGAGTCAAGAAACTATATCAGCTTCTTCATTAAATCACAAAGGAGACAGACAAAGGAAAGTCAGGAAAATTTTTTTATTCTTTTTTCTTTGTTATAAACACCATCAAAACCCTTTCTTTCTCTGCTAGCATAGACCTTTAGAGCTTCCCCAAACTAGTTGCACTTATGTTGTTAAAGACCTATGCTATTTTTTCTTTTCAGGTTTTGAAGATCATGATTGCATGGATGCCTCTAACTAAATGGTACCCGGGGACATGGTGGTCCTTTAGAGAACGCATCTAAATTGCTCGCTGATTCCTTGGTTTGCCACTCAACATAGGACGTTGTTTGATTGTATCTATCAGAACTCTACTAAATTTTTCCCACCATGCTATCTCTATTAGCTTGAACTCCTTTCCTAAAATGGTCCTTCTGTTGATCCTGTCAGTCCTGCTTTTGAAAGAAGATGTCCGTGGGAGTGCACAGTCCAATGAGAGGAGGGTGGTGGCTCACATGCCAGGTGACATCATTATCGGAGCTCTCTTTTCTGTCCACCACCAGCCTACCGTGGACAAAGTTCACGAGAGGAAGTGTGGGGCAGTCCGTGAACAGTATGGCATTCAGAGAGTGGAGGCCATGCTGCACACCCTGGAAAGAATCAATTCAGACCCCACACTCTTGCCCAACATCACACTGGGCTGTGAGATAAGGGATTCCTGCTGGCATTCGGCTGTGGCCCTAGAGCAGAGCATTGAGTTCATAAGGGATTCCCTCATTTCTTCAGAAGAGGAAGAGGGCTTGGTACGCTGTGTGGATGGCTCTTCTTCTTCCTTCCGTTCCAAGAAGCCCATAGTAGGGGTCATTGGGCCTGGCTCCAGTTCTGTGGCCATTCAGGTCCAGAACTTGCTCCAGCTTTTCAACATACCTCAGATTGCTTACTCGGCAACCAGCATGGATCTGAGTGACAAGACTCTGTTCAAGTACTTCATGAGGGTTGTGCCTTCAGATGCCCAGCAGGCACGGGCCATGGTGGACATAGTGAAGAGATACAACTGGACTTACGTGTCAGCGGTGCACACAGAAGGTAAGTTTCCTTTACATCCACTGAGTATGTCTTATGCACACAACAACTTCCTGGTTAAAATTTCAGGTTTTGGAAAATTAAACTATTCCTAATTATTAGGTATTTTGGATATTTTGAGTTGCCCCAGTTATACCAGTGCTGTTAGAAAGGACTGGATGGCAGATAACTAGAGAGACATAGATTTAAGCTAATATGAGGGTTTATGTGGCCATGATTTGGTGAAATAGAATGTTTAAAAATTATTTATTACATTATTTAATTCCACTGTACTGGTACTGTACTATACTTCTGCTATAGCAGAAGTATAGTAATGGTAATTCTGCTACAATGATGGTTTTTGATATTTGTTACTAGAAGTTTTTAAGTTTCTAGCTCTTCATTGAACACCTCACATTTTTAACATTTTAAGGTTTCTCCAACTGCCTACTGTTTTCAATAAAGAAAGGTGCACATAAATGCACATAGGATTAAAGGTAGCCAGTTCAAGCCCAGATATGCTGCTATAGAGAATTAGCAAATAGTTTAGTCTTACAACTATTTTTCAATGGAGTGAATAGTCAAATTTGAAATGGAAATAAAAATATATTAATTTTATCCTTACATAGAACATATTTGGGATATATAATTTTTAACAATTCAGAATAGGTTTGCTTTGAAATTTACTGCTTCTTTATGCTCAAAGAATAGTGAAGAAGGAAAAATCTGACTGATGTTTTGTAACTGTTAAAATAATAATTAGTGCTTTGTTGTTTGTGGTGTTTTAAATATGCTTTTGTATACATTATTTGTTAGTTCTTGACCAGGACTCTGTGGGATAGGCTTGGTTTGTCCTAGAGAGGTTAAGTGACCCAAATGGTGAGACTCATTTGTTATGCAACACTCTTTCTAGGACATCAAAATGCATATATTAAGCACTATAGAATACAAAAGAAGATATAAAACACTTTTTATAAATCATTGAATTATTATATTTATTGAGATTTTTAAAATTCTCCAATAACATATCAGTGTGGTCCAAACAACCCAATCCTGTACAGTGAGGGGTTAAGTTACTTCACCCCACTTGAAAGATTGAGAGCCAATCACCAATCAGATATAGGAAAATTTTCATTATTAAGGGATATAATATCATGAATCATACTATATGGCTGCTCATTAATAACATTCAGAGCTGCAAAACAATACTGGATTCTATATGGATTGAGACTTCTCTATATCTAGACATTTCCATGTATTAGTTGATAGTTTATTTAGAAGGATGTTAATATAGAGAGATTTTGAGCAATGGATAGATGTTTGGATTAGGAGACTTTTGCATTTTCTTCCTTTGAATTTTTTCTAGTTCTGAGATTTTTCTTTTAAAACCACAATTGCATTTGATTCTCACAACAAACCAATGATATAGAGAGTCTGCATATTTTATTCCTATCTAAAAATACAAAGGCTTTAAGAATTTAAATAATTCATTTACTATTTACCTAATAATAATTTTAGAGCCAGGAGTAGGAACCACAGCTACTGAATTCTAGTTTAGTGTACTGTTATAATTTAGCAGAATCCATAAGAAGCACAACCTGAGGATATACTTATGCAATACATATTAAGCACAAATGTATGAATGACCCTCTGACAATCCTGTGAAGGACAGCTGTATGTTTTATATATCATAACCTTCAATGGGCTTGCAATCTGGCAAAGGAAATGAGGCACGTGTGAATACTTATATAACAATAAGTCAAGATGACACAAAGTTACAAATATGTCTCTAAAGTAAATTAGTGGAGGAAAAAAATCACCTCCTGCTCTGGGGTAAGGGGGTCATAGTGGAAATCTTAGAAAAGGAAATGGCATTTGACAGTTGAATTTAAATAAGTAGAATTCTGACAATTGGTGAAAATTAAGGGATAGATTTTAGGGAAGGGCATGAAGAAATATGAGGATATGAGAAATAAAAAATATGTTTGAAAAATGCCAAGTATAAAGGTATGTTTTGGTTTGTCTCAAATAAGTCATAAGTTTAATAGGAACTTCCTTCTAGCTTCAGAAGAGTACAGCTTAGTCATTACTGGTGATGGGATATTAATTAAACATTGTTCAATAAGGGAAACTCATAGTCATGACTGCTGGCTTTTACTAGTCTAAAGTGTTATTTTAATCTAAATGTACACCAATGGTAATCTAGCAATCTAGTGAAGTAAATTATGATGCATTCACACAATGCATTATTATGTAGCTATTAAAATGAATGAGGCACTCTATAGATAATGAGATAATAATAATGATCTCCAAGATCATTTTAAGTTGGAAAATCAAGGTGCAGTTCTGTATATGATATTTATTTGTCTAAAAGTGGTTTTTATATAAACCATTTGACTAGATATTAATAGAATTGTTCTCAGAGAAGAAGAAAACTGCTAACAGTTGTTCCTTCTGGGAGGAAATCTAACTAGTCAGGGAATAAGGTAGAATACTTTTCAAGCATAACTTTTACATACATACACTTGAAGTTGTCTATTAAATGCATAAATTACCTACTGAAATATAACAATAACAAGAAAACATTGTGTTTATGGGCAAAAAAAATAAGACAATAAAAATTGGATTGACAAATTCAGGCAAAATATTTGTGTGATAACACCAAGATTTAGGAGAGAACAAACCTTAAAATTGACCATTCGAAGATTGAAGGAAATACCCCTTGCCTTACTGTTTTATGTGGTTATGTCAAGAAGTATTTATCTTGCTTTGATCCCAAACAAGAATGTGGATAATGAGGTTATATGGTGTTAAGCTTTACAGTTTATCAGTATAGGAGTGGCATGGCAGGACTTTTCACAAGGTAAAACTCACCACCAGGATCAGAAAAGTGCTTTAGTCACACAAAACACAGATATGTTAAGTACCCTGGAAACTCTCCAAGGCTGTGCCTGCTTTTCTGTTGCTTGGCTTTTCAGGAAGTCTCTGTGAAATCTTGCATGAAATGATGATGTCAGTTCTTACTTCAGCCTCTTTCTCTGGCTGGGTTGGGGTAATTCTCTCTAGCCCTAGATAAATTAGTCCCAGTATGTTATAACTTATTCTCCTGTCCTTATAATTATTCTCCTTTGCTCAGTTTATATTTGTCTTCTTGAAGAGTATGGAAATACCCACGTGCTTTCACATGAGTCATAGAGATCTATGAAAAGATGTAGTCCCACTTTCAAAAACACTTTATCTGCCAAATTGCCCATGTATTTTATACGTAAATCTGATAATCCTGTGTCACACTTACCACCAGTTGTTTCTTCAAGAAAGTGTGTACCATCACAGAATTTCATAGGAGAGAATAGGAGACCTGGGTTTCAACCTCAATGTTAACCTCTCATACTTGCAATTTCCTGTGATTTATGGTTTTTTGTAGGCTACATGACTGAATGTTTACTGTGGCTTGTTGTATTACACACAAATTATGCTTAGAACTTCTAGGCAAAGAGATTCATAGTATAAAACAAAAGAAGAAAAAAAAAAAAAGAATGCATTTTTTAAAGAGCTGACCAAACTAGCTCTTCAGCTGGGTAATGGAAAGGAACATGCAATGACTCAGAAGAAAAATTTCACTCCTTTTGAAGGAATCAGTCCAGTGAGAACTCTCTGTGCTGTAAGAAAATTTAGGTGTCCTTTGCCTGAGTACTTTTGCAAACCTTTGTACGTATGCCCATTATGGCAGAGGATTGATGCCGCTTGTCTGTTTAGGGGTGTGGCAGATGGATCACACTGATGACTTCCACTAATGGTCCCCCTGTATTCACATCATTTGCTGTATAGCTCGGTAATTCCCTTTCACTCTCATGCAGCACTGGCCTTTTGACTGCTTTGGCCCATAGAACTTGGTTGAAGTGAGAACTTCCTTCCTATTGCTGTCTTGGAACCCTATCTTTACCATATAAAGGACGAAAACACCCAGGTTTTCCAGATGAGTTCATCTTAGACCTGTTGTCCTCAACCATGAAGATCAACACAATGGTCTTTCTGACCCACAGCTAATTGCAATCATGTAATCAAGCTCAGCTGAAACCATCAACATTACCCAGCTGACCATTATTGTGAGCAATAATAAATGCCTCCAGGATGGAGTCCAGTATAAGCATATTTGTCCTTCTGACTTCAGTCTCTAACCCCCTCCTCCAAAATGGGATACTACTGCGCTGTTTAAACTTAAAAATCAAAACAAAATAAATTTATTATTATGCAGTTATATTTTTGAGGTTTAAATAAGAAATAAAACAGAATAAAGGACAAGAAGGAAAATTTAAACTGCTTCACCCATGCTCCTGTGGCTAGAGATGTGATAGTTCCCTTAAAGCTTGAATGTCTTAAAAAATCAGACACTTGCATATATTTCATTATTACATATTTTCCCCTTGATCTAGCTCAATTTCATTGAGAAAATACTGAACTTAGTTTTATAGACAAAATAACATATGTTGTACTTTTTGGGTGACTTACAGGATTTCACACTTCACTATTTTTCCTGACTATAGTTCAAACTCTATGATATATCCCCAGGGCCTGTCAGAGTGCCTAGCACATGATAGGTGCTCAAAGCTTATGTGCTGAATAGATTAATTTGGTTTAAAATAGTACCTAGCTCACTATTTATGAATATATAGCATGTGGCCAAATAGCAGGCATTTGTAATTTTCATAATTTTGCTTCTTTATAAAAATGAGATGTCACAATGCCTCCCTTGATTAATTGCAAAAAGCTGTTCACACCCTACTCCCTTTTTTGTTTGCATTGGTTCTTGAATTTATTTCTGTCTAATGATATAGGAATGTTAATTTATTCTAGCAGAAAAACATGTCAGTGATGCTTTGGGGCAAAAATGTACCAGTAAGTTGTACTAATAACATACATCATTAAAAATATTGTCACCCAGTTAACCTACAGATTGCAATTCTGTACCAGTTTTAGGTCATGATATGGTTTTCTATCAATTATTTGCTTAAAACTGTGGAAAAAATCCAGCTTTGGTTGAAAGAGCTTCAGTGTGATTTATAGTTTGTGTGCTTGTTGACTTCTAAAAAGTAGAAGCACGCTTTTCCCATTTCACTATTCCTACTAATTGTGTTTATATCAAGACAACAATTTTGCTTGGAAAGATAAGAAATGTCTCTACGGAACCTACTGAATACTTTTTAAAGTGATTTCATTTTGTTTCTTCAGGGGTTGAATAGTTTTAAGAATTGAGACAGATTTGGGGAAGATCATGGTAATAATTCAGACACATAAACTACTGTTAGCTTTGCAGAGTGTTAACACTGGAAGGGTCTTAGGCAAGCAGAGTATTCAGTCTAACTTCTTTATTTTACAGTTGAAAAAATAAAGATGGAAAGGTCAAGTAACTTGAACTTATCACATAATTAGTTGCAGAGTTGGCTGAACTCAAGATTCGTGTCCATCTTTGTTTCCATATCACTGTTAGAGATTATTACTCGAGTCTTTTTTTTTTCTTTTTACCATTTTATTACCTCATCATTGTATTGCTTTATTCTTTGCCCCTTTATCTCAATGGCACCAATCTTTCTAAACAATCTGCGGAAAGTTTTAATGACTGTCTGAAAAAGTAGCAGGGACATGAATGAAATGGTTCATCTAAAAATTCGCCTGAAAGTAGCACCTTTCCTTGTTCCCATGAAATGAATTAATTACAGTAAAAAGAAAACAAATTAAGGAGGAGGTCTGTGGCAGCAAGTTGACCTCACCGAAGACCTCTCCATGAGTCTGATGATAAGTACAGACTGTGCCTGGTAGTTTCTATTTCAATCTCCATTGCAGACTCCACACTCTGTCCTTCAGATGCCAATAATAGCAGGGAGCAATATGGTACGGATTTTTTAAGAGCAGGAGGACATATTGTTAAATGATGTAGCCTTATGTATGAAAGACAATTCTTTGGAATTCATCAGTACTGGGATTTATGAAATCTCATTTTGGCACATTTGCAAATACTCCAGAAAGATTTACCAAACATTCAAATGTTGAATTGAGGAGATGTTTTGGCAAGAGGTGTAATGGTCAAATATATTCATTTTAGGGGACTTTTAAAGGAGAGATTGTAGCCCAATGATGCATTTTACACATTGATTTTCATAGTATACACAATCAAATTCAAAAGAAAGAAATTGTCCAGTCAGTGTTTTTCTAACAAAGTGCATCATAGCACGTAAGTTGTTTGTAAAACCAATTTAGTGGGTCAAAAACCAATAGTTAATATAGAGTAGAATAAAGGGGAATAGAGTAGAATATAAATATCAGTATATTACATGATAGTAAGGGTAAATATTGTTTTGTAAATTTTTATTTTAGTTACATATAGCCATATATAGCCGGTGTATTATCATTTAAAATATATTTCTCAGTATGTCTTGTAGCCAAAAAAATTAAAAAGTTTAAATGTGACTTACCCTATCTTTCTCTCTAACATTATTAATAAATGCTTTGCTAGAGATATGTAATCCACACATAATGGTTTATTCTTCTATGACAATGTCAGCTGATTTATATTTTCTGGAAGGATAGGTATTAAAAACAAGCACAAGTTCCAAGGCACCCATAGTAGAGAATGATAGAGACTTTGAGCAAAATGTCAATAATCAGTATGTTTTTGGTAAACAGCATAAGCATCAGGATGGGACAATGGAATGGACACTAGACAATGAGGTTGGAGGAAATTTTCCAGTCCTAATTTTTGTCAGAGATCACAACAAGCCTGGGAGCATCTTATTTTTTTAATATCCCAATATAGTTCACTAAAAATGCCTAAATTATTAATTACTATTTTGATATTTATTATTTACATTTAAGAAATCAACATTTCTACCCCCTCATATGCATACACACACATACACAATCACAGAAAATGCAATGCAATGCATTTGTACTATTCACAAGATGATTCCTTGGTTAAACAAATCATATTGTACTATTTAATACATGTGGTGTCGTGTGTAGTAGGTCCCAAGTTTAAAGATATAAAGTGGCAATCTTCTTTCCATTTTCCCTGTGTGCCCCAATGATTATATGAATAATTTCATTTGATAGTTAAGTCTAAATTTTAGGTCTTTTGAGAATGTGAAGCTCAGGACAAATACCATTGGTAAAATATGGTAAAGTAATGTATGAGAGTATTTTTGGAAGTAACAGTAGTTCCATGAAATGGGTGACCTACAGTGAAGTCGTAACCTTAAATTTACAAAATTAATTGTGAAGCTATCTCTAGAATTTAAGTTCCTTGAACCTTTGGAATAATTCTCTTTTAAGCAGTAGCATGAATACAGTTAGGTTTGAGTGCAAATCCTGATTAACATATTTGCTAGATGAGGGACTTTGAATGAGTCACCTAATTTAATTTCTTCATTGTCAAATTGAGATAATAATACCTGCCCCATAAGACTGTTGTGAAAACTAAACATAAAGCACTAAGTATCAAGCTTGATGTATAGGAAATATTCACTAATTATCGTCTAAATTGCCTGCCAAGAACTTGCCTTGCTTTATGTTGGCTATGAAGAAAAAACCCATAAATGATATTTCAATTTCAGTTTGCCTAGTTAAAACTGACTACCAAATAGGGTGGAGAATTGGTCAGGAAAGTGACCAATATATGTAGTGAGTTTTAGATTCATACTGATTTTCCTTTTGGAAGTTAGGTTTGCAGTCACACAATAAAAGAGAGGGTGCTTAGTGCTTTGGCACAATTATGACTAAACCCCCTACCTTCCTCCTCCAATTGCTGATGTATGTGGAGAGATATTATGGTGTAGTAAGATGAGTAAGGCCTGGAAATTTCCAAAGCCAGACTGCTTGATATGAGTGTGTATGGAGGGATGTGGGTATGGAACTAAAGTGGATTGAGAATGGAAAGTTAGTGATTTGCTTACTGAATTCTTTTTACTTTTACAATAAGCACAAGCCAATTTGGTAGTGAAAAGAAAATAAATGTGGGTAACATATACTAACTTTTTTGTAAATTTAAAAATGATCATGCTCATGGACCTTTAATAGTCTGGAAGCTTTGTTAATAGAAGCTAAGTTGTAACACGTTGAGGCATGCCATATACCTGAGTATAAAACCAAAAGGAAATAAGATGGACCCTAGTAAATGAAAGAGATAAATAGTATTTAATTGCTATATTAGTTTGAAAACTAAATGGATGCCGTTTTGCAGATTGTTATAGTTCAAATAATACCAATGGCAATAATAGTAACTATCAAGTGTTTACTGTGTTTTCAGAAATTATAGAAGTTCTTTGTAATCTATGAAGTGATATCAAGGTACAGATTTTGGTGCCATTATTTGTATATTGTTAATATTATCTGAAAGTCAGTCCCACTCATAGCTACAGTGAAAAGTAGATGGAATATAAATAAGATAAAAAGAGAATTTCTGCATTCCTCTTCTCAAGAATTCTAAAAAGAGAACTATTTGTATCTTTGAGAATTTCTTCACAGACCTCCTTCATATTTCTTTGGTTATATAACTTATTTTAAAATGTCATGTATCTGAGTTTCACCAGATTTGGGTTAGGATTTTAAGCCTTGACTTTCTCTAATGGGAGCAGAGAGCCATTTATTTTTTAAGGAAAAATGTATTATTCAATTTCTATGTGATGGCTTTTTATCCTTTAGAAAATCTGGAAAAATATAAAAGTTATGTAAGACATACTGAAGTGTCATGTCAGTTTAATTTCAGTTTCATGGAATTTGAAAAAAAACTATGAATGAAGTTGATAATTAATGTATTTTTGTGGAAATAATTTGAGAAAAACCAATAAATATATCAAGACACTGAAAAAAATTAAACAAGCCATATGGTTATATTATTTGTAATTAAATTTAACTTGATTGTTTTCAATTCCCAAATTAGTAAATTCATCCCTTATAATTATTGGGATGATTGAGCATAACTTGTTTTAATTTTTTGCTCAGAGGAAACACAAGTATGTAAACAACCATAAATTTCCATTACATTTCCATGTTAAAAATCATTATTTAAAAATATATGCTGAAAAATCAAGGTGGACATATTAATTGTAGGGCTTTGTATTTATATATAATTGATAACAGTAAATTCTCTCATACCTAAGAAAATGCAAAAAAAAAAAGTGTGTTTGAGGGTTTGATGGTACTTTAATTTGCCAAATTTTTGATGTGGTGAAAATAATTGAAAACTGACATCAAAAGCAACACTTTTGATGATTTGGGAAAAAATTTACAGAACATATTTTTGATGAAATAGAATATATTTCAATGCAAGTATATAGCATATGAAAGCATATCAAATAGAGCTCGAGATCCATGATACTACAACAAATAAATTATTCATTAATTTGCAAATACTTCTTGGTTATATAATATGTGCTCAGGTCTGTGGTAGACACGAAGAAAAAAGTGAGATGGAAGCACACTTGCCAACACGTGACTTTTCTCAAATGTATAGCAAGCCACAGCCCCATATGAGCATAAAATTTGCACTCATGGAAAGAGTATTGTTATGTGTAAGCAGAAACTCATAAAGAAATACCTATATGGCAAGGGATGAATAGAATACTTGTGGATATCTTTGGTTAAAGTAAGAAAAAACAATCAATGTATCGTCATTTTGTTTAATATTATGTTATTTTATACTTCCTAGTGACTTATATTCTGGGATTGAATGGAGTCATATAGAGCACTCTAGGTGTCCCAGTTATTCCTTTTTGTTGATACTATTGAATAGTCCTGATCTAGTATGAAGATGATAAGTACTGTTCCATTTGAGAAAGAAAGTCCAAGTGAGACACCATCAGTTTTTTAAATAAAAGAGTGAGATTTTAAATATTCCTCACTAACAGATATTGCAGACAACTTTAAATAATAAACTGTAAGATGCATAATCATAAGAAATTAAGATACTTCTTGTTTAACAAAATTGAGATAACTTATTTTAGGAATATTCAACTTCTGATAATTATCTAATTATCTACGTGGAAATCTGGAAAACATAAACAAACACTTTGTTTCTCCTTTAATCATACTGCATTTTTCCTTGTACAAACTTAACATTCTTCAAATGAATTTATTCATAATCTCAAGATATCTGCCTCTTTTTTGGATTTCTGAACCTTCTCCCTCTTCCTAGGTCTTTTATGAGTCTTAAACTCTAATTTTTTTAGTTCTTTTGTGTAATCAGTAGAATCGATAGTGGTACTGATTGGTTTCACTTATTTGCAATTCACCTTCTTGGAAGGAGGCTGCATTATTTTGTGATTTCAAAGAATAGTAATTTGGGTTTGTTTGGCTGGAATTTTTCCTCCTAGCCTCAAAGCCTGCTACGTGTTTAAGTTTCTACTTTCACTCTGTCAGTAGATGGCAAATTATTGCATACAATTAGAAGGTTTGAAGAGGCTGCAGAGAGTATAACACTTCTGCTGTTACTAGGAAGAAAGAATATCATTTAGAAACAGAAAGAAACGAGATTAAAATCTCAAGTTTTTATATATGAAATACTAAAGTGGCCACGAGTAGAGTTTTGTAAATTATACACAATTTCTAATCATAAGCAACTGAAATAAATTTTAAACATACCTGAGAAGAGGCAGAAAGTCATGCTGAAGTGATTGAACTTACATATGGAAACTTTATTCCTGATCCTTTTAGAAAATCAAAGAATTTGGTTTTGAGGTCAGTGGAAAAAGTATTAATCTTGGAATTGCTCTAGAGAACATATTTTATTTTCCACTTTGGGTTGACCTTGGGCAGCTCACTTAACCTTTCTGAACACATAGATCCTCATTTTCAAGATGACAGATGGCTGTACCTGCACTTTCTGTACTAATGTTTTGTTATGATGGTCAGTTGAATAATCAGTTAATGCACTTTGTAAATCTAAAGCTGCTCAATATATTAATTATTAAATGAAACTCCCTATGTGCCAAGATCTACATGCTTAGACTAGGCTTTTAACTTTTCTCACAAAATATTGAGTACAATATTGTAGAAATCAGGTGCTAATCAAAGACTTCATTAATCATGTCTCCATCACAATAAAAACAGTGAGATTTTGATTGGCAGGAGTGGTTGGGGGAAGAAATTGAACTTTTTCACATCATATTCATGTCACATCATTAATTACCAATATTGATAGAATGTCAGACCTGGAAGAGAATTGAAAGTTCTAATAGTAGGAGCACTGAAGAGTTGTCAAGAAAGATCTCAGACATTAACTTCGGATAGATCTGGGTTCAAATCTCAGGTCCATCACCATTTGCTGTGGACATGAGGCAAATTCTCTAAGCCTCAATTACCACATTTCAGGAAAGATCTGATCATCTATATTTTTTGCTCATAGACAGGTGTGATCATTAATTTGGTACAATACCTGGCACACAATAGTGTTCAAAAAAATATTAGTTTCTGTCATTTCGCATTCTGTTTTCAATCTCCTCATTTTTAAAAAAGAAAACTTCAGGTGTGGGAAATTTAAGCAACTTGTTTAAGGTCACAGAGCTGGTGAGGAGAAGTGCTTGCACAGAGTGGAGCTCCTGGTGTCAGGACACTGATTGGAAAGTGTGCTTAATATTCAGACAGTTTTATTTTAAGGACATTCCTTCTCACAACAACTATATGTTTACTATAACTGAGATATTTATGTATTTATTTATTATTTTTTAGTTTATTGTTTTTATCACTGGGTTTAAGGACATGTACTCTGAGGTCAAATAGACTGGAATTTGAGCAAATTATTTAACCTCTATATATCTCAACTTCATTAATTGTAAAATGATTGCTGCTGAAAATGAGAATGATGGTAGACGTACATGAACTATTTGTTGTGCAAAGTAAATTAACATTTTAAAAATATATAAAATATTTATGATGTGTAGTACACAGTAGGAAGTCATTTATTGTTAGCCCTTAATACTAATTTAGTTATTGTCATATTTTTTGGCCTAGGCATTGTTTCAAGTGTAATTTCTTGGGTCCTCCATTTGTACCTTTCTTAAGAAGCAAAGAATTGTATCTCTCCCTCCCCATGGTTAACCCACTCCAAGTTGCTATCAAAATAAAGTTCTTTTTCTATAAAATAGAATTTTGAAGCTTTAAGTATATGAAGTGTCCATATATCCAGAATGAGGTTGTTATTAAACCTTTATTAGACCTCATCTCTGGGGTGAATCATACTTTAATCTATCTTCATAAGTTGTACCCTGCACCATATATATATATATATGTATGGTTTTATATGTAAATAATTTTTTGTAACTCATTATTGTTTTGAATTATCTCATTGAATTACTTTTTCTCTCATAACCACATTTTGTTTATTTTTAAAACTGTGTTCAGTCCTACTTTTACCATGCACTACTCAATTGAATGCACATGCATCGTTCTTCTCTATTTTCTTCCCTAAACTTTATAATGTTTTTCCATATTATTATAATATTTTTACTTGCAATTCTGTGTATATTTCCTGTGGTCTTAATGAAATACAAGATGACATAAGAGCATAGGATTTGAAATCAGATAATATGGATCTAAGATTATCAATTTTATACTAACATGGGAACATCACATAACTCATCATAGGGCCTTAGTTTATGTATTTTTAAAAGAGATGTTCTTTAAATATGATTGCTGTTGTTGTTTTATTATCATAGCTAATACTAACTACTTACTATGTTCCAGGCACGGTGGTCCTATTTAGTTTAGTATTTACAATAATGCTGTAAGTTAGGTACAATTATAATTATCATATAACAGATGAGGAAACGAAGGCACAAAGAGATTAAATAAAAGAACGAATTTATCAAAAGCCTCCCTGAAAAGGTCAACCATATGGGATTATGATCGTTTCTGTCATGCTTTTTGAAGTGCTTCCTTGGGATGGATGGATGTTGATTGCCACAAAGCTCTGTAGCCACTGATAAGGACAAAGAAACACAATAAATTGTACAAGAAAAATCATCTGGGCATTCTTCTGAAGGCCAATCATTCTGAAGATGCTTTTATTGAAAAAGGAATTACCTAGAAGAATTAGGAAAAAAGTCAAATATACACCTTTTGTCATTAGGATCAGCTGACCAAAAACAGTAAGAAGTTCCATACTTGCAGTCATTGTAATTGTATTATTTGGGGGGAAAAAAAAGGAATTCTGGTTGTTAGAGTTTTTAGTAAATGTTTTGCTTTCTGTGACCTTATTGGTGTCTATTTTAGAGTTTTTAAAGAAGATAATGTCTCTCTTTAAGAGAGAAGAAAAAAAAGCAAAGGTGAATGATAATACTAAAATATAAGTAACAATATATAATGGGAGTAAAAACTATCATGTAATATAAAACATATGACTTTTGTTGTCTCCTTTGTTGCCTTTCTACCCCATTCTCCCATTTCTCCAGAAAGCAAGCATTCATTAGTGTCTACTACCCAGCTAACCACCCTACTGTGACTATTCAGTAGGACATTTTGAACAATAGATGCAGGGACTTTTTTTTAAAGGTAGTAGTATAAGGATTTTATTAGTAGCCTATACAGCAGAGGAAAAAGTATTTGCATCGTGCATTCAGCAAGCATAATTGTTAATCATAATTAATTTTAGAAACAATTATAAGAGGTATA
Organism: Eulemur rufifrons; assembly: GCF_041146395.1. Taxonomy (NCBI): domain Eukaryota; kingdom Metazoa; phylum Chordata; class Mammalia; order Primates; family Lemuridae; genus Eulemur; species Eulemur rufifrons. The sequence continues at coordinate 40,916,015 of NC_090988.1, forward strand.
ATTTAAAAGGAAAACCTTGGATAGTTTCCTTTCTTATTTATAGCTTTCATTTCCATGCCAATCTATTTTTTTTTTTTCATGCCAATCTATTTTTAAAAAGGTTCAGATGACATAAATGATTGAAGAGTTTTGAAGTTAACATCTTTGGAAAAGGAAATTCCTATCAGAATTTCTTAAATCCTTCAATGTGATGTGTTGTTCTTTATTATTATTATTATTTCATAATATTATGTGGGTACAAACGCTTTGGTTACAAATATTGCCTTTAGGTGGCTCTGTGGTGCAATGGATAGCGCATTGAACTTCTAGTGACAGGGACTTTTTAATATAAGGCATTTAGGAAACAAGATGTTTCTGCATGCATCATCCTCACCATGCACCATAAATGCCTTCTACAAAATTTCATTAGGGATGTGTATAGAATAATCAAGTACACAGCATTGTGGTACTAAAAAAAACTTAAACTCAATGTACTCAATGCTTAAATTTTAACATGCATAATTTTAATGTTACAGTGTTTGTAATAGAAGACTAGAAAACTGTTTTATAGATTTCTTGAAACATTTGCTTTAGATATGTGTGTTGCCAGATATCAAATTATTTCAGAAGCTGAAGAACAAAGCACTAATTATTAAGTTTTCTATAAACCTTCCCACTAGGTATGGTTGGGTTAATATATATGACTTTGTTATACATTACTAGTTATCACAGTTTGTTTCTTGTTGCATTGAATTATTCCTGAAAACATACTATACTGACAGAATAATCCAAAAAGTATTTTTAATGGTGCCCCTACAAGATAATTTGCAATTTTCCTTCCCTCATTAATTTCTTAGGTTTGTGATATAAATTCAATTATGTTTTGATTAGAAAAAAGTAAAAACTCTATTAGAGATATAAAGACATTTTTCCTTTTTAAAAGCAAACGTTATGTTTTGTGTTTATTTAATGTCACCAAACATTTTGTTCATTTGTGATATAAGCTAAAAATCATAGTAGATCAAATATGGATTTTTAATTGTCCAAAATCAGGTAATAAATATTCTTTTGGGGTAAGATGCTACATAGATATTAGCTATAATTAATGAGAATGCAGGCTTCTTGTAGTAAGGGTTTGTCTTAGTCTATTTTGTGCTGCTGTAACAGAATATCACAGAGTGGGTAATTTATAAATAGATATTTATTGGTCACAGTCCTGGTGGTTGGGAAGTTTGATAGCAAGGCACTGGCAGATTTGAGGATTCTGTTTCCAAGATGGTGTCTTGAATGCTGCATCCTCCAGAGGAGAGGAATGCTTCGTCTTCACATGATGGAAGGTGCAAGGGAAAAGAGGTGAAAGGGGGCCTAATTTGCCTTTTTATAATGGCATTAATCCCATGGTTCTGCCCTCATGGCCCTGGTACCTCCCAAAGTCCCACCTGCTAGCATAGCCACAGGTGCAAACAAATTTCAGCATGAGTTTCAGAGAGGACAAGCACACAAACCATAGGAGGTTGCCATACTTTTGAGTACATGGATGTCAAATAAATATATATTGAATTACATTTATTCAAAGTTGAATTCAAATATGGCATATATCCTGATAAGAACACAAAATGCTAAATATGGTGGAAGAATTTTGTTTTAGGACCTAGTTGTCACATTTCTTATTTTGTAGAAGACCAGGGTGACTAATTTATGAGAGTTTGGTCTGTAGTGCAACCCCAGGGTTTATGATTTCTTAATTGATGTAGAAGTATGAAAATTGGAAACTTTGTCATAAACTAATTTTATCTAATAAACCAATCTGTTCTTGGCCTTTCTCATTTCAGTAGTATGTTTTTGGCACTGTAACTTAGGTACCAATTGCTTCCAGGATTTGAAATAGTTGTGAAGTAACTAGATGTGGTGTGGAACAATTAAACCTTGCAAAGTGTGGCTTAGTGAACAGGCATCCAATGTGAAAGAGAAGGGGGAGACTGAGGAATGGGGCTAATGTGGAGCCTTAGGCTAACGTATCCCTGCCTCCTGCATGGGCGCAATGAAGCTCTTTTTCTTTTGTTCCATATACAATCACTTGACGGTTCTCTACTTCAACACCTCCACTTTGTCACCTGTGTTACTTAAAACGTATGACTTTGATAGCATATGAGATACTGTGAGAAAAAAAGAATTAAATAGTCATAAAACTAATTTTCCCTTATGACCCTCAGTGTTACCTTATAGATTTCTCTTTTTCTTAAATTTTATTCAATTCACAGGTAATAAAGAATTATTAGTCTACTATATTCTTTTTTTCCCTTCCAACAGGGACTTAGAATATGAGAAATAATAATAGATCCCACACACTGAATCACAATCCTATGTTAGCATTTTCATGTATGTGATCTCATTTTAGTTTCATATTGGCTTATAATGCAGATATTATTATTGTCCTCCTATAGGAGCTAAGCAAACTAAGGCACAGAGAAAATAAGTAATTTTACAAGGGTATAGTAGGCTTGAGACAAAATTTCATTTTAGGGGTTTCTGACTCCAAAGACTTTCCATTATACCATGCTATATTCAATGTTCCAAATACAGATGCCACAGACGTGTAAAGTGCCTATGTAAAATCCTGACTCTCCAATTCTACTCATGGAGGTAACTACCGTTGACAGTTTTGTGTGTAATTTTCTACCTTTTGTCTATAATTTTTCAAAATCAATGTCTTTTCCTCCTTCCTTCTCTCTCTCCATATTTTGTTAAGGAATACTTTAACAAAATTTGAATCCTACGCACCTTCATTTGTGACGTAATTTTAAAAGCGACAAAAATATATCATGAACACCTTTTCAAGTCAGTATGAGGCATCTTTTAAGTGTAAATGACTTCCAAATTATTTTTTTTATTTTAGCATATTATGGGGGTACAAAGGTTTAGGTTACGTATATTGCCCTTGCCCCCCTCCTCTGAATCAGAGCTTCAAGCGTGTCCATCCGCTAGACGGTGCACATCGCACTCATTGTGTATGTATCAAATTATTGTTTTGTTTCTGTTATTGCATGCTCCTTTATAATTTTATTGACTCTTATGTTCTTTATGTCTGCATTAACCTCAGTGTCATATTTTCACCCTCATTGAAGTCTTTAGCATCTGATCTATTTTTCCTTTCTACGTTGTTTCTTGTTGCCACTTCACAACTTCCACAGGTACCTTGGTGTCCATCTCAGCTACTGAGTGTACAATTCATGATCAGCCATCAGTACAAATCTAGTCAGTAATTATTTCTTGAATAGAACTAAAATTTCTCCCTGGCAGTTAGAGACACAAGTGAAGGTTTTCTCTTTAGAAGAAAAATAAGACCTTTGTAACTTGAACAAGCCTTTCTAGACTTCATTCTCACTATACTTAGTTTACAGTTTTCAGTTTCTCCCGATAATATTGTGTAGATTTCTGGCTCAAGAAAGACATCAAGAAGAAAGAAATGAACCTTTCTTAGTGAAAAGCTTGCTTGTTAGTGGTGTAGAACTCATTTGATTACTTGACATTTGAAATATTCATCTGTAGAACAGCTGGTTATGGTTATTTAAGGCGTCTACTATGATGCAAGGCTGGGCCAAGGTATAGAAGATAACTTACAAGCAGAGTCTTAAGGTACAATATTAGTTTACAAGGCTTGATCCATATTTCAAGCTTATCAGCTAAGCTATTAGGTTTGTTATTTTCCAATTATACAAATAGCTATGGAAAATATGTCATTAATAAGTTGAACAAAGTAGAAAATATCATTTTCCCAGTATTGTTGGCCATAATATTTTGAAATAGAATACAAATATTTTCTGTTATTTTGATCTTGAGATCTTTATGCTATAAAGGTGCTATGATATGAACAAATAGCCCTGCTGATATATTGTGTTTAATAAGGTCTACCTCAATTGGAAAATAGAATTTTATTATTTGAAACAATTAAATTAAAAATTAACTTAATGCTGAAATAGGCTGCTTGGTAGAATATTGTAATTATTTGTGCTGTGAAGATCCTGACGTAAGAATATGAAATCAAAGAAGGCTGCGTATACCTGAATGTAGTGATGGTGCGGTTGGAGGTCCATTCAGCATGCCCTCCTCAGTGTCTCTGGCATGCAGGGCTGGCTGTTCTGAGTCTTTATTTGTATAATGTTTCAGTGACTATCTTTGAGGTAAAAGAAAAACACTTTGTATCTCATGGACAACTTTAATATTAAGATTACTATTTTGAAATTTATTAAGGTATCCACCCTAAGGTAAAATACAATCAAAGAACTGATGAACACATATATCTAAACATGATATGTCTGGGACTAGAGATGCAACCTACTCTGTATCACCTTGAGACTAGAGAGTGTCTAAGGACCCCAGTGGCTCTAAATCCCAACTTAACAGCAATGCTCTGTTGCTTGAACATTATAATAGGTAGGATTTGTCTGGAAACTAGGAGGAAGAGACCAGAAGAAGAGTATATGGGACCATCTATATGACAGAAATCAGAGAGAAATGAAAGGGATGACATTTTTCCCAGGTGGTGTATGAACCATTCTCCATTGTTATTCCAATATCACAATATTTATTCATCTACCCACACAATGAACACACACATACACATTCCTTACATATACTTCATTCATGCCCCACAAGAGATCAGGAAGGTGCAGTGATAACATAACTATTCTACTGTAATATCATGCACCAGTGTTTGGGGAAAGTATTTGGAAAGTTGCGTAAGAATTGGTTGGAAATTTGCCAGAAATATACATTCTCCGGCCGCACCCCAGAGTTAGGGAATCAGAAACTCTGGGGGTAAAGCCCAGCAACCTGTATTTTAGGCATTCGGATGCAGGTTAATGTTTGAGTAGTACTGAATTAAATTTCTGGGATTGTCATTTTAAATAACAAAATAATAATTCCTGCAAAGCTTTTGCTCCTACATTTTACTTTTTAAAAATTTGAAGAACTAATTCAAAACCCACCTTCTTGAACCCTCCTGTTGCCCCATCATAAGTGAACCTGGTCTTCTCTTGACTTAGTGGAAACATTTGTCACACTTAGGGACCTTATAATGTACTGTCTTATATTGCAGTACCATTTGAGCACATTTTACCTCCCTAGCCAGACTAGTAAGTACAGCAACTGTATATATTTTTTTAACATCTTGTATAGCTCCTGCCTTATGGTGGATCATATTCATATTTAAATAGTTTGTGACTGGTGAATATAAAGATTTTTTAATATGAAAATGCTTGAAATTATGGTTAACTTACACAGTGTACATTGACTCCTTTAGGCCCTGAAAACCAGCTTTCACAGGTATAAAAAGAAGATGCACGAAATGAGCACCTACTGGGGATTAGGCACATATTTTTTTAAAATGTATAATGCGTGCTTGCTGCGAACCAAGCACCATGTGATATGCTGGGGAAAAATGTTTATTATGTGTCATCTTTCTTGAAGAAACATACAGCCCGTCCTCCCTTATATCTTTGGTGTAGTCTTCTCAATAACACCCCATCTATGCCAGGCCAAACCCAGTATAAACCGCTCCCTCCCCCAGACACTACTGCATAACTCTGTTTTATTTTCGTAAGAACATTCATCATTATCGCAAATTCTCATGTTTTGTATTTGTTCTCTTGTTTGTTGTCTGCTCCTCCTCCAAGTCTATGAGATGGAGACTTTGTCCAATATATTCACAGCTGTATCTCAAATGCCAGATGCAGCCTGTTTCCTAATATCCACTGGAAAAAATATTTTGGAATGAGCAAATGACTTAAAGAATGAGCAACATTGTGACGAAGGCCTTATAATCCCCATGACAGGTAAAGCAACTGAGGATCTGACAATTTAAGAGACATGCACAAATGATGTACAGCCTAGAATTCAAGTTCAATTCTTTCCAATTCTAAAACTTGCATTCCTTAGCTTCACTGGCCATCTCTACGTGATTTTTCCCCTTTTAGCATCTCTGTCTCCATTTTTTTCAAGGGAGCCCAGGAGTTTGTCCACAGCTTCTCAGGACCAATTGCCTGTGCTTGAAAGCTGCTTAAAATGGTAGGGAGCTTTGCAGTTAATCATTTTTTTGGTTAAAATAAATAGAATGTCACAACCTTGCATATAGCACCAGCTCTCCCAAATAGTTTTGGTATCTGAAGCCCCAGCTTTTGGAAGCCTCCTTGAGAATCAAGGAAGCAGAAAGATAGGATTAAGGAAGCAGTTAGCCAATATGTTGCCAGTCCAGTGAACTGACAGCAGGAACCTTGGCCGTGGGCTGCTTTTAAAGAGGGCTGTACAGGGGATGGAGTGACCTTGTTGGTGACATTTTCTTTTTCCCCTCTTCTTGAACATTTTGCTTTCTGTTCATAATATTGAGGGAAGCAGAGGACTCCTAAGAACTTTAGGGAGCTTTTTCTTTTTGTCAGGACTCCAAATATCCACTGGATCTCATTTATTTTAGTTCCTTTATAGTATAGATATTTAAATCTGACCTTTTCTCATTAGCTTCAAAATATTGAATATCAGATTGTTCTAATAACAAATTCATTTATTATAGACTAATGAGATTATACAAAGATAACTATGATATGGAATTTAGATGGTGAAATGAGATGATTCTGGACAAATATATTATCCATGCTTCTTCATGGAGACTCTCCCAGGGCATTGGAAAAGGAATAGGCTTGGCAGGCTAATAAATTATCCTGGATTTGAGTCCTATTTCTGCTACCATCGGAAAGCACTCATCCTCACTAAGTCTTAGTTTCTCTTTCTGCAAATGGGATTCAGTGTGATTACATGGCAGGATATTTGAGAATTAAATGAGATAAGGATTGGGAGGGCCCCTAGAATAGTGCTTGGCATGTGATAGGTACTGCGCAAAGGATAATATGTAATGAATGAGCTCACAGGGGTAATGGATTGATAATCCATCAAAAACTAGACAGGATTAAATTAAAAAGCTTCTGCACAGCCAAAGAAACAGTCAAGAGAATAAACAGACCACCTACAGAATGGGAAAAAAATTTTTGCATACTACACATCAGATAAAGGACTGATAACAAGAATCTATTTAGAACTCAGGAAAATCAGCAAGAAAAAATCAAGCAACCCTATCAAAAAGTGGGCAAATGACATGAATAGAAACTTCTCGAAAGAAGATATAAGAATGGCTAACAAACATATGAAAAAATGCTCAACATCCCTAATCATCAGAGAAATGCAAATCAAAACCACAATGAGATATCACTTAACTCCAATGAGAATGGTCTTTATCAAAAAAACCCAAAACAACACATGTTGGCGTGGGTGTGGAGAGACAGGAACACTAATACACTGCTGGTGGGACTGCAAACTAGTGCAACCCCTGTGGAAAGCATTATGGAGGTATCTTAAACAGATTCAAGTAGACCTGCCATTTGACCCAGCAATCCCATTACTGGGCATATACCCAAAGGAAAAAAGGTCATTCTTTAACAAAGACACATGTACCCGAATGTTTATAGCAGCACAATTCACAATAGCAAAGATGTGGAAACAACCCAAATGCCCATCAATACATGATTGGATTAGTAAGCTGTGGTATATGTATACCATAGAATATTACTCAGCTATAAGGAATGATGAAGATACGACATCTCTATGGTTCTCCTGGAGAGAGTTGGAACCCATTATATTAAGTGAAGTATCCCAAGAATGGAAAAACAAGCATCACATGTACTCACCAGAAAATTGGTTTCCCTGATCATCACCTAAATACACATCTGGGAACGACACCAATTGGATATCAGACTGAGGTGGGGGGTGGGGGAGGGGATGGGGGTATGCCTACACAATGAGTGCATTGCGCACCGTTTGGGGATTGGTAATGCTTGAAGGTGCTGACTCGGGAAGAGGGGGTGGGGAAGGGAGGGATATACACCTACATGATGGGTGCAACGCGCACTATCTGGGGATTAGACACGCCTGGAGCTCTGACTTGGGGGGAAAGGCGGTACAGGAGCAACGTATGTAACCTGCAATTCTGTATCCCCCATAACAAGATGAAATAAAAAAAAAAAAAAAAAAACTAGACAGGAGCTAGAATTGATATTGCTTAACAATTCTGCGTCTAGATCATGTATACCAAACTATATTAAGGTCTTTAAGGAGATTATTCTAATTGAATGAGGACCATGATGGCCGTACTTTGGCTTAGTTTTGCTCCTCTAGCCAATAGTGTCAGAGTCAGAATTTTTTCAATAGTCAATCGCTAAATTCCGCTCTGGTCCACATTCTCAGTATAAGACCTCTGTTATTTCTCCACTTACAGGAAAGATGATGGCTTAGCTTAAAATGTTTCCTACAAGTGATCGTGCTCTGAAACTTCTGTGGTGGGAAAAATGATAGAATATATTATTAATGTTGGATCTTTGCTTAAAATGTCCTTTGGTGCTGTAAACATGAGATTAGAAGCCCAAACACCTGGGCTTAAATTCCAGTTCTGCCACGTAGCATCTGGTATGATCTGAGACTTTCACTACTCTGCTGTAAAATAGAACCAGAAATGCCTAACTCACATGGTAATTATGTGGGTTAAATTAAATAAGATAATGTATATTCAGCACCTTGAACAATGGGAATGAACAATTGTTAATGTTTTTGCTTACCTCCCCTGTCCTTCCATAAACCATGCACGGCTGCACTCACCCCTCTCCCTGCCTGATTTTGCACTGATGAGATTATGAGGCACTTCCTAAGGTTGCTGCAGCTGCAGCCTATAAAACAGAGCTCTGTGTATGTGAAGAAAATTGTAATTAGAGGGACCTCCACAGCCATGTCACTTCTTTCAGGCAGTGCACCCTTTTCTATGAAATCATCTGAATGGTTAAACCAAAGGTACATGATTTACCTCCCCATTTGATAGCAAGAAAATTTCTACACGTTCCAGCATCAGAAATAATCCCTTCTTTCTGAAATTTGGGAAGTATTTGAGATGAAAGGGGATGTTTTTAAGATGGCGTTTTTCTGTACTAATCCTAGAAAGTATGGAATAGTTGAAGAGAGTAACTTTACAGCAGAGAAAACTAAAAAAGCATTACCACCAGTTTATAAAGTTTAACGTAAACAGTGATAAGCCACGTTGATAGTACACACCCTTTACATTAATAGTATGTGATGAGAATGGCACTTCCTCCCCAGAACACGTAACGCCTGTCTAATCATTGGGGAAACATCAGACGAATCCCAATGGAAGGACATTCTACAAAATACCTGATTATCACTCCTCAAAACTGTCAAGGTAATCAAAAAAAGAAAAATCTGACAGTTTTGAGGAGCCCAAGAAGACATTACTAATAAATGTAATGTGGTATCCTGGATGTGATGTTAGAAAAGAAAAAAGAAACTAGGTAAAAACTAAGAAAATCTGAATTAAATATGGGCTTTAATCAATAGTAATATATTAATATTAGTTCATTATTTGTGACAGCTGAACAATATTAAAGTAAGATGATAAAAATAGGAGAAACTGAGTATGGGGTGTATAGGGAATCTCTATATAATATTCACAATGATTCTATAAAGTTAAAACTATTCTAAAATGAAAATATTATTTTAAAAATCATAATTATTCTTACTTATCCTTTAAAATTCCAGCCACTCCTTTAAGAATCCTAATCTTTTGCATAATTCCATGATATTATATATTCCTACCCTTCCCTATGTCCATGGTTTGTATTAGCCTCTCCTATCAAGTCTGTGTCATATTGTATTACGATAGCTTCATGGGACTAAATGTTCCTCAAAGACAGAAATTTGGTCTTTTGTCTCCGTATCCTAGTGCCTCCCACAACATTTGGGATACCTTATAGATAGACAAATGCTCAATAAGAAGTAGAATAAATGAAAAAAAATAATTGAAAAAATCAATGTTACAACAAATAACTGAATTGTTTAAATGAATCAATAACTGCAGAGGCAGGAATACTATTAATAGTAGATGACATTGACTGTGATTATACCGAGATGATATTGGAACAGAACCATGATTGAGAAACACGGCCACAGCACATTTCACATGTTATTGCATCACTGATAGCTTAATTACTGACAAGCGGTTTGTTTCCGAGGGGCAAGACTCCATTCTGGAGATTGGAATTGGTACACAGATACCTCTTGGTGTTAATCACAACAATTTTATCTACAGATACTGTATGGGCCCCGCGTGTGAGATTCATTCATTAATTTATTCAACAAATGTGTAATGACAGTGACAACAATAACAGCCAATCAATTATTTATTGAATAATTACTAAGTGCCATATATTGTGCCACTTGCTGTATTGGACTAACCAATTTAATCCGTGCAAAAATGCTGTGATGTAGATTATTATTAGTTCTATTTTACAGATGAGGATATTGAGACAGAGAGGTTAAATAACTGCCTATTTTTACATATAAGGAACATACTTTGTGCCAATCACTGTATATACAACTGGAAGGGCAGGAGGGAGGAACTGGGGAGAAGGGTGGTAAGAAGTAGAAACAGAGGGCTACTGATGAGCACAATGACCTTTCACCTAAAAAGTTGGGTCGCTATGCCCTTTTCTTTGTAGATACTGAAAAACCAAACTTTCTGTAGATTTTGTTTCTCAATCTTTTCTTTTCCTTTCCTTCTTGAATAGAAATCCTAAGAGAGTGCTCAACAAATACCAAGAAATAACTGTTCTTCTGATATAGTGCTTGTTAGAGAAAGTACCTTGTTTTGTTAAGCAGAGCAAGCTTAAAATCAGATAGACTGGACTGTAACGCTGGGTCTGTAATTAGTAGCTTTTTTACCTTGGCCAGTCAGCTTCTGCTTCCTTTTTGTAATTGAAAATTATCATTCCTCTCTTGCAAGGTTATTAAGGATTAAGTGATAGGTATCAGACATTGGGGGCATAGTAGGTATTTGATAAATGGTAATAGGCATTTTTATTACCCATGGAGAAATAAGAAAAACACAGTAGGTGGTAGAAGGAGGAGGTTTGATAAAGGCTAGCTTTCAATTTCCATAAATTTTATTATGCCTTGTTTGAATTTTAATTTTATGGAATGAATTTGTCCCAATCATGATGACATTCTCAAGACATTTTATTTTGTAGGGTAGAAAGTAATATTAACAGATGAGTTTACTTATCTTTTATTCACTGAGCATTGTTTTGAGCCTAGAGTCATGGTCATACCCAGAAGTTCAGTATTTCAACCTTGATGGTCTGAAGGTTGTATCAGAACAAGGATACACTGATGAATTCTTTATTTTCAATGAAGTCAAACACAAGCTTACTCTCATATACAGTCTATTATATGGTGACAGAATGTTAAAGTTGGAAGGGACTGGAAGCTAATAAAATTCATTCTTATATTCACCTCTGTGTAGTTATCTGTGAGAGAATATGAATGAGACTTCTTGGTGTTATTAATAGTGCCAGCCTTTCTGCTTGTATCTGGTAGTAAAAGTATATGGCTTCTCTTTCTACCAACAATGGAAAATACTTTCACCGTATACTCCCATCAGAAAGTTTGCAGATGGCTATTACCCAGTTTGCAGGGACAAACTGAGTGGAAACAATATTTACTTTTGGAAAATATGTTCAAGACTATTTTATCCTTCTATGCTTCCATAGGTAGAACTTGGTATCTTTGTACTAAATATCAGGAGCCAATATGGTCCTTTTTGCCCTGGCTCACCAAAGAAGAATGCCTACTGAATTACACCCAGGTGTATAGAAACAACCACATGATAATGGCTTTTTGTTATACCTGCTCATTGACCTTAAGAAAATTGTTTAACTTCTCTAAATGCTGGTTTCATGCTCTCTAGAAGTGGAGATGATAAAATTTACTTTATATGGTTATTTAAATGACTAAAGATAATATATATGAAGGATTATAGAAGGCCAGCAAATACCACATCCTTGAAATGTTGAAAATTTATTATTTTTTCTATAAGAGTATTATTAAAGATAATATGAATATTGTTATTCAAAGTCCTTATATAAAGGAACATCAGCATAAAAAATCTGTTTAGAACAAATTTTATGAAAATATCTCTGTCTATGAAAACCATTAGGCTTCTATGTACATAATATATAACATATGTATAATATATATTATGTGCATGTAACTGAAATAAACAAAATATGTATAATATAAATATATTATATATGTTATATAATATGTAAGCAAATATGTTCTACAGTATATACAAATAAGTATATATAGCACATAACATAAATAATGTTTATATACTTATATTTCTTTTTACAAGGGAGCCCAGTGCTAAAAAATTTTTTTGAACATTGTATCTTTTTTTCCCCTAGATTATTGATGTCTTTAATTCTCTGTCTTTCCAACTGGATTTTGATTGTTTCAATTTCACCAGTCTTCTCCTCTACTATAAACTTCTATAAACCACATTTGATCACTTTTAGAAACAAGGAGGACCTCATTTATTGCAAATAAATCATGTCTTCTATTTCAGAAGAGAAACAAAAGCAGTGAGGTTAAATGGCATGCTCCCTAACTCACATTGTTAGCTACTGGTAGACTCAAGGTGAGAATAGCCAAGTGTTGCCTAGTATTCTTCCCAACCATTTTCAATCAAATAAGTTTTATCCATTTGGGAAACTTTCTAATGAAAAGTTCAATATACATCCTCCAACGTACTTGGCACATTGCCTGCAAATGGTAAGTAAAACACATACAGAAGAAAGTATTTGTCTATGGTAGCTTCAGAAAAAAAAAATGAACTGGAAATTGCCTGATGAAGAATGAGGTCCTGAGATATCCACACGAGGGCAGACTCATATCCAGAAAAATTTCTGTTTCCCATGAGTAACTACCTCTATTACCTAAGGAGTAAGCCTTCCAAAACACTGCCAACAGAACCAATTGATTTCTTCTCAGTCATGAGCACTGAGTGGCGGGAAGAAGCACAATAAACAGCCAACAGATACCCTGGGAGCTGGCACCAAAGTGGTATTGTGAGTTATCTCACAGTGAAGGAAAGCAAAAGTAATGAGATGTCTATTAATTTTAAATTGTATGATCTGATATCACTGACTTTTGTAAAATAACTCACAGTTTACAAAGTTATATAATGTCGCCATCTTATGAAGTGGGTTTATGGAATTTTATGAGTGGGTGCTCATTTCACAGATAAAAGGAATTGAGGTTCAGCCAGGCTAAATAACCAATGTAAGTTCAAATAAATATTAAGTCATGAATGTTACTTAAACCCAGAACTTTTGACACCTGTGCTCTTTTAACGAACCATGTTGTATGGTGTTTCATATGACTTTGTTGATTTACGTAAGGAGCAAGCTGTGGTCCGGCCACGCTATGAACCAGCCTCAGTGCAAGACGGATGAGTGCAGGTCACTGGAGCACCTGCAGCGAGCACTCTGCTCGAAAGAAGTAGGCAGGGTCACCACCAAGCTTTCAAGAGTAACTGAAGTAAAGTTAAGAGAAAAAAGCAGCCCTGCCTGCAGGCAAAGCAGTTTAGGCGGTAACTTCCCAGCCAACTTTAGGACGGCTTAGCAAACTTTCCTTCTGCTTTTATAACGTACTAGCACTGTAGGTCGGTAACACAAATTCTGTTTTCGTAACATGTGCTGTGATTCCAATGGTCTTAGTATATCTCCATGACCTTTGCAATTTTCTCTCCTTAAGCAGTCTAACTTTTTGATTAAGAAGAAGTTGAGTTACTAGAAATAATTGTGAAAAGATAAGGGAAGATGCCTGGAGTATTGCATGTGTGTTTCTGTGTGTGTGTGTGTGTGATGGATGCACAAACATGTACATATATGTATGTGTGTACATGTGGTCAGGGATGTCATAAGCAAGTATGCAGGGAATATTTCCAGAACACCTGACTTCCTGATGTTGGTCACAGTGTCCTCTCTGAACTAGAATAAAAATATACAGCCTTACAAATTTAAATCTGTCTGTACCTTCATATATAATGTATTCTACAAGGACTGGGAGGTCACACAAATAAATATTATCTAATCTCTAATCACTGGGAATTCACTTCTAGTTATCGAGCAAGGTGTGTGCTCAAATATTTTTTAATAACCACCTGGCAGGCTGTGATAAGTGCTATGACAGGGTTAAAATTGCTAAGGGGTCACAGAAGAAGAGGCATTGGATTTGGACTTGGGGTGTAAAAATGATTTCTCAGCAGAAATGATACTTTGCTGAACCTCTAATGATGAGAAAGGTGTTGAAATGGGAAGATGAGCAGCTTTCAGAATTCACAGCTATTTTTACAGCCAGAAGTAAAAGGATTCTTGTCTGGAAGTAATTTAGAGCAAGTCTGCCCTCATAGAGCAAACATTTGAGAACACTTCAGAATATATCAAATTGTCAGGTGTTAGAATGGAAACCCCTTTGAAGCCTGATATTGTGTTATTCACTCTTTTCTCCAACAAGATTTTGACCAAAATATGACACTCATAAAGCACAATGCAGTGATCTATAAATCAGCTTTATTCAACGAATACATGAAGAATGTAGTAGTACCCTCCCTCCTCTGGTGCTGTTAAAAAATAAAAGAGAAGTTATTATTTTCCTTTTAATATTCCCCGATTTGTGGTCATTTGTTCTCTGTGGACCAAAGCAGGAACATAAGTGAGGAAAGCCTAAATATTTCCTCCTGTAATAGATATTGACAAATCCAGAAAAATAATACATCTGCTTTACTTCCAACATTTGTCATTATCTTATCACATTTACAAAACTTTTACATAAACAAGTCAACTTGCCATCCTAACGTCTAATCTAAACTGTACTGAAAAGGAAAATAAAACTGTATATATCGACTTCAACCACAGGGACTTGGATTCAGTGAAATATGGCGAATAGATCATATTAAATTTGTAATGAAGCAGCTAATGAATAATGAATGTTCTGTTGCTATCTTTGGGTAATCGTCTGCAAACATATGTTTTTTCAGGACTTCATAGGATGTTGATTTTATGCAAACTAGAAATTCTCTACCATCTGTAATGGGAAACAATTTCTCTGTGCTATAGCTAATAATAGAGCATGGAGTGAATTTATGAAATTATTCAAACAGTATGTAATGATTTCTTAATGTTGTTATTGAGCATTGCTTTCTTGCTCTTTAGCCATTTGGGCTGGCTGGAATGCTGACATGCTGAGGCTTTTTTAATTTAATGTTTGATCAATGTAGGGCCTTCAAATTTTGTTCAATTTTGTGTAAGCTTTGAGTCCATGTCCCCTTCTGTGCACTTCCTTCTTTTTCATATTAGGGTGTGGGTTGTCAAAAGCTTCTGTGCAGCAGGTCTTTCTTCTTTTAGTAGATTTGGTCTTAGAGACAGAATAATGTATGCACTGTAAGTAGAATTATAAGCCAATTATATTTGTCTACTTACCATAGATTGTACCATAAAAGGCCTCTATTTGCAACAATCAAGATAACCAAATAGACTCTCTCAGTGTACTAGGTCAAATGGTCCGGACTCTGCTCATGGTAACTTGATGTCAGAGCTGACTGGATTGGTCCAGGATGCTCTAAACTAAGGAATATGAACCAGCTTGCTTCCACTGGGCACCTATTTCATTGGCATGTTAAATTCCCACTACTCCTACAAATATTCATTTACAAGTTCTATTTGCTGATATATTTTGCTTTGTTTTGCCCAAAGCTCCATTGCAACAGAACTCTGCTATTCATTTTATCTTCAATTTATTCTCCTCTGATTACAGACATTCCACTCTACTTTTTTTATTATTTATGATAATGTAAATTCTTTTTCTTTCTTTCTTCCTTCTTTCTTTCCTTCCTTCCCTCCCTCCCTCCCTCCCTCCTCCCTTCTTTCCCTCCTTCCTTCCTTTTTTTCCTTCTTTTTTCCTCCCTCCCTCTCTTCCCTTTTCTCTCTCCTATATTTCTTTCTTTCTTTCTAATTTTTGAATCAGTGTGAAAAATACATTCATTAACCTGGGCATTATTGCTGTCAGAATGGGAGACAAAATAACCTGTTTGTTAATAGGACTAGTTTTGGAATCAAAATAATTTGAGGTCAAATCCAAATTCTCTCCCCTTACAAGTTATGTGATAAAGGGAAAATGTTTTAAGCTTAAATGCAAATCTCACTTATGTAAACATCTATTTATGATATTGCTATTACATAGATATAACAGGAGTGATATTAATAGCATCTATGTAATAGCAATGTCATAAAGATTACATGAAATAATGTATGCGATACATTTAGCAGACTGCCTGCCCCACAGTAAATGCAATTAATGATCCAGATGCTGTGGGCCGCTTTGGGATTGGTGGTGGTGGCAGTTGTGGCAGAGATGGATCATTATGTTTTATCAAAAGCATCATACTCAGTTCCTTTGAAAGTACATTGCAAAGTTCAAGTCATTAGTGTTGGGATGCCAATATGACTGAAAGGGTAATTTTGTTTAAAGCTCTGGTTTTCAAGAATCAATTAAGATTAATTCTTTCATGTGGACAAGATGAAGCATTCTTCAGCAGCTCCTGCCAATTTCTCTGCAATACAGACATTTTCAACTAGACACCACTGAACTGATAATGAAGATGTCATCTCTCCTACAAATTATTCCTACAATATCCACAACTGCGTTAGCCTGAAAACCTTGATGAATGGACCTATTTGTATTAACATTTTTTAAATCCCCCTGCCCTCAAAAACCTAACATTCAAATTAACATCACACTATGATGTTAAAATAAGATAAGAAGTCTGACTACAAATTACTGAAAGTAAAACTAATGAAGGATTACAGAAGTTGTAAAAGGGGATAAAAGGGCTAATGCATTAGGAAAATTAAGCAGATACACTGTGAACATTAATTACAGCTCACTGAGGTTTTGTTTACTGAGGTTAGCAGGTTCTTTCTAAGTCATGGGGTTTTCTTAAAAAATGGCCTAGGCCTTGTACCATAATTTATAAAGCAGTAGATATTGTTTCCCTCTACAAATTGAACCATGTAAAATTAAACAGAACTTTTTTTCTTTGTTAATCTCTTGAAAATGAAAGTGGGGAGGTACCTAGAGTCCATGAAGACGCCTAAATCCACTAAGGCTTCTCATGTTTAATAACCATATGCCGTCCTCTGCAGATACACACCAGCTTTGCTTTTGCAAGCTCATGCTGTGGGGTAAGTAAGACACGTGGGACCATGCTATGGTCAGTAGAGAAGGGAAAGGGTATTGGAGCAGTAAGGAAGAAACCTATGTTCTAATAGCTATTCTTCCGCTATCCAGCTATGTGGCCCCCATCATCACTTTGGTTCTCTATGCTTCCGTTTCTCATGTATAAAAAAAGTTGTCTTGTATCACTAGTTTTTAAGCTTTTAAAAATCATAATCCCCTTTGAGTATATCATGAGGCCTATGAATTTAATTGACAGAAATATGTAATTTTCAAAAAATAAGTCTTTCTACACTTTCAATAATTCTATGGCACCCTAAAGCCCTTACAACTGCATGACTCTTAGGCTAAGAACCCTTACTCTAGGTGACTGGTATTGTCCATTCTACCACCATAATTCTATGATCCTTGGGCATTTAAAAATCATTCTCAGAGAGCTTATGCTCTTACAGAATCTAGTGGGAAAACATATGTGAAATGGCTCTAGGCCAGAATTCTGAAACAGGGGTTATGTCCATTTTGTACTTTCTCTACATCTGGTCTTTCTGTAAGGTTTGGCTAAGTTACGCAGTTTCTCTGGGTCATGTTTATAGGGTAGAAGAGTAGAAAAAGTTTAGACTTTAGAATCAGGCAGATCTCAGTCCAAATCTTGGTTACTTCATATGTTTAATCTGTAATCTTAAGGGAGAGTGTTCTGTGTGCACGCTTTCATTGTATATAAACCTGTATAATTGTTTGTGGTTTTGAGACTTAAAAATTCACATTTAATAACTATTTGCCCAGTATTTACTTCTATCCTTGCAACATACTGATCTCCTCTCAAGTATAAGATGGTACTCACAGGGGTTACCCTGGCAGCTAGTCTTTCTCCTCTCCTTGTTCATCCCTAATCCTGGTCTGCTCTCAACTCATACCAAGGAGAGCTGTTCCCTCCAGTCATTACTTTCTATTGTGGACCAAAGACAATGGTATGTTGTGCTGGCAGCAGCTCTGGGAGTAACAATACAAGTCACAGCCATCTTAGGACATTTGTAAGTCCTGAACACCCATATATTTACAGCCGCTGTTCTCAAAATAGCATTCATGGCCGGGCGTGGTGGCTCACGCCTGTAATCCTAGCACTCTGGGAGGCCGAGGTGGGCGGATCGTTTGAGCTCAGGAGTTCGAGACCAGCCTGAGCAAGAGCGAGACCCCATCTCTACTAAAAATAGAAAGAAATTATATGGACAGCTAAAAATATATATAGAAAAAATTAGCCGGGCATGGTGGCGCATGCCTGTAGTCCCAGCTACTCGGGAGGCTGAGACAGGAGGATCGCTTGAGCTCAGGAGTTTGAGGTTGCTGTGAGCTAGGCTGACGCCACGGCACTCACTCTAGCCTGGGCAACAGAGTGAGACTCTGTCTCAAAAAAAAAAAAAAAAAAAAATAGCATTCATATTAAAATATATTCACATTCCACATCAAAATTGTTTTGTTGATGAAAATATGAAAATTTATAAATTTCAGTTTTAGGTTTAAGAATTTATTTTTCTGTTGTCTTAACATGTGTGTCTATGTGTGTATACACATTCATGTGCATACATATGTGTGTATATATATAATATTTGCATAGTGCATATATGAAGTTATAGCTAATTACTTGATGTTTCAATTTGCCGATATGTATTAATATTGTAAACATTTTGATTTTGCATTTTTATTTTATGGCTTAGAGATCATTGCTTTTAGATCTTAATTTTTTATATTCTCTATAATTTCACATGTATTTTATTATATTACTTAATAGATAAAATGACAGTGGTTTGAGTCCTAGATTTGTCATCTATTATTAGCTTGATGATCTTGAGCAAATTCCTCTATTTCTCTGATCTTTAGTTTTCTCAATGGGGTGCTGTTTGTCATTCAAGGAGACTTAGGTCAATTAGTGATTAAAATAACACTAAATGTAATTATCTAATTCTCAACTTGTCAGTTTTCCAAGATTAAAATTAGTTCACTAAACTTGAAAAGTCTAAAGAATAACAAAGAAGTAAAAAACTGTATGAATAAACGTCTATAATTACTTAATTTACAGTTTAGTGACATTGCATCCTGTATGCTAACATATCAACTTACCATTGTGTTAACAAATTAATTCATTTATGTACTTATAAAACCTGTGGTTATCCTCTAAATCCTTGTTTTGCTTTTATTTTGATTTTGGGGGTGGGAGTGCAAAGAAGAAAGGGATGCATAAGGGGGATTAGACTGTGACAGCGTGTAAAATATGGTGTTTACAACAGGGCTAAAGGCAACTTAGTCTCTTAATTCATGGTAAGTACAGAGGTATCCCTTGTCAGTTATGTTTTAAAATCATGCTAAACTTCTCTTAATTAAGAAATAATCTCTAAAGAAATAACAGAGAAAAATGAAAGTACAATATCTTTAGCAACTATGCACATTTATCATTTCTTCTGTCTTCTAAACAGGATTTTGTCTTGATTGCTTTTACTATAAACCATTATTTATATATGGAAATCATAACTTGTATAATGTGAAGAAGCAAAGTTTCATCTTGAGTTTATTTATTTTTTTATTTTTTTATTTCAGCATATTACAGGGGTACAAATGTTTAGGTTTGTAAACATTTGGGGGGGTGTTGCCTTTGCCCCATCTGAGTCAGAGCTTCAAGCGTGTCTATCCCCCAGACAGGTGCACTGCACCCGTTATATAGCTAAAGATATCTTTAGTTTAAACCGAGAAATGCAAGAGAGTAGAGTAGACCAAACTATTTTCTCCAACATCAGAAGTTATGTTGAAATTTTATCACATGGAAAACTGGAGAACTTAAGTTTAGGATGAAATCAATAACAACAACAAAACTATTGTGTTCTTTGAATTCAATTATAACTGAAAGGACTAGCAATTAGTGAGTTATCATTTATCATCTATCCTAGTCAGAGTTTTGCATACATGCTATTATGAAAAACAAATTTTTACAACTTTGATGTCTGTACAAACATGGCCATGAAGAATAACATATTAGATGGGTAAAATGTTAGACTATGTAATAAAACAATTTTACAGGAAAACAGTCATTGTCTATTTATATATAATGGACAGAAATAACACCAGAGAAAACATGTTACTTACAGGGATCTGAACATAGTCAAATTAATTTTACTTGAAACATTTGTTTGATTATCCAAGTAACTATGGCTCTTACTTTGGTTAGTAAAGTAAATGGTTTAAGTAGTAAACATTCTGTATCCTTCAGTTTACTTAAAGCCCTCGGTAAGGCTTTGTAACATAGATTCTCAAAGAATAAATTTTGATCTAAAGAGATTTCCTCTTCTCTGTCATACATTTTTTTTTTTCACAGTTTCCTATTTAATCAAGACTCAACAGAAAGAATGGTCTAATTTTATTCCATATTTATTCTCAGATAGGTACTTTATGAGTATATAACAATCATATTGAAATTTGAAATTCCACTTTTCAGTATTCCCCAGGACTGCTTTCCTTTATTTGAATTTATAGATGCTTTAATATTGTGAGTGATTAAACAAATAAGGAGTAAAAGGCTGGCACTTTCACCATCCAAGTGCAGTTATTAATGATAGAACAGTGAACTCAGGAAGATTAGAGAATTAGAGAAATTCCACATCTACAGTCCTCATTCAGTACCTTCTTTTACTTCTCTACACCTTAAATTCACCAGAGCCTTCTAACTGCTTTCCCTGCTTTCACGGAGTAATTGCAATCAATTTTGCATTTGGTGACCAGAAGTTTCCTAAACATTGATCTGCTTATCATGCTCTTCTGCTTAAATTCCTTTGATTCTTCTTCCTATACACCTTGAAAAAATTCCTATTACTTAGCAAAGCACAAAAAATACTTTCCATTGTCTATCTGGTCTCTTCCTGCTTCCCCAAGCATTATTTTTTCACCCTTCTTGTTGTATATCCGTGCTCTATTTATAAAAACCCTAAACACAAAATAACAGCAAAACAACAATAACAGTAACGAAAAATCACTCCCATTGATTGGTTTTCAACAATGTGATCAGTCACTGGATTTGCAGTTTTCATTTATTCATTCATTCAAAAAATACTCCCTGAATGCCTAGCATATACTTGGCACTAAACTTAGCAGAGAGTATTGTCATGCAAAGTGATACAGGTCAAGAAAAAGTAGACATTCCCTGCCCTCCTGCAGTTGCAGACTGATTGGGGGAATGCAAGTTACCACCCAAGTTAATATAAAATTATATGTTTTTGGGGTGCTAAAAAGTAAAGGGAGCAAATCCTGGGAGAGCCTATGATAGGGGCATGTGACCTAGTAAGGAAAAATGAGAAAGATATGTATGGTACAATATTTGAAGAATGACCTTGAAATTATGTAGGCAAACTGGGAGGGAAAGGAGGACTAGGTAGAGGTAAAATCCAAAATGCAAAGAGTAGGAGGCCGCATGGATATGTGTGGACTGAAAGAAGGCCAGAGTGGCTGGAGCACAGAGAATGGGGGAAGGCAAGGCATGAAAATGACATTAGCGAGACAGGAGACAAATCATGCAAGACCATTTAGCTCATCATTGGTAATTAGGTCTTGGGAGCAATGGGAAGTCACTGGAGGGTTTTCAGTGAAATTGTGACTTTGTCTGGCATGCATTTTGGTCCTTCAACCTGTATAGAATGAGTTAGAAGCAGAGGTCCAGGTGGATGCAGGGAGAGAGTCTGCGATAACAGCTAGAGCCCAAGAAAGAGGAAAGATGTCAGCTAGTTTGGAAATGGTGGATGTAAGAAGAAATAGATATATTTCTGAAGTAAATACATATATTATCTCATTTAAGCCTCATGACAATGCTGAGATAGATCTTATGAAGACCATGTTACAGATCAGTAAATTGAAACTTAGAGGAGTTATATCCATTTATTTAGTCCCATGGCAGTATGTGGCCTAGCCAGGCCACAGAAACCAGGTCCCTGAATTCTAAATTACATTCTCTTTCAATTAGCTGCTCTCTTTCCATATTCTGCCATACTGTGCTTTTCTCATTGCTATAACTTTTCATTTGTTGTTTTCCCAACTGACAATGCCCTTCCATTGAATTGAATCCCCTAGAAGCTTTCTCCAACCAATGCCCTTTTATGCCTCCAGTCTCAGTTAATACCTGTCCTCCATGATTTCATAGTGCATTGTGCTTTCCTGCTGTTTTCTTATTTCTTTCTCTACTAGACTATGTGCTCCTAAAGACAGGGGATAGGGCTTTTATTTTTTATAGCTTAATGCCTAGCAAGATGCCAAGAATATAGTAGGTGAACAACAAAGTTTAAATGGGAGAAATGCTCAAGATAATCATCTAGATTAAGCCCTCAAACCTCTTTTGTATTTTCTTTACATCATTCTTGGCAAATGGTCACTAAAGATATCCACCATTATCTTTGGTAATACTTTATTGACCACCTTCTAAGTGCCAGGCACAGAACTAGTCACTTACTAGTTTACTGTGTTTGATAATCATGACGTCTCTAAAAATAAATATATTATGTCTTCATCTGTAATATGAAGAAAAGCTGAGTAACTTATTTAAGGTAACTTGTTCCAGAATTCAAGTTGAAGGCGTTCTGAATCCAAAAATCTTTGACCTAGATTACAATGTATCCATTCTGGTTACAATTACTTTTGTTTGATCCTTTACAGTGCTAGATGGAACATAACCCCTTGACTTTCCTAACCCCAGCCTCATGAATTTTGTATTTATTTCCAAGACCAACAAACATAATAGAAACAAGTGGTTCTTCCTGACCTCTGTTATTTCTGCTCTTTCCAATTCCTTCCTCATATGAAATGTATAGTCTGCTTTTAGTGTACAATTTAATGCATTCAGCTTCTGCTGAAATGATAAGGAGTCTTTCAGCAACAAGCTCTGGCAACAACTATTTCAAATTTATTTCTTTTATACTTACCTTTAAACATATAAAACATAGTAAAATATTTTTAAAGAAACAGTTGTAGAGTCTTATCAGCATAAATCTAAAGATAGATTTTCATCTATGTGAGAGTTTTGTTAATTGTTGGCCCTGCTCCCAGCTGTGAAATCCTGTCGTCACAGAAGTCAGTAGTGTCCCAAGCCCAGAAGCAGTCTGTCTGGTTTGCCAGAATGTGTTCTAGTTTTGGAGGTGGAATCATTGAGTTCTCAATTGCACGTGACTCATATGTTGCTTTTCCTGGCTTCATAGCTCTTGATTGGACTGAGGAATCAAGCAGAGCTCTGTTTGAAAATTAATGTCTTTCCATAGAAGGGAGGCTTTTAGTCTCAAGAACATGAATATTTCACCCACTTATATGCAGGATCAAGGAACTACAGATTTGGAGTGGACCTGACAGCTCATGTAATCAAATTCCCTTTCTCACCAACTTTATAAATGGCTTCTTCAGCTATACTTTAAAAAAGAGGAAAATGATTCTTCAAAAGATAAGTAACTTGCCCAACTCATAAAGCTAGATTTCAAAACTAGGCTAAATTATTCCAGAGCCTAAGCTCTTAAAATTTAAGATCTTATCTTACACCTGCCTCCTTCAACATCTTAGGACTGCGCGATTTTTCCTTTTGGCTTCAGGTTAAAGATCCCCAGGCCCTATAAGCTTTACTTACATGATGTGTCCTTGTTTTGTCCTCACCAGTGGTCACCCATCCTGGTTACTAAGGAAAAAGAAAGGAAAAGAAAAGCCCTCTGACGAAGTACAAGAGATTTTTGACAGAGACCATTAAATCTATAATAACTGTGAGAAGTTTAATTTGATTTAATTGAAGAATAGATTTTTAAAGATTTCTTTGCATTTAATAATCTATCTCTAATAAAATAATATGACAAAAAATACTACGAACCGTATTTTCTCCCTGAGTGGAGTGAGAAGCCTACCTTAGACATCTCTCTTGGAATTCGTCATGGAGGGTAAGAGATCACTTGGTCCAGCCTCCTGCCTTTAGAATAAAATTGTGATATATTCATTCATAAAAATATGGCATTTAGTACATACTATTTTGCTAAGACCTCTGCTTTCTTCTATTAGGTTATTAAGTATGAAATGTCTGATTTCCTTAAGTACTAAGTTTGACAGTTCTTATCTCTGAAATTTCACTTCGACATTTCTTGCTCTATTTTTTTTGTTTTTATTTATTTATTTATTTATTTTGAGACAGTCTCACTCTGTTGCCCGGGCTAAAGTGCCTTGGTGTTAGCCTAGCTCACAGTAACCTCAAACTCCTGGGCTCAAGCAATCCTACTGCCTCAGCCTCCCAAGTAGCTGGGACTACAGGCGTGTGCCACCATGCCCGGCTAATTTTTTCTATATAGTTTTGGTTGTCAATATAATTTCTTTCTATTTTTTTTTTTTCAGTAGAGACAGGGGTCTCACTCTTGCTCAGGCTGGTCTTGAATGCCTGAGCTCAAACGATCCACCCGCCTCGGCCTCCCAGAGTGCTAAGATTACAGGTGTGAGCCACCGCACCCGGCCTCTTGCTCTATTTTTATTGTGAAGGTAGATCCTTAGTCTTTCAAACACACATTTGGGATTGTGATTATCTTTCAAAAAATTTTTAGAGCAATTTTTGTGAAATCATGGATAAGTCAAAAGTTCGTGTTATTTTCGAATATGAGTTCCGTTATGGAACCAATGCAGTGTTGACAGCTTGAGATATCAATGAAGTGTTTGAGAAGGATGTGGCTAATGAACACACAATACATCAGTGGTTTGAGAAGTTTCGTTCTGGTGATTTTAATCTTGACAATGAACCACATGAGTGACCTGAGACCAAGGTGGATAATGATGAGCTGAAAGCTATAGTGGAAGTGAATCCATCTCAACCTATGCATGAAATAGCAGCAAGGTTTGACGTTACTATTCCAACAAATATTGGACCATGTGAAATAAATGGGCAAGGCAAAGAAGCTGGGTAGGTACTGCATGGATTAATCGAGCATCAGAAGAGAAATCATCTCAAAGCTTGTCTTTCTTTGCTGTCACAACATAAAGGCTAACCATTTCTACACTGTATTGTTATGTGTGATGAAAAAATGGATTATTTTTGACAATCGCAAGTGTTTGGCACAATGGTTGGATAAAGATGAAGTGCTGAAACACTGTCTAAAATCAAATGTTCATCAAAAAAAGCTAATAGTGTCTGTTTGCTGGTCCAGTGGTCGTATTATCTACTACAGCTTCATGAAACCTGGTCAATTGATTACAGCAGATATCTGCTGCAACCAGTGGGATGAAATGATGAGGATGCTTGTGATTAAGCAGCTGAGATTGGGCAATAGAGACAAGCCAATCCTCTTGCAAGACAATACTCGACGACATGTCACACAAACAATGCTGCTCAAACTACAGACGGTAGACTTGGAAACTCTCTGTCATCCACCAGAACTTGCACCAACTGACTACCACTTCTTCTGGCTTTGGTCCACTTCCTGCAAAGAAAAATACTCAATTCTCAACAAGTTGTGGAAAACATCTTTTGTGATTTTATCACCAATTGCTTTCCAGGCTTCTTTACTACTGACATAAACAAGCTACCATTAAGACAGTAATATTGTGTGGATAGTTAAGACACATACTTTGACATATGATAAACTACACTTTTGATTTGAAATCAGATATTTCATATTTAATGACCTAAATATGTTTCCAATTATATCCTTCTATTACTCCCAACTCCAATAATTCTCTGATCTTATGAGGACCTGCAACGCATTGACCTTAACTTATTTTTCAATGTCCATTATCCTTCCCAGATTTTCACTTCTACTTCATTCATCCTATATTTCAAGTTAAACTTTATAATAACTTATCAACTATTTTTATTTTCCCTTGTATATTGTTCCTGCCATCTTACTTGGCTGGAACAACTCCAGCCTTGGTTAATCCCACTTGTTCCCCTATTTAACTCTCGTACCTGAGCCACTGAACAGAGCTAGAGAAAATACAGCACAATGTTGACTGGTTTCACTTTAATTTATTATCACAAACCTATGTGGCTCTAATTTACTGCCTGCCAATACCACAACTACATTTTATTAGTCAATTCACTCTCCCACTGTTCTAGATCACTATTTCACACCTGCTCCTCTCTTCCGAAATCTGAAATATTTCTCTGTTTATACTCAGTCATGATCTCACTTCTTACTTCATTGAGAAAATGAACAAAATTGAGAGAGACCTTAGTTCTCTCACCAACAGACCCACAAAGCTCCCTGAAATTCTACCCATGTATTTTACTTTTCCTCCTGTTATAATAGGTGGACAATGTGCAGGGTTCTAGGGATATGGCTCCTGTCCTGAAGGAATTCCAGCTAATTGGGATCATAGGTATTGAACAGATGACTGTGCATGACTTGATGTTGAACAAGTTGGGCAAAGGCCCTACATCTGTCACTCACTAGCTACATAATTTTGTCGGTAGGTAAAAAAAAACCTCTTAATCCTCAGCTCCTTGTCTTGACAAAAAGAGACAGCAATACTTACTTATACACATTGTAAGGTTTTAATGAAATAAAACATGTGAATGTGCTTTGGAAAGTAAAAAGCATTTAAACATGAAAAGTAATATTAACTTTGTTATAACTAGGGCAACATGGTCCTCTGCTCAGGCTGTGCAGTGCACTAAGCTGGTGGAGGATGGGGAGGGAGGCTTTCACATAGATTCTTATGTGGATGCACCACTTAGACTTGTGCTGTATGGCTGCCCTCACTAATACATTTAAATAATAAGTTTTTTAAATATTCAAAGACAGTGTCTCAGCAGCTTCCCTTTGAAGCTCATTCCAGCTTTATAATTTGCAAAGAACTATTCAAAACTTGTCATTAATCTTTTAAGACTTGCATCAAGTGTTATTCTTAGAGGCTTCCCTGTCTTCTAGGCAGTCCTTCCTCCATGCTCCATGAATCCCCATTTTTTGCATTAATTTCAATGCATACTATATTGTATTTCCTTAAAAATTTTATCTCTTTCTCTTTCCTCCTAACACTTCTCTTTCTTTTAAATTCCATTCCTTCATTAGATGGTTAGATTTCTAAGAGTAAGGGTTTTAAGGATTATACTGTGTTCCATTTGTTTTTATATCTCAGAAGCCTGACACTATATCCCATATTGTACCGAAGTTACCTGTCTGTTTCCAGTACTTTTCTCTAACCCCATCCTACCCTTTTCCCCTACAGTGAAGCCAGGAGGAGCAAGGGTTGTGCCTGGCACTACTTCTGGTGCTAGAGTGATGCCAGGCACATAATAAATAGTAAGCAAGTGTTTGTAGAAAGCAAGGCAAGGCAAAATAAACATAAGTTCTTCCATTTATTTAACACATCTTTGTTGTGCCTGGTCAGGAAAAACTTCTGAGGATAGAGCAGTGAATAAAAACAGATAACAATTCATGGTTTGGCAACCTTATATTCTAGTGGTGTAGATAGACAATAAAAAAATAAGTAAATCCTACAGTATGCTAGTGTGGGATAGGCTAGATTGAATGTTAGGTAAGGTTCTCAGAGCAAGCCTTACTGAGACTTTAGGGCACTTTAGAACAATGATCTGGTGGTGAGGGAGTGAGATATGTGGCTATCTGGGGGAAAAGCATTCTAAGTAGTGGGAAAATGCAGAGTCCTTGTTTGAGATGGAAGCCTCTGGACCATTTTGAACAGAAGAATGAGATTTTCTGACTTATTTAAAAAGACATAAATAAGTGAAAATACAGGAGAGTATATCAATTGTAAAATGTGCAACAAATTATTATATTAAACAGTAATTTCTGTTGTTTCTGTGCATTTTAGGGATGTGAGACACATGTAAAGCCCAGGTTGCCATTGTTGCAGACTCTGTATTTTGTGGATAAATGAAGGAGCTAATGAACTTGAATGACAGGTTGCCAAGGGAATAGTCTATTAATTACAAAAGATGCCTATCTATATGTGGGAATCAGGGGCAAAAAATCCAGAAGCTTCTCATTTTGGGGTATCTTTTAGGAAGAAAAGGCTCCAAAACAAGATTTTTCTCTGTACTTTAAATGTTCTTGAATAGCAAGATCCATGCATATCCGGTTTGCTAAATATATCCACCAGCTCTTTCCCTGATGTAAATAACTTACACATTTTAATAAAACCCTTCACATCCTTGTTATGACTTTATCTAAAGTGTAATCTTTTGGAATTCCTAATTCCCCTGAATTTGGCAGCTTACATTTTTCTTCACCTAGATACAATTAGGAAAAGAAGCGAAACATAGTTAAATTTGAAATAGAAATGCATTTAATCTAAGAGGCTTAGAAGATGGTATGAGCTCCAGGCACTCACTTTATGCCCACATGCCTTTTAAAATGTTGTTATCATCATATTTCCAGAACTCTCTAGGGGGAGAAAATGGCTCACATTTCCAAGAAATATAGGTGCTTCTTGTTTTAATACAAATAAACATCACCCTGAAGTGAGAGCATTAAGAACAAACAGGATTTAGAATTTTTTTTAAATAATGACAGACTTCCTAAAATATATGTGCTTTGTTTTCATTGGCTTATAATTAATGTGACGTTAAAGTCTTTGAGTGATTTATTTTTAATAAGACAGGATGCTGATGTTAGAAGCCTTTTTTCAGTAAATGATTTATTTTGAGATAATTATAGACTCGCATGCAGTGCTGAGAGATATATGGAGAGGTCTCAGGTACTCTTTACTAGTTTACCAGTTTTCTCCGATGGTGACTTCTTGCAAAACCATATACAAGTCATAACCAGTGTAGTGACATTAATGCAGTAAGATGCAGAGCAGCTCCACCACCATGAGAATCCCTCATGTTTACTTTTTACAGTAGCATCCACTTCCCTTCCCACTTCCACATCCCTGACCCCTGGCAACCACTAATCTCTTCTCTATTTCCATAGTTTTGTCACTTCACGAATGTTATATATATGGTACCATGTTTATATATATATATATATATATATATATGGAACAAAATGTGAGCTTTTGGGATTGGCTTTCTCACTTAGCATAATTCTCTGGAGATTTATATAGCTTGTTGGCTGTATCAATAGCTCATTCTTTTTTACTGATAGACAGCATTCCATTGTATGCATATACCACCCATTGAAGTTTAGTCACTCCTCGAAGGACATCGGATCTGATTCCAGTTTTTGACTATGACAAATAAAACTGCTGTAAACATTCAAATATAGGTTTTTTTGTGAATCTAAGTTTTCATTTGTCTAGGATAAATGCCCAGGAGTGTGATGGCTGGGTTGTAGGATAGTGGAAATTTTAGTTTGGTTTTGTTTGATTGTTTGTTTTCCCAAGAAACCTTAAAACTATTTTCCAGAGTGGCTGTACAATTTTAAATTCTCACCAGTAATTGTATGGATGATTGGTGGTGTTATTATTATTATTGTTTTCATTTTGGCCATCCTGCTAAGGGTATAGTGATATCTCATTGTGGTTTTCATTTGCATTTCCCTGGTGGCTAATACTGTTGAATGCTTTCATGTGCTTTTTTGTAATCAGCATATTCCCTCCAGTGAGATGTCTGACCAGGAGTCTGCCCATAATTCTAACTGAAATTTTTTTTTGAATGTTGAGTTTTGGGCCATTATATATTCTAGAGTATTCCTTTCCTGGATATGTGATTTGCAAATATTTTCTTTCTGTTTGTAGCTTATTTTTGTTTGCTTGTTTTAATCCTCTTCGGGTCTTGTGCAGAGCAATTTTTAATTTTGATGAAGCTCTACTTATCAAATTTTCCTCTTATTAATCTTCCTTTTGGTGTCAAATTTAAGAACTTTGCCTAGCCCTAGGGCAAGAAAAATTTTTCCTATTTTTTTCTAAAATGTTTTATAATTTGAGATTTTACATTTAAGTCCATGATCCAGCTTAAATAATCTTCTACATAAGGTATGAGGTATAGGTTGAGATTTTTTTTCTTCTCTTTACCCATGGATAATGATTTACTCCAGCATCATTTTTTAAAAAGGCTATGTTTCCTCCATTAAATTGCTTTAGCACATTTGTCAAAAATCATCTGGGCATATTTTTGTGGGTTTATTTCTGAGTTGTCTGTTTTTTTCATTGATCTATGTGTCTATTCTTCTGCCAGTACCAAATATTATTGATTTCTGGAATTATATAATAAATCCTAAACCAGGCAGAATGATTTTATTCTTGATTTCCAAAATTGTTTATTTCCTTTACCTTTCATATCCGTTTTAGAATAATCTTATCTATATCTAGAAAAAATTCCGTATACTTTGTTAGATTTATAAGATTTTTTTGAGTAATTGCAAATGGTAAAGAACTTTTTATTTTTGGTGTCCATGTGCTCACTTCTGGTATAAAAATACAATTCATTTTTATATGCTTATTATGAATACTATAGCTTTGTTGAACTCACTTATTAGTTTCAGGAATGTTTTTGTAGATTCTTTGGGATTTTCTATTTGGACAATCATGTCATCTCTTAATATGGACAGTTTTATTTCTTTGTCTCTAATCTTTATTATACCTGTAATTTATTAATACTTTTATTGCCTGTTGCACCTGCTAGAACATCTAGTGCTATATTGAATAATAATGGGAAAATTGGACCTCCTTGCCTTGCTCCCAATCTTAGAAGAATGCATTTGGTCTTTCACTATTAAGTATAACATTACCTTTTGGTTTGTTGAAGATGCTCTTTATCAAGCTGAGGAAATTTCCCTTTATTCCTATATTGCTGAGAGTTGAGATTTTCTTAATTAATGAATTGATGTTGAATTTTGTCAAACATTATTTCTGCACAATTGGCATCATGTCATACGGTGTATTACATAGGTTGATTTCACATACTGTTCCAGCCTTGTATCCCTGAAATAAACACTGCTTAATCATGATTCATTCTTCTTTTTATGTTTGCTAAACTCTGTATACTAAGATTTCATTAGAATTTTTGTGGCTACATTTATAAAATACTTTTCTTTTTGTTTCTTCCCTTCCTTGCTTCCTTCCTTCCTTCCATCCTTCCTTCCTTCCTTTATTCCTTCTTTTGTTTTTTCCATCCTTCCTTTATTCCTTTTTTTTTTTTTTTGATAACAAGGGACTACTTCCTCTGGTTTTGATATCATGGATATACTATCTTCATAAAGCAAGTTGGAAAGTGCCCCCCCTTCTGTTTACTGGAAGAGATTGTGTAAAATATGCTTTAATTCTTCCTAAAATACTTGTTAAAATTCTCCAGTAAAACCATCGTCTGGACCTGGAGATCTTTCTCTTTATTTCTTTCCCACCCTTACTAGTTTCCTCCCCCACCTTTCTTCCATCTTTCCTTCCTTCCTTCCTTCCTTCTTTCCTTCCTTCCTTTCTTCTTTCTTTCTTTCTCTCTCTCTCTTTCTCCTCTTTCTTTCTCTTTTTCTTTCTTTCTTTCTTTTCGTTTCTTGAATTCAATGTCCTTAATAGTTAAAGGATATTGAAATTAGCTATTTCCATTTGAGTAAATTATGATTGTGCTTTTCATAGAATTGATTCATTTCCTCAAAATTATCAAATATATGGTCATAGAGCTGCTTGTAGTGTTTCTTTATTATTCTTTTGATCTTTGAAGGGTCTATATTCATATCACACATTTCATTTTTGATATTGGTAATTTGTGTCATCTCTCTCTTTTTTCAGTCTTCTTAAGTTTGTCAATTTTACTGAATTCTTTTAAAAAAAACTAGCTTGTTGAATTGATTCTCTCTACATTCTGTTTTCAGTTTTATTAATTTTTGTTATTATCTTTATTATTTTCTGTGTTCTGCTTGCTTTGCATTTATTTTGCTGTTCTGTTTCTTCTTCAGGTGTCAGTTAAAATTGTTGATTCAAGACTTTTCTGCTTTTCTAATACTAATATTAATAAAATTGTTTAATACTATACATTTCTCAGCACTGTGTTAGCTGTGTATCATGAATTCTGATATGTTCTATTTTGTTTTTTGTTTTCTGGGTTAGCTTTATTTATTTTTTATTTGAAAATATTAAGGAGGTACAAATGTTTTTGTTACATGGCTTGAGTCAGAGCTATAAATGTGCCCATCACCTGATAGTGTTTATTATAGCCATTAGGTGGGTTTCTGCTCCCCTCCCCATCGCCCCTGCTTGATTTCCAATGATTTGTAATTTCCTCTGTGCACTTGTCTGCCCATCGGTTAGTTCCAATTTATCAGAGCGTATTTTAAATTTAACTCATTTGATGATTTTTTAAAAACATGTTCTCTTGATACTTCCTCTTAAACCCATAAATTATTTAGCAGGGTCTAAGTATTTGAGATTTTCCTGTTATCTTTGTGTTATTGATTCTAATTTGATTCCATTGTGATCAAACAGCACATTCTTCATATCAAGTTCTTAAAGTTTGTTGTGATTTGTTTTCTATCTTGGTGTATGTTCCAAGGACACTTGAAAAAGAAAAGTTTATTCTTAGGTTGTTGGTAGAGTTCTATAAATGTTGATTAGATCCTGTTACTTGATGTTTTTGTTAAGTTCTTCCATGTCCATACTCATTTTCTGTCTCATTATTCTATCAATTGTTGAGAGAAGGGTGTACAATTCTCCCACCAAAACTGTGGCATTATCATTTTCTCTTTTCATTCTACTAGTTTTTGCTTCACATAATTAGAAGATTTATTATTCGTTGCATACAAATTTAGGATTGCATTGCTTTTTTTTATCATTATACAGTATAATGTCCTGCTCTTTCACTATGGAAATTTCATAAGTAATTAACTACAGCCATATATAGTGTTAGTATTATTTTAACTTGAGTTATGTTGTATGGCTTATGAAGCCCAAGTGCACCAAATACCATTTCTTTTCTGCAGAGGCACTCAGAGATATCCTTTGGAAGTTTATGAATATTGTTCTTCTTCAAACGAAGATTGCATTTCTCATGGACTTCAGAGATGAAGTCATAGCTGTAATCAAATTTTGTGTATAGAAAATAGGCCATTCTGTAGTAAAATTCTCCCACAGGGATTTATGTGCTAAGTTGAACTGTGAAGCTAATAAATTGAGTGATAATTAAAACTTCCCTAAAAATATGAGACTATGAGCTCTCACAGAAATGCGTATTTACTTTATTTACTTTGACTAACAGCTACATACTATTATTCCTCTGCTCTGTGAGTTTTCTTTTCTTTTCTTTTGTTTTTTTGGTTATGTTGATGTTCATCCCTGAGGTAGTTGTTAATCCCTGGAAAGTCTCTCTAGGTGAAGGAATCAGGTGAGGAAAGCAGCCATATGGTTCTACCTCCTTCCATGCCAGAACTCCAATTTATAATTATTCTTGTTGTGCATTCACAGATATTTTATCATTTGGAATTTCAAGATTTGAATCTTGCTGGGTACCCTTCCCATATTTGATATATCCTATATACTCTTTCTCAATCTTATTATTAGAAATGAGAACTGGTGTTTAGAAAATGCCAAATGGTTTGCACCCTATGAATCTCAGCAGGCATCATGGCTGTCAAGTCCTGAGAATCTCTGATCAACCCTGCCCAAGGCTGTGTTTCATATCATTAATGTGTAAAAAACCTTTTACAGCATGTAGCCTAAACACCCCCTCAGTACTTTCTACTGTATTCCTCCCTGGCCTTACTTTAAGTCATATGTTCACTCATGGTCTTTGCTCTGTCCATCTAAATTTTGGCAGATCTCTTGTTTCATATCCTTTCATCTGTGGGTGATGTCACCTAATCATTTTGCTTAGAGGCCAGCTATCCCAATCTTATCCTCAGACCTCTGCATGTTTTTAAAAACTGGGTTGCAGTGTCATCATTTTCCTGGGAGTTTTTCTAATCATCCTCATACCTCCAACTCCCAAATATTAGGAGCCCCACAGCTAGACAGCAATCATTTTGCTTATTTCTGTAACTCTATATTCTGGAAAAATGTAGGCACACAATAAGCATTGTTTAAATGATTTCATTTTAGTCATGATTATGGGAACAGATGAAAACATAGGTAAATGCTCTGAGTATAAACTAAGAGGCAAGCTATTGATGAAGCTTTCCCTAAAACAATTAAATAGCTAAAGCCGTAACTGATTGTAACAGGGAAGCTCTATGGATCTCAGTTGAACTGCACCTCACCAGTCCTTGGATCTTGATCTCATGGAATCTCATACACTTTTGGAAAAATGATTTTGTAAAAGAAAGCTTTCTGACATAAAGTAAATGAAAACCTTAATCTGAATTAAATCCTAATCATACCGTGAGCACCAACAATGAATTTAATTCAGCAGTTTTCAGAGAGTGTCCATAGACAACTGTGATGTTCCCAAGACCCTTTCAGAGGGTGCACCATGTCTAAATTATTTTCATAGTAATATTATTTTCGAAGCAACATTTCATAGTGATGTCGTAATAACATAATATATAACAATAACTTTAAAATAAATAATAACAGTAATTTCATTGAGTGTTTGTGTCAGGAAACTTACTGGGTGCTTAAAGTATTTTCTCTCTCCCATCAAATTGGTACTAACTGATCAACACTAAGGTGCTCACATGGTAGTAATATTCATTGGGTGCCAGTCAGGTGGATGATAGCGGGGGTAAACTCACAACTAATGGAGGCAGAGCACATTGTATGGGGGAAGGGCATGCTTGTAGCCCTGGCTTGGGAGAGACAAAGGCATTACAAATAACCAAATTGTACCCCCCATAATATCTTGTAATTAAACAAAAAGTATTGTCTCTCTTTCTGTGAAAATGCCATTGGAGCTTTGATAGGCATTGCAGTTAATCTGTAGATTGCTTTGGGTAGTATGAACATTTTAACAATATTAATTCTTCCGATCCATGAACTTGGGATATCTTTCCATTTATTTGTGTCTTCTTCAATTTCTTTCATAAATATCTCATCACTTTCTTCGTACAGATCTTTCACCTCCTGGTTAAATTTATTCCTAAGCATTTTATTCTTTTTGGTGCTATTGTAAATGATAACATATTCATAATTTCTTTTTCAGATAGTTCATTGTAAGTGAATAAATACAACTGATTTTTGTATGTTTATTTTCTATCGTGCAACTTTACAGAATTCATTTATTAGTTCTAATTTTTTTTTTTTTGGTGGGTTCTTTAGGGTTTTCTGGGTATAATATCATGTGAGACAGTTTATCTTATGGAACCACAGAAGACCCCAAATAGCCAAAGCGATTTTGAGAAGAAGATCAAAGCTGGAAGGCATCACACTCCCTGATTTCAAACTATATCACAAAGCTATAATAATCAAAACATATGGTACTGGCATTAAAAACAGACACATTGACCAATGGAACTCAATAAAGAGCTCAGAAATAAACCCAAACGTATATGATCAATTAATATTTGAGAAGGATGCCAAGAACACACAATGGGGAAAGGAAAGTTTCTTCAATAATGGTGTTAAGGAAACTGGATAACCACGTGCCAAAGAATGAACTGGACTCTTGTGTTATACCATATACACAAATTAAATAGAAATGGATTAAAGATTTAAATGTGAGATCTGAAACCATAAACCTTCTAAATAAAAACACAGGTAGAAAGCTCCTTGAAATTGGTCTTGGCAATGATTCTTTTTGGATATGACACCAAAAGCACATGCCAAAAACCCAAAAATAAACAAGTCTGACTATATCAAACCAAAAAGGTTTTGCACAGCAAATGAAACAATTGACAAAATGAAAAAGCAACCTATGGGTTGGTAGAAAATATTTGCAAACCATATATCTGATATGTGTTTAATATCTAAAATATGTAACCCATGCAACTCAATAGAAAAGAACAAATAACCCAATTAAAATAAGCAAAGGAGTTGAATAGACATTTTTCCCCACAATATATGCAAATGGTGAACAGGTATCTTCAACATCACGTATGTTCAACATCAGTAACCTTCAGAGAAATGCAAATCAAAACCACAATGATATATCATATCATACCTGTTAGAATGGTTGTTATAAAAAAGGCAAGAGATAATAAATGTTGGTGAGGGTGTGGAGAAAAGAGGACCCTTGCACACCATTGGTATGAGAATGTAAATCGCTATAGACATTATGAAAAGCAATATGGAGTTTCCTTAAAAAATTAAAAAATAGAGCTATCTTACTATCCAGCAATCTCTCTTCTGGGTATATATCCAAAGAAAATGAAATCAGTATCTGTACCTCCATATTCATTTCAGCATTATTAAAAATAACCAAGATATGGAAACAGCCTAAGTACCCATTGACAGATGAGTGAATAAAAAAATTTTGGTACATACATACACTGAAATATTATTCAGCCATAGGAAAAAAAGGAAATACTACGATTTGCAACAATAGGAATGAACCTGGAGGGTATTATGCTAAGTGAAATAAATAAAAACAGAAAGACAAATACTGTATAATCTCACTTATATGTGGAATCTAAAAAAGACAAAGTCATAGAAGCAGAGAATGGAACAGTAGTTTCCAGGGACTGGGGGATGGGAGAAATATGGAGCTGTTGGTCAAAGGGTACAAACTTTCAGTTTTAAGATGAACACGTTCTGGGGATTTAATGTACAGCATTAGTGGTGATAGATGTGTTAATAAATTTCATCATGTGATCGTCAAAGTATATGTATATCAAATAAACATCAAATCATGATGTTTTACACCTTGCATATAATCAGTCTTTATTTGGTAATTAAATATTTGAAAATAAATTAAGTATTTTCTCTTTTTGATTTTATAGCACACCTATAAAGTAAGAGTAATAGTCTTTATGTTTTTCCTAATAGAAGAGGAAACTATGTGAAGTAATGCATTTGTTAATTAGCTAGATTTAACCATTAAACAATGTATATATACTTCAAAATATCATGTTGTACATGATAAAAACATATGATGTTACCTGCTAAATTTTAAAAAATAAAGAAAAAAGGAAAGTGAGGCTCAGAGTTAAATGTCATGCCTCATGACACAATTGAAATAAAGTGAAGAAAAAATTCAAATGCAGGTATATTTTAATCCAAGGCCTCTGCTTTTCTCCTTACATTGCTTTACTGTTTCCTCAAAATTTCAGAGGGAAGAAAAACATGGTAACAAAGGTTTAGTCATATGAAAGCACAATGTTATTTATGTGTAAGATAAAGAAGCAGAATTTTATCAATACTGTTGTAAAGATGGTCAAGGAAGAATTCGTGAAAAGGATTTTTATCTCAGCTGGATTTTTAAAAGATAACTGGCGTTTGTCACATGGAAAGAACAAGATGAAAAGAAGGTCATTCAAGGCACAGCGACTATTCTGTGTAAAGGAATAAAGGTGTTGATCCAATGAAACACATTTGAAGAACTACGAGGCATTCTGTACTGATAAAAGTACAAGGGCAAGTAACCAACAGCGGGAGAGATAAGGTTGAAGGATTGGCAGAAGATAAATCACAGAGTGTCCTATATGCCTAGATAAAATGCTTAATATTTGACTAGAAAAAATGGGTAGGGAAGAATTCTTAACCATAAATTTTTTAAAACTCTTTATTTGGGAATAATTTTAGATTTATAGAAAAGTTGCAATGATAGAACAGTTCATTTCTAGATATCATTCATCCATCCTCCTCTAATGTTACCATTTTACATAATCATGCTACATTTGTCAGAAGTAAGACATTAGTGTTGGCTTAACACCATTAATTTGATGTCACCAATTTTTCCACTAATGCAATTTTTCTATTGTGAAAATTTCTATTCATGATATCATGTTGCATTTGGGAGTATTGTATCCTTTATATCTTCCAGTCCTTGACAGTTTTTCAGTATTTTCCTGTTTTTCTTGGCCTTTTCATATTTTTAAAGAGACCTAACTAGTTAAGCTAACTAGTAACTAACTAGTTAGCTCTCTTTTAAAAAAGTATGATTTAGCTAGATTTTTGAAGTATGAAGTATCTAGATTTTTAAAATTTGAAGTATGAAGTAGCTAGATTTTTAAAATTAAATTATTATGTAATAAATTTAGATTTACATGCAGTTGTAAGAAATAATACTTCTGTATTCTTTACACAGTTTCTACTGTATATTGCAAAACTATAGTGTAATACTACCACCAGGATATTGACATTGATACAGTCAAGAAACAGAAGAGTTCCATCCCCACCAGGAGCCCTCACGCTGTCTGCTTATAGCCACACCCACGTCCCCCATTCTTTTCTGAGCCCTGGCAACCACGAATCTGTTCTCCATTTCTGTAATCTTGTCATTTCAAGAATTATTTAAATGGAACCATACAATGTACGACCTTTGGAGATTGTTGGCTTTTTCATTTAGCATAATTCTCTGGATATTTACTTAAGTTTTTGTATATATTGATAGGTTGTTCTTTTTTGTTGTCTAGTAGTACTCCATGAGATGGAAGTACTACAGTTTGTTTAAACATTCACCCATTGAAGGATATCTGTTTCTGGTTATGATGAGTAAAATTGCTATAGACATTTACATACACATTTTGATGTAAATATAAGTTTTCATTTTTTAGGATAAATGCCAACGAATACTATTGCTGGATTGTATGGTATTGAAATGTTTAGTTACCATTTATCATTTTTAAGAAATTGCCAAAATGCTTTTCAGAATAGATGTACCAATTTACACTCCCATAAGGAATGTATGAATGATTGGTGTTGTCATTTTTCATCTTCATTTTTCATTTTAGATACTCTGAGAGTTACCAAGCTATAACTCATTGTGAATTTACTTTGCATTTCCCTGTTAGCTAATGATATTGAACATCTTTTCATGTGTGTATTTGCATCTGCATGTACTCATCAGTGAATTATCTCCTCTTATCTTTTCCACATTTTCTAATTGTGGTGCTTTTTTTTACCATTGAGTTTTGAAAGTTCTTTATATATTCTAAATACTGCTTCTACATTACCTATGTGGTTTGCAAACATTTTCTCCCAGTCTGTAGGGTTGTCTTTTTACTTTCTTCACATGGACACTTATAGAGCAAAAGTTTCTAATTTTGATGAGGTCCAATTTATTAATTTTTATTGTATGGATCATGCTTTTATGTTGATTTTTTAGAGCTCTTTGCCTAGCCCTAGATACTAAAGATTTTCTCTATTTTTTCCTGAAAGGTTTTATAGTTTCATGTTTCACATTTAAGCCTGTTATACAATGGAATTTGTCTTTGTATATGGAATGAGATTTAAGGTTGTGGTTCATTTTTTTGCCTCTCAATGTCCACTTATTCCAGCATCATTTTTTGAAAAGGCTGTATTTCCTCCATTGAGTTGATTTTTCATCTTTGTCAAAAATTTGTTGGACATGTATATGGCTTAATTTTTGAGTTTTCTATTTTGTTCCATTGATTTATGTGACTATTCCTCCACCAATATCACTCTTTGTCGATTACTGTAACTAAATAGTAGATGTTAATATTATCTGCTAGTTTTCTAAAGAGATAAAGCAAAGCCTGTCATTTTATTTTTGTATTATATACTATGGATCTATACCAAAGACAAATGATTTTTACTAACTCTATAAATCTGGAAGTGAGACAATGTGGTATCATGGGAAGAGTTCTGTATACAAATCTAGGTTTAATTTCTAGCTTAATTTTCTGGCTGTGTGATTTTCACCATTTCTCTTAAAATCTATGGGTCCTTATTTCCTAATCTATAAAACATACCTCACTGGGTTGTTGTAAGAATGAAATTAAGTAAGATAAATTAAGCAAGTAGTTTCCAAATCTTTTTTCTCTTGACCTCCTTACATTCTAAAAAGTATCAGGCTTCTAAAGAGTTTTATTTATATGGATTATATTTATTGATATTCACCATATTAAAAATTAACATTAAAATGTTTTAAAATATTTATAAACATATTTAAAACAATAATATAATGATTACATGTTAACTCACTAACAATTTTTATAAAAAATATTATCCAAAACATAATTAGTGAAATGAGTGGTATTGTTTTATCTTTGTAAATCTTTTAAATGTCTGGCTTAGTAGAAGAACCATCAATTCTCATAGCTGCTTCAGCATTCAGTTTTTCCAATATGTTGTTGTGATATAAGCATTTGAAGAAAATTTGGCATCATGCAGTTATTTAGATGGAAAAGAAAGGAATTTTTTATAGTCTTTTCAGAAAATTGTGGGTATTCTTCATTGATTCTATAGTAAAAATCTATAAGTATCAGCTTCTTAAAGGTTAGTTGCAATATAACATCTGATGGATACATCAATTAAAATCTTGTATTCTTTTACATTAAAATCTATCGGTCAATTTTGTATGTTAAATGAATCTTTACTCATGCATGATATTGTAACTCCATCCATTGGTCATTTGGAAAATATTAACTTACTGAATTATGAAGATCTTCCAGATGTTAACACATTGTATCATATACTTTCAAAAATATCATATGTTATAATATACTGTTGATCTCATCAGAACAGTCGTTAAGTATTGAGAAGCTGCTATGTTCATGGCAGTGGATAAATGTTTTCCAAAATTATTTCTTATTTTTATTTTTTTGCTTTAAATTCCAAGTTTTATCATGGGCAAAAATTATGGTCAGTTGTTTTGCCTAAAGTGAGAAGAGTTGCTTCATTAATTTTGAGAAATGTTAGCTAAGTTTCCAAGTCTAAATATTCATTGCTTATATGTTGGTCATTCTTCCAAATAAAGTTGCACTTCCATGAAAAAAGTAGCTAGTTCATCTCACAAGTCAATTGCAAAAGTGTCCTTCCAAGAGACAACCTTGATATTGATATTTTGGTATGCAGCATAAGCGCTTTAGGAATACTTCCCATTTCATCAAACAGAGCATTTAAAAGATGTGTATTAAAAATAAGAGATGATATAATTGAAACTGGTATTTTTTTTTTAACTTTTACTACAAGTGTGTGTGTGCTGGTGAAGAAAATATATACTTACAGTTTGGTACCACCGTCTTGGTTCATATGAAGGCACCAGCAGTGTTACCAACCATTGCACTTAGAGCATCAGTACAAGTGTCCATACAGTGAAAAAAGACAGACAATGTCTTGGTATGCCTGTGCAAATAATTCTGAAATTGGACATGCTCTGAAAGGGTCTTGAAGATGTCAGAGATGTCCATGACATTCTTTGAAAACTCCTGAATTAAAGCATTATATAAAACAGTAAAACATTCTGTTGGAGTTTCTGGTATGAATAGGATTTGAATGGATTAAGATTTTAATTTATGTCAGAAAGCTTTATTCATTGAACCATTTTTCTAAGAGTGGATGAGGTTCCATGGATCAAAATATAAGGACTGGTGGGGTGAAGGTCTACTGAGATCTACAGAGCTCCCTGTTACAATAAGTTATGGCTTTAGTTATCTAATTGTTTCAGGGAATGCTTTACTAATAGCTTGGCTCTCAGTTTATATCCAGAGCATTTACCTGTACTTTCATCCATTCCCATAATCCTGACTAAAATGAAATCATTTAAAGGATGTTTATTATGTATCTACAATTTGCCAGTGTCTGGGGAAAAATAATGAACAAAATGAGTTCTGTCTAGCTGTAGGAGCAGGAGGTAGGACATCTAATCTTTGGAGTTATGAGTATGAGGATAGTCAGAAAAGAGTTCCCAGAAAACTGAGCGCACCATAACTGAATCTTGAAAAACATGATGAAATTGAGAAAATTAGAGGTGAGAGTGGGATGGCAAACCTTCTTTCCTGAGGGTGGCATTTATGGTTTTTCGTGTATTTGATCCTTATTCTGGGTCTGGTTTCAAAAGGACTCAATAAATGATTAAGTTGAGTTAAATCAAATGAGTACCAGATTAATGTTCCAATTAATAATACCATTAAGAAGAAAGTGAGTCAAATTGTTAAAATAGCACTCTAACAGAAAATCTTAGCAGCATTATACTAAGTGAAGTATCTCTGGAATAGAAAAAAAACAAATACCATATGTTCTCACTCGTAAGTAGGAGCTAAACAAAGGGTATATATGGTCATAAAGTGGTGTAATGGACCTTGAAAACTAAGAAGGGGGAAGGAAGGAGCTAGAGCATTGCTGTGAGGAAGAAAAGTATATAATGAATAAATCCAACAGTTTCTATGTCCACAGCGCAAAGACTTGTCTGTTAGTGTTATAGCACACACTTAAAAGTGTGAATTTGAATGCTTGCAAAAGAAAAATTGAAGGAGCAGGCTATATCATGGCTGTGAAGGTTAGCTAAAATTTTAAATTCTTTGCAAGAAGGAAATTGGCCGAGAAAGACATAGAGGAATTAAATCCTTTGGATAAAGCTAAAATAATATGGATTAACATGAACTCCACTATAAATAATATATTCATTAAATATTTTTTGAGTACCTACTATGTTGTACCCATTTTTTCATAGGTCATATGATGTCAACTGCGGTGGCTTCCATCTCTAGTTTCAGGGTCTTTCTTTTAAAAGTGGCTCATTAATCTTGGCTCTTCCAGATTGCCCCAGAATGGGACTACTTAAAATCAACCTTCTGCACTAATCTTCTTGCCTTAGTCTCATGTGTTTTCAAGCTCTGTTGCTCACATACACTTAAAAGAATTCTGAAATTATGTACATACACACACACACACATACATACATGCAAAACACATACCTTTGTATATATTTTTCTGTTGT
The DNA here is from genome assembly GCF_041146395.1 of Eulemur rufifrons. Taxonomy (NCBI): domain Eukaryota; kingdom Metazoa; phylum Chordata; class Mammalia; order Primates; family Lemuridae; genus Eulemur; species Eulemur rufifrons. Next base: position 40,958,814 of record NC_090988.1, read on the forward strand.
TATCTAAAATCTTTAATTGTCTCTGAATAGTTGCAAAGGATGTAATTTCTGTCATATTACATTTGCATTTTAAAATAAACCATAACACAATTGATTCAAATTCAAAAACTATAAATGTTAAGTGCCTTGATACTTTTAGCATTCATGTAAAAATACAATTACAAATTTTAACAGTTAGAAAATTAACATTTTCCCAATTCCTCTAGACTTTGTATTTCCACTGTACTTCTTTCCCAAAATTTTATCCTAAGGTAATACATACTTTTAAATCTATTGTATGTGTCTGAAACAAAAAACATAGATAAAGTGGATATACAGACACATGTATGCATATGTATTTTCCTGTGATTAAAAAATTCTCTTGGACTGAGTTATGCTCATAAATAATTTAGTATTAAATTCATAAAAACTTCATAAATATATTATAAATTATAAAAGAGAATGTTTACACATAAAAAGAATAGTTTGTTGGAAATTAAAACTTTTTAAAAGATGTATAAAGTTATTTTTTCAAATTATTTATGAATCCATGGATGGATACATGTTACTTACTATTAGAATTGAGACTTTTGTGAACAAAAGATTTATATATCACTTTTTTCTTATTTTTTATGTTTGTAAATGTAAGGGCTATATTTACATAAATAAATGAGCTAGAAGGAGTTCTATTGAAATGACACTAAATTCTTTGAACTTCCTCTAGATTATTTTCCAAAAATCACATGACAAACATAAGAAAATAATTTTAATGACCAGCTGATATCTGACAAATCTTCCTTCAATTCTGATAGAAGCAAAAAAATTTGGAATCCATTTGACTCACAAAAATATTGGTTACTCAGTACCAACACCAAGATGTTGAAATGCCACTTTACATTCCCCAATGTTTTTACATCTTGGAGGAATACATCATAATAAACTGAAGATAGAAAATGTAAGTTGTCTCATGCCTTCGGTTTAAGTCTGTTATCCACTGTGAATTGATTTTTGTGAGAGGTGAAATGTGCGGATCCTGTTTCAGTCTTCTACATGTGGCTATCCAATTTTCCCAGCACCCTTTATTGAATAAGGATTCTTTTCTCCAGTGTGTCCTTTTTGTCTGTTTTGTCAAAGATTAGATGGCTATATGAGGAGGATTTTATATCTGGTTCTCAGTTCTGATTTATTGGTCTATGTCTCTGTTCTTGTGCCAGTACCATGCTGTTTTAATTACTATAGCCTTGTAGTATAGTTTGAAGTCTAGTAAATTGATGCCTCTCAATTTATTTATTTATTTACTTATTTCTTAAGATTGCTTTTGCTATACAGGGTATTCTCTGGTTCCATACAAAGCGTAGTATTATTTTTTCTAGATCTGAAAAAAAATGATGTTGGTATTTTCTTTCTTTTAATTTTTTTATTTCATGAAATTATAAGGGTGCAAACATTTTGGTTACATGTTATGACTTTGCCACATCCCAACCATGATTGGAGATATGCCCTTCCCCACTCCACAATGCTCACCATGTCCATTAGTTTTGAGTTTACCCACCCCCAACCCCCCTACCCCCTACCCCCAAAGAATATTACTACTATGTGAGCACCTTAGTGTTGGTCAGTCAGTGCCAGTTTGATGGCAAGTACATGTGGTGCCTATTCTTCCATTCTTGTGATACTTCACTTTAGAGAGTGTGAGACATTGGTATTTTAATAGGGATTGCATTGAATCTGCAGATCACTTTGGGTTAGTATAGACATATTAACAATGTTGATTCTGCCAACCCTTGAGCATGGTACGGTTTTCCACCTGCTTAGGTTCTCTACTATTTCCTTCCTCAGTGTTTCATAGTTCTCCCTGTAGAGGTCTTTTATCTCCTTAGTTAAATATATTCCTCAGTATTGTATTTTCTTTTTGTTATTGTGAAGAGTATTGAGTCTTTGATTTGGTTCTCAGTTTGACTATTATTGGTGTATAGGAATGCTTCTGCAGAGCCAAGGAAACTATGATGAGAGCAAACAGACAACCTAAAGAAAGGGAGAAGATATTCTCATGCTACATATCCAGTAAAGGGATGATAACTAGAATCTATTTAGAACTCAGGAAAAATCAGGAAGAAAAAATTAAACAACCCTATCAAAAAGTGGGTAAAGGACATGAACAAAAACTTTCCAAAAGAAGATAGACTAATGGCCAACAAACATATGAAAAAATGCTCAACATCTCTAATCATCAGGGAAATGCAGATCAAAACCACAATATCACTTATCTCCAGTGAGAATGGCCTTTATCAAAAAGTCCCCAAACAATAAATGTTGGCATGGATGCAGAGAGATAGGAACACTCATACACTACTGGTGGGACTGCAAACTAGTACAACCTCTGTGGAAAGAAATATGGAGATACCTGAGAGAGCTAAAAGTAAAAATACCATTTGATCCAGCAATTCCATTACTGGGCATCTACCCAAAGGAACAAAAGACATTCTATAAAAAAGACATCTGCACCAGAATGATTATAGCAACACAATTCATAATTGCAAAAATGTGGAAACAACCTAAGTGCCCATCAATACATGAGTGGATTGATAAAATGTGGTACATGTATACCATGGATTTCTACTCAGCCACAAAAAACAATGGTGATATAGTACTTCTTGTATTATCCTGGATAAAGCCGGAGCCCATTCTACTAAATGAAGTATCACAAGAATGGAAAAACAAGCATCACATGTACTCATCATCAAATTGGTATTAACTGATCAACACTTATGTGCACCTATAGTAGCAACATTCATCGGGTGTTGGGCAGGTGTGAGTGGGGAGGAGGGGATGGTTATATACACACCTAATGGGTGCGGTGGGCACGGTCTGGGCGATGGACGTGCTTGAAGCTCTCTGACTTGGGTGGGGCAAAGGCAATATACATAACCTAAACATTTGTACCCCCATAATATGCTGAAATAAAAAAAAGAAAATGCAAGTTGTCTTGCATAGTAGAAATACAAAGAGGAAGGAAAAATACAGCTTCACTGACCAGTATCAAGATAAATTTCAGGGTCAAACTTAATTCGGCCTCCTAGATGCCAATTTCTCCCATACACAATTTACTTGCCTGATTTCATTTAACCCTCATATCCATCTGTGATGTAAGAATTTATTCTAATTCTACAGATGATGAAAATGAGGCCTATAGAAAGTAACTACCTATCACAAATTGAGGGCAGAGCTGAGATATGAAATCAGGTTCAACTTCTTCTGGTTATGTGTTCTTTTTACTTAAAAATGTCAATTACCACTTTTAATTTTATAATCTTAAAATAAAAACTCAGTATGTGGATGGAAGGGTGGGGGCTTGAGAAAGGTTTTTCCTAAATGCTATTTCAGAATCATAAATGTCTAAATCACCCAGAACAAATGACTCTCTCTCTTTGACTCATAGTTTGGATAGAAATTCTTTGGTAATCCACTCCAGTGTTATTTCTGTCAATCGTACAAAGATCATAATTAACTAGAATAATCTTTCATATGAAATCTATGGCATTTTAAAAATTCAACTTTGGTGTATACTGATTCATTACTATTATATTTTAGGCTGGACAGTTTTGAGTCTAGGATTTCAAATGACGTAGACTTACACATGATGCTTTATTGAATATATGTAACACTGAAAAAGTTACCTAATCTCTTGAGTTTAAGTTTCCTCCTATTTAAAATTTAGCTAATGATAAGGTTCATATAATATTAATGCAATGAAATATATAAAACAGTAACAAAGTTATGGCATATAATAAACACCTGCATGTATTGATGAAGCCAGATGCAAGAGGGCACACATGAGATGAGGTTGAAAAGGTAGCAAGAGCTAGACCACAGAGTATCTTCTATGTCTCGATAAAAAGTTTAATCTTTGAGAAGAGAATATGGGTAAGAAATAGTTCCTAATCATAGGCTCTTAAAAGAGTGACTTTTTTTTAAAAATTTGGGAATATTTTAGGTTTAAGAAAGTTACAGAAATAGTATAAATAATTCATATATATCCTTCACTCAGTTTCCCCTAATTTGATCATCACACATAACCATTTGTCAAAACAGGAAAATTGGTATAATACTATTAACTAAATTACAACCGGTCATATTTTTATAATGGAAGAACTACTAGGAAAGACAAGAACCCTTTTATTTGATCAACATAATTTTCTGAGAGTATGTTTTTTAGATCTTTCTTACATTTTAGGTTTTACAACCAACAATCAGTCATTTATCAGTCGTTTTCTGTTCTGCTAACTGTTCAGAAAGCAAACTCAGTAAAAACTCCCTTAATTACATTTAAAAAAACATTGTCTAGGTATAATTTATTTTTTGTTAACTAGTCAGAACACATATATCTAAATTTGATTCCTTATTTTTACCCATTTCAGTTGAGTGGGTAATGGAGATGTTGCATTTGTGATTCATGGTTCCAATGTTTTTAAGCTGCGTTTTTTCAATTATAAAACTAGGAGATAATTACCAAAGTATGCACTGAAGATTTAGTCAGTGGATAGAATAGGTCTGCAGAACCCAAACCTCTGCACACTAGACTCTGTCTCTATTTATCCCCCAAATGGTCATATCTCTGGAATCTCCCAAATTTCTTCACATCCAGTATTTAAAATTTTACAGTCCTTTATTGACTAAATAACGTGTGCAATGAAATGCCTTTGCTTTCTCAGCTTTTTGCCACGGTTACACCAATGTGGGGTCCAATAAGAGGTCGGGAATCAGAAATGACTGTAACTGAAGAGCAGCAGCAGTGCCAGGAAATATGTTCATGCCTGTTACAGGCCTCCATGCGTCTGCTCAGTTACCCGTCGATTGCAGCCCAGGCCCTTTTTAGGAAGTGACTTTTCCCACAAAAAAAGGAGTTTAAAACTTTCCTCTCTCTACTGCAGTGCAGGAGAGCAACAGACAGGAATAAGCAGAAGCATCAGACCTGAGCACAGAGAAAGGCAGAACCAGACTATGAAGTAGATGGGCCAAAAGACAACTCTGAACAAAGCTGAGGGCCTTTCTGTAAGTAGTAGTAAGGGCCCTGAGACAAAAACAAATGGCATGGAAACTCAAAATGATGAACAGGAGCAATGAGCACTATTCTGGCGACAAGCACACCAAACGCAATGACTTAAGAATTATGCAAGGTACCCATATAACAAAAACATTCGTACCCCTTTAATATTTTGAAATTTTTTTTAAAAAAGAGTCTAGACCCAAATAAAAATATTCTCCTAGCAAAGATTAATATTTTTTCTAATACCTGTAAGGGAATAACATAGAAATTTATGTCAGAGTCACAGAACATTTATCACTTGATATATATATTAATATTTAAGTTAGAGAATGCATGTGTAGCCTCTCATTCTGGTAAATATTTGGTTCTAGTGTCTCAAAAACACATTATGTTTACATTTTGGAATTAAAAATTACATGAATAGTCCAGGCGCTGTGAAATCACAATAGTGGGAGTAGCTTGACTCTCCATGGCCTAAAAGGCTCCTATTGTTTTTAAAAGACTGGTTTCCCTCCAGGTAAAAGTATTCAACTATTCATCTATTCATCTAAGGAGAACTCCAGTGCCCTATTCTCCTTTCCCCTGCCTGTGACTGTTGCCACTGTTGAAACTCATGCATTAAGTTTAGATTATTTAAGAGCTAAAGCAGTACCAGGGATGAAACTACATTGCTAAACAAGAAGATGGAGAATTTTGAGTGTTTGTGGAATAAATTTTTATTAAAACTGCGAGTGTTTTCGAGAAGGTAGGAGGTAAATAAAGAACCTTCAGGCACTCTGTTGTATTTCTGTCTTCTCTCACATAGTGAAGAGTTAGCAATCTTTAAGGGACATGAATTAAATTTAGGAATGCTGCATCAAATCTCATTCTTCCGCTCACTGGGTGTATGTCTGACAAATTGCCTCCCCTCTCCGAGCCTCCATTCTCTCGTTGGTAAGATGGAGATAACACTTACCTGATGGGGAACAGGAGAATTCTGTGCCGTAACAGACACAAAGCTCCTCTTACCGTAACTGGCCCGTGTGAAGTGCGCAAAGCATTAGCTGCTCTTTTTCTTCTCCCAACATCAACATTTTCTTAAAATACTTTTTCAACGTTAAGAAAATTGATTTCTTTGGCCGGGCGCGGTGGCTCACGCCTGTAATCCTAGCACTCTGGGAGGCCGAGGTGGACGGATCGTTTGAGCTCAGGAGTTCGAGACCAGCCTGAGCAAGAGCGAGACCCCATCTCTACTAAAAATAGAAAGAAATTATATGGACAGCTAAAAATATATATAGAAAAAATTAGCCGGGCATGGTGGCACATGCCTGTAGACCCAGCTACTCGGGAGGCTGAGACAGGAGGATCGCTTGAGCTCAGGAGTTTGAGGTTGCTGTGAGCTAGGCTGATGCCACGGCACTCACTCTAGCCTGGGCAACAGAGTGAGACTCTGTCTCAAAAAAAAAAAAAAAAAGAAAATTGATTTCTTTGATATAAAAAAAGCTGTACATCATTAATGCATATCAATTAATGAGTTTGGATACAAATAGATGCCCCATGAAACCAGCACCACAATCTATGCCATAAATGTATCACCTCCAAAAGTTTCCTCTGGCTCTCTTATTTATTATTATCGTTATTGATTTTTGTGATAACAATTAACATAAAATCTACCCTCTTTGCAAATTTTTAAGTATACAATACAGTATTATTAACTGCAGGCACTATGTTGTATGGTAGATCTCTAGGACTTATTTATCTTGTATTTTTAGAGAAGGCTAGCTGTGAGGAAGACTGGCTACAAGAGGAAAAGAAACTGATTTATTTCAAGTGAAAATGTGCAGTATTTTCTATATGGTGTCCAATGAAGTAGATAATGTACTTAAAGGTTTATAAACGGAAATGCTGAGCAGCAAGTAGAATAAAAAATTCTGTGAAAAATTTCTATGAGTTTGAATGCCTTGGCAATGGAGGTATGTTGATGTGCAAGAGAAAGTAATTCTTCTGTCTACCTATTTTTACCAGGGCATTTTGATGCTAAATAACACTCTCTTCAATTGCCACATAAAGCCTCAGAGTTTTGAGGGACTTCTATGAACATTGCATCTCCTTCCTTCCATAGTAAATAACTTCCCGAACACTGAAAACAACAGAGTATGATAGCTGGAATTAAAATCTTAAGTTTTCAGCTGCAGACATGTGCTACTTATGTCCTATGGTCATTTACTTGGAGCACATGACTTCTTGCACATGATATTACTTCAGATATTGAAAACTTTCATGTCTGATAGCAACTAGATAGTACCCTTGAAATGTACATTTGTGCATTCTAAATGGAACTTTATTTTTTTTTAAAAATGAGCCCAGTTTTTTTTAAAGACTTTAGCTATTGATAGTTCTCAGATATTTAAGTGTCTTATGTTGAAATCACCTGGGATGAATTTCTTAATTCATTTAAAAATGTTCCTTCATTTAGACAAAGGATCTTTATAATCTTTTGAAATGAATCTATCAATTAAAAATAAAATTTTGCTGAAATCTAATTCTCCCCATACTAGAAATAGTATTTCATTCAATCTATTAGAAAATTAAAATAAAGTAAGAGTTTCTGCCTCAATATTGACTAGTTTACTAGATATGAAGTTATTCCTTTACTTTCTTTCCAAACAGGGTTATTTAGGGCAAATATGCTAAGCATAGAGGAAAAAATCAGCATACCGAAGTATTTTTATTGTATTTATAAAAATCATTTGGAGGAAGGAAGTCTTCACTAGCAGAACTTCCATTTTTATCTCTGAAAAATAAAGTATTTTTTTGTGTCAGATTTACTGCTTAATTGCATCTGGTGCAATATAAAAATGTACTCTGGATGCTCAATTCAGTAAACAATTATTGAATGTTGCTTCTGTATATAATAGAGTATTACTAATCCTAAAGAATACAATGTTGAAAAACTTAGCATCATCAACTTCATCGCAAATCTATTGTGGGTAAAATTTACATAATAACAGCAATTATTGATTCATTTTATGCCAAGCCCTGTGCTCAGCACTTGAATTTTTAAATCTATTCCTGACAACAACCCCATTTATTAGATATTATTATCTCTGTTTATTAGATAAAGAAACAAAGGCTTCAGAAGATAAGATACAGGCTGCCACAGTTCTATTTGAGAAAAAAAAAAATGGAATTGAAGAAAGGAAGGGAAATAGTAGATTCACAAGACCCATGAGACTGAAGCACATTTCAGCCATCTCTCATTTTTGTTTTAGTTACTGTCACAGCCACAATCTGCCTCTCTACAGCTTGGTCTCTATTTTATATCAGTTTTAAAATATTCATTATCTTTAATCAGTCAGCATCTGCACACACTCAATGTATGTATTTTAAGTTGTAATTATCTAGGAATCAATTTTATTTTCCTCTTCTTGAGGTTCAAATCAATAATCATTAACTGGAATCATTTCACTTAAAGCATCATTAAATTTACCAAATTAACTAATCAAATAGGTGGAACCAACATAACAAATAGGCAATTTCACAAACAGCCCTGTGCTAGCCGCAACCTGAATATTCATGTAACAGTGTAAAACTAACATCAGACTGTAGCTCTCCATTCAAATGGAAGCTAGGCACATTATATTCATAACATTATTTCATTCTTACCATAACCAAGGGAGGACACCATAATGATGCTGATTTTTTACATGCTCAAACTAAGGCTAGTGGAGACAAAATTCACTTCTCGATGTTTGGCTTCAGATCTTAATTTTTCACCCACAGTATGTTGAAATCAAAATGAGATCAACACTGTCATTTTGACAGATGTAAAAACTGAGCAATATGTTAAGCAATACCTTCTAGATGGCAGTGCCCACGAGTTACCTAGGGACAACATTAAAGGGCAGTTTCTGATTTAGTGGATCTGGGTTGGGACCTAAGATTTCATATTTCTATCAAGCTCCCAAGTAATGCTTATATTTCTGGCTTATGAACTACACTTTGAGGAAGAAGGCTAAATTTGAGATATAATAAAGTGTGGTCTTATACTAGCAGCAACAGCATGATATGAGACCTTATTAGAAATTCAAACTCTGTGGCTTCACTTGAAACCCATTGAATTAGAACATTTGGGAATGGGACCTGGAAATCTGTGTTTTAATAAACCTTCAAGGCAATTCTTGTTTGCACTACAGTTTGAGAAGCATTAAGTTAGACTGCATGTTGAATTAGTATCAGAAGAAGAAACGATGTCTTCTCACTCCCCTGAGCAGTCTCCTTCCACTCTACTAGATTGTTTCTCCGAAAGCTGAAATTGGCTGCCATCAGGGTATGTGAAATTTCAAGATTTTATTCATCGTCCTCTTTCTTGTCATGTTATATGATATCTTTGAGAAGTCTTATCTGTTCACAAGCTTTAACTAGCACCTACATGCAGAAGAATGACAAACTTACATTTTCTATTCTAACTTCTCTTAGTTTAAAGCCTAAATGTCTAATTTTCAACTATGTGTTTATCTGCACAAGGATGTCCCACAGGCACACCGAACTCCCTATGTCTAAAACATCACTCATCAATTTAGCATAATCTGTTACTTCTCAATTAATCTCTTTTCCTGTGTTTGGCATTCCCATCCACTCAATTATCTAGGAGAAGGTCTTCAGAATATTTGAGTACTTCTCGTCAATCACTCCTTATTAATCACTTATCAATCACCTAATTATTTACCAAGTTTTGACTTTCCCATTTTTTTTTTCTTTTCACTATGTGCTCACTTACTTATCTCACTTAATGGGATGAGAAAGAAGACACTGAAGAGATGAGGGATAGGAGATTATTGCAACAATTCAGGCAAAATGTTGATATGGTTTTAACCTCATACCATAACAGTAGACATACAAACGGTAATCTATAGACAAATAATCATGATACAATGGAAAACTTGCAAACTCAATGACAAATAATGGCCTAGGTGTCCAAGGTATTCTGAAATATTAACGCTATTTAAGTGATTCTCCATTAGGGACTGTGTTCTAATAAAGCTGATATTTATTAACATGGCTAATATAAACTTACAGCATAAGATTCATTAATCCATCCATTTATATATTAATTCATTCATACACAAATTAATTTTACAAGCATTTATTGGATATGTATTTAAAGCATTGTGCTAGGCTCTCTAAATAAATGTCTTTCTATCTATCTTTTGCCAAGGAGCTAGCACTGTTTATTAGCCAACTCACCAGATTTTTTTCAGTCTTTTCCTCCACTGCCATATCTACTCAAGAAGCTGGGAAAAGGAACGTTCATCTTCACAGATTCCCTTGTGACTAGATATAGTTCTGTCTCCTAAGATTTAAATAGAAGCTTTAACTTAGTTATGAAATATTGGCCTTTTTGTAGATAGCTATGAAATTTTGTAGATAGCTATGAAATATCTGCCTTCTTGATAAAAGTGACAGGTTCAACTGGAATGACCTCTTATCTTCATTCTCTACAATTCTTCTGATCTCAAAAACAAATATGATATCTATAGGTATTATATTAATAGCCACTTTGCAACTAGGAATTAAAGAGCTTTAGAATAAAAACCAACATTTTGAGGATGAAATAGTTGAAAATTAAAAGTCTGTACCCCTTTGGACATTTTTGATCTTCCTCCCATTTCATGTTACTCGAGCAGTAGCTCTTAACTTTTACTTATTTAATCTTCTAATTTTTAAACTTTTTAATTTTTTGGTAGTTTCAGAGATATGTAAAAGTTAAAAAAATATAGAGAGCTATTGTATATGTTTTGCCCAGAATCCCTTGTTAATATTTCTCTTATTTTGAAAAGGTTGGGAATAAGTTTCATTTATGATGCCCATTATCTCTTGTATTAGTTTTCTATGACTGAAGTAACAAATTACCACAAACTTGCTGGCTGTAAACAACAGAAATTTATTCTGTCATAGTTCTGGAGACCAGAAGTCCAAAATCGACATCACTGGCTGAAATCAAGGTGTTGGCACGGTGGTGTTTCCTCCAGTGGTTCTAGGGGTTGAGATCTGTTGCTTGCTTCTTTCAGCTACTGTTGGCTGCTGGCATTCTATAGCTTGACACCATATTGCTCCAGTCCCTGCCTTCATCTTCACACTTTCTTGTTCTCTTCTGTCTGGGTCAAATTTCCCCTTGCCTGTCTCAGATAAAAGCACCTGTGATGCCACTTTAGGGTTCACGCAGTTAATTCAAGATAATCTCCTAATTTAAAATCATTAATTTTATCACATCTGCAAAGACCCTTATTTGTTATAAGGTGACATTTATAGGTGTAGGTATCAGGACTTGATACCTTTAGGGGACCATCCTATTTTTCCTACCAAATCCCTTAATTCTCCAATATATTGTTCCTATGTATAAGAACATTTTTCCACATAGGCACAACTTGCTCATCAAAATCAGGAAATGAGCATTGATTCAATACTATTATCTAGTTGACTGATCCCATTCAAATTTTCATAATTATCCCAAATATACCCTCTTTAGATTCAGTAGCTAATCCAGGATTAATTGTTCTATTCCTTGTCATATCTCTTTAATATCCTCCAATCTGGAATAGTTCCAGATTGGTCTTTGTCTTTAATGGTCCTAACATTTTTGAGGCATATAGTCCAATTACTTTGTAGAATAACTATCCATTTGTGTTTGTATGGTGTTTGTTATGGTTTAAGTTTTGTACATTTTTTGCCAAGAATACCACAGAAGGTACATAATGTTGATATTGTCCCACTATTGATGATGTTAACATTTATTATTTGATTGATGATATCTGTCATGTTAATTAGTATGTATTATTTATTAATTAATAAATAATCAATATGCCTTTATGGGGAATTACTTTGATACTATGTGAATACCCCATTTTTCATCAATCTTTCACACACCAGATTTAGCATCCATTGACGATTTTTGCCTGAATTAGTTTTCACCAATGATTGTCAAATTGTAATCTTCTAATCCCATAATCCATTTTAGATTTATTAGTTGGCACGGAAGCATTCCCTTCCAGTTCCAGCATTTCCCCCACCCCCACTTTATATATGTATCAATTTATGTTTTTATATTAGTAAAATCTCATGGATTTTTATTTTATTCAAAAAATTATAACTGGTCATCCTTATTTCAATTGTCCTCACATTGTCCCAGGCTAGAGTGCTGTGGCAGAATCATAGCTCACTGAAGCAATCCTCCTACCTCAGCCTTCTGAGTAGCTAAGACTACAGGCACACGCCACCACACCCAGCATTTTTTTTAACTTTTTGTAGAGATGGGGTCTTGCTGTGTTTCTTATGTGCTCTTGAACTTCTGGCCTCAAGTGATCCTCCTGCCTCCAGCTTCCCAAAGAGCTGGGATTACAGGCATGAGCCACCATGCCTGGCCCCTGTATCTTTTTGGTATGCCCCTGAGTTTTTCTGACAACGTGATGGTCCCAGATCATCTTGTGTTTTCTCTGCCTCAGCCCTGGCATCAACCATTCTTCTCCAGGAAGCCTGGCTCCTTGGTATTTAGAAACAAATAATTGTGCACTGTGTGTGTTCTTTGTGACTGGAGGGTCATTGTATCTATGTCCTCTCAAGAGAGTGAGATAAGAAATCTATGTATGCAAGTAACATTTGTGTATGTATCTATGTGTATATTTCTATATATTAATTTAATTATAACTAGAGCTATTAATATATCATATTGGATCATTGTTCACACTGGTATGTCCAATTGCATTCCAAAACCATATCTTTTCTTGTTCATAAGTCCCATTTTAAGCAATGATAACTGTGTCTTCCATTATTCTTAATGAATTTCCTCATTTGTTCAATTCTGATTGTATGTTATCAAACTCCGCACCACGACAGCAGAAAGCAGGGCCTTGGACCCACTGTCTTCCATACTGGGTGCACTGGCTAAAAGCTTATGCAGAGGAAGGGGAGAATATAAGGGAAGGAAAATGGTGAAAGAAGACAAGAAGAAGAATGAAGAAAAGGTGATTTATAGAGCTCCACCCCAGCATTTCATCCACCTGCACTGATATGCTGGCTCGTTGCTGGGCCCCCACATGTCACTGCCAATGGAACTAGTGTTGTTTTTGTACACAGGCTGAAAGAGGGGCTTTCAAAAAGGGGAAAGGAAGAAGCAAGAATTGTGGACTAGTTAGAAATAGTGATTCCAGACATGATCACTCATCATACCAAAGTACTTGCCCAAAGTGGGCCCTGACATGTTGTCTTTTGTTCCCCAGTGGGATTGCCAGCTCAAGTCTTGGCTAATCTACTAGTATAATTACTTTTAGCTAGCTCTTCAACAGAAATCAGTGTCTCTTTTCCTATGTACAGAGTAAGATTCCATTGTCCAGCTTCCTTTTTGGCTAACTGGGAAGAAATGATAGAGTTTTAACAATTGGAATGAAATAGAAGTGATATGTGTCTTTTCTTGACAAAGATATTTAAGAAAAATATATGCCTCCTTCACCTCCTCTTTCCTCCTCTACCTGCTGGATGAAAAGTACCACAGAAAAGTTAGGGGAAGCTGGGGCCACACAATAGAAGAAGCAGGAGTTCCTGAATTATACTATATGAAGCAGAGCCACTTACATTGGACTATTGGGTAGTTGAGAAAGAAACAGCAGCTCCCATTATGTTTGAGCC